>NW_025814889.1:25925000-27125000 GCF_022079265.1 Lynx rufus | reverse complement strand
ACAAAGGATTATTCATTATTCGTTTTAAAACACTGGAAGTTTCTTATTATATTCCTAAATATCCAACTTCTATTCTGTGAGGCTCTAACAGTACGACAACATCTCACAGAAGTAAAAGAAATGCTAAAGCTGTGATCACAGACCAGCACATGCAGTAGTCTCTACAAGCTTTTCCTCTTTCAAAGGCTATCACGTGTATTACTTAACTATTACAAAGCAAATGGCCAAGATTCCCCAATGTGAGCAGCACCTAGTGATTCCCTAACTTCTCTCATGCCCTAGCCAGCAGTGGTCCTGCCTATCCATCATCTTTGAGCCCTGGGGGTAAAGTACAAAAAGGATAAAGAACTTCGTATGATCAGCGACCTTTTTCTCATATGGACTCTAACTCCATATTAGCTTGCATTTCAGAGCTCTGTGTCCCCTCCCCTGCCCTTCCCCACACTTTTTTTGTTGCTGTTAAACAAAATCTCCATGAGCAGGGTAAGAGTTAGGCGAGAATGAACAAAGGCGAGCTAAAGAAACAACAGAAAAAAATACCTGAGGATGTGTTTTATGTAGCCAGTCTTACAATGGTTATAATTAAGTACCCAAATGCTAAACACAAACCCAGAGAGCTACCTCAAGTATCCCACACCATGAACAAATTTTGCCTAGGGTTCTGCTCTAGATTTTCTTGTTTTAGAAAAATGTCTATCATTCCAACTACTCAGATGAACCAAAATCATAAATTCATTTCCCTAAATAAATTTAGGGCTCAAACTGACAGAATCACTAAAACCTCCATGGCTGTGTATCCTACTTCTTTCACGAACACAAAAGCAGTTTAGAAAGGACTGTATAAGGGCACCTGGGTGGCTCGGTTGGTTGAGGGTCCGACTCTCAATTTCTGCTCAGGTCATGATCCCAGGATCCTGGGATCAAGCTGCATATCGGATTCTGAGCTGAGCCTGGAGCCTGCTTAAGGTTCTCTCTCCTTCTCGCTCTGCCCCTCCCCCACTTGTTCTCGTTCTCTCTCTCTCAAAGAAAAATTAAAAAAAAAAACAAAAAACTGTAGGGGCGCTGGGTGGCTCAGTCGGACTCTCGATCTTGGTTCAGGTTATGACCGCGCACAGTTCTGGAGTTCGAGCCCCACCTCGGGCTCTGCGTTGTGTGGAGCCTCCTCGAGATTCTGTCTCTCCTGCTCTCTGCCCCTCCCCTGCTTGTGCTTGCTCTCTCTCTCAGAAAAAAAAAAAAAAAAAAAAGAACTGTATATAAAATTATGTTTTCCAGACACATTTTTAGAATATATTCCGTATTTTGAAGGATGTAGTATTAGGTGCTGAAAGAGCCGGCTTTTGCTCTTCCAAATAATTAGGTGACTGATCTTATTCAAGTTAGGCAGCTCCTACAGGCTTCAATTTCCTTATTAGTATCTATTACTGCAGAGTTGAAATACAGTAACACATTAGAGTACTTTGTAAACTAAACTAATTCAGTATTAGTACAGCAGAAGACCAGATACTTAATCACCAAATATTAAAATATTATTTACCTGTCGGATATTTATGGAATTTTTATTGAAAGCGAAATTTCCAAAATATTCAAAAAATTCTTTCAGTAGTAATTCTGCAAGAAAATAAAACAAGGAGAATAAGAGGAAGGTCTATTTCAATTCAAAAAAAAAACGCAAACAGAGAAAGAAAACACCTACCTAGTGTTTCTGTGTTTCCCGAAGGTTTAATTTTATTCAAGTCACGAACAAAGGTACAGTTGTGGCCTTCTATTACACATTTATCGTCTGCATCTTAAATAAACAGAAATGGAAAATATTTCACACTCTATTTCAAAGATATTGGCCTACTTCAGAAGAGAAATTCAGAATTAACTAAATCAAAGTTACAGATGAATGTGTCCTATCATTAGTCAATGCTATGTATGTTTACAGTTAATAGGTCTTAAAACTCCATTAAAAAAAGATTTGAGACTAATTATAGTACAACAAAATTAGCATTCCTTTTTTTTTTTTTTATCATACTAGAACTGTCTATCAACAACCCAATGACTCTTAATCTATCTTTTCAGGAAATCAGCTTCTCAGTTATACATGAAAATGCAGACAGTTCCCATCTTTCACCAGCTCTAATCTTGGCTCTATTTTTTTTATCAATAATATTTAATCTCCTCTCCATTTCCATCCTTACCATGCTTTCATGCATATTATTTTCAACAATTCATCCGTGACACAAACTCTCAAAACTGAGAGTTTTGAACAACCTCTGGCAAGTTCTAAAATGCAGTGATCTAGCAACCAGAATTCACCACCACATAGTAAATGGCATACTGGACGTTAGCATTCACCTTTTCTAATAGTATTTGTACCTACAGAAGTAATCCCTTCTCTCATGATAAATATACAGCCACCATGAAATCCCTCAGCCATTCTAATCTACATTCCACTGTACAATCAGCAGGCAAATGCCCACTCTTCAAAAATCTAATTTACAGCCGCCTCATCTGAAAGCATTTCCTAATTCCAAGTGGGCCATCCTTGTCCTGTGCCCCATGAGCACTTGTCTGACTGCACTGTGACTGCAGGCACGCTTTCCACTCCCCTACCCCACTCTGGGATGACAAATGTCATGGTCCTATTCATTATTCCCCCTCCCCACACCCAGTCCAGCTACAACAAGTGTCTAGCATACAGTAGGCACATAACCAGTAATGTGAATGATCAATGAATGCCTATGATCCCCAGCAGGGGGATTAAATATAGAAATTAGAAAGAGATAAATAAGGGTCCTTCAAATTTTTGTTTTTTTGTGTGTGTGGTGTTGGCATTTTTTGGGTAGACCTGGGTTACGAATGTAATTTCTCAAAAATTATTCTAGATCCTAACATGTTAATTTTAATAATTTATAGTACCCTGAAGAACTTGTTACACTTAGTTACACTTAGGTTTTTAATGGGACCCAGACACATGTTTTATTCTTTTACACTATCAATAGGTTATATTTCTTGTGACAACAGTGCCAGTCACATATGTCGATGTTCTTTTAGTTTCTCAGGAATGTATGTCCAATTAAAGCATTCCTACCATAGAAAAATGAGCTCTAGGGCTAAGCTGTCTCTGTGACCACTGCTCTTCACTAAAAGGGTTTTTTAACAGAAAGCATTAAAACTTGAAGGAAAAAAAAGTATCTTCTGATTTAAGATAGGACCATCTTTGTTTTTTCAAAATCCCTAAGGCATTCGAACCTAGCAGCCTGGCGGCCAAGGCTCTCCCCTCCTTTGTCTGTCCCCCATTGTTTACTGTAACACCCAGACAACATCTACGCAGTCCAATATAATAGTCACCAGCCACGGGTGGCTATTAAAATAAAATATTCAGTCCCTGGACCACACTAACCATATTCCAAAGGCCTAAGAGCCACAAGTGACCAGTGCCTACCCTATGTACAACATGGATACAGAACACTTCTATCATCATAGAAAGTTCTATTGGATAGTGCTGCCTTAGAAAAATGATTCTCAGGGTGCCTGGGTGGCTCATTCAGTTAAGCGTCCGACTTCAACTTAGATCATAACCTCACGGGTTGCAAGTTCGAGCCCCACATCGCGCTCTCTGTTGTCAGTGCAGAGCCCGCTTCAGAGCCTCTGTCTCCTTCTCTCAGCCCTTCCCCCACTTATGCACTCTGGCTCTCAAAAATAAACATTAAAAAAAAGGAAAAAATTATTCTCAACCTATTCTGACACAGGAAGCCCTATCACTATTAGTTTAAACCTGTGGCACTTTTTTCTTAAAAGTATTATATGAAACACTGGCAAAAATTAATAAGTAAATACAAACTCTCTCAGTTGTAAGGAAAATAGCCATGTAATAAGCAACTTAACTCATATTAGGAGCTTGATGACACATTCCTTCAACTTCACCTTAAGTGAACTTAAAAACTATGAAAAAGTAAGGTTATGCATTTACTAAATTTGATTTTCTGGCTTCCTTGGGAAACCTTAGACCCTCACGGACTGGTACGTCAATTAGTCTTTCAGCAGAGTACACATGACGAATGAAATTCACTGAATAATGTTCTCACAGCCACAGCCAGATCGATAAACTTACCCACGTTTTTTCAGGGTACTAATATCCACACTATAGTAACTCATAATTAGTCACAGAGATCACTACTGGCACTTACCCAGGGGCTGCAGTACAGATAATCCTGTCTACGGGTTGTGTGATTGTTTACGTTAATCTTTCTGGTCAAATGAGCAAAATCTACATTGTGCCAGCTACATGCATTTCTAATAAGTAACCTGAAGTTGAGAAGCACGAATATTAGGGACGTAACAGGCATAAAGTTCATATGAAGGCTTATGATGTCCTGGTTTTTTACGAGGAGCTGGAGCAAAACTTGAATACCTAAAAATCGTATAACTATATTCAGCTTCTATTATAACTATTAACAGGTCCAAACCTTCCAGAGGTCAGTAGTAATTAAATGGGATAAGCAAAAAGGTGATCCCTGCTGTACTAATTAACGTAGGCTGCTGAATACGGGGCAGGGAGTGCTGTGCACTTAGACATTAGACACACTGGCAGTTTGCTTCCTTCTAACCCACCCAGCCAGAACCCTTTTTGAGAATGCACATCCAAGCAACTGCCTCTCAAGTGCCTGGATGTAACCTTGAGAAGAGTGTAAGTGTTATGGTTATATCCGTGTTTCAAAGTAGCTTTACTGATTGTCTTGTAGCTCACTCAACTCCAGAATGCGACTCATGCTTAGACACTATTCTTCACATACGTACATCTATAATATAGACTGTTCCCTATTAATCACTTATGCTAATCAACAGACAGGTGAAGTTCTACCTGCTCCTCCCACCATGCCATATGCTCCAGTGACACTCAGCCTCCCTCGGAGGGAGCCTATATACCAGTTATGAGCACATGCTATGGGGTGAAGATGATGAAACGAACACAAGCATCTATCCTCACCCCCTCCCAAAACACCTATGAACTGACAGTAAAATGACATAAAATCTTGAAGACAGAGAACAGAAGAAATAAGAACCAAAAATTTTTCAGTGGAAGAACAGATGGACAAGTAGCAAAGACTTAGGAACTCTGAAAAGACTAAATCCTAAACTAGTAGTAAAGAAAGCCAAAAAAAGGGACGCCTTGGGTGGCTCAGTCCGTTAAGCGTCTGACTCCTGATTTCAGTTCAGGTCATGATCTCATGGTTTGTGGGATCAAGCCTCCTGTCAGGCTCTGTGCTGACAGTGCCCAGCCTGCTTAGGATTCTCTCTCTCTCTCTCTCCCTTTCCCACTCTCTCTGTCTGAAAATAAATAAACTTAAAAAAAAAAAAAAGCAAAGAAAAAACCAGATCTACAAGGCAGAGCTCTCTCCCAACAACTCAGGAAATAGAAACACCAGGTCTAACTGGAAGCACCATGACTGGAAGCTCCCTGGTTAAAGAAGCAGTTAGACTCCCCCAGATCTCTTCTTCCCTGACAGAAAACCTTTAGAGTACTTTGGAGTACTTGGAGAGGGTAAAAGAGAGGGTATCTACACACGGAGCTACAAGGCATGGGAAAATTGTTCTAAAAGCAAGAAGAAAAGCACAGTAAATATCAAAGTTACAGCATGCTAGTAACTGGGTCTTTTGTTCCAGACCAAAACAAAAACAAAGCAAAAAAAAATTTTTTTTAAGTCATTTCTGGGGAATCTGAATAGCTCAAGAGGAATGACCTGGGGAAAGTGACATAAAAAGTGCCCACCAATGCAATAGTCCAGCTACACTGCCCTACAATGAAGCTCAGAGTCAACAAGCCCCACCTAAGCTCAGAGATTCAAATTAACTTTTTAGTTTCCAACTCAAACATGAGCAGAAAATCAAAGATTATCAGACACCTGAAGAAGGCCTCTAAGAGGACACGAAACTTAAAAAATGAAATAAAATGAAAAAAGCTACTTAGAAACAAAAGAGGCCACATAAGAAAGAATTAATTCATAGAATAATAGATGATTCTGACTATTCTGAGAAAAGATTTAGACAACCGGTAGCAAGTTGGAGATTCAAGTAATGTTAAGCACATAAAAAAACTAAGCAAACTATAAACTCCAAAGAACAGAAAAAGTTGGGTAGGAAAGGAAATTAATTTTAGTTTACTCCATGGATTAAACAGGAATAGCATTTACATAGTCATAATATATAGAATGCAAAGCAGGGGGGCCTGGGTGGTTCAGTTAGTTAAGCATCCAACTCTTGATTTCAGCTCAGGTCATGATCTCGCAGTTTGTGAGATTAAGCCCTGCTTTGGGCTCTGTGCTGACAGCATGGAGCCTGCTTGGGATTCTCTCTCTTTCTATCTCTCTCTCTCTCTCTGCCTGTCCCTTACATTCTTTCTCTCAAAAGAAATAAATAAGCATTAGGGGCGCCTGGGTGGCGCATGGGGCGCCTGGGTGGCTCAGTCGGTTGAGCGTCCGACTTCAGCCAGGTCACGATCTCGCGGTCCGTGAGTTCGAGCCCCGCGTCAGGCTCTGGGCTGATGGCTCGGAGCCTGGAGCCTGTTTCCGATTCTGTGTCTCCCTCTCTCTCTGACCCTCCCCTGTTCATGCTCTGTCTCTCTCTGTCCCAAAAATAAATAAACGTTGAAAAAAAAAAAATTAAAAAAAAAAGTGCATTGGGGCTCCTGGGTGGCTCAGTCGGTTGAGCGTTCGGCTTCGGCTCAGGTCATGATCTCTCAGTCTGGGAGTTCGAGCCCCGCGTCGGGCTCTGTGTTGACAGCTCAGAGCCTGGAGCCTGCTTTGGATTCTGTGTCCCCCTCTCTCTCTGCCCCTCACCCACTCATGCTCTGTCTCTCTCTGTCTCAGAAATAAATAAACATTAAAAAAAAAAATTAAAAAAAAAAGTGCATAGTAAAATTATGCTACAGCCATATTCAGAATATGAGGGGTGGAAGAGACGTGTGTATGGTGAGGGCTACAGGGGGAAGAAGATAATTCCTCTTTTTTCATAAAGGGAAGTCATATATGATGCTTAAAACTAAAACTCAAGAAACATGGTCATTGTTTTCCAATATATACAAATATTGAATCATCACACTGTATACCTAAAACCAATATACTGTTGTATAGGTCAATTATACTCCCCAACTACATAAAGAAATTAAAGCATTTTGAGAATATGGTTTAAAACAGCAAACAGATCATCTAAGAGTTAAAAGTGGTGCCCACAAAGGGCAAAATGACTCGAAGGCAGAGGCTCAGAGTGGAAGTTATTGTTATGAAATTTGTAGAATCTTTTACTCTTTAACTATTTAACTATGTGTATCTGTAACTTTGATAAAACTGAACTTTAAAAATCATAGTCCTTTTGGGACTCCTGGGTGGTTCAGTCGGCTGGGCATCCGACTTCGGATCGGGTCATGATCTCACAGTTTGTGAGTTCGAGCCCTGTGTCGGACTCTGTGCTGACAGCTTTGAGCCTGGAGCCTGCTTCAGATTCTGTGTCTCCTTCTCTCTCTGCCCCTTCTCTGCTCACGCTCTCTCGCTCTCTCAAAAATAAATAAACATTAAAAAAAAAAAATAGTTCTTTTCACCAAACATCAATCATTAAGACAGTGAAAAGAGAACCACAGTTATGTATTTATTTGACACATAAAGACATACACATGTATCCATAACACGTGACAAAGGACTCGTATGCAGAACATATAAAGGATTCCTGCAAATGAATCCCTTAAAAAGGACAGATAGGTGGGACGCCTGGGTGGCTCAGTCAGTTAAGCATCTGACTTCGGCTCAGGTCATAATCTTGCAGTTCGTTGAGTTCAAGCGCCCCGTGTTGGGCTCTGTGCTGACAGCTCAGAGCCTGGAGCCTGCTTCGGATTCCGTGTCTCCCTCTCTCTCTACCCCTCCCCCACTCACGCTCTACCCCCGTCTCTCAAAAATAAATAAATATTAAAAAAATTTTTTTTAAATAAATAAATAAAAAGGACAGATAGGGGTGCCTGGGTGGCTAGGTCAGCATCCTACTCTTGATTTCGTCTCAGATCATAATCTCAGGGTTCCTGGGACTGATGAGCCCTGTATCGGGCTCTGTGCTGACGGCATGGAACCTGCTTGGGATTCTCTCTCTCCTCTTTCTCTGCCCCTCCCCCTACTTGTGCGCCCTCTCTCTCTCTCTCTCTCTCTCTCTCTCTCTCAAAATAAACACTTAAAAAAATGTTTTTAAATAAATAGAAAGTGCAAGAGAAAAACAGGCAAAAGACTGAAAGAAACATCACAAGAGATACCCAAATAGCTGACAGATACATACATGTGTATGAAAAGGGGGTCAATGTCATTAGGGAAAAGAAAATCAAAACACACCATGATGCCACTACGCGTGCATTTGGAATAGCTACCATAAAACAAGATAGTATCACGTGTTGGCAAAGACAGAGAGCAATTCGAACCTGTACATAACGCCTGTGGGAGTTTACACTCTGGAGAACTGTTTGGCAGTGTCTATTAAAGCTGAATATACCCAAATCCTAAGACTCAGAAATTCTATTCCTAGTTTATACTTGAAAGACAGGAGTACCTATGCTCACCAAAAGATATGTGCTAGAATGATATGAGCAATTACTTGTAATAGTCCCAAACTACAAATTATTCAAATACCCATCAAAAATAGAATTAAAAATATCTTTTGGTATCTTCACGTAAAAGAATACTGTACAGCAATGAGCATGAATGATCCACAAATATGCTAACAGTAGGAACGAATCTCCTCAACACAATGCTGAGCGGGAAGAAACCAGACACAAAGCAATACACACGACATGATGCCCTTTAGCTAAGAGACATAAACAGGTAAAAGCAAGTCCATTGTTGGGAAGGGGTGTGGGGATGTGTAGGGACTTGGAGGGAACACACCAGTACTTCTGCAGTATTTATTCAGTCTGAGTGATGTTCACTTGGGTGTATTCAGTTGGTCAAAATTGGTGTGTGTGTGTGTGTGTGTGTGTGTGTGTGTGTGTGTATGTGCGCGCGCGTGCACATACTTCTGTATTATATTTCAGTTACCTTAAGAAATTTAGAAAACCTCTCAACGCCTCAGTCTCTTCACCTATAAAATGAAAATATAATTCTGCCTCATAAGACTTGTTGGGAGGACTGAATGAGATGGTGTGTAAGATTTTTTAGCTAAATGCCTGGCACAGAGTTAGCACTCAAGAAATTGTTCGGCAGTCAGTCACAGAGCTACCAATGAAAACTTTCTTCCATTCGGGGGTTTCTGCATCAACACTGCCAACAATACCGTACCCAGTCATTTCTTCCTCAAACCTTTAATTCATCACAGGAAAGAAGTCCTAAACAAAAAACTGTAATCAAACAACTGTTTATAAAAGGAAAATGCCACACGAAGCACTAAGCACAGAAATAAAGACAGTAAAACCAAAAAAGGAGAGAACGCACGGTAAGAGACATGGGGGGGATGAGGAGAAGTGGAGATTATACAAAAACACAGAGAAACAGAAATTCAAGAGTAACCAAAACATGAAAGTTGCCATCATGCTCAGTACAAAATTTTTCAATTTTATAATGTTCGCCCAGCATCTGAAATCTATTTACTGAACTTCCACTATGGACCCAATCCTATGCCAGGAACAGAAGATGCAGAAATGAATCAGAGACTGCGTGCCCTAGAAAGGCCTGGCCACCTTGGGTAGATAAATCGGCTATGTTACAGCTGTCAACGAGCAGGTGTGCACCAAGGACTTGGAGGCCACCCGAGCACCACCTCCTGCGAGGAAGGAGGGAGGGAGCCAGACAGGGGTGACCTAACACGAGAGATCTGGGACTCGGTTTGTCTTCTTTCTTCGCTGGCCTAATCTTGAGGAGGTTCTCCACATAAACTGAGGAGGTAGCGAGAAAGCAATTTCAGGCAAAGACAGAGATGTAAAAAAGACCAAAACATCTGAGGATCAGCGAGGAGTTTAGAGTGCTGCCGCTCCCGATTTGCACAAAGAAGTGAATGTGAGACGAGAGGAGGAAAAGGACGATCAAAGAGACCCCTAAATACAACTCTACAATGTTTGGACTTATTCTAAGCTCCAAACAGTGGTTTATCAAGTCCTAGAAGTGCTCATAGGTGTTCCACAAATTTATGCGCCTTTTATTAATAAACAAACAGGCAAGCAAACGTATTTTTTCTTTTTTAAGAAATACGAATTGAGAGCCTCAATTTGGATATCAAGTGAGGGGCACGACTCAGAAGAAACAAAATGACTGTACACAAGACTTAACTCACTCAGCCCATCAATCATAGAACACCCAAGACGATTTTGATTATTTCATGGTCTAACACTGTTTTCATTCTTGGCCAGAGACTGGTGGATACATATCAATGTGGAACCACTGGTTAAAATCAGGAAGGGTAAAAAAACATGGAATTTGAAAAATACTTAAATGAACAGAAGAAGAAACTTTGATAACTTCTTAAAATACTCACCACATCCTTAATATACATTCACTTATGAAAAATTCTTTGATAGCAAATTCAAGATATCATTAGAACTTCAAAACCAAAGATAAAAAAGTAGCAATAATTCTGTCAAATTTGCTTTTTCATTTATTGACAATTCATTTCATTTATTGGCAATTTCAGAGTAGTAACGGCAACAACAAATTCAAACTTAGTGTTTAAAAGCTAACACAGAAAAATTTTAAACCACCAATGTGGTATTTTAAAACAGAAAATTAAACAATTCCAAAATCAGTTTTGTCCGTTTTGATGCCATTAGATGTGAATAAATTTAAACTGTTTTAAAAAATAGATTTGAAATAAAAACTCAACATACTGTAAATGTGTCCATAGATCATATTCTTTTTCTAAAATAATTAGCAGAAAGTTTTTAGAAAGTTACTGAAGGATTTCAAGAGAGAATAATATAATCAGAGATGAATTCGTGAATATCACTCTGCTAGTTACATTGGTGGGAAACAAATGGGGCTGAGGAGAAAAGGCAGTAAAATGTTCCCAGGAAGGGAATGTCAAGGGCCCAACTCTGGGAAGAGTAGCAGTACGAGTAAGACTGGACTAGAGCCATCAAGATGTGAGGGATAGTTTGCTCCCAGCATAAACTTGCCTTAGTTCTTCCTACTTTCTACAGATTCTACTCTTTCCTTATTTGCTGAACTCCAAAAGTTCCATGATTTTTTTCCCAAAATGGTCTCTATGAGGGCAGTTTTAAGCATCAATGCACACAGCAAAGGTTAAAGAGGAAGCACTATTTACAGGTTGCTTACTGGTGAGGATCTCCCCACATTTTAATATTTAATGCGTGTGTGTACGTATGTCTTACGTCTACCAGATTGAGTTACCTTAGAACAACGTCCATATCGTCACTGCACCAAAAAATAACACCTGATGTAGAATAAGTCACCAATAAATATTTAGTGAATGAATGACACCAAACAATGAGATGAGCACAGCCATGGATGCTGCCCATTTATTTCAACCTCAACAGTGAGATATGTGACTACTACCCTACCTTCTGAAAACTTCCCAGTTTCCATTAACCCATCATACTGAGCTTTTTTAAAGCTCAACTTTAAGCCATGCAGTACTTAACAGCGTTCACAGGAAGGAATTACTTCTAATTTGGATAAGAGAAAGTGGCATAGATGAGAGAATTTAGAGAAGTCACAATCCAGGCAGAAAAACAAACAGCATGAACCAAAGTGCTAAGACAGAATACAAGGAGTCATCACCATAGCGAGTGGAATGTGGGAGCACATGAAGAGGAGGAATGAGAGAAGGGGCTGGGAAATCAGGAACGGCTCCATAAGTGAAGATCTCAAATACGAAGCTGAGTAAACCGAGGTTTACTCCACAGGGAATAAAATCTCTTTTAAGGTTATTTTAAACATGGAAGATTCAGGGATATACTTTAGAAGTATTATCCTGCAGCAATACACAGGACGGGCAGAAGATAGAGCATCTATACATTTTCAGTGTATCCCTTGTTTACCTCCCTTTTAGAATTTTTAATTTTTTTTAACGTTAATTTATTACTGAGAGACAGAGAGACAGAGCATGAGCATGGGAGGGGCAGAGAGAGGGGGAGACACAGAATCAGAAGTAAGCTCCAGGCTCCAAGCTGTCAGCACAGAGCCCGACGTGGGGCTCGAACTCACAAACAGCAAGATCATGACCTGAGCTGAAGTCGGACACTTAACCGACTGAGCAACCCAGGCGCCCACCTTCCGTTTAGAATTTAGAACTCTAATACTTTAATATCTCTTCTGGCAGTCTACCAAAATGTCAAATAATTTGTGACATAAATAACATAATAATTTTAAAATAATTCACCTAAGACTGCTTGTAAACTTTTAACTAAAAACCACATTTAGGATCTTTAAAACATCATGGAACAGTTTTTAGCTTCTTTAAAAATAAATCTGGGGGCACCTGGGTGGCTCAGTAACTTAGGCGTCCAACTTCGGCTCGGGTCATGTTTTCACAGTTTGTGAGTTCCAGCCCTACGTCGGGCTCTGTGCCGATGGCTCAGAGCCTGGAGCCTGCTTCAGATTCTGTGTCTCCCTCTCTCTCTGTCCCTCCCCTGCTCATGCTCTGTCTCTCTCTCTCTCTCTCAAAAATATATATTATGTATATTATACATATAAAAATATAAATATAAATATAATTATATACATATATATTTAATATATAAATAAATAAATACATCTGGAAGTTCAGATGTGGAAAGCCATCCTGAAACTATGATCCACTCAGAAGCTGCATCTGGCATAGGTTTTTTTTTTTTTCCCAAGGTCATTCCAGGCTTGGTCAACTAAGAGAGAGGCTCCAACTGTCTCATGATAATTGTAAACAACCTTGCCAACTGACACAAATAAGGCAGAACTTTAAAGACCTCAGCTTTGCAAATCCTCTGCTCTCATGACCCCTGGTGGGCATTAAAAAAATAAAAAGCACTTAAATTTTAGATTCACAATGTTTTAAAAATACAGAAGACAAATTATATGACTAATAAACAAACACACATGTCTTTGATAACACATGGTAATTATATTATTTAAAACATCAGGAAGAGAAAATAGATTGCTTCTAGTCTTACCTGCTAGGGTTTTCAGGGAGTCTAGTGTTGGAAGAATAGGGGGTGATCTCCTCTGGAGAAAAAAGATGACCATCATTGTAAGAGAGAAATTTGTAATCCAAGAACCAGGAATACTGCTCGTTAATGAGTGTGCTCGAGCCCAACATCGAATACTGAACACCAAGGCTCTCACTCGTGAATCAAGAGCACCATATATATAAAGGAGTTCAGAACTTTTCAAGGCAATCCTTCAAAAGAAAAAAAAAAAAAAAGAATTTTCAAACCACCAAATTATGGCTTCAGACTAGAATAAAACACATACCTGGGAACATATGTAAATATCTTACCATTTCTGAGTGTATTCAGAACACCATGATCAGATAATCAGAAGCATTATGTATTTGCAACATAAAACTGAATGTGAATGGTTGATTATCAAACACATTCACTAAAATATTGTTTAAATGTTGACAATCATGATGTAGTTGTAAAACTTAGAATTTTTAAATCAAAGTTCCTAAACATGACTTAATTAAGAGAAATGCTACAGATGTGCTCTTTAGTAACTATCAATAAAGACAGACACATTAGTAAGTGAGAGGCTCTACACCTGACTTTCACGCTTTGGTTATCTAGTTCTTGGCAAGCAAGGAAAACACTGTACTAATTTTATCAAGAGTATAAATGTCTTAAAACTCAGGCAAAATTACATATGTCTAACATTGATAAAAACCAAAACCTACGAAGATAAAATGTCTTTTAAAGAAACCGACATTTAGAGCCAATTTTCAAAAAGCTTCCTAGTCATAAGTTACAATGCAAAAAATTATTAATCAGAAATATTTTAAAGTTAAGCTCCTACTGATCAAAACATGTCTTGTAATGTCCCAAAGAACCGACAGAGGGCACAAAACCATTAACGGTATCAACTTCAAACTGTGAAGTATCAAAACATTTCCTTCCTGAGTTTACAGAGAACAGAAGAAATTGCAAATTAGAAATTCAAGGTGATTACATGTTTTATGTAAATGAATCTGAATTAAGTTGCAAATAAATGTCAAATAGTGCCAGGTATTCGATATAAAGAAACAATGCAGGGATATAAAAACCTGAAAGATTTTAGAACAAATTTTTAAAAACCTGTCCCAACAAGACAATAAAAATAACACTGCTACAGACACAGATGCCATTTTGTTCTATCACACATGCTATACAGAAAATATAATAATGATAGAAAACACAGTATGTATACTTATTTTTACTCCCTTGGGCTACTTGAGAGAAATTCAGAAGTACTCAGCACTGCCTTGTTAGTGAGCAGGAGTTTAAGCAAAACTGCTCTTGAATGGATTTTCTGAATCTATTGTTAGTACAGATTATCTAACAGATAATGTAGTGAAATCTAATGCACGCAGTGAGAACACTACAGTTCTGACTTCAACTCCTGCATTGAGAAGTTTTCCCTGATAAGAACAAAAACGATAAGGAGTCAGAGTAGGAAAGAACTTGTCACTCGCACCCCATTTTTTTAAGGAAACAGGCTGCTAGGATAATGAAATGAAAATATGCTAAGGAAAACACTTATACAGACTGAAGCTGCTCCGACCCACTTTCTGTCCGAAGCAAACACCATCTGGGTTTAGGACCCTAAGTTGTCTATACCCAGAGGTTCAGGGTCAAACCCAATGTGCTGCTTTATTTTCTAAGTATACTTAGATGACTACATACAGAAGATCTGTTACAGGTGTTTTCATGGTATCACGCTATGTAAGGTAAGAACAATGAAACAGTTCTCCTCAGATGACGTTAGGTATGTTAACACTTCAAACACAGCGTCCTAACATTTTATTTATGAATATCAAAAAGCCAACAGATATATCTGAGAGAAAATATTTCCAATTTTTAAATCCAAGTATTCAAAAAATTTTGAAGTTATTATTAAAGCATGTATAAAAGTCCAAAGCCACTGTTTCTGTACAAGAAAAACTATGCTAACACCTTATGATATTCACATTTAAGATGACAAAACAAAGATATAGTACCTATTGTTAGTAGTCAAATCACATTGAAATCCAGAGGCCTGGTGTGAGAACCTCACGAGAGGACACCGAGCATTTAAGATTTTTTGTACACCCACACAACCAGGGCCAAAGTGGTCAAGGCATTCTCCTATCACAGACAGGATCTTCTGAGTTGCAATTCTTTCTGAAGGTACATTTTTCACTTGAAATTCCATCAGAAAATTTCCTGAGGTCTGAACAATAAAAACATTTGTAAATGGGAGCTTTTAATAAGAAGGAATTTCTTAAATAAACTCTCTAGAAGAAAGCTCTAAGTCATTTTCAACAAAACACAAAAAAACACATTCAAGGGGCACCGGGGTGGCTCAGTTGGTGAAGCGTCTGACTCTTGACTTCCATTCAGATCATTATCTCACGGTTTGGGAGATCGAGCCCCATGTCGGACTCTGCACTGACCATGTGGAGCCTGCTCAGGATTCTCTCTCTCCCTCTCTCTCTGCCCCTCCCCTGCTTGCATTCTCTATCTCTCAAAATAAATAAACTTACAAATAAAAAAGAAGAAGGGAGGCTGGGTGGCTCAGTCAGTTAAGCATCCGACTTTGGCGCAGGTCGTGATCTCTCAGTCCATGAGTTCAAGACCCACGTTGGGCTCTGTGCTGACACTTCAGAGCCTGGAGCCTGCTTCAGATTCTGTGTCTCCCTCTCTTTCTGTGATTCTGTGTCTCCCGCTCACAGTCTCTCTCAAAAATGAATAAATGTTTAAAAAAAAAATCAATGGGGGTGCAGAGAGAGGGAAGGGAAAGGAAGAAAGAAAAATAAAGCAAGTATGTGGAAAGAAACTGAGTACCTCATGTACTCTTGATAATTTACACTTCCTAGTTCTGGTTCTTTCCTAAGACTCATTCACATTCCTTGCCTTGGGTTCTATGACACTTCCTCTACTTTTTTAAAAATTTTGTTTAAGCTAGTCTGAGCTGGTATCTGTGAATAAGCAAAGAATATTAACTAATACGGTTGACAATTAAGAGGGGAATAAAAGACAGCACCCTAACTGTCTTAACAAATAAAGGACTCGTGGGTCGGCTTTAGCTCAAGCGGTTACTTCGCATGTGGTTACTAAACAAATAAAGGACTCGTTAAGCAAATTACAGTACATTCATTCAGTGAAATACTGGAAAAGATGCAGTAGACTGAACTGCCAAGACACTATTAACTGGAAAAAAAAATCAGGTTATAATCTGCAAAGATAAAGGGTTTTATTATAAAAAAGAAGGATTTCTACCTGCAGAGGAAAAAAATTCAGAACAAAATTCATTACATTATTCACAGTAGTTACCTCTGCAAGTGGTGAGACCATCAGAGATATTTACATTATACATTTCTGGAACTATTACTTTATAATCAGAAAAAAAGACATTAAAAAATATACAGGTGTGACATGTATACAAACAATCCCCAGAAATAAACATGTTTTATTTTCTCTATTTCTGTCATCGAGACAAGCTTTTTATTAAACTAGGAAACTTTTATATTGAAGAAAAAAATGGATTTCCTTTAAGAGCATCAAAATTTCAAAAATCTAGCTTAGTCCTTTTGTTAAAAGATCTTAATAACTTCTGGTTCCCTGGTCTATTCGATTTTAAAATTCAAACACATACCAATTTATATGGGAAGGAACCCAAACAAGAATAACCAACAAATAGAGCACAGAGCTACTCAACAGAAAAGTAAAGAAAAAGAAACATCTTCTATCAGGATAAAGCAGAACCAGAAGAAAAAGACAGATTTGAGGTGAAATAATCTCAGGATAGAAAAAAAAAGGGGGCATTGGGAGATTAGTTATCAGACTAGTATCAGCTGTGTTGGACTCAGATGCAAAGGAAGGGTTAGAAGTACTCAGAAGAAAGGAGATAATGAGATTTTCACTACAAATGAGACAAAAATAAAATCGCTGAGGCAACAAGTGAAAATGACACCAGAGAAAAATAGATTTGAGTAATGCAGTAATTGAGTTCCAGTCTAGAAACTAGAACTAGCTGTGAACTATAGGCAGGAATGTGAAGTTACAGAAGGTATTCGCCAAATACTCTGCATCGCCTTTCTGACATTTAGGAGGGCGTCCCACTCCTGCCCCTCTAAAGTGAAGCACAGTCACGTGACTTGCTGTCGCCAATGAAATACGAACAGAGGCTTCACAAGTCACTTCCAGGCAGAGCTTTAAAAGCTAGTGGTCCATTCTCCACTGTGCCTTTCCACTGCTTCGGTGCTAGAAGCATGGGCACGGGCGGTGAAAGCTGCTCAGCCTGGGTGCTTAAGAGACCCGTGCAGAGTGCCCCTGCTGACCTGCTTTGGCCACACAGCCTTAGCAAGAGATTAACAGCAAGGTGCAGAGTTTGGGGAGGTGTTTATCACCAAAGCATAACCTGGCCTAATCTGGCTGATATAAGAAGCAAGAGATCAATAACCACATGGGGTAATTCTACTTAGATAAATGCACTCCACAGAGAAATAAAACACTGCAATTATGGAAGATGCAGATGATGAAAAGCACATCTATAATGAGCAGAAATAAGACCCCCCCCCAAAATTACTCTCCTCTAACAAACAAATAAAAATAAAAGAAATTTCTCAGACGGCCAAATCAATAAACATTTCTTACTAATTTTGCTATTCCTCTGCCACCTCTTTGTTTCAGATAAATTTTTAAAAAATTTTTATGTTCTTCCTAGTTACTCTGGTATTATGCCAATATCTCATAAAAATAAAACACAAGGTAAGCGCCTTGCCCACAGCAATAATTTAGAGAACAGGCTAGGACTTGGCCACCAATTTTTACTTCTGTTACCTAAATCCTGTAATACATAAAACCCTATCAGAAAAAGAAAAACCCTATTAGAAAAAGAGCAAGATTTTAGCTTAAAATTTTGTACTGAGGTGCCTGGGTGGCTCAGTCGGTTAAGCATCGGACTTTGGCTCAGGTTACTGTCTCGTGGTTTGCAAGTTTGAGCCCCACTTCGGGCTCTGGGGGGTGTCAGGGCAGAGCCTGGAGTGCTTCGGATTCTGTGTCTCCCTCTCTCTTCCCCTCCCCTACTCGCACTCTGTCTCTCTCTCAAAAATAAACAAACATTAAAAAAAAATTTTTTTTAATTTTGTACTAAAATGATCTTTGTGGTAACTTAGGCAGCACATTTCACTTGTGAGCATCGTTCACACATTAAGAAACATGAAAGTTTACAATTTAGTTGCTAAATAACTTTCCCTTACTCATTAGCAAATCATCTCTTTCTAGTGCCTGTGAGGCACAAAATATTCTACATAGTGCTAAAAGACATACAAGAGTCTAACACACTCTTCCTAACTCCCCTCAACTCGGACTGAATAAAATAAGCACCCAGAATTATAAAGCAAGGTGGTGTGCCAAAGGAGACACAAACCAAGAGGAGAGGAAGGAGAGTGCACAATTGCACAAAGCTGTCCAAGAGACTCTTTCATGAAGTAGATGAATTTAAAAGTGCTTTTGGTTTTCATTACATTTCATTTTTAATATTTCTAGTAGCAAAGCTATTATAATCTTAAACACGCACATATTTCAAGGTACACATTTATAATACATCTCATTAGTTAAACCTATATACCAAATAACATCAAATTGCTTAGTGAGATTGGAGCACTGTCTTTGAAAACATCTTTTTGGAATACCTCTATATTTCAGAAATCTAAGACCCAACTAAAAGTTTCCAACGCTTACCTCTGCCTCCAATGGAAAAAACTGTGTGTTTCCTACTTGCATAATAATGAAATAACTAGTAATATGGCTGCTGATGGTGATCAACATTGGAACACTTATTACACGCTGAGCACCGTCCTACGTGCTTCACATGTATTAGCTCGATGAAGCCCTCCGGCACTCCACGAGCCAGGTGCTATAGCACCAACCCAATCTCACAGCTAGAAAAATCTAGGCACAGAGAAGACCAAAATAACTTATCGAGGATCACACAGCTAGTAAGTAGAAGAATTACTCTTCTGCAATTTGGCTCTAGAGCCCGGACTTTAACCATTACAGTATATTATTACACTCCTTGATTATTTAGCAAAGTCTTTTACTTAAAATAAAAATAACCTAGCACAACTTAAGTGTCCCTGCCAGGAATTTAATGCAATTTCAAGTACATGTTAGTCTTACTAAGAATGATCCATTTCATTTTTATGTGTTTTGTATTACTTTAATTCAGTAAGTATATACTGAGCAGAACATATTGAGTTATGCCAGGCACTGTGTGGGATAAGAAAATGAACAGACATGGTTGCTGCCCTGCCCTAGCTTACGATATAGTGGGAGGAATATATCAGCTGCTAACTAAACATAACATAGGAGGAATCTGGAGACAGAAATATGAGCAAGATACTACAAAAAAAAAAGAGTAATTCTGAGAAGAAAAAAAATCAAGATGGTGTCAAGAAGGCAGAGTAAGAACTGGCCTTTGAAAACTACCAGGGAACGGCAGTCAGGGAATAGTGGGAAAGAGCACTCCCCACTGAAGAGACAGATTAGCCAGTATTCATGTTCTAAAAGTGCCTTATAATTTGGTAATTAAATGATGTGATTGGAACACTGGGTAGACAAAGACATATAATGAGAAATCGTTACTAAAATTAATTAAGAGACAGATCATTTCAATACTATGCTAACGAGAAGACCCATTCTATGTCTGTGAGAAGATCCAATCAGTCTTTTAGGATAACTCCAGTACGGCCCGAAGATTGGAAAACCAAGACATGACACAAGAAATGAGGTAGAAAACAGCATACTGTGACATTAATCTAAGTGAGAGTTTATAAGGAACTGTGCCACAATAGCTTTGAGGATGTACATAAAGGGGGAGATATGAGAGATAACTTAGAATCAAAGAAGATGGCAAATATCAGGAAAACGAAAATGCCACTAATTAACATGTGAAACATACCTAAGAACTTTCATAAAAACTCAGCAAGAGTATCTACAAAGAATGAAAAAAGTTTTATTTTCAAAATGGTAGGTTCAAGTGTCAACTGGACATCCACGTAGAGAAGATTCCTAGTTTGAAATACGTAAGAGAAGACAGAGATTTATAAAACCTACATTTTATAAACACACAGAAGCCTTTTCCAAGTTGTAACTAAATGAAAGCGTCCCTTATATTGTGTGGGAGAATGGTGGAGATACTGGTTCACTTCACCTGTTACATATGCATGTTAATAAGAACTGAATGGAATATATAATTTCCAAACTCGAAGAGGAGAAAGTGGGATGAGGCAGGAATAAAGCAGCAATCCACAGGAATAAAAGGTAGAGGACAGAGAATACAGTCACTGGTACTGCAAGAGCATTGTATGGTGACAGATGTGACAAGACAGACACTTGTGGCGAGGACAGCATAACATATGATCTTTTTAAGTACTGTACACCTGAGACTTATGTCACATTGTGTCAACTGTACTTCAGCTTTATTTTTTTTAAAAAAGCAGGACTCCAATAGGAGGAAGGAAAAGGAAATGAAAAGCAAAGATAAAGCACTGAAAAACATAAATAAAAAATAACACAGTAAAAATGAACTAAAAAATTATCAGTAATAATGAATAAACACATTGACTTCAAAGACTCAAGATCAGAGTAAAAGCACAAAATTCAGTGATCTGCTATTCATCAGAGATATTCAAAATACAAGAGCATGTATAAAGGCTGAAAATGAAGATACAGAAGATACGTGACGGAAGTAACAAGTGGTCATCTTAACAAAAAAGAACTTAAGGAAAAAGCATGTATAGAGATAAAAGACAGAATTTAATGATAAATGAACCCAGTTAGAAGACATAATAATCATACACCTATATACCTACACGTTGCTAACACAGCCTTTGAACAAAACAAAAATCAAAAGAATTCCTAGGAGAAATTAACAAAACCAAACAAACATCATGAGATTTCAAAATATTTCAATAACTAGATCACACAGATTAAAAAAAATTAGTTAAGATACAGATCATTTGAGGAAGACAGTGAATAACCTTGGCCTAATGGAAAAACTTCAGAACCCATGGAAAAAATAATCATTTTATTATGTGTAGAATAGTCACAAAAAATGATTCTACGTTACACCAATACAAAGAAAGACTTTACAATTCCAAAGAGTTAATATCAAATAGACCATATTCTTTAACCACAATGTTTATTAAAGTTTAGAAATCAAGTTATAATTTTATTAAGTCCAAAGATTACTTTTAGTGACCTAAAGCAATACAATTACCTTGTTGGCGCTGAATTTTCCAATTTCATCCAGATCCAAAAACATGTCCAAGTCACATCCCAATTTCCCAAAACTGTTCACCGAAGAGCCAAAGGGTCTGACAGTACAGTCCAGGAAATACGCAGCCGCTATATCTTCAATAAGAGAACAGGTGAGGTATCGGAGCTTAGTGTTCTCCTCTGTTAACTGCAATTCCTTCAGCAGAGTGTTCAGCTGATCATCTATCTAGCTGGCCAAAACAAAAGCAGCAACATATAGAAAACGTACAGGTCACATAAGATAGTTGGCATTTTACTTCTAGAGGTTCGATGGCTCTGGAGACCGAGCTGAAAAACATGTACTTTTTTCCTTCCACCCTAAAAGCAGATGTTTTAAAAATATCCTTTAAAAAGGACTGAGGAGTGATGATGATAATAGTAATAAAGTGTAAAACCATAGAAAAATAAAAAAAATAAGTAAATGAAAATAAAAATACAAATGTTGGCACTTCAATCCACAACTGAATTGTCAGCATCTCTGTGGTTGGGGCCAGTAAGCAAAATTTTGGTATGTTTTATAGGTAATTCTGATGAAACAAGTTTAGGAGTCAATTGCTAGTCCAGACCATGATCCATTTATTCGGCAAGGGGTTACTAAGTCTCTACGGCTAATGGTCAACCGGAGTGTGGTTAGTCAACCAGTCTGCATATAACCTGGGGATCATCTGCCCAAGTCTCTAACCTACTCAAGGAATCTGGGTATTTAATATTTAAATAGAATACACTCCAACCCACAGCTTACGCATTCTGAGAAAATATCCCTCACAATGTCTTTGAGGATTATGGAGACAAGGTAGCTGGTGTGATCTGAGTTGTGCTGTATGTGCAAAATACACACCAGATCTGATGATTTTTTTGAAACAAAAACCTAAAATATCTCATTAATAACTGTATAGTGATTATATGCTGAAATGCATATTTTAGATTTATTGGGTTAAATAGTTAAATTAATTTCAAAAAAAAAAGGACTGAGGAATGATGACATCAGCAAAAATCAAAACCACTACATTTCTTATGCAATATGTATAAAGTATTGTTTCAGGAAAATGAAAGTAGTTAAAATGCTCCAGAAAGAGGTCAAAACAACCACAAAGCTAGACATTTTAAACAAAGTTGGGGAGGAAGAAGAACCAATGTTAAAGGCAGGAAACACAAGAAATAAGCAATGCTTCAGGTAACCAAGGCCCAAGATCCCTCAACTCCTCAGAATAGTAATCCTGTATCTTCACCAGAAAACTGGTGTTAAAAACATCACCTTTTGAAACTGTGCACTGGAGTATTTAAAATAAAAATCATAGCTTCAAATGCCCATATTCGGAAATAAAAATATTGAAAATAACTGAACTACGTGTTCAAATCAAGAAAAACAAGTAACAGAGAGTAAAGAAAATGTGTAAGGTTAGAAATAAAATTTTTAAAATTAGAAAATCAAAACAAAAAATAGCACTTTGATCAAAAACATGAACTGATAAAGCCAAAACTAATATAAACAATGTTAGGGCAGCAAAAATAGATTAAATCAGAAATGAGGGGTTTTTTTTTTTTTTTTTTTTTTTTGAGATACTTCTTATTTTTGAGAGAGCACAAGTGGGACAGGGGCGGGGGGGCATGTGGACAGAAGATCCAACAAGCTGACAGCAGTGAGCCCAATATGGGCTCGAATTCAAGAACTGTGAGATCATGACCTGAGCCGAAGTTGGAAACTCAACTGACTGAGCCACCCAGGTGCCCCAAGATACTTTTACATTTATAGAAAAATGCCAGGTACAACTATATGCCATTATGTTGACTGAAGAAAGAAAACCTGAATAGTCCAAAGGCTGAAAACTCTGTAAGGCTGTGGTTACTTGCCAGGCATACAAGCAGAGTGTGGGGGAGGAGAGTGGGGAAGGACTGCTTTCACTTTTCACTCAACATATTCTGTAGTCTGAATATTTTATAAGAACCTATAATAAAGAAAATAATGTCAAACACACACACACACACATATTTTTAGATACTGGAGAAGTATACCTACAAACTTACACTTTCTGCGTAACAAAGTAACTCAAGAAGCTTCTTGCTAGAAGGAGGTGCATGAATACTACATTGTACACGTGACTGTTCTGAAGTCGGGTTTGACGGATTCTTCGTCTTTAAATTGAAGACACGTGATCTGAATGGAATTGCAGCCTCTGTGCCCATACTTGGAGTACGAGTTCCATTCTGCAGTGAAGTTACACTTTCCTTTTGACAAAATTCTACAACAGCATAAAGACCCTATGCCAAAAACGTAAGAAAAAACAGAACACATCTCAGACTGATATATTTTAAATAGCATTTTTGCTCAAATTTCCAAACAATTATTGTAATACTAAAAAAATATTGATTTTTTAAATTTACAAATGATATACCTCTAACACAAGCACTGGTTTTAATCATTACAAGCAGATTAAGAAAAGGAACACTATAAACTGGTAAGAGTCAACAGAAGCTGAAAACAATGATGAAAGAGAAAATTAAAAGGCAAAACAAAAATCCCCTCCCCTTGGACGTTATCAGTAAGATAAGAGACTACTTAAAGGATTCAAATAATGGAATCAGTCAGTTATAAATTACTTATAATCCCATAGTAATAATGCCATAAGGATTTTTATTCTCCTATAAAAAGATCATTAAAGAAATTTAAAGAGAGATGTAAGATATCAAAAGAGCATCTAAGTTTACCATACTGCAAATAATGAATGGAACGTTTAACTTTCAAAAGCATGAATGTCAGACTGTTTTTCAAATACTTACAAAGCTCTCATAGAAGAAATGATTATTAATAGGTCCATGTTGGGATAAATATTTTAGAAACTTTTTTACACTGATTTTATTTGGACAATGTATCAAAACGGTTCGCTGTGCCTGTTCTCGTCTTTCTTTCTGCACCTCAGAGAATGTCTTTTTGGGAGTCCTGCCTTCAGAGCCTATGAATGAGACAATATTTCCAACACATAAACACACACACACACAAATATAAAATGTAAAGCATATTTTGATAAGGTATATACAGATTTTATAGCTGACTAAAACCACTTTATCCAAATCTCATCTTCTTTCTTCTTCACCTGTAAAAGAATGAAGCTATACTACTTTCGATTTTCATTTACCATTCTCCTGTAATTATCACTAATACTGTCCACTTTCCCAGTTTGGATTTACTATATTCAATGCAGAGCACTGAAAAGAGAAGTATCCACAAAGTTTTAAAAGCCAAATCAGGAACGTAAAATCACCCGTTTAACACTACCCCAAATACACACATATAAAACCTGTACAAGGTTGTAACATACCAAAGCCTAAAAGAAATTATTATAAACCTGAGTGTAAATGAGAATGAAGTTTAGAACTTTAACGTATTGGGGTACCTGGGTGGCTTAGTCAGACTCTTGATTTCGGCCCAGGTCATGATCTCAGGGTTCATGGGTTCGAGCCCCGTGTCAGACTCTGCATAGACATTGTGGAACCTGCTTGGGATTCCCTCTCTCTTCTTCTCTGCCCCTCCCCCACTCTCTCTCTCAAAATAAATAAATAAACTTAAAAAATAACTTTAATGTATTAAAGTAAGTTACTGTTGTTTTTCTTTGTCATGGGTCTTGATCTAGCTCAAACAATTAACAGTGCGTTACCAACTATCTTGTGCTGTGTATCACAGGTACATCAACCAATTTAAAACTCAGCTGCTGTCCTTAAGAATTCATGGTAATTTTACTAAAGAAATAGGGGGTAATTTCTTTTTTCATTCAAAACCAAACTAGGGCTGGGGACTTTACCATCACAGGAAATGAAGACAAGAGCTGTAACAGTCAAGAATTAGATATTAATAATCAACTGACCACAAACGAAGAATCAACAACCAAGCATAAGGAAAAAGAAAATCATTCGAGTTCTAAGAGTGTATTAAGGCCAAATGCTGAATTTTAGCAACATATTTTTTCCTCCAAGATACTTAACTTCTAGTTGGGTGGCCTAAAAGTGTTTCTTTTAAATATCTGGAATGGTAGATTCTAGAGATTATAAACCACCAAGTCTGGTAACAATACCCACAAAAAATTCCAAAGAGATTAAATAGGACAGAAAATATAACTGATAACATGGAAATCAGCAGATGCTTTTCGACTCCTTTCAAAAGGTTATAAAACTGATAGATCAAGGAATACTGCAAACACACTGTACCTTGATCTCAGCAAACTCCAAGACATTCTCATGGACAAGACAGAAATGTGTGTTAATGCAGTAAGAGCTCGCTGTACCCTAAACCCTGTTCGTTAGCAAAGGCCTGGAGGCAGTCTCCAGTGGCACACCACAGAACTCTTAGCCCTGACATACCCCACGTTTCTAACTGACCAAACACATGCTGAGTTTGATTCCTGCCTTCACTGTACGAGATGCTGAAAATACATCTCTTAAATAAGGGTCGACATCTCCATTCCGGATGCCAATTCTTTAACATCAATCTCTTGTTTCAAGGCCTGTATCACAACAGCCGGATTCCTCAAATGGTCTTATTCACGCTGGTCTTTTCCTTTTCAAGCCATTCTCTGGTGCCAAAGTGATCTTTATAAACCAGTCTTTTAAAAAAAGTCGTATTCTTTGACTTCCCTGCTTCAAACCTTTCAATAGCTTCCCTACTGCATTCAAGATCAAGCTTAAACCCAACAGCATGGGGATAGTTATTGGCATTTTGCCCCATCTCTCCTCTTCAATGTCTACCATTTCCTCCTTCTGCAGTGTTCACTTAAGGTACTCCACACACTGTGAACTTTGACTATCTTCTTGTCTCTGACTGGAATGCCCACCTTCTCATTTTCTGCCCCGAACACTCCCATTCATCCTCCCATAGGTCTGCGAAGACTTCTGACTTTCCATGGTAGGTATCTCCTCCACCTCCGTATTACCTTACTTCAACATCTGTGAAAGAACGTAATTCACGGTGTTGTAATAACTTAACAATATGGAAGAATATCTGTCTTCCAGATATTGAGGACAGGGACTATTACTTATTCACTGTGATCTCAAGTCCACTGACAGTCCTTCCAATTAGTCCCTATTTCCTTCTTCTTCTTTTTTTTTTTTTTTTTTTTTGATATAGGCTCTGCCTAGACCACCTCACCCACTTTTCCCTTTGTAACTACCACTTACGCATTCTTGTCTCTGATTTTTATGGAGTCCAGACTGTTGCCTAAATGCTTATTGTAAAAGTAAAGTCAAATTATTACATTTTATAAAGTTTAAGTATAAATCCTTCCCTAGTTCTCTGCCCCTAATAACACTCAACCATTAAGTTTGGTACCTATGTTTTCATACATTTTTAAGGCATATACAAATATTTGCATTTCTTTTTTTTTTTTTTTAATTTTTTTTTTTTTCAACGTTTATTTATTTTTGGGACAGAGAGAGACAGAGCATGAACGGGGGAGGAGCAGAGAGAGAGGGAGACACAGAATCCGAAACAGGCTCCAGGCTCTGAGCCATCAGCCCAGAGCCCGACGCGGGGCTCGAACTCGCGGACCGCGAGATCGTGACCTGGCTGAAGTCGGACGCTTAACCGACTGCGCCACCCAGGCGCCCCCAAATATTTGCATTTCTCCACAGATAAACATTTTTTACACAAAATTACCAAAATCATATTTCACATTGTTTTATAATATGCCTTTAAAAATTTAATACACTGGGGATATCTGTATCAGTATATGTCTACCTCATTTTAAAAGTAACTGTGTAAAAAAAAAATAAAAGTAACTGTGTAAATATCCTTGTTAATTTATCACAGTTTAGCCAATTCTCTACTGATATTCAGATGGTTTACCTCCTGTCACTATTACAAACAATACCGCAATATCATCTGTATACGATGTCTTTGATTTTTATGCAAGTATATCCCTGCAGCTGATCCCTAAGAAAGAGGAGAGACTGAATTTAAGATTGATAGAGAAGTCTGATAAAAGATGAAGAAATCTGCTTAAAAAGCTGGGAGAGGTACAATCTAAAGTATTTACAGCTCTGGCCTGAACAACAGTAGGTAAAAATGATGAGGACAAAGTTGTGAAGGGGGGACAAAAAGTTCAGGAAGTTTAAATGTAAAAGGTTTATCATAACCTTTTACATAAAAGGTTTATCAAACCTGCGAATAACACAAAGTTGAGACTGAAAAGTAGTAAGTGCCAATATTTTATGACAGACTCAATTTCAATGGTCTTGATGACATAATCTGGTAAGCATAAACTTAATAAAAAAAAACTAAGACTAAATACTGTCCTGCACTTAAAATCGAAAACAACATCGGGGCACCTGGGTGGTTCAGGTTAAGTGCCTGGCTCCTGACTTCGGCTCAGGTCATGATCTCACAGGTTCATGAATTCCAGCCCCACACCGGGCTCCATGCAGACAGTGCGGAGCCTGCTCAGGATTCTCTGTTTCCCTCTCTCTCTGCCCCTCCCCTGCTCGCTCGCTCTCTCTCTCTCAAAATAAATACACATTAAAAAAAAAATAAATAAAGACACAATGACATAATAGGGAAGAAAATTAACCTAGCAGCAGTTGCCATAAAAGAGGCCCAAAAGTTTGATTTGATGAAAGCTCAAAATGAGTCAAAGCGACGTCTTCACCTCTGGGATGTGCACAGGGAATGAACAGATATATATACATCTATAAAATTCCAAACTTCATGGAAACAAATGTTCTTAAAAACCCAAATTCAAGGGATAACAGCATTTCTTTCCTGTTTACTGGTCAGGCCACGTACGGAGTATATGTTCTACTGTGGCCATAATGGATATGAAGGATACTGATGAAACAGAGACCACCTGGCGAGGAGTGGTAAAAGGTCTAGAAGCTGACAGAGAATTACTGTAGATTAAGCAGGATTTGCAGCCTGGAGGAAAACTAATGAGAACCCGAATGCTGTCTTCAACTCTTCACAGCAAACCCTCTGTTCATGCAGCACTTCAGTTTTCCAAGCCTCTACAAATACGCTCTATTTCAAATCTCAGACTAAGCTTTGTGATGGAGCAGGTATCATTACTGGTAAAAAAAGAAAAAAAAAACTTGCACAAAATCAAATATCTAATAAGCTGGATAGCATCTTCTAGATTGCC
This sequence comes from Lynx rufus, assembly GCF_022079265.1. Lineage (NCBI taxonomy): Eukaryota > Metazoa > Chordata > Mammalia > Carnivora > Felidae > Lynx > Lynx rufus. Next base: position 27,096,443 of record NW_025814889.1, on the reverse strand, counting down.
TAGCCTCTGTCCCCCTTGTTTAAGTGATAGCACACCCCTGCTGGCAGGAAACCACTCTATGAGGTTGTGGGGGGCTGTCAATATTGTTATCCTACCTAGGATACTGACCCTCATCCCCTCGGAGAGACTAAGATTATCAGACTATTTTGGAAAGCTCCTCTTGGTCCAAGGGGTGGGGGTGTGATCAATCAAAAGCTCCTTCTCAGAATTCTTCAAATTTAGGTATAAGATTATCTTATTCTTCCCTTTGGAAAAGGCTATACGCATGTAAACTTGAAGCTGCTGGTGGTCATGCCTCCATGCAGAAGAATCTGAGATAAGGAGGCCACCAAAAAACAGCTCAAGAAAACACTACCGCACATTGACCGTATCCACCCAGTTGACCTTAAAGCAGTTGGCTCTTTCTGGAGTTTGGTTACATGGGTTGGTACATTCTCCCCTTTCTACTTAAGCTAAGTTGACTTAGCTTCTGTCACCTGCATCCCAAAGAGTATAATACACTATATACACTATATATTCTTACTCTTAAAATCGGGGTTCTTTTCCACTACTCAAATGAAAGCTATGTCAAAACTAACATGGAAATGGGAAATTAGTAGATTTTAGCGCATTACAAACATTTTCAAACCATTAGAACCCAACCAAAAGATGGAATTAGCTGATTTATGAAATAGTGTGTTCCTTGTTACTAGAAAACATTACTGGGAATGTTTTCCAATGAGTTCTCACATTAAATGGAAACCTCAACTGGATATTTCCCAAGTTCCTTCCAATGATAAAATTTTATGCTTCTGAGTATTAGGTGCAGTTACTTCCTTCTCTTTTTAAAAATGGAAAAGAAATTCAAATGATGATTTTGTTGCACACCACAAGAGTCCCTGTATATTTAGCCAGTTATATGATACAAAATGAAACACATTTTCTAACAAAAACAACAAAGCTGTACTAAATGAAGAGTACAGCCTTGGAATCAGGTTTTTCCTTATCACTGCTACTTAATAGATGGATAAGTTTGAGCTAGCCACTTGGACTAGCCTGTTTTCTCATCTATAAACGAGTAATAACTCCTTCCATACCAACTTTACAGAGTTCTATTTTCTCAAAGAGCATATGAAAATACTCCCAAATTTAAACCACTATTCAGATGCTAAATTAAAACAGCTTCTTTGGCAGAATTCTTACTCAAATTTCCAGAGTTACTTAAGAATTTTTAACAGAAACAGCTTCTACAAAAAACAATCCAAGCAGTATTTCCACTCCCTGTCAATACGACCCTTTATTTACAGTCTGAGGAGAAGAAAAATCCTACCATTTATTTTAGGAGGGAACATTTTACTTGTTCAGCCTACTATAAAACTACTACCAGAAGTAATTTTCTCTCTTAAAACTACAGCTCCAAGAAATGGTAGAAATAAACATTTTGCCTATTAACTTCACTCGAGATCTAAATTAACTCGATATGTAACCTTACACAAGTTGCTTGGTTCTTTTAGCCTCTTTCTACACCTGTTAAGTGGAGACAATGAAACATTTTTTGCTAGATTGTTTTAGAAATTGTAAAGAAGATACAGCTCTTGGGGGTCACAACAGGGCTTCAATAATACGCAAAGAAGCATATAAATTTAGAACGTCTCCGGGTCGGCAGCCTGTTCCAGTGAATGCAAACCCGTTACCAGGTTACTAAAACGGCCAAAAGGATAAAGCAAAAGGGAATAATTTTCACAGGCAGAATCCTACATTCGGAAGCGCGGAATACTGTTACTCATAAATGCTTCAATACACCCGTCCTCCAACAGCTTGTAAATCAGATACATTTGTGAATGAAGCAACTGACCGATATGTGGCATCACCGTTATCACTGTATTTTATCAAAGTATAAAATATAAGCAAACTGTGCTCGTGGCCTGAACTTCACAAAGATTTAAACTTCATTACTGTGCACAGGCCTCCCCGAATTAACATCACACCCCACTACTACCATGAGCAACGGGTGGCTCTAAGTTCCCCTAGTGAGATTAGAGGAGGATGGGACACAACCTCACCCTATTGCCAAAGGCTCCTCGGCCGTGTCCACGGGCCACGCGCTCGCCCGCGATCCCAGTCTCTTCCCCCTTCCCTCGCCCGCGGTGGGTCGCGGCTACAGAGCAAACCGAGGACACGGCGCCATCACCTGTCTCCACGCTCCCCGACGACTGCTCTTCTCTTTTAATTTCTGCGGCCACAGTTCTTGGGCAACTGAGAAGCCTGTGGATAGGACGCAGCACTTGATTTCTCTGAGCACAGAGGGGTAAACTGGCCAACAACCCCACAGCGCGAGCCGCCATTGTCAAAGTAACAGGCAGGAAGACGAAAAGGGCACCTGGCTCCTGCGCGTGCGTGCTGAGGAGTAAGGAACGGGAAGCCTAGAGGGTCAAACTGGGCGAAAGTTGCCGGCCTGAAGATGCCTTTGCTTTCAGATTCGTTTCGGTTTTGCTCTCCCACGGTTCTCTAAAAAGAAGAGCCCCCCGTAGAACGAGCCCACCACCTACTCTTTCAAATAGAGTCATGAAAATAGAACCGGACCTCAAAGTCATAGGGAAGGAGCACTTATTTGGGAATCTATACTTAAGAGTAGAGTAAGTGATAACACTTTTTCTTTATCAGACCTTTACACGTACTGGCTCTCAACCCTTACAACAAGCCTGTGAGATGGGAACTATTATTATCGCCGTTTATTTACGGGGAGACTGAGGCGTATGCAAGTTAAGTAACATTTTGTAAAGTTACACAGCCAGTCCGGGACAGAGATGGGAGTTAAACCTAGATTACCTGGTGCAAAGTTTTTCTTTTTTCTTATAACAAGTTTACTGAGATTTAGTTCATATTCTACACAATTCACCACTTTAGTTGTCCCATTCAGTGGTTGTGAGTATACCACAAAGTTGTGCAACAATAGGCATAATCATTTTTAGAACACTTTCATCAGCTCCAAAAGAAACCTTGTGCCCATTAGCTATCACTCCCCCAGTCCCCACATTCCCCCCAGCCCTAAATAACCACTTATCTACTTTTTGTCTCCATGCTTTTGCCTTTTCTAGACATTTCATAGAAATAGAATCATGCAATATGTGTTTTTGTGACTGGCCTCCTTCACTTGGCATAATACTTTCAAGGTTCTTCTATGCTGTAGCATCTATCAGCACTTCATTTCCTTTCTATGGCCAAATAATAGTCCATCACATGGTGTTAAAAGATAAGCTGGGGCATATTAAAAATTTTAAGAGATTGTTTGAACAAAAATAAATTCAAATCAGGCAACGTCCAATCTGGCAGACAGAAAGGGTGTTTATAGGCAGAAAGGAAGACTTGAAAATATAAATGAAAGATTTTCACAGGCAGAAGAGAGCAGGAACAAGGAAGTAATAGTGAGCAAAAAACACACTGGTTTGCATAAAGTTACTTTCCTTTAGGGGATGTCCCAGTTTATCAGTCAAATAAACTGGTTCTAATCAGGTGAGTTCTGATTGATGGGCTTAAGATTCTATTTCTGGGAGAGTTGAAACTGTAATTAGGTTTTGTTTTGGTTACATGAGGCTTACACAAGTGACTCTATCTGGGGCCTGTTGTCTTATTTTTAACAATGGATATGCCACATATGGTTGCCCATTTCTGTTGTTTCTGTCTTTTGGATATTATAAATAATGCTGCTATGAACATCCATTATCAGTTTTTGTATGAACATATGTTTTCACTTCTCTTGGCCATATACCTATGAGTAGAAGTGCTGGGCTGTATGGTAATTCTGTGTTTAATCTTTCGAGGAAATGTCAGGCTATTTTCCAAAGCAACTGCATGATTTTCATTCCCACTAGTAGTGTAAGAAGTTTCCAATTTCTGCACATTCTTACCAATACTTGTTTTTTTCTTTTTTTTTTTTTTAACGTGTATTCATTTTGAGAGACAGAGACAGAGCATGAGCAGGGGAGGGGCAGAGAGCAAGGGTGACACAGAATCTGAAGCAGGCTCCAGGCTCTGAGCTGTCTGCACAGAGCCCGATGTGGGGCTCAAACCCATGAACCCGTGAGATCATGACCTGAGCCAAAGTCAGATGCTTAGCTGACTGAGCCACCCAGGTAGCCCTTCTGGGTTTTTGTGTGTGTGTGTGTTTTAATAGCCTTGCCAATGGATATGAGTGGTATCCCACTTTTGATTTGCATTTGATGAATGTTGAGCTCTCTTCATATGATTATTGGTCATTTGTGTATTTTCTTTGGAAAAATGTTTATTCAGATCCTTTGCCCATTTTTAACTGAATTATTTTACTACTGTTTTAAGAGTTCTTTACATATTCTGGATATGTCTTTATCAGATGTATGATTTGCAAGCACTTGATCCTATTCTGTGGGTTTAACTTCATTTACTTGATAGTGTCCTTTGAAACATAAAAGTTGATTTTGATGAAATCTAATTTTTTTTCTTTTGTTGCTTGTGTTTTAGTGTTATATCTAAGAAACATTGCCTATCCCAAGGTTGTGAAGATTTATCCCTATGTTTGCTTCTAAGATTTTAACATTTTTAGCTCATACATTTAGGTCTTTGATTAATTTTGAGTAAATTTTTGTATATGGTATGAGTTAGGCATCTGATTTCATGGTTTTGGATGTGGATATTCAATTTGTCCCAGTACTATTTGTTTAAAAGGCTCTACTTTGCCCATTAAATGGCATTGGCATATTTGTTGAAGTCAGATGATCACAGATACCTGTGCTTATTTCTGGAGTCTCAATTCTATTCCATTGATCTATATGTTTATCCTTACATCAGTACCTCCCTGTCTTGATCAATGTTGCTTTGCAGAAAGTTTTTTAAAATTGAGAAGTGAGTTTTCCAACCTTGTTCTTTTTTTCCAAAATTACTTTAGAAACTGTTATGAGCCCCTGTATTTCCATATACATTTTATTATCAGCTTCTCAGTTGCTTCCAAAAAGGCAGCTGAGATTTTGAGAATAATTGTGCTGAATCTGTAGATCAACTTCAGGAGTATCGTCATCTTTAACAACATTAGATCTAAAATGTGAACATGGGAGGGCCTTCCATTTGCTTAGGTCTTCTTTAATTTCTTTCAACAATGTTTTCCAGTGTTCAGTGTATAAGTCTTGTACTTATTAAATGTACTTATTTCTAAGTATTTTATTCTTTGTGATGCTACTATAGGTGGAATTCTTTTCTTATTTTTCTTTAGATTGTTCATTGCAAGGGTATAGAAACACAATTGGTTTTTGTGTGTTTATATTGTATCCAGTAGCATTGATGACTCAGTTTCAGCTTTAATAATTTTTGTTTTTTGTTTTTGTTTTGTTTTGTTTGTAGCTGTGTTAGATTTTTCTACATACAAGATAATCTGCAAAGAGAGACAGTTTTATTTCTTCCTTTATGGTTTGGAAGCTTTTATTTAATTTTCTTACTTAATTACTCTGGATAGAACCTCCAGCGAAATGTTGAATTGAAGTGGTGAGAATGACCATCCTGTATTCTTCCTGTTCTTAGTGGAAAAGCATCCAGTCTTCCTGTATAGTTTATGATGTTAGTTGTGGGTGTTTTGTAAATACCCTTTACCAGGTTGAAGAAGTTCTCTTCCCTTTCTGTTTGTTAAGCATTTTTATCATGAAAGGACATTGGATTGTTTTGTTTTTTTCCTACATCTATCGAGATGATAAGTGCATTCTTTTAATGTGGCATATAACATTAATTAATATTCAGCCTTTAAACCAATCTTGCATTTCTCTAATAATCCCACTGGTCATGGTGTGTAATTCTTTTTACATGTTGCTGCATTCAGCTTACCTGTAGTTTTGCTCTAACCTCTTAACCAGTTTGCCTCTCTCTCATGCTCCATACAGTCTGTTCTCATCCCATTGGCTACAGTGTAGTGATCATTCCACTCTTCTTTTCATTTTTTTCCACTTTATTTATTTATCTATTTATTTAAATATATGAAATTTATTGTCAAATTGGTATCCATACAACACCCAGTGCTCATCCCAAGAGTTGCCCTCTTCAATACCCATCACTCACCCTCCCCTCCCTCCCACCCCCCATCAGCCCTCAGTTGTTCTCAGTTTTTAAGAGTCTCTTATGCTTTGGCTCTCTCCCACTCTAACCTCTCTCTTTTTTTTTTTTCCTTCCCCTCCCCCATGGGTTCCTGTTAAGTTTCTCAGGATCCACATAAGAGTGAAAACATATGGCATCTGTCTTTCTCTGTATGGCTTATTTCACTTAGCATCACACTCTCCAGTTCCATCCACGTTTCTACAAAGGGCCATATTTCGTTCTTTCTCATTGCCCTGTAGTACTCCATTGTGTATATGAACCACAATTTCTTTATCCATTCATCAGTTGATGGACATTTAGGCTCTTTCCATAATTTGGCTATTGTTGAGAGTGCTGCTATAAACATTGGGGTACAAGTGTCCCTTGGGTAAATTCCTAGCAGTGCTACTGCGGGGTCATAGGGTAGGTCTATTTTTAAATTTTTGAGGAACCTCCACATTGTTTTCCAGAGTGGCTGCACCAGTTTGCATTCCCACCAACAGTGCAAGAGGGTTCCCGTTTCTCCACATCCTCTCCAGCATCTATAGTCTCCTGATTTGTTCATTTTGGCCACTCCAACTGGTGTGAGGTGATATCTGAGTGTGGTTTTGATTTGTATTTCCCTGATGAGGAGTGACGCTGAGCATCTTTTCATGTGTCTGTTGGCCATCCGGATGTCTTCTTTAGAGAAGTGTGTATTCATGTTTTCTGCCCATTTCTTCACTGGATTATTTGTTTTTCGGGTGTGGAGTTTGGTGAGCTCTTTATAGATTTTGGATACTAGCCCTTTGTCCGATATGTCATTTGCAAATATCTTTTCCCATTCCGTTGGTTGCCTTTTAGTTTTGTTCATTGTTTCCTTTGCTGTGCAGAAGCTTTTTACCTTCGTGAGGTCCCGATAGTTTTTTGCTTTTAATTCCCTTGCCTTTGGGGATATGTCAAGTAAGAAATTGCTACGGCTGAGGTCAGAGAGGTCTTTTCCTGTTTTCTCCTCTAGGGTTTTGATGGTTTCCTGTCTCACATTCAGGCCCTTTATCCACTTTGAGTTTATTTTTGTGAATGGTGTGAGAAAGTGGTCTAGTTTCAACCTTCTGCATGTTGCTGTCCAGTTCTCCCAGCACCATTTGTTAAAGGGACTGTCTTTTTTCCATTGGATATTCTTTCCTGCTTTGTCAAAGATGAGTTGGCCGTACTTTTATGGGTCTAGTTCTGGGGTTTCTATTCTATTCCATTGGTCTATGTGTCTGTTTTTGTGCCAATACCATGCTGTCTTGATGATGACAGCTTTGTAGTAGAGGCTAAAGTCTGGGATTGTGATGCCTCCTGCTTTGGTCTTCTTCAAAATTACTTTGGCTATTCGGGGTCTTTTGTGGTTCCATATGAATTTTAGGATTGCTTGTTCTAGCTTTGAGAAGAATGCTGGTGCAATCTTGACTGGGATTGCATTGAATGTGTAGATATTTTCAAAACCCTCCAGGGACTTCTTACCACTCCAGAGTAAAAGCTAAAAACTTACAAGATCTGTTGTAAGCCAGCCTTCCACTTCTTCTAGAGCACACTTCCTGTCACTCTCTGCCCCATCTACTCTGCTCTTTCTAATACTAGTCTCCTTGATATTTCTCAAAATTCCAAGAAAGTTTGCACCTCAGGACATTAGCATTTGCTGTATTCTCTTCCTTGGTTGTTTTTCTCCCATATGCCTTACTGCTTTACTTCCTTCATGTCTCTTCAAATATTGCCTCATGAGGGAAGAATTTTTTTGATCACCTTATAAAATAACAATGCTTTTACCCCCCAAATATGGCTTGGTATTCCCCCCTCCTAACCTGCTCTTTTTTGATAGCATATTTTGCCATCTGACATTCTATATATATTTATATGCTTGTTTTACTTATTATCTGTTTTTCTTCAAGTACAGCATAAGCTCAATTAAATATGTTTACATATCTATTGGACAAATATTATTGATTTAATACTATGGGCAATGTTCTAGATGCTGGAGATAAAATGAAAAAAAACCCAAAAACAGATAAAATCCTTGCTCTTATGAAGCTTATCTTTTAGTAGGGAGAGACATTCAATAAACAAATATAATTAAAATAGAGAGTATGCCAGTGGTGATAAGTAGAATAGAGAAAGATTTTGCAAAAAGTATGGAGGTCACTAATATTGTTGACAAAAGCAGTTTTAGTGGAAGATGGATAATGAAAACCCAATTGAAATGGGTTCAAATGCAAATGAGAGGAGACAAAACTGATAATACAGAAAACTGTTTTAGGGATTTTACTACTAAGGTGAGTGAGTAGGTGAGTAGAGAAGTGAGTTATGAAGAAATAGCATGTCTGTTTGCTGATCAAAGCAATCTAGCAGAGCTAGAACATAGGTGCTATGGTAGACAGAAGAGAAAATCGCTGAGCTATGTCCTCAGCAGGATGGAATCTAGTTCCCAAGTGGAGGGACTGGACTTAGAAATCTGTACCCTGTGGAAACGATGTAAGTAGACAGTATGTTTGTTAAACGAATGACTCACGGTTGATCCAAATAGTAAAGTACTTGCCCCAGAAAATTCCAACGAGTGGCCCTGCATCAGGGGGCTTTCCCTGATCTCCTTTGTGAACTGAAGTCATCTTTGTATGTAGTATGGTCAACTAGGTTATAGTCCACCATATTAAATTTGGGTTCAAGGGCTGACTTGTTATCGTTTTCTAGAGACTGTTGCAACAGTTCTTTTACGTGGAAGCACTTTAATGTGATATATCAGAAAACCAACTCCAATTATGTAAATTTAAAATACACATTCATGACTTTTACCCACCATTTCCATTTCTGGGAATTTACCCTATAGATAGACTTGCACAAGTGAGCAATATTATGTATACAGTCAGGTTCACCGCAGCATTAAATGTAAAAGCAGAAAAATGGAAATAACTTCAGTATCAGTTGTTGGTTATATCAGCTAGGGTACAGACATACCATGAAACTCTCTTCCTTTATTACAAAGAATGAGTTACTTTGCCTAGAGAGTACTTTTGTCATGAGAAGACTTCAAATTTTTACATCATAGAATTCTAATTATATACAATATTTTACAGTAAGCATGTCTCAATATATTAACTTTACCACTAAAAAATTCCATATAGGACATTTCAAAGATATGGTAATGTTTTATGTTTTAAACTGTGTGGCAGGGCCACGTGTGTTCACTACATTAGAATTTTTCTTACTATACACATATTTGTAAATATTATTTTGTATCTACTTAATATTTAATAAAAGTTATACCCATGATATCTGATTCTTTTATTGTTAATGACTTCTCTTTAATTTTTTTAATGTTTATTTATTTCTGAGACAAAGAGAGACAGAGCATGAGTGGGGAAGGGGCAGAGAGACTGGAGGACACAGAATCCGAAGCAGGCTCCAGGCTCTGAGCTGTCAGCACAGAGCCCGACGTGGGGCTCGAACTCACAGACTGCGAGATCATGACCTGAGCTGAAGCCGGACGCTCAACCGACTGAGCCACCCAGGAGCCCCTAATGACTTCTCTTTAAATAGGCTAATACTGGGGTACCTGTATGGCTCAGTTGGTTAAGCAACCGACTCTGTATTTTGGTTCAGGTCATGAACTCATGAGTTCGAGCCCCACATCGGGCTCTGTGCGGACAGTGTGGAGCCTGCTTGGGATTCTCTCTCTCTTTCTCTCTTTGCCCCTCCCGTGCTTGCTCTCTCTCTCCCAAAATAAGTAAAATAAACTTAAAAAAAAAGAAAAGGCTAGTGTAAATAAATCTTTGTTCAAAAGTTGGGGGTTCTAGTTAGCTGAGGTCAGTTCATTCAGGTTTCTCTATGTCTATCAATAACTGTCCGCATAGATTCTCTCAAATACAGGAAGAAAGAACCAAACTTCCAGGTACTACTGAATATTTGTTACAGATAGTGGCCTTAATTTTTTTGTTTACTAAGTGTATCTACTATTAAGGACTGAATTGTGTCCTCCGAAAAAGATATGTTGAAGTCCTCTGGTTGTCTTTCTGAGCTCTAGGCATCCCATTTTTTCCAGAAGTTCAAGCCAGGAGGCCTATCATGAATTGCAGCTTGGATATCAGCATGCTTATCCCGACCACTCACTAAAATTCAGTCTTCTTAGAATTTTCCAGAATTTATAGGGCCCAAATAAAATTGTCTAAGTGATTTTTCATGGTTATATTATGCAGAGAAATAAACTGTTCCTATGGTGTATCCACAGAAAGGATGTTGTAATCTTTCACCAGTTCTCATATATCTATGAGATATAAATGAGATCGTCTTTCAATATTTAGAACAATCGCTCAGGCTCTCATATTCAGATTGGCAGCATTCATTGTTTCCCGAGTCTGTCTACCTCAGATCATGCACGAATCCTCTGCACAGGCTTCTGCCTTCCAAATGTTCTGTCAGCACCACCAGAACAGATGAATCTGACCCTTTCTGACTACACTCGCCCATTCTCTGCTGCTGCTGTTACAGTTATGGCCACATGGGGACACTGTTGAAAACTGGAGATCAGAATCCTCCAAAGCTAGCATGAGGTTATGCAGTCATACCTGTGTCCCAATGTCCTAATGAAAATAGCTTATTCTGGGGCACCTGGGTGGCTCAGTCGGTTGAGTGTCCAACTTCGGCTCAGGTCATGATCTCACAGTCCATGAGTTCAAGCCCCGCATCCAACTCTGGGCTGACAGTTCAGAGCCTGGAGCCTGCTTCGGATTCTGTGTCTCCCCCTCTCTCTGCTAGTCCCTCGCTCACACTCTGTCTCTCTTTCTCTCTCAAAAAGAAATACATGTTTTAAAAAATAGCTTACACTGATTTGTAACTCACTACGGACCTATGCTATATTGTGTCTAACTGCATCGTCTTACTTAAACCTCACAATATGCCTGTGAATGTTATCATTATTCCTACTTTTTAGATGCAAAAACACATGTGGAAAGATGAGGTAAAATGACCAAGATCGCAAAGTTGTCACTCTCAGGTCTGACTGACTTTCTAGTCACCATGATTATAAGTCCATGCCTTCAATATGTTTGTGCTTGTGACCTAGTAATTCTACTTCTGGATTAGAGATACACTTCAAGGTTTACACACAAGGCTTTCAACACAGTATATGATGTAGGGTTATTAGAGACAATCTAGAGGTTCAACAAGGAGTGACTAATTCATTTAGAATCTAATACATTAATTTATTAAGTGAATAATACCAGCCAGTCACAGCTCTAAGTATCTTGTTTCTTGAGTCAGGTAACCCCCACAAGACCCTAGGATATAGGTATTCCATTATCATAAAACACTCCATTATTTTAGGTACCACTGAGAAAAATGCTGCCATTTAACCTGGGACACAATGCTTTTTCACTGTCGATGGTAAAGCACACTTTGGTTTCGAAGATTTTAAACTATGGGGAAAGTGTTTATCTTAGACTTACTAAAATAAGCTATCACCTCTTGTTCTATGGGTAAGGAAACTGAGGCACAGCGAGATTAAATAATTTGCTCCATGTTTAAAAACAAAACAAAAGACTGTAAGCAAAGACAGAACAGTGATCAGTGTTCAACAGTCCCATCTTGATAGATCTCTGTGTGTCTCTCTCTACCTCTCTCTGAAGGAAAAGTATAATATTTTAACAATATTAAAAAAATAAAAACTACCTAAGATCCTCAAAGTGATTTGGGCACCTCAGAATACATGGAGGACTTTTGGACAGGCCTGAAATCATAGGAAACATTTCCATCAGGACTATAAGAATGTCTTTAATTCAATGAATTTCATAGAACTCTGAGCTACAAAGAAAGAGTTCTGGGCCACCTGAATGGCTCAGTCGGTTGAGCGACCGACTTCGGCTCAGGTCATGATCTCACGGCTCGTGGGTTTGAGCCCTGGGTTGAGAGCACAGAGCCTACTTGGGATTTTCTTTCTCCCGCTCTCTCTGCCCTTCTCCCACTCATTCATTCATTCATTCATTCATTCTCTCTCTCTCAAAAATAAATAAACATTAAAAAAATTTAAAAAAGAGAGTTCTGTATCTTCTTCACTACCCTCTGAAATGCTTTATGCAAATAAGTAGCATTGACAACTTTTCTCTTTCCTGTATGATTTTTTTCTCTTAAAAAATTCTTATTTATTTATTTTGAGAGAGAGAGAGAGAGAGAGAGAGAGAGAGAGGAGAGCTCTAGCAGGGGAGGGGTAGAGAGAAAGGGAGACAGAGAATCCCGAGTAGCCTCTTAGCTGCCTGACATGGGGCTCGAACTCATGAGCCATGAGATCATGACCTGAACCAAAACCAAGAGTCAGATGTTCACTGACTGAGCCACCCAGGTGCCCCTCCTGTATGATTTTTTTTTTTTTTCTAAGCAATTGCTGCTATTTTGGGACTATGAATGGTCGATTGGATTTAACCTCATGTACAAGTGCTTATAAATAAATGTTTTGAAAATGTGAACGTCAGCTTTTGGGATGTCACCCTAATGTGGCTGCAGTTTGAGTTTGCATATTCTAGACTAAGTGTTTTTTCTCTTTTTGGGAGGATAGGGTTTCTAAAGTTGGTCCAGGGACCTGATTCTCGCTTCAGAAGCATCTGGTGAGCTTATTAAAATACAAGAGTTCTGGGCTTTACCTGCAGGCTTATTAATCTGACTGTCTAGGGGTGGGATTCAGGAATCTGTGTTTTTTGGAAGCTGTCAGGTGTGCTAAAACTTGAGAGGCACCGCTGAAGGCCATCACTGCATGTGTGTGTGATCCCATGGAAGTCTAGCTTTTCTGAAGAGGTTGTTTTACCACATGAAAAACACCTCTCATAGTCGAGTTATTGCTAGATTATTGTTGCTTTTCTCCCTGGAGAACAGGCTAATGCTTTCTTGCCATATTCAGGATAACAACAACAACAACAACAATAACAATACTAATAATAACTGTTACAGCTGCTGAATTCGCTTCTACTAATTTTTTGCTCGGATTACAAAGAGTTCTACAGATTCATAGATACTGTATGTCAATTTTGATTGTGAAGCCAACTTTAATACGGAGTTCTATGAACTTAGATCCTAACCAGCCCACGCACTCAGACACACAGTCATCAGGGCAGAAATACGCATTTCTCTTCTTGCCACATTTTCTTTAAGTTTGTATTTATTTTTGAGAGACAGAGAAACAGAGAGTGAAGGGGTGGGGCCAGAGAGAAGGAGATGGAGAATCTCAAGCAGACTCTACGCTGTCGGCACGGAGCCCCATGTGGGGGCTTGAACTCACAAAGCATGAGATCATGACCTGAACCAAAGAGTCCGACTACACCGACTGAGCCGCCCAGGCGCCCCTCTTGTTGCCACATTTTTTAAAAATTTTAGTATTTATTTATTTTTGAGAGAGAGAGTGACAGGGCACAAGTTGAGGAGGGGCAGAGAGAGAGGGAGACACAGAATGTGAAGCAGGCTCCAGGCTCTGAGCTGTCAGCACGGAGCCCGACGCAGGGCTCGAACTCACGAACTGAGCTGAAGTCGGACGCTTACCCAACTGAGCCACCCAGGCGCCCCTCTTCTTGCCACATTTAATACTGTATTTTCTTTGAAAAAGGAAAGGAAGAAAGAACAAAGAAAAGATCCTTTGAAGAGGGAAGTGAGTTTGCTTTGCCGCGTTGCTTTCTTCTGTGGGTTGCTCACTCTCAGAGCCATCTGTCACTGGCTTCTTTGCCCACCCCTGAGAAAATGTTGCAGCCACCAAGCTACAGGGAGACTGTCTTCCTGTGATCAGAAATGCCTGCCCCGGGCAGCAAGGCAGAGGAAACCAGCCTCCAGCTGGATGAAGACCATTGTCTGGGAACAGTATGATCCTTCCCCTGGGGACAGAGCCCGCATTTCCACCCCCCAACACCCCCCCCCCCCACCTCCTCATCAAGCCACTTCTGCTTGGTCTGTGGCAACCCAGCTGGGCTAGGAAAAGAGAAGCCTGCCTGTTGAGCCTCGTCGCTACAGGCTCCGAGACATTAAAAGTTAGGCTTATTCCAATCTGTCCCAGTATTCTAAAAAATAAGCCCTCCATTCAATTCCCTGAGACATAAACTAGGCCTTTATATGGACCTTTCTAAAGAGGCTGGCAAGACCTTCCTAAAACCTCTGCACACTATGTAAAACATTCAATGATTTCTTAGCTGGGTTTTTCCTTAAAAATGTCCTGTTTCTTATCAATTTTAGACATTTTCCCAAGAACCCTCGGGAGATTTGCAGAGGGATAATCCAGTTTACATGGTAAAAATGAAACCATTACCACATAACTAGTGATGCAAGAAATAAAGTATAATAAAAGCAGCACTGAAGAAAACCGGAAGGTTTGGTATCTTAAAAAGAAAAGCCACAGCAAGATAACTTTGACCCACTGAATCGGTTCCCCAGGTTTCTCCACGCACTGACCCGGGGTTTCTGTTCCTAACCAGAGCCCAATTCAGGTGAAAGAAAATCCCAACCACCACCAAGTTCTATTCTATTCCCACCCCCACCCCCGTGGAGGATATTAAATTTTTTCACCCTATATGCCATTTTCCTCTCTTACTATTTTCTCCATTTAAACGTTGGAATAGTAACCATATTTACTAAGCGTTCTGGTTTCCTGAATAAGAAAACCACAGCTCAGAAGGATGAAGTAGCTTTTCCAAATCACACAGCAAATAAAAGGCAAAAAAAGAAAAAAAAAACCACATCTGGACATTACATAGCACTAAATCATGTTCTTTCGCCCCAGACTAGTATCAGGAAAAAAAGATTGTGCAATTGATTATATTTGATTACAGTATATTTATGGGAACTAGATAAAGCAACATTTCTTTATATTATTCTTCTCTAAAAGGAGCCCCAGGGGCACCTGGGTGGCTCAGTCGGTTGAGCATCTGACTCGGGCTCATGTCATGATCTCACAATTCGTAGGTTCAAGCCCCATGTCGGGCTCAGAGCCTGGAGCCTGCTTCAGATTCTGTGTCTCCCTTGCTCTCTGCCCCTCCCCACTCATGCTCTGTCTCTCTCAAAAATAAATAAACAATTAAAAATTTTTTTAATCAATCAATAAATAAAAGGAGCTATGTGTTACAATAATAACAGGATTTGTGGGTCTAAAAAGCTAGCCTCTGAACACAGTTCTGTTATTTGCCAATAACACAACTCTGGCTAAGTGATTCCCTTGACCTCATTTTCATCATTTACAAATTGAAGGTGTTGGATTAAATCACCTCTAACGTCTTTGCTTACTTTGAGAATCTAGCCACATCAACTAATAACACAATTGAAGCACGGGTTTAAGTGACAAACAGTTATTCCTACATGGCAACTTTTGACCTGTACCAGTTTGCCATAATCTACATCATTATCTTTATGTGAGGTGCACATTCTCAGAAAAGTCCTCTCTGATCTAAGCAAAGCCTAGTCCATAAGCCTCTCTCCACCCCCTAACTTCCTCCACCTTGTTCATTTCTTTCAGGAAATGCTGGTCACAAACTATACCCTTGTATGTGTCTCTTGCTCCCCTAGCTATAAGCTCCCTGAAAGCCACTGAGTTTGTCTAGTGCTATTTCCCAGAAGTTGGAAATGAATTTAATACACACTCAAGGATGTGTTAAATGAATGAATGAGTGAGCAGATTGCCTTTGAAATAACGTGGTGGTTATTCCTTGTTTCTCACTTGTAAAGTTAATTTTAGAAGCAGTTGCCAGAGATAAAGGCAACAAAATCTTAATTTCTGTGAATGACACAGAAAATCAGAACGATGTCATTATCTCCGATCTGGGATGGGGCGGGGGTGGGAGGGGTCCGTGTAAATTTCACTGTTTCTGTTTTCTAAAATGTCTTTACCCAACACGAATTGTGTTGCAATCAGATTTAAGTCTTTAAAAAGTACACGCTTTTGATGCGCTAATCTGGTATTCTCGTAGTGGGTACGCCATAACCTGTGCATTGGGATGGGGGTCTTCATGGGAACTGTGTGGCATACTTGGAGCTTCCCCATCTTTGAGTCACTGGGGGTAGGAAGATGCATCTCATTATTCCAGCCCCCCTTGGAGGTCTGTGCCGCAGACTATGCTTAGAAATCCTGGATCTGATGGGTGAAGTAGGGGAGCTGACCTGACAGCAATTCACTTGACTAGGACCCCTTGCGGTGAGAGGTTTTGAGAGCAAGCAAGGAGGTGGGGACAAGCTGGTGTAGACTCAGAGCAGGGCTGCAGCAGAAGTAGGGTGGACTGGCCAGCGGTTCCGTGGACGATAAATAGCCGCAGCTAGACAACGTGACTTGTGTTCCTAGAGTCTATCAATCCCCATAAGTATCTCTTGAATCAGTGATTTAGCACCTGCTAACTCCAAGAATATCATAATCTAATGCCTACATAATTCGGAAAGCAACACATCTGGGTTAGAATTTGGACTCTGGGGGGGTGCCAGGATGGCTCAGTCGGCTATGCATCCAACTTTTGATTTCAGTTGAGGTCGTGATCTCATGGTTTTGTGAGTTCGAGCCCCACGTCAGACTCTGCACTAACAGTTGTGAGCCTGCCAGGGATTCTCTCTTTCTCCCTCCCCTCTCTCTCTCTGCCCCTCCCCTGCTCATGTACACGTGTTATCTCTTTCTTCCTCTCTCAAAAATAAGCAAACTTTTAAAAATTAAAAAAAAAAAAAAGGGGGGCGCCTGGGTGGCTCAGTCGGTTAAGCGTCTGACTTCAGCTCAGGTCACCATCTCGCGGTCTGTGAGTTCCAGCCCCACATCGGGCTCTGGGCTGATGGCTCAGAGCCTGGAGCCTGCTTCCGGTTCTGTGTCTCCCTCTCTCTCTGCCCCTCCCCTGTTCATGCTCTGTCTCTCTCTGTCTCAAAAATAAATAAACGTTAAAAAAAATTAAAAAAAAAAAAAAGAATTTGGGCTCAGTATATTATCTGAGTTACTTGGGTCACTAATCTCTAGGTTTTAGGGCAAACTACAGCAGCTTTCAGGGTTACTGTATTAGTGATTAAAAACTGATAAGTAGATGAAATTATTATGTTTGTTTCAAAAGTATTGTAAAATGGTATAAATTCACAATAATAATTGCTTTAAGTTTTCTCCCAATGTCAAAGCTGTGGGTTGTTATCAGCTTTTGAAATTGTAAAAAGTAAAATGAAAACAGAGTAGCTTTTGTTTTCCTTTCCACACACACACAAAAACCGAAGGCTCCATGACCTGAAGTGATCAGCACAGGGTCACATGGACAGAAAGTGACAAAGCAGAGGTCTGAATCCCCAAAAGCGCTCTATCCCAAAAGCCCGGTGTTTCCCAGTAACATTCTCCTGGAGCTTTCCAAAACTGAGGTCTTTGAGCCTTCATCTACTAAATGAGAATTCCTCAGGTGATTCCTACAGGCGAATGCGGACTGCTGATCCCAAGCCCAGCCAGGGACAGCGTGAGGGTTCAGATTATGAATGAAAGTGCCCTCTCCCACTGCTGGGGACCAGGCCCACTACGCCTGGACCATCTGATGGCCACTGGTGGTCTTTTCCCCTTCCCAGCTCTGTTGTTAGAATAGGATAGAACTATACAGGAAGCCTTCTACCAGCAGAAGGTGGAGGCCAACCGCCAGCCTTCATCATTGGAGATTTTGCTACTTGGGTGGAAATGAGATATTCAGATGTATCACCGAATATTCAAAAAGCAAAAGTAGGGGCGCCTGGGTGGCGCAGTCGGTTAAGCGTCCGACTTCAGCCAGGTCACGATCTCGCGGTCCGTGAGTTCCAGCCCCGCGTCGGGCTCTGGGCTGACGGATCAGAGCCTGGAGCCTGTTTCCGATTCTGTGTCTCCCTCTCTCTCTCTGCCCCTCCCCCGTTCATGCTCTGTCTCTCTCTGTCCCAAAAAAATAAACAAACGTTGAAAAAAAAAATTTAAAAAAAAAACAAAAAAACAAAAAGCAAAAGTAGATCACAAAAACACAATTAATTGGGGCGCCTCGGTGGCTCAGTCCGTTAGGCCTCTGACTTCAGCTCATGTCATGATCTCACAGTTTGTGAGTTTGAGCCCCGCATCGGGCTCTGTGCTGACAGCTCAGAGCCTGGAGCCTGCTTCGGATTCTGTGTCTCCCTCTCTCTCTGCCCTCCCCTGCTCACACTCTGTCTCTCTCGAAAATAAATAAACAGTAAAAAATTTTTTAAAAACACACAATTAATGGGGTGCCGGGGTGGCTCAGTCGGTTGAGCGTCCGACTTCGGCTCAGGTCATGATCTCACAGTCTGTGAGTTCAAGCCCCGCATTGGGCTCTGTGCTGATGGCTCAGAGCCTGGAGCCTGCTTCCGATTCTGTGTCTCCCTCTCTCTCTGCCCCTTCCCTGCTCATGCTCTGTCTCTCTCTGTCTCAAAAATAAATAAAAACATTAAGAAAAAAAAATTTTTTTTAAATAAAAAAAACCCCACACAATTAATTACCTGAAATGTATCCGAAGTGCCTGAAAACATAAATTTTATCTATAGGCAATGGTGTGCCGCTAAATATTTAATAACCAGTCTTCTCAAAAACTTGCCCTGGTTTGTAGCATTTGCTGGTTTCCGTGGTGTGAATACTCCCACCTCAGCCTATTTTAAGCCACCAATGTGAGGCCACCGAATGCAGAGTTGCCAACAACTGTGCTGAAGCCCGTCATACGGTCATATTTCCACCACACACATGGAACAGGCATGGGTAACCTCAGGAGCCTGGAAAATAGTGAAGTGCAACAAAATAATCAGGGGTAAGTTTTCAGGGTTTTAGGATCTCTTACCTTTGTCTTTAATATCTATCTTACTCACTTTTGATTTCATGTAATTTTATTTTCAATACTGACGGTTCAGCAACCAGTTCTCGCAGATCCTGAAAAGTTTAATACTGGTGGCACTGTGAGCTGGTAAAAACGGGCTCTACTCAGCATGTTGGGGACAGTGCTGGCCTAGGGACTGCACATCTGTGGTAGAGATGGTCGGGTAAGTGGAACCAGCTGCTTGCCGGCCTTGAGAACATTTTAGGACCCAGCAACACCTCCACAAGCCTACCATCACGCCCAGAACGGGGGTGAGTGGGGCAGGAAGTCTCTCTGGGTTCCTGCAGACCCCAAGAGGAGTTACTTTAAGTACAAGCAAAACTGGTGTCCCATATTTGAGGCTTTCTGAGCTCAGTGATCCCTGACATCTCTACCCCTGGAAGACAGCTAAAATTCCTTCAGAACTTCTCCTGTCACAATTAGAGATAAAAGATTAAAAATATAAACACCTAGGGGGGCCTGGGTGGCGCTGTCCATTAAACCTTGGATTTTGAATCAGGTGATGATCTCATGGTTCATGGGTTTGAGCCCCGTGCCAGCTTTTGCGCGGACAGCTCCGAGCCTGGAACCTGCTTCAGATTCAGTGTCCCTGTGTCTCTCTGTCCCTCTCCCCCCTCCCAAAAATAAATATTAAAAAATTTTACAAACAACACACAGACACACACACACACACACACACACACACACACACACACACACCTGGTTGAGGTATGCCTGAAATCCATTCACATCTTGAGGAAGGGGGCCAGAGGCTGGAGGAAAGGAGAGGAGTGGCCAGAATAGGAAAGCAATCTGGGGCATTTCACAATTTTGCCTACGGTCAGTCCTGTTTTCTTCCAGCTGGCACCTCAGTGCTTTTGCTGTGGGAGGTAACCACGTGCTGGTTAATGCAGAAAGTTATTATTTAGGTTGGGGGTCAGACAGGCATGGGTCAGAATCCAGTTTCCTTGGACATAATACTTAACCTCTTTAAATGCATGTAAATCCCCCCCATGCAAAAGGAGACACTAGTCCCACGTCAGGACTGCTGTGAAGTAATCTAGCTAAAGGGAGTGCCTAGGTCATGGTAAATGCTTGAAACACAATAGCTATTATTATCGTTATTTTCATATGGTCTAAGCGTATAGTGATACTTCAGGATTATGAAATCCATCCACCAAAGCATCTTGATACTAAGAAAAAAAGTGATGAATAGTAATCTATGGCTTTAACTAAGGGAAAAAGGGTGGCTCAGTTAGTGGAGCATTTGACTCTTGATCTCAGCCCAGGTCTTGATCTCACGGTCCTGAGTTCAAGCCCCGCATGGAGCCTACTTAAAAATAAAGATAGGGGCGCCTGGGTGGCTCAGTCGGTTAAGCAACTGACTTCGGCTCAGGTCATGATCTCACGGTTCATGGGTTCGAGCCCTGTGTCGGACTCTGGGCTGATAGCTCAGAGCCTGGAGCCTGCTTCGGATTCTGTGTCTCCCTCTCTCTCTGTTCCTCTGCTGCTCATTCTGTCTCCCTATGTCTCGCAAAAATAAATAAACGTTAGAAAAAGATTTTTAAATAAAGATAAAAAAATTAAAAAGTGAGAGAGAAGTATACCCCTACCCCCTGCACACACACTAAAACAATGGAATCTGTTGGCAATTATTTCTAGTGCAGTAATGTAACCACAAGGGCAAAACACAAAATGCATTTAACTCACTTGATTTTAAAAAATCACATGGGGGCCACCTGGGTGGTTCAGTCAGTTAAGTGTCAGAGACTCCTGATTTTGGCTCAGGTCACGATCTCACGGTTTGTGAGTTTGAGCCCCTCGGCACAGAGTCTGCCTGGGATTCTCTCTCTCTCTCTCTCTCTCTCTCTCTCTCTGCCTGGGATTCTCTCTCTCTCTCTCTCTCTCTCTCTGAAAAAATTAATAATTAAAAAAAATCACATGAAGATAAGCATGCCATAACTCTCACAGGCTGTTGAAATAACACGACCTGTTTCCTAACATGCTGTGTGTGAAGAATACTATTTCAAAAGAGGAATGTTAAAGTGTTTGGGCGGGGAGTATGCTATTCTAGCATGTTTTTTCTACTATGCATTTCCATTCGCGATTATTATTTTTTATTTTTTAATCCCAGTATATTTAAAAGGTTTTTTAAATTCCAGTATAGTTAATGTACATGTTACATTAGCATCAGATGTGCAATATATTGATTCAACATTTCTGTCCATTACTCAGTGCCCATCCCTGTACTTACCTTTTTGAAGCAATGCCTTCCCTCAGCAAACAGTATGTTGTCCACACTTCCCTCACATCACCGGGACGGCCTTTTCTCTGCAGCATTTGCAGGCGATTACACAGTCCCGGGCAGGGGAGGGTGGTGGGGGGCTGAGGTTAATAAAACAAGTGACAGGCGGCACCTGTGGGTAATCTACACAAATCCACCTGGGATTCCTCCAGGCAGTTTGGGGGAGCTGCACTGCTGAGCCTTTCTCCTCCTCTTAAAAAAAATTGAAAAATGGGGGCACCTGGATGGCTCAGTCGGTTTAGCATCTGACTTCCGCTCAGGTCATGATCTCCGCTTAGGGGTTTTGAGCCCAGCATTGGGCTCTGAGCTGACAGCGTGAGCCTGGCTGGGATTCTCTGTGTCCCTCTCTCTCGGCCCCTCCCCTGCAGTCTCTCTCTCTCTCTCTCTCTCTCCCCCCAAAATAAACATTTTTTTTAAATGTGAAAAATGAAAGCATTTGCACCAGCCTGAAGGACAGAGCTTTGCACAGCTCCTGGGGGGCATCCTGAACCATGTGGCAATTTCGGAAGCCCAAGATTAAGAAATGCTGTACCAGGACTTTCTATTTGGGAGGTGGAAGGGAGAAGCATAGGGCAGTTTCTATTTTCAGAGTATGGTTCCAGGACCTCAAATTTGAGGAAGTCATAGGACAAAGCAGTTAATAAAAACATAATACATGTCACACAGAATTACACAATTCAGGCACTTTGAAAGACCTACGTTTTAGCTTTCTGCACAGGAGAGCAGAAGGTCTCTGATTCACACACAGGCCCAGTTTTACACACAGCCCTCCTAGATAAACAGTGGCCACAGCTCAGAGTATTCCGGAACTTCCCCTCCCTCCCCATGGCTTACTGGGGGATTTTCCTCCCCTTCCCCCCACGTGAGGCCCCATTTTCCTTGTTCAGTTGCTGTTCCCACTTTGCATACTGCTGACCAAAGTTGATGAGTACGGTATTCCAAAAGGTGAGGAGGCAAAAAGAAGGAGGGGGACAGAGACAGGGTCCCTTTCATCCTTGGCTGCACTCCCCCACCAAGAGTCCTAGGGAGCCGGGGAGAGGGCTGCAGGAGCTGAGGGCACAGCCTTGCACACAGATGTGTCCTGAATGCATCGTAGGTGCTCACCCCTTGCTTCTTAAGGTAATCATGCGCGGCCCAGAGCTCCAGGGATGGAGTTTCATCTGGGATGGGTGCTGCCGGGGCAGAGCAGAATTTAATGACTCACCAGGCAGTCTCTACAGGTCTAAGGGGCATCCCTAATCCACCTCAGAGGGTGAGTGAGGCCAAGCAGGTCCACAGCCAGCAGCTGCAGCGACCCAGGCTGTGACAGAGGAATCGGTTTGTTTCAGGTACCAGAGAAGCCTGGCCAAAGGCCCCAGAGCAGTTGGCCGTGGGGGCAGGGCCTGAGGTCTGGAGGTCCCTGAGCAGGGGGAGTCAGCCCTGAATCTCCTCCTCTACTGGATACTTCATCCTTTAGGCTAATGTGTCTTTTTAGTGTTGTCCAAGCTAACTGCTTCGACAGGGCATGGCTGTTCTGCAGATTGAAGCTTTGTCACTTTGAAAGACTTAACATGAAAAAGTCCAATTATAATTTGAAACTCTCACACTTACCATGAGAAACTTACATACGCCCATGAAGGAAAAAGAGTTACTGGATTTTTAAAACACCATTTCAACTTTAAAAATTGTTTTAAAGGTCAGGGAGCCTGGGCGGCTCAGTCGGTTAAGCAGTTAAGCGTCCAACTCTTGATTTCGGTTCAGGTCATGATCTCACAGTTGGCGGGTTTGAGCCCCACATCGGGCTACGCACTGACAGCGAGCCTACTTGGGATTCTCTCTCACTCCTCTCTCTGCCCCTCCCCTACTCACACTCTTTTTCTCTCTCTCTCAGAATAAATAAGTAAACTTAAAGAAATTTGTTGAAGAGTATAATGATTCTAAATTTACTCACGTGTCTGCCTGTATAGGGTCTCATCCGAAGTTTATTATCAGAAGTTTGGACAGATCATTATTCAAACATCTTAAGTGGTAAATATGTGTAATTGTTACAATATAGAAAAAAGTTAAAAAGTTATGCTCATGAAATCAGTCTCAAGTTCCTCTTAACTTTAAAAATATCTTATTTAGGGGCATCTGGGTGACTCAGTTGGTTAGGCATCTGACTTCGGCTCAGGTCATGATCTCGAGGTTCATAAGTTCAAGCCCCAAGTCAGGCTCTGCTGATAGCTCAGAGCCAGGAACCTGCTTCAAATTCTGTGTCTTCCTCTCTCTCTGCCCCTCCCCCACTCACACTCTGTCTATCTCTCTCTCAAAAATAAATCAATAATTTAAAAATATGTAAACAAAATATTATTCAAAGCTTTATTCAAATTCACAAATTATCTTCAAATACTTTGTATTTTACTGTTATTATAATTTAAGAAAATGAAACACATTTTTCACCAAGTGATCTATAGATATCCCCCAACTTATTCCAGTTAATTCCAGTATTCTCTAATCATTACACTTTATGAATATGCAAAACGTTGGAAAGCAGTGTCCTATATTCTGTTTATTAGTAGAGAGCCCCATTGGAGTTACCTAAGGTCAATGCTCTGACTGCTGATCTACCCATAGTTAATCATTTTGTTTCCATGAGTAAATGAGTTCTGATTTGCAAACTGCAGATTACAAACCCATTATTGTCCCGACCTGTAAGTGGAGAAAGCGTCAAGTAAACTGTAACAGGTTGCCACTCAATTTTAAAGTGCATTTTGTTGGCTGCCTAACAGCTTCAAAAGACCTGTTTTGTAATGAACTTCATGATGGTTTCTTGGGTAACTCTCCTATGGGTTGTGCACACGTTGGGTCAGGTGGTTTCTCCTTGTCAAGTTTAAACCTCACTTGGCTAGCAAGCTCCTAAAAAAGCAGGATTGCTTTTGCAAGACCGTGTAACCAAGTCCTGACCAAGTAAAATGCAAGGAGTCTGCAAACTTTTTCTTTCCATTCCATTGTTCTCTTTCTTCAGTCTCTTCCAGGACACCAGACCCAATCTTTGTTCGACTTAAAAAAAAAATCTTTTTTTAATAGAATACTTCCTCTCAATTCACCCCACCAGAGGAATTCTACCATCCTAGAAGTCATTAACAGCCAATCAGAACCTTCTGGAACAGCCATTTCACGGGCTCCTTAAAATGCAGCTGTATTTGGGAGTCTTCTCTGTAGGAAGTACAAGGCTAATACTTAGTTCCCAGAAGATGAGGTGTGGTTTTAATGAGCTCATTCAAAGGGGTGGAGGCGGGAGTGGTTCCATGTTTCTATTTTTAAAATGCTTATAAAGATCATCCCTTGCTGCTCAAAGACAACAGATGAGGGAGAGACATCGTTCACATTCACGTTCCCACTGGAGATAACAATCGCGTCAACCGTTCCCAGAGAAAAAGCTAGAGAGCAGTTTCTACTTCGGTTCCTGCACACGTTGTCTCTCCCGAGTCACAGCAGCGAAGTCGGTCCCTCCCTCCAAGAGCAGAAAAGCCCGGTCGTCCAGAAGGGCTTCTCCTCCCGGCGCTGGGGACCCCTTCACTGCCCGGGACCACCGGGACAGTTCCAGAGGTTCGCATACATCCCGCATCATTCATGTCACACCACTGCAGTAGCTAAAATAATGGGGGGGGGGGGGGAGGTTACTGACGAGTCAGTCAGTCCTGCCCGTTTTATTTGCTAGCTGGGCTCATTTTTACTGATGGGCTCAGCTACTTGTCAATCACTTTATCAGCCTTGTCCCTGCCTGACCGGAAGCACAAAGAGATTATAGGAGTCAAGGCCCTACAACCAGGGCCGTGCTTCCCACCTAAGCAGGCCTAGATCCATCAGCAATTTTCACACGACTTCTTTGGATCGGAACAGCAACTCACTTTCCACAGAAGAAACATGGAAAACTCTAGAGCGGGTCCGATGCAGTTTTGAAACCGCGGGGGTAGAATGAGTGTGGGGACTGGAGAGGACAGGGCGTGGACTCAAAGTCGTGGGGCGTTTGAATCTGGGCTACGCCCGGGACCCCCAACGTCCAGGTCTGTAAGACCTGGAGAATTCCTACCTTACATTCCCTCTCTTTCTCTGGGCTGTCTTGCAGAATATCTAGCTGATAGTAGGTGCTTGATACTAGGGAAGTATTGAGGGACGAGAAGGTGGTGAGTTGCAACTCAGGTACTGTGAAAGGCCGGCAAAGTGGATTTCGTGGACAGAGGCGCTATTTTCCCTGGAACTCGCTTCCCGCTTCCCCTGGAGGAAACGCTTTCCCCTCGAGAAGGAAGAATGCTACAAACAAACTTTGATCTTTCCAAGCTGTGCAGAAAAGCCCAGACTTGCAGCCGGGGTTAGGAGGTGGAGAGGAGTACAGGTATATTTCCTAATGGGACGGTGCCACCAAATGCCCAGTTCCAAGACTGCCGAGAACAAGACCAGGTTTTGCTGGCGGGGTACACTGCCCCTCTCCGGGTGCTCCTTCGCCAGGTTCTCGCCCACCTGGCGCCAACCTCTCCCAAACCTTTAAACGGGAGGCCTTGCGTGCGAACTACTACGGATCACGGCACTCATTGTACGTGGACGTGAACCGAAACCTGGCCGGGTATGCCGCGCTACCCGCAATCGGGTGCACGGACCCGGTTCTGAGAGAAAGAAATCCAGAAGCCCACCTCGGCTCAATCCTCCCGGAACGTGGGAATGGGCGCAGGGAAGGGGTGGGGCCGCTCGCCCTCCCCGCCGCGGCCTGGGATTCCGGGGTAGCGCGGACGGCTGGAGCACGCTAGGAAATACGATCTTCTTTCCGGGACTAGGAAGGGGTGCAGTGACACGGCCGCGGGGCATCTTACGCCACCAGGTGGTCGGGTCCCCAACCCGAGGGAAAATCCCTAGGTGTCCCAGGCCACCATCGGGAGCCGCGGCTACAGTCCGGGGTGGGGGGGGTGGGGGTGAGGGTAGCGCTCCCCAGGTGGCGTGGCGAGTCCCAGCTCCAGTAATCCGCCAGCGCCCCTCCCCTCGCGGCGCTCCGCTCCTCCCTAGTCCCGCCTTCCGCTCCGCCCGGGCGCCCCGAGGACAAACGGGGCGGTGGGGGGGGGGGGGGACGGAATTTCCCAGAGCGGGGGCTCCGGCTTCCCCGCAACGCGGCAGTCTCTTTCTGTTTACGGAGTGAAAGGGGAAATGGAAAAGGCGGGGAGGCGGCGGCTGGCGTCCGCTGCACCGCCCCTCCGCCGGCTCAGACGCCGTGAGTCAGGGGCCGACGAGGGCGGCCAGGACGTGCGGCCTGAGCTGGCGGCCCCGCGCTCACTGGTACGCTCCGGTACGGACGACGCGCCACGCTCTGGGGCCGATCGCCCTGGCTCCGGCGTCTGCTGCCGCCGGATCTCGCTGCCCCCGCGCGCCCGACTCCGGTGGGCCGGCCACCAGCGGCGCACCGAGCCGTCGTGGGGCCGCGGCTGCAGCGCTTCGTCCGCCAGGTAACCCTGCATTCGGGGGCTTCCGGGGGGGGGTCTTTGTGGTCGCAGCCCTCCTGGTGGCGCGCCCCCCCCCACCTCCGACTGAGGGGCAAACTGCGGGGCTCTGGGAGGTGGGGGCGTGGCCGCCGCCCGCGCTGCTGCGCTTCCGCGGTTCGCGCGCGTCCCGGCTGCAGCCGGCACAGCTGGAAAGCACCTTGCGCAAGGGTCTCACGGGGTGCAGACTCCGACTCCTCCCCCTTCCTCCTCCTTCCCGGATCCCTAGCGCGCGAGCCGGGTAGGTCCGAGCAGTGCGCGGGGACGCAGAGACCCGCTGTCACCGCGCCTCCCGCTGCGTACGCCGCCCGGCCGGCCGCACTCTCCCCGCCGACCCCGGCGAGTGCGCTTCGGAGGCTGGAGACCCGGCAGCCGCCCGCCCAAATCGTGGGGGCTTTTATCATTTACAAGTCCTGGTAGGCTTCCCGGGCTTTGGAGAATAGGAGGAGGGGAGACGGGGTTGGCGGTTGGCGGAGCAGAGAACTTTTTGAATAGCTGAAACTTAATTTCGTGCTTATGTAACCCGGACGCTCTTCTGCGATTAAAGGGTCGTTGTAGCAGAACGTGAATGCTGGGCTTTTGGTCTACGAGAGAGTGTTAAGGAAAAAGTTATTTCACGGATGTTTCCCGCTGGTCATGCGATATCGGAGCTCCGAAATTCTTCTGTGTCTGGGAGGAGAACGACGCTTAGAAAGAAAGGCGTGCATAGGGATTGTCCCAAAAGTTGACAAGGAAGGCCAGGAGGTGTCTTTAAGAGAAACGTCTATTTCACTTTCGGGAAGAGATTTTGGCACAGAATTAAGAAGTGCTCCTAATAAAAACAGGGAAAGAAACACGACTACAGTTGCATTAGGCGTCTGTAGCCTGAGTCTCACGTATTTGCCAAGTGGAATATAATCTGATCCCAACTCTGATGGATTGAGGTTTGTATGCCTTACTTCCGGCAGATGGCCCTTGAGGACTTTTTCTTTCTTATAAGGCAAACTGGATAGTTGAGGTATCTAGAGGTTTGGAAGCAGATTGGCTGTGCTCGTCTACAGCTAGAATGTGTAATTCTGGGGCTTTTGGAGAAGATAGATATAATAAGAGGTGGGCCCCGAGGGGCAATGTACCGAAAACTGGCAGAAAAATCTTTCGAGTGGGAGGTAACACAAGGTGTAATTATCCTTTGTTAGGCAGAGGCATATGCCGATAACCTTGGCCATTTTTCATTCACACTTGCTAGGGATTTCTCAACTTTTGTTTACATAAATAGAAGTAGCCAAGAGGGTAACGTTAATGCTTAGGATAGGATTTCCTCTTGCTGATTTCTGAAATAATTCAAAGCAAATAATTTGGGCTGTATCTGCCCATTTCTCCATATCTAAGATTGTTGTGTTTGTCCACTCCGTTGACAAGTGGGGGCGTCATGAGGATTTTTATAGTAACCTCTGTGGGGGAGAGTCTTTATTGGTGAAATAGAATAGCTTCACAAGCCACGCTTTTTCTACATGGGTAGTCATCTGTAGAACTCCGAAATCATTAAGCGTGTTGTCTGCTTAATTAAGGCCTGAAAGTGCTGAGGCTTTAGCAGGGGCCTTTAGCAGGCTGCCGGGTCCTGGGGTTGCTGGGGTGCACTGATTTGCGTGGCAGGAGGCTGTGTTGCTAAGGAATTAGGCCTGGCTTCAGTGTCCTGCACTCCTCCGCCTCCCCCGCCCTCCCTCTCTCCTTCCCCCTCTCCCTCTCCTCTGCTCCTCCTCTCTTCCTTCCCCCCTCCCTCATCAGGAAACTTAGGAGTGTGTGCACTCAAACCTCGTAGGCTTCGGGTATAAATGCTTGAGACTTTCTGCACAGTGTAAAAATCAAAACCTGTCTTTCCTCTCTGGATCATCTGACTTGTAAACTGCGTGGACTTTTTTTTCTCTTTCTTTCCTGAGTCACGTTGCTACTAGGAACTTTATTTTCTCTCCAGTCAGCCATTTGCTAAGTCCAGGAGCCTTGGAACTTTTCAAGCCAGCGGGGGTCCTCAGTCAGGCTGGTTTTGCTTTAACTTCCTTTTCTCAGTAAATTCTACGGGCAGAAACTGCAACCGAATGGCCCAACGAAATTCAAGGCGAATGTTCCTCCATTAACCTAAGAAATTCCTTTCATAACTCAAGACTCCAAGAGCCTGCATCACAGTCTCTCTCAAAGACACAGGGAGGTCTCTGAGAGGAGCTCTCTAGATATAACTGTGGTGGTAACAGCTATCAAAGCATTTCAGGGGTTTCTACCTTTTTTTTTCATTTTGTCTCTTATTCTAGATACAGCCTTTAGAACCTAACTGTGGGGGCGCCTGGGTGGCTCAGTCGGTTGAGCGCCCGACTTTGACCACTCGGGTCATGATCTCGCGATCCATGGGTTCGAGCCCCGCGTCGGGATCTGTGCTGACAGCTCAGAGCCTGGAGCCTGCTTCGGATTCTGTGTCTCCCTCTCTTCTCTTCACCTCCCCCACTCGCACTTTGTCTCTCCGTCTCAAGCTCTCTCTCTCTCTCTCAAAATAAATAAGCATTAAAAAAAAAAAAAAGTGAAGAAGCCCCGGGGATTGGTAGCCACATCCCATTTGCAGATAAGAAAGACCTAAGCGTATCTGCAAAGCCAGGAGTCTGACTCAGTACTTCTTTTGTGCAGGGACCAGCAACCACAGATGACAGCTTATTAACCATGCAGCAGATACCTTGCACACCTGAACTTCTTTAAACCTCACAACCGCCCTATGAGGTAGGTGCTGTTATGCTTCCATTTTGCAGATAGGGGAAGTAGAGGTGCAGAGCGGTTCAGGTGCTTACCCAAGGTCGGGAGGCAGTGAAGGAGGCGCTGGGAGCCCATCCCCAGCAGTCTGAGCCAAGTGGAGCATCAGACGGCAGGGTGTGGGATTGCTCTCTGCCGACACAACTTGCGCAGCAGAAAATGGTCGTGGAGTAAGTGACTAGCGACACCAGATTGCCTGGTTCTTTTCTCAAATGAAATTCGCTCCGAGGCCAGCGGTGGGTTCCTGTGTTGCAGGTGGGTCCCCGAGGTAGGACATTTCCTGGAGCTTTGTACTTGAGCTCCAGTTGGGTGGAGGCCCGTGGCTTTAGCGTGGAGTGTTGGAGGTGTTAAACGGTTGTGCTTTTAAGAACCAGAAACATGGGGGCGCCTGGGTGGCTGAGTCAGTTGTGTCTGACTCTTGATTTGGGGCCCAGGTCATGGTCTGGTGATCTCATAGTTCATGGGTTCGAGCCCAGCATCTGGCTCTGCGCTGACAGTCAGGAGCCTGCTTGGGATTCTTACTCCTTCTCTCGCTGCACCTCCCCTACTTGTGCTCTCTTTCTCTCTTTCTCAAAATAAATAAGCCTAAAAAAATATTAAAAAAAGAAAAGAACTGGGGCGCCTGGGTGGCGCAGTCGGTTAAGCGTCCGACTTCAGCCAGGTCACGATCTCGCGGTCCGGGAGTTCGAGCCCCGCGTCAGGCTCTGGGCTGATGGCTCGGAGCCTGGAGCCTGTTTCCGATTCTGTGTTTCCCTCTCTCTCTGCCCCTCCCCCGTTCATGCTCTGTCTCTCTCTGTCCCAAAAATAAATAAACGTTGAAAAAAAAATTTAAAAAAAAAAAAAAAAAAGAAAAGAACCAGAAACATCTTTCAGAGAGGCTGTGCCTTCAGGAGCACAATAGGTCAGGGAGACATTCATGCCTCTGAATTCTCTTAGATGTCTTAAGTAAATCCTTTAACTTTAATCCTCTGGCTAGAACAGAGTTGTTCTAAAATCCTGAGGAACAGCCTCTTTTTTTTTTTTTTAACCTTTGCTTTACCTTCTTTTTCTCATTTATGGATCCCGAGGTGTAGCCCCCGATTTGCATATAAGAACTGAAATACAATATTAGCAGGTATGTAGTTAGCTGGCCTTACCCGTGTCTTGCTTAGGACTGATTCGGCTTTGCAGGCCTCTCCATAACACCACAGCTTCTAGAGGGTGATCAATCTAAGTATTAGATTAACTTTCTTGGGCCATTGAGATACATGCTTTGTGCTGTTAAGGAATTCTGGTCTCAAGAGGAGACGGCTGATTTCACAGGCTAAAAGAAATCTTCCCCTCTCTCACACTCCTGGCTGGTAGGATTTGAAGCTTGTGGTCCCCAGTCTACAGGAGGTGTTTAACTCATTTGCATCAGAATTATTCCTGAAACTTGACCTATCACCATCTGCTTACTCACATTAGAATCCGTTTTACATGTTTTTGGCTCCAAAGCCTGAATTGTATTTGCCAAGTGAGCTCCTGAATTTGATAAAATTGTTCTTTTTCTTTAAAGTCACCCAAGGCTGGGAAGCCACAGAGATCTGTGTGGGGAGGGTTGGTCTCTTGGGGGAAAGGTAGGGTTGGAAGCTGTCAAGGGCCAGGAGCCTTGGTATTTCCTGAAGGTTTGTTTTCAGTGGCTGTAGCTGATGCCACCAGTTCAGTGAGTGAGTGAGTAAGGAGTAAGCTCTCTGGATCTCAGGTTTCCCCTCTGTAAAGTGAACAGCTGGACTAAAGGTTATCTAAGGTCCTTTTCTTCACTGTCAACTTGAATTTACACCGTTGACACAGAGCCCTCCTTTCACCAACAGGCGCATGGAAGCCTGTTCCCAATCCTTCTATGTCAGTTTCCCATTGATCTTAATCGCAAATACAAACACCGTCACTAAGCGTTCGTGTTTTCTTTTGCAGACTCTCTAAAAAGCGTAACAGTGATGGAGTACATGAGCACTGGAAGTGACGATAAAGAAGAGATCGATTTATTAATTAAACACTTGAACGTGTCCGATGTCATAGACATTATGGAAAATCTTTACACGAGTGAAGAGCCAGCGGTTTATGAGCCCAGTCTGATGACCATGTGTCAAGACAGTAATCAAAACGAGGAGCGTACAGAATCTCTGCTGCTCAGTGGCCAGGAGGTGCCTTGGTTGTCCTCCGTCAGATATGGCACCGTGGAGGATTTGCTTGCCTTTGCAAACCATATATCCAACACGGCAAAGCGTTTTTACGGACACCGACCACAGGAATCTGGAATTTTATTAAATATGGTATGTTTTTTCCCGATCGTTGAGTACTGTGGGTTCAGCTTTGCTACGGCAGCTTCACTTAATGCAGAGGGGCATTTGAACCAGGCTTAGACTGGCTGCCAGGTATGACTTTTAAAAATGTGGTGTCCGTGAGAATCACCTCTGTGTTAAAGATGCAGGAAAGGTCTTCATTAGGAGTTCCACTTAAAGAACCTTTTCCATCTGTCCGTTGTACAAACAGGCCATTAAGAAGAATGTATTTTAACCTAACAATTCATTAACAAGTTCATTTGTTAGTTAGGCAGAAGTAAAAGCCTTAATGAGAATCCTTCGTCTGAGAGGGGGATGCAGACTTTAATTAATATTTTTGAAAGCTGAATTTTTTGCTCGTCTCTTGTCACATCTTGGGAATGTCCCGATGTTAATACTGGCTAACTTGAGTTCTTGCAGAAATGTAGTTTGCGGGCCATAAATAGCTATCCACAGATTCACTCTCTTTAATTGGCAAAGTATGAATGACAAATGAAATACCTCCTTAGTCATACCAGGTATGCAAATAATCCAAAATGTTGTGACAGTACTTTGTCACAGAAGTTGATCAGATGATGTGTTTGGGTGGGTCTGGGATTCTGGCAGTCTTAGTGGGTCAGAGGTGAATGTAGGTGCTGGGTAAAAGTCACTGAATTTTTTAAAAAGAACAATTGGCAAAGGAGGAGGTAATAACGTGCAAAATGTGTATATTGATGAAAGTAACTCCTTTTCCTTTGGTGCATCTGTGTGGCAAAATGGATAATGTCGGGGGAAGGTCAGTGTTGAATGATTAGAGTCTGGACAAAGTACTTAATTATTTCGTTGTTGGGTTTTGCTCTCTTTCTTTCTTTCTTTCTTTTTTTTTTTTTTTTTTTGTTTCGTGTACTGCATTCAATGAAAAAACAACACAGTAATTTAGGTCAGCTTTGTAGTATACTGTTTTGTTAGAAACCAGTCGTGTTCAGCTCTAGCTCAGTTTGGAGCAAGGTTACGTTTTGCATCCTTGCGTGACTTGCTTTGGTTCCAAGTTGTATGTAACAGTTGACGAAGTACTTTACCTTGATAATATTAGTTCTTCTTCTACATGGAGGTAATCCTCAGCTAGGAGCACTACGTGTTTTCTTAACTAAAATATAGGTGGAGAGTTCTGGTTAAAAAGTACCTATAATGAGAAATAATTGTATGTTTTTTTAATCTATGCATATGTTAAGATGGGTATTTTAAAGGAACACACGCAGAATACACAAAATTCTTTTGCTTATAAATATGTAGAGACTTAGGAACATTTCCTCCGGTCCATCAGATTGATGAGAGATGGGCC
Organism: Lynx rufus; assembly: GCF_022079265.1. Classification (NCBI taxonomy): domain Eukaryota; kingdom Metazoa; phylum Chordata; class Mammalia; order Carnivora; family Felidae; genus Lynx; species Lynx rufus. The sequence continues at coordinate 27,063,399 of NW_025814889.1, read as the reverse complement.
ATATAAGTTCATTGGGGGTGTACAGAAAGGAATTCAGGAAAATTATAAAGAATACAAAGAAATAGCTTCTGGAAGGGTTTGAGTGGGGGGGGGCAATGCAGAAAAGGGGAGAAACAAAGACATTAGAAGGAAGTAGCAATTTTATCAGCAAAGGCTGAGAGTAGTATGTTGCCAGTCCCTGCCATGGGGCCCGTGCTCTATAAATGAACGGATGCTTATTCAGGAGAAAATTTAAGAATAGGACAGATGATAAAAGCAGGGACCTTTAAGACTTTAGAAAGCTTTTCAATTTAAAAATGATCAAAAACATAAAGCAAGGAGATTTAAAACTGGAGTAGAATAACAGAAGAACCTTAAAATCCACAGGAATGTAGACCAGGCCTCCCTGGGCAAATCAGCCCAGTGGTCGGTGGCTCTCGGGGCTGTGGTTGACTTTTCTGTCACTAAGCTTCAGAATCGGATACCTCCCGTGACTGCTAGTAACCTATGCCAGGCCTGTGCTTTATAAATAATGGCTTAGGAATCGTGATTTGCAGTGCTTGGTCTTTGGCAGTCGGAGACAAGATGAGGAAGGAGGCACAGCAGGCTTGTGACTCCCATTCGTCCTCATGTGGTGCTCCCCTGGGAACCATCCCCTGGGTAAGACCTTTGTCTTCCTGTGGCCCTCCCCCTAATACCCTTATCAAAGCTTTTCCACTCGGGGCTTCATTTGCTGCTGTCTCTTTGCTTTAAAAAATGATAGCTAATTATCTAACAGCCGGATAGATTCCAAGGTCAAATTGGTCTATGAAGTGCATCTACACATGGACCAAATGCTTTCCTTTCCAGTATTCATCCATTCATTCGCTAGACGTAGGTCAAATATCTACAGCGTATCAGGTACTTTTCCAGGTGCTATAGATCCAGTATGGAAGAATCTGTGCTCTCGGGGAGCTTACTGTCTGGTGAATGTGGGAGAAAAGTAAACAGGCAATTACAATGAATGCAGTGTGCTACTTCCCAGTACAACTACACCTTGATTGCAGTGGGGCTGCTCAGACGGGACGCCTTGACTTTACATAGCCGTGAGGGTGGGGAGGGGGAAGAGACAATGCCAGACAGGCTTCTACAAGGAATTGGTGCCTGAGCTCTCGAGTTGGAGTCCTCCAGATAAAAGGGGATGGAGAGAGGAGGAGAGTGTTCGAGGTGTAGGGAATGGCACATACGAAAGCCCAGAGGCATGGAGACGTCGTGTGTTTCTGGCAACCAACAACAATAAAGCCCGTGGAGTTAATGAGACTGGGCGGAGGACCAGGAATTGCAAAAATATCCCCCAGCCTAGGCATCTAATTGGCCTGCACGCGTATGCAAGTGCGCGCTATTTTTCTAAAAATAATATTCATAAAGATTCCACCCACGTCCAGCAGGACCTGGAGAAGAAGCTTTTGTAGACTAACCTGGGCATTGCTTTGTATGACAGTGCTGTGAGTTGTTTACACTCCAGACCAATTCATAACCGGAGTGGGGGATGAATAACCGAAAATGGGTTGCCAACACCAGACTCATTGGTGATTGTATGGGCGCTGCAGGGCCCCAGAGGGCTCGCTCATGGCTTCTCAGGCCTGAAAAAACCCTTAAAGATACTTGAGTCAAGCCCTTTGTCTGATGCTGGAATCACCCCGGTCTATCCAATAATTGTTGGAACATTTTGGTCTGTGCCTGAAAATGTCCTGTGACGAAGAGTTGATCGCATGCTGGGGCATTAAGTTTCATACTTAGCCCATTCCGACTGTAGGAAAGTCCTTCCTTCTAGAGAACTAAAATCCGTCTCTGAGTCCCCTTAGCCCTAGTCCTACTTTTCAGCCATAAAAGAGTGTATATGTTGGGTAGTGTGAGGGTACAGGCCCGTGAATGAAAGTGCCTGGGTGTGTATTTCAGCTCTGGCTTTAGCTCTGTGATTTGGGGCTAGTCATTACACCCCTCGATGGCTCAGTTGACTCATCTGTAAAATGGGCAGCATCGTAACACTTACTCTGTGGGGGTGTCGTGTGGGACAAATAATGAAGGCACGTGAGCTGTTTATGTATTGTGAGTGTTGAAAGGATGCCAGCTGTTGTCATGGCCGTCGTTGTCCACAGCTGTTACTCTCCTTCCTTAGGACAGTCTTTCCTATATTTTATTTATTTATTTTTTTAACGTTTATTTATTTTTGAGAGAGAGAGTGACGGAACATGAGCCGGGGAGGGGCAGAGAGGGGGAGGAAGACACAGAATCCGAAGCAGACTCCAGGCTCCGTGGCGCAGAGCCTGACATGGGGCCCGAACTCACGAACTGTGAGATCACGACCTGAGCCAAAGTCGGTTGCTTAACCGACTGAATCACCCAGGTGCCCCAGTCTTTCCAGTATTTTGAAACTTTAATGTTCCCCACATCTTCTCTCCTCTGTCCCAAACACTTCTCATTGTGTCTGCTACTTGTCACTCACTGGATCATTAACTGTCGTTGTCACCTGGGCAGCACCTTCTGAACTCAAGCCTGGGTCAGTGCCTGGCTTACAGCCCAGAACTTGAATGTGGCAGTCCCTTTGTTGTGTGATCAGCAGAGTGGAAAAGAGCCAGCTTTGCCTGTGTTCCCCATAATATGCCTCTTCTAAGTTGTATTCGTTTTGTAGCAGCCATAAACACAGGCTCCCTACGGAGTTTATTCTTCTTAAAATACCTAAGAGTTTTTCTCAAGTCCTGCTGCTGGGCCCAGTATTGTTGAGCGTCACTGATCTGGAGGAGATCCAAAGTGTGCTTATATGTCTGCGCTTAATGGTGGCTTTGGTAAGCTGAAGAACTGGCAAAAGATGAGCAGCGTGGACTTCCAGAAGATTATCTTGCAGGGACCCTAAAAGAAGAAGAAGGAAAAAAAAAAAAAAAACACATTGCAAACCCAAATAAGGGAAGGTCTAGGGCCAGGGGAAGAACCAGGGACTTTGCAGAACTACAGACTAGTTGGTGCTTGCGTATCACACTGTGTGTTTCGGGGTTTATCATCAAAGGAGAACCGGCCCTCGGAGGAGGGTCCCCAGAACATGCAAGATTGCAAAATCGGGCCGGAGGAACTCGGCGGTATTCCCTCTAAAGAGGCGAAGGCTAAGTGCTCAGTGACTTGTGAGTGCAGACTTTTAATAACTGGCTTTTGATCATGGCTTAGCTTTAATTCCAGTCTTCTAGAAGATCAGAGGCACACAAGAGCTGTGGCTCTGGGGTCAGACAGACCTGAGTTCGAATCCTGACTCTGCCATTGCCTAGTGAGTTACTTAACCTCTTGAAACAGGTTTCCTCATCTGTAAAATGGAGATAAAAATAGTACTTACCTCACAGGATCGTTGTGAGCCTTTGATGAGGCCGCAGGACAGTGCCTGGTTTGTAATTAGCTCCCAACAGGGGCACCTGGGTGGCTCCGTCGGTTGAGCATTCAACTTCAGCTCAGGTCGTGATCTCGTGGTCTGTGAGTTCGAGCCCCCTGTCAGGCTCTGTGCTGATAGCTCGGCACCTGGAGCCTGCTTTGGATTCCGTGTCTCTCTCTCTCTCTCTCTCTCTCTCTCTCTCTCTCAAAAATAAACTTAAAAAAAATTTTTTTAAATTAATCACCCAACATACGGCTGCTGTTATTCTCCTTTATCCCTTGGATCAGGTTGGGTTATAACAAAGTTGGACAGAAGTAGAACTTCTACGAAGGCGAATGATACCCTGAAGTGGATAACTAGAGTCTAGGTGACGTGGGATATGTAAATATTTAATAACAAGAAAGAAGCAATAAGCATGTACAGTGGAGTGCCATGGGTATGGTTCTGACTAAATGTGGAAAGGGACTAAATTTATCACGTTCTTAGCGTGCTGTAAAAAGAGGCCTCCAGTCACTGGAGGTGAGACACTTCTCGAAAGGAGGTCATATTTCAAACGAGGCAAGTCTATGGGCTGTCGTAAGTATTCGTATTCGATTTCCTGCTGGGGCTCCGTGCAGGAGCTGGCTCCGGGGAGTGCTCAGGAAATATTTCATTTTAAATTTAGTGACTTCACACTTCTTAGTATTGGAGCTGTCCTCTGCTTTGCTGCCTGACTAATAGCACACGCATCTGTTGCGGGGGGGGGGGGGGGTGCAGCTAAGATAGGCGGTAATGGAGATGCAATGAATAACCCTGGGATTATTAGAACTATTCCCGCGGCAGTGACCTTACGACAGGCCCACGCATCTGCACATGAATCAGGTGTTCATTCTTTTCCCATGTGCTCCACGTTCCCCTTTGGCCTCTTCTGCACTTGAAATAACTTAATGTCACGACAGTTTCATAGTTCCTGAATTCCTAAACTGAAGTCCTAATACTGCTAATTGCAGTGAGGAAAAATTTGTATTTTTGAGACCATGTATCCCTTGAAAGAATATTTTAAACCTGTTTTAGGCATGTGCTCCAGGTCATAATTCCCGTGGACTATCTTATTACTTTGTTTTCATTATAATTATAATTATTTCCCCTTGTAATTTTTTGCTCTCTTACAATTGAGATATTCTTGATGTGCAGCAAAATACAGAGACCTTAATTGTCCAGTTTGTTGAGTTTTGACAAAAGCACATACCCTTGCAGTCCACACTGCTACCAGGATGCAATTCTTTTATTTATTTTTTTAAGTTTATTTATTTATTTTGAGAAAGAGAGAGAGCACAAGTTAGGGAGGGGCAGAGAGAGAGAGAAAATCCCAAGCAGGCTCTGCACTGTCAGCTTAGAGCCTGACCCGGGGCTCGAACCCACGAACTGAGATCACGACCAGAGCTGAAATCAAGAGTTGGACCATTAACCAGCTGAGCCACCCAGGTGCCCCGGGATTCATCTCTTTTAATATTTGAATCAATTGGTTTTGAAACCTCCCAGTGTGTTTGCCTGCTCGGGAGGTCTTGGAGGTTAAGGGTCTCATAGCTGCCTCCTCACCACCGAACACACTGGCCGGCACATAATCTGCGCTCAGTAAATTATTCAGTGGGCGAGTAGATGAGGGATAATTCTGCCCTTACTTTATTTACGCAGCACTGTCAACTCATAGCTCTGGCATACCACATTATTTTCCAGAATCCTCCACGATCACCAGTTGATTTCCACGCTCTCTCTGTATGCGTCATGTGTGAGTAATAGCTATGCGGACTAACAGGTTAGCACATTTTAATTGGAAGCAAGTCAACTTGCAGTCACAGCTTATATTTATGCAATCTTTATTTTCAGCCTTTTGGTCGCTGTAGTCATGCTCCCTTGGATAAATAATTTTTAAAGTTTTGTTTGACAATGAATTACTCACCAGTAGGTGGAAATACTATCAGGTCCGACCAGGGATGTGTTTCTGTTACATGCTTTCTCTGTCTTGCTGCAGCTCTAAATATAGTCTGTGTACACTGTTAGGATTACACAACAGTGACATTAATTTCAAACACGGCGTGGAGGAATGCAATCTAAAGTAACCAGTCTGAAGGGTGTGTCTTAGAAAAGGAGTTTGCTGAAGTTCTCACCCTCCCACCTTTTTTTGTTGTTGTTGTAGGTAATCACTCCCCAAAATGGACGCTATCAAATAGACTCTGATGTTCTCCTCATCCCTTGGAAGCTGACTTACAGGAATATTGGCTCTGATTTCATACCTCGGGGGGCGTTTGGAAAAGTATACTTAGCACAAGATATAAAGACTAAGAAAAGAATGGCCTGTAAATTGGTATGTACTTTATAACCAGACATCCTGTAAAATGGAGATAAAAATAGTACTTACTATTCGTGTGTTCCTATGTTCGGTATTGTGGGTCTTACTCGTTTGCATTACTCAGAAGTTGTTACCATTTGACTGGATCTCATGTAAGGGTGCCCTGTCCAAAGGCACCTTTTCTCTTTTTCTCTTTCTTCGTCTTTCTCTTTCTCTTTTTCATCCTCTTTTCCTTTTGCTGTCTCCTTTTTTTTTTTTTTTCCCCTTTTGGATTTGCTTGCTGCCTGTGGCTGTTCAGCCCCTAACTCTGCTTACGTGCACAGTTGGTTTTACTCTAGTTTGCCTTGACAAAAAAGAAAGTGCCGCTGGCTTCTGTACCCGGCTTGGATATCATCATCCCTCTTGTGGTAGGGTGGAGTGGAGGGGAGCTATCCTGCAGGAGCAAATCTGTGTGCTGCTCCTTTAATCCCACCCACTGGGGAAGGGGCCAGGTAGGAAAGCAGAAGCTGGGCAAGCTGCCAGGCTTCTCGAGACTGTAGATTAAAGGGCTGAATTTAGGGGCCCCTGGGTGGCTCAGTCAGTTAAGTGTCTGACTTGGGCTCAGGTCGTGATCTCATAGTTCATCAGTTCGAGCCCTGCATTGGGCTCTGTGCTGACAGCTCAGAGCCTGGAGCCTGCTTCAGATTCTGTGTCTCCCTCTCATTCTGTACCTCCCATTAATGCCCTGTCTCTCTCTCTCTCCCTCCCCCTACCTCCCTCCTTCTCTCTCTCTCTCTCTCAAAAATAAATAGTAACTTAAAATAAAAAATAATAAAGGGATGAACTTAAATAGGCCAATTCTTGTAAAGATGCCATCACTTGTTATTAAACGGTCATTGCTGAGGTACCCCTGCTTTGGACATGTACCTGCCTAAGCTGGGCACATATACATACCCCATGACCCAGCAATTCTGCTCCTATAGGTACACACCCCATAGGCATGCACACGTGGTCACCAAAAGCTGTGTACTAGAATGTTCATCAGAGCACTATTTGTAATAGTCCCAAACTGGAAAGTTTCTAGATGTTGCAGCACGGTCTCTTTATACAATGGGATGCTGTACAGTGAAGAGAACACATGATTTACACCTGTAGTAACGTAGACGAAACTCATAAAGACATGTTAAGCCAAACCAGCCAGACAGCAATCTGCTCTGTGAGATTCCACTTCTATAAAGGCCCCAAATAGGCTAAATAGATCCATGCTGCTGGAAGTCAGGATAGCGGGTGCCCTTGGGAGGCAGTGACTGGCGGAGGTCAGGAAGGGGTTCCTGGGGTGCTGGTAGAGTTTTGCTTCTTGATCCAGGTGGTGGTTACATGCTGAAAATTCGTTGAATTTGCTAGTTAACCAGTTTTGTGCTTTTTTGTATGTCTGTTTTACTTTCAAAGGTTTTTAGACGTGCAATAAATTGAAGTCACTTTTGATTTGTTGACTATGGCCTTAGTCTATGTTATTGTAATTAAAAGCTCACCAATATACTGGCCTCATTTATTCCTTCAAAGAGATTTGCTAGAGTATCTGTTATCAAAAGGAAAAACGGAGGTATTATCACAAGCCATTTGAAGGTTGCATTTAGAGGAGACGTGTCTCAGTTGTCTTAAAAGAATCTGGGGACATTTTAGAAAGAGCTTAGAACCAAAGTGTCCTGTTGTACAGTTTTGTCAGAAAAGGCATGAAAAAATACCTTTGTTGTTCTCAGAGTACTGACATTCAATTTTTAAGCTGTATTTTTTTGTCTTAAGAACATACAGGGTGATTAACAACCCCTAGCAGATTCAAAAGAATGTAGATTGAAGAATGAGACCCCTTTGGTTGAGGCAGCTACTGTTAATGAGTTCTGTGTCTTTCCAAATGTCTGTGGACATGTGTATGTATAGCTTAAAAGTTTTTTACAAGTGGGAGCATAAAATACGTACTTTTGCATTTTGCTTTCTTTGTCGAACGCTAGATTTTGGAGACATTCCATTTCCATCTGCACTGAAAGATCTACTTTTTTCTTTATTAGTAACTTTGATTTTCCATAGAATAGATGGCCAGTGCTAGAGCATGAGCTGTGGATCCAAAGACATCATATTATTTCGTGACAAGTTGAAATATTGATGCTAGAGCCTAAAAATCTAGGTGCCGTAGAAAGTGTATGTAAAATGGATGGGAAATTATCACCCTTTCGATTCAATCATGGATAATTCTTTGGTTGGATTGCTACATTTTAAATGAAAATAATACTTTATATTTTGTTATTTTCTTCTTGTGAATTGTACAAGTTTGTACGCTTTGACCACCTTCACCTATTTCCCCAAGCCCCCAGGCCCCGGCCATCACCTAAAGCGGACATAATGTAAATGCAGGTTTGAAGTCAACGTTATTTGAACTTGGCAGTATAATTTCATGCAGATCCTTGAGGGATCCTTGGGGGCATTTATTTGCCTTCTGGTTTGTGGGTTGACCTCTATTATAGATATTTTTTCACTGTCCTGGGTTGGTTAGCATCTTACTGGTATTTCTGTGTTCTAGATCCCAGTAGATCAATTTAAGCCATCCGACGTGGAAATCCAGGCTTGCTTCCGGCATGAGAACATTGCCGAGTTATATGGCGCAGTCCTATGGGGTGAAACCGTGCACCTCTTCATGGAAGCAGGCGAGGGAGGGTCTGTCCTAGAGAAACTGGAGAGCTGTGGACCAATGAGAGAATTTGAAATTATTTGGGTGACAAAGCATGTTCTCAAGGGACTTGATTTTCTGCACTCAAAGAAAGTGATTCATCATGATATTAAACGTGAGTAACCTTTGCATGTGAACCTTTTAGGCTCTTAGATAGGAGGCAAATGGACTCCTCCTGTCTTTAATCCAAAGATCCTCAGTGGAGGGGAGGACAGCTGCCCTGGAGCACTTCTCACTGTCCTCCCCTGTGCTCCTGAAACATGTTTTAGAACCCAATAGGGTCGCTAAAGCTTTCAAAGTCATAAGGAAGGAGGATTATCCAGTTGTGGAAGATTAGAGCCACACATCTGTTGAGTCCTGGCTATGCCCTTGTTAATAAGGCTTTCAAAAATAGTAATTTACTTTAAACACACACAGAGTCCAGTCGTTTTTGGGAAACAAATGGCTTTTTAATTCTGAACACCATTTTGCCAATAATTCGTTAAACAGGCCTTCGCTGACTGCTTTCTAGGGGTAAGAGATGGTGGGAAATACAACACACAGACCCACTGTAAACCCTTAATATTTAATGCTAAATCGCACTAGTGAAACTATTACTTTAACAAAAAATGGGCATTTTACTTTTTCATTTTAGGAAAGTGGCATGCTAATCATATGCTTATATCTTAGAATTTGAAAGCCAAGCTCGTAAGCATTATATTTTTCCAACTTTATTGAGGTCTAATTAACATATAACATTGTGTAAGTTTAGGGTATGTGATGTAATGATTTGATGTATGTGTATATTGCAGAATGATTAACACAATGAGATTAGTTAATACATCCATCACCTCACAGAGTTATAATTTGTGTGTGTGTGTGTGTGTGTGTGTGTGTGTGTGGTGAGAACTTTTAAAATTGACTTGGGGTGCCTGGGTGGCTCAGCTGGTTAAGCATCCAGCTTTGACTCAGGTCATGATCTTGCATTTGTGGGCGTGAGGCCTGCATTGGGCTCTGTGCTGACAGTTCTGAGCCTGGAATCTGTTTCAGATTCTGTGTCTCCCTTTCTGTCTGCCCCTCCCCTACTTGTGCTCTCTCTCTCTCTCTCTCTCTCTCTCTCAAAAAATAAAACTAAAAAACATTTTTTTAATCGACTCAGCCACATTTAAATATATAATACAGTATTATTAACTATAGTCACCCACGGTGTATATTTTACCCCCCAAACTGGTTCATTTTACCACTGCAGTTTTGTGCACTTTGACCACCTTCACCCATTTCCCCGAACCCCCAGCCCCTGGCCATCACGATCTGTTGTCTATTTCTATGAGTTTAGTTGTTTGAGATTGCACATACTAGTGGGATTCATACAGCTTTCATCTTTCTCTGTCTGACTTATTTCAGTCATTTCACTTGGATCTTCAAGGTTCTTCCATGTTGTTGTGAAAGGCAGGATTTCATTCTTTTTTATGGCCGAGTAACGTTCTATTCTATTGCATGTACACACATATCATATTTTCTTTATCCACTCATCCATCATGTACCCTTAAATCGTTTCCATGACTTGGCCATTGTATCTTGAGCGTTATTAGTGTGTGCAACCATTTACGCCCACATCGACTGCGTTCTTGGCATATCTAAAGTGATTTTCACTTAAATTCTCACCCAGATTTATCCTGCTCTTTTGAGTATAATATGATCATCCTGGTAGGGAGCACATTTTAGTCTATTCTGATTTGGGACTCACTGTTTTGGATGATGTTTTTATTTTATTTATGGGTATATAGACAATTTGATACTAAAAAATTGTCTTCTTTTTATAGCTAGCAACATTGTTTTCATGTCCACAAAAGCCGTTTTGGTGGATTTTGGCCTAAGTGTTCAAATGACTGAAGATGTCTATTTTCCTAAGGACCTCCGTGGAACAGAGGTAATTCTATTCCCCCAGGGATGGTCGATGTCTTTTTAAGAGTAAAAATAAAAAATGTTCTAGCGTTCATGCAGAAAGGACTGAAAAGGGGGTGAAAAACCATTGCATCAAATAGGATTATCACTGGAGCATATTTAGTGAGCACTTGCTCTGTGCCAAGTACTAATTTTAGCATTTTAAATGAATTATATTATTTAATCCTCGTAACAAATTACCTCGTTATTGGTAAATATTGTTCTCGTAGGCAAACACTATTAGGATTCCCATTTTACAATAAGGGAATATGCTTGGAGGGGTTAAAATAAAGGGCCCAAAGTTACTCAGCAAGTGACAGATCCGGTACTTAAACCAATTTTTTTCGGAGCCTAAATATCGTCACTTTTTACGATAACTAATATATATATATAGTCTCAGTGTAACTTGTAATACCGTCTTGGTTCAAGCATAGCCATAACTGACGTAGTTACTAATAGTATATATTGAGGACCAACCACATTTTAGGCTTACCTTTCATTCTAGAGAACCTGTAATGAATCTCAAATTTATTATAGCACAAATAAATTGTATTTGAAGGTCCAAACTAGCTATAATTAAGTCAGTGGTGAAGCAAAAGCAAAACCAAACCACAGCCGTTTCTGGATGTAAATGAGATGCATGCATGAGCTTTCAGCTAACGTATTTAATTTAACGTACGCATGATTAGGCTGAACAGTTGATTCATAGAACAAGCGTCTGTTGAGCATAGCTATGTGTCAGGCTGTTGTAGGTATCAGGGATGGACCACTGGACAACGCCAGCAGGGACCATGCCTTTGGTGGTATTTCAGCAGCCCCCACTCTTTGGTGAAGGGACCTGTTTTAAAGTTACCCGAATTCTTCAAAAAGCAACAGTTTAGGGGCACCTGGGTGGCTCAGTCGGTTAAGCGTCCAACTTCAGCTCAGGTCACGATCTTGCGGTCCGTGAGTTCGAGCCCCGCGTCGGGCTCTGGGCTGATGGCTCAGAGCCTGAGCCTGCTTCCAATTCTGTGTCTCCCTCTCTCTCTGCCCCTCCCCTGTTCATGCTCTGTCTCTCTCTGTCTCAAAAATAAATAAAAACATTTAAAAAAATTAAAAAAAAAAAAGCAACAGTTTAGTTCATAGTAGACTATGATGGGTGTGGGGTTGGATGCAAATGGTAAGGTAAATGGGTATGGAAGCCTCCTCTCTGGTTCGTGTCCACCACGGTAGGGTGCTTAACTATTAGAGCCTCCCAGCCCCAGGTTCTCTCCCTGCTGAAAATGTCCCCAGCAAATGGGGAGAGGGCCCTTGGCTGCACCTTTACCTTAAGATCACCGGGTCAGGGGCGCCTGGGTGGCGCAGTCGGTTAAGCGTCCGACTTCAGCCAGGTCACGATCTCGCGGTCCGGGAGTTCGAGCCCTGCGTCGGGCTCTGGGCTGATGGCTCAGAGCCTGGAGCCTGTTTCCGATTCTGTGTCTCCCTCTCTCTCTGCCCCTCCCCCGTTCATTCTCTGTCTCTCTCTGTCCCAAAAATAAATAAACGTTGAAAAAAAAAAAAAATTAAAAAAAAAAAAAAGATCACCGGGTCAGTCTTGGTGTTCAATCAGATGACAACCGTTAGTCCAGCTGGTAGGCGCAGTGCACTGAACGCAACCGCGGTATAAAAACAAGCAGGCAGACTTCATCTTAAACCAAGATTGTGGGAGCTTTTTCGTAACTCTCTCAAAGCAAAGACTTCTCCTGGGCAGCAGCAGAAATTGCTGATAGTACTGAAGTTATTCCGGAAAATACTTGAGAAAGGATCCTTGATAAGTTGTCTGTGAGCAGAGTAATATTTAGAAGAGAAAACTGTAAACTTCTTTAAAAGAATGTTTCAGTCCCCAGATCTTAAGAACACTTCACCAGAGCACAAAATCTAATTAAGACTTAATGCTTACGACATGTTTTTTTTGGGAAATGTTTCAGCATATTTTGGCATTACTCAGAAGTTCAGATACATGACATTCTACCCTTTTTCCTGGAGTCGGTTTGAGAAACAAACTATTTATGGTATTATAGATAGAAAATACCTTTCTCTTCCCGGCAGTGTGATCAAACTGAACATTTTGCAATGGCTGGAGGAAGATATGTCTTCTCTGGGATTCTCTAGCAGACAGAGTGTGTGTGCTTGGATGTGAGATAATGGCATAGCGTTTGCTCTTAAATAGTATTTGGATTGAGTTATTTTCAGCAAATGTAAATTGCTTTTTACAGAGTGCTCAACTGACTTTAATGTCCAGAGTTATCAACTTTCTTCAAATCAGCCTGCATTTACTATCTGTGTATGGTACTCACAAGTCAAAATTTGATGAGTAAGGTGGTAAAGTCACCATTAAAAGCTTTTAGCAAGACTCTTCATCTTTAAAGAGTCAATAAGATGTCATTTGCCAAAGTCAACTGAGCAGAGTTACTTTCCATTAGAACTTGATCACTTGTCGGGGGGCGGGGTGCCTGGGTGCCTCAGTTGATTAAACATCTGACTTCAGCTCAGGTGATGATCTCATGGTTTGTGGGTTCGAGCCCCACATTGGGCTCTGTGCTGACAGCTCAGAGCCTGGGGCCTGTGCTTTGGATTCTGTGTCTCCCTCTCTCTGCCCCTCCCCCACTCATGCTCTGTCTGTCTCTCAAAAATAAACATTAAAAAATTAAAAAAAAAAAAACAAAAAAAAAAGGAACTTGATTACTTGGCTACTGCATAGCCAGAGATGATTTCTGATCCCTGCTGTGTAACTCACGAGTGCAAACACTGGTCACCTGTCTTTGATCTCTCTCCCAGCATTCAGATTCAGAACAGGGCTAATCTGGCATATGTTCAATCTATTGTTTTTTAATTACATGGCAGAGAGAAAGAATAAATAATGAATGCAGATAGCTAATTGGAACAACTTTTATAGCATGGTTCTTTTTTAAAAGTTCTTATTTCCTTCTGAGTCTGTGTTTGGTCTTACTTGATAGAGGTTAACACGTTAATCATCACACGCACGCGCACACACACACACTTTGCACAGTCTCTTTCTGTTTCTGATACACGTGTTGAGAGGTGAAGCCTTGACCCCCAACCGACAGGTTCCCTTGCTCTAGTGCCCCAGGCCTGAGGGGTGCAGGTCTCCGAGAGCCTTCCATGGTTCCCACTGGGCCTGTTTCATGCTTGCCGTCGGCCAGCCTGAAGAGTTCTCGAACGCCATGCCCTGCCGCTCCCGCTCTCCTAGAGCTTGAGGAAGCAGGAGCTCTGAGCCACGGAACTCTGGGGGACCTGCCCGGCGCGGGCAGCGGTCAGGTCGCCAGGTGGGTGGGACGCTGCATCCCCAGATCCACCACTGACAGCCTCCAGAGCTGACGTCGCCCACGCCGACGGGCCGTACGTGGCCTGATCTTTGCCTAGGAGAGCAAGCCAGCAGGGAGGAGACGAGCATCCTCCATCGACAGCTAAGCCTTCCCGCTGCATCTGTCGTTTCGCTTTGTGATGATATTTAGTAAGAAAGTCTGTTGGGATGCAAAGGCGGTGCCTTTACTTTAGGAAATGCTTGAGAACAGGGAGCTCAGTGTAGCCTGTTTGGTGAGACAGACAGACAGAATGAGCAAGGGAGGCCAGGAAGTGTGTTGTAGGATACTGTTCAGGATGGTTAGGATGGGGAAACTGGGAAATTTCCCCAGTTTTTGTAAGCCAGTTGTTTTACTTACTGACTCTGAAATATATTCCAGGAACACTTACCCCTTTCTCCATATTCAAATGATGGACAGCATGAAAATATCTTAATGCTAAATATGGATATTTACTCTATATTTATGTCTGTACCAGCCATAAATATGGATCATTGGCTACGAGTGTTTGCTCTCTTTCTTTCTTTTTTAAGTTTAGAAGCAAACGCTTCTTAGAGAAACTATTTCTGAAACTAGCCCTACTTTTCCAGCATGAAACCAAATAGAACTTACAGAGTGATACAATGTCACACCTTTAATATTTAGTCACCGGCTACATCGTAGGTAGAAATGAGAAGCAGTTCACGTAGGGGCACCTGGGTGGCTCAGTCGGTTAAATGTCCAACTTTGACTTAGGTCGTGATCTCACGGTTCGTGGGTTCGAGCCCTGCGTCGGGCTCTGTGCTGACAGCTCAGAGCCTGGAACCTGTTTCGGATTCTGTGTGTCAATCTCTCTCTCTCTCTCTCTCTCTGCCCGTCTCCTGCTTGTGCACTCTCTCTCTCTCTCTCTCTCTCTCTCTCTCTTAAAAATAAATAAACATTAAAAAGAGAAGAAGAAAAAGTAGTTCTTATCAATGACAGGACCACTTTTACAACATTACCTGCTATTTTAAGTTTTTCTCTCCCGTGTGATGGGTGTTAATACCCTAGGTATTTCTGCTACCTTTTATTACTGCAGATCGTTAGAGGGTCGGCAGTTTAATGACAAACATGAAGTGAAAAAGTGGATTTGTAGTATCCATTTAAATATGCAAGGAATTGGTGTTTTAATAGAAAAATTAAACCAAGGTGGGTGCCTTCCAGAACCTTGGCGAGTGGGTGTCCCAGGTGGGTCCTTGGCTGCCGCGTGTTCAGTATGTTCAAAAGCGGTGCTTTTCATTAGGCTGCAGAGACGTCTCGGGCCCAAGTTGCTGGCTCCCCGAGGGTGTCTGTGTCACTCTCCCTAGCGTCAGGGAACACAGCAGTGACACAGTCTTCTGAAGGACTGAAGCGTGCAATAAATACGGTAAAGCTGGAGGAGCTAGCTTCCAGAACTGGCTGAGGGAAATGGACCCCCAGACAAATGGAGGGAGTCAGACTGATGTTTTCTGCTTCTTTTTTAGATTTATATGAGCCCAGAGGTGATCCTATGCAGAGGTCATTCAACCAAAGCAGACATCTATAGCCTGGGGGCCACACTCATCCACATGCAGACAGGCACCCCGCCCTGGGTGAAGCGCTACCCTCGCTCTGCCTATCCCTCCTACCTGTACATAGTAAGTAGAGGGTCAGCCAGGGCTGGGGGCGCGGGGGAGTTCTGCCCGCTCGGGAGAGCCGCCGTCCCTCCTGTAGCCCACCCGAGGGGAAGATGTGAACTGGTGACCCATGAGACGGAACTGGAAAGTTCTTCCCGTGTGGAGCAGAATCCCATTCCTGCAGAGAATGCATTGCTGGGAATTTACTAAAATCTGCACCGGGCGTCAGTTGCATGCTATTCTGTTATACGTGTCATCCTATAGTGCCACTTAGCGCCGTCCGAGTAGCATACATCTCCGAGCCAAAGAAGCTGTGTCTGTTCTTTGTCCACTTTCAGAAAAGACATGTTAGATTATAGATCCCCAAGCCAGCCTGGCACATAGCGAACCCTGCAACTTCCATTTTACCATCGAGAGAGAGCAGATACGTCCCCGTTACGGCACGGTGACCCTTGAACATCGTTAACCCACAGAATTCGTTTAATTCGGGGGCTCTTAAGACATTCCGGGCAAACGTGGTTAAGACAGGACTGTGATGGTGCGGGGCGTGCGGTGGGAGGCAAAATGACTTTCCAGGTCCTGGTAACTGGAACGCTTTTCCTGTTGAGGGTGTATTTTCGTACCACTGGTGCTTAAGAGAGCTTGTTTGCTGCTAGATCCACAAGCAGGCGCCTCCGTTGGAAGATATTGCAGATGATTGCAGTCCCAGCATGAGAGAGTTGATAGAGGCCGCCTTGGAGAGGAACCCCAATCACCGCCCGAGGGCAGCAGACCTGTTAAAACATGACGCCCTGAACCCCCCCAGAGAGGATCAGCCGCGCTGTCAGAGTCTGGACTCCGCCCTCCTTGAGCGGAAGAGGCTGCTGAGCAGGAAAGAGTTGGAACTTCCAGAGAACATTGCCGGTATGGACACCCTCCTGTGCCCAATGCCCCCCTGCTTCCCTTCTTTTTCTGTCTGCATCAGACTTCTGATGGAGTGCACGAAAGCACTCGGAAACAAAAAACTGGAGTGACTTCTCGAGTGCCGTAGAGTTGTTTGAGAAATTTAAGCAAGAAGTTTAGCAAAAAGCATTTAAAAAAAACAAAAATTGGCTAATCGACCAGCAAATCAGGGCATGGTTCAGTGCAAATGCAGGTAGCCGCAGTCCTCGAGAACTGCCTCTGACTTGCTTTTTTGCAATAGGGAGTATCATGTGCCTTTAAAAACGGATCGAGGGGCACCTGGGTGGCGCAGTCGGTTAAGCGTCCGACTTCAGCCAGGTCACGATCTCGCGGTCTGTGAGTTCGAGCCCCGCGTCAGGCTCTGGGCTGATGGCTCAGAGCCTGGAGCCTGTTTCCGATTCTGTGTCTCCTTCTCTCTCTGCCCCTCCCCCGTTCATGCTCTGTCTCTCTCTGTCCCAAAAATAAATAAACGTTAAAAAAAAAAAAAAAATTTAAAAACGGATCGAGCAGGGCAGTTTTGCTGTTGGTTCTGAACAGACTTTTATTTAATTCGGTTACGGTAAAGCCACATCAGTCCTTGGTTGGAAACATCAAGATGAAATACTGAGTCTGAAGTCAACTTGCATTTTTGTCTTCCTCTGCCTAAAACCTCTTTGCCAGCTATGAATCTTTCCCACTTAGGAAAGTCAGTACGCATTCCAGGAACGCTGAACATGCACGGAGCGTGTTTCTATTTTTATTATTAAAATCTGTGGCATTCTTAATCCATTTAGGTCCAAACCCAGATGTCAAGCCTGGAATGTTTATTTGCATTTCATTGTCTTCTTGTCTGACTTTACTGTATTTAAAGAGAACCATCTGGGGCATTGGAAAATACGCCAGAATTTCTAGCTAATTTCTTGTCATCGGTGACTCTTTTTCGAACCTTTTTGTCTGTGTCATACTACCAAAACTAGCCCATAATATTCAACTCTAAGTCTACCGTTTTTTTTTTTATTTTTTATTTTTTTTATTTTTTTTTTTCAACGTTTATTTATTTTTGGGACAGAGAGAGACAGAGCATGAACAGGGGAGGGGCAGAGAGAGAGGGAGACACAGAATCGGAAACAGGCTCCAGGCTCTGAGCCATCAGCCCAGAGCCCGACGCGGGGCTCGAACTCACGGACCGCGAGATCGTGACCTGGCTGAAGTCGGACGCTTAACCGACTGTGCCACCCAGGCGCCCCTAAGTCTACCGTTTTTTAATAAAACCATAGCTCGAACACTTATTTCATGAAGACCAAAGTTTCCTCATACCTCCCCCCCCACCCCTGCACTCCCCCCCTCCCCAGCCGGAAGGAACAGGTATTTATTATTGAACATGTCACCTGATCATTTATTTAATTTTTTTCAATGTTTTCCTTTTCAGATTCTTCATGCACAGGAAGCACTGAGGAATCAGAGATGCTAAAGAGACAGCGTTCCCTCTACATAGACCTTGGGGCCCTGGCTGGCTATTTCAACTTTGTACGGGGTCCGCCAACACTAGAATATGGCTGACTGATTTTATCATTTTCTCTAAATAATCAAGACTCAGCGTTGGTCTCCTGGAAGCTGGTCCTGCTGAGTCTACACTGGGGCTCTGGATAACGAACTGTGCCATTTGTTAGCTGGCCGTGTGGGCTCCTGTCACTCATGAATGTGACTCCACATGGCTCCCATGGGTTTGATGTGTGAAGCCACCCTGGTAGCTGCCAGGTCTAAAGGTTCTCATTTCTCAGATGGTATGACTCAAAGGGAGCTGAGGGTTCATGGCAGGATCGTTTCTAGTGACTGATTCCATTCACTGTGCACTTTGCTCACCATTTACAAAATACCAACCACAAGGATAATGTGTTAGCCTGAAATTACCATTCTTGGTTCTGATTTAAGTACGGGAACTTCATTTAACTCAGAATAGTTGGCTTGTATATATGGGTGTATATTATAACTCCTCGAGCCTTTGTGGGTAGATTCTAGTATAAATTAAAGTCGTCATATTTTGGGTGAATAGAACAACTTGAATCTTCTAGCAATAAGCTGAACTGGTGTCTCAAAAATGGCTCCTTATTCAGGAGCCATCTGACAGAAGCCACTAGTGACAGGTTCTGTTATGTTCCTATGGAAACATTTTGTACTGTATATGCTATGCTTAAAACATTTAAAACATGGTGTTTTGAATGTGGATAAAACTGTGTTAAACCACATAATTTCTGTACATCCCAAAGGATGAGAACGTGACCTTTAAGGAAAATGAACTTTTCTAAATTCTTAATGATGCTACTTTTGTAACTCTCCTGAACACTTCCTCGTAAGCATTTGTATATTAAAATAGCATACTGTGTATGTTTTATAGCAAATGCCTTCATGAATCTTTCTTACACGTACACATATTTTTAACATTGTAATTACGTCAGTATTCCTACCTAAAGTGCGTTTTTACGTCAGGCAAATGAAACCGGCACTTTTATCCAGCGTGATTGGTCAAATCAACAATAAACTCAGTATTTTGCCTTAATTCTTGTGGAGAGTGCGATTCTCAGCTGGGACTGGGGGTTGGTTATGGAGGTTGGGATAGAGGTGGGAGGAGAACGTGTATCACGAGGAAGCAAAGAATACCTGAGCGTTTGCAAACGGTTCGTATGCTCCTCGTCTGTCACTGCTGCATTAAGCCATTGTTGTCACCTGGGTTACACCGCATACCTTCGGCACAGTGGTGCAGAAAAATACTTGTTAGCCCCCGGTGCAGGCCAAACCTGGTTCTATTTTGCATCTTGTTTTTATACATTTATACTACCTTTGAATATATGCTCGCATGTCCTATGTCTGTCGTTTGTCGGGTAAATAACTAACTTGTCTTGTGTTAGTTATTAACTAACCTTACCGTGTGAGGTAGATTTCAGTCGAGGACACAAATTCTAATGACGAGTGTCAGATAGGAGTCTGATTTGTCATTCACCGAGTGACCCGCGTGACATACTTTTACGTGTGTTATGTGTGTTAGGTTTTGCTAAAGCCACCTCTGTAACCCTCACAAGCTCATGGATGAAAGATGCACCGTTACCTCCATTTTGGGGGACCCGAAACACCGTGAGGTTAGACAACTTTATGCTTAAGATCCCAGAGCGAGTGAAGAGCCAGAACCCAGGCCTTTCTGTGCCCAGTGTGTATTTTCTTCCTCATACTGTGCTGCTCACAGGTGATAGGCCATCGCAAGAGATAGATCATCTCGCTGCAGAGAAAGCACGATGCTCCCACTGGAATTCAGTTCTCCAAATAAGGGCAAAAGTGGATTCGCCACCAAGCTAATGAAGCTTCAGCCTCGGGGCCCGTCACTTGCATGCCGTCCCATGGCCCTGCGCCTCCGCTTATACTGCCTAGATCACGTCCAACAAAACCTGGACCCATCCCTGGGGCAAGGTGTGTAATTTTGGATGATTTGCATGAAAAACTAAAACAGTCCGTATGAATTGAGTTCCAGTTAACAAATTCCACTCGCAGGAAAAACATGCTAAGTAAATTGGAGCTCTCACGGAAAGATCTGGGAATGTTTGCCAAAAGATGGCCATAGGCAGTGGTGGCCGAAAAAGTGGTCATGAGGGCTAGCAGGGCAGGTTCGGGGCTGAGACCTGTGCGCGGAGCACCCGAAGAGCTGTTGACCTAGGAAGCAAAGAGTTGCAGCCTGGGATGGGCCACCAGAGTCAGCTTGAGAGAAGAAGGAGGCCCTGAGTTGGTTCTGAGGAAATCCATCATTTGCTTCCTGAGAAGGCAAGCAGTGGGGCTTTCGGGCTTGGATGTAGCGGGGACAGAATGATCATATCCTGAAAGCTTCTGTCCTTCCCTCCCCCCCCCCCCACCCCGCCCCCGAGAATTCCTGTTTCAGGCAGCAAATCTTTCTGATTGTGCGGGGTCATTGGAATCCTTCATGGAAGACAGATGGGGGCCTCTCCAGTTCGGGTCCTGGAGATCACCTTGCCTCAGCCCCCTGTTGGATGGGTTAGTATATACCTACACTTGCTCGTCATCACATGGCAAATGCTAAAGCCATGTTTTCTGATTATCACCAACCCCCCCGCCTTGTGCTTGCCCCGAGGTCTGTAAAATGACCTGAAACGTGATGATGAAGACTGCCTACCAGGAATTTGCTGGACCTCATGGGGATTTGCCCATCCTTGAACAGATCGTTCCCATCTGGGGTCAGCCAGTGACTACATCGATACCTCTGGAGCTAAGTCGTCACCAGATATCCATCATGGCGCTAAGCACCATGGTAGGACTTGAAATCAGTGACACTGACTTCTGTCAGCTCCCGTGTTCCTCCCTAGTGCATGCCTACTCTCTGACAGACTGAAGCCAATCCATCTTTTATCGAGAGCAAATCTCCGCAGTGTAACTTAACATGAAAGCGGTTTGCTGTGTACAGACGTGTTATGATTTCAACTCCATGTTTTGAAAGCTCTTTATGGACAAAGTTGTTTGTGGTTTGAACTTGTTTTGAGTCACTTGTTTTGGTGAAATTGTTTTGAGATTAGATATTAGGACTTTGTTCTCAAACTCTCACACTTGGCGTGGGAGGGACCATTATGTTATTGACACCAGAGTGACAGCAGTGGCGTCTGTCACTTGAGGGACTTTTAAACTGCAAAAGCCAAGAGGTTTGACCAGCTATTTGAGAGCGTTTGGCCTTGATGAGAGTACTTTTCCCTGATCTGATTAGCTCTCCAAAGATCTTGAGACACTTGCTCCTACTGTGGCCAGAGTATTCCTGGTCAGCAGTGCTGTTGGACCATACAACAATCTCAGGAAGAGACGGAATGTCTATTCCCGTCTTGGCGACTCTGTTCCTTGTAGGCAGTAGTACAAACTGCGAAACAGTCGCTGGAGTTGTAACCAGTGGGACAGCGCCCCCCCTTGCCTTCCAGTGATGGTGCCATCACCCACCAGCTACACGCCCCAACGATGAGGGACCTCATTTGGCAGCTGATCCCCAGCTTTTGATTGGAAGGACTGAGTCCACTGAGAACCAGCTTGTAGAAAGGTACACCTCAGTGAAATTTGGCCTTTCTTTCTGTCACCTCCCCTTTGCCTGGAACCATAGTGTAATTAATCTATCACTGGTTTGGAGTACGTTCTTTCTTTATTGCCTTCTTAAGAGGCATTATCTGGTGTGCTATTGGCTTGTGAAATAGTATAGTAATTCCCGTAATGAGCCTGTGTCCAATAAACCATTGGCAAAGAATCATAGTCTCTGAGCTTAATTTGCCCTGAACAAAACTCCAGTGTTTTTCTAGAGGGCCCGGGGGGAATTTTTTGTGTAGCTCTGCAGTGTGATTTGGAGTGAAGATTGCTCGATGCCACGGGTCCAGGGCCAGGCCCTCCAGGGTATCCAAGAGGGAAGGCACCGGGGGGAGAGCAGACCTATCTAGTGGAGGACAGGCCGACTCTGGTGGAGAGCTGAAGCCTTACTGGGGACCCACGCTGGGCAAAGAACTGTGCTCGTCCCTGCAAGGAGCGTTAAGTAAGTGAGGGCCCAGTCCCTCATGAATCCAGTCCCTGCTGAAAAGAAGCGCATTCCACCTTGCAACAGTTCGAAGATTCTTTGTTTTGACATACGGGCCCTGCCGTGTCAACAAAGACCGTTCTGGCCAAGCATTCGCTTGCTGTTTTACCTACTTCCTGCGAGCTAGATTTTTAAATGTCGATGTAATCTCAAATGCACCAGAAAGCGATGATTACAATAACATGGTTTCAAAAGCCCACTTTGGGGCAGGGAGAGGAGAGATGCAAAGTAGCTGCGCACAAAGCACTTTTTGTACTCATCTGTATGCGCCCTCCCCAGGATTTTTGCTGGGCTCCCTGGAAAGGGTGTGCAGGGCGGAGTGAAGAGGGAGAGAGCTTGGTGTGGTCAGCAATCAATGCTCTGGACTCCACTGCTCAAGGGCCCTCAGCCTGGGAGCAGACAACTGGAGTTTAGCTCATCCCTCCACACGGACTACAATGCCCTCCCATGTGACCCACATTTAACCTCGCTGTGGGTCATCTGTCCCATCTCCTTCAAATCAGAGTTAGACGGGAGCAATCCCTTGTGAGATCAGTGCTGGTTTAAGTTCTGGGTACTTAACCAATTCAGACATATCTGTTGAATCACAAATGACAGACAGATAAGAGCTGCTTATCTGGCTGCCCAGAGCGCAATAGCTGATCCCGTGAGGTCCTGCTCTTTCCGGTGAACAGACCCGGGAAGGGGGAAGCCGACTGGAAATACAAATCACTGAGGCATCAGCCAGAGAGCACAACGTCCTCTTATTACAGTTCTGTGTCTACAGGGAGGTGCCCTGAGTCGGCCTGGTAATTGTGTCATCACACAAGTAACACTAAGGATTAGAGGAGTCATAGAATTCCCGTACAAACGTTGGCTGTAACTCATGCTGAATTTTCTCTCGATGAAGCTTAACATACCTCGGGCCTACCTTTCCCACCCGGGCACGTAGAACTTCAAAGGGCAGGGACTGTCTGGCTTATTTCATTGGCACAGGAAACAAGTAGAGGACCATTTGTAAATTTCAACAGCCTGCTTGGAGCTAGGAGTGGCGTTGACTTCCCCTTCAGTATCGCTTTTTCCGAAAGCGCCTGCGGGGACTGGGTGGCTGTGAGCCCCCAGGCAGTGGGGGTAACGGATAGGTTACGGGATAACAGGGAGGCCAAGGTCTTCTGACAACTTCTGGGCTTGTGTGAAAAGGCATTGGCATTACCCCCCCCCCCCCCCGGCACAACTGCCCCCCTTTCGGCCCAGGCATTTCTTCTGATCGGAAATTCGGGTCTTGCCCAAGTTTGGGTCCCAATAAGACAGAAGGCTGGGTGGGGACTCGGGACCGAGGGGCTCTCTGTCACTCTTAGAGCTTCCCTGTGTGGACCTAACACGTGCGTCTATGCCAAGGGCCAGCGAGCCAAAAGGCCCAATTGTTTCTATCTTAATTCAGTTACATAGGAAAGAAGGAGAACAAACGTGGTAATTGATTCAGAGTTTCTCACTGAAACCCAGCGTTCCTTTTTTCGTCTGGCCGGCGGGCAAGAGCGAACAGAAAGATTTGGCAGGTGTCTTCCTCATTCACCATTTCAGCCTTGCCTCTCGCCCCCGACACCTCCGCGCCTCCCAGTTGCCGGGTTCTGCTCTCCAGAAGCAATTGCTGCTTGCAAAAGACGGTCTATGCAGCTACAAACATGGGATTGTATAATACCCTTCTTTGTAAAACAACAACAATAAAATCTGCACCTGGTAGCGTGGTTTACACATAGTTTACATCTTGGGTTTTTTTTTTGACAGAATATTTCCCAGAGATTACGGAAGGAAGTATTTTAATAAGAATAATCTCACTTAACGTAAGTCTTGCATTTGTCTTAGACAAAGCCTCTCGCGACCACTTCTGCCACGAATCTGGCTCTCCTTATTCTTTTCTTTTCTCCTCTGGGAATGAGGGGCAGAACTACCTGTTAATGCTGCTTTGGGCCATTGAAACGTGTAGAATTTAGTTTATGGGAAAGGAACTGGAATGGCGAAAAGTTAATGGATCTGAGGTCTGAATGTAGTTGTTCAGAGAGCAGGGATGGGAACCAAAGCCCTGACTTCCCCGTTGTGACCTTGCCACCAAGAGCACACTGCAGTCTGCCGCCTACTGTTGCCTTCTGGCTGTCAAGGGCCCGGGGAATCCCACAGCAGGGACAAGACAGCAGTTTACATCCATGTTAGCTTTGGGGCATGGGGAATAGATAGGAACTATCTGTCTAGACTGATCAAGTTTCCTTTCTCCTGATACCAAGAGGCTGGATCCTGTCTCTAGTTGATGTCATGAGATGTGATCTACGTGGATGAGAATAGGTTCTGGGATAAAGGAGGCAGGGGAGAAAAGATTCCACACCTAGAGACAGATTCAGGGTGATGGTAAAGGAGAAGCATTGATGGTGTTTGGTACGGAAATTAAAGCCATGAGCTGCTCAATAACGAATGTCGATAACAAAGCGTGTTGCTAAGTGCCGGCTGTGAGCTCAAGATCTGGGGATGTAGCTGTGGTTATAGTCATATTCCAATGAACTAACTCTATGGGAATCAAACTCCTTCCCTGTAAACCATACCGTAATTTTGGCATTTAACCAAACTCTAGTCACCAATTCCGATGTAGAAGGTGGTTTCCCCACAACACCAACAATTCTCAGATACCCTCTGGGCACCCTATAACTCAACTCAGTTCTGACACATCCTTCCTGGAGACAGCGTCAGATCCTACAGGGTAAGGGTTCAGTCCGACTAAACTGTCCCTCCCCCCCCCCACCCATACAAACATGCTTCAGATGCCAGTTATAAGACCAGGTGGTTACCCAGCCTGCTGACTTACTGGCTATAAATCAGAGGTCCCCATGACCCACTCCGAGGGTTCGATTAATACAGCAGCTCAAAAAACTCAGAGAAACATTTTATTTGTTAGATTACCAGTGTATTACAAAGGCTATTAAAGGTGATGAATCAACAGCCCGAGGAAGAGATACATAGGGTGAAATTCTGAACAAAGGAACTTTTTTTTTGTCATCCTGGAGTTTAGGGCCTGCCATGGTGGTGCCTAAAATCGTCTGACACAACTCGTGCCTGAGTGGCTCAGTCTGTGAAGCGTCTGACTCTTGATTTTGGCTCAGGTCATGATCTCAAGTTTCGGAAGTTCGAGCTCTGAGTCGGGCTCTGCGCTGATAGCACGAAGCCTGCTTGGGATTCTTTCTCTCTGCACTTCCTCCTCACAAAATTAAAAAAAATATAAGCTTTAAAAGTGTTCCGGTACACCAAGCTGGAAGCTCTCAGTATCCTATCCTTTTTGGGTTTTATAGAGGTTTTATTACACAAGTTCAGTTGATTAAATCTTTGGCTATTGGGGATTGGTTCCCCTTTGGCCCCTCTCCCCTCCTGGAGGTTAGGGAGCGCGGGACTGCAATTTACAACCCTCTAACCACACGGTTGAACCTCCCGGCATCTGGTCTCCATCCTTAGGTACTTTCCAAAAGTGTCCTCATTAACATAAACTCAGGTGTGGTTGAAAAGGGTTTGTTGTGACTATCAAGACACCTTTATCACTCTCATCAATTCCAAGGGTTTTAGGATGGGAAATGGGGACAAAGACCAAATATATATTTCTTACTATAAATCCCAATACCGCAGCATTATTATTTCTGTTTAGAATCAGTAGAATCCCAGAATCAATTGTGAATTCAGCAAAGTGATGCCAAATGTCCTGGAAGCAAAGCTCCTCCAAACTCACTTTAAGCTTCGAGTTGGCAGGTATGTTGCGAGTGTGTTTCTTTTGTCACGTGCTTGGGTGGCGGAGACTCAGAACGCAGAGCCCAGAGTGGATCGTGTTTGTTTCCTGGAAGTCGACCAGAGCCCTGGCCTGGGCAGGGGAAGGCTGTGCTCAGGATTTACAAAGCCTGTTCACTCCGAAGTGGCCCCGAAGTCACTGAACCATGGTTGTGTGAGGTTTCATATTGTCAAGTAAGGGAACAGCCTCACAAGAAATGTAGGCTGACATTTACTGAGTGCTGGCACTGTGAATGACATCTGGGTGATCACGTCTAGGCATGTTAGTAAATTAGGGAATTGAGACTGAGAGGTTGAGTGACCAATGTGAGGACACGCTGCTAGAACATGGCAGACCTGAGATCTGAACCCCGGTCCCTCGGATTCCAAAGGTCATGCCCTTCTCACTAACCCCAACTGCTTCCCCATATGTCACTGGAGGGATGAGAAGCAAGAAATTCATCTACGAAACCTCATTACGGTGAGAATCCAAATCCTGTGACTCCTACATTATGGCTACCTCTAGAAATAAAGTCACTTGAATTATTATAGTATTTGTTACTGGGGCACATCCACTTCTCCAGCACAAGTAGAACTGTAGAGAATGTGGTCTTAGCTCATAAAAAACTTTACTCCGTGTATTTGAGAACTTACCTGCATGGCACGGAGTACTGCACGAGCCCACGGCGAATATAAACTTAAAGTAACAAGAGCTGTAATGAGAGAAGGAAGGAGTCTGCATCAGCTAGGGTCTTTCTTGGGGACCAGGCTCCCTAGGAAACAGAGCATGAGGCAGAGTCTACGTGCCGACGTTTTATGGGACACACAATCCTAGAGCCGTGAGAGTGAGGGAAGAGGGAAGAGAAGGAAGAGGGCAGTAAAATGGGAAAGGCCGGGAAGCGATAAACTGTAATATCACTGAACCGGCCACAGCTTTAGGAAAAGACACAGCTCTCCTGGAGTATCTTCAGAGGGGCCCTCCTGAATGCCACGTCCCAGAACAGCCCTCTGAAGGGATGATGGGAAAGAGACTCATTCTCTCTCCCTCCTATCTCCCGTCTCATTGGCCAAGGTTGCTGCATGGGAGTCAGCTTCCCTGCATGTCTGGGTTGTGGCTCTAGACACCTTTGGGCAGTTGCCGGGAAGCCGGTTTCCCTGGGCTGCAATTGATCATTTCATCTAAACCCATAAGGGAGGGGAGGGACCGGAGCCTCTTGGGTCCTGTCCGGCTGCTTGTGGCTCCCACTGGAACAGGAGCAAGAGAGGCCATGTGGGAATTTGGTGGAGACTTGGAGGAGGTCAGGGAGGTGGTAGGGGGGAGTCTCCATGAGTAAGAAACCAAGGGCACTGGAGACAAGCGGGGTCGAGTGAATCTGAGGAGGTGTGTAAATTGTTATCTGATACTGAGTTCAAAGACAAAAGAGAGGGGATATTCTAGAGTATCCTATTCAAGAGATAAGGTCATCTGAGAAAAATTTATTCACAGTGACAGTCTTCCAGAGATAGCAATGTAGGGGAACCACGGGGGATATTCCTTCACTCTGTTATCAACTCCAGGCTGGAAGGAATTAGGGGAGAGAGCAGTGACTAAACTCAGAAAGATAGACATATAGCAGAGGTCACCTTGAAGGGATCAGTGACCTTTGGTCAAAAGACATGGCCAACCCCAGGGCGATATCACAAAGGAGTCAGAAAGTATCAACTCCAATCAGAAGCCGGAGAATGAGAGTCTATGGAGGTAGTCCAAGCAGGTCACCCCTCATCCCTGCTCTGCCCTGGGGCTAAAAGCTGGGTGGAGAAGTGAGGACTTTGGGTCTGGAGGGACATTTGGCAAATCTATAGCATAGGGTTTCCGAGAGCACTGGTCTAGGACTTTCTCACTCCTGCCTTTTTTTTTTTTTTTTTTGTAATTAGATGAGAGATGATGTAGCTTGCTTGAGGTTCTAGCACTGGGAGAGACCTTTGCAGGGTGATGTGGCTGGGTGCAGGGAAGCTAGTCACAGGCAAGGCAAGCAGAGGAAACAAATGCCCAGGGGCAGGGATGGGCAAGGCAAGTTTGTGGAGCACCAACGGGGTCATCCTGACCCAACAGAAGTCGAAGGATTGTGAGAAATACTGGTAAATGGGTGGGATCATCCTTTGAAGGGCACCGAAAGCAGGCAGGGCCGTTTCCCCTTGGTGTGGCAGGAAAGAGGTTGCTATTGAAGGTTCTGAGATGAAAGAAGGACTCAGTAAGATCAGCTGAGGCAGAACAATGAATCCATTTTACAAGAAAGGGGAATTGGACCCAGGGTGTCTGGCTGGGAAACTGTTACATAAATACAGAATGGAGTGATGTGAGGCTAGATTCGAATATGGCGGAGGATATAATCATAAGACGTGCGTCAAAGGGAAAATTGGTAGGTGTTGCATATCGCTGGAGGAACGAACAGGTAAAACATAAATGGTTAAGTCTGGGTGACGGGAAAGGCATTGTGCTTCACCGAGAGAGGAAGGTGACGTGGATGGTCCTCTAGGGCAAGCATGGGGACAGAAGTGATGATGGCTGAGACATGTTGACTTTGGGATAACCCACTACTTAATCGCCTCTTCTTCTTGACTTGTGTGACCAAGGTCATCACCCATGAAAGAACAGAGCAATGGTGCACCAAGGCTGGGCCAGCAGTGGGGGGGGGGGTGGGGGGCTCCAGAGCACAGGGGACAATGGGGTGCGTCTATAGACAACTGACAATCATGAAATCAACTAAAAGTCTATGTGTGTTTGATTATGATTATGCCCTGGTCAGTGATAAAATGCTCCTTCGTTGGTCTAAATTCTAAACAACTGCTGTGGTATACTATTGACTCTTAGCAACACATATGAGCTTAATGTTAGCACATTTTAATCACCTATGCTTTTTTATTTTTTTTTAAATAATTACTTTTAGGGGTTCCTGGGTAGCTCAGTCCGTTAAGCGTCTGACTTCAGCTCAGGTCATGATCTCGCAGTTTGTGAGTTCGAGCCCTCCATTAGTCTCTGTGCTGACAGCTCAAAGTTTGGAGCCTGCTTCAGATTCTGTGTCTCCCTCTCTCTGCCCCTCCCCTGCTCATGCTCAGTCTCTCTCTCTCCAAGCAAGTGTTCAGCACAGAGCCCAACATGGGGCTCGAGCTCACAAACCTTGAGCACCCCTCACACAGCTCTGTGCTTAAACAGGAGAATCAAAATGAACAATGATTGATAGCCCAGCTGTTTTAGAGAAAAAGAAAGAGGACTTGAGACACTTTAATTCTGTCGTTCTTTGTGACCATTTGGAATTCTTATTTCTGTTTAAAATTTTTAAAGTAGTAAAATAGAGGGCCCACGGTGAGCTGAAATAGTTTTGTTTGGTAAGTGTAAACTTTGGCTCACACATGAAATATTTTAAATTTGAATTACATCTTTAAAATTGAAATCAGGGGCGCCTGGGTGGCTCAGTCGGTTAAGCGGCCAACTTCGGCTCAGGTCACAATCTCGCGGTCCATGCGTTCGAGCCTCGCGTCAGGCTCTGTGCTGACCGCTCAGAGCCTGGAGCCTGTTTCAGATTCTGTGTCTCCCTCTCTCTGACCCTCCCCCGTTCATGCTCTGTCTCTGTCTGTCTCAAAAATAAAATAAACGTTAAAAAAATTTTTTTTTAATTGAAATCATTTTCTAGTTCCTAATTGTTAGTTTTATTTATTTTTTTTATGGAAGCACAATGGACACACAGTGTTACATTAGTAATTGTTGGTTTTAAAACTAAAAAAATAGATGGGGCACCTGGGTGGCTCCGTGGGTTAAGCATCCAACTATTGGTTTCTGCTCAGGTCATGATCTCACAGTCGGCAAGATGGAGTCGTGAGCTGAGCTCTACACTTGGGGTTCTCTCTCCTCTCTCTCTCTCCCCCTCCTCAGCTCGTGTGTGCACGCACGTGTGTGTGCGTGCCCATACTCTCTCACTCTCTTTCAAAATAAATAAATACACTTAAAAAAAGAATAAAACTTGGGCGCCTGGGTGCTCAGTCGGTTGAGCGTCCAACTTCAGCTCAGGTCATGATCTCACGGTTTGTGGGTTCGAGCCCCGCGTCGGGCTCTGTGCTGACAGCTTGGAGCCTGCTTCGAGTTCTATTTCTCCCTCTCTCTCTGCCCCTCCCTCTCTCACACTCTGCCTCTCTCTCTCTGTCAGAAATAAAATAAAACATTAAGAACATTTTTTTAAAAAGGAAAGAAAAACTTGTGAAAAATTTTATAGCATCAGTTGAACCAAATTGTGTTTTTAGCCCAACCAAAGTTTTTTTTCTTGTGGTTTAGAAGCAGATAGGTCATCCTGAATCAAAAGAAATTTGTTGGCTCTGGTGGGTATTTCCAGACTCAAATTGCAATCTGGTTTTGAAAGAACATTTTGTAAAAAATAAGCACACTATTCTTTCAGAAGAGAGCTTTATTTCACGCACATTTCTGAAATATTCGAAATCAATTCAGTTACCTTCTGGGAAATGACATCAAGTTGAAAAGAGTGGCCAAGGTTAAGAAAAAAAGCAGAATATCCTGGCATTCTGATACTTTTCACTTATTTAATGTCTGAAGTGATCAGATGTGTCCTTATTGGAGATGGAAAATTACTTTACAGTAAAGTAACCAGTTTTGAGCATCAGTTGTGTTTCAGGGAAGATTGCTACTGAACACATCAAAGAAATCTTGGAACAATGGATCTGGGTGGACATATCCAACGTGGCATCGGTATTCAGCCAAGAGCTCAGAGATTGATCGGGTTCTTATTTGGGTCCTTCTGCACATCATCCTCTGCACCTTTGCAGCTTACACTTCGGGACATGTTTTTTTCACGTGTGATCCTTTTTGGAATTATGGGAAATTTCATTCATTCTTAGTAATCTCACCCATCGATTAAAAACTCTGCAGACAGTAGGCAACAAATCCCCAAAGCCCTTCCCAGATAAATAAAGTGCTCGGTATGAAGCTGTGCATATCACAAAGACTAATTTTGAAAAATGAATCCCAACTTTGATGCTGGGAGGATCAGTTTAGGTTGTATGAAGGAGGCCTTTAACCCAGCAGCAACAAAATGTGACCAAGTCTTGTTGCCCTAACAAACAGAATTAGGGGCGCCTGGGTGGCTCCGTCGGTTAAGCGTCAAGACTCGATTTCGGCTCAGATCATGATCTCACGGTTCCGTGAGTCTGAGCCCTGCATCAGGCTCTGCGCTCACAGTGCAGAGCTTGCTTGGGATTCTCTCTCCCTCTCTCTCCGCCCCTCCACATCTTGCGCCCACATGCACAGGTGCCCCCCCCTCAAAATAAATACATAAACTTAAAAAAAAGAAAATAGAATTAAATTTTGAAGAAGATGTGGAGAAATGACAAAAGATGCTGGCCTTCCATGGCCAGAAGAAACCCAAAGGGCAATGTCTGAATGTCCCAACTGTTTGTGCCAAGAACTAGACACTTGTTCTAAAGGAGTAGATCAGATCATGTCAATGTTCATGCTCTGATTTTTGTAGAAGAAGGAAAATTTGGAAAGTTTTTAGCACATGTAGAAAAAATCTATGACGAATTTTCTGGAGAAGATATTTGCAAGAGAATGGAAATTTTTTTAATGCGAAGACTTTTGAAAGTCACCGGGACCAACCCCCAAGGGAAAAAAAAATGGACAGTATTCTAATTTCTGAAATTTATCGTGAAATGCCATTTATATGAATCTCTGTTAAACTATAGTTTTGTAACTGGGTGTATATCTGTTATCTCATGCAGAAGAAACTTTCCAGAGTTAAATTAATAAGTTTTGTTCTTCAATGAACTATGAGTGAAGAAAGATGTATAAATCTGACCATAACATAGAGTATATTGCATATAAATATGCAAAGAAGATCGATCAAAGGTCAATCTGTCATTGGATGATTTGCATGAGTTACAGCTGGAAAACAGAGACTGTAATTTATTATTCTTTACTGAAACAGAAAAGAATATAGTTTTTTCTTCTTTCAAAGATACATTCATATAATTAAAGACATTTATGTTTTACATTTTTCTTTCTTAAATGCAATATTTATTTTTATTGATTTTTACTGG
Source organism: Lynx rufus (assembly GCF_022079265.1). NCBI lineage: Eukaryota > Metazoa > Chordata > Mammalia > Carnivora > Felidae > Lynx > Lynx rufus. The sequence continues at coordinate 27,031,744 of NW_025814889.1, read as the reverse complement.
CATGGTTACATAGCTGAAGTTTAATAAGAAACTCTTTTCATTGTCTAGGCTTCTTTTCTGGTCACAACTACAATTTACTTCATTTTACGATCATGACTGAAGATGATTCTGTCCTAGAGAGGAAGTAAGTGTTAAAAAGTGATCTGCTCTGGGAGTGATGTTAGGTCTGCCATTGTGATAGACTCACCTTTGCAAGTTGTACTAAGAGGTCCTTTTCTGCCAAGGTATTCATGGAATAACATAGAATAGCTTCTTAACTCTTTAAAGTATTTTTTTTAAATGTTTATTTTTGAGGGAGAGAGAGAGAGAGAGAGAGAGAGAGAAACAGAGCACGAGCAGGGGAGGGGCAGAGAGAGAGGGAGACAACAGAATCCGAAGCAGGCTCCAGGCTCTGAGCTGTCAGCACAGAGCCCGACGTGGGGCTCGAACCCACTCACGAACTGTGAGACCATGACCTGAGCTGAAATCGGACACTTAACCGACTGAGCCACCCAGGAGCCCCATCTCTTGATCAGATTTTGAGACTAAGGCTGGGACTTGTGTCTTGTTTTGCTTTAGCTAGATTATGGTAGAGGAGAGGGTGTATCACAAAGCTCACGCATAGTAGGTGCTTTAATAAACATTTCTTGAACAAATGAGTGAACGAATAAGTGAATGAAGGACTCTTCTATCTGGCAATCCCCCTCTGCACAAAGGAGCATGTGGAATCTTAATAGGACTTTGAAGGGTTTTAAAAATATACTAACAATCTACCAAGGATGAGATAGTCTATTAGCGTAAGGTTTCCAGGAGATTTATTAACGTTGGTATGGCTTTTAATATCTTGGTTGTACACAGCCTACTTAGCAAAAAATTATGAACTATAAAAACAGACTGTTTCCTTAATTTGAGAGGATGCTAAGTGGTCAAGAAAGAGAGGCAAATAGCAAGAAAAGTTTGCAATGAGTAGGAAACAACATGGCAAAGAGGGATACCACCTTACCTAAAGAGTTATAGGCAACACGTGTTTTGGGCTCTTTGACACCCAAACCGGAGAAATGAGGTTTAGTAATTTATGGCACTGGTGTAAAGCTTCATAAAACTTTTAGTTCAAAGCTTCAATTGTGGATCCATCACATCTGACCTAAAACAGCTGAACTACTCAAGAAGGGTGGTATTTGCTTCCTTCCCCTTCTACACTCACTGATGGTAATTAAGAACGAAGCTGGGATAACTAAAAAAAGGTCAAAAAAAAAAAAAAGAGGAAGTGTGTGAAAATGGTTAGTGCGAATTTTCAGTACATTTTTGGACAGTGTATATGCTGGCAACTTATATCACTGTGCTTTCTCCCCACTAGGACTCCCAACTCACTTCAGAAACACATGCAGTCTGGTCCATGGGGCTTTCTTTTTGATGTGAAATGCACCGTCTCTCCTGTGATAGGGAGGGCTCCGTTGGAAGTTTGGTAGTGGACGTGGGTAGGTAGGCATCGATGGTCATGAGCCAGGTGGGACGGCCTATCTAGCTGCTATTCCTAATAGGCCCTGCTAAATTTGTAGACCAGGGCAGGGCTCGAATTGGACGCATAAAATATGAACTGGAATCGGAAAAAAGAAAAGATAGATAGGGCTGATTACATAGAAGAGGTTGTTCGGTTAGGCATCCAAAAAGAGTTTTAGTTTGCGTAGGAGAGAGGCAAAGAGAAATATGTTCACTGCAACGTAATTGTAAAATGTTAATAACAGCAGGGAAACGATTCAGTAAATTATGGGACGTTTACTTATGAGTCTTGTATTATCAGTAGAAATATGTATTAGGAAGAGTTAGTAATTATACAAAAGAGTTGATCTATGCTCCATTACTGTAGCTAGCGATGTCTGATCAGAAAGGCTGATTATGCTCAAAAGGAAGTCTTCATTGATCTTAGGATAAAATTCAAACTCAGTAACCTAGTTTGTATGGTCCGTTATCTCCAGAATCAACCTTCAAACCTTCTGTCCCGCTTCCCTTCTGTCTTGCATGCATGCTATTCTCTTTGCCTAGAAGGGTCTTTCCTATTGCCCAGGCAACTTCTGCTAATTCTTCAGATCCTGGTTTGGGCCTCACTTCACTCAGAAAGCCTTCCCCGACCGCCTTCTCTGAGACTAGACCGGGGCCATGGCACTTGCTTTCTGCACAGTGTCATAACTGTCCCCTTACTTCTGACAGGAGACAGTAGGCTGGTGAGGGTCAGGAGACTTGTATCCCTAGAGCCTGACACAATCCCTCACAGATCAAAAATGCTTAATGAATATTTGATGAGTCAGTTTTCATCCTGAGTAAAAATAGAAGGACCCACACTGTATGCGTGATAGAAAGTATTTTTTTTTTAAACTATACCTTTTAAACAACAGGAAAGACATACCTTACAACAAAGCGCTAATATTTTAATTACTAAATTTCTATCGCAACCATGTATTTTTTTACAACGACAAAGAATCACTTTGTTATTTTTAAAATGTAACATAAAAGAGGAAACTCTTTGAATTCAACCATGCAGTTGAGAGTTAGTGTTTCAAGCATAGCGCCAGTAACTGTGACTTGAGTTAAGAAGAAAAAAAGCCGAGGTAACCTTTGGGTGGAGGGAAGTGACATTTATATAAACTACCCGTGTGCAAGCCACAGGAGAGGTAGGCACGGAGTGAGATGGGAAATGAAAGCCAGAGCCTGATAGCACCTGCTCACAGGGCAGGCAGGAGACCACTTGGTGAGAGGGCAAAGCCTGCAAGAGAGGTTTTCGGCAGAAATGGGGATATACCAGTGGATGCTGAAGAAATGCGAAGGGATGCTAGGGGTGATGTGGACAAGTCACAGGAGCAGCCCGGAGCCGATCATCCCCACGGGGACAAGGATGGCCTTGCTTGGTTTAGATCCACAGAGAGAAGGAGGGAGGCGGGATGAAGGGGAATCTGAAGAAATCGAGGCTGTCATCGGTGGTGGTGGTGGTGATGTATGGTGGGGAGCGTGTGGGTGTGTGGATCACAACACAGGCAATGAGGCCCTCAAAAAAGAGCCCCAGGGAAATTCAAAGAAAGGTACATGCAAGTTGACAAAAGGGACCATCCAGTTTTATCAAAAAAAAAAAAAAAAAAAAAAACAGCAAGGTGCCAGAAGAAAAGGTGTCAAAGGTGAAGAAAACTTGGGACTTCATCAAAGATGAATAAATCACCGTGAGGTGACACTCAGTTGACTAACCCAGCATGTGAGGGGCACAGTCCCGCCCAAGGAGGCAGGAACTGGAGAAGCCGGCAAGGGCGTGGAAGTGAGAAGTTGTTTTGTTGTGCTGGAAGAAACTGGGTGGAGGTGAGTGTCAGGGACAACTTCTGGCTTGTTTGGTGCTAGGCTGGGGCAATCATGTAATGACAGCTTGTAAGGACCTTCCTAAAATAACAACCTCGCAGCAGCTGACAATAACAAATGAAATAAAACACCACCACCAAAGGAAGCTGGTGGGAGTTCTACTGACAGCAAGCTTCGTGCTGGGCTGGAGAAAGCACCCCCTAGGCGGTGGGGCGTGAGACGTGGGGCTGCTGGAAGGGCTCCCCCAGCTGAGGTGGCTGGCTCCCCAGGGGTCCAGAACACTCTGCGTCCAAGGAGCCTCGGGCCCTCTCAGTCTGGCAAATCCGCCTTCCAGGAAACCGCCCCTGTGCTTCTCCTCCAGCTCTGGCTGGTGCGTTTAGTTATGTAAAGTCAGAGCCAAGCTCTGCCTGGATCTTTGGGCTGGAGACCCACTGCCATGAAGTTAGTTCCCTCGGGGTCAAAAGCATTAAGGTGTGCCGGACACTCAGCAAGCACGTCAGCTAAGCAAAATAAGGTCTAAGAATCTGAGAAGGAGCTGAAATCACCAGGGTACCAGTGTAGAAAACCTATTTCTCGCAGAAGCCTTAAGTAACCAAGGCAGGAAATGTCTTGGAGAGATCTCTCCCCTGTATCCAAGCAGAGATCTCACCAATAAGAGGGGATAAGCCTACACCTCCTGTGTCCTCCTAGCAGGAAATGTCTTGGAGAGATCTCTCCCCTGTATCCAAGCAGAGATCTCACCAATAAGAGGGGATAAGCCTACACCTCCTGTGTCCTCCTGGCAGGAAATGTCTTGGAGAGATCTCTCCCCTGTATCCAAGCAGAGATCTCACCAATAAGAGGGGATAAGCCTACACCTCCTGTGTCCTCCTAGCAGGAAATGTCTTGGAGAGATCTCTCCCCTGTATCCAAGCAGAGATCTCACCAATAAGAGGGGATAAGCCTACACCTCCTGTGTCCTCCTGGCAGGAAATGTCTTGGAGAGATCTCTCCCCTGTATCCAAGCAGAGATCTCACCAATAAGAGGGGATAAGCCTACACCTCCTGTGTCCTCCTAGCAGGAAATGTCTTGGAGAGATCTCTCCCCTGTATCCAAGCAGAGATCTCACCAATAAGAGGGGATAAGCCTACACCTCCTGTGTCCTCCTGGCAGGAAATGTCTTGGAGAGATCTCTCCCCTGTATCCAAGCAGAGATCTCACCAATAAGAGGGGATAAGCCTACACCTCCTGTGTCCTCCTAGCAGGAAATGTCTTGGAGAGATCTCTCCCCTGTATCCAAGCAGAGATCTCACCAATACTCTTAAGAGGGGATATGCCTACACCTCCTGTGTCCTCCTAGCCCTGTGTGACCTCAAGGGCTCCAACTTGTCATGCCCCGACTGATGGAAATATACCTGTGGCTGTCTGCACACGTGTGTGTGCATACACACACACACACACACACACACACACACGCACACGCACCACTAAGGAATAACACTTGAAAGCTCAGAAACCACATTTCCTGCCAAATGGTAATGCTTGCCATCACGGACTCTGAAGCTGGTGTCCCCAAATAGGACAAGAGACACAGAAAGCGTCCGGGCGCCACTCGAGATCTCTGGTTCCGGTGCATCCCTGACCTTCCTACTGTCAACAATTTACTTAGGTCCTTGAATCAAGGAATCCCCCTTTGGAGCTAAACTGGCTTGACTTGGGCGTCTATCCCCTACCCCTGAAACAGTACGCAGGGGCCGGTGGAGGCGGGTGGCACTTGCCAGAAAGGATCTGGCTGCCGAGGAAGAGGGACGGTCCGGGGACTCATGACCCACACGTTCTTGCATGTGACTTTGGGAGTGTCCTGGTGTCCTGGTGGATGTTGCTGCAGGTGCCTGGAAAGTTGGGGGGAGGGTGGGTAAGGGAAGCAGCGAAGAAACCTGGGGAGGGAGAAGGGAGAGAAGGCGAGGAGGCACGTGCTGCTGTCACTTAGCTGAGGAATTTGTCATTTAGACGGGGACGGTCTGAGACATGCAATCCATGTAACTCAAGAAACCATACCGTCAAGAACAGCGATCAAATCTGCAGGATTAGGACGTAAATGCATCTCATAAAAGAAAATTAAATGACATCTGCGCGGGCTGGTAGGTCGTATGTCTGCAAACACCGGGGTGACCATAAGACCCCATTTGGGACAGTCCCGGTTTACACCTAGTGTTTTGGCATGATGACTGACGGCACCCTCTTTCTGACTCAAAAGTATCCTGGTTGGAATGGGAGCTTCTGTGGTGGCCTTAGCGAATAGCTCACTTACCACCATGTCACAGCTGAAGGGAGGGTTGGGTTTAAGGTCCCAACGTGGCCGTTGTTGGTAACTTCTGCCGAAAGGGAGCAGCGAGAGGCAGAGGAGGAGGAAAGTGGCAGCTTCGGGAAGAGAGGGGGGAAGAAATGAAGCCGCTGTCCACTGTTGGCAGGGAAAAGAAGAGGAAGCTATAAAGAAAAAACGAAATGATACGGGAAAAAGCCAGCAGCCAGCAGAACACTGTTGAGGACAGGACAGGTGGAGCTGCTGAGGAGGTCTGATGAGCTCAGAACCACAAGGACATGTGATCCTGGGCACCGCGGGGATGACCTTGGAGGACACTGAAGTGTCACAGATGGAGCCCAATGAGTCATGGAGGTAGAACCAGACCGGGCAGAATCCGAGGCTGACTAATTTGCTGCAAACAGTCGGATCAGCGTGCATCCCTGCCAAGGACCAGAGCTGTGCAGAGCTGATGACAAACAAGTCCAGGACTAACCAAGGTCAAGGGGAGAAGACAGACACCCAAGGGGGCTGTTGCTCTGAGGTTCTCTGAAGGATTCATGCTTTGTACTCTGAGAAATCCAGGGGTGCCGGTCAACTCGGCTCGGGGATAGCCATTGAATCCTGAAAAGATGACCATCTAGGAGCAACTCCTTAACTTGGGCAGGCAGTGCGAAGGAGATCCAAGGGAGTTAAGCAGCTGGCCGTGTCCACGCGGGGTTGAGTTCAAGAGCTAGAACTGCAGTGGCCCGACTCTCAAGGCGGTGCTCAGGTGTATTTTAAAGAACACACTGCTCCAGGGGCGCCTGGGTGGCTCAGTCGGTTGGGCGTCTCACTTCGGCTCAGGTCGTGATCTCGTGGTTCATGGGTTCAAGCCCCGCATTGGCCTCTCCACTCTCAGTGAGGACCCCATTTTGGATCCTCCGTCTCCCTCTCTCTGCCCCCTCTCCTGCTTCCTCTTTCTCAAAAATAGACATTAAAACAAAACAAAACAAAACACTGGCCCATGCAAGGCTGCTGAGAAGCCCTCTATTTTGGAAATTAACCATGTACACTAGGATAGTAAAGGGCTTCACAGATCTCGAAGTGAAAAATGAATGTAACCCAGGACTTTCTGAACTTACTTGACTACGGTACCCGTTTCCTAGGCGACGCAGAACTTTTTGTGATGGACATCTAAGAAAATGCTTTGGAAATGCAATCTATCTAGTCTTTGGCTGCTTAGAACACACCCACTTTCTCTGGGGTTGAGGGTGCCTCTTTGCCTTTGCTTCTAGAAGCCTGTGAAATAGGGGTGTGAACATACGGCCATGCTCTTTTGGTTAATAAGAGTCTCTAGTAGGGAATCCCAGGGTGTGTGTGTGTGTGTGTGTGTGTGTGTGTGTGTGTTTGGGTCCTATGGTCCTTATACCATGCATTCTCCAGGTGCCACTCCAGTGAGTGCCCTCTACTGAGAGGACCGACCTGTACAACCACATTAGCATGTGTGGCCTCCCTTGTCACCCTCCTTCCTGGCTCCTAGTTGCATTTGGATGAAGAGGGCCAGTGGGAGACGAGGAAAAGAATAGGCTCAGGCTCTTAGTTCCTTGGTTCTGCTCGTACTAAGATCCCAGGTGCTGCCATATGGCCCTTTTCTCCTAGCTTGCTCTCTCTCCAGGCTCTGGTGACCACTTCCTCCGCGTCCCTTGGGCCTTCAGATGGTAATGGAGCACCCACTTCTCTTCACCCGACAGACTGCACTACACCTTCTGGTTTCTCTACCCTCTTTCCACGTCTTGAAAAGCGGTGACTTCGTTAAACTTCCCTTCATGTCAGTTTGTCATTGCTTCCAGCGGGGGCCTTGCGACTGCAGTCCTCTTTCGTGGAGACTTTGGGTTCATTATTCGTTCGTTTCTTTGGCAGATGGCAGTTGGGGCCTGCAGTGTGCCAGGCGCTGTGCTGGGCACAGGGATACACTGGTGAGCAAGACAGAGCGGATCCCTGCCCGCATGAAGCGAAATGAGGGAGAGAAAACCGAGAAGTCAGTCAGTGACTAAACCGCATATCGTCCTGAGTACGAGGAAGGAAACAGGCAGGGTGCTGGCACCGAGAATAACAGCTACCCCTATCTTGTCAGGAAGGTCGGGGAAGTCCTCTCTGCAAAGACCAGAAGAACGAAGTAGGTGGCAAGCTAGAGAATTTTCCAGGCGGACGAAATAGCGATCAGCGGGAACTCGGGTGGGACAGAGCTTGGTGTGTTTGACGTGTTGTTTTGTTTTGTTTTGTTTTCGCTAAGCAGATGCTTGGATGGTGGCATCTGTCCAGCGTGTGAGGCCCAGAGGGAAGGGGAGCAAGTGTCCACACAGTGTCACGTGGCCGTCAGCGAACAGGTTGTGAGTGACGGAGCCTTCGCGTGGCTTCCGTGCTTTACCGGGTACCAGGAGGCTCCAGGCCACCTCCTCCCCGTCCTTCTCCGCACCCTCTCCCTCCTCCTCCGCGGGGAGTCCTGTCCTACTGGGACTCGGCCACCAGGAGGCCCGTGAGGCTCTTGGCCTCGTGAAGTCCATGTGGTCCACGCCCCTGCCCACGTGCCAGTGCTCCAGATGCACGGGAACTGCTCCTGGATGCCCGCGCTATTGCTCATGAAGGTGGGGGACATTTTTAGCCCCCAGGGGCAGGATGTCACAGACAGTTGTTTTCACTTTACTGGGGACTCACTCAGCAAAATAGCTGCTGTTCCTGTTTTGGACGTTAAGCATCTGCTCATCTACCTCCCTCACGGGCATGTGGCCCCTGACACAAAGGCCACGGTCAGGGGGCAGCCAGGGGGCCAGGGTCATAGGCAGCCATCACGCTCCTGGTGGCAAACACGTGCTGGGTTGAGTTGGGGCGCATCAGGGCCTGGTACTGTTGGCCACCCTGGGCTGGTAAGAAATGGCAGCGGCTCCTGGGGCGGTCCTGCTCGGGGGAGTTAGGGTGGGTGGGGGCCAGGTCACAGAGGGCCGCCAGCTCTGGGGAGAGGAGCCCTTGGTTTACCTTCTCTGCACCCACCTGCCATCACCCCATCTCGGGGACCTAACTGGGTCCCTCCAGCCCAGACTCCCTTCCAAGCTCTGTTCACCCCCACCCGGATCGTTGTGTGTGAGTCATGGATGGATCAGAAGGAAACTTTTCTTCTTTTCTCCTTGGCCACAACTCCTCCCACAGATGCTGTATCTTCTGCGTCTGAATTGTGTCACCCACCCCTGCACTGCAGCCTTTGAACCTGTATCAGACTCCCCTCTGCTTCCCTCCTCCCACCTGGGGACTCCTGGCAGGCCTTGCCGGCCATGGTCCTTCTCAGCGAGCCCCTCTGTACTTAAGCATGATGGCTCTCCATCCTTTCCACATAAAATTAAAATTCCTTAACCCTGCATGTAATGCACAATGACCTTGCCTTGGCACTTCTCCAGGCTTGTTTCCTAACACCCTCCCCCTCGTGCCCTTCCCATTCCAGCGAGACTCATGGCAACCAGCTCTGTGCACGCTTTCTCTTGTGTCCTGCCTTGACCAAGACTCATTTCTCTGCGCTGAATGTCCTTCCCACCCGCCAGCCCCTCCTCTGCCTGGTTAACCACCATGCATTTGGGTTCTTAGGAAACCGCTCAAGCGTCAACTTCTCTAGGAAGGGTCCCTGCCACCTTCTGTCTCTCCTCTGTGGCTTGTGTTCTTTGTGCTGTGTGACAAAGACTGGTCCACCCATCCGTTACCCTGAACTGTGAGTCCCTTAGAGGAAGGCTGCGCCTTTCATTTCTGTTTCCCCTGAATGTACTACTGTGTGTTCTGGGAATTCATTAAGAAATGAATGTCTCCGTACTAAGGGAGAAAAGCAAGGGTAAGGAGTAGAAACATAGGAAGTGGCATGAAAGTGTGGAAAAGAGAGAACAGAAAAATCAAGCAAGGGCCTAAAAAAAATTAACTGCGAAGAAATGGTGAAAGAGGAAAGAGGGCTGTAAATGCACTGTGAAGGCCAGAGGCACAGGCTGCAGGGATGGAGATGTGAGACGGGAAAGACGGAGCGTGGTCACGTATTCGGTCACGGGAATTGGAATGAATCAGTTGGAGAAGACTTTCGCGGGGTTAGTGAAGATGGCTTCTCCATTCCACATGCATGGAAGGAAACAAAGATCTGTTTCCTTTAAATGTACCAACTACTCTGGAAAGCCGAGGAGCTAGGATCACATTGAGTTATGTAATCAGCCTTGCATGGTGAGAGCGCTTATAAATGAAAGGGCAATGGAGATATCTGCAGGAATAAATAACGTAGAGAGGAGCGAGCTCCATCGCAGTGCCTTCCCCGCGACTCGAGAATGTTTTGACCTCCTTGTTTTGCTGGCTTTCACTCCCACCTCCAGTGAAACTGGAAGCTGGAAGCAGCCAAGCCTACGTTGAACAGGTGTGAGTTCCTGATTTTCATGGCGACGGTTCCTTCCCAAAGGTCGATTTCTTAGGAGCTTTATTTGGAATTTCTGGTCATTTCCGACATGAAAGCTACACTCAGAAGGAATCTAACTCTGTGAGAAGGAATTAATACAGCAGAGACACTGAAGCACCAGAGAAAGAAGGAAGGAACATGTAGTCACTGAACGCCCGTGAAGCCACAGGTACCACGCGAGATGCTCCTCTGTTTTTCTATTTGGTGTCTTTCCTTTGCCAGATTGTTTCCAAATCGAGGCCATCTTTGCGAGATGCTTTAATGATTCAAGAAAACACACCCACGATCTCAGGCTTTCCTTTGCAGTGGGAGTAAAGTGTGCGGCATAGGGATGGGGCTGGTTCCGGGCAAATCTGTGATGTGGGCAGAAGGCTTGCTCCTAGTGAGACGATACCTCCCCCTTCTATCTGATCTCTGTCCCCACAGCCTTCCCTGCTTTTTGGTACCACGTGGTAGACTTATTCATAGTAAAGTACCAGGGAGTGAGTGTGATCTATTTTCCGAGAGTATTTATAATTCGAATGAAAATTGGAGAGAGGGCAATGCTTGACGAAGGAGAACAAATGACGGGCAGCAACATTGCAGGCATTGTAGGGAAGACTGTCCTGCAGGAAGAACAGAGGAATGATTATCCTTCTCAAGCCCTTCGCAGCACACTAGGTTGGCAACCGTATCCCCACGCATCTGCAAGGTCGGTCCACGCTGAAGGAGGTGGGGGGGTCTCAGATCTCCACCGGGCACCTATAGGATTTCTAGGCAACTCTAGGCTTCCATTGGGGTCCAGGACTCTGCTGGGTCCGTGCCGCTGCCCAGAGTTCTGTGGATTTCCCCTGTCTTCGTCTTCCTCACTGGTCTATGTCTTCAAGTTTCCCTAAAATGTTAAATATTGAGCTTGGGTGTACCTTGGAAATAGTTTGTTTGATTAGCCAAGCACATAAAAAGGTCCCTGAAGCAGCTGAACTCTGAGTGGCTCTGCTACGCCAAGACTTGCAAGCACATCGATGCCCTGTTGCTCTGGACGACTGATCTGTTTGCATTTTTATGAAGTTGCAGGTTTGTAAGTACACGAGCTTCTGGATTTGTACCAAATTTCGTTCAAAGCCTTACTGCTCGCAAAGCTGAAATTCCATTTCAAAAGGAGAGTAGGGGAGAAAGAGCGAGAGTCGCTCCCCCGGCCACTTGATGGGAACCAGTTGGTCAGTCAAGGCCCACAGCCAGGTCTCAGTGGAGGGCACCGGGGACACTTCTGGAAGAGGTGTCTAGGGGAATCACTCTAGCGTGCTGTCCTGTTTGCAGGGCCCGAGAGAGAAATTCCCCTGGACTTCACTGACCACTGTTTACCTTGTTGAGTATACTACCGGTAACTTGCCCTCACCACTTCCTTCCCACGCCTTTTCTTTCTTTCCCTGCCCAACTAGAAACATGATAGCATTGACATCTAAGTCTTTGGAGAAATGAGTTTTCCTAGTCTGAAAAACAGGGTTGATTCTAAACTGCTGCACTTATTTTATTTTTTTTTTTCAACGTTTATTTATTTTTGGGACAGAGAGAGACAGAGCATGAACGGGGGAGGGGCAGAGAGAGGGAGACACAGAATCGGAAACAGGCTCCAGGCTCCGAGCCATCAGCCCAGAGCCCGACGCGGGGCTCAAACTCACAGACCGCGAGATCGTGACCTGGCTGAAGTCGGACGCTTAACCGACTGTGCCACCCAGGCGCCCCTAAACTGCTGCATTTAGAATTAGCTAGTCAGGACTAATATCGGGATTCAGAACTAAAGAGAACGCTTTAGCGCCATTTTGAAAAAAGTCTAAGGCTACAAAACCCTTGAAAAGCAAATAAGGGGGAAAAGATCACTGACTTTCAAAGCAAAAAAGAGACCTTAGGAAGGATTTAGTAGAATTCTGTTAATTCAGAGCCGCTGGGACAATCTTCCAAGATGGTCTAAAAGACAGACCATCAGCTGCCAGGAGTCAAAACCAGAATGAAGGCTTAGGTTTTTCTGACTGGTTCTGTCCTATTTGTACAGCAACATGGTCCAAAAGACACTGAAGAGAAGCCTCTTATGTCATAGTTTACAATGGGAGGATGAGGCCGGATGGATTCAAATTATAGATATTTTTGAAAGTGAGATATAAGAAATATAATTGGATCAGTGATAGGAAAACCACAAAGCTTTCAGCCTGGTGAGTTTTTCTTAAACAATTTAATAGAATCTTCAATGGAGGCCCATTTGGCTGGAGAGATTCTTAGGGGACAAACCCTGTCATCCAAGGGTGTTGCGTGCAGTATCCACCATCAGAACTTGGACTTGTGAGCTCTGGAAGAGAAGTAGGCATTTGCTTCTCAGCCTTTTGGCTAAGATCAAGTAAGGTGTGGTATCCCCACCTCCGACACTCCAATGTCCAAATACAGACTTTTTGAAAGACAGTACTCTGGTTGAATCTGAATAAAATGATGCAATCGGAAGACAATGTTGTACACAGAGAAGGATTGTGAACTTTGGAATCGGACAAACACGGATCCGTAACTTACACCAGTGTGAACCCGGATGGTCTGACTCCCCAGGTCCTTACCTGAAAAGGTGATGTTAAGAGCATTTACCCCATGCATGTGAAGATCAGGTGAGATGATGCATACAAAGTAACTGAGACACAGTACATGTCAAGGTGAGATCATTCGCCACCCTTTTAACATCTTAAGGCATAGAAGCCATCAAGGGAGAGACTGAATGAAGGAGGCAATTGAAAACACCTTCTTTCTGGAATGCAAACCAATACTGAGTGCTGAAAGGAGTTGAAATAAGACAAGCACGAACAGAGTCCAGGGGAGATAACACAATTTTTAGGGTAGTTTCCCTTAATTTGTTATTGCCTTTGATAGAGACCAGTCTTGGCTATGTTCTAATCGAGACCACGTTAGATTTGATTCGATACGGTGGGTGCAACCAGGCTTGCTTTCAAGATGGGAAAAAAAAATTGGCCTTTCTACTCTTTATTGGTAGAAGCTATAATTCTGCTCGTAATGATAAGAGAATGCTAATGACTAGAAGTTTGACAAAGCTTTCAAAGCCAGGTATCCAATAGTGATCCTTATGCACATGAAATCCATTGAGTGAGTTCATGAAAGTGCTCCCAACAGATATTGTAGCTTAAGGAAGTGTTGAGATCTTAAAGGATCTGTTCATCAAAGGAAGCAAAGGAGGAGGAAGGAGTAAAGAAAAGAAAGGAAGGAAAAGAAATAAGCAAACAAGGAAAGAAGGAAGATCTGTGTAATTTGCGCATATAGAGAGTTAACGAAGGGGTCAAATGGGAACCAAATGGAAGAAAAGACCCAGAGGGAGAGAAAAGGGACATGGGAGTGCAGAATAGGAAGGCTTTCTTCTGGAACAACTGCAGCCTGGAATTATCAAGGAGTCTTTGAAGCTAGAAATGGACTGCTAAGGGAGTCTGCGTGTTTCTGATACATTGCCCTAAGTACCGCGTAATGTCATGTTTTTCATACTGCGGGGTTGTCTTAGTCGGCCAGGGCAACTGTACCGAAATACCATAGACGGGGTGGTTTAAACAGCACAAATTTATTTTCTCACTGTTTTGGAGGTTGGAGGTGAGGTCAGGGTGCCGGCAGAGGTTGGTAGCTGGTGAGAGTTTTCTTCCTGACTTGCAGAAGTGTGCCTTCTCACCTTCTAGCTGTATGGTCACATGGCCTTTCCTACGTGTGTGTCTGTTGGGTGAGAGGTGGGGGAGAGTTCTCTTCTTGTAAGGCCACCAGTCCTATTGAATTCAGGCCCCACTCTGATGACCTCATTTAACTTTAATTACCACCCAAGTACCCTATGTCTGAATACAGTCACATTGGGGGTTAGGGCTTCAACATCTGAATTCTGGTGGTGGTGGTGGGGGACACAATTCAGTTCATTGCGTGAGTTATGAAGTCCATTTAGTGGTTTGCAATTCGTATTTGCAAAAATTTAAATTAAAAAAAGACAATAAGGTGCACTGTAGATAAGGCTGCTAGGTACGGTTTTGTAGGTTGTGCACTGCACATTTTAAGAATGTCATTTGCATTTTAGTTCATGTGGATGACACCCCCTGTGTTTTTTGTGTATCACCCAAAGGTCATAAGGTGGTGGTCTGATAAGGAATGATAAATGTCATATGAAACTTTCATTTATATGCATGGGTATGAGTGTGTGTGTGAGTGCTGATGTGTGATGTAAATGTGTTTCTTCTTAGGAATCATAGTCAGAAAACTTTGAAACATGTTGTGATCACGTCATTTTTTGGTCGCCCGACGTTGGAAAACCCTTTCTGGTGTTGAGGAACAATTAGAATCCAAAACTACAGAATCCAAAATGGAAGAGAATATTCTATAGCCTGTCTTCCTGGAGTCCAGAGAATGAAATCATTAGCAAGGTTAGCACAAGTGGATGTTCTTACCTGAAACTTAGGATCTTGAGGGGTTGAAGCGGAGACTCAGGGCAGTTGGAGATTACCAGAGTGGCAGGATGCGGTTGAGTGGTGGGAGGATGGCCAGTCAAAGGTGGAAAGTGACTGGGATCTGGTAGCAAAGGCCAATGGCACAATTCTAAGCAGCCTGACCCTGTGGTTTGCTCAGCTGCCTGGCCTCCTTTGGCTGCTAGCTGTTTTCTGATGCCGAGAGCCATTCGCTATGTTTCCAATAAGTTTTGCATAAATTTACCGGAGTCACTTTTCATCGTTTGCCACCAAGAACCGTGATCAAAACACACAGTTCTTTCCAGGGAGCTGAACTTTGGATGTGATTCACCCATTCCCTCAGCCTACATTTTCAAGCCATGGAAATAATGAAATGCAAACGAAGAAGCCAAGAAATCGATGAGAAGAGAACAATATATATTGCTTTCTTTTTTTTCCCCAAAGCGTTATTTAACGAGCATTGTTTTGGGAAGGAAAAAGAAAAGAAGGAAGCATTTCCTTTGAATTGCAGCACACGACCATAGAAACTGTGGCCAATGTGGTCAAAACCACTGTTCTCTGATTTTTCTGATACCCTATTTTTACTCCTACGAGTTAGCATACGAGTTAGCATGAAGCAGCCTTCCCCTGAGGCATTTACTCTTCATTTACGATCCACAACAATCAAGACAATATGCAGAATATATCCATACAGTCCTTCCAGAGAGCAGAAGTTTGTGTGCACTGAGCTGTGCTTAATTTTTTTTTTTCCTAAAGGAAAATATTATCATACCTTCCAATCAGGTTTTTTGATGTTGTTTTATTAAGACAGTGTGTAGAAAAAACAGCAGTTGATCAGACTTTTTCAACAAAGAGCTTATTATTTTCACACTTTTAAAGTAGGTATTCCAATGGGGCATAATATTATTCGGTTACCCTTTCAAGAGGGCTTGTGTTTATGTTTTTACCTGAGTAGAAAAACATCTCATTTCTCAGCCTTAGGAAGTGGTTTCAGCAGTTGGAAAGACCTCAGTCACCGAGTGTGATAAGGCACACGGGGCAGAACCGGAGGCTCTGACAATACTTACGCCAGGCCACCCACTGGTGGGAGGAACTCTCCAGAAATGACACACGTCAGTGGCAAGGGTAAAGCAATGTGAGAATTTGCATCACTCTGACCAAATGAATGACAAAGAGCCAAAGAACTCACACACAAATTAGTTTCTATGCATCAAACGGTTTCTTATAAACCCGCTGGCTACCACAGTTTTTCACCTATGAAGTTGGGTGTCGAAACGCTCAGAAGTTGAGTGAGTTTCTAGTTGGTCACAGCCTCTTTTTTTCTTTTTCTCTCTCTCTCTTGTTCTTTCTATTTTTCTGCATCATTTGAACCTTCTTCTTGTGCCCCAGCCTTTGTGACCAGTATCACGCTTTTGGGACACACACCTGGTGGGGGACTCTGTCCTCCCGCCATTTTTTTTTCAATGTTTGTCTACTCCTGAGGCTGTTCTCTCTCCGTGGCTGAACTCCAGCCCTGAGAGTTCCATCTGGATGTCTGAATTGTGTGTGTGGTGGACCCAGAGGATCTTCCCATGCTTCCAGCGAACCCTCCAATGGTTCCCTTCTTCCCCGCCAGTTTTTCTTTCTCTGTCTCCTTTGGCGGCTCCTCCAGCACTCAACCTTTCTATCGTGGCCCAACACGGGGCTCCGCTCAGGGTTTCACTCCCAGCTTTCTTCCTTAAGCATTTCCCCTCTCCCACGGATTTTAATCACCATCACTCTGTACGTCGATGACCTTCAAATCCGCACGTGTAGGCCAGATCTTTCGTTAAGCCCGTGACCTGTGATTCCAATTGCTTACTTGACCTCTTGACTTAGATTCTGATACCTTCAACCCATCGTAACTAAAACTGAATTTATCTTTGGTCCCTCGTGTGCTTTACCAGTAATTCACCGCCAATCCCCCCAGGGCCTCAAGGAAGACAACCGGCCATCATTTGGGACAGCCCCCTCTTCCTCACCCTCCCGGACTCGTGTCTCCCTCCAACACATTCTCAGCACCCTTGACAGTGATTTTTTTTTTTTTAATGTTTAGGTTTTTTTTTTTTTTTTTTTTTTAGACAGAGAGAGAGAGAGAGAGCGAGTAGGGGAGAGGCAAGGAGAGGGAGACACAGAGTCTGAGGCAGGCTCCAGACTCTTAGCTATCAGCACAGAGCCAGACTTAGTGGGCTTAAACCCACTAACCATGAGATCATGACCTGAGCCGAAGTCGGACGCTTAACCAAGAACCTACCCAGGCGCCCCCCTCATTGGTGATCTTAAACAGTAATGTGAGACATCCTCCCACAGAAATCTTTTCAAAAGTCTTCCCGTGGCTCCTAAGATAAGGTCCTGTGATAATGTGGCTGACAAGGCCCTGTGTGTCCCCACCTGTGTGTCCAGGGTCATCGTGTGCTGTTCTCCTCACTGCTCACCACACTCCAGCCACACCGACCTATTGTTCACTCTATTTCGGACACAGCATAAGCTGTTGGTTCTCGCTCCCAGGCCTCTCTCACCCACCTCGTCATGGCTGATGCTTCCCTCTCTTTCACGGTCTGCTTAGGGCCTTCCTCTTACTTCACACTGAGCTTCCCTACAGTGCATTCTTTTGTTTTGCAATGTATTATTTCTTTAATATTTCTTTCTTTATTTTTTTGGAGAGAGAGAGAGAGAGAGAGAGAGAGAGAGAGAGAATCCCAAGAATCCCAGGCTGTGAGCCCCAAGTTAGTGGGGCTAACACAGGGCTCAATCTCATGAGCTATGAGATCATGATCTGAGCCAAAATCAAGAGCCAGATGGTCAACTGACTGAGCCACCCAGGTGCCCCAGCAATGCATTTTTTTCATGAAAGTTATAGTTGGGCATAGTTTAAAAGTTAAATTGTTCTTTATGGTTTTTAATGCAAAAACAAAAAAACACCCCAGTTTCCTAAACTGCCCCCTTTCATTATCCATTCTCCAGGGGCAACTACCTCCAACAATTCTGATTCTTTTGGTACCATTCACCTCATTTCATTGTGTAACATACTTGTTGCTTCTTCATTTCCCTGCTGTAGGCATTAGCTATTGATTTCTTAATATTCAAGCTGAAGGTTTAGTTCTCTTTCACAACTAATCCCTACCGCGTTTTTGGAAATTTCCTGTCGCTCTGTTTTTCCAACGTAAGTTGTAACTTCAGGTAGATTACTGTGCGGTGCTTACATTCTTATTCTGTTCTGAGCTGTGTCATGCAGCCAACTAGGCTTTTACTCAGTGGAGTTAACTACTGCTTTTTGTGGGGTGGGAAAGAGGCTAATCCTCGATGTACTTATCTTTGATTATTCCCAGATCTTCGTTTGCATTAACGTTGTTCACTGAAATCAAATACATTGGGTATTCTAATACTATGATCTCTTTTTTTGAGAGAGAGAGAGAGAGAGAGTGAGCGTGAGAGAGAGTGAGCTGGGTGGGGGAGAAAGGGAGAGAGAGAATCCTAAGCAGTCTCCATACCCAGTGCAGAGTCCAACTCGGGCCTCCAACTCAGGACCCTGAGATCATGACCTGAGCCTAAATCAAGAGTCAGGCGCTTAACCAACAGAGTCGCCCCGGTGCCCTGATTGTGTCTTCTTGAAGGCTCTTTTCCAGGAGTTTCTAACCTGCGTCCTGGATTTGGGTTGGTTTGGGTCCTCCAGGAAGTAGACATGAAAATGGTATCTGAAGGGTGAGAGAATTTGGGGGGGAAAGGACTGTGGAAAGATAGAGGGTGAAAGCAGGAGAGGCAGGGAGAGCCTTTGGACCAGGATGAGGGGCTGATACGGGAAGGGGGAAGAGAGAGGGTCAACTGCAGAACAGCTCTGAGGAATTCTCCGCACGGCTGGCTGAGAGCCTCACCGGAGGAATCGCATGTTGGACAGAAGTGCTGGGGTGTTGGCCGGGAACAGCCTGGTGACAGCATGGCCAGGCATGGTAGCTGGAGGCTGTCCCTGACAGCTCCCTTTTCCAACAGGTGCTCTGCTGAAGGAATTGCTAAGGGGCTCACCCTTGTCATCCCAGACTGTTGATCTCGAGGTCCTCTGCTCAACTTGGAGCCTTCTACTCCACGGAGCCATGACATGAGGCTGGAGATCTTGGGAGTTCCTTTCACCATCGAGAGGCTTCCATGCCGCTTGCTGACCCGCTGACTTTTTCATTTCATTAGAGTACTTTCGTCATTGCTTCCTGAGAGACAGTGCACGGGAAGCGAAGTTTTAAGAACCTGTGTTTTGGAAAATGTCTTTATTCCATTCTCGTGCTTCATTGATAGTTGGCTGAGTATAGAAGCCTAGATAAGAGGTAATTTCCCTTCAACGTGTTGCAAGTATTTTGTTCTATTTTATTCTACCTTCTGGTGTGCTTCTTGACAATGTTAAAGTCATTCAGGTTCCTGATCCTTGACTGAAGCATTCTGAAACTTCAGGGCAATGACCCTTAGCACATTATTCTGGAGTTCTAGACTCTTAATTTGGAAACTAATGTTCAGATTTAGGAAATTTATACACATCATTTCTTTAATGTTATTCTCGTATTCATTTTTTTCAGTTAGCTTTTTCTGGACTCTTAATTAGATCTTATAATTTGTGTGTGTGTGTGTGTGTGTGTGGGTGTGTATTTCCTTCTATTTTTCCTTTTTCATTTCTGGGATATTTCCTCAGTTTTAACTTCAAAACTTTCCAGAGATTACATTTTTTTCTCTGATTATCTTTTAATTTTATTTAATTTTATTTTTCAATGTTTATTTATTTTGAGAGAGAGAGAGACAGACAGAGAGAGAGTGTAAGCAGGGGAGGAGCAGAGAGAGAGAGAGAGACAGAGACAGAGACAGAGACAGAGAGAATCCCAAGCAGGCGCCACGCTGTCAGCTCAGAGCCTGATGGGGGTCTTAATCTCATGAACCGTGAGATCATCACCTAAGCCGAAATCCAGAGTCGGATACTTCATTGGCTAAGCCACCCAGGCATCCCGATATTTTAACTTTAAAGCACATTGTTGTTCTCAGGAAAACCTCTTTGAAAACATTGTTCTTATTTCATGGAAAGAATATCTTGTCTTATTTTATTCTCAAGAAATTGATGATCGTTTCTTTTTAAAGTTTTCTTCTCTTTTTTTCTTACTTCCCCCCCCCCAACATTTTTATTGTTGATTAATTTTGCTTTGACTTTTCTTCTTCCTATGCAAAGGTTTCTCCAAATGTCTGCTGCTCCTTGGCTATCCATTCATAGTTAACAATCCGGAGCTCAGAGCTGATTAATGGTGCTGGACATAGGGGCCTGATTTCTACCGTGGGGTGCACTTTAGCATGATCTGGACATGCTGTTTCATCGGGAAAAAGTCACTATTAGTATCAGTATTTGCGTCTCTAGATCTTTCCTTTTGAAGTGGATTCTGCATTGTCTGGTCTGCTGGTGGGTGATTTAAGTCTGGCTGTCAGCCTCTGGGAGCCGAGTGTGGAGGGTGCTCAGGGTCTCAACTTTCAGTATGTCTTCACTTAATCCTTCTTTTCTTGAAACCTAAGCATCACCTTAAATTATGCTTGGTCTCCCCCAGCCCAGATGCCCTCTGTTCTACTCTGTCCAGAGAATAAACCTTGCACCAGGGAAAGGAGGGACAGTCTCAGGAGTAAGGGAGTAGATATGGAGACTTTACTGTTACTGAAACAGACTTTTTTTTTTTTTTAATTTTTTTTTTTCAACGTTTATTTATTTTGGGGACAGAGAGAGACAGAGCATGAACGGGGGAGGGGCAGAGAGAGAGGGAGACACAGAATCGGAAACAGGCTCCAGGCTCTGAGCCATCAGCCCAGAGCCTGACGCGGGGCTCGAACTCATGGACCGCGAGATCGTGACCTGGCTGAAGTCGGACGCTTAACCGACTGCGCCACCCAGGCGCCCCTGAAACAGACTTTTAACCAAGTCTCTGGTTAGTTTTTCTGGAAGTATCCGATGATGCCATTTCTTCAGCATTTTGGAGGTCTGCAATTTATATCGGATTCTTTCTTAACTTTCCCCCAATACTGGGTTAGTGTTCAATTGCTTGGTTCTACAAAGTCTGTTACATATAACTTTCCAGTCCCCCCACTTTTTGTTGTTGTTGTCGTTTTCTATGGCTTATGTCTTTAAAAAACCCTTTGCTGTTACAATAGTGGTACTTCAGGAGAGCATGGGGACGACGACATGTGCTCAACTCACCATCTTTAACTGGAAGTCATCGAGGCCCTCCTCCAGCACAGTTAACCTCTCCGTTGTAATAACATTAAAACTCTATTTATAACTTCTCTTAAGTCCCCCCCAATCTTTCTACATTAAATATATATATAAATATATTATATTAATATAATAATTATATATATATATATAAATGTTTATTTATTTTTGAGAGAGACAGAGACAGAATGCGAGTGGGTTAAGGGCAGAGACAGAGGGAGACACAGAATCCGAAGCACGCTCCAGGCTCCGATCTGTCAGCACAGAGCTTGATGGGGGGGCTCGAACTCACGAGCTATGAGATCATGACCGGAGCCGAAGTCGGGCGCTCAACCGACTGAGCCACCCAGGCGCCCCTCTAATTAAATTTTTTTTTTTTAATGCGTGTAGGTTTTATTTTCTATCAGGTTCACTTCGTAACAGTAAAGGAGGCATTTGGTGGAAGGTGGAGAACTACTGAATTATAGTAAGTAGAACGTGCTATATTTACTATCTGTGTTCTGCCACTGAATGATTACTCCTCATGATAAGCGTTGCTGAACACACAGGTAATTCAGCAGATAATTCTTCGTGACAGTTTAATCCTCAGCCTGGAATCCTTCTTAATGGCTGTGAAAAAGCAAAAGTTCCATATTCCTTCTTCATCGTATGCTGTCTGTTCTTGTTTTTATTTGTAAGTATATATGGGACAAATGTCAGTATCAGATTCTATGTGCATGGTGTTAAGTTACCCAAATGCATAAAGTACACAAACTCAGTGTGTGTAAGTGTGTAGCCATCTACATTTTGGTTAAGAGCCAGGTTTTATAAAGGGATAGATGTGGCTTCAGAAATTGACTGAACTCTCTGAGCCAACTTGGATCATCAGACTCTTACATGGAAAATGAAGATACCAGGTCATCCACTCATTCCCTCGTTTGGAGATTTAAGGAGATGTGGTTGGAAAATTCATTCTGGTTCCTTTGGAACAGAGAAGCGCCTCTGGTATATGTATTTTTGTTTAGTCACTAGAGCTCTGTTCTTCAAAACAAACAAGATCTAGATTGTTACTGAAGAGTGCATTTAAAAAATAAATTTGTGGTCAGCAGCGTCTAAACTACAGGATACCTTTTGCAAAGATGACGCCGAAGGCAAAGAAGGAAGCCCCTACCCCTCCCAAAGCCGAAGCCAAAGCAAAGGCTTTGAAGGCTAAGAAAGTGGTGCTGAAAGGCACCCAAGGTCACAAAAAAGGAAGAGCAGCCTATCACCTACATTCTGATGGCCATTCTGATGGCGTCTCCAAAGGCAGCCCAAATATCCTTAAAAGAGCGCCTCCAGAGACACAAGTTGCCCTGTGCCATCGTCGAGTTCTCTGTAACCACCGAGTCAGCCCTGAAGAAAATAGAAGACAACAACACACTTGTATCCATTGCCAATGCCAAGGCCAGCATCAGACAGGCTGTGCAGAAGCTCTATGACATTGACGTGGCCAAGGTCAACACCCGGGTCAGGCCCAATGGAGAGAAGAAGGCATACGTTCGGCTGAGTCCCGACTATGACACTTTGGATTCTGCCAACAAAATTGGCTTCATTGAGATGGAGTCCAGCTGGCTAAATCTAAATATACATTTTTTTTTCCACCATAAAAAAAAAAAATCAACTTCAGGATAGAGCCTAAACTCCAAATACTCATTAAATGTTTATTGGTCCTTCATGTATCCATGAGGCAAGAGGTCCCCAGCTGGTTCCACAGCTCAGGAATGAGCAAGTTTGCTAAGCTCAGGTGAGGGGGAAAAAATGTCTGATTAGAACCTATGGGATAACAGTAACCACAAAACTGAATTGAGGCTGTTAGTTTTTGGGGGGCAGGAATGAGGTTGGGATGGTTTGGTCATTTCATTTTAAGAAACCAGCAGGAAATGACCACTAAGGACTGGAAGCAAAAACCAATGATGCAAACAAGGTCATGCCACTCATAAACAAGATTCATTATCCGTGTAGACTTTCCGGCAATGTCTTTTGCTTTGATCACCCCGTCCACCCCATGGTCTCTTCCTGGAAGATGCATATCATAACTTAGACCCTTCTCGTAGGAGACACGATGTCCTATCTGCCCCATTGGAATTGGTAATTTTACTGTCACCTTAAAACCATCTTCAAGTAAGCAGATTTTTCTGGCTTGTATCTGGGGAAAAGTTAGGTCAAAATAAAAAAGAAAATTAAAAATCACAGCCAAAGATATTTACCAAGTGGACTGACTGTTTAGCTCTTATTTGAAAAAATAACTAAGACTTTTCAAAGAGCTCTTTTTGGTTAAATCTGCAATATAGGAATTCGTTCACTAGAACATACTAAACCCTAAATTGCTTGAAAATGTGCGCGTGGTTGACGTTTGACCGTTTGGAAATATATTTTAAGTATTCCGTGCAAAAGTAATTCAAGGCAACACGTCTCAAGTACATCAATAAAGCAAACATTTTTTTCCTTTGGGTCCACTGAACAATTAACGCACGCATTGTTTTTTGGTGTGCAGAAAGAGCACTCTGTTGAAAGAGTGGCTTGAATGTTTGGGTCAAGAGGCCTCATGGTAGAAGATTCTGATGGGTAGTTTTGTGAGCTCGCAGGAGTGGAGGAGGCAGGAAACACCGGCAGGCTTCTCCTCGTATTCCCTGCCCGCAAGCAGAATAGTGGATGAGGTTTCACAGAATGACGACAGTGCATGTTTCCCTGAAACTACAGGAAATGCCATTTCAGTGCTCGTATTTTTTTTTTTTTCCTGTGGCCTCTTGAGTTTCCTTTATCTAATGCATTTTTTTCTTCCCTCTTGAGGCTGCTTCTCAGACAGGCTTTGTCCGTGTGGCTTGGTGTAATGTCTAACTTCCCAATCAACCCATTCCTCCCAGGGGCGGGACCAGGCCGCGGGGCTTGGGGTGGGGGGCAGAGCCACGCTGGAGATGCGTGGTTTTCAGTAATGCAGAATTTCCTGTGGGGGCTCTCATTTTCGCTAGAGCACATCTCGTCTTTTCAGACTTCAGCGTGTTACCACAGTCTGAATTGCTGGTGTAGTCAGCCACAAGATGAGGCCTTCAGATAGATACA
Source organism: Lynx rufus (assembly GCF_022079265.1). NCBI lineage: Eukaryota > Metazoa > Chordata > Mammalia > Carnivora > Felidae > Lynx > Lynx rufus. Next base: position 27,007,918 of record NW_025814889.1, on the reverse strand, counting down.
AATAATTTATAGTGAGTTCAGGAGTTGATACTCTGTTTGCCCTCCTTTGGGAAACACTGCTCACTGTTCATGTATTCTGTTCGGTAGATCGTTGTTGGTAGCGAAGGAGACACGTCACTTTCATTTGTACAATGCTTTTTGCTTTTCCAAGCTTTACTTTTGCTGACAGCAACACATGACCTATATATTGGAAGGGGAGTTGCCCTTGAAGTCAGAGTTTGAGACCGCTTACCAGCAAAACTTAGAGAGCTTGAGCTGGCTGTTCAGAACTTTATTACCTCATAAGATACACACTGTAATAGTTCTCAGGGGCCATCTGGAAGTTTGAAGGGCTTTTAACAGGGGCGCCTGGATGGCTTAGTCGGTTAAGCGTCCAGCTTTGGCTCAGGTCATGATCTCATGGGTCATGAGTTCGAGCCCCGGATTGGATTCTGTGCTGACGGCTCAGAGCCTGGAGCCTGCTTCGGATCCTGGGTCTCCCTCTCTCTCTGCCCCTCCCCCGCTCATGCATGCTCTCTGTCTCTCTGTCTCTCTCTCTCAAACATTAAAAAAATAAATGGCTTTGTACATTGCAAAACACTATTTATGTATAAGTGTTTATTGTGAACATAGTAGGTGCTTAGAAATATTGGTTGACTGTATTATGCAAGCTAGCAGCTACTCTCCACATTCACTATTTATATTTTTTTAATGTTTTATTTATTTTTGAGAGAGAGAGAGAGAGAGAGAGAGAGCGGGGCAGGGGCAGAGAGAGAGGGAGACAGAATCCGAAGCAGGTTCAGGGCTCCGAGCTGTCGGCACAGAGCCCCACTCGGGGCTTGAACTCATAAACTGCCAGATCATGACACGAGCCGTCGTCAGAAGCTCGACCGACGGAGCCACCCAGGTGCCCCTCAGTATTTTTTATGAAAGAGTCGCTTGTATTTAGATAAGGGCTCTGAGTTTAAATAATTTATCTGCTGGTCTGAGCTGGAGCTCCCTGGGGTTTAACCTCTGGCTCTGTCACTTACTATCCCTGTGACCTGGGACAGGTTGCAGCCAGGTCTGTAAGACGGTATGGTAACAGATGGGGGATAAGTTTTGGTAGAGCTTTTTCAACTTGCGAAGCACAAGTATAAAAACCCCACTGAATTTACCGGTAAAATGATATATGCGGGATTTACTTCGAAATAACCCAGAGGATGGGGTGGGCAGCAGGTGGGGGAAGAGATACAGCCAGACCGTCCATGGATTCAAAACGGCCAAAGCTGAGGGATCAGTACAGGCAGTTTGTGTTCTTATTCCCTCTGATTCCATAGCACTTAAAACTGTCCCGTAACAAGATGTCAATACCAAGAAACCAAAGATTCCCTCAAAGTAATGTGGAATGGAGCAATTTGGAAATTAGCTTCTGAAATCCCAGTTGGGGTGTTGGCAACTTTTCTTGTTTTGTTTTGTTTTAAAGGAAAAAGCCCCTCGGTTCCTTGAGATAAGTGGGTGAATTATCAGCATGAAGGTTCTCAAGAGTAGCTGTGGTCTGACTCACCCCCCCCGCCCCCCCCGTGCCGCAGTGACTTTTCTTTCTAGTGGACAGGGTATTCCCCTGCCCCACACTGGCCTATGGTGACTCATATACCAAATCAGAGTTTCACATCGAACTGTTATGGGCATTGATTATCAAAGCTGGAACCCGGAGGCCCCGGTTGAAATGAGGATAGGCTATCGAATACCCCTGGTTAAAGGTCAGAAGTTTCCTCCAGAAAAGATTCCTCTTCATCTGGAAGCCTCGGCATGACATCACCTTAGATATGAACTCTCTAAAAAGGGGCCGTTTCCTAAAAGTACACTCAGCTTTTTTGTGACACTCATTTTGGGGATGAAATCAGCCTACACCATAAATTGACTTGTTTACTTAGATTCAAGAAATGCCGGGGGAGCAGGGAATTCATCATAACCTTTATCACTCAGACTGTCTGGCCAGCCGACTAGCGGTTTCACTTTGCCTCTGACTCCACAGCAATTTAGAAGGAGGGCAGACTTGCTCTCTTTCTTGCTCAAGGCCCGTTGATCAGACACGAACTGGCCGCGACTTTCTCTTTCACGGAAGCTAAAGGCAGATTCAGAAGCCTTCCTCGCTCAGACCAGATAGCCACTGTCTACTGATGGCAAGTGAGACGTGATCGCTTTATCTACCCCTGAGTGGGATGAAATCGATTTATCTACCCCTGGTTCAGTTTTCGTCCTGCTTTTCAAGGAAGGAGACCGAGGCTCAGGGAGGTCAAATAAACTCTCCTCCGGTGCTATACGTCATGGCTGGGTTGGCTTTGAGGCCACCTTCTCTCTGAGGTCAAGGAAACAATGTCTGTTCTGCATAGAATTGAAAGATAAAATCCAGCTAATGATAGAAATCAAGCCGCTGACAGAAATGTGTCTTGAGAATAGGAGCTAACCTTTCCTTACGTTTTTCATCCCTCGAGATAACTCTTCGGTAACTATGATGTCTCCATTTTGCACAGGAGAACGGGGGAGAGTCCAAGAGTTGGTGAATGGTGGGAAGGTAATTCAAACCACCTTTCTCTGTGCTCAAAGTTGTGCTTTTTCTGTTTCACTGGAGAAAATGAGTACACCCTGGGGGTTGTAGAAGTTATTCTAAGGGGTGAAGGTGGAAGGAGTAGCAAATAGATGGAATCGTGGACCATGTCCCTCATTTCCCGGCATTCTCTGCAGGTTATCCTAATATGCTCATACCTCGGAGAGAACTTTCTTCTCTCCCTCTACTCCTTAGAAATGTACTCAAAGCTTACCTCAAGTGCCGCCAGTTTCTTCTGATCTTCCCAGTTATAATTAGTTACTTTTTTTCCCTGATGCAATTTTCTTCTATATTTTGTATTAGGGTTTGTTTTTATAAGTCTGACTTCTCTTCCGAGACTGTGAGCAGCTTGAGGCAAAGGATTGTGTCTAATAAGTCTTATTTTTTATTTAAAAGTTATGAACTAATATATATGTAGAAAAAATCTAATACACATGTTATTAATGAGGTTGATATTGTTTAAACTTTTTTTAACATTTAATTATTTTTGAGAGACAGAGAGAGGCAGAGTATGAGCGGGGGCGGGGCAGAGAGAAGGGGAGACACAGAATCCGAAGCAGGCTCCAGGCTCTGAGCTGTCAGCACAGAGCCCGACGCGGGACTCGAACTCACAAACTGCGAGATCATGACCCGAACCGAAGTCGGATGCTCAACCTATTGAGCCACCCAGGTGCCCCTAATGAGGTTGATATTATTAATGAGGCTCCTCTCTGACCCCACGTCCTTCCCTCTACCAGCGCTATCTTCCTGAATTTCCTTGCTTCCTTCTAGATTTTATCATGTTTACATCAAACTGTAAGCATTGTTTCTTTTGCTTGATTTTGAACTTTATAAAAACAAGGTCATACTGTATGTATTCTTCAGCGATTTGCTTTTAAAGCTTTGAGGATTCATTCATGCTGACGTATCTGCACTTCGTTCATTTTCATTATTGGTCTTGGTAATGGGTAGGCAGTTCATTATAAGAAAATACTGTCTTTAAAAAAAAAGAAAAAGAAAAGACTGTCATTTCATTATCTATTCCCCCATTCAGGGACAGTTGGGTTGCCTCTGGTCTTTTTGCTTTTATGTCTTTTCATGTTTCTCGGTGCACCTGTGGAAGGGTTCTTGAGGGTGCAGGGTCAAGGTGGATCAGTGTAAGACTGGAAAAGGGAGTGTTTGCCAATATGAAGACACTCTCCTGTTATACAGGAGTGAAAACACTGCTGAGGGCCCAAAAGCAAAGACTTGGCTGGATGACTTTGCTCAGGAAAAGTGTTGGGTCATGATAACTGAAGTAGAGACTATGAAGGAAGGGGACCAAAAGGCCTGGAGACATGGGCCCTCCTGCTGAGATTTGCTAAGACAGGGAAACCACCAGCTGATGCTGTTTCTTGAGGGGCCCTGTAGGAGACCCTGTTTACCAAGATAATAAGGAATGTGCTGGTTAGGGGAGCACAGACACGGCTGAGAAGCTCAGTGGAGGTTATCTTCTTGGGCCAGGGCTGATGGGAGGAGATGTTGTTCTAGAATAGGGGTCCCTAGGAGCCAAAGTGATGCCAACTGGCAACATTTAACTCTCAGAAGCCAGGTGAATGTAATGACCAGAAGAGAGCAGAGTTGGAATGGCCTTCATCCACAGAGGTCTATAAAGATGTTTAATAGAGGATGTTGGTCCTAGGACAAGAGAGATAGATGTTATTCAATATATAAAATCAAAGGACCTCAACAATAAGTGAAAAGAAGGCTGAGGTCAGTCGCCACAATGGTAAGTCAGAGCCCCTTTCTCTGTTTCTGGACTTGAAATGCCCTTAGACTTAAAAAAAATATCAGCTGACAGGGAAGCCACGTTTCCTTAAAGGATCCCGAAACATCATGGTATCTGAATAAAGTAATGATTTGCCTAGTCCTTCCCTTAAAGCATTTACTTGGGTAATCGTATGCTGAGGAAAGTGACACACTCACCTCTTTTGAAGACTATTGGAGACAAGACCGAGTTGAGTTGTTTCCTGCCTTCCTGGGCCTGTGTTAGAGTAGGGGCAGCTTGAGATTAGGTGGTAAATGGAGTCCTAGTTTAGGTCCATCTCACAGTGGGTCCACAAAGTGCACAGACTCACCTAGTGGTTACTTCGTGGATTCCTGAATGTATGATAGGAACGAAGCACCTACTAGTATTTGGAACTCACACTTGTCTCTTGAATTTTAGAGGAAGAGTTATTGTAGCCAAAAAAGCTAATGAGTATCCCCTAACATCATGAGGGGAATGACGATCCCTGCCATCCTCAGATACAGAGAATGCAGGACTAGTGATCCTTATCATATCCTCTCCTTTGCCACTCTAGTCCCTACAAAAATAGTTGGGTTAGCACGGATGACAGTGACCTAATGCAAACTTCACCAAGTTTAAATCCCAGCTGCAGTTGTTGGGACAGATGTGGAATCTATTAAACCAGATGGACAGATTCTGGTATACCAATTATTGATCTGGCAAATGCATCCTTCCTGATATTTGTTGGAAAATAGGATCAGGAATACTTTGCATCCACTTAAGAATGGACAACAGGATATATTCATTCATGGTCTTGCCCTAGGGCTACATCAGTTTCTCTGCTTTCTGTCCCAAGGAAACTGGACTATTTGGACATTGCACAGGAAACCTCACTGGTTCATTGCTTCGATGACATCATGCTAATCAGATGAGCAAGGAGTGGTAGGTAATCAGGGTGCTTTGGTAAGGCATATGGGCTCCAGAGGGTGGAAGAAAAATCCTACAAAAAATTCAAGGACCAGCCACATTGGTGCAGTTTTCAGTGGTTCTGTGGTCCAGAACATGACAGGACAGGCTATTGTGCCTTGTGCTTCCTACCACTGAGAAGAAGCACGGTGCTTGGTAGTTCTCTTCAATTTTAGAGTCAGCATCTTCCACGTTTGAGAAAACTGTTCTGACCCACACAATGTGGAATGTTGCTGGTTTCGAATAGAGTCCAGATTCAAAAAGCAATCCGTAGCAGGTCTAGGATATATTATGAGCAGCCCTGAAATTTAGGACGTATGACTCAGAAGATCTTCAGTATGCCAGAAGTCTTTGTCACTGATAAAGATATCTTTTGGAGCCTTTAACAAGTCTTAGAAGGAGGTTAGAGATTCCTAAGATTCTGCAGCAAGCACGCGCTATCTAGAGCAGAGGACATTTCTACTTATTTGAAAAGGGGCTCCCTGATGTGCTTCTGGGTCCTGGTAAAGACAGAGTCCAACAATGTGACCCCAAATGATCGTGAAGCCAAAACTTTCCATCCCGAGTTGGGCATAGTCAGACTCACCAAGTCTTAATGTCAGATAGGCCAACAGGAATCCTTTGTAAAATGGCGTAGGTACATCTGGTATTGAGGTGGAGAAAGTCCAGAGGCACATGTAAGTTTCATGTCATGTACCACTCAAAAATTTTTTTATAGGAAACATGTTTATTATTAATCATTGCAATTGAAAGATACTCATTCTTTCTAAGGGCTGGTCCAAACACCTTCTTCTCAGCTCACACCTGTGGCATTCACTGGGAGTGGTCCACAGGGTGGACGTTCCCTGTGCTCACCTTATAGTAAAAGGCTTAGGTTCAGTTCATAGATGGATTGGCACAGTAGGATGGGGTACTTGGAGAGTGGGCCGCTGCTGTTCTGGAGTAGCACTCAGGCGTGGAGCTGAAGAATGGTGAGGAAAAATCCTCTGAATAGACAGAGCTTCAAGCAGTCCACCTGGGCATCTATTCTGTGAGGAGAGCAAAACGAAGAGGAAACGATGTATATGAACTGAAGCGCTTTGCCGATTGGTCAGGGGCTTTGGAGAAGCATGGTTAGAAGACTGAAGATATGCAGGTCTGGAGAGGAGGAATGTGGATGAATGTGTGGTCGGGGGCACCAAATGTGAGAATCTTTGCATCATTTGTTAATGGTCTCAAAAGAGCAATCACCATAGCAGAGGCACTAAATTACCAAGTGAACAGGATTGCCTGGCCAGTAAATGCCAACTAGTTCCTGTCCTCAATATAATGATGTGGTGAAATAGGCTCAGACTACAGCTGGTAGACAGACGCAGGCTACACGTTAGTACAGCAGCCTAGACTCCCTGTCACCAAGGATGACCCAGCCACTACCACTGGTGAGTGTCTGATCTGCCATTCACAGAGACAGAGACCAGTGCTGAGCCTCTTATATACTAACAGCTTTTGGAGACACCACCAGTCCCTGGTGGCAAGTTGATTAATCAACCCCCTTTAATCCCAGAAAGGACAATAATTCTCCCTGACTGAGAGCGTCATGTTTCGGGGGCATCGGGTTGCCTTCCTTGTCTATAGAACTTTGAACAGAACCATTATCCAATATTTCACAGAATGTCTGGTCTATAGATATGGGATTCTTTTTGATATTGTCTTGGACTAAGGGATTCATTTGACAGCAAAGTAGGTGTGATGACGGGCACAGATCATGGGCACATGACTTTAGGTCCTACTGTATTCTGTACCATTCAGAAGTGGCTAGCCCAAAAGGGTGATGGAATAACCTCTTTTTTTAATTAAAAAGTTTTTTTTTCCTTAATGTTTTTACTTATTTTTGAGACAGAGAGAGACAGAGCATGTGCAGGGGAGGGGCAGAGAGAGAGGCAGACACAGAATCGGAAGCAGGCTCCAGGCTCTGAGCCATCAGCACAGACCCCGATGCAGGGCTTGAACTCACAGACTGTGAGATCATGACCTGAGCCGAAGTCGGATGCTCAACTGACTGAGCCACCCAGGCACCCCATCCTCTTGAAGCTGTAGCTAAGGTTCCAACTTGGAGTGGACCTCTGTGAGGCTAGATTTCTACGCTGCAGGATGCATGATATACCTTCAACCAATGACTCTTATGTCCTCAACAGGTAGAATTACTTTTGGCCTAAGAAAAACTGCCTTGCCAGAGTTGTAATAAACTCTCACTCCCACCTTCCCCTGCTGGAGCAGCCTATAGCCAAAGATCGAGTAAAACAGGGGCACAAAAATCTGACTCCCTGGGCTGCCTAAAGGTGGGACCAACTGCAGTGCAATTGATGCTGCAGAACTTCTTATGGGATTAGACTGAAGCCAGAGTCTAGGTAAATCACACCTTTTCTACCTTCTTTCCCTGCTTCCCTCACTCCTTTCATCCTGAGAACACTCTCAGTAAATACATGTACCTGAACTCCTGTCTCAAGCCTTTTAAGGGAACTTGACCTAAAGATACAGTATCTCGGGGAACCTGGGTGGCTCAGTTGGTTCAGCATCCGACTCTTGACTTCAGCTCAGGTCATGATCTCATGGTTTGTGAGATTGAGCCCTGCATCAGGCTCTGTGCTAACAGCGTGGAGCCTGCTTGGGATTCTCTCTCTCTCCCTCTCTCTCTGCCCCTCCTCCACGCTCTCTTTCTCTCTCTCAAAATAAATACACTTAAAAAAAGATACAATATCTCAACTGATTTTTCTTTATTATGCCCTCGCCATTGCAAGTCATTAAATTTTTCTCAAATTACCCCATTTGAGTGTGCAGGGATCCTAATATATTTGCTAAGACTTTTTTTTTTAATGCATTGCTGGTGAATTTTATCAAACGTTTTTATAAGATCAAAGGCTTTTTATGAGATAAACATACAATTTTTTCCTTTAATGTATTTCGTAGTGAAATATATGAATGTTTTTTAAAAATTAAGCCATCTTGCTGCATTCCTGGAATAAACTCAGTGGTCATGGTATGTTTTAAAAATATATTATGGGCACCTGCATGGCTCAGTCAGTTAAGTGTCTGACTCTTGATTTGGGCTCAGTTCATGATCCCGTGGCTGTGGAATTGAGCCCCTCGTTGGGCTCCCCACTGGGTGTGGAATCTACTTACTATTCTCTCTTCCTCTGCCCCTCCCCTCTCCCTTCTCTCTCTCCCGCTCTCTCTCTCAAAAAAAAATATGCTCTTGTATTCATTTTGCACATATTTTGCATACAAATTTGCATCTGTGTTCAGGAGTCATATTTTCTTTCTTATGTGTGATTTGGTAATGATGAGGTTATACTAAACTCATAGAATATGTTAGGGAGTTTTCCTGATTTTATATTCTCTGAAACAATTGGTATGTTCAACCTTTTGAATCCTTGAATAATTGAATAATTGGTAAAACGTGCCTGTAAAATTTGGGGGCCTGAATTTTCATTGTGGTTAAGATACCTAATTATAGATTATTTTTCTTCAAATGGTCTATAACTATACAATATATCTACTTTCAATATTAACATTTTTTTTTTACTTAAGAAATAATTGGTACATGGGTGAATGACCCACTTGGGCATATGTTTAAGTCACCATGCTTAAAAAAAAAAAAGGAAGTAAACGTATCAATGAACAAACCAAAAAGGAAGTTAAGAAAACAGTTTCATTTACAACAGCATCAAAAAGGATAAAATACTTAGGAATTAACTTAACCAAGGAGGCAAAATGCTTGTACACTAAAAACTACAAAATATTGCTGAAAGAAATGAAAGATACCAGTATATGGAAAGACATGCGATATTCATGAATCAGAAGACAAAATATTGTTAAGAGTTCAATAGTACCCAAAGAGACCTACTTATTCAATGCAATCTCTATCAAAACTCTAACAACATTTTTGCAGAAAAAGAAAAAAACTATCCTAAACTTCATATGGAATCTCAAGAGAGATTTTGGCTAATCCCTGAATAGCCAAAACAGGTTTGGGAAAAAAAAGAAACAAAACAGAGTTTGAGGCCTACACTTCCTGATTTGAAAACTTACTACAAAAATACAGGAATCAGAACATTTAAAGTAAACTGGTATTGGCTTACAGAAAGTTATATAGATCAACGGAATAGAATAGAGATCCTAGAAATAAACCCTTACATACGGTCAAATTACTTTTAACAAGGATACCAAGACCATTCAAGGGGTGAAAGGACAGTCTTTTCAACAAATGATGTTGGGAAAACTGGATATCTACATTCAAAAGAATAAAATTGGATCTTTATGCCATATACAAAAAATAAAAACCTAAATGTAAGACCTGAACATAAGAATTAAAACTATAAAACTCTTAGAAGAAAATAGTGGAAAATCTTCACAGCATTAGATTCGGCAATAATTTTGTCAAGTTAACCACATAACTAAGAACTTCTGTGCATCAAAGAACACAACACAATGAAAAGGCAACCCACAAAATGGGAGGCAATATTTGGAAATCATTTATTTGATAAGGGACTAATATCCAGCATATATAAAGAACTCTTACCATTCAACAACAACAAAAAAGCCCAAGCCTGATTTAAAAATGCACAAAGGATGTGAATAGACATTTCTCCAAAGAAAATATACAAATGTCCAAGAAACAAATAAAAAAATGCTCAAAATCACTAATCACTGGATACGGGAAAATTAAAGCCACAGTGAGATATTACCTCACACTCATTATATGGCAACTATAAAAACACCACCACCAACAAACAAACAAAGAGTTAACAGGTGTTGGTGAGCATGGGGAGAAATTGGAACCTTTGTGCCCCCTTGGTTGGAATGTAAAATGGTGCAGCTACAATGGGAAACAAAACGGGGATTCCTCCAAAAATTAAAAATAGAAGTACTATCTGATCCAGCAGTTCCACTTCTGGGTATATGTCCCCAAGAAATACAATTAGGGATTTGAAGAAATATTTGTACATCCTCATTCAGAGCAGCATGGTAGCCAAAAGATAGAAGCAACCTAAATGTCCACTGACAGGTGAATGGAATGAAATGTGGGCCTAAAAAATAAAGTAAATGCCAACACACTCTCCAACGTAGATCAATCTGGAAGACATTATGCTAAGTGAAGTGAGCCAGTCACAAAAAGACAAAAAACTCACACAAACGTATGATCCCGCTTATAGGACGTGCCTTGCTAGTGTAATCCAGTTGGTGAAGACAGAAAGTGGAATGGTGGTCTCCAGGGACCGGAGGGCTGGACGAATGAGGAATTCGTGTATGATGGGTAGAGAGTTTCCGTTTTTCAAGTTGGAAGGACTCCTGGAGATGGTTGGTGGTGATGGCCACACAACAGTGTAAGTGCGCTTAATACGCTGAACCACACACTTAAAAATGGTGAACGGTGGTAATTTTTTGTGTATTTTACCACAGTAAAGAAGGACATAAATGTGTTGAGTTATTGAACTTCTTAATTTCTTAAGAGCTGTGATACGGTGCGTTATTGACCTCAAGTTTTCACTTCCATCTTTATTAATAACTTTTGTCATCTGACTTTACAGTTCCTCCCAAGCAACAGGGCGTATTTCTCTGTCCCTTGTCAAACCCAAGGGTTTAGCTGAGCCCCTAGAATCTGCAGATGCATGAGAGCAATTATAAATGATTCGTGTTTAAAACCATTGAGTTTTGGTGTGGTGTGGCTTTCAGCAGTTGGCAAGCTCATTGAATTGGGAACACATTTTGAATTTTAGAACCAGATCTAGAATGCCTGTGTACAGTTTAAATAATACTACGAATACATAAAAAAAAGAACATGCATGTATTACCCCAAGTTAAGAAATAAACATTACCAAATATCGTTCCACATTCCTTTCCCAGAGCTAACTATAATCCTAATTTTTGTTAACCACTTCTTTGCCTCTCTTTGTAATTTTCCCAATTTTCATGTATCCCTAAACAAGAAATGTATTACTTTATTTTTTTAACTTTATATAAATCAGCTTCTACTGTATGAGCTTGGTTTGGTGCAGAATTATGTTTTTGAGACTCGTCCGTGTGGAGTAGGGCATTTTTTCATTCATTTCTCCCCTCCATTGGTAAGTTATCTTTGCTTTTATTGGTCGCCTTTGATGATTTAACACGAATACCTTACAGAACCCAAAGTTAGTTAACCAACTTTATTCTCCTCCCAAATCAAAGAACCTTAGCATGCTTTAACACCAGTCTATTTACTCCTAGTTCACATGCCAAAGCTATTCAGTCATTTTGGACTTTGCATATTAAATATCGTATTGGTTCATATAGTCTATGCTTGTGTAACATTTCCCCACTTAATTTCCCTACACTTTACTCACAAAAATTTTGTATATCAGACCTTCTGTCTGTAATCATACCTTTTTTCTTAAAGTCTATTTAAGAGCTGGTTTTGAGGATCTGTTAATGGTAATCATTCTCAGGTGTGTTTTTTTTGTTTTGTTTTGTTTTTTTCTGAAAATGTCTCCATTTGACTTTTTTTTTTTTTTTTTACTCTTTTTCTTGAAAGATCGTTTCACTGGGCAGGCAATTCTCAGTTGATATTCACTTTTTTGAGCATTAATACTGAGGATATTAACGTACAGTTTTCTGGCTTCTACTTTTGCTATTGAGAAACAGCTATTCATTTTATTTTCATTCCCTTGTACATTATCTGTCTTTTCTCTCTGGCTTCTTCTAAGGCCTTTTCGTTTTCGTTTTGTTTAGCATAAAATCTCTACAGGCATGCATTTAAAAATTATTCTGCTTGGGATTTGCTGGATTTATTGAATATGTGATATCAATTTTTGAAATTCTCAGACTTAACTTTTCCAAGATCGCTTCACTCCTACTTTCTTTATTTTTGCTTTTTTTCTTTTTCTTTCTCTTTTTTTTTCTTTTTCTCCTTTTCTTCTCTTCTCTTTTCTTTTCTTTTCTATTTTGCTTTCTAAATCCTGACTCTACAGACTGCCCTTTCACTCTGCTATGTCACTTAGTCTTTTTTTAATATTTTTCTTTTTTCATTTTTTGTCCCTCTAAGGTATATTGTGGGTATTTTATTTAGAACTATCTTCCAGTTTATTTGTGTCTAGTCTGGTGTTTGCTGTTCAATTTTTCATTATGGCAATTAGTATTTTTAGTTAACTGCAATGTTAAAGTGCTTTTGGAGATGTTCTGTTCTTCTTTCTGCTCATTCTTACTCATGGTGTCTTGTTTCCTCGGGTATGTCATCATTTTTGAGTGTGAGCCCATGATATTTGTCATTGCACTATGGGAGTTACTTAATGCCTAATTAATTTGAGTAAATTCATTATCAGAAAGGATTTGTGTTTGTATCTTCCTGGCACTGAAGACTTTTTCAAATTATGTCCACTTAAAATCAGTAGTCTTGGGGCCCCTGGGTAGCTCAGTCAGTTGAGCATCCAACTTGGGCTCAGGTCATGATCTCAAGGTTCACGAGTTCAAGCCCCACATCGGGCTCTGTGCTGACAGCTCAGAGTCTGGAGCCTGCTTCGGATTCTGTGTCTCCTCTCTCTCTCTGTGCCTCCCCAGCTTGCACTCTGTCTCCCTCTCAAAAATAAATAAACAGTATAAAATAAAATAAATCAGAAGTCTCTCACCATTTTTGACAACATGGATGGGCCTAGAGGTTGTTATGCTAAGCGAAATACGTCAATCGAAGACAGATACCATATCATTTCACTTATATGCGAAATCTAAAAAACAAAACAAAGAATCTTAAATACAGAGAATTGATTGTTGCCAGAGAGTGGGGGGGGGGGATGGGCGACATAGGTGAAGGGGCTTAAGGGGTACAAACTTCCAGTGATAAAATAAATAAGTCACAGAGATGAAAAGCATAGGGAATATGGTCAACAATATTGTAATCATGTTGTATGGTGACAGATGGTGACTACACTTACCGTGACGAGCATTGAGTAATGAATGGAGTTGCCCAATCGCTATGCTGTGCACCTGAAACTAATACGAGATTGCGTGCCAACTGTCCTTCAATTAAAAAAAGTCTCCATCTGTGGCTTTTCCAGGCTGTGCAAACCCTTCTGACCTGAAGGCTTACCAGTGGCTATGAGTACCCAGGGAGAATTTTAAAACCTTACCCTAGAACCAATGCAGAGATCGACCTAGTCTTTGCTTTGTGCTTCTGGGAGGTAGATTTCCTTTTTTCTCACTTCACCCTTTCCTGAGGATCCGGCCTTTCCCTGGGTGTGGGCTGTGTGTGTGTGTGTGCGCGTGCATGTGTGTGTTCAGGTTTGGGCGGGGGGTGTTCATTGATTTGACTCCTTTTCAGTGGTGCACAAGGCTTGTCTCCTGCGTCCCGAAACGAAACTGTTTAGAGGTTAGGCTGGATCAGCCCGCGGCATTGTCGTCTTGCCTCCTTGAACTTGTGCTTCTCCTATCTTGTTCTTGTGTGAGCTCCCTTAGTTTTCTTACGAGCTTATCCACTCATTTAAAATTTTAGACTTTAGGGGCGCCTGGGTGGCGCAGTCGGTTAAGCGTCCGACTTCAGCCAGGTCACGATCTCGCGGTCCGTGAGTTCGAGCCCCGCGTCGGGCTCTGGGCTGATGGCTCAGAGCCTGGAGCCTGTTTCCGACTCTGTGTCTCCCTCTCTCTCTGCCCCTCCCCCGTTCATGCTCTGTCTCTCTCTGTCCCAAAAATAAATAAACGTTGAAAAAAAAAATTTAAAATTTTAGACTTTATATTTTATCTAAAATTTTTAGGTTTTGTAGCACAAGGGTTTCAGGACTTCTAGTCCACCTAGAAGCAGGACTCTTACTCAATTTCATAACCTGCTCTCGAGCCTTGCATGTATATTTTGCATGGCATGCACTTACACGTACGTTGAGTGAAGGCGTGATTGCTTTTTTCCACTGTGTCGCCTGTGAATTCCATCTCTCCTTTTGTCCCTGTTTCACATTCCTTTATGTCTGCCCTAGCACCTAGCTTGGCGCTATGCACTTGTTAGGGGCTTGTTGAATGAATAGACAAGCGCCTTGCCTTGTCTGTCTCGTGAGGGGGGTTTTGTAATTTTCTTGGAAACCTGTTCCATGTATTAGTCATCTTTACGTTAAAAAAAGGTCTCTTACGTTAAAAAGGTCTCTTTTCAAAATTGTTAACCTATTTCCTTCTGTTTTGCCCCCCAGTGAATATGGAGAACAATTGATGGGCATGTTCTCATTTGGAAAATGATTAAGTTTGTAGACACCTAAATGGCATTAGCACGGGGCCTTACTATCTGTCTTCCAGAGCAGGCGAACTCATCCCCCCAGCGGTAGGGAAATCTAGTTCTGTATGAAGTTGGGGGTGGCACAGTTAAGGCTTTGTTCTGACAGTTCTAGGTAACTGAACGTTATTCCAATAGAAATGGATTAGTCCGACAGGTGGCTGGCCCCCCAGACACGCTTGCTGAAACTCCTCCGTGCGTCACTGCCCTCTGGGCACAACATTTCAGGTAACCTGGGCAAAGAGCACAAGCCCCCATGGCTCTGTGGTCAGCCCTTGACGAGAGCTGCATCCATGTTCTGTGAAATCTGTGACTCCTGTGGCTCACCACTGTAACTTCCTCCCTTCCTGCCCTTGGCTGCTTTTCTTGGAGGCCTCACGTGGCTGGGCGCGCCTGGCCCCCCAACTCCTCCCCCCAGGGCGAATAGGAACTTGGCCACACAGAGGTGGAGGGAAGAGCCAGCTATTCTCGTTCCTTCTGGAGGAGGCTCCCCCCCCCCCCCCCCCGCCGGCCCCACAACTTATTTCCTGGTCATTCATCAGTGAGCATCTGCACGACAATCACAGCACTGTGTGGGGCCCTCTGCACCCATCGGATGTGCAGGGGGTGCCCATAAAGATCCAGTGCGTGAGACTTCCCTGGGTGAAAAGATGGCTGACTTTTGCCTGTTTGATCAGAGGGCCAACTGAGCCACCAGCGAGGACGAACCTGGTTCCCTCCCCGGTGCTCAGCCAAGCACTCAGCTCGAAGGGGAATAGGAACAAAGATATGGGCCTTGCCTTCTGGAAGAACACCTCTCCATAGAGCGATTCCTGAGCAGTCATTCATTCATTTCTTCCACAAGTATTTTTTTGAGCACCAACTATGTGCCAGGCACTGCTGTGGGCACTGGGGATACAGCAGTGACTAAAAGAGGCTGAGATCCCGGTCATGAGAAACGTTCGTTCTAGATGGGCACAAATGTGTTTCTTAACCAGACCCCGTTCCTAAATGCCCCAAGGGAGGCTGTTGCTCGAGGAAGCCTGACTGAATTCTTTTGTAAGACAACAGCTCTTTCCTGGCCTGGTGCAATGGCCCCGTTCAAAGGCCCATCTGGCTCTGCGCTGCTTTTGGAAACTTGAGCAACTCAAGGAGACGGGGTGAGGTGCAAAATGAAAATGCGGGGCCTCTTGGCCTAAGAGCAGGGAGGGGAGGGGCGCCTGGGTGGCTCAGTCGGTGAAGCATCCAACTTCAACTCAGGTCATGATCTCATGGTTCGTGAGTTTGAGCCCCGCGTTGGGCTCTGTGCTGACAGCCTGCTTGGGATTCTGTGTCTCCCTCTCTTTCTGCCTCTAACCGCCCCCCCTCTCAAAAATAAATAAACATTACAAAATAAATGTGGGGGGGGGAGTGGTTTCCTTCCTTCTGTAGTCTTTCTCTCAACCTGTCATGGTGCTTTTTATTTTCTCTTTAATATCTCATTCCCTCAGGCACTGGATACTTGCAGGGTGAACACAGGCCCTCCCAGACGCCCAGGGCCCCGCTGTGTGACTAGGCGCATAAATCATGTATATCTTCCGCCTATGCCCCTGCCAGGCCTCCACCGTGGGGGGGGGGGGGGGTGGGGGTGGGGGGGGGGCTGGGACCGCAGGGAGAAGTGGCAGCCAAGGACCTGGAGGCAAGGAGCCAGCAGGGGGCAGGACTGTGGGGGAGACTCCAACCGGAGCCCAGGTTCCACCATCTTGCCAGACTCCCCTCACAACACGCAAATTCAAAGAGCAAATTGGCAACCATTTCAGTTACTAAGGCACTCCATTACTCAAGGCTACTTTCTCACATAGGAATCATGTGCTCACATAGGCTTCATGTGATGCACACGCATGTGGAAGGGGCCCCACATCCCAACAGCAAATATTCCATTTCCCAGCTCTCTGGGAACAGCTTATCTAAGGTGCTATAACGGTCTTTATAAAGGGCCACATGATTGGGCCCCTTGGAGGCCACAGAGCAGACAGACTATAGAAAAAGTCCAAGATCAGCCCTGAGCGTTAGCCCTTATTAACCTCACTTGCTGTGTTGCTGGAAAATTCCATGAAGAATTTAAAAAAATTCTTGGCAGTTTATTGGTCTGGGGTGGGGGGGCGGGGCGGTCATTAAACCTGGATTTGAACCCAGACCCTCTACGTCCTGGCCGTGTGAGTTTGGGAAGGTTATGTAAATAAGCCTCTCTTCACTTACCATAAAATGGGTGTGATATTACCTTCTTCAAAGGCTTCTTATAGGATGAAGCGCGCGTTCAGAGGACTTAACACATCACCCGGCATGCAGTAAGGTGTTCAGGAAATGTTAGCTGTTACTATTTTTCGCGTGGAGGGCATTTGGGCTCAGGCAAGAGACTTGGAGAGTTATAGATAGTTTTGGCCGCACACTTATCTGGCGAGTGTCATTCTTAGCACCCAAAGTAAATGAAAGAGGCCAAGTTTGGTTGGCCACCAGGCACCCATGTGTTTAGGCTTGACTCATGCACTTGTAACTGGCCGTTCAGAAAAGGTCTTTGGGGAGGAGGAGGAGAAAACACAAGAGAAGCAATAACCCGTGCATCATATTGTGATCCAGTTAAAACCTGACTTTCTTCTATCGTCAGAAAGGCGTAGACTCAACCTTGGAAATTTCACAAATTCTGAACACAGAACGGTGTTACTCTGAACTGAATTGTGTTGCTTCTTTTACTTGTATACATCCTTCTGCTCTTGGCCTTTGAAGTCTGAAGTATGAAACTGGGTTATTTGTACATTTGATAACCAGGGTTTACGGAGAGCTGCTCCTCAGCCAGGTCACATACCTGGAGATCATGTTTCCACACTGGGCTCTCACAGCCTTCTCCTGCATCCGCTTCAGGCTTAGATGGTGCCGATGATAGAATTACCCTTAAAAAAAAAAGTCACGATGGGATACCAACGAGTTAAAAAAAATATTGCGCCAAAAAGTTCAATGGCATCTTGCTGGTTAGAGATGAGTTACAAACATAGAAAAACCAGGTCCTCGACAAATATTTGGTGCCATCTAGTGCTGAGTGCTCAAAATTCAGGCTCACTGTCAGACTTTCCAGGTCTTTCTCTCCAACACAATCCTGGAAAGGCTAGGAATATAAGGAGCCACCCTGGCTAGGCAGAACTTGTGCTACAGAACCTCATAGAACCAGAAGCTTCTGAAGAAGCCATGCGGCGCACTCCCCTCTGTCTCATGGCCTGAGCACATCGTGACCAACCCACGCACAGAGCATCCGTGATAGTTTTACTTGGAAGTCTTAATTTGTTTTGTGTTCTACTTGGCACCTTAACAAGTTGATCGATATACTCTGTTTTGAGATGGGTGAATGTTGTGATTATTAGCCTTGAGTATCCTAATTCTCCACCCAAAACTCTTTTGGGGAAGTGGGCGAATGGGAAGGTAATGGAGAGTGGAAGACCAACATCGAGTTTTATTTCTTCATTTTTACTGTACCGGATGAAACAAAAAAGAATTTGCCCCCCAAACCCAGTTTTGATCCACGTAGGGGTGAAATTTGCCTTCTCTTTGACTTATTTGTTTATTTGTGAGAGCGAGAGAGAGAAAGGCAGAGCACAAGCAGGGGAGGGGCAGAGAGAGAGGGAGAGAGAGAATCCCAAGCAGACTGCGCACTGTCTGCACAGAGCCCGATGTCTTACTGATTTGGATGCCTTCTGTTTCTTTTTGTTGTCTGACTGTTGTGTCCCGGACTTCCAATACTATGTTGAATAAGAGTGGTGAGAGTGGTCATTCCTGTCATGGTCCTGACCTGAGGGAGAAAGTTCTCAGCTTTTCCCCATTGAGGATGATGCTGGCTGTGGGTTTTTTATAGAAGGCTTCCGCTGTCTTCAGGTGTGCTCCCTCTAGACCTACTTTGCAGAGGGTTTTTTTTTTATCATGAATGAATGTTGTACCTTGTCAGATGCTTTTTCTGCATCTATTGAAATGATCTGATGTTCTTGTCCTTTCTCTTATTGATGTGACGTGTCATGTTGATTGTTTTGCGAATATCAAACCCTGCCAGTGTGAATTCTTTGTTCTTGGATCCCTTGGCAAAAATCACTGATTTGGAGCACTTCTGGGGAAGAGAGTTGATGTGGAGGTGACTGGACTTAATAATCTGTGTTGTTTAACAAGCTCTTGGAAATCCCAACCTCCAAAACCCTTGGCTTTCTTATATTCTCTGTGAAATCTGCTTGTATTTGTTCTATTTTTGTTTGGTGCCTATTTCTTGAAGTAAACTCTCATGCCTTCTCTCTTGTTGACCCTTGACCTGTTTAATTTTCCCTTTCCCCAATAAAGCTTATTCCTTATCAGACACCCTACGCCATTGTGAATTCATCCAGGCGGGTGGCGACGTATCTTGCATGGCAACAGCGAACGAGGCAAACAAATTGTAGAGCATACGAATCAAGGGTATGAAAAACTCTGTCACCTGCGCCCTCCGTGAATTATTAGGAAAGGGAAGTAAACGGTGACCGAGGGGACGGGGCTCCTTCAGGTCAGGGCCCGGGTCTGTGCAGCTGTGTGGTACCGGGGTCTGTCTGCTACAAAGTAGGTATTCCATGCAGGTTGCGGAATGAGGGTTATTGGAAAGACCACCTGGTCTAACAAAAGGGCATCAGGCTGTGGAAGTGGGGCGGTACGGCTTCAGCTGTTTCTGGCTGGGTGACCTTTTGCAGGTAATTAATCTTTCTGCACCTCAATTGCCTTTTCTGTGACATGAAGGTAACAATCTTAGGGCAGCGCTGCAGAGATTAGAACTAATAACACAGCACCTGGAACATATGAGCTACTCCACTAGCTATTGGTTGGACCATGACATTTGCAGATTTACGATACCTTTTTATTTTTATGAGCTGACAGAACATTCACATCATGTAGTAAACTAAGTCCAAGGCTCAGGTTTTACACAGGTGGGGCTGTGACCACAGGTCTATGTGCTTTGATCCCACAACCAGCGTGAGAAGTAGGGGCTGTTATTTTACGGTGGGATGTGGGACCTGAGGTCCTGAGACTCTGAGTAGCATGCCCACAGTCCCTCCGGCAGAAGTATGAGCAGGAATTGAACGCGGGGAGCGGGGCTGCAGGTTCACGGTGCATTCAGTAGCTCTATGAATTGAAAAAGGATGTGTTTCTTTGTGAAAAATCTCCACTGAGTGTGGCAAGACTTACTTCAAGCTAAATTACAGGTAACAAGTGGTTTGGGGATCTGCAAAGAAAACGTGACCCTCAAAGAAACGTGACGCATGAAAAAGCTCATCGTCTGCTCCGGTGTCGTTTGTGTTGTTAACAGTTTGAGGATTTGTGGGTCTTATATTACTCATGAATGGCAAGGGTGTCCTGGAGTATTTTTATGAGAGATTCAATTGAAGTTACTGAGGTCTTCCAAGGGCTTCTTCGCATTACCAGGTAATGGTTTAAACTCTTCTCGTGATGTGTTTCGAAAAGCAGATCAACAAATTTGATTGTTTAGGACCTGCTATATAAACGTGAGGCTCATATGCGGGACTATTAGAAAACGTACTGTAAAGATAATCAGTTTCTTTTCCCACACACACAAAAAGAACACAGGAAATTTTTGGAGTTCAACCCTTCCGTTCCGGCAGCTGCCTCTTCTCAGAAAGTTCTAAATACCCGAGTCATCGAGACCCTTCTGTTTCCAAAAGTGACCTCTGCATTTCCTGATTCATTTTGAATTTCAGGTTTGGGGAATGATTCTGCTTTACTCCTGGTCTTGCCCTTCTAATAATACAAATTCGTAGTGTTATTTGTATTATTAATTAGTGTTGTCTGAGTAGCAAGCAAGCCAACATTTTACTGTGTGAGGCTGGTTTTCCCCTACTTCGTAGACAAGGAAACTAAAGCAGAGAGGTTACGGACGTGTTCAGGATTATCAACTAGGAAATGGTGGACTTGGGATTTGACCCTGGGCGGCGTGACTGCAGAATCCACATTCTTTTTTTGTTTGTTTTTTTTTTTTTTCAGAATCTACATTCTTAACACCCAACTTTGCTTCCTGTTCTAAGTGGACACTGAGCTCTGATTCAGGGCACAAACTGTCATCAACAAACATGAGCTGATGACTCACAATGTGACTGACACTGTGGAGAACAAATGAGTTATAATCCTCGCCTGTCAACACAACAACACCTTACTGAACACCCACTGTGTGCCAGGCTCTGTGCCAAGCTCTTTATCTAAAGGTGGAAGTGTTTATTCCCATTTTTGCAGAACAGAAATAGAAACTCAGAGAGTTCAAGTAACTTGCTCCTGGTTACACAACTGATTAATGGTGAATTGGGGTTGCAAATCCAGCTGTTAATGATCCCTCACTTTAGCTTCTTTCCATGATAATGTATTGCTAATTTCCAGGAGATAACAAAGATAGATAAGTCTTGACTTTCATGAGAAGTGTCTCCTTAAACTTTCAAGGATTGTTAGAGTACCTGTTGTCTTTGTTCTTTTTTTTTTTTTTTAACAATTTTTTTTTCAACGTTTATTTATTTTAGGGACAGAGAGACAGAGCATGAACGGGGGAGGGGCAGAGAGAGAGGGAGACACAGAATCGGAAGCAGGCTCCAGGCTCCGAGCCATCAGCCCAGAGCCTGACGCGGGGCTCGAACTCACGGACCGCGAGATCGTGACCTGGCCGAAGTCGGACGCTTAACCGACTGCGCCACCCAGGTGCCCCTGTTGTCTTTGTTCTAAGAGGTAATGTGAAATTCATAGTATTTCTGTCTTGAATACAAAGACTTTTGTCCAGTGTTGTCACGTTCCATTCCCCTGGTCTTGGTGAGGTCTGTCTGCATTTTTGAGATGGTTTAAGAAAAGTATCCAGGACAAATTGGTTTGAAACAATTCTCAGCCTACTTTGAGTAGCAGGCTTGCTCCAATGGATTTGTTGTGTTAGGGTTCTTCATACTAAACATTTATGATATCTCCTTTGCTTATTGCTAAGCTAGGTAGAAGATGTGGAACAGGTTGCTGGGTCAGGATGCAGAGAAAGAACAGCTTCAGTTTGGGAAGCCCATGGCCAGATAGCCTATGCAATGGGGTCAATAAAGCAAACACCAAATAAAAATGCTAAATTATTATCATATAAGTCAACAGAGTAGAATGCAATAAAGTGAAAGTGCTCTCTCCTCCTTGGTCCAGAGTTGTTCTTTCCAGAAGAAGTTGTTACTGACAGTTCCTTGGGTATGCTACCAGAAATTTAAGCAGATTTTAAAAGGTGAATGTTGGAGTGAACATTGTATTTTTTTGGTGTAGGAGAAAGTTTCTTTACACAAAATTAAGAATGCCCATTTTGAAAAGGGCAGGGAATCATTTTATCCACATCCTTCCAAGCCCCTCTAGAATGAGTTTCTCATTTGGTGTTTACTTTGCAATTTCCCCTCCCCTTTTTAGTTCTTATTTTGATATCTCTATAGATTTGTTTCTGAATTTTGTTGTGGGCATGGAGAAGGTGTCCAAATATCTACCTTAATTGGGTGGAAATGGAAAAAAAAAAACTAGAAAACTCTTCAAAAAGATAATCATACCTGAATAAGTACAGGAGAAGAAGGACTTATGGCCTGTTCATAAGATTGGGGAACAGAAAAAAATAAAAATGAAAATGATGCAAATTTGGGCTCAAGACTGGTCACTGTGCGTTAATGGAAGCAGTGATTGTTAGAGACAATTCTCCACTTCCTCTTGTGTTTCTCTATGTCTTATCTGCAGAGGTACTAACGGCTTCTGTTTTATATTATCTATTCAAGGATGTTTATATAGTAAACAGTGTCAGACGATTGAAGGTGTATCCAGTATAATAAAGATAATGTCTTCTTCTGGGACAAAAATCAGGCTGGTTTACTGCCCATTATAAAAGATTTGGGTTCCTTCAGCTCAGTGTTCCTCTCCTGTATCTCAACTCAGTGTGTGTGCAGGCATCACCTGGCCTTTTTTCATTGCCTTGTGGGAATTTGGACCTGGAGAAGTTGCCCAAATGGTGACACTAAGACTATTGCTATTACTGTGAGTAATAAAGTCATTTGTTTCTGATTCAGGAGTTTCATGTCTTCTGTCAGCATCCATGAAATTGGGTCGTACGAAATTGTTAGTTTGCAAATAGGGTAAAATCTCAAATTGTTCAAGTTCTTGAATATAGCATATAGAATAACAAGAAACATCAGGGACTCAGTGACATGGTGATTCAAATGACATATTTTTCAGATGGCCAAGAAGTTAAGTCAGAGGGAGGCACCAATGAGATGAGATGGATACATTCTTAAGTAATAAACTTACAACCTTACAACCTTCAAATGTTAGCATCATCCGTAAAACAGAAGTACAAGTACAGTTACTAGACCACCAGACCTTTGGTTTGTCATTCTGTTGGGGTGCTTGGCTGAGCCTATCCGGCAGGAGACAGGGAGAATTCAGATTCCTGGAAGCCACTAGAGGCATGACTATAGGGTGGATATCAATAGTTAGAAATAGAGGCCACGTACACACCTTTTACGGTGTGTGAAATTCAAAGCAAAGTAAGTCAAATTGCTATTAATTAAACTAATTCTTAGTTTATAAACCATGTCACATATACATTTATGCTCTTAAAAATTTGTTGAGGATCACAGAAAGCTCTTGTGTATGGCTGTTGTGTCTATTGATACTCATGATATTAGAACTTAAAACTGAGAAATTAAAAAAAATATTTATTTATTCACTTATTTAAAATAATAAAACAATTACATGTTAGCATAAGTAACTTTTCGGAAAATAACTGTTTTCCAAAACAAAAAAAAACTACTGCATAAAATGGTATTGCTTTATGATTTTGCAAATCTCTTTAATATCTGGCTTCATTGAAGACGCGTGGATTTTCATATCTGCTTCTCTATGCAATCTGTTGTGGTGTCTTAGGTCATATAACCTCTGCAAAAACCATCACGGAGAGAAAAGAACGAGAGTCAAAAAGGGTAAACAAGGTACTTATCTTTGTTTGAAAATAGCTTTGAGCTTGTGGACCCTCTTAAAGGATCTTGAGGACCCCCAAGGGTCCCTAGACCACACTTTGAAAACGACTGACGTAGAGCCCCCGCAGTCACAAGACAAAACAAGCGTGGTAGTGACAAAAACATATGAACCACTAGTTTAAGAAATAGTGTTGCATTGATTTTATGGTATGAAGAACACAAACTTAATTTCTGAGACTCCTAGTAGAAGTTTCAGAAGGGGTCTGTTCATTCTATTTCTTCTTGTTAATTACGAAACCAAAGGACTTCCAGCAGAGGGGTCCATTGGCATGCCATCAGACGCTTGGGGAATCATTAGGTTCTACACTTGACAGAATTTCATTTATGACTTCAGGAATGTAGGATTTGGGTAACATTTAAAAAGAAGACCTTTTCTGCCTTAAGGGCCTAGAGACGAATGGCTCATTTAGTGTGATGGGGAGCATGCGATATTTGAGTAATAGTTGGGCAACTTTAGGCAGACTATTCTGCCTCTCTGAACCTCGGTTTCTTCATCTGTAATATGGGGGAATGATGACACCTGCTCTGTGAGGGTTCAATTTATGTAACCAAAGGCCTTAGTCTGACGTCTGGCATCCAGGAAGGCACGAGGCCGAATTCTCGATCCGGACTTCAGATGGGGTTGAATGGGGCCTTTGCAGTCATCGTAACGTGCGTCCAGCTTCTGCTACACACACCCACTGGCAGAAAAGCTCTATTCTCCAGGCAGCTCCTTCCACTTCAGAGAGATCTAATTATTAGAAAATTTAGGGAGCTCTCATTTCACAGTGGTCCCTGCTCCCTCCTCTGAGCACGGTCAAATTCTCTTTCTCGCGATGGCTCTTCAAACACTTGAGGACTTCTGTCTTTCTCAGTCTTCTTTTCTCCAGACTGAACATTGGTCTCATCCTTCTTGGCATTTCAAGCCCTGGCCTACCGCTCATTTTCCTTTGGACACAAAGAGAATCTAGTTCTGGGTGTCCTAGGACCGGTTCAGGTCCAAACCACACGCACAAAAATATACTGTTCCTCTCCATTCCCACCTTTTGGTGTGCCTGTGTGTGTTTACCAGGCCTCGCTGTACACGGCATCCTTATGTTCTGCCACAGTCATTTCATTGCTTTTTCGTTTGCTTGCTACCTGAGCCACCCATGACGTCGGTCATTGTATGTACCTATTGCCAGCTGAACAAACAGCCCCAGACAGAAGCGATGCTCTGTCGGCTCTCTGCAGTTCTGTGCTTCTCCATGTCTTGAGTATTACATCAGATGCCACGGCATGGACTGCTAGGTTCAGCCTGGTGAGTAAGTTCGAACTGCATCAGCTTAGGAAGTGTCTGCGCTCATCTGAAAAGCTGGTGAGTCACTGTCTTCTCTCTGGCAAGCCAACATGAATGTTCCCTTGGTGCAGTTTTGGAGCGAGCTGTGGCCTTTGCCCTAGACTGCAGTCAGCCTACGGACACTTTCCCTGTTGCTGCCTTTCCACGATTTTTAGACATTTTCGTGTCCCAGAGGTCAGGCCACAGAGAGTTATTAGTCACCCCTAGCACATTTCCATTTCTGACCCAGAGAGCTGCAGGAACTTCCCCTTTGAGTTCTCCAAGGCATTTTGAAATTGTGAACTAAGGAAAACACACAGATAGTTTCAGGTGAAACATCTGTGTCTCCAGTTCTAGAAAAAAATCCCAGGAGTTTCACGGGTGACTTCACTGCCTTTTGAGTTTTCCAGCTGGAACTCAGAATGAAACTCTTTGCAGTCTTTCCCAGGGATAGCTCTTCTCTCCACTTCTGGGTGTCTCTCATGGACTGTTTGGGAAAACACATCACCTCACAGAGCCCTAGTTGGGGGTTTTACGAAGCTTCACGAGTGTGGGCCCTTTCCTGAGTTTGTTGCCAGCTCTGCGTGGGCAGGAAGCAGCGTGCCCCAGCTCCCAGAATGAGCACCGGAATTTAGTGACCCTCCTGGTGCAAGCCTGCTGTGACCAGCATGGACGTCTGGAAAACTCACCAGCCTCTTCTCTGTTCCTTCTGTGGAAAAGAATCTCAACTGCCACGTCCTACTCGTGGAAGTGGGACCACCTACAGAATACTCCTCCTTTATTCAGACGTGTGGCTCCAGAAACAGTAGGCCTCACGGTGGTCAGGCTTCTGGGACAGGCAGGAGAGCTCGGTCCTCTGAAAAAGACCGGGAGCCTGGTGGAGAAGTCCGCAGGCTTTTAATGATCGGGGGCTTGGGAGGGACAGCAGGGATGATGGCGGCTGAATGTCGTGCCTTGAGCAGCCCTGCCTGATATTCCCCCTGGACCGCAAATGGGACCAAGCGTCCATCATCAACAAGGAGGCACTTTGTCACATGTGCCAGCCTGGAGACCCGGCCTGGCGATGTAGCAGTTCACATCACGCTAGGGGCCCAGGGTGGAGGCTGGGATACCCAGTCTGGCGCAAGGCCTTACCTTCAAGAAAGTGTTGAAGCATCATTTCTGCCTTCAGGGTTTAAACATATATGCATTATTAGGGCTCCTGAATGAGTTAGTTGGTTAAGCGTCCCACTCTCGATTTCAGCTCAGGTCATGATCTCACGGCCACTGGTACCAAGGTCACGATCTCACGGTGTTACAGTTGGGCTCGGCGCTGGACGTGGCATCCGCTTGAGATTCTCTCTCTCCCTCTCCCTCTGCCCCTCCTCAACTTGAGTGCACGCACGTGCGTGCTCGCTCTCTCTCTCTCAAAAAGCAAAAGTCAAAAAAATATGCGTTGTTCCTCTTACTACGAAAGCAATGTATATTTGCGCTCAAATTTATTTTGAAAAGTACTGGAAAGCAAACAGAAGACAAATGTTATCCCTGTTCAGACAGAATTACTACTACTAGTTTGATAGCTCTTTCTAGATACAATACACTATGTATATACTATATATATATTCACTATTTCATGTATCAAAAAATACTTGCAGAGTATAGAATAGTGAGGGAAGCATGGCCTCTGCCCTCAAGAAGCTAAGGGATTAATGGGGGAATCAGGTGATAAATAGATGAACAAATACATAATTACAAAATGTTGAGCTCTACGAAGAAACAAGGTGCTTTGGCAGAAAAGAACCACCTACCTTCTCAGGGCATCACTGGGAGGGACACGGCACAGGAGCAGGAACTGGAAGGATTAGGCCAGAAGGAGAAGCAGCATCTAGGAAGGGAGACCAAAGCATGGAGACACAGTGCATTCTGGGAACCGGAAGAAAGTCGGTGTGGCTCAAGGTTCTCAGGCAAGAGAGAAGAAAATGAGGAAAATGAAGGTGGAATGGTGGGGAGAAGCTGGACAACATGTGGCTTCATAGGACTAAAGTTCAGAGTTTCAAATGGTAACATATTTTTAGTCTTGTATTCTGTATATTCACTTAATCACACACACATATTTATATATTATGTTAATGGGATTACACCATATACAGTTTACTCTTCCATTTTCTTAAAAGCATTTTTTGTGTGTGATTACATAATATTCTTATGACAAGGTAAGACAAAATAGTACAGGCCTTGAGTGGATGAGAGAAAGAATTTTTCCCCAAACTGCAGGCCCTAGATCTCTATTCTGTGGTGTGTGTGTGTGTGTGTGTGTGTGCGTATGCGTATAGCACTCAGCAGAGGGTCTCTTAAATGCACTGAGAGGCCCAGGCCACATCAGTTTTTTGAGACCCCTGTCATATTAAGAAATAAAACATGACTTTTAGCACCCCGATTGTGGTCTCTGAATATTCTTTCCCACTAAAAGGAATAACAGCTCCTTGGAGAAATGAGGGAACCCAAGTCTGGAACAGGAAATCCACACGATGAATCTGGGACATCTTGTTCTAACTGAGGGAAGGAAGCCGTGAAAACCGCTGGAACTAGACTGATTGTGGTGATCATTTTACAAAATCTCCAAATATCAAATCATTATATTGTATACCTGAAACCAACATGAGGTTATACATCAATTATTTCTCAATGAAACACACACACACACACACACACACACACACACACAATGGCCATGTCACAGTGACCTTGGAAACAGCTCGAGGAGGTTCCCTGTGGTCAAATACCACACAATTCGAGCATCAGTGAGAATACCAATAGCAGGGCACTGAAACACAGCAACTATATTCCCATTGACAAGTTCATAGCCATGAAACATTTTTTTGTCAATTACCTTGGGAGGAGGTTAGACGCCTGTGGTTAATCAGACATGGATGAAGGGAAGTTTCTCTTTGCAGAAGGCTGCCAGAAGGAATGACAGAATTAGAATCTCCTCATTGGGCAAATCCTTAGTGAATTAATACATCTAAGCAACGATCGTCGATGGCGTTAACCTCACAAAAGAGAGACCACTGGACGTTATGTTCCTAACAGAAGAACTTCTGAAGTAGTCTTGTTAAAAAAAGTGAACTTGAATCTCTTCAAAGTCTCAGCAACGAATTGAAGTACCTGTTTCTGGGAAACACGGGGCATGGAGGAGCACGTGAAACAACATCGCGGGCAAACGGTACGTGAAATCTCGTTGGTTTCTCTGTATTGCTGAGCGTATTCCGTTGTGTGATGTCCTTCCATCTGTCCAATTGGAAGGAAATTTGGTTGTCTCCGGTTTCTCACTAGGATGGATAATTCTGTTTTAAGCATTCACGCACGTGTTTCGATGTCAACGTAAATGTTCATTTCCCTTGGGGAAACAAGCCGGAGCAGGAATGCCGGGTCCAACAGTGTAGGTTTAATGTTATAAGAAACTGCCAAACGTCATAACAGGCATGCAGTAAAACGGGACTTTACTCGGCAGGGTTGTGAGGATTAAGTGAGTTAATATACACAAAGTGCCTAAAACAGTGCCTGGCACTGAAGACATGTTAGCAATGATCATTATTGTCGTTACCAACGTTACTCGGCTGCACCACAACCTCTTCACACACAAGGAAGGCAGCCCAGGAACCGTAACATCCACACACAGCGGGCTGCTGGTGGTGGTGCCCAGGACAACATTGCTTAGGGCACTGGGCCGTGGCACCAGCCCCCGCCAGCAAAGATCCCGTGTAGCTGCGGCAGGACCCTTCAGCCGACGTGGCCCTCTGAGCTGCTCAGATTTTGCCGGTGTTTCTTTCTAGGAGGAGAAGAGAAGGAAGGAAAAGATCATTTTGTGCTAACCCCACGGACACTAGGAGTCACTGAATTTGAATACTAAAAGAGATGTGACCTTAGTCCACACATTAGACTGCATATTAATTATGCGCCATTCTGCGTGTTTGTAATACATTTTTAGAATTTCTATTAAAAAATAGTTTTAACGATTATTTATTTTTGAGTGGGGAGAGGGGCAGAGAGAGAAGCAGACACAGAATCCGAAGCAGGCTCCAGGCTCTGGGCTGTCGGCACAGAGCCCGATGCGGGGCTCGAACTCACGAACCGTGAGATCATGACCTGAGCCGAAGTCAGACGCTCAGTCGACTGAGCCACCCAGGCGCCTCAATACATTTTTAAAGATAGACTTTATTTCTTATTTTTTTTTTAATTTTTTTTCAACGTTTTTATTTATTTTTGGGACAGAGAGAGACAGAGCATGAACGGGGGAGGGGCAGAGAGAGAGGGAGACACAGAATCGGAAGCAGGCTCCAGGCTCCGAGCCATCAGCCCAGAGCCCGACGCGGGGCTCGAACTCACGGACCGCGAGATCGTGACCTGGCTGAAGTCGGACGCTTAACCGACTGCGCCACCCAGGCGCCCCATTTCTTATTTTTTTAAGTTTATTTATTTATTTATTTTGAGGGGCGTCTGGGTGGCTCAGGGAGTTAAGTGTCCGATTTCAGCTCAGGTCATGACCTCGTGGCTTGTGAGTTCCAGCTCCGTGTCAGGCTCTGTGCTGACAGCTCAGAGTCTGGAGCTGCTTCGGATCCTGTGACTCCCTCTCTCTCTGCCCCTCCTCCCTCGTGTTCTGTCTCTCTCTCTCTCTCTTTCAAAAATAAATAAACATAGCAATTTTTAGTGTTTATTTATTTTGAGAGAGAGAAATAGAATGGGAGTGGGGGAGGGGCAGAGAGAGAGGGAGAGAGAGAATCCCAAGCAGGCTCCCTAATGTCAGCTAGATGTGGGACTTGATTTCACAATCGCGAGATCATGACCGGAGCCAAAACCAAGGGTCTGACGCTTAACCAACGAGATACCTCTACACTTTATTCTTTAGAACAGTCTTAGATTTACAGAAAAATTGAGAGGGTAGTACCGAGAGTTCCCATACACCCTGTACAAAATCTTCCCTGTTGTGAGCTTCCTACATTAATATGGTACATTTGTTATAATTAATGAATGAACATTGACACATTATTATTCGCTAAAGGTTGTGCTTCATTCATCTGTTCCTAGTTTTTACCCGATGTCTCTTCTGTTGCAAGGTCTCATCCAAGATCAGTGAAGGTACATATTTTTGCTTCTTTAAAACAATTTTTTAAAAAGTATTTATTCATTTTGAGAGAGACAGAGACCGCGTGAGCAGGGGAGGGGCAGGGAGAGAGGTAGAGAGAGAGAATTCCAGGCGGGCTCCAACTGTCAGCGCAGAGCACAATGCGGGACTTGAACCCATGAAACCGTGAGATCATGACCTGAGTTGAAACCAAGAGTTGGACGCCTAACTGAGAGATCCACCTAGGTGCCCCATTTTTGCTTCTTTTTTGATGGGGGAATGAGTACAAGTCAAGTGGTTCTCTGGTCTCAGGCTCACTACTGAACCATGGTGTGGCTATTACAGAGTTCCCCTTCTCTTCTAGATCTTTAGGGTCTGTCGGATATGAAAAAGCATGAAGAAAAGGTGTCGGGTATAATTTTGCCATCATGCAGAAATGGTAGTTTCACCCCTTCCGTGATCACTCCACAGGGTGACTCAGGATAGTCTGGAAGAGCATTGACTGGGAACATAGCCAAAGGAGGAGCTGTTATGATTTTCCTGAAGACCTGCATTGGAAACTACAGCTACATTCATTCACTCAACAATTTTGTACTTTATCTAGACGCTAAGCTGTGCATTCCCTGTACGATGGTGAATATCGCATCCACCTACCTGGGAAGACCTTATGATCTAGTTAAGTTAATCGGTACTTTTAATAATACACCCACTTGGGGCACCTGGGTGGTTCAGTCAGTTAAGTGACCAGCTCTTGATTTCGGCTCAGGTCATGATCTCATGGTTCCTGAGTTGGAGCCCTGAGTTAGGCTCTGCACTGACAGCATGGAACCTGCCTGGGATTCTCTCTCACGCGTGACCCCATGTGGGACCAACAGAAGACCTGCCTCGTTAAGCCCAGCCCAAACTGACAACCAGAGAATCTTGGACAATAACCGACTAAGTTCTGGGGTATTTTGTTGCATGACACTAGATACATGATACGACTAATGGGGCATCTTGCTGTTGAGAAGATCACAGTTGGTGCCCGTGTGGAAGAAATCAGCAGTAGAATCAGAACCAACCCCCCATCCACTCAAAACGCTCAAAGACTCAACAGAGCAGATGCTAATATCCTGTTTGAACGCATGGATTTGTTTTTTTATAAAACTGGATGAGCTTGGACTTTAGTCCCTCCAGTATGGTTTCCAACATTTCTTGTCTGTCCATTTTGTCCCTTCTCTTCTTTTTAGTTCCTCTTTCAGTGACTTCTACTTCTTAGATATTTTAACTCTGCACAATTTCTTCTCTTCACGTGGGGTAATACCAGAATGTTGAAATTTCCTTTGCTTTGTGGACACTCTTGTAGTTCTTCCATATGTATCTCTATGACTTCTTCTTTTTAATTTCTTAAAGATATCCCTTAATTAGGAAAGAAGAACCTTCTCTAGATTTCTTAATATTTATCCCGATTTCCTCCCAAGAATTAAATATATAATATTTATCATAATTGTCTGAAATTATAAATACCATTTATATAAATCTCTGCATCGATCCCTGTCTTCTGTATAACAGGAATTGGCAATATGGAAAAAAAAAAACACAGAAGTGCCTGATAGGAAAATTTGGTAGCTATAACTTGCTCATTGATTAGTCTTTTCTTTGAGAGAGAGACAGAGAGAGAGAGAGAGAGAGAGAGAGCACAAGTGGGGGAGGGGTAGAGGGAGAGAGAGAGAGAATCCCAAGCAGCCTCCATGCTGTCAACATACAGCCTGACATGGGGCTCGATCCCATGAACCGTGAAAGCGTGGCCTGAGCTGAAATCAAGAGTCAGACACTTAACCTACTGAGGACCCAGGAACCCCTGATTAGCCTTTAAATGTCATCATAAGAATGGATCCCTCAGGGAAGATTCAACTTTTCTTTTTTTAAAAAAAATTAATCCGCGGCCATGTTTTAGGTTTTTGATGTCACATTTTACATCTTTTTATTTTATGTCTCTTTTAACAGATTATTGCAGTTTTAATTTTATTACTTTTGTCTTTCAATCTTTATACTAGCTTTATAAGTGATTCATCCATGAACTGTACCATATATCTACCTTTCCCAGTGAGATTTTTACTAATGCATATTTTCTCATCATTTTCTTAAGGTTATTTATTTATTTTGAGAGAGAGCGTGTGGGAGGGGCAGAATCCCAAGCAGGCTGTGCACTACCAGTGCAGAGTCCCGCGTGGGGCTTGAACTCATGAACCTTGAGATTATGACCTGAGTGGAAACCAAGAGTCAGACGCTTGACTGACTGAGCCAACCAGGTGCCCCTATTTTCTCATCATTAATTACAGCCATTTCTTTTCAGCTTAAAGGAACCCCTTTAACATTTTTTTGTAAGGTCAGTGTTGTGGTAAAGTCCATTAGCTTTGGCTTATCCAAAAAAAAATATTTTTAATCTCTCCTATTTTGCGTGCTAATGTTGCTGGGGAGAATGTTCTTGGTTGGAAGTTTTTTTGTTTTTTTTTTTCCTTTCAGCACTTTGAATGCACCATGCCACTCCCTCTGGCCTACGAAGTTTCTGCCAAAAAATCTGCTGATAGCCTTATGGGGCTTCCTTTGTACGTACCAGGTTGTTTTCTTGCTGCTTTTGAGATTCTGTCTGTAGCTTTTGACATTTTAATGATAATGTGTGTTGGTGAGAGTCCCTTTTGGTTCATCTTGTTTGGAGTGTTTTGGGATTCCTCGATCTGCTTGTCTGTTTCCTTGCCCAGATTAGGGAGGTGTTCAACCATTATTTCTTCAAATAAGTTTTCCGGCCTCTTCTTTCTCTCTCCTTCTGCAGCCCCAACAATGCAGATGGTATTCAGCTTGATGTTGTCCTACAAGTCCCTTAAGGTAGCTGCACTTTAAAATCTTCCTTCTTTTTTAATTTTTTTATTTTTTCTGCTCTCCTTGGATGAGTTCCCTTGCTTTGTCTTCCGGCTTATTGGTCTGTTCTTGTGCTTCATCCATTCTGCTGTTGAAAGCCTCTAGTGTATTTTTTAGTTTAGCGATTGTATTCTTCAGCTCTGTGACTTCTGTCGGGCACTTTCTTATGTTTTCTACCCTTTTCTTGGAGTTCTTACTGTGTTTTCCTCCATTCTTCTCCATAGCTCAGCATTATTACTTTGAACTCTCTATGAAGTAGATTACTTATCTCGATTCCCTTAAGGTCTTTTTCTGAGGTTTTTGTCTTAATCTTTAGTTAGGAACATATTCCACTGTGTCCTCATTTTGCCCGAGTCTCTGTGTTAAGTGAAACAGCTACCTCTCCCTGGATTGAAAGGGTGGCCTTGTATAGAAGATGACCCATGGGACTCAGAGTCACAATCCCCTGGCCACCAGGCACTGCAAAGGTGTCCCCCGTGTGGGCTGGACACGCCTGCTGCCTGTGATGGGTCCAGAGCTGCGGGGTGTGTGTGTCGGAACAGGCCGATCGCCGGGCTGTGGCGCGACTGCGGTGCGTTGGAGGGGAGGCGCGTGCCTGGCTGGCTGTGATGCGGCTGTGGCTGTGGCCACAGGCTGTGGGAGAAGTGAGGCACGCCCACCTGCACTAGCAGGTTAGAGGAAGATCTCCAAGTGACACCTACCATCCCCAACATTAGCAGGGTAGAGTGAGATCGCAAAAGGGGCGCCTCGTAACACTTCCTTCTCTGCAGGGAGTCCTAGCAGGTTCCTGCCTCTCTGGCAATCACTGTAATTAGTAAGTGAGTCTTCTTCACAAATGGCCTGGGTGCTTTCCAAACTTGGGTCCCAGGGCGGTGCTCTGGGTCTGTGCTCGAGCCCTTTCAGGACGGGTTCTCTGTTCCCCACAGTTCTACGGTTCCTCTGGACCTAATCCTCATTGGTTGTACGTTTCGGGGGCCCACCTTGGTGGCTCAAGGCTAGGGTGCCTGATGTGGGGCACAAACTCCTTGCTCCTTTGGGAAAAGCTTCATAGTTTCAGGATACCCCCAATCGTGGGTCACCGTACAGAAGAGGCTATTTCTGCTCCTTTTAGTCATCTCAGTGTGACTCTTTATTCTTTGTTGTGGAGGCACTGTTCATCTAATTTTCAGGACTGCTTCAGAGGAAACTATTCCGTATGTGGCCGTAGGTTTGTCTTGGGAGGAGGTAAGTTTAGGATCTCCCTACGCTGCCATCTGGAAGCGTCTCCCTGATTCATCTTTTCTACCTGAAAGATCTTGAACCTGTTGGCCAAAACTTTAACACCACTGTGGCTCTTCTTCGACCCTTGTGAATTTAATCACTAAATACCCCATAAGGAAAAGCATGAGGACTGAAGAATAACATGAATACAATATGCTAAGTATCATAGTAGACACACATAGGCCATCTAGGGATTCATAGGCCTGTGAGTGTGTTTGGAGGTGTGCAATAAAGAAAGGAGAAGATATTGGGGTTTGGTTGTCAGTTGCAGGTAGGAGTTCTCATGTAAATCACATGAGAAGCATGTGGGATGTGGATGGGGTGTTGGAGGGGGGCACATGGGCTGAGACACAGCTCCCCGGGCAGCTGCACATAGGGAGCATGAGGTGTGAGGCAGAAAGGAGAAGAGGGGCGGCCAGAGTGCCTGGCCAGGGGCAGGTGGCCCTCGAGCCCCCCACCGAGGAGCCGACTTCGTTTGTCATGCACAGTGAGCCAGTGGCAGATTTCATTAAGGGGACAATGCTGAAGATCTGATGGCAGATTTGAAAGGGTAAGACCAGTGGAGGATATGCCTAGCAGAGAATGAGGGACTAAAATAGGGCATGCCAGTTTTCTGGTTTTGTTACTGGGCAAAGAACTTGGTTAACCTTTGTTTCAAACTTTATTCCCGGGTTTCTTCAGCTTATCTAGCTGCAAAGAATGAACTATCCATAAGTAAAAACTGAAGGGTTGTAATGTCCAAGGGGCAAGGACAAGAGGAAGAGACCACCTAAGAAAAGTTTAGTAGGCTAAGCTGGCAGGACTTACAATTAATTGGGTGTGGGAAGTAAAGGAGAAAGAGTCAAGGGTAACTTCTGGGCATCTGGTTTGGTGAGAGAGTGGCTGGTGGAGCCCTGACGCTGGGGCTCAGGAAGAGACACAGGCAACCACCAGCAGCAGAAGGGACTTCCATTAGTAGAACCATTAGTCCTTGGCTAGGTTTGCTGGACAGATGACTGGTTAAACTTAAAAAAAAAATTTTTTTTAATGTTTATTAATTTTGGAGAGACAGAGAGAAACTGAGTGTGGGAGGGGGAGGGACAGAGAGAGAGGGAAACACAGAATCCAAAACAGGCTCCAGGCTCTGAGCTGTCAGCACAGAGCCCCGTGCAGGGCTCGAACTCACGGACCACGAGATCATGACCTGAGCCGAAGCTGGACGCTTAACTCACTGAGCCATCTAGGTGCCCCTATGACTGGTGAAATTAATCTCATGAGAACTTGCCTTCTTTGCCCTATCCTCTTAACCCTTTGTGCCAGGTGAGGATTTGGGCTGGAGGATGAGGAAGAGAATCAAACCTTGCCGGGTACAGCAGCAATGTGACACGATCGTTTGCAAATGTGTGGATCGGGAACAAGCGATAGATACACAGCCCAGAGTCAATTTCCCAGAAGCTGTTATCACACTGTGGGGAGATCTAAGCCTCACTTCCTTATCATCGTAGCCAAGACAGGCTTTTCTATTTTTTTCAAGGTTAAGATACCTCTCATGCCCCCTGTTGACAGTGGTCATTGGCACCGTGAAAACTCATAGCTGGCTTCACGATGCCTCTTCATAGACTGCGGCCGCTTTTAATGTGGGCAATTCTTCATGTAAATACTAGTCAGGAAAGGGAATTTTTTTTTCAAGAGAACTTGTCTTAATTAAACAAAGGGCAGGAAGTTCCTTCCTGAGTGGTTAGAACCCTGCTGATTATATAAGCAATGGGCTGATTACAAACTGCCCCTTGGCCAATCCTGCTACATTTACCAGAATTCTTGTTCAATCACATTTTCCCATAAATGATGTGAGAAAATCAAACAATGGAGCCACAATAGTTGATAGATAGGGAAAAACAAAATAAATATCAAGCCATTTATGCTTCTTCCCTTTGAGATAAAGAGAAAAAGTATACGTCTTTCTCTATAAGCTATAACTTTTAGGTAAAAAGTCAGTTTCACTGACATGACACACATGATAACCTTTCATGCTCGATACAATCTTTTACAAAAGGTGAAATGTTTTAAATAGATGTTTATACTACAGATCACTTAACAATGCAGATAAGCAAAAAGAGAATAAAGTACAAGGGTCTCACAATGACGCCATTCTGAGAGAACTCATGTTAAAAGAGCTTTTCCGTTTTCTCTCCTTACACCCAGGGTGAAGAGAACGGTATTGGCCAGAGTCTGTCATGAGCAGAGCACTCTCTGCGTCTGGAAGGAATGTACGGATGTTTGGTCAGCGGAGGCCCCAGAAGATAAACTCAGATAAAAAGTCCAGTCTGCTGAATGACCCTCGAAGGAGAGACACGTCGGTGGCTGTGAAGTCCTCTTGTGCTTTGAGTTGTGAGAAATGGGAAGGCAGTTTGAAGCCCAGGGCGGGGGCCAAGCTGAACCCCTCTATATAAAAGAGGGGAGAGGGTTTTGCGTTTCATTTGGGGGAGAGGCGAGATGCTAAGCCGGGGATGGGGGAGGGGATCGAGAGAGGCGGACATGGCATGAGGGACAGGGGGGTGATAATAACTCTCGGGGCTGCAGGGTCTGGGAAGGACCTCTTACTCTGTTTAATGAGGGGGTATGTGATGGAGGTAAGCGTCTTCTGTCATGCTTCAGAAACTGTCAGGACATTTTTCAACACTCACTAATGTCAGGAGCGATAGATTCTCACCCGTTAGCCATAGAAGTCCTTGCTGCCGGACTACTCCTTATCTGATAGCCCCCACTTGCCCTCAGTTTTATTGAGGGAATTTATTTATTTGAGGAAGGAATTTATTGAGGGAACCAATTGAGGGAAGCCCAAGCCAACTGGCAGGAAAACATTCATGAATGCACCGACCACATGCAAACTCAGCCATTGCTAAATCATCTCTATTTCCTCCTCCTAAATTATAGTATATTATGTATTGTGTTTTAAGTAGACTTTTTCTCTTTATCTAAAATGAAGGGGTGCCTTGGGGTATCTCAGTCGGTTGAGCTTCCGACTCCTGATTTCGGCTCAGGCCATGATCTCAATGTCATGAGATCAAGCCACACTGATGTGGAGTCTGCTTAAGATTCTCTCTCTACCTCTGCCCCTCCCTCACTCTCACTCACTTTCGTGTGGGGGGACACAAAGAAGCAGAACTGGTCTCTGGCCATTGTTTTCTTGGTCACCCTGTCTGTGTTGACTGACCTGTAAGCCTCTGAATAGCCACAGCCCAAACAAGACTGCATATTACTGAGCAGTGAGTTTCAGATCTTGCAAAAGAGTTGGGATTTCATGCAAGTGTTGAAATAGGTGCTTGAGAATGGCTCAGAACATCTGCAGAGTCACGGACGGGTGAGGATCTGACAGAACTCAAGCAGTCCATGCGAGAAGGAGAGAAACTCGTCGAGAACGATGCCACACGCTGGATCAGGGTGTGATTTTACCATCGAAGGACTGACTAGGGGAGGTCCCCGGGGAAATGGCAGAAGCAGCGTCATGGAGCAAAACACCACCCACTTTAATGGATTCATTGTGAAACTGAGTGCTGCAAAAGATGTCACTGCCCAGGATTCACTTTGTTCCTTCTAAGAATTGGCGCGTGGATACAGTTTTAACCTGCATCCTGTCAAACTTCGGACAAACTTGTCTTTGGCTTGCTTAGTGTGGTTTCTCAAGACAAAGCTTGAGTTGAATCTTATGTTTGGACTCTTGACTATAACGATTTTGGTTTATGATGGGAAATCCAAAACAGAAACATAGGTAATTCTTTGATCAACGCCTCTGTATCTGTTACCAGGCTTGAACAATTTTTTAACTCATGGCCAATTTTTTGGGTCAGTTTTTGGCCAGCTTTTTTTTTTTTTTTAACTTTGGCCAAGCTTTTTTGAATAAACACAGAAACATATATAGGAGAGTGCATAAGTCATAAGACGTACGGCCTGTAAATTTTCTCAAATTTAAAAAATCAATTGGGGGCACTTGGGTGGCTCAGTCGGTTAAGTGTCCCACTCCTGTTTGCAGCTGAGGTCACGATCTCGAGGTTTGTGGATTTCTAGCCCCTCATTGGATTTTACACTGCCGGTGTGGAGCCTGCCTGGGATTCTCTCTCTCCCTCTCTCTCTGCTCCTCCTTGTTCTCTCTCTCTCTCTCAAAAAATAAGCTAAAAAAAAAATAAACTAAAATAAAATAAAACATTCAATTTAGTCAGCATAGGGGTCAAGAGATACCGTGTCACCAGCTCCCTTGAGGCCACTATTTTTCCCCAAAGTAGTGACCGTCCTGGCTTTTAACGTCACGTACTAGACACACACAGCCTGTTTTCTCCATGCCCACCCTTCCCTCAACTCTATAGCCTGTCATTGCATCTGAAAATATTTCAGAATGTAAGTCTACAAGATAGAGATGAAAAAAATAATAATGCCATAATCACACTTTAAAAATTAGCTATAGTGCCTGAGTGCGGCAAATAGCTTCATGCATACATTTCTCTGTTTTACAAGTTTAAAATTTTGCAGGTTGTTTGAATCATGATCTAAATAACAGGATGCCTTAAACTTCTTTTAATCTGTAGGTTCCCTCCTCTCTCCCTTTCTGTCTTTGCCTGTCCCCCGCCCTGCCCCCGGAAACCTCCTCGCCCTCCTCCTCCTCCTTCTCCCCCTCCTCCTCCTCCCCTCTCTCCCTCACTGCAATCTTGCCGTGGATGAAGGAACCGGGTTTGTCCTGCAGAAGTCCTCAGAGCCTGATTTTCCTCCCTGCTTGCTGGGGACATGGTTATCACATCTTTTTGTCTCCCGTGTATTCTGTAAATTGACAGATCCAGAAGTCTGATCAGACTCAGGTTTGATATTTCGGCAAGAGCACCTCATAGGTGGAGTGAAACCCACGTAAGCACGTCTGCCCGGGTGACTCTCGTGAGCCATGGATACTGAGTGCTTAGATCCATTAGAGTCATTACGGGTTTGCAATGTGACAGTGTGTTGTCATTGCTTATTCATACATAGACACAATACTTCTAGAAAGAGAAACTTCTCTCATCAACAGTTTGGTCACCTCGGGGGACAGTATAGATGACTACAAAATAAATACTCAATTATTTCCCTTTATTCATAGTTAAATAAAAGTGAGTTAGTTCCCTAGAAGCCTCAAGAAATGACTACTGAGGTTTTATTCCTTTTTAAGTGATCTAGTGATCTCTTGTCGTGCTTTACTCCATTTTTATTAGGACTTTTTTTTTTTTTTAAGAGAGAGAGAGAGAGAGACAGAGACAGAGACAGAGTGCGTGATCTGGGGAGAGGAGCAGGAGAGAGTGAGAGAATCTTAAGCAGGCTCCACGATCGGTGTAGAGCCCGATGCGGGGCTTGATCCCACAACCCTGGGATCATGACGTGAGCCGCAGTCAACACTTGGATGCTCAACCGACCGAGCCGCTAAGACATTTTGATCTCGTGTTAAAGGAGAGTCACCTGGAGTGGACCTTTCTCCCCCAA
This sequence comes from Lynx rufus, assembly GCF_022079265.1. Taxonomy (NCBI): domain Eukaryota; kingdom Metazoa; phylum Chordata; class Mammalia; order Carnivora; family Felidae; genus Lynx; species Lynx rufus. Next base: position 26,968,299 of record NW_025814889.1, on the reverse strand, counting down.
ATTATCAGATAATGCAGCCTCCTGTTCCTGTAACGGAGCATCCGAACGGGGAGACGGCAGTTCCGATTTCAGTGTGAGAACTCATTGTAACTTTCTGTGAAGAGGACAGTAGCAAAACCCACGCGGGAGTCTTTTTGTTTAGGAAGGAGACATCAGAGTGCCTTACCAATGCAAACGTGAGACCTAGAGTTCCCCTTGCTTGAGAGGAGGCTCGTGAACTGGATTTGAGCAGCCTGCTGAAGGAGGTTTGGCACCGTGGCTTGTCACAATACCGCTCGGTCCGTGCGAGGGAGCACAGAACAGAAGAAGTCCAATGTTGCCACCAGCTGTGTAAAATCGGTGTCTCTGAAGTAGGAAGTTATGTCAGCGTCTGTAGAATGCGTAATGGAAAATAGACGCAAGCTAGCGAAACTCGATTTGAAGTTAAGTGTGGGGAACGTGTAGCAGACCGCCAGGCCACAAGCGTGGGCCCCGAGTGTGACTCGGGAAGACTGAGCCCCAAACACAAGTCACACACGACATCTCGTGTGATCACCCACCAGCCAGAGCTCAGCATCCTTTCTGCTTCTGGTTGGCACGGACGTTTGATTTAGTAGGCTCTTTCCTTCACAGAAGTTTCCCCGGGTGGAACTGGCTTGCGAGCTTGTGCAGCTGGAAGGCTGTGAACCGATGTTTCTGGAGTCCCCATCGATCTGAAGATTTGAATCCTAGAGGTGGCCTTCACCTGCCTTCCCTGGAAGAAGGAGAGAGAACGCGATGAGGCCATGCTTGGTGAATAGAGATTTCACTCGAAAGAAAGCTATGATTGACTGAGCACGGACCCATGTGCTTTTATTTAACCTACTTATCTTTTTTTTTTTTTTAATTTTTTTTTTCAACGTTTATTTATTTTTGGGACAGAGAGAGACAGAGCATGAACGGGGGAGGGGCAGAGAGAGAGGGAGACACAGAATCGGAAACAGGCTCCAGGCTCTGAGCCATCAGCCCAGAGCCCGACGCGGGGCTCGAACTCACAGACTGAGAGATCGTGACCTGGCTGAAGTTGGACGCTTAACCGACTGCGCCACCCAGGCGCCCCTAACCTACTTATCTTAAAAACACCATGGTGATGGGAACTCTGATCCCTTTTTGAGGATAAAGAAAATGAAGCTTAGAGAGGCCCAGTACTTGTCTAGATTATGTGCTTGTCAGAACACGACAAGCAGTGTCCCAGTCTGGACACTTGTCCCAGTCTGGGGGACTGCCGCCGTAAACTGGGTCCTGATTCCCCTGCTCACGGCTTTCTGGAGCTCCACGAGACATCCGGGGCTGCCTTGGAGGACCAGCTCCCCGACCCTCCAGGCCTCCTCCTGACCCGCTGCTGCACCCAGGCCCAAGCCGCCATGATGCGTTCTCTGTGTTACCAGAGTCGCCTCCCGCTTGCACTCGTAATTCCCTCCAGAGTTTATTTTCAGCGCACAGAGTGAATCTTTAGAAGGCAGGTCAGACCGTGCCCCTCTCTAGGAGACCCTCCAACTGAGTGAGGCCCAACTCACTCAGCCAGGTAAAAAATCCTTACTGTAATGCCAGGCGGATCTCACCTAGCCAAGTCTCCCCCGTGCCGCCCCTCCCCCCCATCCCCCCAAGCTCCTGGCTGTTCTCTGAGGACGCCACCCACGGGCCTTGCTCTTCTGCAGGGTCTTTTCTTCACAGCACCTCTGATGGGGACACCTTCCTGCAGGCTGCAGGGAGGCCTTTGACCTCTTGCTAAAATTGCAGCCCTCCTTGCTGCACCTCCAGCGTCCCCTGTTACCCCTTCTCGGGTTTTGTTTTGCCCTAAGCGCTAGTACCTTCTTCCCTATAAATAATTTGCATATATTTTGTTTGCTGTCCGTCTCCCCATTACACTTTAAGCTCCTTGGGGGCAGGAAACTTGGTCTGGTTGGTTCCCTGCTAAGTCTCGGGGTCTCGAATGGTGCCTCAGAGCACACAAAGGGTGGCTAGTAAGACTCCCCTCAGAGCTGCATGCCCAGGCTTCCTGGTTGGTTGCTGGCTGTGTGCACTGGAAAGAGGCCTAACCCACAGGCAGTCACCTGGGGCTCTGGCATTTCTTCCTGGCGACCTTGGTCAGGGCCAGATGGCTGCATTATCTCTTCCGACCAGGAGGTGGCGGTGTGCTCACTCAGCAGGAGCTTTGGACTTCCCTGATTTCACTCTGCGGACCTGTGATGGGGTACTGAGCCACCCAGGAGATCTATGGGACCAGTGACCTAGCCCAGGACTGCCCGCCGCTAGGAAGAGAGAGAATTCTGTCACTCTCGTGCCGAACGACTTGTCCAGAGACCAAACGAAAAGCTATGTTCCAGCTCTTTTTCCTTCCCCTGGGGAAATCAGAACCAATTGGTAATAATGCTTCACTACAGACTATGATACCTGGCTAAGTATACACTGAAATTACCTGCAAGAAATTCTTGGAGGGTATTTTCATTTATCTTAGGTTGTTTCTTCATCGTAATTATTCAAATATCTTCCCCTCCCCCTAATTCCCAAACACATGTCTTTGTCAATTGTTTTCCGAGCTAAAGAAAATAACTCTTTTTCATGCGGCAGACAATTTTGAGAAATCAGAATTTCTTTTTGGCATTTTCATTTGTCAAGTTCTTTTTTTTTTGTTTTTTTTTTTTTAGAGAGAAAGAAAGAGAGAGATTGCTAGCGGGAGAGGGGGCCCAGGGGAAGAGAGAGAGAGAGAGAGGATCTGAAGCAGGCTCCATGCTGAGTGTGGAGCCCTACACGGGGCTTGATCCCATGGCCCTGGCATCATGACCCCAGCTGAAATCAAGAGTCAGATGCTCAACCGACTGAGCCACCCAGACACCCAGACACCCCTCAACTTTTTAAAAAAGTTGAAAACTAAGAGCACAGCTCATATAGCTTTTAACAGGCATAAATCTGCTGACACTAGGCATGTTTAATAATCATGCAAAAAGTATTAAGGATTAAACAGCAGGGCGATTCTACAAACATTTATTGGGCAGCTCCTGTGTGTCTGGCCCTATGCTAGGTTTTGGGAAATAAATGAATTAAATGAGGTATCTGCTCTCAAGGAACTCAATACCTAATGAGAGTCAATGGCATTTGCACAATGACCAATTATGATACCAAACAGAATAAAATAAATGATAAAAATGAGATGAAGGTGTACATGGAATACTCACCAAGATAGACAATATTCTGGGTCATAGAAACTCCGCACTCAAATTGAGAAAATAAACTTGGATATGTCACAGCAAACTGATGACTAGATCTCAAAAGATTGTACATCGCTTAAGAAATTTGGTACGTGTACCGTGGTAAAATCAAAACCAGAAAAATTAGGACCTAAATATATGTGACTTAATAAAGTTTTGTGAACACATATTCATCAAAAAAAATAAAATAAAATGATAGAGCAAATGATACCAGCAACGTGACTGAGGAATGTAAACACGGGAAGGTGTAATTTTGATCGGGGAAATCAGGGCAGACTTCATGGAAGAGGTGAGTTGTAAGCCATGCCTTGAAAGACTTTGGTAGACTGAGACAGGAAAAAAAGTGCATCCCAAGCGAAGACACTGGCATACCCAAAGCACACAAATGAGATCATGTTATGACTGTGCATAGTTGTAGCATTTGGCTGTGGGTTCACGTAGAGGGTGTGGGTCTGGGAATGTCCAACTCCACCGGGCCCGCCTAGTGGCAGAGGCTCGATAATTGGTTTTTGAAGGAGGGGAGGCAGGCAGGCAGAAAGAAAAGAACGGAGAAGGAGTGAAGGAAGAAGGAAGGCCCACTTGAGCAAGGTCTGGTATACAGATGTCCCAGGTGGGTTATGAGTACCGGGAAGGAGTAATCAGGAAGTGGGTCAGCAGGTGGCCCTTTTTCTGCCTCCCCGGTGCTCCCCATTTTTACTGGACCAATAAAAAGAAAGAAATATTATCCCTTCTCCCCCCACCCCTTGACCATCTGAAGATAGCATTTATTAAAAAAAACTACAACACCTTGGGGCGCCTGGGTGGCCCAGTCTGTTGAGCTTCTGACCAGCTCAGGTCATGATCTCTCGGTTTGTGAGTTTGAGCCCCGCATCAGACTGACTACTTCAGTGTGGAGCCTGCTTCGGATCCTCTGTCCCCGCTCTCTCTCGGCTCCTCCCCCACTTGCGCTCTGTCTCTCTCTCAAAAATAAATAAACCTTAAAAAAACCCACAAAAAATCCTACAACATCTTGAAAGTAACTACACCCATAATCTTCCCCTTGAATAATATAAAATGGTCAGATTTGACCATGAGTTCCATTCTTTGTCTATCTTACATGCTTGGCTGAATTTATACATAATTGTTGTATTGTTGGTATAATTTATATATTTTTTAAACTTGTGATACAGCTCATTTAACAACAGCTTTATTGGCGTACAATTCCATTTCACGTGGTTTTAAATGTACACTTTAAATGTTTCTTTGTACCGTCAGAGTTGTGCAGCCATCACCACAATCGATTTTAGAGTATTTTCATCACTCCAAAAGAAACCCCGTACACATTACATTAGCATTCATTCCCACTTTCCCCTGTTCCTCCAGGTCTAGGTGACCATGAATCTACTTTCTGTCCTTAAGATTTGCCTCTTCTGGACACTTCATACAAATGGAGTCATACACGCCATGGCCTTTTGTGCCTGGCTTCTCTCACCTGGCACCAGTTTGTAAGCCTCATCCATGTTGGAGCATGTATCAGTGCTTCATTTCTTGTTAGTGTTGAATACTATTCCACTGCATGGATATACCACAATGTATTATCCATTCATCAGTTGATGGACATTTGGGTTCGTCATGCTTTTTGGCTAATATGAATAACGTCTTTCTGAATATTGGCCCACACGTTTTTATACGAACGTGTGTTTTCATTCCTGTTGGGTACGCACCTAGTGATGTAATTGCTGGGCCACGTAGTAACTCTTTTTAATCTGTTTTCCAAAGCCACTGCACCATTTTTATCCCTACCAGCAGTGTATGAGGGGCCCACTTTCTCCACATCTTTGCCAACACACGTTACTACTTATCTTTTTGAGTCTAGTCATCCCAGCTGTGTGCAATGGTACTTCACTTTGATTTGCATTTACCTGATGGCTACTGATGTTGAGTCTCTTTTTATGTTCTTATTGGCCATTTGTGTATCTACTTTGGAGAAATGTCTGTTTGGAGTCTTTGTTCATTTAAAAAAATTTATTTATGTTCATTTATTTTTGAGAGAGAGAGAGAGAGACAGAGCAAAAGTGGGGGGAGGGGCAGAGAGAGAGAGGGAGACACAGAATCCAAAGCAGGCTTCAGGCTCTAAGTTGTCAGCCCAGAGCCGATGCGGGGCTCGAACCCAGGAACTGGGAGATCATGACCTGAGCCAAAGTCGGATGCTTAACCAACTGAGCCACCCAGGCGCCCCAATATTCATTTTTTATTAGGTGTATCTTTTTTTGTAATTGAGCTCTAAGAGTTCTTCCGGTGCTCTGGATACAAGTCCCTTAGCAGATGTAGGATTTGCAAATATTTTCTCCCATTCTCTGGGTTATCCTAGCACTTTCTGGATGGTATCCCTTGAAACACAAAAATTTTTAATTTTGATGAAGTCTAATCTATCTATTTTTTTCTTTGGTGCTGTATCTTTTTTTTTTTTTTTTTTGAGAGAGAGAGAGAGTGAGAGAGAACGAGAGAAAGAAAGCAAGTGCACATGCATGTATAAGCAAGCACAGGCAAGTGGAGGAGAGGCAAAGGGAGAGAGACGGAGAGGATCTTAAGCAGGCTTCATCATGGAGCCCAACACAAACCCATCCTGAGCCTGTCTGAGCCCAACGTGAGTCCCACACGGGACTCATTCTCACAACTGTGAAAACATGACCTGAGCTAACATCAAGAGTTGGATGTTTAACCGTTGAGCCACTCAGGCTCCCCTCTTTGGTGTTGTTATTTTAGAAATCATTGTTTGATAGAAGGTCATGAAGATTTGCTGCTATGTTTTCTCTTAGAGTCTCAGAGTTCTAGCTCTCATATCCAGGCTTATGATTTGATTGGAGTTAAATTTGGGTACGGTATAAGGAAGTAGTCTGATTTCATTCTTTTGTTTGAAGCGCTATTTGTTTAAAAGACTGTTTCTTCCCCCATTGAATTGTGTTGGAGCTTTTATCAAAAACCAGTTGACCACAGATGTTTGGGTTTATTCCCGTACTTTCAATTCTATTCCAGTCATCTATATATCTGTCCTTATTCCAGTACTGTGCTTTTTTTTTTTTTAATGTTTAGTTATTTTTGAGACAGAGAGAGACAGAGCATGAACAGGGGAGGGTCAGAGAGAGAGGGAGACACAGAATCCGAAGCAGGCTCCAGGCTCTGAGCACAGGCTCTGAGCCTCAGCACAAAGCCCGACACGGGGCTCGAACCCACAGACCGTGAGATCATGACCTGAGCCGAAGTCAGACGCTCAACCGACTGAGCCACCCAGGCGCCCCTGTGCTGTCTTGATTACTGTAACTTTGTGGTAAATTTTGAAATTGGGCAGTGTGAGTCTTCCAAGTTTGTTCTTTTTGTTCAAAATTGTTTTGGCTCTTTTGAGTTCCTTCCATTTCCATATCAATCATTTTGTCAGTTTCTGAAAAAAAAAAGGGGGTGGGGGCATCTGGGAATTGCATTGATTGTATACGTGAATTTGGTCAGTATTGCTGTCTTAACAATATTGTCTCCCAATCCACGAACACGGAACATCTTTCTACTTATTTAGGTTGTCTTTAATTTCTTTCACTGGCATTTTGCAGTTTTCAGAGTGTAAGTTTTTAACTTCTTTTGTTAGATTTATTCCTAAATATTTTATTCTTTGTGATGCTGTTGTGCATAGAAATTGTTTTGAATAGATTTTGTATTTTTGAGTACTTTTAGGTTCACAACAAAATTGAGCAACAAATAGAGTTCTAATACACCCCCCCCCCACTCTGCCATATGCACAACCTCCCCCACTAACAACATTTCACATCAGAGTGGTATATTTGTCACAATCTATGAACCTACACTGATGCATCACAAGTATCCAAAGCCCAGTACATTAGGACTCACTCTTACACATTCTAGGGGTTTGGACAGATACATACTGACCTGTATTCATCATTATAGTATCATGCAGAACATTTTCACTGCCCCCCAGCCCTCTTTCTGCTTATGCATTCCACCCCCCTCCCCCAGCCTTCTTTCTTGGCAACCATAGACATTTCTACTGTCTTCTTAGTTTTTCCTTTTCCAGAATGTCAGAGAGTTAGGATCATATGGTATGTAGCTGTTACAGATTAGCTTCTTTCACTTAGTAATGTACATTTAGGGTTCCTCTGTGCTTTTTCGGGGCTTGATAATTCACTTCTTTTTACTGCGAAATAATATTCTATTGTTTGGATATACCACAGTTTATTTATTCAGCAACTGAAGGACATCTTGATTTCTTGCAAGTTTTGGAAATTATGAATAAAGGTGGTAGAAACATCCATGTGAAGGTTTTTGGTGTAGACATACGTTTTCTGCTCCTTTAGATGAATACCAAGAAGTTCAACTGCTGTATTGTACGGTAAGAGTATGTTTAATTTGGTAAGAAATTGCCTAGCTGTCTCCCAAAGTGTCTGCACCATTTTGCATTTCTATCAGCGATGAATGAGAGCTGCTGTTGCTCCATATCCTTGTCAGCATCTTGTGTTAGTGTTCTCAATTTTGGCTGTTCTAAGAGGTGTGTTTCACCGTTATTATAATTTCCAGTTTGTTGATGACTTATGGTGTTGGGCACCTTTTCATATACTTTGTCATATATGTCTTTTGCAGATATTTTCTCCCAGTCTGTGGATTGTCTTTTTATTCTCTTAACAGTGTCTTTCCCAGAGAAGAGGTTTTCAATTTTGATGAGGTCTATCTTATGAATTATTTCTTTCATGGGCTGGGCCTTTGTTGTTGTATCTAAAAAGTCATCACCATATCCAAGATTTTTTTCCTAGTGTGACACGTTTGCATTTTACGTTTAGGTCTATGATCCATTTTGAGGTAGTTTTTGTGAAGGGTGTGAGGATGCGTCACAGATCTAGACTCTTTTTTTTTTGCATTGAATGTCCAGCATCATTTGTTGAAAAGACTATCCTTGCCCCATTGCATTGCCTGTACTCCTTTGTCAAAGAACAGTCGACTATATTTATATGGGTCTATTTCTTGGTTCTCTCTTCTGTTCCCTTGATCTATTTTTCTATTCCTTCACCAATACTAGACTCTATTGATTATTGTAGCTTTCTAGTAAGCCTTGAAATCAGGTAGTGACAATCTCCCAACTTTGTTCTCTTTCAGTATTGTGTTGGCTATTCTGAATCTTTTGCCTGTCCATAGAAAGGTCAGAATCAGCTCATCAATATCCACAACATAACTCACTGAGATTTTGACTGAGATGGCATTGACTTGATACATCAAGTTGGAAAGAATAGACGTGTTGACAATATTGAGTCTTGTTCGTGAACTTGGAACATCTCTCCATTTATTTAGTTATTCTTTGACATCCTTAATCAGAGTTATCTAGTTTTTCTCATGTAGATCTTATATGTGTTGTTAGATTTATATCTCATTATTTCATTTTTAGGAAGCTAATGTAAATGGTATTGTTTTAAATTTCAAATTCCATTTGTTCATTGCTGGTATAAAGGAAAGCAACTGACTTTCATATCTTACGACCTTGCTATAATTATTTATGAGTTTCAGGAGTTTTGGCTATTGATTCTTCTGGATTTTCTATATACACTGTCATGTCATTTACAAACAAAGGACGTTTTATTTCTTCCTGCCTAACCTGTATACCTTGTATTTCTCTTTTTTATCTTACTGCTTTAGCTCAGACTTCCAATATGATGTTGAAAAGGAGTGGTGAGAAGGGACATTTTTTCTTTGTTGCTAATGGAGTTCCTTTTTTTAAGTTTCATTTTTGGATTGTTCATTGCAAGTGTACAGAAATACAATCGATTTTTGTATCTTGATCTTGCATCCTGACTATCCCATTTTATATGCAGTCTTTTTTTAAAGTTTATTTATTTTTAAAAAATTTTTTTAACGTTTTATTTATTTTTGAGACAGGGAGAGACAGAGCATGAACGGGGGGGGGGGTGTCAGAGAGAGGGAGACACAGAATATGAAACAGGCTCCAGGCTCTGAGCTGTTAGCACAGAGCCCAACGCGGGGCTTGAACTCAGGGACCAAGAGATCATGACCTTGGCTGAAGTTGGCCGCTCAACCGACTGAGCCACCCAGGTGCCCCTATTTATTTATTTATTTTGAGAGAGAGAGAGAGAGAGAGAGGGAATCCTAAACAGGCTCCATGCTGTCAGCACAGAGCCCAACATCAGGCTCAAACCCATGACCATAAGATCATGACTTGAACAGAAATCAAGAGTTGGATGCTTAACCAACTGAGCCACCCAGGTGACCCTTTATGCAGTCTTCATATTTATCATTTTCATGGTTGTATACAATTCCATTGGATAATATTCTGTAATTTCCTTAATCCTCTTCAATTATTGGGTTTATGTGTTGCTTACAAATTCTTCATGATTATAAATGCTCTGGCTGGAAATAGTTTTATGCATTCAACTATTTTCTTTGTAATGCTCTCGTTAGACTAAATTTATAGGTGTGCGTCAAGGGAATGAATATTTTGTCTGGTTCAATATTTTTATTGAAAAATTGTCTTTTTCTTTTAACGTTTATTTATTTTTGAGACAGAGAGAGACAGAGCATGAACGGAAGAGGGGCAGAGAGAGAGGGAGACACAGAATCTGAAACAGGCTCCAGGCTGTGAGCTGTCAGCCCAGAGCCCGACGCGGGGCTCGAACTCACGGACCATGAGATCATGACCTGAGCCAAAGTTGGATGCTTAACCGACCAAGCCACCCAGGCGCCCCGAAAAATTGTCTTTTAACAGAGTACGTAAAACCTGGAGCTAATGCATACATGCGCTTATTACCTACGGCTTATCTAGCATCCCATGACAGTGTTTCTGTTCATGGGGCCCGCACGTGTTTGGCACAAACCTACCTTTGAAGCTTTATCTTCCTGCACAGATGTGGAAATGCCTATTGAGGCTTCTAACCTTTTAATTTAAGATGTGGGTATAAGGAGACCGTACAGAAGGTTCATACAAGTAGCACTAGAATTCAGTAAGTTTCTAAAAACCGAGCTCTGCAAGATTTAGTATTATAACCGGCACTGCGATTGCCAGAAGAAAGACACAGGAATCATGGCGGCGGAGGTATCCTCCATGAAATGTAAATACAAAGCGTGTAAGAGAACCACCAAGATTAGTTTCCAAAGAAAGACACTATCTCCACGTTGCTTCCCATGTGCTGAGGGAACAGAGACCTTTCAAAACGGCACACGCCGTTACGGAGAAGTTGGCCTAGACTTGACCTCGGGCCAACTTGAGAGTGACTTCACAGCGTTGCTTCCTCAGAAACAGGAAGAACTTACTGGTTTCCTTTTAACTGCCAGCCTTACCTAGGCACTGTGCGAGGATGCTAAAGTACATCAGACGTGCACGTGATGCCGTATCATAGTCCTAAGGAACTTGGATCCATCTGGGAAGACGCGTACGTGTACACGAAGAATAATTCGGTTACTCGGGACGGTGTAGTCGGTACCCTCAGATTTCAGTGGAGGGATGCTCCTGTGACGTGAAGGGAATAGAGCCTTCTTCACGGAGAAGGAGAAGCACTGCAAGCCTGGTGAGAAGCAAAGGCTGCCCTGGGTGCCATTGGACCTGACTCCAGGGCCGGCTGTGCTGGGCCCATCATCATTTCAACCTCCGGGCCTCAATTTCTTCATCTACAAAAGGAAGGTTGGTCTCCCTAAGGTTTGTTCTCACCCTCAACATTCTATAAAGTACGACTTGCTGAAAAGCCGCTGCCGTGGGGCTCCCGGGGGGGCTCAGCCAGTCAAGCGGCTGACTCTTGGTTTCCGCTCAGGTCCTGATCTCAGTTGGTGAGTTTGAGCCCCGCGTCGGGCTCTGCACTGACAGTGCAGAACCTGTGTGGGATTCTCTCTCTCTCCTTCTCTCTCTGCCCCTTTCCCACTCGCACGGTCTCTCTCTTTCTCTCAAAATAAGCGAAGAAACTTTAACAAAAAGCAGCTGCGGTTTATGGAGCACTTCCTGGATACAGTCCTTAACATGGCTCAACAGAAATAACCAAATGTAGCTCGACTTCTTTACCCTCTTCTACCAAAGAGGAAACTGAGGCTCCAGGAGATGACGGGATTCGCTCTCGTAGGTCTAACTAAACTCAGGGCCGGTAAAATCTAAAGCCTGAAGCCGCGGTGTTACAAACTCTCCCGGGGAGAGTGAAACACTCAGAGAAGAAGCAGAAGGAAATAGCAGAAACTTTGTTTCCTATACAAGGGTCAAAGCCTCCGGCAGCATGAATTATTTAAAGGAAGATCATTCATTACCAAAGTCCCGCGTTATCTGTGGGGGATACATTCCCAAGACCCCCGCAGTGGATGCCTGAAACCGACGATACTACTAAGCCCCATAGAGTTTTTTACCTATACGTATATCCCGTGATCAAGTTTAATTTATGAATTTGTCACAGTCAGATATCAGCGGCCATAACTAATACTAAAATAGAGCAATTATAATATACCCTGAAATAAATGTCATGTGAACATCATCTCCCTCTCTCTCAAAATATCTTAGTGTATGACACCCTCCCTTCTCACCACGGAGCGAGCGGATAAAATGCCCACATGATGAGGTGCAGGGAGGGGAGTCACGTGGGCACGGAGAGGTAGCGTTAGGCTACCACTGACCTTCTGACCACACCCCAGAAGGAGGATCGTCTCTTCCAGACCGTGGTTGACCACCGGGAACTGAAACAGCGGAAAGTGACACCATGAACAAGCAGGGGGTGGGATCTACCGTGTTAATGAACTCCTTCCATCTTCCGAACCGCAGCAAACGGTCTCCCCCAAAGGTTGGAAGCATCTTTCATGCAGAGATGGAATTAAAGTTAAGTATCACTTGGCCTCTGCCATTGGATGCTGCTCTTGTGCGAACCTTCCGATGTGTCAGAGAAACCCTGCCGGTTCAAGAGAAAGCCACTTTGCTGGGTCCAGGCTGCCGCGGGGAGCAGAGCTGCTGAGCCTTGAACCTTGTTGTGGAATTGAGCCCCGGGGTGGGGTGGGGGTGCTGCAGGGTGCTTTCCCGGCTCTGAACTTCCAGCACGAGCCCCATGGTTCATGGGATGCAAGCTCTTTGTCCTGTGGTGGGAGGTAACTGATGTGTTTATCTTAGCCCAACTATGAGATGAGTATGTCTTTTCAGAAAGCCTATTTTTATCACAGCAATACCTGCACGTAGTTAAAAAGGCGAATAGTATTAGGGACACCTGGGTGGCTCAGTTGGTTAAGCGTCTGACTCTTGGTTTCAGTTCAGGTCACAATCTCATGGCTTTGTGGTTTCAAGCCCCACATTGGGCTCTGTGCTGGCAGAATGAAGCCTGCTTGGGATTCTCTATCTTCCCCTCTCTCTGTCCTTCCCTAATTTGTGCTGTCTCTGTCTCTTTCAAAATAAGTAAATCAACTTAAAAAAAAAGTCAAATAGTATTTAAACGTTGAGTCCTCTGAATTTATTTTCTGCTCTTTCCTTCCTGATTCATACATTTTAGACATTATGCATTGCTTTGACTTCCTATCATGATAGTTGAAGATTTTAGTCCTTTTCTATTCCCTTCTATCCCCTTCACATTTATATCACAACTTTTGTTTAAATCAACATGTTGATTTCCCCCCCCAAGTTTTGAATAAGTAAATCCTGCTCACTGATTAGCTGAGTATTCTCCTCTGAGTAGGTCAGGTTAAGCCTTTCAATATCTGTTCATTCTGACCTATGAAAATGGCAATTTCGTCTGAGTCAAGCAAACCTTTCATGTAGTTTTTGTTTTTCTTGGAGTTAATAATTGAGTCGATTAAAAAAAACTGCGTGTGTTTCTTTGACTCTTTGGTTAAGTCTTACTGTATGCTTGAGCAGTTCAACAAAATGCTTCTCAAAAACAGTTTCTACATGGTCAGTCCTCTCACATAGTCCGACCCTGTGCACACGTCCCTCCTGGAGGATCCCAAAGCTCTTTGGGAATTCCTTGCCTCATTTCCTGGGGTGGATTCCTTGTTTCGGGAATGACACATCTTCCTCCTTCTTGGGAGTCTCTCATCATGGTAGAGCGCATACCAGGGTCGTGTTTTAGTTCAGGCTGCTGTAACAAAATACCACAGACCGCGCGACTTAAACAACAAACATTCGTTTCTCACAATTCTGGAGGTTGGAAGTCCAAGATCAAGGGGCTGGCAAATTTGGTTCTTGGTGAGGGTCCTCTCCTTGGTTTGCCTATGGCTGCCTTCTTGCCGTGTCTTCCATAGGAGGCAGAGAAAAAGGGAGAGGGCACTCTGGCCTTCTTTTTCTTCTTCTTCCACTGATCCCATTGTGGGGGGTCCACCCTCATAATCTCGTCTAAACCCAATCACCTCCCAAAGGTCTCTCCTGTAAGTACTGGTGCATCGGGGAGTTAGGGCTTCGTGTATAAATTTTGGGTGTGGAACACTAACACTCAATTCATTGTAGTAGCTTCTTCAAAAGGGGCAAATTTTGGGATTTTCCATGTCTGAAACCGTCTTCACATTTAACTGGTGGTTTTGCTGAGTTTAGAATTCTATATTGAAAAACTAATTTTTTTTTTCCTCATAAGTTTAAAGGCATTGCTTGTAATCTAACTTTCAGAGTTTGGCTGTTGGAAAATCTGATGTCATTCAGATTCCTGTTCTGCACATAGCCTGTTTTTTCTGTCTGAAAACTTTAAAAAAAAAATGTGTTTAGGGGCGCCTGGGTGGCGCAGTCGGTTGAGTGTCCGACTTCAGCCAGGTCACGATCTCGCGGTCCGTGAGTTCGAGCCCCGCATCAGGCTCTGGGCTGATGGCTCGGAGCCTGGAGCCTGTTTCCGATTCTGTGTCTCCCTCTCTCTCTGCCCCTCCCCCGTTCATGCTCTGTCTCTCTCTGTCCCAAAAATAAATAAAAAAACGTTGGAAAAAAAAATAAAAAAAAATGTGTTTATTTATTTTTGAGAGAGAGAGAGGGAGGAGAGAGAGAGAGAGACAAAGGATCCAAAGCGGGTTCTGTGCTGACAACAGAGAGCCCAATGCTGGGCTCGAACTCACAGCGAGACCATGACCTGAGCTGAAGTCGGACATTTAACCGATTGAGCCACCCAGGCACCCCTCTCTCTGAAACCTTTTAAAGATCTTTTCTATGTTCCTTGGGTCCAGTTCTAATATGACTGTTGGTAGCTTGCCAAAAGTGATTACCCTCTTGAAATAAGCACACATATACGAAGGTCCCAAGGCAGACCCTGAAGCAACACCCAGAGAACCGAGTGCGTTAGATGGGTCTGCGATTCTGTCCCACCTCTCCCTCAGCAGGACGAGGAGACTGATTTATGAAGACTTCAATGGGAGCCCCAGCACTGCTGAGCTGCTCAGAGGGAGACGTGGGTCAGAGCTGCTGGTAGGAGATACGGTCACAGAATTAGAGTCTCCAAAAGCAAGAGGGAAAAAGGATACGTGACCAGCAGAGGCCAGATGCAGCGCTGAACTGTCCGGAGCAGTGGAGTCTAGCTGCTTTAATGGACGGAAAGTTCCAAAAGGTAGCCATGGAGTCCTGAAGTGCAAAGATCTATGGAGACAACAAGAGAAAATGGTGCTCCCAGGAGCAGGAAACATGAGTAGCCAATAAGGGTATTGAATTTATGTACATAATATACAATATATAATACAATGTATTATTATAATATGTAACATATAACATATTATATATGAATAAATATAAATGTATACACATTATACATACATATACAATTTCTATAAACACGCATGTGATTATCATCACTACTCACCTCATGAAGTTTTATTTGTGTTGGGAAGAAATAAGATGATTCGATTTTAGCCAGAAAGCCTTCAAAACTGCAAGGACGTAGTCATCTTTATCTTCTCTTGCGAAGAAAAAAATCTGTGCTAAAGTATTGGATAATAAACATAATAGTATAGGCTGTTTGAGCATATGTATGTACAATATTTTATAAATAAATTCCTGTAATGTTTGTGCTTTTTTTAAAAAAGATTTTTTAAAAATGTTTATTTATTTTGAGAGAGAGACACAGAGCGTGAGCGGGTGAAGGGCAGAGCGAGAAGGAGACACAGAATCCAAAGCAGGTTTCAGGCTCTGAGCTGTCAGCACAGAGCCCTATGCGGGGCTAGAACTCATGAACCGTGAGATCATGACCTGAGCTGAAG
The DNA here is from genome assembly GCF_022079265.1 of Lynx rufus. NCBI lineage: Eukaryota > Metazoa > Chordata > Mammalia > Carnivora > Felidae > Lynx > Lynx rufus. The sequence continues at coordinate 26,952,913 of NW_025814889.1, read as the reverse complement.
TCAGATGCTTAACCAACTGAGCCACACAAGCACCCTTAATATTTGCTTTTTGTCGAGGATGGGGAATACATTTAGGTGGAGAACAACAAAAAGAACTTCTGTTTTATCTATAGTATTGTTATTTTATGTTACTTTTTTTTTTTAATAAAAAAGAAGATGGAAAGAAATATCAACAATTTAACAGTAGTCAGTTCTGGGTAAGTAGGCATAAGGATATTTGTTAAATATTATTTAACATTTGGATTATTTTGACTTTTTTGGTATTTTGTAAATTTCTCAAAATTACAAGTAGAAAGAAAGAAAGAGAAGAAGTCAAGGCGTTAATTCTGGAAAACAAGTGATTGCTCTGTGATTGGCATGAACCATGAGGACAACCAGGAAAAGTATCTGCTACGGACTGAACGGCCGTGTCCCACCCAAATTCACATGTCGAAACCTAATCCCCAAGGTGATAGTATCTGGAGGTGGGAGCCTCTGGGAGGTGATCGAGTTACGAGGGTGAAGCCCTCTCAAGTGGGATTAGTGCCTTTATGAAAAAGATCTTAGCGAGCTCCCTCACCCCTTCTGCCGCGTGAGGACACAAAGCAGATGGCCATTTATGAGCAAACGACTCTCCTTCCAAATCTGCTGGTGCCTTCGTCTTGGACTTTCCAGCCACCATAACTGTGAGAAATAAGCTTCTGTTGTTTGGAAAGCACCCAGTTTTATGGTATTCTGTGATAGCAATCTGGAAAGAGTAAGATAGCATTCTGGGGACTGATTTCCCACCAACTCTTTCCGCGTACAAGGTACCAGAAGATGCGGAAAACAACACTGATGGAGGTTTGTGTGCCCGTCAGGACAAAAGTGGTGCTGAGGGGTGGGGGATGGTGATATTTGTCTCCTTGGCTTTTCCAGATGGATGGAAATTCATCCCCGTGGGGTTTTTCACATTTCACTTGACCAACATTAACACACACACGCACAACTCTGTTAATGTAATTTACTGCTCTGATATTTGTTTTTTTTTCTGATGTGTTCAGGAATTTTACTAAAAGGAGCACAGTGATCCAGGTTAAGCGTACTTATGAAATGAGACTCAAGAGAAGTATTAAAATGCTTTTCTTACCCCATCAAGAACACCTTCCTTTGTAAGGTGGAGTCACCCAGAGCTTTTCAAAGGATACAGGGGGTGCTAGTGACCTCAGGTGACAGTGCAGCGTGGGAGAGACGCCGGCGCTGAGCCAACAGCACGGGGTCAGGTCAGGTCGTGGCTCCGTTGTGTGACCTTGGGCAAGTCTCTTCGCCTCTGGCTTTAGTTCGCTCCTGCGTAAAACAGGAGGTAACAATATCTCGCGTCACGGAATTACTGTGAAAAATAGCGTCGAGTGAGATAATATTTGGCAAAGTACTTTGGAAGTGGCAGAATTACCCCCAATGACAGGGTATCTGAGTTCCTACCACGTGAGCAGCAATATTCAACCAGTTAGAGTTTCAGGGGAAAAGATCCTCTGCTTAATTTGATTTTCTGATATTTTCAGAAGTGTGGTTAAAAGTCCTTCTTGATGCAACCTTTCTTACAGATTTTTCTAAGCTTCTCGTGGCCTCGTACTTCCTTTATCAGGGTCTACCATGATGAACAGCCTCCCTTCTGAGTGAGGGTTGTGTCTGTCAGTTTCTCTTCGGTAAAGTTACCGAGTTTTATTTTCAAATGAACAAGTAATTTCTGGGGAGATCCTTTCAGACCATGTCAATGCCCTGTTCCTAAGACCTTACCCACTGGCTTCAGCATTTAGTATTAACGTATTTCTGATTCCCTTGTCCCCTCCACATTCACTGGTTGGCACTCTACTGTAAGGAAGAGCTTTCCTCTTTCCCCATCAACTTCTTTGTTCCTTTATTCATTATTATCAGTAGTAACGAGTGGAAGTCTAGGCAATGGGTTTTAAGCCATTGCTGGCATTCCTTACTCTGATGTTCAAACTGTCCCCACTTTGGCCAGTGGGAGTGTTTTAAGGATACTCAGGATTGTTTTAATCGGGATATGGAAACATCACACACAAGAATGACTGTTTTGCAGGAAGATGTTTTTTATACGCACAGATCCCTCGAAACAGGAGACACAGCATGGGGCCACATGGGGAGGCACCAGTGTCAGTAAAGTAGGCAGAGGAAGTGAGGGGAAAATGGGGGAGGCCTTTCCTGTAGTTTCCATGGGAAAGAATGGGCCAGGCAAGGTAGGCAGGGGTAAGAGTGGCTAGTTCGAATAATTTCAGCAGGCTCTGGGTCAAAGGGGCTGTCCTTAGTTGCCTAGTACCGGGGCCTGGGGTGATTAGGGCAGGGGAACAGTGACCCTGAGCACGAAAGCCTGATAGAGGAAGAGGTTGGAGTGTGGGCTCTGTGATGGTTGGTCTGCGTATGAAAAGATGAGTCACTGACTATGTTTAGGAATTAGGTACCCCCAGAGGGACAGTTCCTCCAGGGTCAACAAGGCCCCAGATGTCAAAGCATTAAAACTAGAAACTAGAAAATGGGGTTGTTACAGGGACCCCCAAACTGGATGATATTCCCATCATTCTTTGAGTTTTCTTTACTTCCTGGCACAGAGTGTGCCCAGGTTCCCATCTTGTCTGGGAAATGAACTTGGAATTATTTTAACTTTCAAAACCCATAACGTATCAAATAAACCCACACGTCTCAGGCTCCCGAGGGATTTCTGAATTCTGGCTACTGTGGGCTGGGGGTAAAAGAGCTTGTGTTTCTTGGGGACTGCGAGTCTCAGGAAAAATCAGGGGCTGGAGAGGGGATCAGGGACGGATTTTGGGAAAGTCAAGTGTGTCTCATCCTGTACTTCCTGATGGGGCCTCCGTCACCACTTCCAACCACAGAACGTCTGTGTGAACAAAGTGGCCCCACCCAGCTGGAGCTGAACCTATTCTCCTCTTGGGATTTTGGACAAAGTCACACGACTAGAAAGATAGACCTCCATGACAGGACTCTATTAGCAATGTCTAGCTAATTGGCCAAGTAGACTATGTTAGTGGGGAGCCCTCAAAGCAAGAAAGCTGAGCGCTGAGATCTTCAGCGAAACTGCCAGGAGCTGGGCAGGGCCAATGGTAGAAAACAAAATTCAACTGAGTACATTTGAAGATCTGATTGGCTTTTATAAGTGATTCCAGAATGGGGCAGCAGCCTGTCTTGCAAGCCAAGAAGCTCTGAGGAACTGTACAAAATGAAAGGCTTTTATCGGAAGGAGGATGGGGCAAGGGAGTTAGTAGCAGAAGCAAGAAAAGATTGTTTCAAGTAAGGTCACTTCCTTGGGGGGACTCATCAGACAGATCGGCCCATGCTCCATCTTCCTGTGGGGACTGGGGGGACCACATGGCAGATTGTCTCACTGGTGCCTGATCAGAAAACTGAGACTACATCTCCGGGACAGGCTACAACTGCACTTTTGTTACGTATTAACCGCTTGGTGACTTGGCCTACGTGATTCCATTTTGGGCCTGTGGTTTCCTTTTCACACCCAAAATCACATCAAATTGCACACGCACAACCTGACTCCTTGTTACTCTACAGGCAGTGCACAGACCAAGAGCATCAGCATCATCTGGGAGCTTGGTAGAAATGCAGGATCTCGGGCCACACCCCACGCCTGTGGAATCAGAATCCACATTTTAAGGGGCGCCTGGGCGGTTCGGCCGGTTAAGCGTCCGACTTCGGCTCAGGACACGATCTCACAGCCTGTGAGTTCGAGCCCCACGACGGGCTCTTTGCTGACAGCACAGAGTCTGCCTCAGACCCTCTCTACCTCTGCGCTCTCTACCCCTCCCCCACACTTTCTCTCTCTCTCAAAAATAAATACTAAAAAAAAAGAAAAGAATCCACATTTTAACATGATCACGGGTGATACCTAGTCATGTTAAAGTTGGAGAAACCCAGTTGTAATAGACCAACCTGGTGCTGCAGATGTAAACGGGGAATGGATGTGGCTTGGGTGTATACAAGGTGCCGGGCAGTTTGTTTTCCTGAAATACATTCCTACAAAACCAAATAAAATCTTGTTCACGAAGGCCTGTGGGATTAGGATTCATATAACTGCCACAGGAGAAAAATGTATCCTTTCCTGAAATTGCCTCAATGTTATGTGACTATAAGCAGTTCTGGAAAATGTAACTGAGTGTTTATGTTTCTTGTGTTATGTGAGTTTTAGTCAGAGTGTTGCTATGTTGGTACAGGAATGACTTTAGGTTTCCAAGCATTTTTAAGGTTGCCGGGGAGGAAGAATTTCCTCTACCCTGCAAGGTCCTTTCAGCTGGACTAAGAATCGAATTGCCATGAGACAGATTAACAGGAGGAAATCACGTTTAATGCATATGTACGAGGAATCCACACGGACACGGAAATTGCAAAGACAATGAGGTCATGAGGTGATGTGATGCTTATATGAGCTAAGGAGAGGGGTTGAGTCTAAGGATACAAAGGAGAAACAGACCGTTAGCCGGAAGGTGAGAAAAGATGTTTGGGAAACAAAGTTTGCCCTACGTATCGTGCCAGTAGGTTTCTTAGGTAAAGAAAAATCTGTGTTAATAGTTCTCTTCTTGGTATAAGCAGGCAGTTGGGGAGGTAAAGAGCTATTCCAGAATCTTCTGGGTCTTGATTGTTTTTCAATGTTTTTGTTTTGTTTTGAAAGAGAGAGAGAAAGAGAGAAAATGAGAGCGGGGGAAGGTAGAGGATCGGAAGCTGACTCTGCACTGACAGCCGCGAGCCCGACGCGGGGCTTGAACTCACAAACCTCGAGATCGTGACCTGAGCCGAAGTCGGAAGCTCAACCGACTGAGCCACCCAGGCGCCCGCATCTTGATTGCTTTTAGCTCCAAATAATGATCGTGCCAACGTGGCCCTGCTCGGGGCTGCCTGCCCTTGGCCTTGATTTGGGAATGAGCAAAACTGGAAATACAAGGGTGGTTCTCAGATGCGTTTCCATTGAGCCTTGGAGCGGAAGTCTCCCCTGGATGTCTCTGATCTGCCTCACCAGTTTGGCCCACACCAGGGTGATCTTTGCACCTTAGGCCATACGACACCTGCTTCTGTGATTAGAGTCCCCTTTGGGGTGCAGATCTTAGGCCATGTCTCCAAGGTGGCTTCCCCGGAAGCCTGGTCTGGCACCTTCTCCGAAAACATTGAGACCCACCCTCAAGGAGGCTCCAGCAGAGCCCCTGCCAACGTGCCGGAAGCTGGTTGGGCTGGAGTCCTGCAGGTGTTGACTGGCCACTGTATACGCCACGCTCGCCTGGGCCCTCAGAGAGGGCAACCTGACGGCCCTCCTCCTGGGACAAGTTTCACTGCTCGCACCTCCGTACCTACCAAGGTGGGGACGGCTATTTGGATTGAGGCCAAACTGGGGCGCGAATGTTAGTGCGATATGAAGAAGGACTTAAACTATATAAACTGTAGTGACAAACTTACTCCGGTGAGGCAGAGCTGGACGCCTGGTGGCGTTCGTACCTGGGACGCCGATGTGCATTAAACACGTCAGAGCCAGCGATGTCCTCACATTCTGCAGGGTGACTCGGGATCCTGGGGGGTGGGGGGGGGGGGCGGGATGAGGAGCGTTTGTTGCAAGTTGCACGTGTGTGCGCGTGTGCATGTGTGTGTGCGTGTGTGTGTTGAGGTGGGAGGAGGTTTTGCTAGTATCACTTATAGAGAGAAGTTCAGAATAAAAACTTGTAGGCACAAGAGCACCTTAGAGACCCAGTCCCCAGATTTTACAAACGAGGAAACTGAGGCCCACAGATTTGAAACAAAATGTCCACAGGGACACAGTCATTACTGGGTAGCAGATCTTTTTACTCGAGGACGCTGGGAAGCTAGTCAAGAGACCTCTGCCCTCTTAGCCGTCCCTCTGGCATGTTCCTTTTTGTTCCGGTAGAAAGAATGTGGGTAGGTGGTTTTCATGACAAAAAGAAAAAAAAATAACTATTCAATGTGACACAATAATTATTTTTCAAAGATTCCCTTGTACTAACATGTGACGTTATAGAACTATCTCACTTTTAAGACTTCCTTGACCGGTTACGTTTCGTGTTTCCTAGTAAGAAAGCTATGGTTTCAGAGATCATGTGATGAACATTTAACTGTGGATTTGTTTCAGTTTTAACTCAGGGTTCGGTCTTTACACACACTCTCTTCCTCCTACTGTGTTTGATATCAGATATTGAAGGAGGTAGATTTTACTCTTCTAACAAGCAATGGCTGAAACTCAGAATCAATCAGCCAGTAGATTGCTCATATACTTGGCATATCAGGAACCATATAAAGGCTGTGTTTGAGTTCTACGTGGATGTGAACAGTCAGGAGAGGAATTTTGGTCAAAGATAAAAGACCCTCTTTCTGAGTGAAATGATATCCTCAGGCACGGACTTTCTGGTTCTCCAATGAATTGATGAGGAAATACGAAAAACAGAAAAGGCTCCATAACCATGCAGAAAATTAGGGAAAATTCCCCCCCTGCGTCTGAGAAACTCCGTTTCCTTTCTTGAGAAATAGCAGTGTCCTTGGGAAGGTAGGTGGAGGAAATTTTATCAGAACCCTGTCATCTAAAGGAACAATGATTGAGTGAAAGCAGGACACTTATTCCTATGACAAATGTTTATTACACTTACTATGTACTAGGCATGATCCTACTTAGTGACTGTGAGAGACAAAAATCTCTTCCCTTCTAGAACTTGCGTTCCAGAAGGGGAGAGAGACTAATGAAAGAGTGTCCAGAGGTCTCAGTGAACAAAATGGGAGGGATTTATGGGCGTGAGCCTGGGGCTATCTGGGGGAAGCATGACCTACCCTGCTCCAAAGAATGTGCAGGAATAAAGGTAATATTCTGAATACCGTGGACTGAAAATGTATGATCCCCTCAAATTCAGTGTTAACATCCTAACCCCCAAGGTGGTGATGCTTAGATGTGGGACCTTTGGGAGGTGACTGGGTCAGGAGGGTTGGAGCCCTCATGGATGGGCCTGGTGTCTTTACGAAAGAGACCCCAGAGAGCTCCTTCCCTGGTCCACGAGGCGAGGACACAGTGAGAAGACAGCGTCTGTGAACCAGGGAGTCCGTTCTCCCTAGACGCGGGGTCTGCCAGTGCCCGGATCTCAGAATTCCTAGCCTCCACAGTCGTGAGAAATGAACGTGTGTCGTTTAAACCGCCCAGATCACAGTGCTTTTGTTACAGCCCAAACAGACCAAGACAGATTGCACCCCTCGGGCCACAGCCCAGCCACGTGTCTGAAGGCCTGAGACGGTGGCAGCTGACGTGGGAAGCTCCTTCCCTGTTCCCGGCTCGCGTCAGATTGTCGCGGCTCTTGCTCCAGAGCTTTATGACAAAGCATGCCACCGGGGCAAGACCGTGTGTGCTCTCATCGGGCCGCCTGGCACTTGGGGGGCCCTGGTGAGTGATTAACTCTTGGAACCTTATCATTCGTCTTAGCAGCGATCTCTTTCAGCAACCGGGTTACCCAACCCCGGCATCATTCGTGTGAGTCAGAAAGGCCCTTTGTCCCTCCCAGCCAATTAAGGCCACCAGCTTTGCAAAAAAACGGCTCCAGAATGTTTCAGGCCCGGAGATGAGATTCCATCTCGCCAAGTGCAAGGTTAGAATTTGCCCCGCCCTCCCAGCTGGGGGCCGCTGCCCTTCCCCTTCCCAACCCTCTGCTTCTGAGGCCTCAAAGGAGGCTGTTCTCCCTGCGGCAGGGACAAGGCTTGACTCTGCAAACACATACCTTCCCACCGCCACCCCAGAAAAAAGAACCAGGGCCTGGGACCCAGTTTGCCCCACATCCACGTAATCTATTCTCCCCACCGGACTTTCCGGGGAAACCTCTGCTTATTTTTCTCTTAGTGTCCCTGTCCTCGGGCAAGTACTGCTTTCATGACTAAGGCCTGTTAGCGTGGGTTACTGCTCACCCGAATGGGTCTTTCTGGAACACAACCCAAAACGGATTCCTTTTATTCTCCACCCCCCATTCTTCCTCTTCTAGCTGCTTTCCTGTTCCCTTGGCTCTGAGGGAGAACTGGCTGAGAGAGAGGCTCGGAGGGTTCTTCTGGTGATTCACCTGGGGATCGTGAGTGGAAACTTCTGGGTGAACCGGTGTACTTGTGATAGCTCCCGAAACTATCCCGGTTCCCATGGACCCCCGCCTCCCTGGGGAACTGTGAGGGGCTGGTTGGGACTGGAGCATGAGTCTGTCACCCGAGCTAAAGGGGGAACAGAAGCCATAGGAAGGCAAGAATCTAGAAGCTAAAAGGATTGTTCAGAGAGTTACCAGAACAGAGGGTTCCGGAGCAGTTGTGATGGGGGAGCATAAGGCAAGCTGACCCCCTGCCACCCGCCCCCAGGTGGGACACGTGTGGCATTCCTCAGGCACTCCTGGCCGCCCAAGAACAAAGGAAAGGGAAACACAAATGGTTACACTGATAGAGATCAAAGTCATACAGGTCATGAGTCTCTTTCAGTTTGCAAATATCTTAGTGAATTACAAGAAAAAGGCAATCTTATCAATAGCCTGATCTCCAGAAACCTGGGGACTCAGTTTCCTGGAGCCCGGACATCAGCCTCCCCTCCATAATGATGTGGGGAACCAAGGCAAAAAGGAAATGGCGGACAAAATTAAGTTTGTTTATAACTTCAGCCCACTGGCAAATACTTGAGGCAAATACAGAAGGTAACACTTCTCCTGGAACCCCCTACCGACCTAATGTTAATGCCTTACTAGGGGGAAAACAACCTTAGCTTGACAATAGCAAGGCCCCTGGCATCTTATGAGTCCTCTTTACTCTATCAAAGTCCTTCTGGAGCCCCCTCCCCCCCCACCTTTGCCTCTCCCTCCCCAACTCCATAGTATATATGCCCCTGGGTCCTGCCCTTCATTCTGAGCCAGGTGATCTGTTCTCTGACGGAGCTCCCACCACCCCTCCATGGCCTCCCTGACTTTCTTCTCACCTCTCACCTGGGGTTGGGGGAGACTTCAGGAGTAGGGTGGCCAGATGAAACACAAGGTTCTAACTAAATTGCAATTTCAAATAAATAGCCCATCATTTTTTCAGTATAAGTATATCCCAAACACTGTGTGGTTTAGTACAAGTATGTCCCCAATGCTGTGTGGTTTAGGGTAAGTATGTCCCAAATACTGTGGTTTCACCTAAGTATGTCTCAAATACTGTGTGGTTTGGCATAAGTATGTCCCAAATACTGTGCGGTTTGGTATAAGTATGTCCCAAATACTGTGTGGTTTAGTGTAAGCATGTCCCCAGCATTGCAGAGTTAATCTTCTAGCTCTGACAGCTCTTGTGGGGAGGGGAATGAAAGGGAGTGAATGGGGAAGTGAGCACCCCAGCTGGGGCTGTCCCGGGCAGCATGGAACTCCGCCCTGGGCTGCCCACTGATCTCTCTCTTTCTCTTTCTCTACTACAGGCAGCGGGAGACAGAGGACTGGCTTCCTTCAGGGCCTGCAGCTGGAGGGAAAGAAAATTCAGGTGAGTGGGGTACTTTAGGGGGTTCCCCTGGGGATCAGTGGGGAACACCACACGTCCAGACCTCACTCAAAGCAGGCTGCTGCTAAGAATCCAGGCCTGACACCATGGGTGTGTTGAAAGGGGTCCCCACAGCCCTGGGCCCCTCCTAGCGAGGGGCCGGTCCTGCACATCCGTGCACAGGGGAGGCAGCCAAGAATAGCCCTTGAGGGGCTGGGAACACCCAGCTTTTACAGCTGCTGTGGTTTTCCAGGTTTGCAACTGCCTATTGGACCCAATGCCCATTTGGTAATAAACGTAGTACCTTGTTTTAACTCTCCTCGGTCTACCCCGGAATGAATGGATGCTATACCCCTCTTCACACGAAGTTTATTTTTAAATGCACGCAGTGCTGCCTTTGTGACATGACGGATGGGTGATTTCCACGGCCCTCTGCTTGGAATCACCGGAACGAGCCACTGCACTGTGGACTGAGACCGGAATGCTGTGTTGGTGACGCCCAGACCATTCATTACATTTCAATAGTGCTTCCCCAGTTATTATGATAACCCAGCCATTCCCCCACCGGGAGGAGGGAAGAGAAGGAACCAGATATTTATTGATTAGCTATAATGGCCAAGCAACACGCGTAGTTGTTTACGTATATTTTATTTAAGCTAATGGGTGTGTATCCTACTACTCATTTCTCAGATGCAGAAGGTACACCTCGGAGAGGCAAGGTTACAATCCCATCGCCAGTGAGGGGAGGAGCCTACCTTTGAATCCAGGTCTGTCTCAATTCACAGTTGAGCATTAATAAAAACGTGCTAGCAGTGAAGGGAAAGAGGCAGGCAATTCTGGTCAAATCTGCTCTGGAAACCCGGTGAAAAGGGCCGGGGGCCGCGTGTCTTGGCATGGCCTAAGAGATGCTCCCCCTGGAGATGTGGAGTAGACAAGGTGATTTCTTGGGGTCCATGCCAACCCCGTGAGCCTAGATCCCTAATATTTTCAGAAAAGATGTTTCGATAATAAACACTTTGGACTGTGAAGCACACTTTTTTTTCCCTTCTTCCTGAACTGCGTCTCAGTAAGGTTTTACGTGGGCAAACCGCCAGGGAGAAATCCATCCATCTCAACCAGAAGTTTGTCACTTGGATACTTGGCCCCGTGTTTGCCAGATCCCATCGCCGCGGTTGGGTTGCTGGCTTGCCCTCGTGTTGGCTGTCCTCGGTCGTGAGGTGTGCCTTCTTGTCTTTGGATGTCGGTTGCAAGGGCCATGTGGCCTTAGCGCCTTGTCACCGGGTTCTGCATTCCAGGCCTCTGCGGGGTGGGGGGAGCGGATGCAGGTGGTGCAGGCTGCATGCTGCCGGGCCGCGGGGATGCTCTCACACCCTCTGCCCCCGGAGCCTCCAGGGGCCCATCCATGCACATCCGCGGCCTCATTTAAGGGCCCATGACACACAGGTCCCTCACCGCAGTGAACGCGGTTCACCGCAACACCGGCTGAACACCCAGTCTGTGTCAGGCCCCCCAACAAGGCCCTGACAAGTGTTCAGAGCAGCCACAGCCCGGGGACAGAGCCAGACTCAAACAGGTTTTCCTGCAAAGGAATGGATTGAGGAAATGTCACGGCTCTTGTGTCAGACATTAGTTCCTAAGTGTTAGGGACTGCTGGGCAGAGCAGAACAATCAACATGAAGACTGTGTTACAATCCATCAGAAAATGTGAATCAAGTTGCAAACACTGAATTGCTTACAGTTTTCAGGAGTATATTCAGGGAATTTGAGAAGTTAGAGGGACTTTTGGAGCCGCCTAGCACAATGGCATTTATTGCATAAAGTGAGGCGTAAATATGGGCATTGTAACTGTGAGGTTGACTGCCACCTAGAGGCTTACAGGGTAATTACACGCATGAGACTCTAAGCCGCTCGCAGGAGAAAAAGGGGCGATCAGGAGAGAGGTACTCTCTTCACCTTTCCCTGTCTACACTCTCCTTTAGCTTGCCTTACCTTCACGGTGGAGCATGGCTGGCAGTTAAAAAAAATTTAACTAATTTATTTTGAGTGCACCAGAGAGACAGAGAGTGAAGAGAGGAGGGGGAGAGAGAGGGAGGGAGACAGTCCCCCGCAGGGCTCACCTTGTCAGCGCAGAGGCTGATGCGGGGCTCGAACTCACCAAAGGTGAGATCACGACCTGAGCTGAAAGAGGAAGACACCTGACCCCCTGAGCTACCCAGGAGCCCCATGGCTGGCAGTTTTAAATACGCCACGTGTCTGAAACCCCTGCACAGATACCTTATTGAATTCATTAACTAAAATAAAACAAAGCCATTCAGCTTCTGGAGAAGCAGCCTGGCCCCAGGGGACGATGCTGTAATATTTCAGGTGGCTTCAGAGTCTGGCCTCGCGCAGGTCTGTCTGTGCAGGACAAGGAAGCTGTCACTGTAGAATCTTAGACACTTAGAGCTGGAGGGGACCTTGGAGATCGTCTAGGATATGATTCTCAGCCTAGGAACCTGGTTTATTGTGGCCAAATTGCAATCAATTGGTGGCCGACCTTTCCAAGTCCCAGGGGAAAAAGTAAGCTAACGAATAAGATTTTCTCATTTCAAAATTTTCTTTCGTGCAATTTTCCTAATTCATTGTATCTACTACCCTCTACTGCTACTAAGTTGGCAACAAGTGACTCTAAAGTAAGACTCTGGGGACAGAGGAGCCGGAGTCAACACCTGCTCCTTCTCCTCCTCCAATGCCCGTGTCTGATAAAACATATACAGTCAGATAAGTCTAACAAGAATTAAGGCGTCTGGTGGCTCAGTGGGTTGAGCATCTGACTCTTGATTTTGGCTCAGGTCATGATCCCAGAGTCGTGGGATCAAGCCCCATGTCAGGCTCTTCACTGACAGTGGGGAGTCTGCTTAAAATTCTCTCTCTCCCTCTGCCCCCACCCTGCTTGCATGCACATGTGTGTGTGCTGTCTCTCTCTCTTTCTCAAAAAAAAAATTATAGAACTGAGGCCTATATTTTCCTGTTTTTGCTGAAAATCTCCTTTTTGAATTTCTTATGTCAACACTAAATTCATAGGAAGCCATGATATTCTGAGGTCACACCGTTATGCATCGAGTGACACGTGGAGGTTCTGTCACCCCAACAGCATAAGAATCCGTCAGTTGCTTCAACCTGAAATTGTCAAGAGGCAATGATTAAGCAAGAGTGTTTATTTGGGATCCAAGAATTACAGTTCAGGGTACACCTATTTGGGGAAGCAACCTAAATAGTGTCCCACTAGGGAGCAAAAGTCAGTGTTTTTTGTTTTTTTTTCCAATATATGAAATTTATTGTCAAAATGGTTTCCATACAACACCCAGTGCTCGTCCCAAAAGGTGCCCTCCTCAATACCCATCGCCCACCCTCCCAACCCCCATCAGCCCTCAGTTTGTTCTCAGTTTTTAAGAGTCTCTCATGCTTTGGCTCTCTCCCACTCTAACCTCTTTTTTTTTTTTTTTTCCTTCCCCTCCCCCATGGGTTTCTGTCAAGTTTCTCAGGATCCACATAAGAGTGAAACCATATGGTATCTGTCTTTCTCTGTATGGCTTATTTCACTTAGCATCACAATCTCCAGTTCCATCCGCGTTGCTACAAAGGGCCTTCTTTCTCATTGCCCTGTAGTACTCCATTGTGTATATGAACCACAATTTCTTTATCCATTCATCAGTTGATGGACATTTAGGCTCTTTCCATAATTTGGCTATTGTTGAGAGTGCTGCTATAAACATTGGGGTGCAAGTGCCCCTATGCATCAGTACTCCTGTATCCCTTGGGTCAATTCCTAGCAGTGCTCTTGCTGGGTCATAGGGTAGGTCTATTTTTAATTTTCTGAGGAACCTCCACACTGCTTTCCAGAGTGGCTGCACCAATTTGCATTCCCACCAACAGTGCAAGAGGGTTCCCGTTTCTCCACATCCTCTCCAGCATCTATAGTCTCCTGATTTGTTCATTTTGGCCACTCTGACTGGTGTGAGGTGATACCTGAGTGTGGTTTTGATTTGTATTTCCCTGATAAAGAGTGACGTTGAGCATCTTTTCATGTGCCTGTTGGCCATCCGGATGTCTTCTTTAGAGAAGTGTGTATTCATGTTTTCTGCCCATTTCTTCACTGGGTTATTTGTTTTTCGGGTGTGGAGTTTGGTGAGCTCTTTATAGATTTTGGATACTAGCCCTTTGTCCGATATGTCATTTGCAAATATCTTGTCCCATTCCGTTGGTTGCCTTTTAGTTTTGTTGGTTGTTTCCTTTGCTGTGCAGAAGTTTTTTATCTTCATAAGGTCCCAGTAATTCATTTTTGCTTTTAATTCCCTTGCCTTTGGGGATGTGTCAAGGAAGAGATTGCTACGGCTGAGGTCAGAGAGGTCTTTTCCTGCTTTCTCCTCTAGGGTTTTGATGGTTTCCTGTCTCACATTCAGGTCCTTTATCCATTTTGAGTTTATTTTTGTGAATGGTGTGAGAAAGTGGTCTAGTTTCAACCTTCTGCATGTTGCTGTCCAGTTCTCCCAGCACCATTTGTTAAAGAGACTGTCTTTTTTCCATTGGATGTTCTTTCCTGCTTTGTCAAAGATGAGTTGGCCATACGTTTGTGGGTCTAGTTCTGGGGTTTCTATTCTATTCCATTGGTCTATGTGTCTGTTTTTGTGCCAATACCATGCTGTCTTGATGATGACAGCTTTGTAGTAGAGGCTAAAGTCTGGGATTGTGATGCCTCCTGCTTTGGTCTTCTTCAAAATTACTTTGGCTATTCGGGGCCTTTTGTGGTTCCATATGAATTTTAGGATTGCTTGTTCTAGTTTCGAGAAGAATGCTGGTGCAATTTTGATTGGGATTGCATTGAATGTGTAGATAGCTTTGGGTAGTATTGACATTTTGACAATATTTATTCTTCCAATCCATGAGCAGGGAATGTCTTTCCATTTCTTTATATCTTCTTCAATTACCTTCATAAGCTTTCTATAGTTTTCAGCATACAGATCTTTTACATCTTTGGTTAGATTTATTCCTAGGTATTTTATGCTTCTTGGTGCAATTGTGAATGGGATCAGTTTCTTTATTTACCTTTCTGTTGCTTCATTGTTAGTGTATAAGAATGCAACTGATTTCTGTACATTGATTTTGTATCCTGCAACTTTGCTGAATTCATGTATCAGTTCTAGCAGACTTTTGGTGGAGTCTATCGGATTTTCCATGTATAGTATCATGTCATCTGCAAAAAGTGAAAGCTTGACTTCATCTTTGCCAATTTTGATGCCTTTGATTTCCTTTTGTTGTCTGATTGCTGATGCTAGAACTTCCAACACTATGTTAAACAACAGTGGTGAGAGTGGGCATCCCTGTCATGTTCCTAATCTCAGGGAAAAAGCTCTCAGTTTTTCCCCATTGAGGATGATGTTAGCTGTGGGCTTTTCATAAATGGCTTTTATGATCTTTAAGTATGTTCCTTCTATCCTGACTTTCTCAAGGGCTTTTATTAAGAAAGCGTGCTGAATTTTGTCAAAGGCCTTTTCTGCATCGATTGACAGGATCATATGGTTCTTATCTTTTCTTTTATTAATGTGATGTATCATGTTGATTGATTTGTGAATGTTGAACCAGCCCTGCATCCCAGGAATGAATCCCACTTGATTATGGTGAATAATTCTTTTTATATGCTGTTGAATTCGATTTGCTAGTATCTTATTGAGAATTTTTGCACCCATATTCATCAGGGATATTGGCCTGTAGTTCTCTTTTTTTACTGGGTCTCTGTCTGGTTTGGGAATCAAAGTAATACTGGCTTCATAAAATGAGTCTGGAAGTTTTCCTTCCCTTTCTATTTCTTGGAATAACTTGAGAAGGATAGGTATTATCTCTGCTTTAAATGTCTGGTAGAACTCCCCTGGGAAGCCATCTGGTCCTGGACTCTTATTTGTTGGGAGATTTTTGATAACCGATTCAATTTCTTCACTGGTTATGGGTCTGTTCAAGCTTTCTCTTTCCTCCTGATTGAGTTTTGGAAGAGTGTGGTGTTTAGGAATTTGTCCATTTCTTCCAGGTTGTCCAATTTGTTGGCATATAATTTTTCATAGTATTCCCTGATAATTGTTTGTATCTCTGAGGGACTGGTTATAATAATTCCATTTTCATTCATGATTTTATCTATTTGGGTCATCTCCCTTTTCTTTTTGAGAAGCCTGGCTAGAGGTTTGTCAATTTTGTTTATTTTTTCAAAAAACCAACTCTTGGTTTCATTGATCTGCTGTACAGTTTTTTTAGATTCTATATTGTTTATTTCTGCTCTGATCTTTATTATTTCTCTTCTGCTGGGTTGAGGCTGCCTTTGCTGTTCTGCTTCTATTCCCTTTAGGTGTGCTGTTAGATTTTGTATTTGGGATTTTTCTTGTTTCTTGAGATAGGCCTGGATTGCAATGTATTTTCCTCTCAGGACTGCCTTCGCTGCATCCCAAAGAGTTTGGATTGTTGTATTTTCATTTTCGTTTGTTTCCATATATTTTTTGATTTCTTCTCTAATTGCCTGGTTGACCCACTCATTCTTTAGTAGGGTGTTCTTTAACCTCCATGCTTTTGGGGGTTTTCCAGACTTTTTCCTGTGGTTGATTTCAAGCTTCATAGCGTTGTGGTCTGAAAGTATGCATGGTATAATTTCAATTCTTGTATACTTATGAAGGGCTGTTTTGTGACCCAGTATATGATCTATCTTGGGGAATGTTCCATGTGCACTTGAGAAGAAAGTATATTCTGTTGCTTTGGGATGCAGAGTTCTAAATATATCTGTCAAGTCCATCTGACCCAATGTATCATTCAGGGCCCTTGTTTCCTTATTGACCATGTGTCTAGATGATCTATACATTTCTGTAAGTGGGGTGTTAAAGTCCCCTGCAATTACCACATTCTTATCAATAAGGTTGCTTATGTTTGTGAGTAATTGTTTTATATATTTGGGGGCTCCTGTATTTGGCACATGGACATTTATAACTGTTAGCTCTTCCTGATGGATAGACCCTGTAATTATTATATAATGTCCTTCTTCATCTCTTGTTACAGCCTTTAATTTAAAGTCTAGTTTGTCTGATATAAGTATGGCTACTCCAGCTTTCTTTTGGCTTCCAGTAGCATGATAAATAGTTCTCCATTCCCTCACTCTCAATCTAAAGGTGTCCTCAGGTCTAAAATGAGTCTCTTGTAGACAGCAAATAGATGGGTCTTGTTTTTTTATCCATTCTGATACCCTATGTCTTTTGGTTGGCGCATTTAGTCCATTTACATTCAGTGTTATTATAGAAAGATACGGGTTTAGAGTCATTGTGATGTTTAATTAAAAAAGTTTTTTAATGTTTATTCATTTTTGAGAGACAAAGAGAGACAGAATGCAAGTGGGGGTGGGGCATAGAGAGAGGGAGACACAGAATCGAAAGCAGGCTCCAGGCTCTGAGCGGTCAGCACAGAGCCTGTCGTGGGGCTCAAACCCATGAACTGTGAGATCATGACCTAAGCCGAAGTCGGTCGCTTAACTGACTGAGCCACCCAGGTGCCCCCCAAATCAGGGTTTTTTTAAAGCAAAAAGGAAATGCTTGTAGCCATTGTTTATGAAGAAGTTTTGATTGGCATTAGCGGCAGGAAGCTAATATTGACTTAATATACAGTAAAACTTTGGATTGTGAGTAACTTGTTCTGTGAGTGTTCCCCAAGACAAGCAAACATTTGCGATAGATTGTAACGTGATAAATGAGCGAAATCTTGCAATACGAGTAGTACGTGATGCCGAATGTCACATGATCACAACTGACCCAATGGTTCTCTCTCCCTCTCTCTCTTGCTGCAGGATTGTGGGTGATCGTCTCCCATGCTCAGATGCTCGGTCTCAGGCCGTGGTGGTTGGCAGAAATCAGCGGTTTTTCAGAATGTTGGAAGGAGCCCACAACTTGCACTAGTGTATTTTTTGTCATTTCAAAGCACCTATAGACAGTTCTTTGCTTTTCATACAAGAGGAAGCTTAGGAATGGTTTGCTTATTCTGGCTCAGGCTGCCTGCAGATATAGACCCTTTCACTTTGCTGCCTTATCGCCAGTTACATTAAATACATTATAGGACAAGAGTTTATTAATACTGTACCATAGTCAACATCCGTGCGAGCGTATACAATGGCTCCCATGCAGAAAAAGATTCCACTGAGTCAACAGAGAGCAGTGATTCTGTTAGTGATAGTCAAAGTCGTCCTATACAATAGCCCTCCTCTCTCGTCTCCCTCACACTAGCCATGAAGGTTTTCAAAGGTAAGTGCAGGTTAATTTGTTTCTTTTTCTTTATATTTTGTATTTTCTTTATTATTTTGCCTCATATTACCGTACTGTAACCGTTTTCAGTAAATAGTTTTGGGTTCTGGAATGCATCATCTGAGTTTCCACTATTTCTTGCGGGGGAATTCACTTTGATATACGAGTGCTTTGGATTCCGAACATGTTTCTGGAACGAATTATGCTCGCAAACCAAGGTTTTTCTGTAACTGGTTCCTACACTGTCACGAAGCAAAGTCTCTTACTGTAGCAGGTTGCAGGGGTTTGGGCTGAGTCCTTGGAATATTTGCTGTTTGGCCCAGTTCATGGCTCCACTGGTGAGGAGATGCCTCAGACTCAGCTCCCCGATGACCTCCTGGATCCGCTTTAAAACCCTTGACACCAAGGGACCCGATTGCATTTCACCTTCCACCGCCTGGACCCCTTGTTTCACAGAGAGATGAAGCAGGTAAGACCCAGGAAGGCGAGGTGACAGGTGCATAGCCCCAGAGCAGTTATTAGAAGAGCTGGACCAGGGCCCCGTTCAGTCTCCTTCCTTCGTAGCCTGTAGCCTGTGCTACGTCTGACACTCAAGGCAAGCTCTCCCAGGTGACATTCCATCCACAGAAACACTTTCCTTTGGTTGAGAAGTGCTGCCTCTGGAAGCCACTTGTTAAACTGTGTGTGTGTGTGTGTGTGTGTGTGTGGCTGCCCCCATTGTCGAGGCAGTGGGGAGAGGCTTATCAGATGGAGGCTGTCCCCTGAAGAGGGGTTTAGAGCACGTGAAACTGCTTCAGAAGGTGGCTGTGGGGGGCACGAAGGATTGGGGCGTCCAGGGCTTGGGTCCTGGGGAGGATGGCGGAGCGCCCACACGTGACAGGGGTGGTTTCTGAGGGGGAAGGGCAGACCTATCTTTTTCCTTAAAAGTCACTAAGGACCTCTGAGCTCTGCATTGCTAAATCCAGTGCTCGGTTCTCAGTCTCCGTCTTGCCCAACCTCAGCCGCGTGTGGCTGTGTTGGTGCCTCCCTCCTCTGCTGTCTTCACTGCTTCCAGACATCACCTTCCCTTGGTGCCCTGCGGGGCGTCCCGTGCTGCTGTTCACTCTCATCCCGTCACCGTGACCTTGGCCTCTTGCCTTCCTTATCCTCACTCACGCTCACTCCCTTGAGGTCTCATCCTGTCCCTTGTCTTTAGAGCCCATCCGACACGACAGAGCTCAGATGTCTTTCTGCAGCCCAGACCTCGCTCCCGAACTGCATAGATGTCCAGTGACCCTGAACAACGTGGTTGAACAGCTCCACGTATAAGTGCATTTTTTCCGATAAATGCAGTGCAGTGCTGTCAATGTGTTTTCTCTTCCTTATGGCTTTTTTTTTTATTTAAAATTTATTTTTTTATTTTTTACATGTCTTTATTTTTTGAGACACATAGAGAGACAGAGCACAAGTTGGGGAGGGGCAGAGAAAGAAGGAGACACAGAAGCTGAAGCAGGCTCCAGGCTCTGAGCTGTCAGCACAGAGCCCGACTCGGGGCTCGAACTCACGAACCGTGAGATCGTGACCTGAGCGGAAGTCGGATGCTTAACCGACTGAGCCACCCAGGCGCCCCTCCTTGTGGCTTTCTTAATAACATTCTCTTTCCTCTAGCTTACTTTGTTGTAGGAATACAGTATAGAGTACACATCACGTACAAAATACGTGTTAATCAGCTGTTTATGTTATTGGTGAGGTTGTTGGTCAATAGCAAGCTGTTAATTAAGTTTTGGGGGCATCGAAAGTTACACAGGGATTTTCCTAACCCTACATTGTTTAAGGGTCAACTGTATATCCAAATCCTACTTGAGATCTTCGCTTGAACGTCTAGGAGACCTCAGGGTGGACATGTCCAAATTCCCCTCGGTTCTGCTCTATCTACGGCTTCCCCCCACTGTAAGCATCGGCACCTTCCTCTGTCCAGAGAGAAAATTCTCGACTCCTCTTTTTCTTACTTCTCATGTCTGATCCACCAGGACACCCTGTGGGCTCTGCCTTCAAACTATGCTCAGAATCAGGCACAACTCGCCGCCTTTCTGCTGCCCCCAGCAGCCCCATCCGTGGCTGGATCTGTGCAGTACCTTCTGGGGAGGCCGCTGTTGGGCAAACAGGCTTGAGTGAGGGACCACCCACGGTGACCCTCCGGCTGAACACAGAGCCGCCCATCAGGCGACCCACCTCAAGACATCCACAGGCCCTAACTAACCAATAGGCTGTTTGCAACTAGGCACAGCTACCAAAAAGGGAAGATGCCCTACGTCACCACACCTGCTCATCGCCCCGCTTTGAGCTGTCATGGCAGACAGCCTCTCCTCCGGACAAACCTCTTTCTCTTTTGTTCTGCCTCAGGTGAATTCTTTCGCCTCCTGAGCCACTGGCTTCCATCCAATCATCACCCACCTTTGGGGACCCCCATCCAACCGGACAGATCCCCCCCCCATTTGGACACCCCACCTTCCATCTGGCCTGCTTAGACTCTGGTTTCTCCCAAGATTTCTCTTCTAAACTGCGTCCAGAATGACACTTTAAAAATGCCTCAGACTGTGTGGTCTCTGCTGAGAACACTGCAAATGGCTGCCCTGTTCGTCCCCTTACCCCAGGTGTGCCGGTCCGGGTCTCCGGGACACAGGTCCCGAGGTTGGAGTACAAGAGCAAAGTGTTTGTTAGAGGATCTAATGAGAGAAAATTGGGCAGGAGCTTAGGAGGTGGGGAGAGGTAGCAGACGACGAAGCCAGTCAGACCCCAGGCGAGGCCCTCCTGTCTCGGGGAGGAAAGTTAGACGGGCAGGCCCCACGCATCCATGCGGCCTCAGGAAGGCCGGGCATGCCCAGAGGAGTTTGTGTGTCCCCGGAAAGTGCCTGCCTCCTAGCCCACCTGCACCCCATCACTGGCTAGGAGAGGCCTTGGGAGGAATGGCCTGGATTTCACACCACGTTGGCTTCGCTGTGGTCACGTGCCCTTGGTACACGGAAGGTTGTGAGGTTGCCTCAGACAGCTTACAGGGCCCACGTGACCTTGTCCTGTCTCTCTGACTTTCACTCCTAAATCATATCCCCTCTCTGTCTGGGCCTCTTCCTCTCACATAACACGTGTGATGGGCCCACACTCCAGACATTTCCTCTGCTTAGATTGCTTTTCTCTGGGTACTGGGTGGGCCGGCCTCCCCCGCACCCTCCCTCAGTCTTCCCAATCCTGCCTTCTCAAGCGAGGCCTCCCCTGACCCCTTGCTTCATATTTCAATCTTGTCTCTCCCACCTGCCTTCCTAATGCCGCTCAACCCGTGCTTCCCTTTTCCTGTTTCCGTTATGTCACTTCTTGCCTTCTAATATGCTGTGTAATCTCCTTGTTGATTCTATTTAACGCTCCGTGTCCCTCCCCTGGAATATTAGCTGCAAGCTGCATGAGCACAGCAATCTTGTATTCATATGATCCAAGTAACTAGAACAATACCTGCCACATGGAAGACACTGGATACATACCTTGAATGAATGAATGAATGAATGAATGAATGAGTGGATGAATGAATGTTGTTCTTAATCTACCCTTTTGGCATACATATATTCTCTGTCAGTCCCCTCTCATTTCTATTTATTGAGCCTCAGCCAGCTGCCACTTGTTGCGCATGGATATTCACGCATCGCCACCGCGTCCTTCAAGGGGGCGTGGTGGCAGCCTCCAAGGTGATCGCTGCCTCCTGGTGTGCGTGCATTTGTAGCCTTCTCCTACATTCTCCCAGGGTTGGTCTGTGTGGCCGGTAGAATGCAGAAGCAATGGCGTCCCATCTCCCAGGTTCCGTGACAGAGGAATTGTGGCTTCTGCCTCGCTGTCTCCTGGATCACTGGAGGAAGCCTGCTGCCAGGTCATGGCCGCACGCAAGTAGCCTACGGAGAAGCCCGTGGGGGGGAAGACGGAGGCCTTCCGCCCACGCCTGTGTGAGGGAGCCATCTTGGAGCAGGCCCTCCAGCTCCGGTGGAGGCCTCAGAAGACTGCAGCTGCCGCTGACCCCTGCCTTGGGAGAGGACCCAAATCCGCACTGACCGCCTGCGCCGCTCACAGATTCCTGACCCTCAGAAAATGGGTGATAGTATAAATGTCTGTGGTTTTAAGCCACTGAGCTTTGGGTAACTTGTCAGGCAGCAATAGGCAATGAATGCAGTAGGCGTTATTATTATTCGCTCAATTTTAGAGGTGATGAGCTTGAACTCGCAGAAACTAACTTGCCTAAGGTCACGCGGCTGTAGGAGTCAGGGCAGGATTTCGGGCTCCTCAACGTGCTGGAGTCGGCCGGGTGCCACAAACCACTTCAAGCTGAACTTTATATAGATCCTGGGTGATAGGTCATGGTGGGGGACGGGGGAGGAGCTCATGTTTGTGAATTTAATCAGGAAGATGAGGCTTCTCTACACAAACCAGCATTGGGTAACGGGATCTCCAGAAGAGTGGAAAAACAAAACCGCACACTTGGGTTTGACCTGAATTCATCTCCTTTGGGTCAGAATGCTCAGCTGCACATCTCTTTAAAATGACATCAGACAAAAAGAATTCCCAAGCTGTCTGCCCCAGTGAGCCCATACCTCTGTACCCATCTGTAATAAAGCCAATAATCGCATTGCTTTCAACTTGGACAGAATTTCCATCCAGGTTTGTTGCTGTGTTTGCTCGCAGTAACCAAGGATTTAAAGTCTCAGTGATGCAATCTTTCCTGTGGCCACTCTCATTTTTCAAAACGCCTGTATATGGCAAAACAATTAAGTCATTTTTGTTTCAGCTTCTGATTTGGCTTCTCTGCCCCCAACATCTTTGCAACATTTGTTCAACTGGGCTGAAAAGAAGGCTCGCCTGAATCGCCTCTTAATAAAATCGCCACCAGCTTCCCTTTGTTGTTGCTTTATCTGTATGGTGGGAGTCAAGGTAACGTTGAATCTGACGGAGCGCGCGTGCAGTTTCCCTCCCGGCTCCCCAGTAGTCTGGGCTCAGCTGGAGGCCACTGTACCATGGCAATTTCCATTTCAGTGACATTATTTCTAATAAATGACAACCCGAGGGTTTATGGGGTGTTTCTGGCCCAGCGAAGTGTAACCAGCAGGAGCTGGGGGCAGGGCTGTTTCCTGTCTCCTCGACGACGCAGTGGTTTCTGCTTCACCATCAAAGATCACAAGAGTGTTTGATGTCGGTTCTTGGAACAGCAATTGGTTAATTAAAGTCACTGAGTGTTTGAACAAATTGAAGGCGAGTGGCAGGCACATCGTTGGCAGCTGGCTGGTGTCAGAGAGGCAGAGAGCGGCTCCCAGAGGAGAGCAGACACAGGAGGGTTCCGGGAATGGAGGAAACAACAACCATTCATCTTTTCCTTGGAGCCAAACCTCCCGATGTTCCCACAAGCAAATCTCTCCACCTGAAGGACCCACCCTGGAAACAAACTCACCGGTTTGATTTCATCTCTCTGTTTCCCCACCACAAGGCAGCCAGGTAGAGAGCGGGGAAGAAGAAAGCTAGGGTTCTGAATGACCTTTGAACTACGCAATTGTTGTTACTACTCAAAGTTTAATATTGTTCCCAAGTGGATGCGTTACTGACGTTTGAGATGGAGGGACGTGGTCATCAAAGTTCGTCTTTTGGGGTGACTCTCGTTTTAGAGCCCTGGCCATCTGTAACAGACTGACTCCTGCCTGCTGACAGGTCTGGAATGAGCCAGGAAGAAGGAGCGCCCTGGCTACTTGGTAGGTCATGGGTGGGTCATGGAATTTGCTCTCTGTTTGTCCATGTCACTCACTTCAGGGGCCTTTATTAAATGTCTGAGGGACTTATAATAGTTCATCTTCTAGATGCAGGGTGTAGGGGACACTGGAAGTGTAGATAAAGATATTCAAGATATCTTTGAATCAAGGCAATGGAGTTACCACTTCTCTTCTCTTGCTGGAGCACTAAAACAAGCCTCTCAAGGGCTCCGTGGGCATGAGTTTTATGACATTCATAAATAAGAAAATTGTGGCTTTCTGTTGAGTGTTATAGTATCTTGCGAGGATCGTAGTCAAAACATTCCCAATTAGAACAGGCCTATAAACGTGGGCTGGGTCTTAATAGAAGTAATCTTAACATGTTTCTTGCAACTTGCAAGATGGATGTATAGAATATTTATTTAGTTTTCTGTAGGCCTGAATCTCTTCCCGTGCATACAAATTCTCTGTTACAATTGGCTAGGAAGGTCAACTATAAATGTTTTATAAGTCAAGTGTTAAACGCGCGTTTGGAACAGGACTGTGCCAGAACCGCATTACCCAGGGTTCAAGAATGAAAATAGGAACGAGTTCCATCTGAAGACTCCACCACCAGGTAACAGGGGATGGTGAGTCTGGGGCACCATCGATTCGTATGAAGAAGAAAGACCCGTGCCATTTACGCAGTCAACTGCACTCGTGAATGACTATTTTATTTATTTTATTTTTTATTTTTTAAAATGTTTGTTTATTTTGAGAGAGAGAGCATGTGCACACAGGCACAAACCCACAAGACAGAGGGGAGGGGCAGAGAGAGAGGAAAGAGTCCCAAGAAAGTTACACGCTACCGGCTCAGAACCTGATGCGGGGCTCGATCCCGTGAATGGCGAAATCATGATCTGAGCTGAAATCAAGAGCCGAATGCTCAACTGACTGAACCACCTAGGTGCTCCGTGAATGACTGTTTTAAGCGGACTCCTTTGCATTTGATGACATGGATTCATAAGGTGATATAAGATTGCAACTTTGTCTTCCATTTCAAAGGAAGTTAAACACACTTACCCTGCATGGTTCTTCCCTGGAGTGCTCAGGGGATGGCATTTGTTGAGCGCTAAAAAAGACCTTACATGTAGTTCACTCTTCCACTCTGTATACTTTTACAGATGAGAAATGTGATGATGAGAGAGGGCAGGACATTATCCAGAGCACACGGCTTGTTTGAGACAAAGGGAGGCAGGGGTCGGGGGAGAGCCCACATTGATCCTTTTCACTCCTGCCTCTCCCTACCGGCTCCTTCCCCTCCATCTGTAAACACCATCTAATCTCCTTTCAGTGTAAAATAAACAAAACACCAAAGGGAAAAACCAGAGCCCTCCTGCCCCCACACCTGCGATGGCCCCCCAGGTGCTGTCTGAGCGCTCCTCATTCCATACTCTTTAAATTTTTTTTTTAGTGTTTGTTTATTTTTGAGAGAGAGATGGCGTGTGAGCAGGGGAGGGGCAGAGAGAGAGGGAGACACGGAATCGAAGCAGGCTCCAGGCTCTGAGCTGTCGGCACAGAGCCCGACGTGGAGCTCGAACCCACTAACCGTGAGATTGTGACCTGAGTCGAAGTCGGACACTTAACCAACTGAGCCATCCAGGCGCCCCATCCTCATTCCATACTTTTTAAGGAGCACCCTCTGTTGGGCCATCTCAACTACCACATCTCCCTTCCTGTCCCTAAACACCTGTTGGGGGGCTTCTTCCTGTTCCAAATCCAGTGAACGTTTGTCTGCCTTCTTGGTGGCACTCTTGCTTTGTCTCTTCATGCTTCTGGCTTCTCTGCCATTACCCTGTCCTGCTTCTGATCACGGTCTCTGAACTTTCCTTCAGGACTCTGACACCTCTCTTCCTGAGGGCATGCCCGCATTCTACAGCTGCCTGTTTCCACTCACAGCCATTCTCGTGCTTGGTCCTGGGCCGTGTGTCATGCTTGGGATCAACTAAGAAACAGGCGTTGGGTCTCCCCAATAAAACCTACATTCTGGGTGTCACTCCTGAACTTCAGTCTGAATATCCGACTGCTTGTTGGACAACTCCACCTGGGAGCACTAGAGAAACCTGCACTCCGCCTGTTCCAAGTGGGATTCATGGTCAGAACAAGCACTGGGCCTCATGTATCATTGATTCTCCGGCACGTACCCTATAGCAGGCACTCCGTAACTGTCTGTTGGCTGAGTGAGAATCTTACTCGGAAGACAGGGTGGGGTGGAAACCTTTGAAAACTCCAAGAGAAGGTAAAAGTTCCAAAGTGATGCGAGGAATATAGCTTGGAGTGTTTATCAGACACGGTGCTTCCAATGGACTCAAGAAGCCAGGTCTCTGAAGATGAATGCTTGGCGGTAGACATTGTTCTCTAGCACCACCTAGTGGATATTCTGAGTTGGCCAGTGTACCTCCATCTTTTAATCAAAAATGACAACTAAAGTGTTGCACTGTAATAGTACCTGCCAAACATTTTACATAAATTACCTCGTTTAATATCCACAAGATAAGTATTATCCCCTCCCCCCCCCCCCATTTTACAGGTTAGCAAATGAAACCTTGGAGATTTTAAGGAACTTGCCTGAGTTCACACCACTACGTCTCCGGCACTAAGACTTTGCCACTCCGCTATACAGTTTTGCATGTCTTTTTCTAGTTGTTGTATTCAGCTGTTGTTATTTCAGCTCATCTGTCACAGAACATGAGGAGTCGACTGATGGGGCTCCGAGACTGTGTAAGAGACATTCCAGCAAAAATTAGCTGTACCAGCAGTGCTAATAACAACAAACACAAAGCACGTGCTATGTACAGGCAGTGTTCCAGGTCTTCCATACATCATCTAGTTTCATTCTTACAACTAGTCCATAAAGAAATACTCTGATCATCTCTGTTTTAGTTTCCCAAGGACAGCAGCTGGTAGTGCTGAAGCCTGAATTCAACCAGGTAGCCTGGCTCCGGAGACAGGCTCTTATCTCCTATCAGAACAAACAACACTGGGGAGATGTTCAAAGGATCGAAGGTGCCTTGACAAAGTTTCTCTCATTTGATTTTCGTGATCATTTATTTACATGTTTGGTCCACATCTGACTACCGTCATCAGCGCCTGGTGTGGGACCTTTCCCATAGCAGAATTTCAAGCACCACTCATCGAATGAATGATCTGTATTATATGATATTGGATGATGATGGCTTCATGTGTCCATCACCCCAAATGGCTTATTTTCCCTTTGCTTTTTTAAAAAACTTAAAAAAAATTCCAGTATAGTTAACATACAGTGTTAGATGAGTTTCAGGTGTACAACATAGTGATTCGACGCTTCCATACATCACCTAGTACTTATCACAAGTGCACTCCTTAACCCTCATCTCCCATTCCCCCCATCCTTCTTCCCGTCTCCCCTCTGGTAACCATCGTTAGTTCCCTAGAGTTAAGGGTTGTCTCTCTTTTTCTGTTTGCTCGTTTGTTTCTTAAATTCCACATATGAGTGAAATCATATGGTATTTGTCTTTCTCTGATATATTTTACTTCGCGTTATACTCTGTAGCTCCATCCATGTCGGTCCAAATGGCAAGATCTCAATTATGTTTTATATGACACATCTTCTTTACCCATTCATTAGTCGATGAACACTTGGGTTGCTTCCATATCTTGGCTACTGTAAATAATGCTGCTATAAACATAGGGGTGCATGTATCCCTTTGAATTAGTGTTTTTGTACTCTTTGGGTAAATACCCAGTAGTGAGATTGCTGGATTGTAGGGTTCTATTTTTCACGTTTTGAGGAAACTCCACACTGTCCTCCACAATGGCTTGCACCAACAGTGCAAGAAGTTTCCTTTTTCTCCACATCGTCGTCAATGCCTGTTGTTTTTTGTGTTGTTGATTTTAACCGTTCTGACAGGTGTGAGGGGATATCTCCTTGTGATTTTGATTTGCATTTCCCTGATGGTAGGTGATGTTGAGCATCTTTTCTTGTGTCTTCTGGCCATCTGTATGTCTTCTTTGGAAAAGTGTCTGTTCATGTCTTCTGCCCATTTATGTTATATTATTTGTTTTCCATGGTGTTGAGTTTTATAAGTTCTTTATGTATTTTGGATACTAACCCCTTATCAGATACATCATTTGCAAACATCTTCTCCCATTACATAGGTTGCCTTTGAGTTTTGTTGATTGTTTCCTTTGCTGTGCAGAAGCTTCTCATTTTAATATAGTCCCAATAGTTTATTTTTTGCTTTTATTTCCCTTGCCTCAGAAGACATATCTAGAAAAACGTTGTTCCAGCCAATGTCACAGAAGTCACCTCCTGGTTCTCTTCTAGGATTTTGATGGTTTCAGATCTCACATTTAGGTCTTTAATTAATCCATTTTGAATTTATACTTGCGTATGGTGTAAGAAAGTGGCCCAGTTTCTTTCTTTTGCATATAGCTGTCCAGTTTTCCCAATACCGCTGTTGAAGAGACTTTTTCCCACTGGATATTTTTTCCTGCTTTGTAAAAGATTAACTGACCATATGGTTGTGGGTAATCATTTCTGGGTTTTTTTTTATTCTGTTATATTGATCTATGTGTCCATATAACTATGTCACCAGGACAATACTGTTTTGACCACTACAGCTTTGTAATGTAAGTTGACGTCCAAAATTATGATGCCTCCAGCTTTGCTTTGTTTTTTCAAGATAGCGTTGGCTATTTGGGGTCTTTTGTGGTTCCATACAAATTTTAGGATTATTTGTTCCATTTCTGTGAAAAATACTGTTGGTGTTTCATAGGGAATGCATGAAATGTGTAGATTGCTTTGGGTAGTATTGACATTTTAACAATATTTATTCTTCCAATCCATGAGCATGGAATTTCTTTCCACATCTTTGCCTCGTCTTGAATTTCTTGCATCAGTTATAGTTTTCTGAGTATAGGTCTTTCACCTCTTTAGTTAGGTTTATTCTTAAGTATCTTATTAATTTTGGTGCAATTGTAAATGGGATTGCTTTCTTAATTTCTCTTACTGCTGCTTCATCATTGGTGTATAGAAACGCAACAGATTTCTGTACATTGATTTTGTATACCACAACCTTACTGAATTCATTTATCAGTTCTAGTAGTTTTGGGGTGGAGTCTTTCAGGTTTTCTCTATATAGTATTATGTCATTTCACAAAGAGTGAAAGTTTTACTTCTTTACTTATTTGGATGCCTTGTGTTTCTTTTGTTGTCTAATTGCTATGTCTAGGATTTCCACTTCTATGTTGAACAGAAGTGGTGAGAGTGGACATCACTGTCTTGGAAAAGCTCTCAGTTTTTCCCCATTAAGGATGATTTTAGCTGTGGGTTTTCCACACATGGCCTTTATTATGTTGAGAAATGTTCCCTCTAAGCCTACTTTGTTGAGAATTTTTATCATGAATGGATGTTGTACTTTGTCAAATGCCCTTTCTGTATCTATTGAAATGATCCTATATGGTTCTCATCCTGTCTCTTATTGATGTGATGTATCACGTTGACTGATTTGTGAATACTGAACCTTCCCTGCAACCCAGGAATAAATTCCATTTGGTCATGGCAAATGATTTTTATAATGTATAAAACATAATATAAAATGGATTTGGTTTGCTAGTAATTTCTTGAGAATTTTTGCATCTATGTTCATCAGAGATATTGACCTGTAGTTCTCTTTTTTTGTGTGTGGTGTCTTTATCTCATTTTGGTATCAGGATAATGCTGTCTCCATAGAATGAATTTGGAAGTTTTCCTTTCTCTTCTATTTTCTGAAGTAGTTTGAGAAGAACAGGTATTAACTCTTTTTTAAATGTTTGGTAAAATTTGCCTATGAAGCTATCTGGTCCAGGACTTCTGTTTGTTGGCAGTTTTTTGATTACTGATCCAATTTCTTTGCTGGTAATCAGTCTGTTCAAATTTCGTATTTCTTCTTGTTTCAATTTTAGTAGGTTATATGTTTCTGGGAATGGATCCATTTCTTGTAGGTTGTCCAATTTGTTGGCATATAGCTTTTCATAATATTCTGTTATAATTGTTTATATTTCTGTGGTGTTGGTTGTTATTTCTCCTCTTTCATTGGTGACTTTATTTATCTGAGTCCTTTTTCTTTTTTTCTTGATAAGTCTGGTTAGGGGTTTATCAATTTCATTGATTTTGTTTTTCAAAGAACCAGCTCCTGGTTTCATTGATCTGTTCTATTGTTTTTTAAGTTACTGTATCATTTATTTCTGCGCTAATCTTTATTATTTCCTTCCTTCTGCTGGTTTTAGGTTTTGTTTGCCCTTTTTCTAGCTCCTTTAGGTGTAAGGCTAGGTTGTTTATTTGGGATTTTTCTTGCTTCTTGGGGTAGGCCTCTATTGCTATGAACTTCCCTCTTAGAACTGCTTTTGCTGCGTTCCAAAGATTTTGAACTGTTGTTTCATTTTCATTTGTTTTCATGTACTTTTTTATTTATTTGTTTATTTCCTGGTTGACCCATTCATTGTTTAGTAACATGTTATTTAACCTCCACATATTTGTGTTATAGACTCTAAGTCTAAAGTTCTTTCTTGGTCAGCAAGAAAGTGGGGCAGAGGATTAAAGTGCAAGATATGGCTAATGTCCGGGAAAAAGCAAGAGCCCCAAATAAGGGTCCTTGCTCCATTTTTATTAGGACCAGAAGGCTTACAGACATGGTGATGGACGTGCACAAAGAGACAATGAAATTGTGAATATTAACTCATGGACGTCAGGGAAAGGGGGTCATGAAGATATTCAGGGTTAGGGGTTTGGGTTAATGCAAAACAAAATCCTGGCACTGGGCAGCTGGGCAGAAAGTTGTTCACGGTGTACATAAGGTAAGACCGCTGTTTATCTTAGCTAGCCTAGGGAATTAGACAGATAGGACACGTGACCTCAGGGTTAACAAGGCACCTTTCTTTTGTTAATCATCTCCACTCTGGGCTGCTTCACTCACAGCACAGTGCAGCGGTCTATAGCCCTATTTACCTGTTTACCTAACTTGGTCCTTCCCTCCTGTGAAAGCAGCTTTCTGTTGTAGTACTAAATTGGGGGGTGCTTCTGCCCTGAATCTTGCTTACCTCATATACCCTTGTATTGGGGCCTTTGCCCCCCTCTCTATTCTGGAGGCTTTGCCCCTCCTTCTCTATTCTGGGGGCCCTGATGCCTCCCTACTTTATTCTGGGGGTATTACCTAGTTTACCCAAGCTTGGGTGAGAGCACCCTATGGCTTTGTAACTCTCTATGCCTTGTTAACCCATTGGTTCAAGCCCAGGGAATTTCTAAGCTTATTCCCCACATATTTGTGGTCTTTCCAAATTTTTTCTTGTGGTTGACTTCTAGTTTCACAACATTGTGGTCAGAAAAGATGTGTGGTGTGATTTTGGTCCTTTTTAATTTGTTAAGGCTTATTTTGTGGCCTAATAAGAAATCTATTCTGGAGAATATTCCATGTGCACTTGACAAGAAGGTGCACTCTGCTGTTTTAGGAAGGAATGTTTTGAATATATCTGTTAAATCCATCTGGTCTAATGTGTCATTCAAAGCCATTGTTTCCTTGTTTATTTTCTCTTCAGATGATCTGTCTGTTGATGTGATTAGGGTGTTAAAGTCCCCTACTATTATTGTATGATTGTCAGTTGGTTCTTTTATGTTTGTTATTAATTGCTTTATGTATTTGGGTGCTTCCATGTCAAGTGCATAAATATTTACAACAGGTGTACCTTCTTCTTGGAGTTTCCCCTTTATTAATACATAGAGCTTTTCTTTGTCTCATTCCAGTCTTTGTTTTAAAGTCCATTTGTCTGATCTAAGTATTGCTACTCTGGTTTCCTTTGACAGCCATTTGTATGATAAATGTTTCTTCATCCATTCACTTTCAATCTGTAGGTGTTTTTAGGTCTAAAATGAGTGTCTTGTAGACAACATGTAGATAGTTCTTGTGGCTGTTGTTTTTATCCATTCTCTCACCCTATGTCTTTTGATTAGAGAATTTATTCCATTTGCGTTCAAAGTAATTATAGATAGATATGTATTTATTGCCATTTTATTGTTTTGTGGTTGTTTCTGAAGATTTTCTCTGATTCTTTCTTGTCTTTAATGGTTTAGTGGTTTTCTTTAGTGATATATTTGGATTTATTTCTTTTTCTTATTTGCATATTTATTAGTAATTTTGATATGTGGTTACCATTAGGTTTGTATATAAACTCTCCCACACATAGCATTCTTTATTAAGTTGATAGTCATTTAAATTTGAACCCATCTTTTCTCCTCTCATCCCAATGTTTCAGGGATATGGTGTCATATTTTCCAACCTTTTATTTTGTGAGTTCCTTGACTGATATTTTACAAAAATGTTTATTTTTACTGCTTTTGTGTTTCCTACCTTCATACTGTCACTTTCTGTCTTTCCTTTCCATTCAAAGAGTCCCTTTTAATATTTCTTTCAGGACTTTTTTAAGTGGTCATGAACTCCTTTAGTTTTTGTTTGGGAAACTCATTATCTCTCCTTCTATTCTGAATGATAGCTCTGCTGGATAGAGTATTCTTGGTTGCAGATTTTTCCCATTCAACACTTTGAATGTATCATGCCATACCCTCCTGGCTTGGAAAGTTTCTGCTGAAAAATCCCCTGATAGCCTTATGGGGTTTCCCTTGTATATAAGTGACTTATTTTGTCTTGCTGCTTTAAAAATGTTTTCTTTATCACTATATTAACCATTGTAATGATAATATGTCTTGGTGTGGATCTGCTTTTTTGATTTTGTTGGGGGCTCTCTGTGCCTCCGGGATCCTGATACCTGTTTCCTTCCCTAGATTAGGGAAGTTTTCAACTATTATTTCTTCAAATAAATTTTCTGCCCCCTTTTTTCTCTCTTCTTCTGGGACTCCTACAATGCGCATGTTATTACATTTGATGGAATCACTGAGTTCCCTAAGTCCATTTCCATTTTGCATAACTCTTTTTTCTCTCTTTTGTTCAGCTTGAGTACTTTCCATTACTCTGTTTTCCAAGTCATTAATTCTTTCCTCTGCTTCTTCCAGCCTGCTGTTCATTTCATCCAGCATGTTTCTCATTTTGTTTATTGAGTCCTTTATCTCTGCTATGTTATTTCTTATCCCTGTGTTAAGAGTCTCACTCATGTCTTCCACTCTTTTCTCAAGTTCAATGAGTATCTTTGTGAATATCTTAATGAATAATTTGTTTGGATTAAGGAATTCTGAATCCAGAAAGTTCTTATTAAAGGGAAAATAAGTGAGATTGAGGGAAGATAGCAACAAGTAGGAGGGCCCAGGCTTACCCCATCCCATGAATACAACTGGATAACTATCCAATCATCCTAAATACCCCAGAAATTTACCTGAAGATGGGCAGAACAAACTCCATGACTAAAGGCAGAGAAGAGACCACATCAAAGAAGGTAAGAAGTGCAGAGAGACAGTTTGGGAGAGAAATAGATCAAGACTACCATGGTGGGGAGAGAACCACAGTCACAAAGAAAGGTGAGAGAGAGAGAGACTAGCACCAGGGGAACCCACATTGGGAAGACAAAATCCCCATATCAATTGCCTTGGAAAGCAAGAGGGCCAAATTTCATGAGTTCTTGCAACCACTGGGTCTTAAAGCCTGGAATTTATAGGTGAGCAGGTTTGGCTTAGGGAAAGCTAGAGGCATTGGAGCTGTTCTTGGAAAGAAGGCAGGGCAAACAGCCTGTGGACATATAGCATGGAAACAGCAATCTGGAAACAGTACCTGGAGCACATGGGGGGAAGTTATTTTTTCTTCTCAGAGTGTGTCCCAGAGGGGCAGCGTTCATAGAGAGACCCCCTCCAGGAACAAAGGAACTGTCAAACACCATTTCCTTCCCTTGCCCCTCAGCATAAACACAGGGCCACCTATGGGAACCAGTGCAACACAGACACTCACTACCTAACTTGCTTATGTGAAACCCCTCCCTCATGCTCCAGTGGAACCACCATTCCCAGTCTCTCTTGCCTCAGTCCCAGCATGGCAGGCCCCCTCCCCCAGAAGACTGGCTGAAATTCCTGCCACCATCATGTCTCCCAACCTGGGAATTCTTCATCATAAGGCTATTACCCTCAAGAACAGGAGAAGTAACTGACTTTCCTAGCATACAGAAATAGACACAGGGACTTAGATAAAATGAGAAGACAGAGGAATTTTTTCTAAATGAAAGAACAAGACAAGACCACAGTCAGAGATCAAGGTGAAATTGTTATTGATAACATGCCTGACAGAGAATTTAAAGTAATGATCATAAATATACTTATTGGACTTGATAAAAGAGTGGAAGACATGAGTGAGACTCTTAACACAGGGATAAGAAATAACATAGCAGAGATAAAGGACTCAAACAAAATGAGAAACATGCTGGATGAAATGAACAGCAGGCTGGAAGAAGCAGAGGAAAGAATTAATGACTTGGAAAACAGAGTAATGGAAAGTACTCAAGCTGAACAAAAGAGAGAAAAAAGAGTTATGCAAAATGGAAATGGACTTAGGGAACTCAGTGATTCCATCAAATGTAATAACATGCGCATTGTAGGAGTCCCAGAAGAAGAGAGAAAAAAGGGGGCAGAAAATTTATTTGAAGAAATAATAGCTGAAAACTTCCCTAATCTAGGGAAGGAAACAGGTATCAGGATCCCGGAGGCACAGAGAGCCCCCAACAAAATCAAAAAAGCAGATCCACACCAAGACATATTATCATTACAATGGTTAATATAGTGATAAAGAAAACATTTTTAAAGCAGCAAGACAAAATAAGTCACTTATATACAAGGGAAACCCCATAAGGCTATCAGGGGATTTTTCAGCAGAAACTTGGGGAAGGTGCTTTTCAGTACCTGGGGGTATTCTCAATCCTACCCATGGTAACCTACTTTTAAAATTTATGTTGAACACGGGTACAATGTAACATCACTGCTTAGCTTCTGTCTCAGCCACTGAACTTAGTCTGGGGAGGCCTATGGGCCCAGTTCTTCTGTTAAATTATTTGGTGCAGGCTACTTGGTTCTGATTTGACATCCATGCCATATACACCACAGGGTTAGGATTTTATGCAAATAGCTTGGTCCCCTCCTGAGTGCCCATGGCTACAAGCTATGGGCAATGCTTCATTTGTGACCTCTGGATAATTCTTTTCTGTCATACTTACATTTGCTTTTATATTATAGGTATCCACGAAGCAAGGCAAGTATCTACTTTTTCAAGACTTGATGTGGAGGAAAAACCTACAAGAGAAAAAGAGTATCTTTGGTGGAAATTTTCCTTTGTAATAGAGTTAATGTACAAGATCTTAAATGAAAAAACCTCCCCTAGATATTTGGTCAACCTGTGATGTGGTGAAACACAACTTTGGGTGTAAATTTTAACTTTTTGCTCTGAAAAATTTTCAAAAGCATGTGCTTAAAAAGATCAATGCTTTCATTCTCATATTGGCTAATTTAGCATTGTGTTGAGATCTTTTAATGAGCTTAAAATTCAAAGGGGATTTTGGCTTTTCAATAGTAAATATTCTTCACCCATAAGTATGAGATAAGAGAAGAATGTTGCTCTGGACTGAATTGTCTCCCTCCCTATCCCTCAATTTTGTCAGTTGAAACCCTAACCCTCAATGTGACTGTATTCAGAGTTGGGGCCTTTGGGAATTAGAGTTGCATGAGGTCATGAGGGTAGAGCCCTTGGTGATGGGGTTAGTATCCTTATAGGAAGAAGAAGAAGGTGGGAGGGGGCATCTGGGTGGCTCTTTCAGTTAAGCATCCAACTTTGGCTCAGGTCACGATCTCACAGTTTGTGGGTTCGAGTCCCACATCAGACTCTGTGCTGGCAGTGTGGAGCCTGCTTGGGATTCTCAATCTCTCCCTCTTTCTCTGCTCCTCCCCTGCTCTCTGTCTCTTTCCAAAATAAACTTTAATAAAAGAAAAAAAAAGAAGAGGAAGAAGGAGAGATTGCTTTCTTTCTGCCATTTGAGGACACACTGAGAAGGTGACCCTCTGCAGGCTCAAGAAGAATGCTCTCACCAGGCACTGAATCAACCAGGGCCTCGATCTTGAACTTCCCAAGCACCAGAACTCTGAGAAACAAATGTCTGTTGTTTAAGCCACTTAATCGGGGCGCCTGGGTGGCGCAGTCGGTTGGGCGTCCGACTTCAGCCAGGTCACGATCTCGCGGTCCGTGAGTTCGAGCCCCGCATCAGGCTCTGGGCTGATGGCTCTGGGCTGATGGCTCGGAGCCTGGAGCCTGTTTCCGATTCTGTGTCTCCCTCTCTCTCTGCCCCTCCCCCGTTCATGCTCTGTCTCTCTCTGTCCCAAAATAAATAAAAAACGTTGAAAAAAAAAATTTAAGCCACTTAATCTATGGCATTTTGTTACAGCAGCCTAAGCAGACTAATACAAATATGATTAAGAAGAACCCTGTTGGTTGGTTTTCTTTTCCTTTTTTCTTTTTTTATTTTTTAGAGAGAGAGAGCAGGGTGGGAAGGGCAGAGAGATAGAAAGAGAGAGAGAATCTTAAGCAGGCTCCACAGTCAGCACAGAGTTCGATCCCACGATCTTGGGATCATGACCTGAGCACAACTCAAGAGTCAGAAGATTGACCGACCGAGCCACCCAGGCGCCCCTACCAAGTGGTTTTAAACACATGGGAGAAACATCACATTTTGGATTTTTGAAAGACAGTATGATTTTTTTCCCCTTGTGTTCTTATGGTAAGGCAAGACGTTTGCATTTCTACTGAGCCTTAGTTTAGTGCAACAGGAACCCCTCATCGTCCCTGTGCAAACGGCAAATTGTATTCTGTCAGTAAGGCTGGACATATTACAAGGCAACGAAAAAGTAAGCAGCACAAGGTCAGAACTGCTTTTGCTCATCCCTGAACCTCCAGTGCCCAGAACAGAATTGTAGTACTCAGAACAATTTGCTGAATGAATTGGGGGGGGTGAAGGAATGAAAGCCAGTGGGATGTCCTTAGGTCAGGCTCTTGCTCTTCCATAGAGTAACCAAGGGCAAGGTAATGAATTTCATTCAGCTTCAACTTCCTCCTCAAAACGGGCATCATAACACCAACATGGCAAGGTTGTTGCAAAGATTCAAGACAGTCAATACAAAGTGCTTAGCATAAGTCCCGATGCTCATGAGACCCTCAGTTCTATTGCAGCTCTTGTTTCAAGGAAAGAATAGTTGGAGCTGCCCTTTGGTGGAAGGGGCAGGGTTTGACCATGACTCTGAAGAAATAAAGATACACAGAGAGGTGGAAAGATAAGGTGCTATGTATATACGATACAATATAATTTGTATATAGTATGGTCCCAGTAATAGTGTTGAAAACAACCCTATTGGGGCACCTGGGTGGCTCAGTTGGCGAAGCATCTGACTCTTGGTTTCGGCTCAGGTCATGATCTCAGGGTGCAGGGGATTGAACCCCACGTCAGGCTCTGTGCTGACAGTGTGGAGCCTGCTTGGGATTCTTTCTCTCTGCCCCTCCCCCACTTGTGCTCTCTCTCTTTCTCTCTCAAAATAAATAAACATTAAAAAAAACAAACCAAAACCCAACCACTGTGGGCCTGCCACGCCCAGAAGCACACCATTTCTGAGTGCACCAGCACGATGTTAGTGGTCGCTCCCCTCCGGCTAAAGGATGGATAAAATAGGAGTGTGACTGGAGATCTTCAGTCCTATCCGCTATCATATTATTTATATATGCAAAAATGAGCACGGCCTACTTTTGTACAACAATGTTAAAAGAACAGCTTGCAGAAGGATGAGGTGGCATCCAACTAGATAGGAATGGAGTGGGGATTCCAAGGGAGAGACCTAAGTTAGAGGTCCGCCGCATACTTTGTTAATTTACATTAGCAAGAGTGATCTCTCTCGAGCATGCAAATCGGCACTGCTTCCCAGATTCCCACTCCTTTCCTCCCAACATCAGTTCAAGAGAGTTTCCCAAACTCCCCTTTTCTGGACTTGAAATTTAAGTAGGTATAAATCTTATATCCTGAGAGATCTCACTGGATTTTGACCCTCACCTCAAATACTTGTTTATAAAACAGAGACAAGTCAATGGCTTGAATATATGGTTCCCTTCTCTCCTTGCTCACCTGCCCCCCCCACCCCCGCCTCTCCCCTTGGCCGTTTAATCCAAGGGGTGGAAGAAAAGAACACAGCGTCCTTTATCATGGGTGTCATGGGCAGGACACAAAAAGCACGATATCCTCGGTCCAGTCAAGAGACGCTGCAATTTGCCAAAATAGTTCTTTCAGACGTGCAGAGATCGTCGTGTGTGACTCTACCGACACTTATCTCCAAACCTTGGCAATGCTAACTCATTCACCCTTAAAGCTTGCAAGAAACTTCGGTAGAGCCACACAGCAATGAACTCCAGGTCTGATAGGCATTCAAGAGGGATAGAACCCAGATCGCGTAACGGTTGGTAAAAAATCTCTTCTTTTCCCCTTCTTGCCCACTGCTCTAATGCTGAAGAGGGACAATGTCACATTCTGCTGCCCAAGCCTAATGCTTTTACCATCATTTAATGTTTTTTTTTTTTCCCCTTTGTGTTTTCAAGGCTGTGTATTCCGTGAAAATATTCCCCTGGTAATGATCCGTCATCGTTAGTAATAATAACATGTAACATTAGTCAGAGCTGCTCTCTGGCAGGGATAGGATTGCAGAGTCCT
Organism: Lynx rufus; assembly: GCF_022079265.1. Lineage (NCBI taxonomy): Eukaryota > Metazoa > Chordata > Mammalia > Carnivora > Felidae > Lynx > Lynx rufus. The sequence goes on along the minus strand of NW_025814889.1, from coordinate 26,914,644 downwards.
GGTCTGGTAGTGTTGCATCAAGAATATGATGTGAATGTAATGCTATTTCTGGAATATATACATCTCCAGGGACTCAGGAGGTGCACAGAGGGTACAAGAACTTATTTTATTGGAATGTCAATCTGTTTCATTTTTTATCACACTTGGCGTTTCTCTGAGCTAATTTCCGCCACAAAATGTGGAGCTGTGATTTATGTGGACGGAGGGCTCCTGAACTTCGGGTCGCACAGCTCACATGACTGGGCCGGAGCCTGACTCGCCTGCTGGGGCTTGGCGTGTTAGGTTTGGCCTCGAAGCCGCAAACATTCGCATGACGTGGAAAGCAAATGTTTTTGGTCTTTCAGAAGAGGTGTAAATCCTCGGTCAGATCTGGTTTCCCTGGGAAGTGTTCATTTGGGTAAGTTTTCTGGTAGCTCCCTCTCCCTAACTGAGCCAGTTACTTTCACAGAGTGCAGTTGCCTGTGCACTTGTCACCATTCACTGTTTTATTTTTGTGAATGTTTCTTCATTTATTTTGAGAGAGAGAGAGAGAGCATGCAAGTGGGGTGGGGAGGGGCAGAGGGAGAGAGAGAGGATCCCAAGCAGGCTACCTGTTCAGCGCAGAGCCCCACGCGAGGCTCCATCCCATGGTTGTGAGCTCATGACCTGAGCCGAAATCAAGAATCAGATGCTTACCCGACTGAACCACCCAGGTCTCCTACCTGTCACCATTTAAAATGCAATTTCTGAAAAATAAAATGATGGTTTTCGGAGATGACTCATCAGTGAGAGAACGGACACATGGCAGGTGTCTGGGACAGTGGCTCTCACCTTCCCTGTGTCCTCTCCATGCCCCCAGCAGCCAGACCTTTCCCACTTCCAAAGGACCTCCTCCAGAGCAGACTCGATGTCACATATCTGCCCCCTACTTAAAAAAAATTTTTTTAATGTTTATTTTTTTTCAGAGAGAGACAGAGACAGAGCATGAGCAGGGGAGGGCAGAGAGAGAGAGGGGGGGAGACACGGACCTGAAGCAGGCTCCAGGCTCTAAGCTGTCAGCACAGAGCCCGACGCGGGGCTCGAACTCACAAACCGCGAGATCATGACCTGAGCTGAAGTTGGACATGTAACCAACTGAGCCACCCAGGCACCCCTGCCCGCTACATTTTTTTAAAGAACAGCAATACTTGTCCCTCCAGCCTCCCTCTTTGCATTACTCTTCTCTGAGAAGATGTCCGTGCTAGGAGTCACCATGGACGAAATGTATTGCAAACATTTGCTCTGTGAAAGCTCTTTGCAACTTGCAATCTTGGTTGATGCTCACTGGTGACGGTTGCCTTCATTCCCTGCATTAAAGATGGGGAAATTGAGGCTTACACCTTGCTCACGCTCAAATGGCTGACAAGAGGCCACGATGTTCTGCTTGCTGAGCTCTGTCTGCTTCCAAAGGGTGTGCTCTTAACCTGGAGCTCAGATGTCCCACAAAACTGGTGTGGACACCCTTCATTTGTCAAGACACTCATGAGAGGAAAAGCAGATCCGTTCGTTAAACGTAGGACCAGGAACAAGGACACTTAGCATCCAGTCCTGGCTCGCCACCAGGAGAATGAGTATAATAATGATATTTTTATTACCGCTAGTAGTAATCGGGTGCTTACTGTGCTCCCAGGCGCTGTTTAAGTGCTTTGCAGGGATTACCACACGCATTTACACAGCAGCCCGTGAGGTATGTGTTGGTGCCAGCCTCCTTCCCCAGATCAGGAAACTGAAGCGCAGCTTTGGCAAGGTACTTTCCCAAGGTCAAGGGCAACACCCAGCAGCAAGTCACTGCCAACGTCTCTTTTCCCTCATTTTTTCCATAGAAGAGGTTTCGCTAGATAATTTCTCAAAGGCCGTTCAGCTCTTTTGAATATACTGACTTGTCCTTTGCTTCGTTTTATATATATATATATATATATATATATATATATATCTGATATATATATATCAAACAGTTGTTTCCTCTCCTAAATTAATATGTCTTTTCATATTGTTTGCGTTGAGAGACACTTTATAAGATCACCGAGGCCAGGGCATCTCACTGCCCTGGCACACTGAAGGCGGGTAGATGTAGGTGATAGGAAGTTGTTATGAGAAATGGGTAGGCATAGATATGAATAGCAAGGGAAGTAAAGACGGCCCGAATTTCAAGTTCATCCCTGGTATCTACTTGTTTATTTTAATTAAGGCTGCTAATACATATTGTAATTTGAAGGATCACTTTTGATTTTTCTTTTTTCTTTTCTTTTTTTACTCTTGCCATCGGAGGAAGAAGATACGCAGAAAGTAAAATGGAAAAAAAAAAAAAAAAAAAAAAGACCAGGAGAGAAGAGAAGAGGAAACAGGAACAAGGGTGTGACTTTTTTGTGTTTTGATTTCTTTTCGTTTTCTCCTTTTAGTTCTTGCTTTTGGGGGGTGGGTATGAAGAAAGGTGTTGAGAAAAAGATGCCAAGTGAAAGAGAAGGATGCAATTGATCTGAGATTGTCAATGGGGTGATGCCACCAGGCACCGGCTGCAGAGGGAAGCGTGGTGCACGTGGGGGGTCAGGTGCCGGCGGCCTGGCCCAGGTGGTGCCGGCCTCTGTGGCCAGCCTTGTCTTTGTGCAGCTTTGGTTTTGGTGTCACTGCCACTTCCCGTGCCGTCCTGTTTGGTGAAAACTGAGTGCATGCCGTTCCTCCACTTGTCTTCTTATTTGTTTGTTGGGTTTCTGTTTTCTCTACTCTTTGTAAACACTGGTGGAAGAGAAAAAGAAAACGGAAACAAGACCTAGAGGGTTTTTTCTCTCGACACCTGCAAAATCGCCCTCTTGGTCAATCTTCAACCACAGTCAACAAAGTATTTATTTCATGTTCATCAAGATTTTTAATTATGTACCCTGATGTATAATGTGCTTTATTGTTACCATTATTGGTATTATGTGTGCATCCCTTAGACTTTCTGGAATTTTTTGAAGTCCGGGATTTCACTGTGTTGAGAACTCTTTCAACTTAGGGTGTTTTGATTGATTTTCACAATCCCCAAATTTTCTCTCTAGAATCATTATTTGAGGAGTTCTTTGGAATATTTTACCAAATTTCTGATTTCCCAGTGACTGTTTTTAACGGGGGGGGGGGGAGGAGAAAGGCAGATAATAGTGAATATACCTACTAACTCTAATGGTTTGCATAGGTTAATATTCTGGTCATTGATAAAACTGAAAAGAGTTTAAATAGAAATTAAATGACGGGTGGTTGGTTAGACAGTCATTGAGTTGATCTGACAAACTTCACTGGTGTTGGAATCTGTGTTTACCCCCATTTACCTATTAAAAATGGCAGACTTTAGTCATAGGAGGGCCACCATACCAGCTTGACCAATTTTTTTCCCCTTAAGTCCCAGCTCTTATATTTGCCATCTGGTTGACCCAGGGCTAGTATTAAATGCCAGTCACGCCAGAGAGTTGTCAATGCAGTGAAAACAGCCCTAGCATGGCTTCCCCATGGAACTAATGGCCCCACAGGTGCTGTTGCAATTGGTGTGTCTAGGGCATAGGAGCTCATTAATGAAAATTATCCTGTAAGTGGCTCAACTACAATGGACTGTGAGCCCTTGCCTGAAGGCTTAAAGAGCTTTCAATTCCTTTCAAAGTTTTTTCAGGATGCTCTTTTGTGCATGCTCCTCCTATTAAACTGACACAATGCTGTTTTTGCAGCCACAGGCCCTCAGGAGATGGCTGAGCCACCCACACAGCAGGCACTCGCTTGCACTCATCCTTGCAACCCATTTGGGTCCCGGTGGTGGTGGCGGGGAGGCTATTCTTTCCTTAACAGGAAGAGAGTAGACTAGGTACTCTCTAATAGATAGATAAGATGCAATTTTTAACAGCATTTAGTGAAGATTTGGGGATAATGTAAGAGAAATAAATGGAGAGGGTAGGTAAGAATTCCTACTACAACCTTTGCTCTCAGGATCCAGGGCTGTCTTTGTGGGGATCCCCCCCCCACCCGCCTGGCTCCTTGTCTGCTTCTGTGGGGCAGCAGCCGACCATGACCACCCTTGAGAGGGCTCTGAACATGTGTAATGGATGTCATGGGCACCACCCACATCACTGTCTAGGCATGAAGCATCCATTCTCTCTGCTGCTGGAAGGTTGGCTGCCAATTGAGTGCTTCTCCAGTCCTTGCCCCAGAGCATACTTTTTGCACTCTCCTCTGCATCAGAATTACCTGGAGGCTTGTTAAACCACAGGTTGCTGGGCTGCATTCCCAGAGTTGCAGAGTCAGAAAGTCTGGGGTGGGACCCAAGAATTTATATTTCCAGAAAGTTCCCAGATGATGTTGATGCTGCTAGTGTAGGGACCACAGACCAGCTGGCACTGAAAAGAGCTAGCTTGCCCAAGGTTCTGCCCTTCCCTGGGGCACCCCACATCCAATGAGTGGGTCAGGCAGGGGTAATACAACCTGGTCCCCTCTCCACAATTCGGAACAACTTTGAAGGACATCCCTTCTGGCTCCAGCATGGGTTGTAAGATCAGCTGAGGTCTTCATTGTGAAGGTTTCAAGTCCACTTCTCCCTCTACTCATCCTGCTCCCTTTATACTGTCATGGGTGCTGATGTGAGAGCCCTTCTTGATAAACTGCCTGCGTGCCAATCTGCATGTCAGAGTTGGTCTGCAGAGTGGGGTGGAGGACCAGCTTGCCACAGTATATCTGCACCTTGAGACCCAGGCCCTTGGAGACAGACAGGTTTTCTTCCCCACCATCAATGTAAGGCCCTTCACCCAAACCATAACTTCTGTGCCAGGATTGGCTTCTCGGAGTGACTGACAGTGGGATGGATTGTCTTCTCTTTGGCCTTCAAAAGGCAATTTCTAGGGAACATGGAACTTCAACATGATTTCATCCTAGGATGTTAAGTCTTAAGTAACACAGAGAAGAGGGCATCAGTAGGCCAATCCAAGACATATTTATAATCTTCCTTCTAAAGAAGAAGAAGTAGCAGACACTGTTCCTATCGGTGTTTCTGCATTCAGCTACTTTGCATATCTCCTGAGAACAATTAACCAGAACTACAAGAATAAGCAGCACTCTAAGTTTATACAAAAACCAATAAAATTTCTTCCTTTACCCCCAAATCAAGAAATTCTTGAAGGTTCATAAAACTAAGGCAATCCCAGGACATCAGAGCAAAGATATTTTGGTCTGTGAGTTAGTCTGAGATACATATGTGTAGTTTGTCTGTTAATCTTGTTAGTCTGAAAATACGTATGTGGAGACTTTGAGTTATTAATATTTTGGGTTTGATTGATCTAGATTAAACAACAACAACAACAAAGAGCTTGGGTTCAATCTCCAAAAGGGCACCCCATTACATTGCGTTTGCTGTGAAGATGTTGACTATAATCTCATTACGGAGGGTTCTTGGGTAAGGAGCTCACTGGAAAATTTCCTCTGACAGCTTATTATTATGAATAGTGTCCTTGGAGCAGCTGCTCTGTTCTCATTTCATGAACTTTCCAGATTGAAGAGCTCTGAGGGATAGCATCAAAAACACACTTCTAGGGATGAAATTGGTTGGGAAAAAAAAGATAAGACCATGGAACCCTAAGGCTAATTTGGGTTCAGGCAGGTTGGATATGGTTGGACAGGGGCAGCCTGTAGGAGTGAGTGAAGAAGGCTTGGCAGTTGGAGAATTCCAATCCTTCTAATCCTCTTGGGTTAGGGTAAATGAAGGGTCTATGAGGTGGCAGGGACAATGTCCTCCCAGAGGAAGATGCGCCCTGGGAGCAGGGTGGGGTTCCCAATTGCGAGGGTACTTTAGAACAGGTCAGTGTGGATCAAGGTGAAGGTCATACATAGAACCCAGTAGCCCTGGAGGAAATTGTTTAGGACAGCATGTCTTCCAAGCCTCATGCTCTCTTTAAAGAAGAATGAGATTCTCAACTTCTTAATATCTGCCTTGCTGTATCACTGATGATCCAGACAGCCTCATTTATAACCTCCCATCCTGGCACACTAGCCTCTCTGGGCACTCAGGGTTAGGCGATGATGGGGGACACATGTCTCTTACTGACCCTGTGACTTTTTCAGATAACTCCCACTCACCCTAATCAGGGAGGATAGTGGGCTTTCAGAGTATCCCCCACCCACACTCACCACATTTTCAAGGCTTACAGACCTCAGACACTGGGGAGGGCTCCTAAGAGGAAAGTGGGTTCCAATAGACACCTCTCATTCTCTAGAAGTCTCCTGAGCAGACCTGATAAAAAGGGAAATTGATTAGAATTGAACCTGGGCCATTCATCTCCAGGGCAAGGATTGGGGAGCATGGGAGACCCTGGATGTTTTCAGATCAAACTCAACCTGATGCACAGATGGTTATCTATGTGTACTATTTGAAGGCCCCTGGAAAAATCAATGCCTCACATTTTCTTACCCCAACAAACTGGTGTGTAATCTCTTTCCATTGTGAAGGCCCAGAAACAGTATGGCATAATGATTAAGGATGAAGTTTCTAACTCAGGAAGCCTGTGTTTGATTTTTACTTTACCACTAAGCCTGTGTGACCTTGGACAAATTACTTAACTTCTCTATGCCCCAATGTATTCATCTGAATATGGGATTCATAGTTATACCTGTGTTTGGTAGAGATAATGCTATGTGTGCACCAAAACCCACCAAAACTTCCTATTCTTTCCTCTAGAGCACACAGGAAACTTTATCTCCTAGTCTACTTAGAAATGGGCAGGGCCAGGAGGTGGAGTACAGGTCACTTTGAGTTGACCAAGTGAACAGCTCCTTTCTAATTCTCTGCCCCTCTGATTCTCTGCTCCAGCCACTAAAGAGATAGTGAGATTATAAGAACACACTGGATCACTGAGTCTCCACATGAAGGGCAGTTGATCCGATGTGTTGCCTGGACATGAAGAGGATCTTGTGCGAAAAAGAAATGAGTTCTTTTTATATTAAACCACTGAAGTTGGGGGTTACTTGTCACTGCAGCAGGGACTACTCTATACTGACTAATACATTACCTCGCAGTGTTATTGTTCAGTCTCCTCTCTGCTTTCATGGCATGCTGCCTCTCCTTCTATTTTGGAATTTGCTTTACTGCCGTAACACCTTGAGATGTCCAGCTCCCCCACCAGGCTGTGAGTTGCTGGAGGATAGAAACTATACACGACTACTCAGGTAGCTCCCTTCAGTCTGGCAGGAAGCCTGGTGTAAATGGAAGCTCAAAAAAACGTTTGCTGGTTGGATAAAGGAAAGTCTTGCTCCCATAAAAAGGACATTAAAGCTTTTGTCCTGAATACCTGACTAGGAAATGAGTCAGTCTGTCCTTCCTTCTCCCTTATTCCCCTCTCGTTCTCTTTACACACTCATGAGTGTCTCTTATGTGTCAGGCACTGTATTAGATTTGGGAGACAGGTAGTCAAAGACCTGGTGTCTACTTTTCAGAAGCTGATAGTCTAGTGGGGAAGACAAACAAGCAAACAGACAAGGAAATAAGACGTGGCCTGAAGCAGGCAGGGCACTGTGGGAGCAGGTGGGGGAGGACACACAATATCCAGGTTGAAGGAGCTGAGGTGTCCAAGCAGGGCTGATGATGAAGCGAAACCAAGCAGGGGCTCAAGGGGTGAAGTACAGGTAGCCCCATGAGAAAAGCACGATCCGCTATTCCAGCCAAGGGAAACAGCATGTAAAAAGGCACAAGGGAAAAGTAAAGGGTGTTTTGGAGACTGCAAATGTTTGGAAATCGTTGTAACACTGATGGAAGAGAGCGGCAAAGAGTAAAGCTGGAAAGTTGCTCTCGAGTAGCTTCTGTTGTCATGGTAGGGAGTTGGGCTTTTATCCCATAGATGAAGATTCTCAGCAGGTAAGGTGCCTTAGCTTATCTGTGTGTCAGAAAGTTTCTTTGTCAACAGAGTGGAGGAGACTAGTCATGAGGCAGTCACAAGAGAGCAGTGGGGGGGGGGGGGGAACCGAAGCAGAGGTGTGGGAATGAGAAGAGAAGCATTGATTTGAGGGATGTCAGGGGAGGGGGCTCACCTATCGTGGAGAAGATAGAGGGAAAGGTGGAATCTTAGATGACTGCCAGGATTCTCACTGCGATAGTTGGGTAGTTACTGGCACCATGACTGATGTAGGAAACACAGAGGCCCAGTGGATGTAGATGTGTGGTCTCTGTGTATTTGGGGGCTGTGATATTAAGAGTTAAGTTTCAGGGTTTTAACAAGAAATCCAGAGAAATATGAAGACATGAGGGAACTGGAGATGTGGGCTATGCACTACAGGCAGGGGTGGGGGGACAGTGGGGAGAAGCCTCAAAGGTGAGCAGCACCCACTGCTTAGAGTTGGCCATGTTCTCACGGGTATCCCTTGCAACCGGAAGTTCTGTTCTTTTTAAAAACTGTGCCCTTCCTGGGAGTGCCTTCCCTAAATCTCCATAAAGAAGTCCCATTTTATAAATACATTATTTTGGAGAGCTTGTCTGCCAAATGCATTTTAGAGTGAATACCAGTTGCTTTTCTCTTCTTAATCCAACAGCAGAGAAGAAGAAATGAAGTTGTGTTCATTATTTTTTCCAGTCAGTGGCTTTTCACACACTTGTGAAAACCTCACATTGTGGAAAAACTTCTCCAGACAGGGACAATTAACTAAAATCAAACACTCTGAATACGCTGACCAACCTGAGATTTTTATTTTAGCTCTTAAGAGGAAGATTATAAATATTAAAGTTAATATTTAGCTTCCAGAATTGAAAGAACTCCACCATAAATTTTTATGTGTGTGAATAACCACCCCATTTATTTGTTTCTAGCCCTGGGTTTTACTAGGAGGGTTTTAAGCCACCATATGCCTTTTGCTCTGGGTGAAAGGGAATATGTCAAATTCAGAACACACATGACATGTGGATTGCTTTTACTGTGAGTGATTATTGTCTGGTTACACATATTTATTATACCTCATATATAGCTTCACTGCTAGCACTTAACTCTGACTTAAGAGACCTTGGTAACTTTTGTTCCTCCTGTTATTGATTTGAGCCTCAAGTTAATGCTCAGCTCAACATTTGACATGGTTTGCTTTTCTTCTGTTTCCTTTTTTCCCTCTTGCCCCAGCCACTAATAAGCTCATGTCTTTGACCTGTTCAATCCCCCTGAAATGATTTTGAAAAAGTACGTATCTGCTGACCCACTTTTAAGTTGGCATCTAAACTATTTCATCAAAAAATGTAAGTACTTATAAGAGATGTAAATCTCCAGCCTATTATAAACATGGGCATTGAAAAATAAGTCCATTATAGTTCTCTTAAAAATAAATCTAGTAGAATCTGAATATACAGCTATTTGATATTTAATAGCATTCATTAAAAAATATGTGATTAAGTTCTTTAGGAGTTGGAAATTTTATTATTAAAATTATTTTTAATAATTAAAAATAATTATTTAAATTATTATTTTAAAAATATTTCATATTTTATCTCATTTTCTTCCCCAAATATTACCCTAGTGTGTTTTTTGCTGGGAATTTTCTTACTGATAACTCTCTCATATATGAGAGATATATATGAAATATATATATCATATAAATATATGAACATAAAATTAAAGTCTAAAAATACTTTTCTTCCCTTCTTCAATTTCTACAATTTCCTTTCTTCATTAGCTATCAAATAGCTATTATTCTTTAGCAGTTTATGAAAACAATGTATATTTTAGAATTATTAAGCTAATTACAAATAATTATATAATTATAATGATATATTATAAATACATTATGATTATAAATGAACATTTAAAAACTTGGAAGGTAAACATACATTGGAGCCACATCTCCCTTTTTTTAATTTTTGGAGAGATAAAGAGAGAGCACAAGCAAGGGAGAGGGGCAGAGGGAGAGAGAGAGAGAATCTCAAGCAGACTGTATGCTCAGCTTGGAGCCCGATGCGGGGTTTGATCCCAAGACCCTGGGATCATGACCTGAGCCAAAATCAAGAATTGGATGCTCAACTGACTGAGCCACCCAGGTGCCCCGGAACCACACCTCTTAATGAGATAGGTGGGAAGGGAATGGGTTTGCTCCCAGGCTGCACAGATCCAGTTCTGAGATTCTTGCCCTGAAGAACTGTCATCCCACAGCCAGTAGGTAGCGTCTCTTTTGCCATTATTTTTCCAGGAAAAGCTCTCTTGAAGGCATAGTTTCAAACAGTTTGGGATGTGCGGAACATTCAGGTTTGGTGAACCTGGGAAGCTCTTTCCTAGAAAAGAATTTATAAAGGCATTTTCTATTGAACGATCATACGTACACAGTGACTCTCTGTGATTACTTGTTGAATGAATACCTATTTTGCATCAGTTACCCCAACAGAGCCCTGGATTCAGCCCTGGGGCAGGGGCAGGGGCAGGGATGAAGATAGGTCCCGAGGATTCTAGCCTCACTCTGGTCTCAGTGCAGCAAAGGTATTTGCTGGATGAGTTGACCGGGGAAATTATACCAGTTTAACCTGGCGTATTCTAAATTGTGTTAGTTTATGCCAATCTGCCACCATTTCATTTCAAAAGAAAAGACGGGCAAAATAATAAATGTGAAATTATTATTGTTTTTCATTTCTTTTTTTAATTGACATAATTACATGCAGTGTTCTATTAGTTTTAGGTGTACAATACAGTGATCCAACATTTCTATATGTTATTCATTGCTCATCAAGATAAGTGTATCCTTAATCCTCTTTATCTATTTTGCCTATTCCCCCCCCCCTCCCTTCTGGCAACCACGAGTTTATTCTCTGTATTCAAGAGTGTGGCTTTTGTTTATCTTTTTCTTTCTGTTTGCTCGTTTGGTTTCTTAAGTTGCACATGAGTGAAATCATATGGTATTTGTCTTTCTCTGACTGACTTACTTCATTTAGCATAATACCCTCTAATTCCATCCATGTTGTTGTAAATGGTAGGATCTTCTTTTTCATGGCTTTGTAATATTCCATTGTGTATATATATATATATATATATATGCCACATCTTCTTTATCCATTCATCTTTCAATGGACATTTGGGTTCCTTCCATACCTTGGCTATTGTGAATAATACCGAAATAAACATAGGGGTGCATGTATCTTTTTGAATTAGTGTTTTGGTTTTCTTTGGGTAAATACCCAGTAGTGGAATTAGTGGGTCACATGGTAATTCTATTTTTCATTTTTTGAGGAACATCCATGCTATTTTACAGAGTGGCTGCACCAGCTTGCATTCCCACCAATAGTGCATGAGGGTTCCTTTTTCTCCACGTGTTCACCAACACTTGTTATTTCTTGTGTTTTTTTATCTTAGCCCTTCTGACAGAGGTAACGCGGTATCTCATTGTGCCTTTGATTTGCCAAATGTGAAATTACTAACATATTATTTACTTAGGCTATTATCTAAGGCCACTGGCTCATAGTCAAATAAAGAATCATTTTGGGGGCGCCTGGGTGGCTCGGTCGTTTAAGCGTCCAACTTTGGCTCAGGTCACATCTCGCGGTCCGTGAGTTTGAGCCCCGCGTCGGGCTCTGTGCTGACAGCTCAGAGCCTGGAGCCTGTTTCAGATTCTGTGTCTCCCTCTCTCTGACCCTCCCCGTTCATGCTCTGTCTCTCTCTGTCTCAAAAATAAATAAAAACGTTAAAAAAAATTTAAAAAAAAGAAAAAAACAAAAAAAAAATCCTGCCTTTCTCTCCCTTTGTAATTAGGACAGTTTTTGTTTTTTATCCTGAGAATCTCATTGGCCTTGAGAGGGTTAACATTAACTACGTGCCTGCCAAATATGAACCATTTGCATTTGCTGTGGGAGCACTAAAAAGTTGGGATGTATTAGCCAAGTTGCAATTTTCTAGTCAAAACAAGGTTGTAAGGTCTGAAAGGCGAACCTTGCTATCACTGTTGCTTTTCTACCCTTCAGAGTGAAAAAGCATTTTTCCAACAGCTCTCTCTCTATTACTCAAGTTCACTCACCATAATCATGAATTAACAGAACGCGGTTTCAAGGTCAATTGATCCATCATCTAGGTTTTGGCATGAAAGCCTCTTTTCTTTCATTTCCTGGCAGAATCAAAGAGCTGGAAAGGATTCAGAGAGAGTGGAGGAGGGTGAGAGAGCGAGAGAGAGATTGAAAGAGAGAGAGAGAAAGACAGCGAGAGACAGAGAGAGAGAGGGTGGTGGCGTAAGACCTAAGTTGGGAATGTCAGTGTTTTCAACTAATGTACACATTTGGCTGCTGCTGTATTATATTTTCTCCCACTGGGAAAAATTATCTTGAGGTAGAATTGTGTGGTTTGGCACATCTGATTTGTTACAAGTCTGAAATTAAATGTACCCAATGTGTTCAGTTCCAAATTGGAATCCCCCAAAACGTTGAAGTATAGGAATGCCAAGTAGCTTGTAGGATTAAGCAAAGATTCAGAGGCATAATTAGATTTTGGCCTCTTCTATTCTTCTTTGGACTATCCTGGACTGGGAATATGAAAGTATTTTGCTACTTTTGTTTTTTAGTCTTGACAGCGTGAGTAATGGTTTCTCCAGGGTCTTGGTGGGATTCCTGCCACTTTGCTCATAGCCACAACCCAAAGGAAGAATACATTTTCTCTTGTCTGTCTGTGTGAGCATTTCACAGGCCAGAGTGCAGTGTAGGGGAAAAAATCTCTAACTTGGGAGTTGGAAGCCAGGATTCTCAGTTCTGTCTCCAACAAGCTAGCTTACCTTGGACGAGTCACTTCATACCTCTGGGCCTCAACATCTTCATCTTTAAAATGAAGGGTTTGGATCTCACAGGATCACTGAGGTCCCGTTAACTCTGGAGACTCTTTGGGGAAGAAGCTAGCAAAGTATTTGGTTTGTTTTCAAAGGTGAAATAACTCTCTCTGAAATTTCAGTGTAGATACACATGGCCTTGATATCATTATAAATGCTGTCAGCACACTCTTGTGCACCATTGGAAGAAGAGAAAGTCCATGACTTGGAATAGACAATCGAGACCTCAACATCTGGGTATTAGTTTGCTGGGGCTGCTATAACCAAGTGCCACCAACTGGATGACTTAAACAACAGAAATTAATTCCTTCACAGTTCTAGAATTTAGAAGTCTGAGAGCAAGGTCTCAGTAGGATTATTTCCTTCTCAGTAGGATTGTGAGAGAGACTCTGTTCCATGCCTCTCTCCTAGCTTCCAGTAGTGTGCTGGCAATCTTTAGTGTTCATTGGCTTGTAGAAGCATCACCCCCAATGGTGTTCTCTCTCTCTCTCTCTCACTCTGTGCGTGTATGTGTGTTCAAACTTTCTCTTTTTATAAACACACCAGTCATATTGGATCGGGGCCCATTCTATTCAGGTACAATAAAATCTTCTTAACTAATACATCTGCAATAACCCTACTTTCAAATAAAGCCACATTCAGAAGTATTGGAAGCTAGGACTTTAACATATGAATTTGGTGGTGGTGGGGGGGGGGGCACAACTTAACTCATAATAATTGAAAACCTGAGGTCCCAGATATGACAAAAGGTTTGAGTCACTGGGACCACACTTTGTGAGCAGTTTTGCAATGGGCTTCCAAGGTTGGCTCAGGAGTGTTCTTTTGATCCCTCAATCCCCCTTTGATTCCTACCGGAAATACAAGTCAGAGTCTGGGGTCTCCCCTGCCCCCTCTCCAACCAGCCATCCTGCCAAAAAGGACAAGAAGTTCAAGGAGTCAACTTATTAGCTTGGCCACCTTCATGCCATCCAACCCACTATCTCTGCCACCAGCAACCTCCACCTCAGCCTGAAATGCAGGATCTCCAACTTCAGAATTGAAGATGCCTCTCTGAACATGTTTCACTATCAAAAAAGAAAAATGACACCTGTGGGCCTAGAATTTGAGAAGGACACAGAACGCGCCCCTGTTCTTAACGCTAAGCTCACAGTCTAGTTGGGGAGACCCTCGGGGCTACCTGTCCGAGCAAAGTAACAATGCAATGCAGTTTATGGACTCTTCACTAAAAACCTTGGCATTTTCCCCAAATCAAGAATAAAATGATAGCAGGTGCTTTCTGCCGTGAGATTTCCAGGCAACACTTCTGGGCTTTTTTTTTTCTCGGTTGCAGTGCAGTTCCTTAGTAAAGAAAAGAGGCAGTGACTTCCTCTTGGGCATTGCGTTTTTCCTATTATGTGTATTTAGTTCGTGACTCATACAAACCTCACGCCCTTCTCCTACGCATGCACACATAACCAAAGTCTCCAGACCTGATATGTGGCATATTCCTTCAATTCCTACATTGTTGTAGAAAATGCATTCAAGGCAGACTTTAAGCACACTTTACGTCTTGACATGGATGTCGTGACTCTGCAGAGTTGATATACATGATTTTACTGTGGGAATATCAACACGAACTGCTGTTGACCTACACCTTTGTATTGAAGGCCTAATATGCATACAGAAAAGCGCACGTTTCATACACTTAATGAATAGTCACAAACTGAACACATTCATGAAAGTGGAACCCAGAATAAGAAGAGAATTTGCCTTTGGGTCTTCTTCAGCCACTGTTCCCAAAAGAGTCACCATCATCCTACCTGTTTGTACATGTTCTATCAGTGGAATCATGATGCATACATTCACTTTTATGTCTGCCTTCATTTGTTCAGTAGCGTGGCTGCGAACTTCACCCACATTGTTGTGAATAGTTGTACACGATTCTTTCTCATGGGTGTATAGGGTTCCATTGTGTGCATATAAAACAAACGTTCACCCATTCTGCAGCTGTTGGGCACGAACAATGCTGCTCTAAAAGTCTTTGGGTGTTCACGTCACACATTCCTGGTGCCCATCCAAAGGTATACGTGCGCTAGCTTTACGAGATGGCGCGGAATGGTCTTCCTGAATGGCAGTACCAATTCACGCTCTCAACAGCAGTGGGAGGGTGTTCGATTTGCTCCACGTTCTGGCCAATATTTAACAATGTTTACCGAGCTTTTAGTTGTCTTGGTGGTGCATAGTAGAATCTAAATTGTGGTTTGGATTTGAATTTCCTTGATGACTAATTAAGTGGAGCCTATTTTTTTATATGTCCACTAGCCATTTGGATATTCTCATTTCAGAAGTGTCTTTTCAAGTTTTTGTCCATTTTTCTCCTGGGCTAACTTTTAAAAAAATTGATTTGTAGGAGAGCTTCATATGTTTTTGATATGAGCCCTTTGTCAGGTATATATATATATATATATATGTATATATATATATATATATATATATATATATATAGTTAGTTAGTTAGTTAGTATCTTCTCTGATCTGTGGGTTGCCCTTTTCAGTCTCTTGATGGCGTCCTTTGAAAAACAGAAGTTCTTAGTTTTAATAGAATCCAATTTACCACATTCTTCTTTTATGAATGGTGTCTCTTACATCTTATTTAAGAGGTCTTTGTCAATCCCAAATTCATAAAGATGCTTTCTCCTGTTTTTCTCTTTTATCGTTTTACCTTTCACCTTTAACTCTATCACCCATCTGGGATTCATTTTTGTGTGTGTCTGATGTATTGTCAGGGTACGTTCTTTCCCCAAAGAATATCCAACTGACCCAGCATCATTTGCTTATTTATTATCGGGTCTTTTTAAATGAAACAGCAGCTTCACCTTTGTCAGAATCAGGTAACCATACTACGACATGGTGCGTCTCTGAACTCCCAACTTGTCAGTTGGTCCGTGCCTTTAGCCTTGTGCTAAAACCTCACTGTTGTCATTACTATTGCTTTAAAAACAGTGTTTGTTAACTGGTGCTTAAATTGCTCCAGACTGGTTTTCTCCTTTAAGATGTGGAATTTTTTTTTTTTTTAAACAAAGAAGCAATGTTTGGACTTCATGGGGCCTACTAAGTACATAGTGTTACTGTGTGACAGTTAAAATGATGAAGTCGGATTGAACGTGGACCCTGGCTGGACAGCTAGGTTCATACTGGGGGTGAACTAATGCTTTCCCTCGTGGAGCTCTTACATTATGGTCGCTGGATTTATGCTTCATCAGGATCATCTAGCACATGAGCCATAGCCCTTAGGGGTTGCTTGCGAAGAGTGCCCGTACGCATTAAAGCCGTAGGTACTGAGATTTGTACATGTCAGAGAATCAGACGAGTGGAATCACCACCAGCAGGCTCTACCATGGTGTAGACCACTTCTTTTTTTTTTTTTTTTTAACGTTTATTTATTTTTGAGACAGAGAGAGCCAGAGCATGAACGGGGGAGGGGTAGAGAGAGAGGCAGACACAGAATCGGAAGCAGGCTCCAGGCTCTGAGCCATCAGCCCAGAGCCCGACGCAGGGCTCGAACTCACGGACCGCGATATCGTGACCTGAGCTGAAGTCGGACGCTTAACCGGCTGAGCCACCCAGGCGCCCCTAGACCACTTCTTAAAGCGGACCACCATACGTCAAGCCCTGATTCCAAGTGCACTCCTATCCTCTCCTGATTGCCTGCGGGTAGAACTTGTAAACACCTTGAAAAGGAAAAAAAAAATTGCCACTTCTGCCTGAGGCCTTGTCAAAAAAGAGCGGTGGCCAGGTCTCAGAGGACCTGTGAGGGCTGCTGGTAAAGATGTCCGGGCACAGGTGGATCAGGACTGGGTGCACACGCCGCTCTCCTCTGGCCGGGTTTCCTTCTGGAAACGTCCTGTGGTGAGTTTCCCGGCTATCATTTCGTTTAAGTAGATTTCCTCAAACATAAAGAACTCTTTGGCTGGAAAGAAGTCCCTTAGAGGGGCCTGTGAGCAGAGCACTGGCAGATGCATCAACACGGAGCTGCTCCCAAGCACCAGCAAGGTCCTACTGATGGGAATGTGGAATCAAGGCTGCCCTTGGACTTCTTGGTTGGAACAAGGCCCTCCTTTTGCCCTACACCTTGTACGTTGAAGTGGCATGTTTTGTTTTTTTGTTTGTTTTTGTTTTTGTTTTTTTTTCTGGGATCAATTAAATAATTAAATTACTTTCTCTTCATCCCTGCAGGAAACCCCCAGAAACTTCACTGTAATTAATTCTTGGCTCGTGGCCTGATTGCCGGCCTCCACTGGGAATGCAAGTTACATGAACACAGGGACCTTGTGTCACTCAGTTCCTACTATGAAAGGAATGAAGGAAGGAAGGAAGGGAAGAATGCCACTCTAATGAGTAGATAAGGAAGAGTATTAAAGGATGATATTGAAGCCATTACAGACATTTTCTGTAACTAGAGGAACCAAGGGAGCTCGTCTCAGCTGAGAATACAACTGTAAGCCAAAGTTTTGTGGAAATGGGAACTGGATGGTTTACCTCTTTATACGGTTATAATAACTTCATAGCCCAGGGGGTGCAGGCATGGTGGGGGGGTGGGGCTATTTGGAGAAGTTGGGTAGAGAATCTTTTTTCTTTGTTTTAGCCCCTCTGTAGTACCTATCTTGAGAGTTCTCTTTCAAATCCCCCCAGATTCTTCTACACCATAGCATTTCTGGCCCAAAATAGAAAGATCCTTTTGTCAGACTGAGAAGCAGAGTGGTAAATTAGCAACCAAACTTGATATGGAGTAAGATTGTTGGAGTGTAGGAAGAACTCAGATTCTGAGCTATGCTCCCAAAAATAAATTAAAAAATCCCCCTCTGTATTTGAGTTACTAGAACAAAACTTACGATTAAAAAGCGTATCTTTTGTCTTATGGTTCCGCTTCCCATTTAGAAATGAAATATCTAGGAATTTAAACTGTGGGTGGAAAACTCCTTTTTTTTGGTTTTAAATTTTTTTTAATGTTTATTTATTTTTGAGAGAGAGAGAAAGACAGAGAGTGAGTGGGGGAGGAGCAGAGAGAGAGGGAGGCACAGAATTGGAAGCAGGCTCCAGGCTCGGAGCTGTCAGCACAGAGTCCGACGCGGGGCTCGAACTCACAAACCGCGAGATCATGACCTGAGCTGAAGTTCGACGCTTAACCAACTGAACCACCCAGGAGCCCTGAAAATTCCTTTTTTAAAAAAAGAAAAGCAAAGTGACTTTTCACGGGCCGTGTCTAAAAGTTCAATACATATATGTTTGTGTGGGAGAAATCCCCTGGCCAAGATTCTTGTCCTAGCAAGAGAGACTGCAGGAGGACCCTTAGCACAGTAGCCTCAACTACCCTGTTGAATTCCCTTTTACCTGGATGAATGAGGTTGCCCCCTCCTCCCATCCCTGAGAAAGTGGATCTTTGCTCATCCACAGCTATGATGGTGCCTGGTATTTGCAAAGATTGTTCAAGACTCTGCAGGAATAATCTGGACTCCTGCCTCCTGTGTCTGCCAGGACATTTCTTCAGAAATTCTGCCTTCACATTTGTCTTAATTTGAATCATTCTCCACAGACATACTGGGAGAGGTGGGAGAGATGCCTTTCTTTTAACCATCTTCTAAGTTGAATCTACTCCAACTTATTTCCTTTAATACCTGCTGTGAACAATGGACAGGACTGGCGCCGTTGTAAAATAAAGCTGGTGAGGCCACAGCAGAGAAACTGCCTTACCCGTCTTTGAACGGGGCCAGAATCTTTGGATTGGGCAAAACAGCAACCGTTTTAAGCAACTGCCTGAGAGGTCTGTGGGAAAATGGACATCCTGATCACAGCACGGGCGGTTGTGGGCTTATAAAGACAGAATCAGTATTAATCAATCAGTATATAACGAAAAATGGTTTAGCTCTTTTTTTCTCTTCTTTTTTTTTTTAAAAAAAAACTTTTTAAAATCTTTATTTATTTTTGAGAGAGAGAGAGACAGAGTGCGAGCAGGGGAGGAACAGAGAGAGAGGGAGACACAGACTCTGAAGCAGGCTCCGGGCTCTGAGCTGTCAGCACAGAGTCCGACGCGGGGCTCGAACTCACAAACCGACTGAGCCACCCAGGCACCCTTTTTTTTTTTTCTCTTCTTAACTCAGGTAGTTGCACTTCTCTCCCTTCCTTTTTCTTATAAAAACCCCTGCTTTCGGGGCACCTGGGTGTCTCAGTCAGTGAAGCGTCAGACTCTCGATTTCAGCTCACGTCATGATCTCGATATTGTGAGATCAAGTCCCATGCTGGGCTCTGCATTGGGTGTGGACCCTGCTTGGGATTCTCTCTCCCTCTCTGTTCCTCCACATGCCCTCTTTTATAATAAATAAATGAACTTAAAAAGAAAAAAACCCACAACAACCTTGGGGTGCCTGGGTGGCTCTGTTGGTTAAGCGTCCAACTTCAGCTCAGGTCATGATCTCATGGCTTGTGGGTTGGAGCCCCGCATCGGGCTCTGTGCTGACAGCTCGGAGCCTGGAGCCTGTTTCGGATTCTGTGTCTCCCCGTCTCTCGCTGCCCCTCCCCCACTCACGCTCTGTCTCTCTCCCTCAAGAATATATAAACATTAAAATAAAATTAAAAAAACCACACCGCCCCCCCCCAAAACAACCTTGCTTTAACCCTACAAGTGGGGCACTATTTCAATTTCCGCCTGATCTGTGCTCCCTGCCTTGAAATTCTTTGATCCCAAATAAAGACTCATTTGCCTCTCATCGTGGCCCTTTACTTTCAGGTTAGCGCTCCTAGCGAGGGCACCCGTACCAAGTTCCCATTGTGTCCCAGGCACTGGGAACCCATAAGGCACTGCCGATGTGGCCTTTGATGTGTTAACATCCACGCGGTAGGGACAGGACGGAGGCCAGGACAGGCTGATCTCCAGGAGGCATCCTCCCCCTGGCCTTCTTCATACTTTGCATACGAAGTTGGTTTTCCTTTGCACCACTCCCGGCCTTCCCACATCCCTCGGTTACATCTTTGCCTGCTTTATTTCACCCTTAGGAAGGGCGGGGATGCAATTTATCAACAGGCCGCAATGATCTGATCACTTCCTTCTGTAATAAAGAAAGCCAGCTCCAGAGCATCCCTACCTCACGGGTCCCTCTGAGGAGCAAATGAGATAGTTTGTGGGAAGGCACTTTGCGAAGCATGTAAAGACCCATTGTGTTCGAAATCTATCCCAGGTTTCCACT
Source organism: Lynx rufus (assembly GCF_022079265.1). Taxonomy (NCBI): domain Eukaryota; kingdom Metazoa; phylum Chordata; class Mammalia; order Carnivora; family Felidae; genus Lynx; species Lynx rufus. Next base: position 26,894,644 of record NW_025814889.1, on the reverse strand, counting down.
GCGAAACACCATGTAGGCAAGTTCATTACCTCCTGGCAGGAGCCTCTGGGAAAACGCATCAAGGAGGTGGGCATTTACCTTCTGGAAATGTGGGCGTGTAGGCTGGGAGAGGCCAAGGGCCTTGGGGAGCTGTCTTCCCGGATTCATTTCCTTTGGAGTCTTAATTTGCTTTGGAAATAAGTTCTTTCTAAGTGTAAGGGACTCTCCGCAAGGGCCCGGGGAGGAAGACGGCATCCTTGTGCACGGCTACTTCCTGTCACATCACACTTGAACCGCTCTCTCTCAGCTCCGTGACCCACCCTGCACTTCTGGCCACCACATTCCTGATTTGTGGCCCTCTGCCCTCACACTGAGGGTCGCCCCTGAGGCATGAGCGAGCACCCTTGTGACACCAGGGAGTAACAAGGCCCTTGGAGATGGCCCACCCAGGCCAGATGGATGTCCTCAGTGCTGACCTGGTGACTGATTCTGTTCATTAAAATATTCACCCCCATTGAATTTTGCATATATCTGTCTTCTCCAAAACTGATTAGGAAGCGTAATGGCTATTCTACCACCTGATCGGGCTAATCTTGTTGAGTCTGTTTTTGATCAGATGCCAGGCATGTAAACTATTCGTATTGTTTTTAGGTAAGCTTGTCTCAGTGTTGTTAAACTTTCTGGGCATTTCATTTTTCTCAAAGTAGGATCTGCCCCTACTGGGACTGGTCGCCATGCAACAGGGCTAATAGGATGCTTCACACAGTGACGGTGCAGGCTTTAGCATTTATTTTTCTCAGAAGGTGTTCGAACCCTGACTCCCAGATCCCAGGATCCTCTGAAAACTGAAGTTAAGCCGCAGCCTGACCCAATAGGAGGTAACTTAACTCTTTTATAGCCGCACTCAGAAAGCACTGTGCTCTTTGCATTATTAATTTACGGGAACACTTTTACCTGGCAGATTAAAGTTTATTTTCCATTATGGAAATCCGATCTCATCCCCAAATTATTCATAACCTCTGCTTGGTGGGCGTCTAAGTCTCTTTATAATCAAATTAAGCTTCTCTTAACATTCCTTAGGTGGAAAGTAATGTGGAATAAATCAATTGCACTCAGAGCTTGAGGTCTGCGTTTCTGGAAACTGAAAGTAAAGTGTCTTCTTGCCTGCTTTTTTCTTTCTTTCTTTCTTTCTTTCTTTCTTTCTTTCTTTCTTTCTTTTTCTTTCTTTCTTTCTTTCTCTCTTTCTTTCTTTCTTAACAAATTAGGCAATATATTTCTACCTGGGCATAGGGCTTGGGCACCCTAGACTTGGTAGGGTAGTTAACACACTGGTACAGTTTTGCCACGAAAGTTGCTCTGGGAAGAATGGGCTTCCATTTTCTCTTGGTGGCTTTTGACAGAGGTGGCCAATTTTCTGAGCATATGGATCGCTTTTAAAAGGATAAATAGAAATTTGCATACATCTCGGGGCACCTGGGTGGCTCAGTCGGTTAAGCATCCGACTCTTGTTCTCAGCTCAGGTCTTGAGCTCAGGGTCTCAAGTTCAAGCCCCTCATTAGGCTCCATGCTGGGTGTGGGGTCTACTTTAAAATTTTTTGCAGGCATTTCATGTTATAACGTTGTACTCTTTTTTTTTTTTTTTTTTTTTATTCTTAAATAGCTTTTGATAGGGACATGCATGTGTAAACTTGGATTCTAAGACCCCCGGTCACAACTGTCTTGCTGTCTGGGGTCCTCTGTCTTTGGTTAGGAAATCCAGGGTGGGAGATAAGGAAACCAGGTGCCTACTCGTTTTACAAACTGTGTAGGTCTCCAGGAAGGATTTCAAAGCAGGCCTGCTCTGACTCCTTCATGGCCTGAAGGATACACACCCTCCAGTGGCTGGTAAATCCTGGCCTAAAAAGGGCCTCTCTCCCGGCCTGAAATTTCCCTTTGAAAGCCCCCTGGGTCCCTGCAGCCCGTGGGTGGCATTCCTGGGGGCTGGGGCAGATACGCGTACAAATGAGTCACATCCGGAGTGGGTGGCCCCTGAAGGTCTTTTGCAGAAGACTCACGATTGTTTTAAAGCTTCCTAAATGAGCCGCACAGGGCTCTCAGGAGGCCCGTCAGGAGTTTACTCTTTCAGACCTCCGCAAGCCCCGGCCACAGTACCCAAGGTGAAACCGAGGTTAGGTTGCTCTGGCGCGCTTCTCGGCAGCAGGGGAAGCGATCGGATTTTCAAACGTAGACCTCCCCGTGGCCTTTTGGAAGGCTCTTTGTAGCCGCCGGAGCCAAAGTCTCAAAGGGACGTTACCAGCCGCATCCAGCGAGGGTGACCGCGGAGGCGAAGAGAAAATGGCAAGCGCCATTCTCCTTGTCCTCGAGTTACTCACATCTGGACACGCTCTCTTCTTCCTTTGGTGGGAGCCACAGAAGGTCACTGAGCTTCCCCCCCCCCCGCTGTGGTCTGGCCCACCTACGTGGGGCCCGGAGGCAAACGCACCCTGGAGACACATCGGAGACGGGATAAGCGGGGCGTGTGTTTGGAACCTTCTCCAAGGGTAGGTCTGTTCTCAGAGCGCAGGAAGAGGGCAGTTCAGCCTGTGCCAGATGTGGGGGCGCGGGGCGTTTCTCCTGGGAAAGGAGCCTGGCCTTCCAGGTCTGGGGGTGTGGCTGTCCACACTGAACAAAGGCTTCAGGGGGAGCAGGAGCCTACCGCACAGGATGGGCTGTGCCCGTGATGCCCAGGGCAGTGTCCGTGTCCGTGGCCCCAGGCACCCCTCATTATGTAAAACCAGCCATTGCCATCACTAACCTCCCCTTCCTGTTTGGAAGCGGCAACATAATGGGACCTCTGTAGTTCGTTTGTTTGACTAAGAAACAGAATTCTGCTGTGTGGTTCCCAGAGTGGAAAGATAAAATTCAAACGGTCAGAAATTGTCAGGTTTTTTTTTTTCAGGCCGCAGGGAAGTTGGATGGAAAAAAAAAAACAAAAAAACCCACACCTCTTTCAAGTTTGGTTTAAGCCTCACCGTAAGCAAATGATCAGAAAGAGGTGACAATCGACTGTGGGCCGTGGTCAGGGAGGTGGGAGCCTCCCCTGCTAGGCGAGTCAAGGGAGGGACCTCCCAGGAGCGGTACCTTGGCTAATTCTGAACTGAAGTGAGAATTTCTCAGAAGCACCAACTTTTTTGCAAGCCAGCTTTTGCGGAGTGGGAAATTGAGCATTTCGGGAGAAGAAATAAATTGGCCTTGGCACCACACCTTGACTCTTTTCTACCCAGGCTTTAGAAAAAACTCCCAGGATATGGGGCCAAAGATTACAGAGTAGAATGGAATTGAGGAAAATAAGCGCCTTGGGAGTGCAAAGCTGACAGTCTGGCCCAAGACGGTGGATAACCTCCTTGTCACAACATACCTACTGATACAGTAACAAAGTCGTTCCGATTCCATTTATTTGCAGGCTTGCCCTTAATCTTCTTCGGGGTGAGAATTGGCTTAGGAGGAGACTTGGGTATCCACAGGGACATCTGCGATTGGTATTAGATGTTGACATGCTTTAATAACTACAGAGCCGCTCACGTCTGAAGACAGAAGGAGGAGACAGACTGCCGTTCTGAATCTTCATCAAGCTAGGCTCCTTGCATATGCAGAAACACGGAGCATTCAGAGTAGGCATCGTAAGAGATGCCAAGAATCTTTACAAGTGTGGATCTTGGGGAAGCAGGGCGAGGTGGGCCAAGAGGCATTAGCCTCCACCTACGAGTTCGCATGCAAGCCCTTGTTTTGCCAATATCGTCATCCAAGGAGCCTCTCCCTCCTCAGTTCTGCATCATTTAGTTAATATTACAACAAGTAGAAACTTGATCACCTTAGAATGAATAGTATCCACACTGGCCCCTCCTCGATTGGAAGCTGCTGAGGGTGAAGGGCCCAGACCCTCTTAGTGGCAAGCCTAGCAGGTGAATTCCGCTGAAGTCTGTGCACTAAAGAAGCATACACACTCCTCAGGGGACCATAAAAAGATAAATAACAAGATAACATGGAAAAGCTCCACTGGCCTCCGAAATGCGTGCGTTCTGCCTGGACGTTGGTACAAAAACAGGGCTACGTAGGCACGTGTGTAAAAGACTCTGTTGTGCATCTGTGTGGCTTCTTTATCCTATAAGGACAGCCCCTGGAAGACAGCATCACGCGCAACCTTTCACTAGTTCCTGAAACTTGGTTGAGTGTCTCCTATACGCAAGGCACCTTGTGAGGCTCTGGGGAGTCAAACAAAACCGGTCCTTACCCTCAAGGAGCTTCCGGTCTATTGAGGTCCCAGTGACGGGACATGGGATTACATTAACCAGATAATCTTGCAAATAGATATATAATTAAGACCCATGAGTAGCGCCTTGAAGAAAAGTACAGGCCATTGAGAGTATAGCGGGGACAGTCTGAGGGAGGAGGAGGAAGCTGGAGGTATGTACACAGGGGAAGGAGGACACTGTTTTGAAGGCCAGATATAGGCACTATTTAGGAAGAAGAAGAAAAACCCAATCTTAACCATTGTACTTGGCTGGCTACTGAAGCCCTTGTCATCAAAGTAATCCGTGAATTAGGTTTGGCTTGTTTACAACAGAAGCCTTTTGAACACAGTGATCCTGTAGACGCACAGGATGATGTGTAGATTTTCATGAGCATGTATCTTGGGTGGCAATGTTTATAATGAATCCCGTTGTCCAATAGTAACCGATATTTTATTTTTTTTAAGTTTATTTATTTATTTTGAGAGAGAGAGAGCAAGCACATATGTGGGGGAGGGACACACAGAGAGAGAATCCCCAGCGGGCTCTGCACTGACAGTGAGGAACCTGATGTGGGGCTCGAACTCATGAACCTTGAGATCATGACCTGAGCTGAGATCCAAGAGTAGGATGCTTAACTGGCTGAGCCACACAGGAGCCCCACTAATGGATATTTTAAATTAAATGTGCTGTGTTCATAATCTCCCTCCAACCCCCAACACTTAACAGAACTGGCAAACCCAAGGGAGTAATCTTATACAATAACATGAAGTGTTTTCCCCAGCATTTTGTACAGACAGATCACTTTTGAATGAAAAGTTCTTCCTTCTTTTTTCTACTCTTGAACATAACTCTATGCCCACAAGCCATGTCTTTCTCCTCCTTCTCCTCAACACTTACCAAATACAAAAGACTAACTCTAAAGCCAGAAATTGTTCATTTTCATTGCTCGGGTTGTATATACGTCATTACTTCCCATACGCTTGTTTGGAAGTGAAAATGTTGTTGTTAGTCTTAAAGTTTAATTAGCTCAGAACCTGAACTAAAACAACTTCTGGCCCATGAAATCAGAACATGATGTCATGGCTTGAACAATTCCAACAAACTTTAAACGACTATACTTGTGCTGTATTTGTCCTGTTTATTCTATTTTTATGTTATTATTATAGTCATTCACTGTGGTAAGTAGGGGTGCAAAGTTTGACCAAATATTGTTGAACACGGATCAGTTTTTTTCCTCCACAGGTGAAGGTATGGAAGTATTAAAGGAGTTTAATTTGGTTTATATTTTTTCTGGGAAGGCGTTTCCCTAAATCTAACCTCTCCTAATCTCATCTCATCTCACCTAATTTGTACTTTTTTTCAACTTTGGCACAGCTGTTTGTTTTTAATATACAAAGCAGGGATCTAGTATCCTAATTGGAAATTTGACAAATTGATGAGAAAAATCCCAGAGGATAAAGAGAAAGAAAAAAACATTTTTCCCCAAGCAGAGAGCTGGTTTTGTTCTTTGGTATTCTCGTAAGGACCTAAGGGATGCGGTACAAGTGAAATATTTTCAAAACTTACAACACCGTAATGCCATAGAGATGAGTTAGTCGAATTATCTGATTTTATAGAAATTTGGGTCCTGAGAGATGTCACCTTGTCCAGACTCCCATAGCTAGTCAGCAGCAATTAGGGTTTCCCAATTTTTAGTCCAGTGACTATACCTCTTCTTGGAAGACTGGATTATTTGGTAATTTTTACCTTGCAATATAAATAAGGAAAATACTCTGATAACAATAAAACTTTAATTTCAGTTTTAGGGGTCCATTTATTATTGGGCTCTTGGTGTCCAAACTCCATTGTTGTAACTCCTCCTTTCATAACCTGCTTTGTCTCCTTACAGCTCTGTGTGTATGTGTGTGTGTGTGTGTGTGTGTGTGTGTGTGTGTTTTCCTTCTTTAAAAAGCATTCTAGGAGACAAGAGCCACCCTGAATGTTTTCCTTCAGCACCTGCAATCTTCAACTATTAATCTACACGCGGTTCTAAAATTTTCATTTTATTTTTTATTTAAAAAAATTGTTTTTAACATTTATTTATTTTTTAGAGACAGAGCATGAGCAGGGGAGGGGCAGAGAGAGAGGGAGACACAGAATCCGAAGCAGGCTCCAGGCTCCGAGGCATCAGCACAGAGCCTGACGCAGGGCTCGAACTCACCAACTGCGAGATCATGACCTGAGCCGAGGTCGGACACGTAACCGACTGAGCCACCCAGGCGCCCCTAAAATTTTTAAAGAAATGCTTCTAAAAGCCTTCTCTGCAGGGCTCTGCGCTGAGCGTTACAGGAGCTGCAGTGACAAGTGTGATGCTGCTTTCAAGGAATTTGTGACTTTGTTGGGAATTTGACTCTTCTGAAAATACCTTCTTCAGAGCAGATCTGCTGAGTGTCATTGTAGACCCAGAAACTAAATGCTATGAGAGGTCCAAGGAGAGGAAAGATCATGTTTGTGAAGACGTGGCTGGGGATGGATGGACTCAAAAGGAGTTCACGATAAAGGCCGCCTTTGACATGACCTTGAAGAGTCGGTAGGATTTCAATAGTTGGAGATGAAGAGAGGCGTTTGTGACGTGGCAGGGAGAAGGGGCCAGATGACATCACCTGTCATTACAGACCTCCAAAGCCTTGGTCTCAAACTCTTCTCATGCAGTGACAGTGAATAAACGTGTGTGGCCTGATTGATACTGTCCCAGGATCCCTGCTGTCAGGCTCCATATGATGAGGCCACGGGGCACGAAGGTTATGCTCATGAAGATCCTCGTTGTCACGCTTTGCCTCTGCGATGTACTTGAATGTCTGATCCAAAGATATCTGTCCTTGTTCCCTCTTTCAAAGCAACTTAACTTCAGGCCCATATCGGTTGTCCGTTTAGAATGATGGTCGTGTCCCGTTTGCACAAAAGCTAAACCCAGGTCCTAAAGATTTGAGCACAATCCTCTCAAAGGCTGGAGCTTCCTCCTGCCGGGTCCCATACATGGCTCCAGACCACTCTGGTTTAATCAAAGCGTTCATGGAAGCAGGCCAAGTCTCTGCCCAGCTCCTTTGTAGTGGAACAGCCAGCTTGCTTTTCCTAATCAGGATGGCAGCTATGTCTCCTGGCCTTTCCCCAGGAATCTGCCCCAGGACCCCATCAGGCCAGAGTCTCTACTCTTCCTAGAGCAGAATTGGCAGCTGATGTTCTTTTCCTGAAATGGCCAGGCGCCCAGATCTCAGAGATGGAGAGCACAATCACCGTCTAGACCAGAGGTTTCCAACCACAGTATGGAAATTTGCTGGTGAGTCCTGGGGCGCCTGGGTGGCTCAGTCGGTTAAGCGTCAAACTTTGACTCAAGTCATGATCTTGCCGTCCTTGAGTTCAAGCCCTGCATCGGGCTCTGGGCTGACAGCTCAGAGCCTGAAGCCTGCTTCGGATTCTGTGTCCCTCCCTCTCTCTGCCCCTCCCCCATTCACTCTCTGTCTCTCTGTCTCTCAAAAATAAATAAACTTTAAAAAAAAATTGCGCGTGAGTCCTGTCAGTTGTGATCATGTTGCCAGAAACGAGCTGCAAGCAAAAGAGCACGTAAGCTTACAAATCATGCAGCTAAACCACTAGAAAGGATGCAGTGTTTTTCCAAAAGTGCACTCATCTCATGCAGCACTGTGGTTCTGGCCTAGGGTAGACCGGAGTGGACTTACAGCTTAGCAGGCTGGGATTACCATGCCACATCCACCTTCCTGGCATACGTGGGCCCAGAAGGGTGAGGCAGCTTATGAGTTCATCAGCCAGGCATTTCCCCATGGAATGGAGCCTGAGAAATGCTGGTTTGGTGCATACCCAAACTGAGGGGGTCCTGAGAGATTGAGCACAAGTTGGGGAGCAATCTGTGTGCATTTGCAATGACTGTGCGGGTGACTTTTCATTGAACACCTTCCAAACGAGGTGAGCCATACCCTGTTGAGCTAGGGTTAGGCAGGGTGGCCTCATGCATTTACCCCTTGTCCTTTAAACCCTGGGCTAGGTGCCAACGAGACAGCAGGGAAAGAGACACAGCTCTTGCCTTGGGGAGTTCAAGGTCCAATAACGTTCCATGTGCTATCATCGGTGGCCAGGGGAGGACATGGGAATACAGGCTGTGGGAGACAGCATTTCAGTTTAGAGATGACTGAATCAAAACCTGCTCAGAGACAACACAAGTAGATCCTTGAAGCCTTTGCTTGCTGGAACTTTTTTTTTAAATTTTTTTTTTAACATTTATTCATTTTTGAAAGTGAGAGAGACAGAGCATGAGCAGGGGAGGGGCAGAGAGAGAGGGAGACACAGAATCCGAAGCAGACTGCAGGCTCTGAGCTGACAGCACAGAACCCGACGCAGGGCTTGAACTCATGGACTGTGAGATCATGACCTGAGCTGAAGTCAGACGCTTAACCGACTGAGCCACCCAGGTGCCCCACTTGCTGGAACTTTTGTAGCTGATTGTGTCTGTACCGAAGTAACGATGGGGCCGTAAATGTTTTCGGGTGCTACCTTCTCCATTTAGGATGGGGTCAGTCTTCTGTGAAGACCCCTGGGTTGGGCATCAGGAAACCTGCACTGGTCACTGACTTTTCAACCAGGCAGAAATTCTATCTATTTGGGTCTCAGTTTCTTCATCAGTAAGAGCAGACAATAACATCGTGTCCCTTTCCTCTTCACTGAGGTTCTGTGTTAAGTGAGTCAATATATGGTTTCCTGTGAAGGCAACTGTATTAGTTTCCTGGAGCTTCTATAACAAATTACTACAGTGTTGACATCTTAGAACAACAGAAATTCATCTGCTCACAGTTCTAGAAGGCAAAAGTCTGACACCAAGGTGTTGGCAGAGTTGGTTTTCCTTGGGGGGTGTGAGGGAGAATCCATCCCAGGCCTCCCTTTAGTTTCTGGTGGCCCTTGACGTAAAGCTGCATAAGCTTCTACAGAGTCTCTGCCTGTCCTCACAGGGCCCTGTGCTCTCAGGCTCTCTGTCCTGCTCCTTGTCTCTCTCAGAATGACAGTCGTCATTTGATTTGGAACTTACCTTAATCCAGCATGATCTCATCTCCAGATCCTTACACGTCCATATTCACAAAGACCCTTATCCTAAATAAGGTCACATCCTGAGGTTCTGGTTGGACATATCTTTTGGGGGCTGCATTTCTACTCACTGCAGTAACTTATAGTTCTTGGGGAATCTTCAAGAGTTTGCATGGCAGTGGTCCCATCTGGAGCACTAGTAGTCGGTGAGTAATTTGAAAATGCAACAATAGTTGCTATAATTCTGAGTTCAGATCTTAGATTTAAAGGAGTTCAGTTTATAGATGAGCCTCCCCACACCCCCATCCCCCACATTTGGTCCACACCTTGAGGAGTTGGCTAAAGGGAGCACTTTTTCTCCCTTCCCTCCCTCTTTCTGTCTCTTGCCAAGTGACGTAAAAAGAGGAATGACCTTGGTCAGATCCATCTTGGCTCTAGATATCTCTCCCTGCAGAACTGACTGGTAGTTCTTAGCCAGTAACCTTAGATTTCTTGTGGCTAAATCGGACATGGCCGTGAAGATTTGACATGGTCGTTAAAAAGCTACACTTTTTTCTTATTGATTTGGAAGGTTATAGGTTAATAAAGAGGTTTAAAGATGTAAATAATGAAAGAGCAGAAAATGACAACACACTTGTGAATCTATGAACTTGACTTGTCGTTACAGAATTCTGTGTTAGATGTTGATTATCACAGGGAAGAGTTTCACTTCAGAAATACACAGATGTTTCCCAAACCTCTCTTGGCACACGCAGATAACGGTAACACTTCTAGGGCGCACCAGGGTAATGGGAGGAAGCCACTGAGGGTCTGCTTGTGATGGACCCTGATGGGTGCCCAGTCACAGAGAGCCATTCAGGACAGACCTGAATGGGATCATGGATTTGCCATCGGTGTAGGCGACCCAGATTTTCAGTGTCTTGCCCAATGGTATGACTTCAAGAAATGGAAACTGTCCTACTGTTTACCAATGAAACTGCATCCCCAGTATGTTGGTCCTTCCAAGGTTTTTCTAGTTCTTAAATATTCTTATGAAATAGGCCAGAAGTCAGCCAAGCAGATTGGACTAGTTCAGAGGAGCACAAATCATTCACCTGGTAGGGATTAATAACAGAACTGACTAGTTGAGGGGTAAGAAAAGGAAGGATTTTGGTTCAGGTCAACTGAGAACTTTGTTCAAATAACTTATGCTTTTCAAGACTCAGTTTCTTTGTTGGTTAAACCTTAACATCTGCCCTGACTCTCCAATGGTTTCTTTCTTAAGACTTAGAGGAAGAAAACAAATGTGGAAGTTATCGCATAATAGAATTATCAGTCGTGCACAAAGTTTGAGGAGATACTTTGAGGGTCATGCAGACTGAGCCCCCAGGGCCTCTCTTCCTTCACCCTAGTTATTAGCAATTATTTTGTGCAATATATTCTTAACAACATGACAAGTTCTTGAAGTTCCACCAGTTTTCTGGGCATTAAGGGGAGCCAGTGATTTGGGCAGAGACAGGGTCAAACACGTGATTCTAGAACTGTAAAGTCTTTTCCTTTTATGATAGTGCCTGGCTTAGTACCTTGTCAGCACTCAATATTTAGGATTCTAGAGTTGAAGGAATGTAAAGGATGACCTGATTCTCTGATCAGCAAACTCCCGGATGGTGAAGGGGGAGGTATAATAGGCAGTTGCTGTCCTTCTGTCTTGGTACAACTCTGCTCCTGTTTGTTTTGACCAGAATGTTTCAATGACAACAACAAAGGAGAAGGTGGAATTCTTTCCAATGTCTGTGCATCTTTCATCCCTGACCTTCCTCCCAAAGGTGAACTTCAGCTACTTTTGTTCCCATCCTGGACCTGTCACTGACCACTGTGGAGTCTCAGATGGGTCACTGATCACCCTCTGAAGCTGTTTGCCAGGTTCATCTGGGAGATTACAGAAGAGAAACCTCTTATTCTCATTTTCATCTTCAAAAGTGTTGTTTTTGTTACAAGGGCAGGAAGGGTATCATTAGGAGCCAAAGGGACAACTATATGTGGTTGGAACAAAAATAGAGTGGGGGGTGGGGTGCCTGGGTGGCTCAGTCAGTTGAGCATCTGACTTTTGATTTCAGTTCAGGTCATGATCCCAGGGTCATGGGGTTGAGCTCCACATCAGGCTCTGTGCTGAGTGTGGGGCCTGCTTGGGATTCTCCCTCTCTGACCCTCTGACCTTCTCCCCTGCTTGTATGTGCTTTTTCTCTATAAAATAGAAAAATTAAAAAAAAAGAGTAGGGGGATGAATTGCTCTGCAGCCCATAGTGCAAGAGATGCACATTTCTTTTTGTCTTAAATTAAATCATTCTTCTCTCTTTCCAACCACTGGACTGGCAAGCCTTCCAATCTCAGTAGGTTTTGTGAGTCTTCTTCCATCATTCGGAAGCAGATGAGAACTCCCAATCTTACATGCTCTGTGAAAATCAGGTAAGATCATCTAGCTTTCTGACTAACAGTTGTACCTGAGACCCTTAGCTCTCTTTCCAAGCTGGAAGCTCTGATGGAGGCATCCACTTTCACCACACCGAGCCGGACCCTGTTTGGTCTCCTTCCCCTATCGGAGTAATACTGTGTCTCTGCCATGTGTTAAAACCAACTTCTTTGGCTCTCTCTCAGTCTGGCCCTAGAGTGGGCCATACCTCTCTTCCTCTGGGATGATCTAGCTTGGCCACCTCAAGGTGACATCTCAAGGGGCTAAGGTGGGGAAATTGAGCCCAGAACTCCAAACCCAAAGGCTTAGCCACGCTAGATGGGAGAGGGAAGGGAAAGTTCCCTTTTCCTGTTCTTTACTGATACATCCTCAGTAGCAAGAAGGATCGAACACCAAAGAAAATCTCTATAACTCATCAATGAATGGCAATATTCACTGCTATTTAAAAAAATTTTAAAACAAGAACAAATAATACAGGTGGATGATATGTTGCCAATGTTTATCGAGAGATCAGCCTTCGATGCCCTGGGAATGTCCTCTTCTTTCAAAAAAATCTTAATTCTCCATAAAATTAGGATCACTCATTTGGATAATATAGCTGGGAAATATGATAACTGAAAGAAAAATTGGACTGGATCCAGCATTGTATACAAGCCTTGTACTTTCTCCTTATCTGGATTCTGGGCTTTACTAAAAGGGCAGGCTGAGGTTTTGGTATGTTATCTTTTCTGCCAAAGAGAACATCAGAAGAGAACACAATATATAATGAGTATTTGTTGCATGTCAGGTGTTATGTGTCAGATAGTCTATCTATATTTGCTTTATTGACTCTTAAGAATAACACTGTGAGGCAGGTATTATCATCTTACTTTACACATAAGTCACCTGCAGAGGCGAAATACATTTCCGTCACTTAACTCGTAAGTGAACGAATCCAGGACTGGAATCTAAAGTCTATAGTTTTAAAGTTCAGTGTTCATTCTGATAGCCCATGTCGTTAACAAGGAAGAAGATGGAGGTCTTTCTTTCTGTCCAGGTGGATTATTTTATACGAACTTATGGGTACATGATATTTTAGCGCCTGCTAACTGACAAACCCTGGATGGTATAATAATGGGTACGAAAGGAAGAGGGAGAAAGAGGAATGAGATGGGAAAATACAGGGAGACATGGATCCACATGTACACTCCGTGTTCCCTTGACTCCAACCAGCCAATGAAAGGACTGAATAGAAGTGGATCTTTTGAAAGACGTTGACTTTAGAAAAGTTGTCAACAAAGTATTTGAACAGCTGTTTGCTGATAATTGCATCTGAAGGCAAAAACGTGAGTGTGTCTAAACGTTATATTGGGAAAGAAAGAGAGAGAAAGAAAGAAAGAGAAAAAAAAAGGAAGGAAGGAGGGAGGGAAGGAAGGAAGGAAGGAAAGAAGGAAGGAAGGAAGGAAGGAAGGAAGGGAAAAATCTAAGATACATAGTATTATTCTCCCCTATAATCACAAAGCATTCTCTATTGTAACTGTGTTTCCCCTTGGTAATAAACGGTAAGCAACATTGATTATAGAAATGATCTAATTTTTTACCTGCTATCTAATTGCCTGCTATCACTGCTGAACTCCTTTTTCGCACATGAGTGCACACACACACTCACACCTCCAATTCATGATCACCAAACCATATTAAGTACTTATTCCATACCAGGTACTGTGAGAAACACAACATAAGAGATGTAATCCATATTACTGAGGAACAAATATGTGCTCCTTGACTCTTGACCCAAGAGGAGACCCAATGTCTTTTTGGGTAGGAATTGTGTAAATGCTCTATTCTCAGGGGCCTCTTAGAGTAATCTTTTAGACTTGGGGAGAATTTATAAAGTGGAGTGCCCTTATCATCTATTTCGAAGAGATGTGAATGCATAGAGTATAATATTAAATTTCTTTCAAGTGGTGATTACAGAGTTAGGCAGGGTTGCTTCAGAAGAAGTGAGAGCCAAGGGGCTTTCCAAATGTTAGAGGTGGGGAGATGAAAATGTGAGTCGTGTTTGCTGTGTTTGCTGTAGCAGGTAGAAGGTGGTGGTGAGCTCCCGCAGAGCCTAGCCCCGGGGTAAGCAACAGATCACCAGCAAGGCAGCTAACTCAGGAATGTTGGAAGCCATTCCCAGCCATTTCCTCTGCTCCTGGCATCAATCTTCGTATTTGGAAAGGATACCAGTGGAATGGTGCTTCCCAAAGTTTTAGGCACTGCTTCCTTGAGAAATATTATGATAACCCATGTTCCAAACTGTCGTTCCATACTGGTGTTAAAAATCAAACAAACAAGCCACCTCGCCAAGGTTGACTTACACGGGTTCCACATCCACTAAGCAACTTTAAAAAAAAAATATTCAGGAGGCTCCCTCTTGACATCACATCAGATGTCTTGGAGAAAAGGAAGCCTGTGGGAGGGCCCGGGGCTGAGAAGAGAAGTGGGCACCTTGTCCCATCCCTGCGGCCCAGGTGTGGGACAGCCTCGTCTGAAGAGGCAGCCGAGCGCACAGGGATGGACATAGTCTTGGAGTCAAGTGGGTACACGCGTTCAAGTTCTGGTTCTGCCCCTTACAGTCTGTGAGACCTTCCCAGCCCCCTAGGGTCTACAGTCTTGGCTTTCCTTATGTGTAGGGGGAGGTGTCTGAGAATTAGAGACAGCGTATGAAAAATGCCTGACATTGGAAGTTCTTGATAAAAGATAGCTGTTACTATTTTACAAATCTGCCAAACAGTGATTTAGTGGTTGGCGCAGGAAGCTCTCATCGTCTTTGGAGTCTCAGACGCTCATGCAGCTTAAACCTTCAGAACTCCAACTACAGAAATGCTGATGGGGAACATGCCAGTGGGTGAATACCTCCCTCCCCCGGGTGCCTTTCTGTAAGGACAGGCCCGAGTGTATTCGTGCCCAGTAACCTACAGAATCTATTACTAACCTGAAGAAGAACAACTTACGTGACGGAATTGGGACTGAAGGCATAAAAGCGAAGCCCGAGAAAGTGCAGGACATTTCCTGTCCCCCCAGATTGAGCATGGAGTGTCTTGTCGCAGCTATGCCCATGGAGGGCTGACCCCATGGCAGAGACGAACAGGAAGAGCCCTTTGTCTGCCAGGTGCTACCAGGGATGACTGCCTTAAACCAACAGCTAGAGAAATATTGATGTGTAAATCAGAGAGGAACCATTAGCTGTGAGGCTCCTGCTTGGTTTAGGATGCTTTTGACTTTGAAATGAGAAAGCTGACACCTTGTGGGGCTCTCTCTGTAAGTGTGGGAAACCACAGGCTTCGGAGAGCCCTGCACCTGCAAATACTTGAATTTATTTTTTCCCCACACTGATAAGTTCTAATTTTAATTCTTTCCCATACTTCCTCTGCTACGTTTTTATTACTGCCTCTGCTCTGGGTGCCCATTTAACCTAATGTACACACACGTACACACACACACACACACACACACACGACATCAACAATAACAACCCAAACCATTGCTTGTACAGTTAATAGAAACCAAATGTCCCAGTAGCTTGCAACATTGCATATCATATGTTTTGCTTTTTCCCACTGATTTAAGAATCTCTCTCCCTGAGCTAATTTTCTTCCCTGTTCACTCCACCCCAGGCCCCCAATGTCTACAGTCTAAAGGTCTTTTGTCAAACACACTTAAAGACTTCCATCTCCTCCAGGGTGAACTTGCCCGCCTTGTTTCATTACTCACATGGCTTTCTTCACAGATGGGGACTTTGACCTTCTGAAATTCCTGCTGGAAATTAAATACTGAACCCAGCAGTCCATAGGACAGTTAACAGACAGTTTCAGTACACAGAGCAAGACCCCTCAGCGGGGTCAAGTTATTAACTCACGAGAAAATGTGGATTGGATGGTCAAATGCAGGATGTAACTCACGTTCGAATCGGTTTTTGGCACTAGGGGTCACTGAGTCCTGGGTAGGGAATAGCTCTGTTCTCAGGAAGCAGGAGATCCCAAGTTCAGGCTTTTTTCTGCAAAACGCACAAATGCTATTGATGCCCTCTTTGCAGAACTTTTAGAAGCTTCTGTCTCACTTTAGGCAGGTTTGCTCCTGACCCTCCTTCATATCTTTTTTTTTTTTGTGTGTGTTCTGATACAATGGCTGAGTCAGAACTGTCTCTTCCCTCTTCCTCCTCTCTTCTGCCTTTTCACATCCCAGTTTTAGGTTTTTCCAGTAGTTTAAAAGGCAGCATGGCTGCTCAGCAAGACAGAAGTTAACAAGAAGCCCACCGGGTACCTGAAGTATATTATTCCATGGCTATGCAGGGTTGAATTCCCAGGTCATAAGGTGGGGAAGTCAGGAATATGGTCGAGAAAATCATGCCCTCCATTCAGAGGGAGAATCTGCTAACACATTTATTGTTTTGTTCTTGCACAGAGATTTTAAGATTCTAAACTTTCTGAAGAGTTTGTGAATTTGAAGGTGTTTTGTACAATTTGTCTCTTGATCGATTCAGATTTTTCAATCGGTCCCTTCTTCCTGTGGCCTGCCCTTTGGTTATCTCAGTTACTTACTTTCTGAATCAGGAAGGTGGAGGTCTCAGAGAAAAATTGGACTCTGTCTTCTTCCTCTTAGGAATTTGTTAACCTTTCCTCGGGAACTGGAAACTATCATTCTGGGTGACGTGTTTTGGGGTGTGAATTCAGGTAGTATCGTGCAGTGGTGAAGAGCAGAGGTTTAGTATCAGAAAGACCTTCGACTGGAATTACTTGAATTAATTAACTAAACTTGTCTGACCTTGGGCAACTTGATTAGACTCTCTCAGCTTTAATTTGCATCCTTGTAAAATGAAAATAATATTGGTTTCATGGGATTATTAAGGGGACTCAGTTAGCCAAGACGTATGAAAAGTCCTTAGCTATGTTCCCAACATATAGGAACATTTATTGATTATTCTTCTTCTTAATCATGATCTTATCATTATGAACACTGCGATGCCCCATGAGTCTGCTGCGTAAGGAACCCTGATGGCTCAGCGGGCAAACCATTGTCCCCTGCTCCACTTTATGTTCAGTGTGGCTGGATGTTTTTGAGAATGTGTTTCTCTCTTCCTCTTTCATTTTCTTCATACTACTTGGATGGCTGAGTTTGTGGGGCCAATTCATACTGCTATGCCATGAAAGACCGCAAGACCTCCTTAAGTGGAGGAGAGCAATTTCAACCCTAATCGATGGATTCATTTACAACTAATCAGAGACCTACGTGCCCCGAGCTTCCTATTCACCAGTGTCTGGGAAGTCAGGGAGCTCAGTAGCTTTTTCAGGGTGCATTTGGCAAAACTTCAAGACAGGAAGTTTTGAAAACTGCGGGTTCTGAGCTACGCCTTCTAACCATTTCTGAATGTTCCAAGCTCTTCCAGAAACTGCTGTGGGAGTGTTTAAAATATCCAGAAGGCATCTGACTCTTGATTTCAGCTCAGGGCTTGATCCCAAGATCATGGGATCCATGTTGATCGTGAAGCCTGCTTGGGATTCTCTCTCTCTCTCTCTCTCTCTCTCTCTCTCTCAAAAAGAAATTAAAAAAAAAAAAATCCAGAAGGAGGTAGTGTTCACCTGTTGTTGTTGTTTTTTTTATTTCCTCCTAATTTGACAAATTCAATTCAATCACTGTTGTTACTCTGGGATTTGGGTGGGCCCCCGGCCTAAGAACCTGGTTTTCATTTGGCCTCATGGGAGAAAGTACCTATGAACCATTACAGGACTGCTTGGCCAACCTGACTGTGGCCCCCCATCTAAGATGGGGCTTCCAGTGCTCGCTCACATTTTGGTCTCGAAGACCCTCAAAGTATGGAAGGGTGGGGTTCCCGTCCTGTTCCCAGGAGCTGTGGAATCGGCCCACCTCGTGTCCAGGCTTCAGCCTAATGCAAACCGGGAAGTTAGTGACAGTCACCCCAGCTTATAATGCTTTATGGTTCCCTGAAGGCTACCTTTGCATTTCTGCCTCTGTCTTCACCAATGGCTCTGGGGGTTTTGCTGGGCTGAATTGTAATAATAACAGCAAAGCTCATTGAGCACTTGCCACGTGCTAGAATTTTCCCTACTTCAGTGCTCATCACACCCTATGAAGTAACAACACTGTGACGCTGGCTGGAGGGCAAACAGAGGTGAGGAGGGGCTAGGTTCCTTGCCCCCCTGCAGAGCCGGGTGAGAACCGAGGGCTGCCCAGCCTGCTACCCTGTGCTTTTTGTGCTACCCTGTGCACGGGAGCCTCCGCACAACCAGGATCAAACCCCAGATTTCTCATTCCATGACTGGCCCTCTTCCTGTTATATGACGCTAAAGGCACTCTATATTTTGGATTATTAAATTTAAGCAGCTTATAAAAAGCACTCAATTTCACTTACACTGCAGCTGGGAGCGATTAGCTCAGTACGTGCCCTCGGGTCAGCATACCTAGAACACAGGGGCCCGCTGCCCCCCGCAGTGGCTGTGTCTCCTCTGGCAGCGTCCCCACCCTGGCCACCCAGCAAGGGACGGGGTGGCTTTGCCACATGCCGATCCCCGCTGCAGATGAGGTAACTGAGGGTCTCTGGGGGATGGGGCCCCGACACGAGCATGTCTACAAGCTGTCAGGCGAGTCACATGGCAATCAGGGCTGGACAGCTGACCTAAGGCATCGAGGCGTGAGTTCTGAAGGCTGCTGGATGGAAAGGCGAGGGAGTGAGAATGTCACGTCATCTTGGTCAGGCCCATATCTTAGCCAGCCTTCCAAAAAGAGAAATGGGCCCATGTAAACCGCTTATGGGCCCTTAGCGCAGGGCCACATACAATCTCCATATTTTTCACTACGCT
This sequence comes from Lynx rufus, assembly GCF_022079265.1. NCBI lineage: Eukaryota > Metazoa > Chordata > Mammalia > Carnivora > Felidae > Lynx > Lynx rufus. Next base: position 26,876,033 of record NW_025814889.1, on the reverse strand, counting down.
ACTCACAGTATTATGTACGATAGATTGGGGGCAGTCGGTAGCTTCTCAAGGGTAGGAGAAGGGTTTGGGGGACTGCATAACGTATCTGCCAAATGAGCATTTTTCCATGGAGGGTTTTCTTTGTTTTCTTCCAGCTCTCAAAAGTTTCTGTAACCCAAAGAAGGTTAAGGACTTTACAAAAGTCACCGTATTAATGATCCCACGAGCAGCAGCAGAACCAAGAAAGCCCAGGATGTCAGAGCTGGAAGAAGCCAAGTATTCCCAGCCTTGGGAGCACGGCAATGACCTTGGGGGCTTTGGCAATGCCCATTCCAGGGCCACAAGCTCAGAGCCAAGACTTTCTAGTCTGTGGGCGGAACCCGGGAATCAGTATTTTCAAAAAGCTCCACAGAGAACTCTTGTGAGCCATCAGGAGTGAGAACCATGGGTCTGATGAGCCAAAGTTGGCTTCTAAATGAGGAGCCTGGGGTCTGACAATGTGTCTCTCTCAGCTCGTTCTGATCCTGAACAGTGATCGCCACGGATGGGTTGTTCCCTGGCTAACGTGATGATGGGTTTTCATTCCAAGTCCTAACTGCCCCCCTGCATTTCTCTATATTTCTCACAGTTTTTTCTCTCTCTCTTTACTTATTTCTCAGAAAGATCTCCACCTAGTTCTCTTATCTGCCTTGATTAGAATACTTCCAGGGCCAGGACAAAGGTGAGGCCTTAGCACAAAAAATTAAATCGGGGTGTAAACACTCAGTAATTGAAATAAATAACACCCAAAAGGCTACTTTTTTTAAATATCAAAGTCAATTTTAAAAAATCCATAATGAACAAAACACCACAATTTTCAAGTAAAAATCATTCCCAGTGCTGTATTAAAACCTGAGGTGAAAGAAAAAAATGGTGATATGGGTCGCGTGTTTATTTACAAATCCAACGTTTTGTTCATCATGGAATTTTTTTGTGTGTGTGCTTTAGTTTATCGAAAGGAAATATTGCAAAAAAAATAGGGCTTTAAAATATTGTTGATCTTGGCAACTGAGCGTCCCGGTGGCCCTTGCATTTTGTGACTGAGGAGAGTGCCCCACTGGCCCCGTCCCAGCCTGGGTGCTTCGTCTGCTCTGTGGGGGCCTGGCCGGGAAAGAGCAAGAAACTGATGGCCAGGATGGGAACAGGTTAAGTTATGGTGGGTGGGAGCTGGCACCCAAGGAACAGCACTGTGGGTGGGAAGAGGGGATTTTATCATATATATAAATGACAGTCGACCCTTGGAAACCACGGGTTTAAACTGCGTGGCTCCACTTACACCCAGAACTTTTTTCAATAAATACAGTAGAGTACTGTAAATGTATTTTCTCTTCCTTGTGATTTTCTTAACGACATTTTCTCTCCTCTAGCTCACTGTTTTGGAAGAATACAGTATAGCCTACATATGACATACAAAATATGTGTGGATCAGCTGCTTGTGTTATTTGCAAGGCTTACAGTCAACAGTAGGCTCTTCGTAGTTAGGTTTGGGGGGAAGTCAAAAGTTATATGCAGGGGCGCCTGGGTGGCTCAGTCGGTTAAGCATCTGACTCTTTGTTTCAGCTCAGGTCTTGAAATCAGGGTGTTGAATTCAAGCCCCACATTGGGCTCCGTGCCAGACGTGGAGCCTAGTTAAAAAAAAAAAAAGTTATATGCAGATTTTTGACTGCATGGGGGTCACCACCCCTAATCCCTGAATTTTTCGAGGGTCACCTTAAATATATATATATATTTACATATATACATTAAATGTTTATATACATTACATATACATACATTTATATGTTTATATACATATATACATTAAACATTTAATATATATGATGTATTATATATTATATATATAATATATATAATTATATACTATATTATATAATAATATACTATATATAATATAATATAAACAATTAAATGTTTAATGTATATATGTAAATATATATATTAAATTATATATATGTAAATATATATAAATTACATATTACATATATAAATATAAATTACATATATATTAAATATATATATACACACATATATGTATATGTATTATATAAAAATGTTTGGAAATATGTATGTTTTTATACATATATACATTAAATGTTTAATTTAATTTATATATAATTTAATATATATTTACATATATAAATTACATATTACATATATAAATATAAATTACATATGTATTAAATATATATATATATATACACACACACATATATGTATATGTATTATACAAAAGTGTGTGGAAATACAACCTTATCAGCCAGCACCAACATTTTTCTTAGAGGAGAGATCAGACTTCATTTAAAGCTACTATTTCATCAACAACTTAAAGAGGAGAGAAGACTCTGAGTATCTGCGTTCTTAGGCAGTCAAGATGATTTAAAAAACGAAGGCCAACAGGGGCCTCAGCTGGAGTTTCTGGCAGAAACATGAGCATATCATAATGTGAATAAGAATGATTTTAGTGCCCTTGTAAAGCATGTCGGATACTTTCTATTAAAAAGTTGATTAGAGTTTTTTCAAGGTAAAAAAAAAAAAGTTCTTTAGTCATAAAAGAGAATATAGAGAAGGAAGGACCAGAGAAAGGAAGCAGGAGAGGAAGCATCTTTTGGGGAACAGGAACTGCTGGCCTCTGAGTTCACTGCTTTTGTGATCCAAATCTTTCCATCCGGAAGGACTGAACCTTCTAGTAAAGCCCGTATCAGTGTCGTATACGATTGGGTTTTATTTTATTCGTCTAGTGCAAATTAAAGAAGGGGACATATCTTCTCTGAGAAACGGAAGGATCCCTACAGGAACCAGCCGGTGGGAGCAGAGCCCCGTGCGAGATTTGCGTAGACTTTGCAGGAATTCGCAGGAATCTCCTGAAAGCCTTAGGCTCTCCGAGACTGTGGAAGGTTGACTCCATCTTCCCGGAAGTTGAAGGGGCCAGTGTGTGGGCGACGCCCAGCATCGTGCTGGGCAGACAGAAGAGCTGGCCTCTGCATGGTCTTGGGTTTGCCCTTGGTTTGCCGCGATGTAGACGCCGGGCTCTCTCAGGTGTGCCTATGAAGCTACTACCTCGGTCTTTCTTCTCCAGACCTGTAGTCTCACCACCTTCCTCTCGCTTCCAAGAAAAATGATCAGACACTTGGAAATGAGGCTGATAGGTGGGCAGCATGGGCTTTCAATGTCCTGTGGGACGAAAGCCCCCCTAAGGATTATCTGGGGTACTTCACTTCTTCCAGCTCGCTGTTTCCTGCCGTTTAAAATTCCTAGACTTGGTGAAATTACATATTAAGCTATAGATTTTTCTTTGGGAGAAGTGCAACTAATTTGTCGGGCAGGAAAAAAAAAACCCTCAAAGGATACAGTGTATTTCCTTTAAGATATTACTTTTGAATCGAACCCAGCAATCTGACCATAATATTCCTTTTGGAAATAGCCTGGAAATACCTAGCTCTTCAAATCTCTTTCAACTGGTCGTAGCGTCTTACTGGTTTTCTCATTAATTAATGAGTTGAATAAAATCTTGGACATGTGTTTATTTTATATTTGCATATATGTGTATGTATGTGTACATTTATGTATTTTATTTTATTTTTTTTGAAAATTGTACCTGAACCTTCTCTGCGTTGGTAGACTGCAGGCTGTGGATGGTTCTGCAACCCTTTCCCTGCCCGGAACACTCAAAGCATCGGACTCTCCCCCCATTGTGTCTCTGCACCATGATCAGCATGGGGTCTGGCACAGGGTGTTGGCGCTTGTATGATTTCTATCTCTTGTATTTCCCCCTCTCTGCTTGGGTTCAACGCCTCAGATATTGAGATCAGCTCTAAACCATCCAGGGGGAATGACTTCTTGAGGACCCAGGATGTAGCTGGAGGATGTGGGGGGGAGGGTGCAGGTACTTGATATTCTCCCAGTGGGGAGGCTGAGTACAACAGCTCAAGGAAAGCCTGCCAGCAGGGCCCCTTTAAGTCTTTTGCTTAGGGTTCATGGCCCTGGCCGCACGTTCGGATTAATTGGGAAGTTAAAAAAAAAAAAAAAATACCCTCTTCAGGGCTCCACTTTCAGGAAGCCCAATTTAACATAAGTGAGCCAGACCTGGGTACTGGCATTTTTCAAAAAGCTTCCAGATGCTTCAGCCAGGGTTGAGAAGCACTGTGCTAGCACGATTGCTAAGCCAGCACATGGGACCACAGGCGATGATTCTCATGGGCTCTCCTCCTGCTTGGCCGTGGGTCACTCGAGCTATGTTCAAAGCGCTCTGTTTTTTCCTGGGGAGGGCCCCGTCTTAGTCTTCGTGGTGGGGCCCCGAGGAGCTCCAAAGTCCACGGAAAAATCCCAATTCCTCAAAGATTTTCATCTTATCAGCAATCTCCCTACTGCCTGCACAGAACGTTCTATTGTATGAGGGTTTTTCTTTTTTTTTTTTTTTTCTTTTTTTAATTTGAAGTTCCTGGCAGCCACTAAAACGTCTAAGAACCCGAATCCGGGTTTGATCGGTTGTCAGCAGAGTTGAAAACTGCTGTCTTTAAACAATTGTCTAAACTCTGCCTCTTCTGGTCTGTCCTTCGCTCCCCTGGCAGGCCTCTGGACCACCGATTTGCACAGTGCGCTTCACTGGCCGCAGCGCTGGCCACCTCCTCTCCTCCCACCCTCACAAATGAACACGGTGGTGCTCAGACTGTGGGTTTCTCTGAGCGTGCCTCTTTCTTGCTTTTCTGCCACCACAGCCTGGCAGTCCCAAAGCTCTCACCATCCCGTTTCCATCTCCCCATGAGGCTCTGTGGCCTGATTCCACCGCACGGGTCAAAAGCGCAGCCTTGGGCGCGAGCAGTGACCTGAGAGCTGGCACCCTTCCTCCCTCACCTCCTTTCTGCCCCTCGCCCCTTGCCCAACTCCTCCCAAACCAACCCTTCCTCTGGAAAGATAAGACTCTCTTCTCAGTTCCTGTATCCCCTTCCCCTGAGTTTGCATTTCCTTTTATTCCAGACTAAGGCGGCTCTTTGTGAAGGGGGATGTGGCGTTTTTGCACAAATATTTAATCTTTTCCAATCTGCCCTCTGCACTGCCTGTCAGTTCTCAGGGCTGAAACCACTCTGTTTGCTTTAGCTCGTAACGGGATACTGTTTTGAAAAGTGATGCAGAAGTCCGATTACTTATGAATCTGGGCTTTATTTTGCATGAATGCTTTTCAAGGCTACGATAGATTTATTTTTTCTTCCTCACCAAGAATTATGTTGCCAGGGGGGGTGTGGTAGCAAGCAGGCAGGGGAATCCAGAGAGCTTTTAACTTTTTACCCTGTAGCTTGAAAACCTCAGCTGCAGGGACCTAGTAAAACAAAGTTAGCCAAGGTTTTACTGGCAGCTTCTCTCAGGAAAGATCTCCCCCTTCCCTTTTTGGAAATGTCATTATTTTCCACAAAATGTAATTCATCCTATTAAAGTGTCTGCAGTACCTGTTAGAAATCACCTGTTAGGGGCGCCTGGGTGGCTCAGTCGGTTAAGCGTCCGACTTCGGCTCAGGTCATGATCTCGCGGTCCGTGAGTTCGAGCCCCGCGTCGGGCTCTGTGCTGACAGCTCAGAGCCTGGAGCCTGCTTCGGATTCTGTGTCTCCCCCTCTCTCTGCCCCTCCCCTGCTTGCACTCTGTCTGTCTCTCTCTCAAAAATAAATGAACATTAAAAACTAAAAAAAAAAAAAATCACCTGTTAAATAATAAACATACCGAACAAAGAAAAATGTAGATGTAGAATAATAGTAACCAGTTCTTTTTAAAAGCCTGATTGGTGCCATGTGCTTCTGATGCTGTTGCTAATTGCAAATCCTCGCCTCAACTGTGTGTGGCAAATATGTTCTTCCCATTTTATAGGAAGTGAAACAGCATAGTAATCACACGCTTTGGATTTGTCAAGACAGTATGGACTTTCATTTTTTTTTTTTCTCTCAACGTTGGACCAAGTGGCAGATGATAGGTCCTGACTGGAAAGCGTGGCTCAATCTCCCGTTTCTAGCCTCAAGTGAGGTTCTCCCCAGGCAGCCAAGAAGTCCATGGAGAGATAGGTCCCATAAAAATCGTGTACACGGGGGCTCCTGGATGGCTCAGCTAGCTGAGCGTTTGACTCCTGATTTCTGCTCGGGTCATGATCCCACGGTTCAAGGGGTCGAGCCCCGCGTTGGGCTCTGCATTAGCAGTGCAGAGCCTGCTTGGGATTCTTTCTCTCTCCCTCTGCCTCTCTGCCCCTCCCTCCCTCTCTGTCCCTCCCTCCCTCCCTCCCTCCCTCCTTCCCTCTCTCTCTCTCTCAAAATAAATAAATAAATAAACATTAAAAAAAAAAAATCACGTACTGAGGGCTTATGGTGAAGTCCGGAAGGAGCATAAGCAGTGAGAAAAGAAAGAGCCCTTTCCAGAACTTCAGATCTAGAGTCCCAGGCCTGCAAATGTTGCTGGTTAAGCCAACTACACAACAAGAGAGGAAGGAGTACAGAAGCAGCAACTGAGTGCTGTTGCTCATAGGCGCTGTATTTTAGAAAACATTAATTGGGGGGAAATCGTGTGGTATGTGGAGTGAAAAGATCGGGTTACAAAATTAAAACTGCTTCCAACTCTGTAAAAAATAGAAAGTAAAAAAAAAAGAAACGGGGAAGAAAAGCCAAAAGTATTCATAGTAGTTATCGTTGACCGGTGAGGATATTTTGATCGTTTTGAAAAATATTTTCTGTATGTTCCACAATGAATACGTATTCTTGTTATGAGCGGAGCCCAGCTGATAACGCGACCAACACCAAGGCCAGGAAAACGCCCCTAGCTCCACTTGCCGTGTGGGGTTTGGCCTGAACACCAGTAAGGAGCCCCCAGTGGCAAATGTTGTTTGAATTGCAGGCTCTTGTAAGAAAATATGGTCTTTGTCTTTCTTCTCCCTTCCGCTCTTCTGTGAGACTGTGTATTAGCTTCTGACCTTCTGTTTCCCCGCTTCGTGCTGTTCCAGAAGGATCAGATTAAACAGATGTGCTTGCCGCGTCTGTGATGGAGGACGGTTTCTGAGCATCCCTCTCCCATTCTGCACTGTGAACCAACTGGATAAGAGGGAAGGGAAAGGAGGCACAGAGTCACCTGTCTGAATCACAGTGCTGTGTAGCTGCCTGCGGTCCCTAACCAGAGGATTCTGCTACAGTCAGGTTTCCTCCTGGATCCTAAGCTCCCCCAGGGAAGAGGCTCCCGTGCAAACCAGCGGAGAGAATTGTCATCCCCTGCCCGTTGCGTCTAAGAAACTTCCAGCGGCTTGATGCTCCGTGGAGTGGCTGCCCTGGGTGATGGTCATGACCGGAGTGCTTCCTTGGCCATGTTTACTCTTCCGTCTAGCGGCACCGCAGAGAAAATGTAGAGCCTGACTCTGGGGGAGTGGGCTTGGAGTTGGCCACTTAAAAGAAATGGCCACTGGAAGAAATAATTTTCAAGTTTTAGATTTCAAATCGTAAATTTTTTGTTGGAAAAAGCAATACGTGTTTCTTGCCTCAAGTTTTAGAAGTCTAGACCGCGCGCCATCGATTTTGGGAGGACAGAGGAAATCTTTCTTGGTCTCCTAATGAAGGCTTTATTTCTTTAAATTCACTTAGATTAAACTTTGGGTGTGAGCATTTCCTAGTCTTTTCTTCTAGATCTTTCTGGGGCTGGCTAATGTTTGTGCTATATTGGGGTACACAAAGAGGTGGGCGATGAACACAGGTGAGGGGCTCAGGCACTCCCTACCCCTGAAGAAAGTAGGCTACTATTCTTTCACTGGGTTCAGAAGATTCCTATACAGCAGCAGAGTTGCCCTGGATTTCCCACTGTGGCACTGTGGGTCTCAGGGGGACAGTCACCCTTTCTATATAATTCAGTGTCTTCACTGGAAAGTGAAGATTATGTTACACTGTGCCCCAAGGTAGTGTGAGGTGCATTTGAAATATTAGCTGTGAACCTGATTTGAAAATAAAAATATTCCAAATAACAAGGTTTTGTTTGTATTCCTTCTATGACCCCGCATGTGTTCAGTGGGAAGGACCATAGAGAAAAGACTGTTAAGAGACGGAAGGACTAGAGAGGCTTCCTGTAGGCTGGGTAGGGCTTGAAGAGGCTGTAGGGAAGTGGTACAATCTTCTGGTTTGGGGGAAAACCAAGAGCCAAGACATCCAAGGGGAAATGGTCTATGGGTTCAGGAGTCATCAAGAAAAAAATGGCGAACTGGACAGAAAGTGTTGAGGAATGACAGAGAATGAGGTGAGATACATAGGGACAGATGTTGGGGGAGGAGGGATCCCAAGAATCAGGTAGAGCTGGGTCCCCCCCACCAAAAAAAAGAACGTATCACCTCAGCAGTTGTCCAAACCCTGATATCCAACTGTCCACTCAGTATGTCTGGTAAGCTACTGATAAGCTGGTCGTGAAGAGAAACTGAAAATCTATTTCCAAATATCTTGGAAACTGCACAAGGGAATATAAATTTCTGTTGTTGTTTCAATATACCTTTGTTAAATAATGATAACTCAGGAATGGGAGCAATATTTTCTTTTTGAATTTCTGAGAGTATTAATTATGGGAAATTATCAAGGACAATGCATTTTTTTTATCCTAAAATTTTATGAAAATATTGAATAAATAAAACATTTAGGGAAAGAAATAGTAGGATTACATGCTTATAAATTTTATGAGTTTTGTGAAAAGATGGATCAAATTGTAGGGCCAGCCAACCTCTCTCCACTTGGAATTTCAATGCACTCCTTTTTTTCAGTTGAGTGGTTTTTTTTGTTTGTTTGTGTAATCTTTCCCCTCGTGTTTGCATAGCTAACACCAGTCCCATGCCAGCTTAGGTCATGAACACAGTATTACTGGTGTAATTAAGGTGGTTTGGCTAAGAATTGGGGCAGCAAAGCAAACGGATAACAGGACAATAGCAAAGAACGATGCATATTTATGAACTTCTAGAAGCACAAATTGTTGCCTTCGTGCAGCTAAACGGATTCAACATTTTTTACATTTTCATCAGCCATCTTTCAGAATTTTTTCAATTCTTACGCGGGATCCAAAAGCATTCTCCCCCCTGGTTTGTAATGCCTGTTAAATTGTCACTGAATTATGTTTGTTTAGCACATATGAGATGTTTTTATTCTTTGGGAAAGTAGCAGTTTGGATTTTTTAAAGCCTATGCCTGCAAGTGAAGCCAGTGGCTGTGAAGTGGGCCAGTGGTAAAGCCCAGGCAGTTGGCAACTAGAGAGTGTTTATGGGTCAGCTAGGTGCTATCACAAAACTCATCAGTCTGACCAGTGGGAGCTTTCTTGTAAGTGGGAAACTTATTTACAAATAACGATAGGCATAACCATTTTTTCAACAACCCTTAACTGAGTGCATTCTTGAGGTCAGAGTGCATTCAACTCGAGCTTTCCATGTAAAGTTACAATAACACAGCCCCAACCATCTCTGCCCCGGCAGGACAGAGAACAGACAAGAAAAAACTCGGCAGACCAAAGCTTGCCTGCCATGTGGGCCATCCTTGCCTGGAGCAGAGGGCTTTCTGGGAATAGCTCTTGAGGGTCTGAGCTCCTCAGCTCTGGGTTACATGTAATGAAGCGTCCTTCAGATCATCACCACTTCCTTGACCAAAGTACTAAAATCTAAAGGTCTAAGGCTGGAAGCAATTTTACCATGAGATGTTAGCATAGTTTTGAATTTGATAGATTTCATTTGAATAGGTGTTGGAACAACATGGGGAACTCTCCTAACGTTGGAGATGAGAGCTGCACTTCATCACTTTATTTCCATTGGAGTGTCCATCAGGATTGCCTAGAGGGCAGAGAACATTCTCTCTGGCAGTGGTAAGCTGAGGAAGGACTGTGTGTCTGCTGACCAGAAGAGTGACCTAGTGTTTCAGGACAGAAGTCAGCAAACTATGGTCATTCATCTAGTGTTCTCCGTGACCTGGGAGTATTCTTTGTAAATGAGAAGCTGTTTCAGGGCCACAGGAACCAGTAATCCTTATAACGATGGCAGAATTTCGTTCCTCCTGGAGCCAGAACATTTTGCAGGTGACTTTCCAAATCTTAACCAGGGTGCTTTTATGACATCATTGAGACGGAGTCTGGGTGAGGTAAAGATACTTAAGTGGAAATATTTATTTCCTTAAAATGATAACTTAGTTTTCCCTCTCCAACTTTGAGAAGGGACATCAAGAGGAAGGGGGACAAGGTGATACCAGCATTTTGACATATTACAAATCCTAGAGAGTTGTTGCAGAGCGTCCTGGGTCCGGTTCCGGTTCAGGAGACCTCACATCCCTTTTTCCATTCAGACAGGTCCTTGCCCTCGCAGTGTTTCTTCCAGCCTTGCCTGAGGAGGACAGGGAAGCAGGAAGAACAGAAAGAGGCATGACAGTCCAAATATTCTTAGGTCCAAAACCATAGGTAATTAACCAAAACAACCAGCAGCACCCGGGATTTAGTTTTATTCATTTCTGAGATCCAAGGACTCTGTCCCTGTGCCTTGTGAAGACTTCTCTCTCCTTGATTTTCTCCTAGTCCTTATTAGCCTCAGCAACAGGTAAACAACTTGCATAAGGATGGGTCATTTAAACACCTCTGCCTCTGAAAATTCAGGTTCCCAGGTGGGTGACCTGGTTGGCAATGTTCATAAGACACCCAGCCTCAGAAATTGACAGTGAGCACCAGAAACCATGTCTCTGCACAATCCTAGGGCTGTTTCCAGCTAATGTAGGGTATGGCTGACGTGGTTATTCTTCTCTCGCTGCTTCCTGTTCTCTCTCCCCACAAAATGTTGCTCTAGCTCTCCAAAACTATATCCAAAAGTTGAACAAGCTCAAGCTTTTTCCCTCTGGTGTATTGCCTTCACCAGCAATTCACATTCGAAAATACCTATCGTTCCACTGTTTGGGCCATCTTAATGTGAAAGACAATCACACATCACCATGACTCATAACATCTCTCCTCCCCGTAGAAACCCCTTTCACGGTGTTCATGGTACACCCACACACTCGTGGGGGAGGGTATAGACAAGGTCACATTAAAATCATTGGACCATTCTGCAAAGGGGAGTTTGTCAGTGCCCGCTGCAGCCATGATGAATGGACACACGGTCGGTTTTTTGCCCTGGTCAGTCCAAGTCTCTCAAGGAGACTCTTACCAATAGTTCATCCCTTCTGTCTCTTTAGCAATTTTCTTGGCACAGATAATCGCATCTGTGAGGTCGTCAGTGAGCAAGGCTGTAAAAGAGAGAAGTACAGTATTAGCTGAGACTGTTATTTGAGGAGAGCCCCCAGTCACTATTTTTTGGAACAGGAGGGTAGGAAGAACTCGGAGATGCATTCTTATTTTTGTTGAGCTTCTTCACAAACCAAAGAATTTTTTTTTTTTTTAATTTCTAGAGTAGAATATCTTGACTTTTTGAAGTTTTAGTCCTGAAGGGTTTTTGGAAATGTGTTTAGAGAAGACACAGTAGGTGGCGCCTAGGACTTTGAGCATCTGACTTTTGATTTCAGCTCAGGTCACGATCCCAGGGTCATGGGAATGAACCCCACATCGGGCATCGAGCTCCATGCTCAGATGCTTAAGACTCTCTCTCTCTCTCTCTCTCTCTCTCTCTCTCTCTCTGTCCCTCCCTTTCCCTCATGCACATGCTCTCTCTCTAAAATAATTTTTTAAAATTTTTTTAACGTTTATTTATTTTTGAGACAGAGAGAGACAGAGCATGAGCGGGGCAGGGTCAGAGAGAGGGAGACACAGAATCTGAAACAGGCTCCAGGCTCTAAGCTGTCAGCACAGAGCCCGACGTGGGGCTTGAACTCACGGACCGCGAGATCATGACCTGAGCCAAAGGTGGCCGCCTAACCGACTGAGCCACCCAGGCGCCCCTAAAATTTTTTTTTTTTTAAAAAAGACACAGTAGGAGAATGTTTTCTGTGTCCTGAAGAAACACACAAGTAAGAGGCACAGTAAGTACAAGGTTTTCTCTACTTGGGTTACTTTGACACATGCGATCTCCTTATAGGTAAATATGAACCTTGTCCATTTAACTTTGCAGTTTGTGCATTAAAAGCAAGTTCTACCCAAGGTGTTTATCATAGGCAAATTTTTTATGTCAAATACATTAGTCTTTATTATTTTTTCTATGGCTTTCAGACATAAGGAATCGTTTGATTGCAAATGAAATCATTGGTATCTGCATTCTCTCCTGCTTGTCCAGAAGTGGGCTCAAAATCCTCAATGCAAACATGACAGAAAAAAGCAAAAAGTATAAAGTCTAGCATCACTTCTGTTGAATGGCGGGTTCTTCAGAAGCAAATGCAAAGACGGGTTTGGGATGCCAACACGTATCAGAGATCCACATCTGTGGAAGGAAGAGGGCAGAAGCCGGACTGGGCTGATGGAGATATTCAGTTGTGGTGCAGGCTCACCGAAGTTGGCCAAGTTGTGCCCAAATAGCTAAGTCTTTTTTTTTAAATGTTTATTTACTTATTTTGAGAGACAGTGAGTGTACATGTGCATGCATGCACAGGGAAGGGCAGAGAGAGGAGAGAGAGGATCCCAAGAGCGCTCCTCGCTCTTAGCGTTCCTTACTGAACACAGGGGTCCATCCCGTGAACCATGAGATCACGACCTGAGCCAACTGAGCCACCCAGGTGCCCCCAAATGGCTACATCCTTAGGCCTGTGCATCACTCAGTCCCTGGGTGTGGACTGCTGCAGAGGGGCACAGTGTGAGATTAGACAATCCTCTGCGGTTAAGACAGACCCTAAAGGAGGTACCGGGTAGACGTCTACAAATGCGCAGATGTCGCAGAAGCCAGACATCTTCCCTTCAAGGGGAATCTGGGCTGTCCATCTCCCTGCCCATCACAACCATTGATCGAAGACATAAAATCAGGAGCCATTTGATGGCGTTTTTATTTATCAATTAAGCAAAGATCTTGAAAGAATGGGATAATACTCCGTGTTGACGAGGGTGCGATGAAATAGGCACTCTTCCGTACTTCCTGGTGAGAATATAATGGGTTCAGCTTTTCAGGAAAGCAATTGAACAGCATGTGTCAAGAGCCTTAAAGTGGTCTTATCCTTTCAGCTAGCAATTTCTCTTTCTGGGCCTATCTTAAGGAATTCATTACTACCCGAGACAAAGATTTATTTACAGAGTAGTTTATTGCAGCTTAGTGTGTAAGAGGAAATTGATTTTCAAGCGTAAGAGATCTAATTGCCTCATAATTAGGGATGTTCACATTAATAATAATACCTCCACAGAATGGAATAAGGTGCCATTTAAAATCACGGGTTGACGTGGTTTCATAATAGTGGGAAATGCTCCCAATATGAAGTTCTCAGGATTGTAAAAAGATCCACCTAGAGCTACACCATTCAATTTGGTAGACATTAGCTATATGGGGCTATTTAAATCTAAATGAATTTATACAATCAGAACTTCAGTTCGTCAGGTGCTCTCACTACATTTCAGATGCTTTATAACGTCTTTATTGTGGCTAGTCGTTCTCATATTAGATAGCCCAGAAAACATTTCCGTCGTCACAGAAGGTACGATTGGACAGCACCGGTTTAAAGAGAAAATAAAAAGATAGTCATAGCCACCAGTATTTGAAGGTTTAGCTCCAAATTGTGGCATCACCAATGCTTTAAATCTTCCCTGCATGTTTCTAATTTTTTTACGGTAGAAATGCATTATTTTTATTTTCAGAAAAATATAACAAAAAAGAATCATATTGCGGTCAAATGGATCGCTAAGACACAAAATTATTTTGTAAACTCAGTTGAAAATGGTGTTTTTCTTGAGTATGCCAACTTAGTTGCTAATTAAGTTGCTTTCTCAGATAAGCTAAACCAGAAGATACGGGTAGTGATAGATTGCTTTTAAGCAAATTCATCCAAATGTGGTGGTTTTTAAATTTAAAACAAAATTCTGCTAAACAAGAGAAAATTAATGGAAAATATGAGCTATAAGTGATGACAAATTGGGACAATATATTCAAATTCATCCTTTGATACACAGTGAAAAATAAAGCTTCGTTAGCTTATATGCACCTTGTTTCTAGAGAGATGAATAGTTAGAATAGCAATTACTGTTACTAACACCTGCCTTTATGGAAAAAATACTCTGGTCAGGCTCATGTTAAGTCCCTTCATGTATTATATCTGTTAGGACTTGGAACAACCATGTGGATGAGTACTATTATTAGCCCATTAAACTGAGGTCTACACCCAGTAAATGAGTCTGCATTCAAACCTAGGGCTTAAATTCTGTTGTCTCCACTGCTTCCTTCCAACATGGCCACTTAAGCAAAGATTTCTGCTTATAAGACTATATGCTAATGAAGTTGATAATAAAAATATAAATACTTTATTAATTTTTCAAGTAATTATTTATTAGGAGATTATCCAAACTTAAATTCTTGGTATCTGATACACATTCCAATTACATAGAAACACTTTATTTTGTGTGCGTAATTATTTTTTTAATGTTTATTTATTGAAAGAGAGAGAAAGAGAGCACGTGTGTATGTGTGTATGCATGCATGAGTTGGGGAAGAGCAGAGAGAGAGAGAGAGAGAGAGAGAGAGAGAGAGAGAATCCCAGGCAGGGTCCATGCTATCAGCACAGAGACCAACTCAGAACTCTATCCCATGAACCTAGAGATCATGACCTGAGCCGAAATCAAGAGTCGGATGCTTAAATGACTGAGCCACCCAGGTGCCCCTGTGTGTATAAATTCTTGATAAGTGCTGAGATATTGTGGGGTTTGTATTAGGAAGTGGTTGGAGACTGTTTCCTAAGAGAAGTGGGTTCAGTGGGGCCTCAAAGGGTGGGAAGGACATAAATTATACATAGTGGGCAAGAAGTAGAGAGTATTCTATTATGCCAGGACTGGAACACGCCGGAAGACAGGACTGGAACACAAAGTGGAAGGCTTGTGTTTGGGGTAAAGCAGTTTGCTTGGCTGGAGATGCTGTGTAGCCATTGGCAGCCATTGGTAGCTCCAGTCACTGGCTGGAGATTAGCTGCTGGAGAACCATGTGGTGGAGACCTTGTAAAGTTTGTCAGTCTCCCATTTTGCGATAGCTTTATGTTGCCTAAGTGAGATGTTTTCAAAGTGCTAGTTGGACGTGACTTTGAATTTGCTCAGGAAAATTTGTTGAGGAAGACGGGGGCTGGGAAACACGAACTTGATGTGCTGAGATGCAAAGACACAAGGAAACCACCACAGAGGGGCAGCAGAGGGGCAGAAATGAGTCAAGAGAGCAAGTGTTTACAAGGATCCACGCCAAGAATTGCTTCTGCTCAATTTACTTTAAATAGACAAGTCTGTCCAGTCAAAGGGTTCTGTTGAACAGCAAAGCATTATTCAGCTGAATAGTTTATTCTCCCACATCCAACAACAGAAAATGGCAACAATCTACAAAAAAGAATAACTTATTTTCAGGTAAGTTGGTTCTGCTATAAAGTCTGTCTGTCTCTCCCCAGCATCCTTCTGCCTTCCAACTAAAATATCGCTACCATGCCTACAATTTAAATCTCCTTCCCCTCTCTGAAGTGACAAAGGCCAACTCAGATACCAGGCTGATGAGAAATAGAGATTAATATAGGTAGACGAGACTAGATACGAGAGACAAAAATCACCTTCCCCCCCCCCCCGCCTTAAACATCTCTCATTTTAAAGAGGTCTGTGCTATTAGAGGAAAATAAAGATTGATATTTTATTATCATGTGTGTGCATACACATATATATGCTTATATTTATACATACATATATATACAAATATTCTGTCTAAATAGTTTGGGGAAGGTAGGCAGGAATTCTGGAAACACAATTTGGTATGGGTGTGAGGAGATGGTATAGCTTTGGAAGATGGGCAGGAGGTACATATGAACCATACATTTATGAAATGTAATGTTTCTTGTAAAGATACCCCAATGCTAACTTGTTTCCCAGTTCCCATGACAAATGTCCCTACTTCTGTAATACGCGGGACAGAATAACATCGTCCATAATTAAAGCTTCTCTGGCCTGAGGCTGAGGGAAGCCAGTTACTAAGGGGTGATTAGGATATAAAACCAACATCCTGTTTTCTATTTTAAAGCTGTCTCTGAAAATCCCATGCTCTTTATGATGAGAAAGCAGATAGGAGAGTTCCTTCACCTCTCACCATGAACAGTCCAACATTTTCATTTCCTAGAATTCAAGATTGCCTTGCAGATATATGTTTGCCCCAGACTTCCTTATTTCAAAGTAAATTGAACAATATTAAATTAGTCAACTGCAAGTAAAGTGAAGCCAGGTCGTGACGGAGTCACAGATTTTCTCCCCCACTGTAAACAGCTAGAAAACTAGACAAATACATGAAAACATTATTTTCAGACATTAGACGGCAAGCAATGCAGGATCGTGATCCTTGAAAGATAGAAACCAAATGAGGAGAGTCTTAGGATTGCCGTGAGTTTCTGCCCAGAGGCACTGTTCAAGCAAGAAAGGTAAAACCCAGGCAGGAGATGGCAGTTTAAGTGGAGGAGACAGAGATAAGAGGCCAAGGCAAGTGGAATTTGTGGAGAAGAGAATCTGAGAGGAAGGGGCCACCCAGAAGGAGAACACCAGAAATCTGCATAGGGATTCCGCTGAGTTTTTGACCGAAAGCTTAACTGGGTTCGCAAGGGGTAAAACTCCATGAAGCTAGTTAGAAAACGATTACCAGGGACCTGTACAATTACAGAGCTCACACAGGGCTGGGAGACATTTGTTTTCTGAGTAGTCAGAGGGAAGAGAGCTTGGTGAACCCCTGGACATTCAAAAGACACTAGAAAAGCTATGCCTTCGTAGTTGGGTTAAATTAGCCTTACCATAAATACTACTAGCGAACTTCCCTACCACAATTTAAAAGCAAGTATTGACAGGGTCAAGCCGATCAGAATTAATGACTTGCCAAGATGAAATCCAATAGTCCTTAAAGGACCTTGACAACATAATTGAGACACTTAAAAATGTAATACATACTATGTTTAGTATCCAACAAAATGTTATTATGTGTGCAAAGAGGTATAAGAATGTGACCCATAACCATGGGAAAGAGCAGTTAAGACCCAGAAATGGCACAGTTTATTGAATTACCAGGCAAGAAATGTAAAATAATTTATAAATATGCTTATTGATATCAAGGACTTAAACAAAAACATGAATAAAATGAGGGAAATGAAATACATAAACCGATCACCCAGCACTGAAAATACACAATATCGGAAATGAAAAATTCAATTAATGAATTTAATAGATTAGGCACTTCAGAAAAAAGACCAGAGAATGTGAAGATATAGCAATGGAAACTATTGAAAAAAACACAGAAAGGGGAAAAGACAGAAAAAAAGGAAGAGTGTTGGTGACCTATGGGACAGTATCAAGTGATCTAACGCATGTGTCATTAGAATTTTCAAAGGAGAAAAGATGAAAATTATAAACCCAGGGATCCAAAATGTTAATGAATATCAAGTAAGATAAACATAAGAGAACAGACTTCGTGATCACATTGCTGAAAATTGGACATTATAAAGAAACCTTAAATGCAGGTAGAGAAAAAAAAGAGACATTACACCCTGGGAATGCAAATCAGAAGATCACCAGTTTCTCAAAAAAAAACAAAATGAGCCAGAAGACGAAAGGGTATCTTTAACACATTTAGAGAAAAACAGCCTCCAGCTTAGAATTTTATATAGAGAGCAAATAGCCCTCAAAGAAAAAAATGAAATATAGACATTTTCAGGCAGATAAAAGCTGAGAAAATGCTTTTCAGTAGACCTCCACTCCAAAAAAAAATACTGAAGGATATTCTTTAGGCTGGAGGAAAATGATATCGCTTAACTGCCTACCCAAATGAATTCCACTAAAGGAGTGAGGAGAGTTGGAGATGGTAAATGTGTGGCAAATATAAAGAGACCCTTTTCCTCAGTTAAAAAATTTACTTAAAAGATAATTGCTTCAGGCAAAAATGCATGAGGTGTATATAACACGTTGAAGTAAGGTGCAGGGCAACACAGCATAAAGGATGGGATGGGGAAATAAGTATATAGTTATAAGACTCGTGTATTATACATGAGTATAATGTTATTTGAAGGTAGAATGTGAGAAGATGATGCATGTTGTAAACCCTAGAGTAACCGCTGTAAATAAGACAGAAGTGCAGCTAACAAGCCAATGGAGGAAAGAGAGTACTGAAAAATATCCAATAATCCAAAAGAAGGCAGAAAAAAACACACCCCAACTAGATGGCACTAAGAGAAAACAAACAAAAAAACCCAAGACAGTGGATTTTAAAGTAACCGTGTAAGTAATCACATTGGATATAAATGATCTAACGTCCAGCAAACTGGCCCACAGGCCTATGCTCTGTTTTTGTAAATAAAGTTTTATGGGAACACAGCCACGCTTACTCATTCGCATCTTGTCTATGACTGCTTTTGCGTTACACGGAGAGTCGAAAGTTCCAACCGAGACTGTATACAACACTAAAAAATTTACTATCTGGCCCTTTAAAAAAACAATTTGCTGGCACTATCGACAATAGCCCAAGTATGGAAACAGCCCAGATGTCCATCGACTGATGAATGGATAAAGAAGATGTGGAAAAGAAGGGAATATTACTCAGTGATCAAAAAGAATGAAATCCTGCCATTTGCGACAGTGTGGATGGAACCAGGGTGTGTTATGCCAAGCGAAATAAGTCAGTCAGAGAAAGACAAATATCATATGATTTCACTCACGGGTGGAATTCAAGAAACAAAACAGATGAACAAAGGGGAAAGGAAGTAAAAATAAGATATAAACAAAGAGGGAGACAAACCATAAGAGACTCTTAAATACAGAGAACAAACTGAGGGTTGCTGGTGGGGTGTTGGGTGAGGGGATGGGCTAAATGGGCAATGGGTGTTAAGGAGGGCACTTGTTGGGATGAGCGCTGGGTGTTATATGTAAGTGATGAATCACTAAATTCTGTTCCTGAAATCATTATTATACTACATGTTAACTTGGATTTAAATGTTTAGAATGTTAAATGTTTAAAATGTTAAAAAAATAAACCACAATGAAATATAAGAAATAAAGAAAGAGAGAGAGAGAGAGAGAGAGAGAGAGAGAGAGAAAGAAAGAAAGAAAGAAAGAAAGAAAGAAAGAAAGAAAGAATAGAGTTTGCTGACCTCTGGTCTAAAAATTCTTTTTTTTTGTTGTTAAAATTTTTTTAATATTTTATTCATTTTTCACAGAAAGAGAGAAGGAGAGGGGGAAGGGCAGAGAGAGAGGGAGACACAGAATCTGAAGCAGACTCCAGGCTCTGAGCTGACAGCCCAGAACCCGATGTGGGGCTTGAACTCACAAACTGTGAGATCATGACCTGAGCCGAAGTTGGACACTTAACCGAATGAAACACCCAGGCGCCCCCCTGGTCTAAAAATTCTTGGGGCGCCTGGGTGGCGCAGTCGGTTAAGCGTCCGACTTCAGCCAGGTCACGATCTCGCGGTCTGTGAGTTCGAGCCCCGCGTCGGGCTCTGGGCTGACGGCTCGGAGCCTGGAGCCTGTTTCCGATTCTGTGTCTCCCTCTCTCTCTGCCCCTCCCCCGTTCATGCTCTGTCTCTCTCTGTCCCAAAAATAAATAAACGTTGAAAAAAAAAATTCTTAACAAAAAGCAGAAACTGTTGGACCAGATATAAAAGCAACACCTAACTATGTGCGGTCTGTAAGAAATTCACAGTAAATATAAAGATGTAGATAAGTGAAAAGTAAAAAAATGGTGGGGAGCCTCGGTGGCTCAGTTGGTTGAATGTCTGACTTTCAGCTCAGGTCATGATCTCTCTGTTTGTGAGTTTGAGCCCCGCATCGGGCACTGTGCTGACAGCTCAGAGCCTGGAGCCTGCTTCAGATTCTGTGTCTTCCTCTCTCTCTGCCCTCCCCCGCTTGTGCTCTGTCTCTCTCTCTCTCTCTCTCTCTCTTTCTCAAAATTAAATAAACATTAAAAAAATTTTTTAAGTAACAGAATGGAAAGAAATATTGTGCAAAGAAACCTGAATCACTATAGTACTATCAGGTAAAGTAGATTTGGGGATAAGAAATATTATCAGAGTTAAGGAGGGTCATTGGCACTAATGATAAAAGGGTCAACTAATTAGGAAGATTTAACAGTCCTCAATATGTATGTATCTAATAACAGAGCTTCAAAAATGGGCAAATCTGAAAGAAGGAATATGTAAATTGTAATTTTATAGTTGGAGATTTCAATACATCTTTCTCATTACTTGATAGAATAAGTAAGAAAATAAGTATATAATATACTTATAGATAATTATAAAATATACATATAGTATAGATGCTTATTATATATATATGTATATATATATATATATATATATATATATATATATATAGTGTAGAATATCCACCTAGCAACTGTAGGATACACATAATTTTTTCAAATGCACATTTGCCCTAATTATATGCTGTATGGTGACCATAGATCTATATCACAAATAAGGTTCAAATCATTTTGAAGGTTTGAAACCATATAGACTACTGCAATAGAATCATTTTAGAAATCAAGTGTAAAAATTCATCCTGGGATCATCCCTTATAATCATCTTGGGCCTTCCCTTTGGCTCTCTCCTTTATTGAAATGTCTTGTTTTGTGGATCTGTGTCTTCCTATTTCTTGGTTTACCTTGTCCTTTTGGTGGAACACCTTTTCTGTGCACTAAGAGACTGATCTACATGGATGACCTCAGTAGACACCCCCCCTCCGCCCGCCCCTCCTCTGACTTCAGAGTTGAACGGTGAACACCAGCAGGAGATTGCAAGGGAAAAGGACAGTGAAGTTGGGATGTATACGTTTCCTCAGGTTTTTTTTCTGTCCAGTCACCAAGAACAAACTGTCCATTGATGGAAGGTCACAGCTCCTACAAGGTAGCCTTCGCCATACGGACCCTGTACCTGGGTGTGGGTCACGGCTCTCTCTCCATTTCCCCTTGGGCCAGGAGTCAGTAATGGTTTGCTGTTTCAAATCCCTTACTTCAATACCTCTGGGGTTTCCCTGCAATCTGACTGCACTTTTGTAAGTAGCTCCCTTTTAAAAGTTCCTGAATTACTTAGTTTGAATTGGTTATGTTTTACCAAGTCGGGATTCTTTCTGTAGGAAAGACAACTTGTTTGTCTCAAAATCTATTCATTCTATACTCATAATGTATTGAGGATTCGGCTAGTGTGGAAATTTAGATTGGAAATAGCTTTTCTTCAAGATTTTAAAGACAGGACTCTATTTTCGTCTAGCTTCCCAGCGTTGATATTGAGAAGTCTGATGCCATTCTGATGCTTGATCTTCTGTAGGGAACATGTTTCTCTCTCTCTTTGAAGACGATAGTGTATTCTAATACTCTCCGGTTTTCTGAAATTTCATGAGGCTGTGCCTTAATGTGAATCTATGTTAATTGACTGTGCTCGTCCCGTGATGAACCTTATAAATTGGAGATGCGTGCCTTTCTGTCCTGGAAATATTTTTGAAAGATGTCACTCTATCTACTGTTTCCCTTCTTATCCTGCTGAAACTTGTATTACTCAGATCCATTTATTTTTCTTATCCTTACTTCCCCTATTTTCCATCTGTCTCTTTCTTCTTCATTCTGCTTTTAGAGAGAGTTCCTTAATCTTATCTTCCAACTTATCTATGGAGGTTTTCATGTCTGCGATCATATTTTAAATTTCCAGGGGCTCTTGTTCTCTAAATGTTTCTTCTGTTTTTATAAAAGAAAGCATCCTTTTCTTGTTTCATTGATATGACTGACATGTTTATATGAAAATATTAATGACAGTTTCCTTTTTCATTTGAAATTTTCATGTCTCTGTATCATCTCTGCTTTCAACAAGTTACTTTTATCTGATTTTGGTTTTTTTCCGTTTTGTTTTTGTTTTGTTTTACTTTGTCTCATTCTTTCACGTCAATGACGCTTCAGTGATGTCTGGTGATCTTCGGTTATGTGCACTTATTTAAGAAAGAGAGACTAAAAAGCTGATTAGGAATTCTGTACACAGACACTGAGATTTTCAACTATGTATCTCACTATAGGGAATTCTGGCTAGTTTTGTTCATGGAGAGGTCCCACTCAGAATCTTCAGTTATTTCCTTTTCATCTGTCTGAATCCCCCAGAACAGAATCTTCTCTTCTGGCTTCCATCATTCTGAGATCTAACTGGAGGAAAGTGACTGGGACTATGGAAACTTCAACTCAATCTCCCATGTCTTCAGTATGGAGCTCTCCCATTCACAGGGTGTTGAGCTCCCTCAGCTGAGGGACTTTTTACTTGCTCTCTCCAGAAGGGAAAGCTCCAGTATTCTGCCAGGATTGGGGAGGAGCAGTCAGTAGCTAAATAGAGTCAGGAAGGGAATCTGATGGTCTAGCTGCTCCTTAATTGGACTTCCAATCGATCCTCCTATTCTCTACCTACCTTCACTCGAGTTTCCGGAATTAGCTGATTCTGCTGATTTCTGAGCCCTTTTAGGATTCTGTGGTTGCTTCTTGGCTTTTCCCACTGTCAGTTTAGGACTCAAATTTCTCTAATTACTAAATTAGCCAGCCCTTGTCCTCCTGCTTTTCAACTTCTAAAAATGTGCATGTCCGTGGGTTCTACTCCTGAAACCAATACTGCATGGTATGCTAACTAACTTGAATTTAAAGAAATAAATTTTTAAAAACGTACATGTCTAGTTGCTGGGTTTAACTGGAAGACTCCATTGGCAAGCTCTTGGGGATGCTAATGAAATTGACCGTGGATGGGGAGGGGTTTAAAATTCACACCTGTAGGAAGGTGAAGATACTGAATGTTTTAGTCCAGAAGGTAAGGAATTAAAGACAAGAAATATCGACTAGTCATTTTCAAGCATTTAAATCAGTTTCTATGTATAAGGCTGAACAAATTCATTTTAATAAATCCAGAAGAAAAACTAGAATTAATGGAAGAAAGCTTTAAGGAGGTAGATTTTGGCTCATAAAAAGAATGTTCTAAATTAAGAGTTGATCGACAATTGTGTGCTCTGCCTCAGGAGTTAGTGAGCATTCTGTTTTAATGTAGGTGTAGGGACAATTTACTAGAAAATTAACGCATTGTTCAATCTTTCATACATTCAGACATATGTACTGATTACATAGTAGTGTCAAAAGGAAACTAAAAGTTTATTTTTTGCTTCTAAGGAGTTCGCCACAGAATATCTTATAACTCCGTGTCTTCATCCTTGCTTCTCATTCCTTCCATTCATTTATTTAACGAATATCTATTGAACCCTGAAACTATGGCCAGGTACCACTCTGGGCAATGAGGATACCTCAGTGAACAAAACAGATGAACCCCTGCCTTCGCGTTGTAGAGTGGAGATGATTGGTTGAGTATCTCTTGCATGTTATTCTCCATGACTCCCAGCCATGACCATCATTCAGATCTTTCTCTCCCCTCCACACTTGCAGTGGCACTTAAACGGTCTCTTCTTCAACCTATCTCACACCCTGTTTGCAGATTAATCCTTCTGGAGCAGTGCTCAGGCAACTGGCCTCTGTTGATTTCCGATTGCAGGCAGAGATCAGTACGCATGTCTCAGCCTCGCCTCCAAGGCCCTTCACAGCCAGGTGGTAATCAACCTTTCCAACCCCATGTCCTGTTATTTGTCTTTATGTTCCCTTTGTTCTAGATAATACAAATGTTTCACTGCTCTCTGTGCATGCACCGAACCTCCCCACATGCACTTTTTAGCTTTCATTGTTCCCTTAAACTGAAATGATTCATCTCTGAATGTCCAAATCTTACTTACCTTATCTTCCAAGTCTTAGATCAAATATCATTGTGTCTACAAAACTTTCCATGACTTTATCCATAACGTCTTTGTCCTCTGCAGTCCACCATACTCAGCCAACACCTGGTTATAGTCATTTAATGTCATAAAGTATATGACATGTCCTAATACCAGGTTTCATGTCTGATGCTTTCTGCCAGCCTCAACTCGGTGCACATGTATATTTTTTAAACAATTGAAGTAGCACCTTCGGAGTGAATTCTAGCTTAATTTCCACTGTTTAAGAAATTTAAAGTGTATTTAGTGGTCTCATTCTGTACAAATAAGCATAAATGCATACTTCGAGCAAATTGCTTATGGAAAGCAGTTGGCAAACAACTCTCTCCTTCCTGTTGAAGATATTTCATGTCCATATGCGTGAAAGGATAGTAAGGTCACCTGTCCACCCCTCTGTTGTTATGGTGGCTTCATGAAAACCATCCTAGAAGGAATAAGTCCTCGTTGGGCAAGCAGGCCACAGAACTCTGAGTGTCACCCAGGGGGGCCGTTCCATAATTTGTTGGCATGGTATAGACCTACTTGCACATCTGAACTCGAAATCTCTGCTAAAACAGAAAGCGGGTGGATGTTCCATGATCAGCTTTCCTGCCTTTATCCCCCAGGACGTTATTTTTGGAAAAGCAAAACCGTACCTGAGCAGGCGACGTGACAGCGGTTCTTCTCCTGTAGCTTAGCATGTCTGCACCACGTGAAGCTGTTTATCTGGAAAATGCCATAGTCAGTGCTTCCATCCTCCAGCTGGGTCTGCGCCGTCGTATTGTAGTGGCTCTCATAGTATGCCATGCAGATCCCTAGAGGAGGAAAAAGCCAGAAACGCCAGTAAATGTATGTTTTCCCCTCCAACCCTGCTCTTAGAGGAGAGTTCTTTATACATGTTATAATAATGCTGTGGTCCCAACCTAGCTTGGGGAAGGACAGGGCAGGTAGTATACCCACGGAGCACACCCTAAGCCACATACCTTGTCGGTGGCTACACCTGGACTAGATGGGAACTCAGGTCCTCCCCCTACTGCGCCAGCAAGGGTGGCATTGTTTTCTCCTTCCCTGACTGATGGACTCCAAGGGTGAGGACAGGAGGGGCAGGGAGGAGGACAGGAGCCCCAGAGAGCAGCGGTTGAGAAGAACATGTGGACAGCCAGCAGGCGTCCCTGGTGGGGCAGACCGTGGAAGAGCTGGGGACAAGCCAAGGCTGGAGGTGTGGGGAGAATTTGATATCTCGGGCAGTGGGGGGTGGGGGGGGGAGATCAAAAGTAGAAAAAGAACAGGAAGGAAGAAATCTCACAGTTTCCAAGGCTAAAGCCCTGGTAATTGTCCAGGCCAGCCCTTGAAAATATTTTTGCCAGTTTACAGCGAGTGTAGACTTTGGACTCAGTGACGGTGACCAGGCAGCCAATCAGGGCCAAGATGCTGGCAGCCTTCATCCCCAGGTCTGTTGTAGGCAGAACCTGTCAAAGACAGGAGACCGTGTCAAAAAAATCTTGCTCTGTCCTGAGTCCTGAGATAAGTCTGTTGCCATTGAGATCTTCAAATCTGCCACAGTTGTGGATGGTTCTGCCTAGAATTTTCCTGGTACTTTTATTTTTATTTTACTTTATTTTATTTTAATTATTAAATTGAAAAAAATTTTTGAGTATAATTGACATACAGTGTTACGTTAGTTTCGGCCGTACAACATGGTAATTTGACATGTTTATACATTACATTATGCTCATCACAAGTGTCACCATACAACGCTCTGGCAATATCATTGACTATATTCCCTATGCTGTGTCTTTTATTCCTGTGACTTATTCATCCCATAAATGGAAGCCTGTGTCTCCCATCCCCTTCACCCATTTTGCCCAGCACCCCCCCACACCCCCCAATTTCTGTTTCTTTTGATCTTTCAGAGCAGCATGGGGAAAAAACAAAGTACAGGAGTAAACAGAACAAGGAAGGAATGAGTACAGGCTCTTTCCTTAATACTTTTCTTCATGGTCACTTTCAAGTAAATGCTATGTTTCTGGGATCAGACCAGCAAAGAAATGAGCCCTTCTTTGTTGAGGCTCAGTTAGAAACCACAGAGGGCATTCCATTTCCAGGAGTCCCATTTTAACTCTATCAATAGACCAAAATAGAATACAAAGAGTTAAGCATTCCTTATATATGTGGAAACATACACCCCAGTTTCAACCAGAGGTGGCAGATACATGGGTCTGCAAGGACAACTTTTAAGATTTATTAATCGGGGCTTTATTGAAATAAGACTTATGGGTGCTTGGGTGGGTCGATTAGTTAAGCACCCAACTCTTGATTTCAACTCAGGTCATGATCTCATAGTCATGAGAATGAGCCCTACATTGGGGGGAACCTGCTTGAGATTCTCAACATGGAGCCTGTTTGAGATTCTCCCCTCCTCTGCCTCTACCCCTCCCCCACTTGCATGCATGCTCTCTCTCTCTCTCTCTCTCTCAAAAATAAAAATAAAATAAAATAAATGAAATAAGAAGATTTAGCATCTTATCTTTCTTCCGTTCTCTTAATACATTTCCAAATGTGGGAGCCTTGTTTCAAAAATATCAGTGTTATATTGCAAAGCCAATGTTTTTCTGAGCCCCTCCATCACTGCTGCATAGGTTCCCTTAAAAGTCTTGGTATTGGGGCGCCTGGGTGGCGCAGTCGGTTAAGCGTCCGACTTCAGCCAGGTCACGATCTCGCGGTCCGGGAGTTCGAGCCCCGCATCAGGCTCTGGGCTGATGGCTCAGAGCCTGGAGCCTGTTTCCGATTCTGTGTCTCCCTCTCTCTCTGCCCCTCCCCCGTTCATGCTCTGTCTCTCTCTGTCCCAAAAATAAATAAAAACGTTGAAAAAAAAAATTAAAAAAAAAAAAAAGTCTTGGTATTGACTGTTGAGCAAGAGGTGACAGATGACCATGGATCACAAGAGGAGGGAAGTGTTGGTGGTGGGAGTAGAGAAGCCATAAAGAGACCCCCACTGAATTATTTAAAGTGGGAGTAGGATCAAGAGTTCCATGCCTTGTTGTCTACTGGTTTTCTAGAAGTGCTTCCTCTCTCAAAGCAATGTCTTCCCCAAATACAGCAGTCTTGCTGGGATGGGGGTGGAGTGAAATTCATGATACTGAACTTGATATTCATACATATTTTCATCCAGCATAATTTTCTGCCATTGCCTAGAGATTTCTAAAGCTATTAGTTTCCTCTCCTAGAGTTACATTCTCCAATTGAAAGGTGATGCTAAAAACAGGGCTGAGTATTCAGAAAGACCAGAGGAAGAGTCACTATGGGGGCTTTAAAGTAACTAAGCAATAAGGTCATCTGGTGTATACAGAATACATACTGGTGAATAGCAAGGCTCAGCAACCCAGGCCTGCTTTTGTAAATAAAGTTTTATCGGAACATAGCTATGCCCATTCAGTAATAGAATGTGTATGGCTGCTTTTCGCAGGGTTGAGTGGTTGTGTTAGAGACCGTATAGGTCACAAAGTCTAAGATACCCATCTGATCCCTTCCAGAAATGGTCCCTTATGTACAACAGTGAGCTCTGCGCTAGGCGCTGAGAGGGAGATACCTGAGGTTTATGATGCAGAGCTTACATATTAAGTTGGTTTCTATCGCCTGCGTGAAAGGGTCCCCTTAGAATCTTACTGGTCACCAACAAAACAAAATGAAACAAGACCTCACAGAAGTGGTAGCCCCAAGCACACTGTTCTCTGCCCTTCAAGCCAGAGGTGGCTTTTACTGGTTCTTTGGGACAGGTGGTTTCACTGGAATAATTTAGGTCTCATCAAAAAGGCAGATTCCTGGTGCCCGCCCCAGCGATCCTGCTCAGGTGATTCTGTGAAAGGAACATTATTCTACTTACTCAGTCGGTGACTGGCAGCTTACACAAGCTTCCTGCACCCTGTGAAGCCATTTCTGATTCTTACAAGGCAAAAGTGATCTGTCTTCAACCAAGAATCTTTCTTTAGAGCCTTAGCAAGAGAAGAGTTCCTAACTCTTGTTCCCAACTGCCTAGAGATTCTAGAATCCTACTTCTTGGGACTTGGGTGATCACTTTGTTCTGGGCCTTCCTTACTCTTCTTTTCTCTTCTTCCTCCACAACAGCCCTCCTCACTGCTCAACTCAGCCAGGGCTTCCCTTTCAAGCACAAGCTCCTCTCTCAGGCAACAGTCTCCAAACGTTATCACAAATCCCATCAATAAAGAAATTTGAGCCCGTACCCCCAGTAGGTATATATCAAATTGTAAACCACACTCATGCTCTTCTGTACTAATGTTCCATAAATTAGAAACATATACAGAACTAAAATTTGAAAAAGGATGAGATAGAGGTGAAATTAGCCCTTAAAAGTTGTATTAAAAGTCCAAAATATCTTGCTATAATTTGTTATTGTTAATAAAATATTTTTAGCGAGATCAGCAACACCCGACTGAAAAATGGACAAGTGATCTGAACAGACATTTCATCAGAGAAAACATGAAGGTGGCAAATAAGCATGTAAAAGATGGTTAACATCTTTTGCCATTAGGGAAATGTAAACTAAAACCAAAATGAAATACCGCTTCACGTCTCTTAGAATAACTAAAATCAATCAAACAGACAATCCGCAAAGACAATGAGGCTGTGGGTCAGTGAGAAGTCTCATTCTTCACTGGTGGAATGCAAAATTGTGTAGTCGTCTTGGAGAACAGTTAGGCAGTTCTGACAAAGTTGAACATAGACTTTCCAATTACATCAACAATCACACTTCTGGTATTTATCCGAGTGAACTGAAAACTTCTGTTTGCGTGAAAACAAGTTAGCCTATATTTCTAGCAACTATTCATAATCATTGCAAATGGAGGCATCCAGATGTCCTTCAACAGAAGAGTGTATGCAAAACTCGGCATATCCATTCAGTGGAATACTACTCGACAATAAAAGCAACGAGCTACGGGTCCCACAACACGGATGAATCTCAAGTGCATTTTGCTAAGTAAAAGAAAAAAAAAACCACAAAAGACTATATGTTACAGGATTTCACTTATGTGACATTATGACAAAGAAAAACTATGGGATTGAAAATAGATCAGTGGTTGCCAGGGGTTAAGGGTGGGGTTGACTACAAAGGGAGAGCACAAGGGAAATCTGAGGTCAGAGAAACCATTCTTTGTGGTACTGGGGGAGTGAATACATGATTCTGCATATTTTTCAAAACCCGCTGAACTGTGCACCACAAAGAATGAGTTTTGCTGTATGCAAATTAAAAAAAAAATCAGTCCAGATGTTGGGGGGAATCCCAAGGTGGAATGCGGACTGTGACAAACCTGTGTTCCAGATGTTTGACATAACCTCACTGAAGGGGGTAGGAAAAGAGTTATTGATCTAGATAATTTTGGAAAACAGTGTTTTCGCTGGATGCTTAAGTCTAAGGCCAAAAAGATCTGTGTGTCAACACTGTACTATAGTTAGTAAATTAGTTTCGCATAGGGGTAAGACTTAGCAATTCTAAAACTATTTTACATGTTTACTAGGATTAAATAAATGAGTAAGTAAACTATGAGTAATGGGAGCCAGGTTTCACACTCTCAGAAGAAGTTACAAATAAATAAAAGAGGAAGTCTAGAATGAACCCCGTGGTGCTGGATTAAAGTCAGAGATTATCCATCTATCTATCTATCTATTTATCTTTCTATCATCTATTACCTATCATCTATGTATCTCATCTATGTATCTATCATCTATATCTATCTATCTATCTATCTATCTATCTATCATCTTCAGATAGATATACACATATGTATACACACATACTTATATTTTCCCCTATCTTTGATATCTTTTAGCTTTGATAGAGAAATAAATGTAGGTATGTGGGTATACAAGGCTTAGTATGTATACATTTATTTCTTAACTTTGGCTTCTGAGAGGACCTAGAGGATGTGACCCTCAGTAACAATGAGCACACTCAGGACCCAGATCTTGCTTCTAGCACCATTCTCCAATGAAGGAAACCAGGACTTCTTGGAAAATTGGCTGACTCCAGGACTGGGGCATGGAGGACGAGCCTGCCTGGAGCATCTTATTAGTATTATATTAAGGAAGTGCTTGGGGTTCCCCGGGTGGCTCAGTCAGTTAAGCGTCTGAATTCAACTCAGGTCATGATCCCGTGGTTTGTGAGTTCGAGCCTCGCGTCGGGCTTTGTGCTGACGGCTCAGAGCCTGGGAGCCTGCTTCGGATTCTGTGTCTCCCTCTCTCTCTGCCCCTCCTCTGCTCATGCTCTGTTTCTCTCTGTCTCAAAAATAAATAAAAACATTAAAAGAAATTATATTAAGGAAGTGCTGAAAAAGAGAGAGATGAAGAGGGATGGGGTATTATATCCAAGGAAAAGAGGAGTCACACTGAAAGGACATTAGTGGCCAAAGCTGGAACAATTTGAACCACCAAATAAATAAGTATAGTATTGGATTATAACTCGGAAAATAAAATAAATATCTATGAGTGCATACTGATATAAATAAATGATTGGATAAATAAATATATGGGGAGAAGGGACAAATCTTACTTACAGAAGAATTTAAGATAATCTATGTGGATAATCTCCTTCCAGGAAATGGAGCTTAATTCTCCTCCCTTTGAGTAGGGGTTGGATTTAGTGACTTGTTTCCAACAGGCAGAGTGTGGGAAGGGGGAAAACAGAAACTTTATAATGGAGAAACCTGGTGGACCTCACCTTAGCCAGTGTAGAAGGTTAACCTCATCGGGGAGGAGTCATGTTATAGGATGTAATGAGAGGGACATTTGACCTCTGTGGTTTTCTTCCCCAACATCTACAAGCATCATCTAATCATGACAAAATAAGTCAAACCCCAGATGAAGGACATTCTACAAAATACCTCATCGATACTCTTCAAATGTGTCAAAGTCAAGAAAAACAAAACTGGGAAAATGTTACAGACTAAAAGAGAGTAAGAAGATATGATGATTAAATACAAGGTGGTATCCTGGATTGGACCCTGGAATCAAAAAAAAAAAAAAAAAAAGGCAATATTGGAAAATCCAGTGAAATCTGAATAAAGCCTATATTTGACCCACTGTGCCAATGTTAATTTCTTAGTTTTGACAAATATGCTGTGGATATGACAGATGTTAATGTTAAAGAAGCTGAGTAGAGGGTATATGGAGACTCTCTGCTATCTGGGAAACTTTTCTCTAAATCTAAAATTGTTCCAAAATAAGTTTAAATATCTGCTAGTTCACACACTGCTGATAGCCACTTAGAAGAGAAAAGTTGAGCAAACGTGAAACATTTGTGTGATGTTGTGATTTATAATAAGAAATATATATTTGGTCTTCATTCTGCTTCTGGCACAAAGCTAAAACCCTTGGAATTTCCTAAGTGATAAGAGTGATAAATGCGTCTTGATATTTATAACAAATCCCTTTCATGTTAATGTTTATGTTTATGAGTTTATGTTAATGAGGTGACTTTTGGAGAGCACCAAAGGATAGGGCTGGTTGCCAGCAGCCCCAACCATGCGATTAGGAGACTGGAACTTTCGGTACGTCCCCTCCCCGCCACCCCCACCCCCCCAACCTGCCGACCTCCCAGAGCGGAGGGAGTCTGGAAGTGGAGTCCAATCCCCAATGGCCAATGATTTCATTCATTGTGCCTACGTCATGAAGGCTTCATAAAGACCCAAAAAGGATGGGGTTTAAAGAGCTTCAGGGTTGGTGAACTGCAGGAGGTGGCATGTCTAAGAAAGAACATGAGGGCTCTGCACCCCTTCCCACACGCCTTCCCCTATGTATCTCTTCCATCTGTCTCTTCTTGAGTTTTATTCTTTTATAATAAACTGGTAAACATAAATGTTTCTCTGAGTTCACTGAGCTGCTCCAGGATATTTATTGAACCCAAGGAGGGGGGTCTCTGGAGCCTCCAATTTACAGCCAGTTGGTCAGAAGTGCAGATGACAGTCTGGGTTGTGACTGGCATCTGAAGTGGAGGGCATGTTGTGGGACTGAGCCTGTGACCCGTGGGACCTACCTGGAGGCAGATAGTGTCAGAAGTGAGTTAAAGTGTGTGACACCCAGACAGGGTCTGCTGAGCATTGGAGAACTGCTTGGTGGTGTTGGAAAAACACACACCAACACATATATTGGACTTACTATTGTAAACTAAAATTGATTAGTTTCTAAATTCGACAACCCTTTTATTACTTCACCAGCGAAAAACCCAACAAACACGTGGCAGAAAAGATTTTCAAAATCACTCTTCTCGTTACAAATTATTGCGAAGATCCTACTATTTAACCGCCTCATTTCAATAAAATTAACCATATTGACTACTAATTCTATTACCCTTACTAATAAGTCTGATCTTAAGTTTTTATAAAATGGGACCACATGGGTGATATCCTATGCCATCTAAGCTGCCATGGATTGAAATAAGCTGACAGGAAGGAATGGATACACGATTTTCAACCCACTTATCTGTGGCCATGTAAAGTAAGAGGAAGGACACAGGGCCATATGGCTTAGCGATGTGATGGGTGGCGACTGGCCACTGGAATTGGAGAGTAACCCATCCTTACGAGGGAGGGGATGGATCCTTTGATTAAAATTCTAAGACTTAGGGTGCCTAGTTGGCTCAGTCAGTTAAGTGTCCGACTCTTGGTTTCGGCTCAGGTCATGATCTCACAGTTCATGAGTTCGAGACCTGTGTTGGGCTCTGTGCTGACAGCACGGAGCCCGCTTGGGATTCTCTCTCCCCCTCTCTCTCTGCCCCTCCTGTGTGCTCTCTCCCTCTTTCTCAAAATAAATAAACTTTTAAAAATATTCTAAGACTTTCTCTGAATTTTTTTTCTCTATTATTTCTCTGAAGTAATAAGGAAACAGGATAAAACCATTTTCTTTACATTTTTTTTTGGTTCATCATGTTTATATTGTGTGTGGTTATTTTTAATTTCCACTTCCATGTATAGGAGGGAAACATTTTTATGCGTAGAAGAAACTGGTAAGGGTAAGAATGCAAGGTCTGAACTCACTCTTCAGAGTCTGAACCTGCCAACTGCTACTTGTTACTTTAAATTCTCTGTGCCCCAGTTGTGTTGTCTGTCAAATGGGACGATAGCAGCATTTTCTTCAATAGGGTCGCTACGAAGCCAAGTAAGATAATACATATAAGCTGTCAGAATACTGCCTCACACATATGAGCTCACTGTATGCTCGTTATCATCATCATTTTTAGGGATTACAATGTTGATGACTTTTTATTACCACGGTGAAGAAAATGAAGTCTTAGGTAAATGCAACAAGGTGGGTTTGGTAGTTATTTCGGTGAAGAAATATGGGAACATTCAGCATAAAGCTTCATCCATTGGAAAGGTACAGAGGTATCTTTTAGTTAGAGTTCTTAGCCCAGAGCTTCTGGGGATCTGAAAATCTCCAGCGATTGTACGCAAAATGGGAGTATTTGTGTGCATTTTCAGGTATAGACTCCAAATTTGACCAGATTCTCAAAGGAATCTGGGGCTTCCAAAATATTAGGAACTGCTACTTTTGAGCCAGCACAGTCAAGGTTAAACAGCTCTGCCCCTGAAACACTTTCCCTCTCCTGGAGACCTGGGCAGGGATAGGATACAAATCCTTTGTCTTTCACGCCACACTCATCGCGCACTGGCTCTTTTATTGTTTCTATTCTTTGACCTTTTTGACATTTGCTGAATGCATAATGAGAGCTCTCTAATGTTCCAAACACTTTAAAATTTGGGGGTCATGGTTTGGGACATTAGAATAGCATTGGTTCCCGCATGAAACACACATTTACTAAACTTTGTGGCACCCCAAGAATTTCTTCATTCATTCATGCTGTAACTTTGGGAGAATCTGTGTGTGTGTGTGTGTGTGTGTGTGTGTGTGTGTGTACGTGCCCGTGCACATTAACATTCAGTCTTTCCCACCCCACTGTTGACACTTTCCCCCCACAAATGCCCACCTATCGGTCGACCTCTTTCTTCTTGCCATCAGCTTTGCAAACCTTCCGCATTTGTACTCATATGTCAACATGTCGTGTCAGAGCCATTTCCAATTTTTTTTAAGTCCAAGATAAATGCAGAAAGAACTTGCACTGTGGCTGAACTCTCCCTAACTTCTTGAAAGGAAAATGTCTGTGTGGCATGACTTTTTCCATCACTTAATCCAACTGTGCACTCCCACAATAAGAAAAATCCGAAACCTAGCAGGCTTACGACGCCTGGCTCCGGTCAGTGGCAAGTGGCTGTTCAGGGCCACACAAGTGAGGTCCGAGGGCCCAGCCAGACTACCTCTAGACTTCGGTGTGTCCACCAAAGCGAGGGCTCCATCTTTCGCTGGAATCCCGGTTTTGTTGCCACTATTCTGTGAGACAGTAGTCTTATGGGAATGATTCTACGGGTCTCGGTTCCCTTGCTGTCATTTATTTATTGTATCCGAGGTTTGCAGAAATTTGCAAGCATGTGTTTAAAATTCCGGTTGACTTTCATCTCCCTTCTCAGTGCTGGCAGGCTCCAACGGTAACAACTGAATCTTCGGGTGACCTTTCCAGTGTATAATTTAGATCTAGGAAGCATCACAGTAATGAATCTGGATTCTCGAAGTTTATAAATGAAAGACAAACTATTTATAAACAAATAATAAAACCAATCAAAATGAGGTTTTGTTTTGTTTTGTTTTTAACAGGAAGAAACTCCAGAAATGTCATATAGTGCTTCATTTTACAGATTAAAAAGCTGAGGATGATGGGGCACCTGGGTGGCTCAGTCGGTGAAACCTCTGACTCGTGCCCTGTCTGTCTCTCTCTCTGTTTCTCCCTCAAAAATAAATAATAATCACTAAAAAAATATTTTTTTTAAGCTGAGGATGCCATCTACAAAATGAAAAGGCAGCCTACTGAATGGAAGAAAATATTTGCAAATCGTGTATCTGCTAAAGGGTTAATATACAAAATGTATTAAAAAAAAAAAAAAAACACCTCACACAGGAGCACCTGGGTGGCTCGCTCAGTTAAGCCTCAGATTTTGGCTCAGGTCATGATCTCGTGGTTCGTGAGTTTGAGCCCCGCATCGGGCTCTGTGCTCGCAACTCAGAGCCTGGAGCCTGCTTGGGATTCTGTGTCTCACTCTCTCTCTCTGCCCCTCCCGCCCTCCACCTCTCAAAAATGAAAATTAAAAAATTTAAGAAATACTCATACAACTCAATAGCAAAACACTAGCAATTCAATTTAAACAATAGGCAGAGGATCTGAATAGACATTTTTCCAAAGAAGATGTACAGATGGACAAGAGGTACCTGAAAAGATGCTCAATATCACTCATCATCAGGGAAATGCAAATCAAAGCTACAATGAGATGTTACCTCACACCCGTTAGAGTGGTTCTTGTCAAAAAGACAAGAAATAACAGGTGTCAGTAGGGCTACAGAGAAGAGGAAACCCTCGTGCGCTGTTGGTGGGAATGCAAACTGCTGCAGCCACTATGGAAAATAGTATGGAGGTTCCTCAAAAAAGTAAAACAGAAATTCCATATGATCCAGCAATTCCACTTGAGTATTTATCTAACAAAAATTAAAATACTACCTTGAGAAGATACGTGCACCTCCCTGTCATTGCGGCATTATTTTCGATGGCTAAGGCATGGAAAGACCTGACCGTCCATTGATGGATGAATGATAAAGAAAACGCTGTGTGTATACCGTGAAATACTATTCAGCCATAACAAAGAATGAAATCTTGCCATTTGCAGCCACATGGATGGAATTCGAGGGCAATAAACGAGGCTAAGTGAAATGGGTCAGACAGAGAAAGAAAAATGCTGTATAATCTTACTTACATGTGGAATCTTAACAAAACAGAACAACCCGGTTCACAGATACAGAGAACAGATTGGGTGTAGGGGAGGGGCCAAACGGGTGAAGGAGATCAAAAGGCAAAAGCTTCCAGGTATAAAATAAGTCACTGGGATGTAACGGACAGCGTGGTGACTATAGTTAATAGTGTATTGCCTATTTTAAAGTTCCTAAGAGAATTGATCTGCAAAGTTCTCATCACAAGAAAAAAATTCTGTAACAAGGTTATAATGACAGATGTTAACGAGACTTCTTGTGGTGATCATTCTACCGTCTGTACAAATACGAAATCATAGGTTTGTACCCCTGAAACTAATATAATGTTGGATGTCAATTGCACTTCGGTTTTGTTTTGTTTTTGTTTTTTTTAAAGAAGAAGAAAAAAGGCTGAGTCCCGAAGTTACCCTGTGGCATTTTTTTTTTAATTTTTTTTTCAACGTTTATTTATTTTTGGGACAGAGAGAGACAGAGCATGAACGGGGGAGGGGCAGAGAGAGAGGGAGACACAGAATCGGAAACAGGCTCCAGGCTCTGAGCCATCAGCCCAGAGCCCGACGCGGGGCTCGAACTCACGGACCTTGAGATCGTGACCTGGCTGAAGTCGGACGCTTAACCGACTGCGCCACCCAGGCGCCCCACCCTGTGGCATTTTAACATGCAACACAGAAGCTGGGCTCCAAGTAAGCGGGCACTAAGTGCTTGTTGAATGAATATTTGTGATCAAGTGACTTGGCATAAGAAAGAGTCTCCAAGTGCCTGGCACTTAGAGCTTATTAATAAGACCTATCAATGGAAACTCAGCGAGTACCATTAAGCCCAGGGACCCAACTCTCCACAAACCAACCCATCTCACTGTGAAATATGACTGCAGTGTTCACTTTCTTCTTTCTTAAAATGTTTATTTATTTATGTTTGAGAGAGAGAGCGAGAGCGAGAGAGAGAGCACACCCAGGGGAGGGTTGGGGGGGGTGAGGGACACAGAATCCCAAGCAGGCTCCGTGCCATCCAGGCAGAGTCCAAAGTGGGGCTCCAACTCACTAACCCTGAGATCACTAACCCTGAGATCACTAACCGTGAGAGCATGACCTTAGTAGAAATCAAGAGTCGGAGGCTTACCCGACTGAGCCACCCAGGCGGCCCTCGCTTTCCCTTCTGGACACAGCAGTGGTGCAGCAGAATGCCAAACAAGACCAGCCCCTCGCTGCTGTGCCTGCTACCCTTTCCACGAGCTAATTGGCAAGTGTACTTCTGCTCACAGTGGCTGACCTTGACTGGGGCATTCTGACCCTCTTCGAAGTAGTCATTTCCTTCCCCCGATCGTCATCAGAGCTCCGGTGCCCCACCCAAACCCCGGAGTGCTCAAAAGGTGGGCTTTCGAGGCCCCCAGTCTGTTCTGGGAGTGGTGGGGAATCAGTCTGATCCCAAGCCACTGCCGCCTGGCCAGGTCCCCATTTTACAGCTACTCCCCATATGCACCGGGCCCCAGGATTTTGCCCTTGGCCTTACATGTCTCACCGTTTTGACAAGAAGATGATGCTGGTCGCAAATCTGGATACGTTTTCGCGGCAGGGTTTCTGTCCCTAATGAGGTTGCAAAAGAAAAGCCGGGGATCCAAGATTGCGTTGGAAATCCCACTTGCTAACCCAGATGTGGTAATAATATTTGATATTAACTCAACCAAGCCTTCCACGGTTGTTAAAAATCATGGGCACGTCCAGGGGGTTATTATTTCTCATTTCATCTGGGGATTTGGGGAAACTCTTTTTTTTTTTTTTTTTTTTTTTTTATATTTTCCCTTTGACCGGTAACCTGGTTTGTGGAGTATTCGAACTTCCCATTTCGGGTTTTTGCACAATCCATGCATTTCCCCAGTCGTTAGCATCTCCAATAAACAGTGGGAGAAGATAGGCCAAAGAGAAGCTCACATCAGCCCACTTTGTCTTTAAGGAAGCTCTTATAAAAGATTTCAAGGGAGAAAATGCTAAAATGATTGGCAAAAATGAGGTTTGGGGTTTCTGTGGATTTAAATTGGTATGCCTTTCCTGTGTCCTACTAGAAAGGATAATAAGATTTAATTTGGATTTTGGCGTCAAGAGACCAGCAACTAGCTTTGGGATTATTACAGGCTCTTTTAGGAGATTAATTGAAGATACTTACTTGGGCCAAGGGAGAATCTGGTCCTTATGTTTTAAAGACACTCTCCTTTGTAACTAATTGCACATAAAAGATGAAAATGTGCTTTCATCTATTAATAAATTAGTACAACTTAATTTTTTTTTTCCCATTAAAAAATCCTGCGACATTTTTGCAAAACAACGCTTTTCACTTTTGATAGGCTCTGAGGGCTCGGGTTTGTTTCAGTCCCCCTTTGTTTGTTTGGAGATAGACCATGTCTTTGACGTCGCGAATGCATGTTCAACGCGAAGCAAAGGCTGGAGCTCTTTGGAAGTCCAGAATTTGGCAGTATTTGGAAAGCCTGAATTTTTTTAAAATGTAAGAGTGTTTTGAAACGCTGAATTTACTTGGCTTAGAAAATCCAAGGACTAAGTTTGTATTTAGGGATCACTGGCTCCACCTTCGGCAGCCCTGGGTCCTGGACAGAAACCAGGGGAACCATGTGACTCTGGGAGAGAGTCGGGCTGGCACCAGGCTCAGTTTCCATAACCTCAGGGCAAGGTGAGGAAGAGCTGAGCGTCTGAATCGGCCACAGAATGTGAAATGGAAAATCTAACGCTGGCTCTGCCCCTGCCCCTGAGGAAAATATGCATAGAGCACAGAGAGTCATTGCCCCGAGGGACTATTCCTTGCCTTGGAGACAAAGTCCAAGAGTCGCTTTATTTTTAAGGGTCTAAAATAAGTTCACAGTCGTGCGAGGGAGATGATCTGAACGCAGATCTTTTGTTCACCTTCTTTGCGTGTATCACAGGCCCGAGCGTGGCACTTCGTAGGTCGTGGCTGTGCAACGAAAGCTCTTTTTGACTTGCGGTATTAAAGATCCGGAACGTTATAAAATGTCTTGTTTTTCAGATCCTGTTAAGAATCGCAAGAAGGTATGAATTTGAAGCGATTCTCTAAGGGACAGGTTTCTATCTGGGGGGAGATGAACGTCCGTGCGGTTTGGTTGCTTTTCAGGTCCCACAGCACGTGCAGTATATAATCCATAAAAGACACATGTACAACAATATTGGGTTTATTTCTCAATACCCTGCTCGGAAACAAAAGGACGAATGGTCTGGTGTTAGGAACTGTGCCGAGGAACAATGTGGATAATATTTTTACTGTAGTTTATACCAGCCTTTGTCTTCGTGGGGAAAACATTCTATTTGCTTTCTTTTATGACTGCCAGCAGGGTGTCTTGGAGAGAACAATATCTTCAGAGTTTTCAGGGCTGGGGAATCCAAGAGCATAAGTAAGGCCAGGAGCTTTGTCAGAACTAACTGCTCCCTCTGCCTCATAAAACTGCTATCTACATCAATCTCTGTTTATTTTTTCCTCCTGCTTTTTAATTTGCTTAATGGACTTCAGCTGAAAACTTTCCTCAATGTCTGAGGAAAGTAAAGTCTAATAAACCCCTAAGGACTTAGCAAGCATAGTTCAGCGCTTTTGGATTATTTTGTCTGACTTTCATCTTTGCTGCTGCAGAAACAATGGCTGTGGAGGACCTTGAACCTCACCCCGAAGATTCGGAGCCTGGGAAGCAATAAACCAGATAAGTCACGCTTCCCCGCTCTCTGTTCTCCTTCTCTGCTGTGCCGTTCTCCTGACTCCCCTGGTCTGTGTCTGCCTCTTTCGGTCCTCCTCCTCCTCCTCCTCCTCCTCCTCCTCCTCCTCCTCCTCTTCTCCCCCTCCTCCTCTTTTTGGTGCAATTTTATCTCCAGTTTCGTATCATTTGCTTTTTCTGCACTTTCTTTGACTTAATCATAAGCCAGAAAATGACATAGCCTAACTTTTCAGCTCACTGCACCAAGGGCTATAAGGGTTCAGCACGATGAAGGAGATGTTTCTGATGTCTGCCAGAAACTCATACTCTGGCGGAGATGAGCCCTGGACGTGTCGGGGGTGGTGAAAGGAGAAATATCATTTGCTGGGGGATCAGGGAAAGCTATGCTGAGAGAGGTAGGATTAGCTGATGATGTGACGCGGGGTTTTGATGGCAAGACTGAAGGCTGAAGTAGCTGATGTTCTAGAGTTGGATACTCGATCACCTTCGTGAGAAACCGTTGGCTAACTGGCTAAATACCCAGACTATTGGGTTTAGCAGCCAGGTGCACTCAACCAACATTTTTGGGTAGGGACCCAGGAGTCTGTATATTCAGCAAATGCTTTCATGGTTCATGAGAAGTTTGCAGAATCACCGACTAAAGCAGTAGGGAGCCTTGAAATTCATAAATCAAAAAAAATTATTTTCTTTTCTTTTTTTTTAATTTTATTTTTTAATTAAAAAAAATGTACATCCAAATTAGTTAGCATATAGTGCAACAATGATTTCAGGAGCAGATTCCTTACCCATTTAGCCCACACCCCCTCCCACAACCCCTCCGGTAACCCTCCGTTTGTTCTCCACATTTAAGAGTCTCTTCTGTTTTGTCCCCCTCCCTGTTGTTATATTATTTTTGTTTCCCTTCCCTTATGTTCATCTGTTTTGTCTCTTAAAGTCCTCATATGAGGGAAGTCATATGATTTTTGTCTTTCTCTGACTAATTTCACTTAGCATAATACCCTCCAGTTCCATCCACGTAGTTGCAAATGGCAAGATTTCATTCTTTTTGATTGCCGAATAATACTCCATTGTATATATATACCATGTCTTCTTTATCCACTCATCCATCGAGGGACATTTGGTCTCGTTCCATACTTTAGCTATTGTCGATAGTGCTGCTATAAACACGGGGGTACATGTGTCCCTTCGCAACAGCACACTTGTATCCCTTGGATGAATACCTACTAGTGCAATTGCTGGGTCGTAGGGTAGTTCTATTTTTAATTTTTTGAGGAACCTCCATACTGTTTTCCTGAGCGGCTGCACCAGCTTCATTCCCCAAATTTCTTTTATTTTTAAACTTTCTTCTGATGCTTACTCTTTTACTTTTTAAATTTTTTAATTTATTTTTTTAATGTTTACTTATCTGAGACAGAGAGAGTGCACATGAACAGGGGAGGGGCAGAGAGTGAGGGAGAGAGAACCTCAAGCAGGCTCCATACCCCTACTCTGTCTTTTAAAAGCTGCGTATTTTAGGGGCACCTGGGTGGCTCAGTCAGTTAAGCATCCAACTCTTGGTTTCTGCTCAGGTCGTGATCTCATGGTTCGTGGGATTGAGCCCCTCCTTGAGCTCTGATAGTGCAGAGCATGCTTGGGATTTTCTCTCTCCCTCTCACTCTACACCTCCCCCACTTTCTCTCTCTCTCTCTCTCTCTCTCTCTCTCTCTCTCTAAGTAAATCAATAACCTTAAAAAAATGAAAGCAGCATAGTTTAATAGGTAAATATGATTATTTTACACTTATTGTATTTATCAACACATTTGGGCTACTTCCTACGACTTTTCTCGTACCACGTTTTTTCTTTTCTTTTCTTTTTTCTCTTCTCTTTTCTTTCTTTTTTCTTTTTTTTTTTCTTCTAACTTTCCTGACATCGGTTGAATTGTTAAAGGTTTTTTGTTGTTGTTATTGTTGGTGGTGGTGGTTTTGGGTCTGCTTTTTTGCCCTCTTCGTTTGCTTAAGTATTACAGCTTATAATGTTTCGTTTTTAGGTAAAATTTGTTTAACTTTATTTTACATTTCCCCAGTGATATCTTAAGTTATCCAGTGCCTCTGTCTTCCTCCCAAACAGGACAAGTGCTATTACTAGGATGGCATGTTTTATATACTTTCCATCTTACCACCTGTCTTCATATTGTTGCCATCTGAATTTCAGGGCTGCCTCTTCAAAAGCAAAATACAATAAGGACACCTGGCTGGCTGTCAGTTACGCATCTGACCTCGGCTCAGGTCGTGATTTCGTGCTTCCTGAGTTCGAGCCCACATCGGGCTCTCTGCAGTCAGCACAGAGCCCATTTCGGATCCTCTGTCCCCCTCTCTCTACCCCTCCCCCACTTGCGTGTTTTCTGTTTCCCTCAAAATAAATAAACTAAAAAGATTATTAGTATTTAATTAACAGTAGTGAGCTCTATCAACTTATTTTACTCGCACTTTTCTTGCTGAAGCCTATGTTCCTTAAAACCTCAGGAAGGCTCTGTAGGTAGTCAATTTTCTGAGTGTTTGTGCTTGAAAATGACTTTATTTGGCCCTCATGACTGAATAATCCTTTATCCTGGTGTGACTGACAGTTGCTTTCTCCAGCACTTTGAGGAAATTATGCCACTGTCTTTTGATATCTGTTGTTGGTGAGGTATTTGCTATTACCTATGGCAGACAAGTGTTAATGTGGTCTCCATGATCTTCCCTACTGGTGTTCGTAATCTCTCCTTTTGAGTGTGGCTGCTTGCTTCTAATCAATAGACTACGGCCAGGGAGATGAGATATCACTGCTGGGATTGTGGTATGTTGTGTAAGACTGCCTTGCTAGCAGACTGGCTCCAGAGTCGGGTGCTCCTTGCTGCTTTGAAGAAACAAATAATTGTGAATCTAACAATTGCAGGAAAAAGAATTCTGTGGACAACTTGAGTGGGCTTGGAAGTAAACCCTTCCCCAGTTGAGCCTCCAGATGAGAACCCAGCCCTGGCTGACACCTTGACTGCAGCCTCACCAAGAACCTAGGTAAGCTGTATCTGTGAGATAGAGAAATGCACGTGGCTTTAAGCTGCCAAACGTGTATTAATTTTTTATGTAGCATAGGAAACAACTATATCACCCACCTGTTACTCATTTGTAGGAAATTCATCATGTTTCTCTTAAACCTTCTAAAATTTGTCTCTTTGATAATCTGCAGTTTCACTACAAAGTGTCTAGGTATAGTTTGATTTTATCCTTTCCACACTTGGCATGCACTACATAAATGAGGACTCTTTTTTCCTTCAATTCAGGAAAATCCTCAGCCGTTAGTTCTTCAGAAATTGCCACTCTACCATCCTGTATATTCTCTGCTTCTGGAACTCCTATTATGTCCTTTGGGGAGGGTTACCTGGATTCTCTTCTATATTTCCCATTTCTTTGTCTGCCCGTGATTCACTCTGGAGCGCTGAGAACAATATTACAGTACTATTCCTTCCTGCAGCTGTGACACATCTGATATTTATTATCCCTTCTGTTTAGTTTAAAATTTTGGTTTATGTATTTTTGTTTGGGTTCTAATATTTGCCTTTTGTAATCTCCCCTGTTCTGGATTCAAGTATTTCTGTTTTTGTTTCTTTGTTTCATAATGTCTTGTTCTTGGTTTAGCTTTCTTGGAAAGATGTGTGTGCATGTTTTCCTTTCCCCATGTTAGTGCCTCTATCTGGATAGTTTATTATTGTCTCTGCCCCTCAAGGTTTCTGATTTGGAACCATTTCTTCTTTTGGTGTGTCAAGTGGGGATTTGACAGCTCCTGTTTCTACCCCAACTAGGGCTTCCTTACTTTGAGATCATAAAGTTGCCTCAAATCTCCTCTCACCCCATCAGGTAGCAGCTCTGTGCAGCTTAACAGCTTAGCATGGAGACCCCATCCAAAATGGGGAACCCCAACTTAGACACTGATTTCATGCATGTTTCAATCACGAACCCCACTATACTGCTTTGTATTCTGTTGTATTCATGACCTGCCCATGGATTCATTTATCTAATTTTTTTATTATGGTTATGATTTTTAAAATTAACTTATTTTAACCTGTTGATGCTGCATGTTTGGAATACAGGCGGGAGATTAACGTGTGTAATCACAACACTGTTGGCGATTTCCGGCATTGCTAACATTAAATTTTCTTACTGTCCTATTCGGTTAGGATAGAATATTTGCATAGCATCTTTGAGTCGCTGACCAAACCCTCCTTTGCCATTGTGTTTAGAGAGAATATATGAAAAGCACTTGTTAGGTTATGATGCACCTTGTTAGGTTATAGTTATTGTTATCAGAGCTCATCAACTACCTTCATAGGCAGATGTGATATCAGATTAAATTTGCTTTAAAAGATACACACACACACACATTTATGTTATTTATTTATGTTATTTATGTTTATGCTTATTTATTTTGATTATTTATCATATTTATTCAATATATATAATATATATTTCAAAGTAGTACATACAAGCAGGAAGAAGACGTTATGAAAGCATTAAGGTGTTTTGAGCTACAGAAGCAGTATCAGATCAGAGTCAATGCAGGATACAGGATAAGAGGCAGCTGGAAGCAGGGCTCTGGGACTAAGACCAAACAAGGCTCTGGCTGGATTTGAAACCCAGCTCTTTTCCTTGCTTCTTGCACAATCATGGGTTCTCTGTGCCGGAGTTTCCTCATCTTTAAAGTGGGGAGAAGAGTAGAATCTTCCTTTTAGAGTTGTGGTGAGGATCAAGTGAGTCAATCCATGGGATGTGTCCAGATATTTTCTGGCATGCAGTCAGTGCTCAGGAAAGGCCAACCAATATTATCAGAACTGTAAAGTTTATTGAATTGGCAGTTTCGAAGAGGCTAATAGTCTTTCGGATGTGTAGGAGCTGGTGTAATCTGTTAAAAGGAATCAGTCTGTTTGTGATGGTTTATTTTATGTGTCAACTTGACTGGGCCATGGGGTACTCAGATATTTGATCAGACATTGTTCTGTTTGGGTCTGTGAGTGCTTTTCTGGATGTCGTTAA
The DNA here is from genome assembly GCF_022079265.1 of Lynx rufus. Classification (NCBI taxonomy): domain Eukaryota; kingdom Metazoa; phylum Chordata; class Mammalia; order Carnivora; family Felidae; genus Lynx; species Lynx rufus. The sequence continues at coordinate 26,831,498 of NW_025814889.1, read as the reverse complement.
CATTTGAATTGGTAGACTGAATAACCCAGATGCCCCTCCCCCCAGTGTGGCTGGGCTTCATCCAATCAGTTGAAGATCTAAATAGAACACAAGGACTGAGTAAGAACTCCTCTTGTCTAACCGCCTTGAGTTGGGACGTCAGGTTAGTCCTGCCTTTAGACTTGAATTGAGACATCAGTTCTTGGTCCCAAGCCTGCTGGTCTTTGGACTAGAACTTACACCAGGGGCTCTCTTGGGTCTCCAGTTTGTTGACTGCAGATCTGGGGACTTAGCCTCCATAACCGCACATGCCAGTTTCGTATTTTCTAGATATCTCCTATTAATTCTGTCTCTCTGGAGAACCCTAACACACTCTTTCTCTTCTAGCTGGGTTTTGTGTGTATGTAGGTGTGGTAAGATTGTGTCTCTCATTACCTTCAGTCTTGAGTTTTGACCACATTGATGTTGCAAGACACTAACTTCAACACCTATAGGCCAGATGACATCATCTTACAAAAATGGAATCCAACACAATCACAAAGGGTTCATCTTGTGTGTGATGTATTCTCTTCCGTCCCCTAACTTCAGACTTCAAGTATGAAGCGGTGCTAGTCTGAGTCCTTCCAAGCCTGTTCTCCCTGACACTAGATCTGCTTCTCACGTATTGTTCTCCTCCCCCTGAACTCTTTCATCTCAGTTTCTGGACTCAGGGAGTCCAGATGTTTTATCCTGTCGTACATTTGTAAACTACTAAAAGCAAACCTTGCCTTTGGGGACATCGAGACTGCTCAGTGGCTGCCTTCATCTCATAGGAATGAGGCTCTCGGCCTTTGCCCTTCCCCAGACCTTGGCGCCACGTCCTCAGGAAAATGTTGGAGTAAACAAATCCTTCCTGTACTGTAATTATTCAATTCCACAATATTTGCTCTTTCCAAAATACACTTCTGTTTCTAACTGACTCTTTTGCTTTTATCTTACTTTACACCAGTGGTTCTCAACCTTTTTTGGAGTTGTCTCCTCAGAATCTGATGAAAACCATGGGCCTCGGAGAATGTATATTCACGCATAAACATGCAAACATGCACAGGGAATTCGCTCCCAAAGCTCCGTGTGGACCTGCCGTAAGAATCCCCACATCAGATGGCTGTCAAAACACTTGTAACTTGGCAAAACCTGGCTCATTTCTGCATTTCCAGGGAAGCTGAAATCATTCTACTGCCGTGGACTCCCCTGTCCCAGTGGGTTATAAATAAGATCCTGAGGTGTCTGTTTCTGTGGAAAATGTTTCATTGCCGGTTAACTACTAACTGAAAAAGGCCAGAAATAGACTTTTTGAAAGCGAAAATACACTTGTCATCTCATTCCTTAAGAAACTATTTCACTAACTGACAGATAAATGTGCTGAACTTGACACGTCTTCATCATGGGTTTTATCATTTCAAGGAGAAACTCAGACTTACTCAAAATCCTGATAATACAACGTCCCCATCGAAAACACACAAAAGACTTACTTCTGTGGCATTTCCTTATTTTCCTTCAGAAAGCATGATTAAAAAAATATATCTGATGTTCTCTTGTCAGTGTGTTCTTTGAAATAGGTAGATTTTGACCATGGGGGAGGGGAAGGGTAAAAAAAAGTCACAGAGAGGAAGGGAGGCAAGCCATAAGAGACTCGTAAATACTGAGAACAAACTGAGGGTTGATGGGGGGTAGGGGAGAGAGGGGAAAGTGGGTGATGGGCATTGAGGAGGGCACCTGTTGGGACGAGCACTGGGTGTTGTATGGAAACCACTTTGACAATAAGTCACATTTAATTAACAAAAAAAAAAGAAATAGGTAGACTTTGACTCATTGCCAGGAATATCGTTTTCCTAGACACATAAAGTCATTTTATCTCAGATGTTTTCCTCCAAATGTCTTATAGCAATACACGTTTCTAGAGGAACTCATTAATTTGAAATACACCTTGAACAAGGAGTTGATAGATGGTGCATTTATTAATTTCATTTCCTTTGCTCTTTCATGTTATCTGGAGCGGAGGCTCAGGAAACTGACCACCATGTTGGTGAAAAATGCTGGTATAAAGGACGCTGCGATCATATTCATCCTCTGTGGTCAGATGTTGCCAAGTCTGGAGATAGACAATCATGGTTGATCAGAATCTTGAAGACAGTATCCTTATCTGGAAAGCACAGATGAGGTAGAATCATCTAGTAGAAGACTTTCTTGCTGTCTCACCACCACCTCATTCCCTTCCACATCCTCATTCCATCCCCACCCCAACCTGGAAGCGTCCAACACCCTCTTGCTGTCCTGGGCTGACTTTGCTATAGCATCCCATCCAGGCCCACACGTCTTAGCAGAACCACATTCTTCAAATCTTTGTCTATGCCTAAATTCTAATGACATTTGACTGCCTCTGTCCTTCCCTCCAATGCTAGTCCCTGTTCTTGCTCAAATTTAATCAAGGCTCACTGGACTTGGTCCCTCTTAAATGAAGTATTTGCATTTTAAAACGAGTCTTCTGTGATTTAACCTTAAAGAGGAGACCAGTATTGTGAATCAGAGGTCCCAGCTGGAGTACTAGGGAGGAGATTTGGATTACAGAAGAACTCAAAGTACTTCCCAGAGAGAAAGGTAGGGCCTTTGATGCCATTTCTTAAAGACTCACCTTCTTGGCCAACGTTTTCTTAGTCTTCATTAGAAGTCAGCCAAACTATTGTTTTCAGCTCCCCTGAAAAGTGAGCTGGATATATGAAGCATTTGGTAGCAATGATTACTGCAGATACACTGAGCTGAGCATTTAAGAAGGAAGAGTCTCTTGGACACAAAGAACCCATCCTAGACTGTTGGACAGATGCTATCACTTCTTTTGTGCCGAGAGGAACACCTTCATGTTTCCAGAATAAAACCGGAGTGTTTGTGTCCAACCATGTCTAAGCTCACAAATGTTCTAGAGAGGGATTTCTAGAGAGTGAGGAGAAAGACAACCGGTGCTGGGAACTTTTCTACTCCTAATATATATCCTCTCCTGTAGTAACACTTGCACCCACCTTTCTATGAGAACTATTGAAGAAGGAAGCCCTGTTTAAAAATGGTCTCGAGCCTGGTTTATGGAAAAAAGGACATACCCATGGAATCATCTTTTAATGTAATCAAAGATACCATGGCTGTGTATCTTATGGAAAGTTCTAGAAAATTCTAGAAAATTCTGTTAAAATTAAAGAAGCTTTGTTTTTAAGGTGCTTTTTTTTTTAAAGGTTGGTTAAGAGGCCCCCAAGCCCTGTTTCTTCTATTACTTCTGGTACATCTCAGAGTCTCCTATTTCCCATTGAAAAAAAAAGTGTTTTATTTTCTGTGAACCCGTTACGAAAATCATATCTAATAGGAGTGGAAAGCCACTTTTGTGGGAAATCTGTGCGTTTTCCGTTTCCTCAGTGTTTGTGAGGAAGGGCTTTGTGGTGTTCCCAGGCAGCAAGTCACAATTTGCATTTTGGAATTATAAACAAAACAAGTACAGCGATGGAGATGAATCCCAGGACTAGGGAACAAAAACAAGACACACATAAACACACACACACACACACACGCGCGCGCGCGCACGCACGCACACACACCATCATGAGGGTAAGTCAGGCTAAATACTGTACTTGGCTCATCGCAAAGATTTACGACCACTGCTGCTTTGAACACTGATGCTGAGGCCAGCCCAGAATGCTGGCCATTTCATCAGTGAACTAGCCCATGCTCCCCAGTGTTGGTTTTTTTCAAAGAGAGTGGAGCAAGTAGTCTCATTCTCGTTGCTGCTTTGGAGACATTTCGCACATGTTTTTTCAATAAAACTACACCATGTAACTTGCTGGGTCAATGGCGGAGCAGGAAAAAAACATTTCACTTGGCAAAGCAAGTGGCCAAGACTCCAGATTGCCTTAGAGGCAAAGCGAAGTAAGGGGTTCTTTCTAATTAGACTACTTGTACTCTGCACTTTCCTCGCTCTCTGTAATTTGTTGAAATTTGCATTCTCATCTTCTAGGGTTTCTCTGTGTTCTCTCATTCACAACTGGAATATTTGTCAAATAAGTATGAATCTCATGTCTGTAGGTGCAAAAGTAAGGAAAAAAGATTCAATGTGGGACCTCTGGGCAAAGCCGTTCCTGTCTCTGGCAGAAAATTGGTGGATGCTTTTCACAACAGGGTGCAAAACACAGGCTCTTCAATTTCCTGACATTTCAGCACATGATAGGGCAGTGTCCTTTCTCTCGGACGCCACGCAAAAAAAAAAATCAAGATGACCCCACTCTGGTTGGCCTGTCCTGGCTAACTGCAGAGTCCTGGTCATCCCTTGGTGAGAGAGAGAGAGCATTACTGGGTGCTGACGGTCAACCTCTCTCTGTCTCTATCTGTGTCATAGATCTAGGTAGGCACACTACATCTTTTTATGTTCCTGTACGTATACTTAAATGTGAAATGTATGTATGTGTGGGCTTTAAACCCCCACACTCTTGCGCGTGCTGTGTGCCTATGCTGACTAATTGCTACAACAGTGCTTTTCTACCCATACATATGCCCATTCGGAAGAGGCCCTAGCCTCTGCGCTTGGTAAACAAAGGCTGGCCGTGGATAACCCCGCGTGCTTCCAGAGCACTCTAAGCCACCGCAGGAGGTTTTCTTTTTGAAAATACTGCTCTGAATTTTATTTTGCTTTCTAGATCACCGGTGGGGGGGCGGGGAACACTATCTTTGACTCAACTTGACGGGACCCAAGTGGTCTGGGCATGACCCAGGTCATGTGGTCTGCCAGTCTCTTGAGGGCATAGTACTCCTCTTTGTACCTCAGCATAATGTCCCTAAATAGTAGACGCTCACCAGATGAAAGCTAAAGGAACGGGCCCCCGCCTCGCCCGAGCCTGTGTTCAGGGCACAGCTCACCAGAGTCCTTCCTTCCGTGGGGATGCCCGGCGCCGGGAAGACTGGGGGGTTCGCTGGCAGGAGCTTCAACGCCCCATGGGCCAGCCGCTGGCTCATGAGTTCAAGACCAGAAGTGGGGCCCAAGGCGTGGGGAGTTTTCCCCAGGTTTGCCAGGGCGAGGTGGGGATCCATGGGGGTTTCACAAGGCTGTCGGACGGTGAGCAGCCTTTGAGAAAAAAGGGGGATGACGGAAACACGATTTCCTCTCTGCCTCCTCTGGGCAGGCAGTTCTGATGCACTGTCACACCTCTGTCCCTCGTAAGCCTGGGTGACTGCGGCGGTCAGGGTGGACCCCGCAAAGCTGAGAGGTCCTGGGAACGGTGAACATCGGAGTGCCTCTCAGTGTGATTTGGGACCATTTTTATGAAATGCTTGACGGCATAATGGCTTACCTTTCAGCTGAGCACCTGGCAGAATTCCAGAGCCCTGGACCTCTCCCCCAGCTCTCTATGCTCCTCTTCCCCTTTCCATCCCGCTTTTCTCCTTCATTTCTGAACATCTCCTTTATTTCCTTCTGCTGTGACGTGCAAGATCTCCAAAACAGCACCATGGCAATGGCCGTGGGGACTCTGACTGCACATGAGTACGGGGTAGGTGGGATGTGTTTTAAACAATGGGGCTGATGGCAGGAGGGGGTTCTTCACAAGGCAGGCACCCTCAACAATGAAGACTTGGTGTGAGGGCTGGGAACTGTCAGGTGGGAAGGAGCCTGGGTAGAGAGGCAGGTGGAGAAAGAAGGACGACTGGTCAGAACGGAGGAGGGACAGGCTTGCACCAGCACGATCTCCCAGTAATGTCTGAACTTGTTCACTAGAAGAAGAAGCAATGGTGTCCTCTAAGTCTCAGGGCTCCCTCGGTGAGGACAGTGAGATTTCTCTGCAGCCACACATCCAAAAGGTCTACCTTCAAAAGAGGGGCGGTAGAAAGAGTCGAGGGGAGTGAGTTTGTCATGACTTGCCACACCCCTCCCTCAGTTCCATTCCAATTGCCTTTGCTCTCCAGGAACTGACCTGACCTACCCTTCCTGCTTGAGACCAACCCAATGTCTTAAACCTGAACCTGCCTAGATGCTTCACGGGGTAGCGTCAGCTTCGGATTTCTGCCATTTGGGCCCAAAGTGGGATACACCAGAGCTGTTTTCTGCTGAAAATTTAGCTTGGAAAGGAGGAAAGAAAGCACCTATTCATGATAGCTTCTCGTCACCTTATCAAACACAAAATAGATTGAAGGAACACAGGCAATGGGGTGCAGAGTAAATCCATTTGGGTTCTTGGTAGAGGGGTGAAGAGAAAGGAGGATAGTGAACAGAGAAACAGGGATCCTAGGGGCCTGCCGTGGAAGCCAGCAGGGGCGTGGTGGGCGAGGGCAGCAGGCTGATCCTGGGGACAGCAAAGACTTCGTGGGCAAAGGAGAAGGCCATGGATTTGGCTCATCCCCTGTAGCAGGGCCTCAAGACGATGGCACCTGCAGAGACCAGCTCAGATCCACCCCAGGAATGGCCCACAGGAAGTAAGGTATCCATGATCTTCACACAGAGGCAAAGAGTGGCATTGGGGAAAAGAAAGATGTTTGGGACACAAGGCTCAGTCCCCCGAACCATGAGATCATGGGCTGAGCCGAAATCAAGAGTCGGATGCTTCACCAACTGAGCCACCCAGGTGCCCCAATGAACATTTCCGAATGTGCTTTTTTTTTTTTTCCTTTTTTTTTTCTTTTTTTTTTTTTCAACGTTTATTTTTATTTTTGGGACAGAGAGAGACAGAGCATGAACGGGGGAGGGGCAGAGAGAGAGGGAGACACAGAATCGGAAACAGGCTCCAGGCTCTGAGCCATCAGCCCAGAGCCCGACGCGGGGCTCGAACTCACAGACTGCGAGATCGTGACCTGGCTGAAGTCGGACGCCCAACCGACTGCGCCACCCAGGCGCCCCCCGAATGTGCTTTTTATAATATGGTTTTATTTTTGTTGTTGTTGTTGTTGTTGTTGTTGGAATGGTAGCAAGAATTGGTCAATCCCTGGGCATTTTAGATGCTTAGTAAAAGATTATTTATCTAGAATGTTCAGTCATGGCTGTTTATAAATTCATATTTCCATAATTTCAGCATCCTAATCCAAATAACGCAGTTACCGAAAAATAAAATAAAAATGTTGCTCCGCCCAGTATCTTCTGAATGCCTATTCTTCCCCCTACTTTTCTTTTGGATATTAATGCACTGGGTGTAGATTACATGTTTATGTAATGCTCTCTAACCGCAGTTACCCTCTCAATCAGTTAGGGATGTGTTTCCTACAAAGTAATAAAGAACCAAATTTAAGTTAACTTAGACAAACCGGGCTTTGGTTTTCTTCTATAACCAGGAGATTGGTGGTTGCTGAGGGCTTTCCATGTGGACGCTAAAGCCTCCATGATCCGTTTAACCTTCTCTCCTAGTCACAAAATGGCTGCCCCTGCTCCAGGCCTCACACCCTCATTCAAGATGGGAAGAAATGAAGTGGTGGCCGCCTCTTCTTTTAACCTTTTTTTTTTAACATTCTATGCCTAGCTTTTATTTATTTTTAACAGCTTTATTGAAGTAGAATTGCTATACAAAGAATTGCACATAGTTAGCAGTACAAGTGGATGAGTTTGGACATAAGCATGCACCCTGGTACCATTACCACGGTCAAGGTAGGCACATCCAACATCTCGCAGAATTTCCTTGGATCCGTTTGTGGTTTTTGTCTGCTTTTTGTTGTTTTGTTTTGTTTGTGGTAAGGACACTCAGCATGAGACCTACCCGCTGCACAAATTTTGAAGGGACACAATACCCTACGGTGGACCCTAGGCATCATGTTGTAGAGCAGACCTCTAGAACTTACTCATCTAGCGCAACTGAAATGAAATAAATCTCCAGTGGGCAGCCCTGCAGACCTGGAGGTCGGTGAATTGCCTGACAAGGGGTTATGCAAGCCTCTTTTTACAGCTCCGTGTGCAGATTCGCATCGCACGGGCACCCGTGTCTACAGGCGGAGGAAGTGAGTACGGAGCTTTTTCAGTTTTTAGGGTGGAAATCAACAAGGGAGAAGAGGGTCACAAATGGTGGTCGGGGCAGCCAGCCGACAGTTTTTGCCGTATGCACAGCGTGGCTGCGTGTATGTCTTCTTTTACAGACTCCTTATTCCTCTCCTTCACGCTTTATTCTGTGTGTGTGTGTGTGTGTGTGTGTGTGTGTGTGTGTATTTTGCATCCACTGCTCTCCCCCCTCACCCCCCACCCCCGCCATGGTTTCTGCCTCTTAGGTCATGCTTTAAAAAAATCCTTCCCTTCTCATAAAACAACTATATAAACAGTCAGTTACGTTTTCTTCTTTTATGATTTTATGTTACGTAAATCACCTGGGATTTCTTTTGGTATAAGCCATGGGGGTATATCTCTAACTTGCTGTTTGCTAAAGAGCTAACCAATTATACTGTTGTCAATGTGCTCCCCACCAAATGGACATAGTAGCTTTGTCCTATCATACTGAATTTGGGAGTCAGTTCTAGACATTCTAAACATTGATTTCTTTGTCGGTTCACATTCTTTTTTTTTTTTTAACGTTTGTTTTTGAGAGAGACCGAGGGGGAGCGGGGGAGGGGCAGAGAGACAGGGAGACACGGAATCTGAAGCAGGCTCCAGGCTCTGAGCCATCAGCACAGAGCCCGACGCGGGGCTCACACCCACGAACCGTGAGATCACGACCCGAACGGGAAGTTGGATGCCTATCTGACTGAGCCACACAGGCGCCCCTGTCCATTCCTGTTCTAATGCCATATTAGCTTAACTACTGTAGCTTTATAACCTATTTTGGTGCCTGGCACTGGGAGTCTACTTGTTTGTCTTCGGAAATACTTTATTGGATTTTCTCATCTGTTTAATGTTCCGCATTATGCAAGGTGTTAGTTTGAATTACGGTCAGTTTGGTTAGGTCCCCTGGAGCACCTGGGAACCTCGGGGAGGAGTCTGCTCTTATGGCCTTGGGTGCTGTAGTCGAAGCAGTCATTCTTGGACTCTCCCGAAACCAAGCATTTTTACAAAGTTGACAGAACAGGTGATTTTGATGAACTGTTTCCAGGGAAGGTGGACCTGGAAATCCATGAAAGCATTTAGGAAATGTTGATGGGTCGTTTTAGTCATCAGTGCCTACCGAGCTCTCCCCAGAAGAGAATCGTTCCTTCCTTCATTTTTTTTTTTCCTGAAAATCCCGTCCAAGATCCCCGACTTTGCAGGTTCGCAGACAGCATGGTCAGGACGACACAGATACTGGAAGAACACAAACTGATGTCAGCAGTGGTCAATACTTTTGCCCTGCGGATGCTTTTGCTTTAAATGAGTCTCTATTTTTGGTACAGGCTGAAGGGTATTTTTAGCCCCAGTTTTTCTAAGATCAGACACCATGCCAGGTATGTGGTTCGGACAATGGGGAACCTGCCTGATGAAGGGCTGTACATTCCCGGGCCCAGGGCGATTTTTCTCTCATGACATATTCCCGGTGGCTCCCCCGCTCCATTCCATCATTATGATCCATGTGCCAAATTCCTGGGCTTGACACATGTAAGGAGATAATTCACATGATCCCAAGCTTGTTTTTGACTCTGTCTAAAAAAAACGCAATAAAACTTTACAGTACGACTAGCATGACTCAATGTTGTTTCTGGATTTCAAAATATTGAGGTTAGATGTGCTAATGATTTGCTCTGGAGCTACTTTTACGGGGTCGGCCAGAACCCTTCTGGCCAGCACATCTGACAAAGGGACGGCAGTGTGCTCCCCACGCTGCCTCTCTCCGACTCAAGTACGGCTGTGTCTGCACCCCCACGACCAGAGCACGCGTGGCCGATGGAGGGACGGTGGCCTGTGACGTAGCAGCCACCGCCACGAGGGCATAAATAAAGATAAAACCCGATTCCAAGTAAACATTGCTCTGCCTTTTCGATACAGCGGGAAGCCGTGGGCCAGGCGCCTTTTTACCAGAAGCATCTGGATGGAGTGGAGTTGGCCCCAAATACCTTTCTCCTTCCCCTCACACATGGGCTATCTGATTCAGTCTCTCGCTTCCTCTTTTATTATCTCATTCACCTTAAGGGCAGGCAAGGTCAGAAGGACCGAGCTTGGTTGCTAGAAAATAATCTCCTTGTTTTGACAAGAAAAGTCTTGGCTTCTCTGAGAGTTTTCTTTTCTACAAATGCCTCGGCTTTTATCTCGCAGAGAGGGACTGTGATAGATGCCCAGAGTTCGCTTTATCTTTTAAAGAAGACCTTTCATTCAGGGAGAGAGCCTTGTGGCATGTCTGGACCCTGCTGTTGAATTTTCCTTCCTTTTCTGTTTTTGTTTTTGTTTTTTTTCAAACGTAAAGAGAGAAGGCTTTGTCTCATACCTTTAGGAGCATTTACTCGACTTGCTTGAACGTTGGTTTTAGGAAGGCTGGCTCACGTTAACACTAATGACAGTTACTTGTCTAAAACCCTTGGTAAAAACCCCGCTCCTCACCTTGAGGCCTTCTGGGTGCCTTTTCATTTGAAAACTCTTGTTTCCAATCCCTGCTCGTTTGACCTTCTCTGGAGCTCAGGCATGGGATAGCGGGAGAGTGGGTGAGGGTCCCAGAATCATGCTAGTCGAGTGCCTACCTCCCGGTGTCTAACGTGACATGTCTGTGCATCTGTCAGTCACTGGCACATCTCTGTAAGCAGCTTTCTCTGCCTTCATATTTTGCCTCAGGCCTTTTGTAAATGTTCTTGTTTGCACACAAGCTTCTGTGTGCTTGAATAATCTGAATTCTGGGACCTTCTTTATTGTTTTTTTCTCTCTTTATTTTTTAATTTATTATTATTATTTTTTGGTTAACGTTTATTCATTTTTGGAAGACAGAAAGAGACGGGGCAGGAGTAGGGGAGGGACAGAGAGAGAGGGAGACACAGAATCCGAAGCAGGCTCCGGGCTCGGAGCCGTCAGCACAGAGCCCAACGCGGGGCTCGAACCCACGAACCGTGAGATCATGACCTGAGCTGAAGTTCGACGCTTAACCAACTGGGCCACTCAGGTGCCTCTCTGGGACTTTCTTTAAAACAAGCTTTTCATGACATTGAATGAGGCTGCGTAGATGATACACTTCTTACGCTGGCAACCCATTTGCTGGTCATGTGACTTCCTAACTGGGTAATTATACTGGTTGTTGGATGGGATGGAACTAAAACAAAGGAGGGGTGCTACATTTATCCCTGAGATGTTTTCTTTAATTGAGAATTTTACGATCCCATGGCTCGTACAACCCCCTCCTCGTGTGATTCAGAATATTCACAAGATCCCAGCTAACTTCAGGTAGCAAGTCCCCACCCTGTGCAGGGAAATCCAAACAGTAAACGTGGCTCTCCATCCTAACCCCACTGTCTGGGTTTGTCCCCCTGTCGCCTTCCATCTCCCTGAAACAGAGAGAGGGTAAAGGAAGTAAGGTCTGCCATATGCCAACATTTGACTTCACGTCCATTAAAGTCAGCGTCTGAGGAAGGGAAGGAGCGTCTTTGGCAGGGGGCTAACGGAACGGGTATTAGATAGAGTGTCGCAGAACGAGACTTCCCCAAGTGACATGGGGTAGACCTCTCATCTTATGGCCTTCAAAGTTTCACCTCTAAACTGCAGTAAATCTTGCCTCCCAAGAGTACTTGAAGATATCTGTGAACAAACGAAGGCTCTCCTCTTTAAAAACTATCGTTGGGTCTTCGCGTGATCGTTTGATGTTAGTTTATCTTTTTAGGAGAAAAGCAAATTATTTGCTCGTTGAAACTTCTCATCTGGAGAACTTAGGATTTCAATACATTATCCGTTGACTCTGTGTGTGTGTGTGTGTGTGTGTGTGTGTGTCTTTGATATATGACCTTTTCCCAGATAAAACAATATTGCCATTGCATACTGCACTAGCTGTCCCAATGTTGGGTTCAGAAACGAAGGCCAATGTGTAAACGCTACATGTCTTCCTCTGAGTGTGTGTGTGTGTGTGTGCTCTATTTCATTCACAAATGAGTCTAGCTGACATCCAGATATGGAATTGCTCTGGTGATGTTATGATAGAACAAAACTCACTTGCTTATCTGGACCATAATCTGCACGGTGAATGTCTTTTTTAATTAAAAAAAAAAAAACGTTTATTTACTTTTGAGAGAGAGAGAGCAAGGGCAGGGGAGAGGCAGAGAGAAAGAGAGGCAGAGAATCCAAAGCAGGCTCTGTGCCGACAACAGAGAGCCCTACGTAGGGCTCGAACCCACAAATCCACGAACCGTGAGATCATGACCTGAGCCGAAGTCGGACGCTTAACCCACTGAGTCACCCCAGTGCCCCAGCGCAGGGAACGTCTGGAACGAAGGATGTTGCCTGCTTCTGGTTGTTTTCAATCCTGCCAGCACTGTGGATGACCCGGCAGTGCCATCACTATTCAGGTACCAAAGACTCCACCATCAGAGGGCTTGCACAGCTGATCTGAGCCTGAGCGAGCGCGTCAGCTCTCAATCTATGGAAAAGAACTTGAGAAACAGAAGCTCTTGGGCGGGTGGCCTGGCAGACTGGGCTGGAGAGAATGTCGCCGCGCCACCCGTCGCGTCCTGTCTCTGCAGACTGCTCCCGGCGGCCCTGATGCTATCAGCATTCCTGGCAGGGTCCGTCTGGGTGGTGGATGATTAATGAGCTGCAACTACAACTATCTTTGACAAAAAACAGTGGGCTGCCAGGGCTGAGGGGGTGGAGAGTGGGGATGGGTGAACGGGGCTCATTTTATCTTTAAAAATGCACCCCCTCCCCCCGTTAAAAACATCCGAGGAAGTTCCCTTTGATGCGGTACAAGGGAATCGTGCGTATGCGTGCTTTTCTGGGACGCAGTGTTTTCACTCTAAAGCAAGTTTTGCAGAGAACTTGGAGGCACAAGGGGAATTTGGGTCTCGCCGTTGTTGTTCAGGGTTTCCAAAGCAAAGTCAGCTTTCTTTGGTAGCTCGGGAGCCGGGGTGCGGAGTCTCGCATAAAAGAGCGTAAGTGTGCAATTGCAACTCTGGGGTCGGAAAGCGTGTAAGAGGAGGAAAGAGAAGTTTGCTTTGAAGAAGGTAATTGTCGGGATTCGTTGGCTATGCAGGTTCCCCGAGTGCTGGCCTGGGCGGCATATGATTTGTTCCAGGAGAGAGCTGCTCCGTCTCTAATCAGATTGAAGCATGCTCCGTTGCTATAGGTGTCCTGCTGAAACCCAATCTGGTTGTATTTCACTGCCAACATGAGCGATTACATTAGCCTTTTAATATGTACTTTTGTCCACAAAACCACTGCTGTAAAAGCCCTCGCATTAGGAACAGGTTGTAAATAATCGGCCGCCTGAGCGTTGAACCCCCTGTAATTTCTCCCTAAACCATAGCGTACCTGCTTAGTGACAAGTCTAAGTAATGTGCTGTTGCAGCACGTTAGGTCATCCGAGGTTTGGCCGCGGTGATGTCCGTTTCAAATGACAACTCCAGGTGAGTTCATGCACACCAGCCCAAACTCCATCCCTCTTCCCTACTGCTGGAAGTGGCCGGCTCCGGGCGACGCGTACAAGCCAGTTTTTTTCCTCTTTTTCTTTTGGAACAGGCTGAAAACTTTACAGCCAGTCCAATAAGCATCTGCCTCGTCCCGTAAACAGAGGGAAGGAGAGCGGAGCCCACACGATAGACTGCTCGTGGGCTCCTTTGGCATAGGCGTGATCCGGACTGAGGGGCTGGTATGCCCCCCATCCAGGACGGAACGTGTCGCCCCGCGGGGTGCCTTGCTGAGAACGGGCAAGAGCCGGGAGACATTGACAGGACACTCTTGTGACCTTTGACTGCACCGAGGAGTCATCTGCTTCTTCTGCAGCAGCAGACAGGCTAATGATCCCCCAGGGAAATTTCAGATTCGCTTTCAGGATGGAAAAACCAAAGCATCACTTGAGCTCATCTCTGTTGTCTTTTAATCACCTGCCAGATCAATAAACTGCTGCTCGAGACGAGATTCTTCAAGACGGCGTCTGGTCTACGTTCTCTGCGCGGTATAAAGCACGTGGGCTACAACAGGCCCAGACTTGGAGCAGGCTTTCCAGCCCAGCTGGCCGAGCCACCGGGCCGGGCTTCCAGCTTGGGGGGCTCTGGGCGACAGGCCCCAGGGGCAGCACCCCAAGTGCGCCTACCTGTGAACCATGAGGTCGCTTAGGTGCTGCAGCTGGGAAGAGTGAGGATGCCTAGGGGCACCGAGGTGGTCCTCCAGGCCGACCAGTCTCATCCCAAGAACTGCGAGCGTTAAGTCAGGCTTGGCCACCTTCTTACACACCGTGACAACAGCCACTGCTCACACGGGCATTTCCCTATTCCCGAGAAATTTGTAGGATATCCCGGGATGTCCTTCACCCGAACTCTCAGGGGGAATGTCGTAACTCACAAGGTGGGGCTAGAAACGCCTGTCTCATAGGATGGGCACATGAATCTGGTGGGAGCAGGACCACATAGTCCTTCATTTGGGGATGTGGTAGATGTCCCAGCAAACAGGAAAACAGTCTCACCAAGCTTTCTCTCTCTTTTTAAGCTTATTTATTTATTTTGAGAGAGAGAGAGTGTGTGTGTGTGTGCGCGCGTGAGAGAGAGAGAGAGAGCAGTGGAGGGGCAGAGAGAGGGGGAGGGAGAGAATCCTAAGCAGGCTCTGAGCTGTCAGCACGGACCCCGACGCGGGGCGTGAACCCACCAACCGTGAGATCATGACCTGAGCTGAAGTCGGACGCTTGACCGACTGAGCCACCCTGGGGCCCCTCGTAAACCTTAACGAAAGCCACTGGAAAGGTTGGTGCTCAGCCAGTTGGGAGGAGAATCTTATCCCAGCCTCTTGCCTTAGAAACCTTCTCCCAATTTCTAAACATCTAGGGGCCTTCGCTTGATCTGGAACCAAGGCTGGGATTCCATCTCTTACTCAGCAGCTGTGTTAATTCTCAGTTCCTCACACTGGTGGGAGCCAGAGTGATCCTTTAGAGGCCCCAAATACTGCAAAAGCGATAGTGCTCCCTGAAAACCGAGCACACGAACCTTACTAAACCGTAAGATAAGCCTCCCAAAGACCATTCCGGTTCTTATTTTCTCAAGATAAATCTAGTGCGTTGATACGGGGCTTGTTATTTTTCACATCCGTTCTTTTTTTAAATTTTTATGTGTATATATATTTTTAATTTTTTTAATCTTTATTTATTTTTGAGAGGGAGACGGCGTGTGAGCAGGGGAGAGGCAGAGAGAGAGGGAGACCCAGAATCCGAAGCAGGCTCCAGGCTCCGAGCTGTCGGCACAGAGCCCGATGCAGGGCTCGAACTCACGAACTATGAGATCGTGACCAGAGCCGAAGTCGGACGCTCAACCGACTGCGCCACCCAGGCGCCCCATGTCCATTCTTTTTATAAACCCTTAAAGTGTCCCCACTCTGCCGATACCTCAAGGGTGCACCTGGTCTGTTTACAGTGGGCAGCCCAGCTCTGATTTTATCAGTCGCCCCGACTTGGCTCTCTCCGCTCACCTGCTGACGAGCTCTAAAGTCCCAGAGTCAGGAACAGGAGAGGAAACACCTTTGAAGGGTGAGAACGGTGCACAAAGCCATCGTGGTGGATGCTGCTGTGGTTGCAAAAACCGGAAACCAAACGTGTCAGAATGGAAACGAGCTGAGCGCTCCGGCACGTGTGACAAAAGTGAGTTCTACCAGTGCGTTAGGGAGTGACGGGCAGACCGCAGGGTTGAAGGTCAGAAAATACAGGTGGTTATTTATTTATTTATTTACTTACTTACTTACTTATAATATTTATTTATTTTTGAGAGACAGAGAGAGACAGAGCACAAGCAGGGGAGGGGCAGAGAAGGAGACACAGAATCCGAAGCAGGCTCCAGGCTCGGAGCTGTCAGCACAGAGCTGGAGGCGGGGCTCCAACTCACAAACCACGAGATCATGACCCGAGCTGAAGTCGGATGCTTAGCCAATGCCCCCCCAGGTGGTTTTATTTTTTCAGGGGTGCACACCAAGCACTTTGGGGTGAAATGACGGGATGTCTGCGAAAGTACTTCAGCAAATCAAAAATAAATGAAGCAAATCTGGAAAGATGTTTCACAGTTATTAACGTGAGGTGATGGGCACAGAGAGTATGATCTAGTCTCTCTACCTTTCTTCCGTCTGAAAAAGTCATTAATAAAAAATACCCAACATGCTTGGATTCCCAGTTTGACATTGATGTTCATTGGCTAGGTCATGCAAAGCCGGTCATTCAACCTCTTCCCTAGCTGTAAAATCAGGAATCACCTCTCCTAATCGTTTTGAGGGTACAATGGAGGAATGAATAAAAAGCCTTTGTAAACTCTCAAGTACTACACAAATGGAAGTTGTTTACCGAGGAAGGTAGAGGACGCGTTGATCAGATGCCTGCTGTGACAGCCAAGAACGAGGCTCCACCTGCTAATCCTGGTCCCAGCTCCTCCCAGACGGTTCTCTAAGTGGACCTTGATGGAAGTGCCACCTCCACGGGCAGGTTCGGACCCTTCTTGGGGGTGTGGTGACATTTTATCTCCGGGTTCCGTTCCATGGTGTGACCAGTGCGGAAACTGGGCTGGGGAGAAAGCTCGGCTCCCGCCGGCTGGCAGAATGACAGAGGGTGCTCTTATCTCATTGTCAATGCCAGGGCATCTGATGGGGGCAGATTGCTCTTGAAGCAATCTATGAAGCTCTATGAAGATAGGAGTGGTGACAGAGCTTCCCTGGTTGCCTCCTCTCAGAGACGCCTAAAGCCGATGCTGGATGATATCTGAATGCAGTCGCTTTCCGCCATCTCTATGGACCAAGCATCCCCGGGCCTTGGGTGCGTCCGGCCTCGCTTTGGTGGGTGGTGAGAAACGACGTGCGTTCTCACTGACCACCTGTGCCACGAGAGGCAGGTCAGGCTGAAAATCCAAATCCAAACCCGTAACATGGGCTATTAATACTTGTCTCCCGGGGCACCTGGGTGGCTCAGCCAGTTAAGTGTCAGACTCTTGGTTTCAGCTCAGGTCATGATCTCTCAGTTCGTGGGTTCGAGCCCCACGTCAGGCTCTGCGCCGACTGTGCGGAGCCTGCTTGGAATTCCCCCTCTCTTCTCTCTGCGTCCTCCCTCTCTCTCTCTCTCAAAATAAATAAATAAATAAACTTTAAAAAAAACCCAACTGTTCCTAGGATGGTTGCGTGAATGAAGTGAGATCATGCAATATGTCATGTTGTTTATGACACGGTAGGTGTCACAGCAAACAGAAAAGCTTCAGCCTCATAAACATTTCTTTTTTTTTTCAGTGTTTACTTATTTTTGACAGTGAGAGACAGAGCGTGAGCAGAGGAGGGGCAGAGAGAGAGGAAGACATAGAATCTGAAGCAGGCTCCAGGCTCTGAGCTGTCAGCAAGGAGCCTGACGTGGGGCTTGAACTCACGAATTGCAAGATCGTGACCCGAGCCGAAGTCCGACGCTCAACCTACAGAGCCATCCAGGCGCCCAGCCTCGTATATATTTCTGAAAGCCACTCAAAGGGCTGAGGCTTGGCCGTTGCTGGCCCACCCGTTCCCCCTAGAGAGCTCTTCTCCCAATGTCAAGCACAGGGGGCTTTCCATCTCGTTTTCCCTTTTGCTCACCCTTCCAATCTGCCCCTAGCCTTATCCAACCTACTTCTAACCAGCTGTCCAATTGAAATAGGTCTACAGGCTTAATTTTCTCTCTTACTAGGGGCACTTTGATTTTATTGGGGCCACGACTTAACTCATCCATCCCGCCACCCTCCCAATGAAATGGTATTTCAGACCTTTGGGACACATCGGTGAGGAGGGGAACTGGCACGTGGCCCAGGGCAGGGCGCACAGTGCGGCTCAGGACACGGCTGGTGAGGACCAAATGCCGCCCCGGACACACAGGCAAAGCCAAACACAAGTTGGACTGACCCTAAATGCAGTTTGCATTTCTCTTGCCTGTCTGGATCCCTGAGCAGCTTTGAAGAGATGCCCCTACCGTGTCAATCTGTTCATCTTTAAAGGGTCACTGAAGAAGGAAGAAGGGATTTCTAGCGATGGAACATCACTCCAGTTACAGTTAAAAATTCACAGACGCTGCTGCTAAGTGACTTTTCTCCAGGCCTATTCACTGAAGTCATTAGAGCGGAGGATTAAGTCTTTGGGTTCCTATGACTTTCTCTCATGAGAGCTGTCACACACTGACATTTGAAAGACAGATTCCCTTTTGTGACAGGCCTCCTTTCCTGACCTATTTGGGGTTATATATTTGGAATCCAGGGTTCCCATCTACGTCAATGGAAATCCTGTGGGCAGATGGAGGGCAGACGTCTTCAAACAACAGGGTGGAGCAAAGAGCTTTGCTCTGGGAGAGGGATTTTATTGTCTGAGGCTTGGAACCACACTCTTCAGTTCAGTGAGAGTGACTAGATCTTTATTACCGTTCATTTTCATACTCACAGTGGAGTCGCCTGACAATATAAAAACCTGAAACATAAATATTTATATTGAACAGATATTTATCGCACAATGTGGAGACCTCTGGAATGTCAGGCAAATGCTAGCTAAGGTGGGCTCCCCTGCCTGAGGCATCGTGGGAGCCGTCGTATTGATTTTGTTTTTAATTGTTAATTTTTTTTTTTAAGTATAATTTATTGTCAAGTTAGCTAAAAGACAGTGTATACGGTGTGCTCTTGGTTTGGGGGGTAGCTTCCGTGACTCATAGCTTACGTACAACACCCAGTGCTCGTCCCAACAAGTGCCCTCCTCAATGCCCATCACCCATTTCCCCCTCTCTATGCCCCTCCCCTTTCCCCCCCTCTGTCAACCCTCAGTTTGTTCTCTCTATTTCACAGTCTCTTATGGTTTGCCTCCCTCCCTGTTTGTAACTGTTTTTTTCCCCTTCTCTTCCCCCATGGTCTTCTGTTAAGTTTCTCAAATTCCACATATGAATGAAATCATATGATATCTGTCTTTCTCTGACGGACTTACTTCACTTAGCTTAATACCTTCCAGTTCCATCCACATTGCTGCAAATGGCAGGATTTCGTTCTTTCTCATTGTCGCGTCGTATTCCATTGGTGCTCTGGCTGTACCTGAGAGTCATCCGTGTTCTGAGTAGAAAGTCTCTGAGAGGGGCGCCTGGGTGGCGCAGTCGGTTAAGCGTCCGACTTCAGCCAGGTCACGATCTCGCGGTCCGTGAGTTCGAGCCCCGCGTCGGGCTCTGGGCTGATGGCTCAGAGCCTGGAGCCTGTTTCCGATTCTGTGTCTCCCTCTCTCTCTGCCCCTCCCCCGTTCATGCTCTGTCTCTCTCTGTCCCAAAAATAAATAAACGTTGAAAAAAAAATTTTAAAAAAGAAAGTCTCTGAGATGCACACATGCATAGGAAAAAAAAAAGACATATGGAAACATCCAGTACCCAACAACCAGCTCTTCGCTGTTGCTGTATTTGCATTTTCCCACCGGGGTCTGCCTCTCCACTGGGCTGCTGGCCCTGGATTGATTGCCTGCATCCAAGGGAGACCTTATGTCTGAGATAAGTTGAGAGAGCTTTGGCTATACTTTTTCGTTGCTTCCTGTACAGTGTCCTTACTTGTTTTCTTCAACCAATGTATGTATCCTTTTTTAAAAAACATTTGGATTAAATGCATTCAATTTTTTTTTTCAACGTTTATTTATTTTTGGGACAGAGAGAGACAGAGCATGAACGGGGGAGGGGCAGAGAGAGAGGGAGACACAGAATCGGAAACAGACTCCAGGCTCTGAGCCATCAGCCCAGAGCCCGACGCGGGGCTCGAACTCACGGACCGCGAGATCGTGACCTGGCTGAAGTCGGACGCTTAACCGACTGCGCCACCCAGGCGCCCCTAAATGCATTCAATTTTTTTGTGCCTCAGTTTCGCCTGTGATTTGGAGAAAGTGTAATGTCCTTCCTCTGCAGACCTCGGGTAAAGAACTTCAGGTAAATGGGGAGGAAAGTATTTATTTCCTGGCAATTAAGTTGGAGGAGACTCTCCATCACATCAACCCTGTGTTTGGGGAACACCTTTTATCCTAGCATTCTTTAAATGTGCAGCACATTGGTTTGCACAGTTTTTTTGTAGGTTCTTGATAAATGCCGCCAGATGTAAGTTTCACATCGCTACATTCACTAGCGACGTGGCACCTGCTAGAGGGTTCTGTGTTTCGGTAAGATGATTTGTGTGGGAACGAGGACTCGTGTGAGTTCCTCCTGTGAACTTCTGTGGGATTTATCTGAGCCTCTCTTCCTGCGCTCCACACATTCCAGCCTGTTATACTGTTACTGAGTATGGACATCTTTCCTCTTTGTGGATTACCAGCTTTTGAGAATAAGAGTCCCATCATACCAATCTTTGTTTTTTCCCAGAGCACATTTCTTGTCTTAATAGTTTTGTCTGAAGAAATGCTTTCTTTTCTTTTCCTTTCTTTTCTTTTCTCTCTCTCTCTCTCTCTTTTTTTTTTTTTTTTTTTTTTTGAGAGAGAATGCGAGTGAATGGGGAGCAGAGAGAGACAGGGAGAGGGAGAGAGATTCTTAAGCAGCCTCTATCCCATGACCCTGGGATCATGATCTGAGCCAAAATCAAGAGTTGGATGCTCAACTGTCGGAGCCACCCAGGTGCCCCTAATGAAATACTTTCTGAAGGAAAAAGCAGATGGTTTTTGTAAAATTTTTAATTCCAATCATTTTGCATATTTATTAAAAACATCACACCAAACTCTTTCAGACATAGTTGTGGGATTCTCCAGGTAGTATGATACTTCTTCTCTTCAGAAGCTAAACAATACGATATAGGGAGAGATACAGAAATGGAAAAAATTAGAAATTGCTGCCGTTAGTATTTGAATATATTCACTGAAATGATAGATGAGAAAAGCAGAAGAGAAAAATGGTTTTGGAACCAATTTTGGTCTACCAGTAATGAGGGAAGCAGATTTCATACTCTCTGCCTATAAAAAATAATGACATGGTACAAGAGGGTTCACGGATTTGTTCCCAATAGCCCCAAACTGGAAAAAAAAACCCTCAAATGTCCATCACCAGTAAAATAGATACATAAATTATGGTGTATTCACACAACAGAATACCGTTCCACAAAATAGAACAACCTTCTCATCCACAAAACAACACAAAGACAAAACGTTGAATGGAAGAAACCAGACACAAAAAGTACGTATACCGTATGATGAAACTTTCTAGAAAGTTCAAGAACAGTCAAAATCGGTGGCAACAGACATTGAGCGAGCTGTTTCCTCTGGGGCTCAGGCATAACGAGGAAGGGGCATGAGGTAGCCCTCTTGGATGCTAGGAATGCTCTATATTTTGATCTGGGTGATGTTTATATATGCAGAGAATCATTGGAGTCTGCATTGAAGATTTTGTGCAACTTATTATACATGTAAGAACTCAAATTTAAAAAAAAAATTAAGAGAAGAAAAGCACTACTATTTATTGGGTGCTTATTATGTGCCAGGTAAAATGCTAAGCTTGTTTAATACTGAGCTTTAAAAATATTAAGCAATTAGCCACAGGGCACAGAGCGGGTCAGAGGATCGGGGATCACACTCCACTCTCGCCAACTCCAGATACCCGACTCCAGATCTCTGTGCTCTGTGGTCCCTGCTCACCAGCCAAAGAGCTAATCCTCCACGTTGCTGGGACTTGACCCTCATGGCGGCGGGTCCTCCGAACAGAGCAGGTGGGCCAGTGGAAGCTACACCCAGAGTGTCTGTCTGATAACAATAAACCTCTGTTGCCGTATTAACGGAGCTGTTAAAACATCTCCCTTGCTGTTGGTTATGTCAAAGGCCCTTGCCAAGTCTCAGGGACAGTGGCCCGATTGTTGAGGGAAGGAACTTACTGCAGGAACAGTGAATGGAGTTTTCAATAAGGCAGGGAGGTAAGAACAGAAAACACATTCTCGGTGGTATTTCTTCGTATTCTACGTTCATTCTGGCTGGGTGCTCTTTTGGGGGGAAGAAAACCAAAAATGAGGTTTCAGAACACATTCGTTTCCCCTCCATCGACTGTTCTTTCCTTGTGACTTAATCATTTTAGTCTTCACTTGTTAGAGTTATGAGGTTTCGTTTATAAACCCAATGAGTTATTAACATTTAATAAAGGGACATTTACTATCTTAATATTTATTAATGAGGGCTCAAATATATGAGCCGCAATACTCGCGTGTTCTTATAAAATGAAAGAAAAGAGGGGAAAAAATGAAAGAAAGGAGAAACCCACGCCCGGATCATGGTCTGTCTTACCCTTATCCCCAGGTGTCTCCTCCCTGCTATTATCTAAAGTCACTGATGCCCTCCTCGTCTCCATGGCCTGCCATATTGTGTACTGGAGAATTTTTGTCATGCTGCTCTCACTTAGGAAATCTGAGGAGATTCCAGCATGGTTTCCCAGAAAATAGTACCCCTGGAAACTCACTTTATGACTCCGGTCAGTTAAGAAGATTCTGAAGAAATTCCTTTGCCTCCCTTTTAAGTCCTGGAGTCTGAGTCTACATGCAGGAGACAAGACAGAAGGGCTATAGAGAGCTCAGTCACTTACACTGCGAACCTCAGGCAAGGCACTCGCCTCTGCACGTACTTCTTCGGGTTCTTTGTCTACAAAATGGTACAACACCTAGGATTACACGAGAGAGCTAATTTGCCTAGTAGAGTGCTTTGCACATAGAGGGAACTCACTAAGTAATGATTATAATGATGGCTAATTTTGATTTTAGAGAGAAAGAGTGCACACACACACACACACACACGCATGAGTGTGTGGGGGAGGGGCAGAAGGAGAGGGAGAGAGAGAATCCCAAGCAGACTCCTCACCCAGAGTGGATTCCAAACCCAGGCTCGATCTCACAACCACGAGATCATGATTTGAGGCCAAATCAAGAGTTGGACGCTTAACTGACTGAGCCCCCCAGGCACCCTTAATCATGGCTAATTTAATGGAAGTGAATGAAAGCCTGAGTCTTCCCCCCATGTATCATGTGAATAAGACTTCAATGCCACACACATACTTAGCGACTTCATTTTCTTTGCTGGATATAAATTGGAGCTGCAAAGGGCTAGGTTTCAAGCTCTCCTATGTTCCAAAATTAGCTAAACGTAAGATTTTAAAGTTAGATTCCTAATTGGAAATGGGAAACCTTAATAAGGTGGCCCAAACCCTAATTTTCCAAACCCTGAATTGGTTTGTGTTGACCATGGGTTCAAATTACCTGATCAGAAATTCTGCTATACAGAGATATATGGTAAAGTCCTGTTGTCTTGCCATTACCCGGACCTGGCACGACCACTGGGGCATATAGCGACACTCCCTCCTGTTTGTGTCCTGAGCCTTCTCAATTACTCTGGGCAATTTTCAGAATACCCCGCCCCCCCACCCGCCCTCCAGCCTCCCTAGCAGCTTGGCCTTAGGAATGAGCACTAATTTTTATCCCTGATCTAGAGGGTTGGTCAGGTCCCGTAGAGTATTTTTTAACTCTGATCTGGGATAATTTAAAAAATCCAACTACAGCAAGCTATGTTAAATCTGGGCCTAGGTGAAGCATCTTAGCACATGGCTCTGACCAGAATTACTCACTCCTGCTCACCTTTCTATCCTGTTTTTCTTCCCTTTCCCCTTTGTCCAGTAGGTGGCACTCCTGAGTGAGGCGTCTTTGCTAAGGTGGTGAAGTCCATCCACAACGAGCGCCTACCTTTGTAGTAGGTAGATAGATGATTGAAAATCTCTGCCCGCAACATGGCGGGGGGGCCACTGGAGTCCCTGCCATCTGAGGTAGGTGAAGGCAGGCAGACAAAAGGAAACACAGGCAGACCGTGTGAAAGTGGATATTTTGAGAAAGAAGCTGGGATAGTGGTGGAAATGTCTCACGAGGGAACGTGGACTCTTGCTTATCCAAGGTCTCACCACATGCTTTCAAGCTCCTGTGACCAATGCTTTTAGGTCTTAAAATAACATCCAGTTTATCTAGAACTTTCCATTCTCCCATTGCTAACTAATCTTTTCTATCTAGGCCTTGCCTCCCTGAATCACCAGTTTTGTCTAACCTTTTTGTGGGAAGCAATTTCATATGCATGTGGGACCCTTTCCAACTTTCCAACAAGGCAGGGGGGCATGGTACCTTAAAACTCGCACACTTGCCAGACAGGCTCGTGTGGTCTGGCTTGCCCAGCAAGGTGACTCTTGATTTCCTGATTTCAACCATCTCTAGCTTCTCCTTCCTGCAGGGAAATGGTTTCAGAGAAGAGCTATCACATACGCGCATCTTCCAGACTGAACTGTTTCAGCTTGTAAACTCATGGGGTGCGTGTGCCCGGTGGGTTTTGTATTGCTCCTGGGCGGCGGGGTTCCAGCCAACACTTAAGAGGGCCCGCCCTCCGTGTGTGGAAGTCAGACTCGCAGACAGATTTACCAGGGAGCTATCCGCTTCAAGAGCCCCTGGCTCCGTATAAAGTACTGTTTCTAATGGCAGTGGATAGCCAGAAAGCCACCAAGATCATGCTATTTCTTTCACTTGTTCTGCCCCAGCCTGGTCCAGGGGTTCTCACCCTCAGCGGTGTCGACGTCTGGAATGAACCATTCTTTGTGGTGGGGGGCCATCCTGTGCACTGTTGGATGCCAAGAAGCATCCCTGACCTCTACCCGCTAGAGGTGTGGTACCCCAGCCCCAACTGTAACAACCCGAAATATCTCCATCTTGTCAAATGTCCCCCGTACCCTCTTCAGAACCGTAGGTCTAAATTTTTTTTTTTTTTAACATTTATTTATTTTGGAGACAGAGAGAGATAGAGCATGAATGGGGGAGGGGCAGAGAGAGAGGGAGACACAGAATCGGAAGCAGGCTCCAGGCTCTGAGCCATCAGCCCAGAGCCTGACGCGGGGCTCGAACTCACGGACCGCGAGATCATGACCTGGGCTGAAGTCGGACGCTCAACCGACTGAGCCACCCAGGCGCCCCAGAACCGTAGGTCTAGATGAATGTCTTTAAGGAGGCGTCCCTTGGCTCCTTTTTATACTGTGAAGCAACGCTCTAAAGGTATGCTCATTGGCCTATAACACTCACACACACTTCTTTTCCAAGGATTCTGATTGGAAAAATGGCAGTAGGTTGGTGCTGAGAAGCATGTCAAGGTTTGACATCCCCCAACCTGAACAAGATGACCGTAAGGCTTACATTTCATGGATGGAAGTCTTCCCCACGTGAGACGGTGGCTGCTTCTGCCTTGTCTTGGTTGCCCGCTGTTTGGCTTTCCATTCTTCCTTTCTTCCTGTGGCCACTGGATTCCTAGTCTCTAAGTGAGGGTTTCCATTTGTAAATATACTGAAGGTTGCCCCCCCAGATCAGTCCCGTTGCACCCACAGAGCACCTCCTCAGGAGAGATCGGCTGTTTCTCGGTGTCCCAGACACTGCTCAGCTGTAACTGGGGGGGGGAGGTCTCTGGCTGTGTTGACACAAGCCAACTGGCTTTGGGGGTAAAAGTTGAATTCAGTCAAACCCCAGGCTATTGTATAAACGACTTTAGTCAGACAGCTAGTTGTTTTCAAATTCCATAACTGGGAGGAACCTCAGAGAAAGCCATGTCCAACAAGCTCATTTTGCAGAGAAACAGGGACCTCAGGATAATACTGTAATAACTAACATTTACTTCTTACTCTGCAACAGACATGTTGTTACGGGGCTGGCATGAAAAGCCAGCAAGTAGGGGAGAGCCTAAGTTCAAGTCTCTGTACCCTCTTTCCCACGTAATTCAGCTGAATAGTTGAATGAAGCGCCCCTGATATTTCCATCCCGGTAGAAGAACACTCCTGGCCTTCCTCACTCATTAACCCGATCCCTAGATAAGCAGGGTGGCTTATCTGATTGGCACATTCAGGTAATTTGGCGAGCTAGGCTTTGCCCTTGTTCCTTCAGGGAGCCCCGAGGGGGGCGCCAGTCCCTGGCCCCTCCCACGGCTCTGCACCTGCCCCTTCCAGCGTTGCATGGCTGCGGGACCCCTTTGCTTTTGGGGTTCAGAAGCCCAGCTGATGGTCCATACACAAGCAACCTGGCCTCTCTCCAGAGTAAGTAATCCTCTGAGCAAGAGTGTGTGTGTGCGCGTGAGCTCAGAGGCAGCCCGAGGCTGCTGCTTGGCATTTACAGTTTCTGGAACATTTGGTTGCCAGGCATCTTAATGGTCAGGAGCTAAAGCTGGCAGAGGAACTACTGTTTCAGTGGTTTCTCCCTCCTCCGAACTGCTTTTCTTTCAAAAATAAGTTTTTAAACATAAGCCCTAAATTTTATGCCAAGCCACAGAGTTCAATTTAGCATTTTGGGGTGGTTATTTAAATTTATTTTTACCTTGTACTCATTCTTTAGCATGCGATCAGGCGCACAGCACCAAGGGCTGTGCCTTATTCTCTCATGGCAGACGTGACCAAAAGGAAATAAAGTATTTCTTTGAAACCTTACTTCTATAGATCCAATGACTACTTTCCTTTACAGTGATCATATTTATTTCAGGATGATGCCATCCCTCGAAGTACATTTTCAAACAGCTCTTGGAATGTTCGTGAGCCTGTGTGCAAGCTAACACAAGAAAAACAGTATCGTTATTTTATTATCTCACTTTTTTTAATAGGTAAAACTAATATATTTCTTGATTACTTCTTGCCCGATGAAACATAAACTGAAATTGAAAAAAAAAAGGTTTTAAAAAGCCACTCTTGAGGCTATTTAAAAGAGAAAAAACAAACAACAAACAAACAAAAGAGGCAGTCTCCAAAAGGAATTATCAAGGGATCCACACATACGTTCTGAGGAAACCTCACTGTATATGTAGGTGTAGGGATTTTTCATGTTAAGATACAAGTCCTGTGACCTTGCAGATGAACTGTGAGGTTCATGAGAACTTCAAAAACTCTTACACAACCATAGGGCCAGAAGTGACGTCGCTCCTAATGACTTTCTGGTTCTCACTACTTTACCTACAGAAAGATTAGAGAAGCTGACCACAGAGGAAGCTATTTGGAAGTTAAGTGTATTATCTTAAATACATTGAGAAGAAGCCCAGGATATTTAGGTCAATGCTACGGGATACTTTTGACATTTAATATATTGTTGTGTATTCATCAGGAATGACATGGGAAGACCGGAAGTGGTAACAAGTGAATTAGGAACGATTTGACCTTCTCTATGACAGGCCCTGTGCACCGTTGTGCGGGCTGTGCACTGCACAACGTTAGAATGGATGGTACCTCCCAGAGCTGTATGAAGACCAACGGAACCAGCAGCCCTGAATTGCCTGAACAATGACCTTTAAATAAACTCAAATCGAGAGAGATGTGTGATGGCGACAGAAACTCTAAAAGTAGCTTTAGAAAGCTTCCCTCATTAAGAAAGTCAGGAGAGAAAGAAAAAGAAAAGGAAGTCAGAACCCCTCTTAGTTTGACAGTTTAACTGAAAGTGTAGGTGCATAGTACCAGAGACCTGGCTGTTCGATCGCCATAGCTTAGGGGTTCAGAGCCTGGGCTTAGGGAGCACACAGACTTGATTTTGATTTCTGACTCTGCCACTTAGTCGCTGTGTGATGTTGGGTGAGTCCCGTACGTTCCCATCGATAAAAACTGAAGAACAATAGAGAATACCCAGCAGGACTGCAGTGAGCATCAAATGAGACGATGCCTACAAAGCACTTGACGGTGTGCGTGGCGCATCGCTACTGTTAAATCAATGTGACCCGTCTTGTTATCACAGACCAGAGAATCTGCTAACTTCCTGGCATGAGGCCCCTCCGCTCCAAGCGCCCGGGACCCTGTCGGCGTTAGCTGTCCCGGGGCCGCTGGCGGCTCCTCCTAAGATTCCGTTTTTCACAAGGCGCTTTCAACAAACGCTGTCAAACCTTCTCCTTGGAGGCGATAGGGCCCGAAAATTATGTAGCTTGTGGTCACGAAGACTCAAACACAGAACAGAGATGGCCTTGCAGATTAACAACACATCAAACGTCCAGCCCTCCCGGTGGTTAGCGTGGCAAGAGGGGAACGGGAAGCTCATTCTGGTCCTGCCCAGAAGTATTCCTGCACAGCTCAGAGGCTTGCCTTTGCTCTCTGATTCTTACACTATCGCAAGGGGCCTCTCAGAGCGCTAAAAAGAAGAGGTCACCAGGGTTGGAGGAATGGAGAGTGGAGAGAAGAGACATAAAAAATGCCTTATCAACATGTCTTGCCCAGGCAGCCCGAAGATTTGTTTGAGCCGCAAAATAATATTTATCCTGCAAGCCACTGACCAAGTTCAGCTGCCTTTGATCTGTTTCTCCACTGGAGAGGTTTTTTTTTCTTCTTCTTCTTTTTTTTTTTTTTTTTTTAAGTTTTAATTCCTTCTGCCTAGAGGGTAACAAACAAGTCATAAACTTGGTGGTGAATTCAGAAAGAATTCGGAAGATGAAACAGGCCCACAGGACTCTGAATCCCTCTGCCCCGGTCCTGAACCCCCGTCTGTGGAGTCACCTGTCCAGCATTTGTGGAGGAGTGGGGCGCCCAGTGTCCCCCCCCCCCAAGCCAGGGTTGCTTTGTATTAAGCACACGAGGACAGTCTGACTAAATCTGGATCAGGGTTCCATTGCTAAAAAAGTTTTCACAATATATTTTACTTAACCTAATAGATTCAAAACATTGTCATTTTTCATAAAACCGGCGTGAAAACTATGAACAATAATACGAAGGATAGGTGGCTCATGATCGTAGATTAACGGTATTCTTTTATATCTTTTTCTACTTCAGCACTGATGTGTTTTACACGGACAGCGCGTCTCCCGTGGCCACCGCCTGCCGTGTGGGACGGTGCGCGTACAGGCGGACGAATGGGGACTTAGACATGACCGTGCCCACTTGCCCGACGTCGCGCAGCCGCGGCCTTCCGGGCCGGCGTGACACGGAGGAGTGCACCGATCGCGATTGTACTTTATTTTTAGGCTCCTTCCGAAACAGTCCTTATCTCAAGGAGGTGTTTTCGTTTTCCAGTTTCCTAAATGTGTTTCTAGATACCCTGGACAGGGGAAAGTGGGACAGACAGGACCGGAAGTAATTGAGATTTCTCAGCCAGCGGCCCCGTGCTGGCGGTTGGTATGTGCTGGTCCACTTATCTCAAGGGCCAAATGCCCTTCAGGATTGAGAGGAAGCATAAAGAATTGTCTTTCGAAGCGCACAGAATCTGTTTCCGGGGTAGAAGCCTTGCGGAAACCCAGGAGCACGTTCCTTGGAGTAGTTAGGTGGCCATGGAGATCCCTAGCAAGCTCTGTAAGAAGCCCAGGGCAGGGCGTCTGTGGCTCCTGGGCGGTTCAGCAGGTTGATGTCGGCTCTGGTTTCGGCTCAGGTCATGATCTCACGGTCTGTGGGATCAAGCCCGTGTGGGGCTTTGTGCGGACGGTGTGGAGCCTGCTGGGGATTCTCTCTCTCCCTCTCTTTCTGCCCCTCTCGTGCCTGTACACGCGCACACTCTCTCCGTGTCTCAGACTACGTAAGTAAACATTAAAGAAAGAAAAGAAAAAGAGGCGGTCCAGAGCGAGGGACAAGAGCCAGACTGCCTTACACAGTAGCACCTTCCCATCCACCACCCTCCCACCCGCCGGCCAGAATGCGCAGCGGGGGCACTGGCCATCCACGCGGGAAACGGACAGAGCGAAGCCGGAACCCCGTGTCTCCCTCTTGCTCTCGCAGCCTCCGCGTGGCCCCGGAAAGGCTGCTCTAACACCCCGGCCTTCGGTTTTCTCCACTGGCAAAGTGGGGACAGCAGTTCATGCCTCACAGGGTGGTTTGAGGATTCATGAGAAAAGGAACCCAAATCACTTGGCCCGGTACCTGGCAAAAGAGGAGGCACGGAATAAATGCCCACTATTATTATTATTATTATTACGACCACTATCATTACTGCCGCTTCACCACCTTGGTTACATTAGTCGGCACGTGTTATCGTGTGCCTGCTCTATACCAGATCCCGCAACAGCTCCCGGCCTGGAGAGCATTCTCGAAGCGTATCTTACCCATTTGAGGTGACAGCGCCCTGGCACGTGACTCAGGGGATCCAGAGAGCTCCATTTTCCCCTCCACCTTGAAGCTTCTCTGTGGACTTAAGCAACATCTCCCCGAATCCGGCGGAGGGGTATCCATAGACTTGCTCATTGCCCAGTCGGTCCAGCCGCCCCTCAGCCCCGATGTCAGACCTCCTTTGCAGATCGCTGGATGGAAATCCTTTGGGCCGCTGTCCCCAGGGGCTCCAAGAGCTCAGTTACATTGGCCTCGGTGTGGGAAACTCCCTCTGCTGCCACCTTGGCCAAGCAAAGCGGAGATTTTTCCAGAAGAACTTGACTAGGGTTAATGAGTCTGAGAGATTTGCTTCGTGTTCTGTCTTCGTTATACATTGCTGAGTCAGAAGTGACCCCAAAACTTAGTGTCTTCACACAGAAAACAGCTCTTCTCTCAGATTCTGTGGCTCAAGGGTTCAGGGTGGCTTTGCTGGGCCCTCTCCCCAGGGTCCAGCCACCTCAAGGCTCAGCCGGGAAGGTTCTGCTTCTGAGCTGGCTCCCGTGATCGTTGGCAGCACTCCGTTCCTCATGAGCTGTCAGCTGGAAGCCTCTCCAGGTGCTTGCCACGTGGGCGTCTCCACAGGGCAGCACATAACATGGCAGCCGGCTTCATCAGGCAGAGCTAGAGCCAAGGCTCACAAGACCAGAGTCACCTGGTAACCTGTCTTTGTCCTGCTGTATAGCAAAACAACTGGGTGGCTTATAAATGACAGATGCTTATTCCTGTCCATTCTGGAAGCTGGAAATCAAAGATCCAGGTGTCAGCAGATTCACTGTCTGGCTAGGGCCCACTTCCTCGTTGGCCGCCATCTTCTCCCTGTGTCCAGACCTGGTGGAAGGGACAAGGGATTGGGACTGCTCTCAGGCCTCTTTACAAGGGCCTGATAACCTCGCAGAGACCCCATTTCCAAATACCGTCACGTTGGGCGTTAGGATTCAACAGATGCATTTGGGGGGCACCCAAACAGTCAGTCCATAGCATGACCTAATCAGAGAAGAGAAGTGAGATCCATCGTTGTTATCATATCCTGCTCGCTAGGTCCGACCCTCGCTCAAGGGGAGGAGATTACACAAGGGCATGAGTACCAAGAGGGGGGTCACTGGGAGCCCTCTCAGGAGCTGCTGACCACAGGCACCCTCACCACTTGATCTGGATGAGTAGGGCGGGCATCTGTGCTTCGGGAGGAAGGCAGGGTTGTTCCACGCGGAGCTCACAGAAGAGGGGCAAAAGCAGCGTGGATTCTGTCCTTCATTTAGGTAGGAGTGAGAGTGGTAGCCGAAGGAGCTGTTCTCTTGAGAGTCTTTGTAGGCCCTGAGCGCAGGCACATGGGAGCCCTCGTGACCGGAAACAGCAGGGCACTGGAGAGTGAAGCACTCTCTGGACCTCTCCACCGAGTCCGCAAGGCCCAGGAGCCAGAAGTATCTGGACGGGGCCGCCTGAAGGAGAGGTGGGAGACCTTTCTGCTCTCACTAGAAGCATCTTCCCGGCGCTAACGGTGGTGCTTCCCGACACGAAGAGAACAGTGAGCACCCACCATGGCTCACTGGGGCCAGACAAGGGGGGACGGGTGGGCAAAGGGAGACCAAAGGAACCCGTGAGCCCGGAGCACATGAGACACAGACAAAACTGGGGAGACGTGGAGATTGGGTCCGACACACTCGCTCACGAGCACATGTTGCCATTGCAATCGGGGTGTCAGCATAATGTGCGATCAGTGATATTGCCAGGCCCGTCACGGTGCCTAAGCGCTGGTTTTTCACGAACAGGGGGGAAAAAAAGAGGGGTCCTTCCAGCAAAAGCAGATTTAAAAAAAAAAAAAAAATTCCTCACTTGAGGGTTGTACTGAGGCCTGGGCCTTTTGCTGACTCTCGGCCCAGTAATTTGTTCCCCTCCTTGTTGGCTTTGATGCCGGTGAAGTCAGCAACATAAAGGTGCACAGAAAAGGCAAAACAGAGCAGAAGGAAATACCACAGAAGTTACAGCATGTGTCTTAAGATCTCCGAAACTTAGTCTAAGACCGTCTTGGTTAGTGTGGCTTATTGGTCACACAAACCCATGTATCTTTTTTTTTTTTTTTTTCCCCTCAAGTGTATTTTGGGTTTAAGGCTAGACCCCGTCACTAAGACTCTACGTGGAGACACGTGGGTGAAATTGCCAAGCGGGCCGAGAATCTTCCTTCGCCGCGGGGTCTGGGGAGGCCTCATGCGTGGCGAACGGGTCGTGTGTTTCGGCACCAGAGCTGGTTTCAGATCCCCCCTTTGCTGCCGTATCAGCCACGGGACTCTGGGCCGGCCTGGCCGCCTCCTCCGAGCGGCCCAGGGGCGCGCTGTAGTTCGGCCAATGGTCAGGCGCTCAGGTGCCGGGTGGGACTCGCCTGCAGCCGACAGCCGTGTGACCACTAAGCTTCGGCTTTCTGTCCTGTCCGATGGGCATAAGGGTGCTGATCGTAGGGGACCGTGGCTGCACTCGCTCGGCGGGTGGCCCGTGTAAAGCACCCGGCGCAGCCCTAGGCGTATGGTGGACCCTCCGTGGATGTCAGCTCTCCTTTGAAGCACCTCAGACGTGGGCAGAGCTCAGGCAGCACCTCCTCCCTCCCCCCGTCCTCACTGTCCCGTCACGTGCCCAACATCTCAGGCCCGAGGATCACCCGTCCACTCTTCCTCGGATTCCCGTGCTCCCCCCACTTCCTCACCCATCAAGAATGGCCCCACGCTTCTTCCGAGGAGGTGGGCCTCTCCCCCGTACGCCTTTCGGGCAGCCGCTTTGGCTGAGGGTCTCTTCGATCTGGAACACTGAGATGCCACTGCCTGGCCTCTGCTAAGGGGACGGGAGGCAGAGGAGCCCAGAACTGGACACTCGCGATGACCTACAAGGACGAGGAGACCGAAGCCCTGGGAACGGGCCGTGTGTCCGGCGTTGGGGTGACCAGCCGGCCGCTGCCGCCTCTGGGGCTGCGTCCAGATTCAGTCAGCGGCTCCTTCCCGCTGGCTGGGAAATCTGAGAGAATCGTGTCATGCTACTGTTGTTAAAACAAACCCCAAACCAGAAAAGCTTGTTGTGGGGTCTAAGGAGAAATCGCTCGAATCATTTATTTATTATAAAATAACTGGTCCCACATGCTGAGACTTACTTTTAAGATTCCAAAATTAGGCAAGACCGAGTAAATAGATCTCCTTCATTATCAACATCAATGGGAGGTTTATTATTTTAAATCAAGTTTTGTTTGGTTTTGAAAGTACCGTCTAGCATGCACAGAATATTTACACCAGGAAACCCTAGGTTGTCCGTCCCTGAGCGTGTGGTCAGAAGCCACTGTCAACCCTGAGGGGTGAGTCCGGAAGGAGCAGGGGGCAGATCACCCTGTTCGCCAGTGGTTCCTACGGCCTCTCCAGCCTCGCCTGGAACTCAGCTCTCAGGCCATGTTCTGGGCTGGCCCGAGACCCTGGTCTCATATGGGTGTCGTGTGATCTACTAAGCTGGCACCGCCATTCCCAGGTCCCGGGTTTTCCCGAATCCTCTCTGGCAGTGAGTCAGAGACCGTGCCGCTTCCCTCACGGAACGCGTTTGCCAGCGTGACGTGTCCGGATCTCAGCTGCTCAGGGGAACCAAGGCGACTCAGCGAATGTTCCATGCAAGCAGGTTTAGGGGAAGGCCCTCGTGTCTCCTGAACTCTTCCTGGGGCCCTGTGGATGTGCCCTGTCGTGGACCTTACCAAAGTTCTGGGGTCAAAGTTTAGCGCTTTCTTTCCTCAGACGAGGCATAATTTCGCATTACGGTTCCCAGTGATAAGTACTGGTAACATTTTGAATATTCTTAGGGACTTTGTCAACGTTTATTTATTTTTGGGACAGAGAGAGACAGAGCATGAACGGGGGAGGGGCAGAGAGAGAGGGAGACACAGAATCGGAAACAGGCTCCAGGCTCCGAGCCATCAGCCCAGAGCCCGACGTGGGGCTCGAACTCCCAGACCGCGAGATCGTGACCTGGCTGAAGTCGGACGCTTAACCGACTGCGCCACCCAGGCGCCCCTATTCTTAGGGACTTTTAAAAGGGCACACACACAGGGGTGCCTGGGCGGTTCCGTCGGCTAAGCGTCGGCTCTTGGTTTCAGCTCAGGTCATGATCTCATGGTTCGTGAGCTTGAGCTCCATATTGGGCTTTGTGCTGACAGCCCCAGAGCCTGCTTGGGATTCTCTCTCTCCCTCTTTTTCTGCCCCTCCCCCACTTTCTCTCTCTCTGCCTCTATCAAGATAAATAAATAAACTTAATTTTTTTTTTTAATGTATGGACACAGTTTAACAAAGGGGAAGATTTTACTCTATATCCTTTTTATAATAGTTTTTTCTCTTCTACTATGAATATCATCAATTTAAAAAAACCTTTTTAACGTTTATTCATTTTTGAGAAACAGAGAGAGACAGGGCATGAGTGGGGGAGGGGCAGACACACACACACACACACACACACACACACACACAGAATCCAAAGCAGGCTCTAGGCTCTGAGCTGTCAGCACAGAACCCAACATGGGGCTCAAACCCCGGAACCGTGAGATCATGCCCTGAGCTGAAGTCAGATGCTTAACCAGTTGAGCAAACTAGAAGGCCACTTCTAATGACTGCCTGGTTGTTCTTTGTTCTCTTTTTGAATGATACCCTCTTTAGGTTGTTTCCAGATTTTTTTTTTTTTTTTTTTTTTTTTGGTTTAAAAAAATGATGCAATGATCAATGAATATCCTTCTAGACGCATTCCTGTATTTTTTCTCGGGTCAAAGGGAACATATTTAAACTTTTCATACGTTGCCAAATTACCCTTGGGAGTGGCCATAGGAATAACTTATGGGATCACATTCATAGGGTTCTTTTTAATTACATTAGAGTAGGATAAAAGGAGCAGGTGATATCCACCAACAGTGAGACAAAGATTCTTCTCCAGCTCCTTAATCTGAGTCTTTCCTGAACCTCTCCTTCAACTTAGAAACCTGGTGTGACTGGGTGCAATCAAGATGAAAAGAATTACCATAAGGTGAGCTACGAATACATAACCCCCCACCATAGATGGAAATAAATGGGAAAACAATATCCGAGTGTAAAAACAACCAAATAACAAAGAGGGATAAAGAGAAATTTTGTACAAATTATAGTTCCCCTTGTTGCTGTTTTTTTTTTTGAAATTATGTACTCTGGGGACACCTGGGTGGCTCAGTTGGTTGAGCGTCCAACTCTTGATTTTGACTCAAGTCATGACCTCACAGTTCGTGAGATCAAGCCCCACATCGGGCTCCATGCTGACGCTCAGAACCTGCTTGGGATTCTTTCTTCCCCCCTCGCTCTGGCCCTCCCCTGCTCGTGCTCTCTTTCTCTCTCTCTCTCTCTCTCAAAATAAATAAATAAACTTAAAAAAACAGAGAAATTATGTACTCTGAATCAGGAACATCATCATGGCATTGGTCGTCACGTTTGGCCATCATTCTGAATGTCGGCTCTTGGGGCTTTACACGATATGATTTTCTAATGTACCACAAAAGTTTGGCCTTATGGGCAGTACCAGGGAAGCCCTTTGAGAATTTTAATAATAATCAGAAAATTAGGATTCCGGAAAAAGAAGGAACTAATCCATAGGCAAGGAGAATGACAAACAAGAGAAGTTCCTTTTCTTAAAAGCAGTTAGGTTCAAAAGAGGTATTTTTTTTTTATTATTATTATTTGCCTATGAACACAGGAAGTTTTTGATAATAGTAATGAAGTAATGCCCAAGATCTGTCTACAGTTTTTACTTCACCATCTGTATTCACATGGATTTAAGAATACAGAAAGTCAGTATCTGTGGGGGGAGGGGGGAGGGGTTGTTACATTGAGATAAGCAGGAAAATGCCAGTAATGTGATAAAGGACTCAAGACTTCCTTTTAGGGACTTAACTGCTGGTCTTTGTGGGACCTTTTGGAGCTTAAGTATACACAGAGATAGAAGCTCTATCTTCTAGCCCCCTCTGGAAGTGTTATGAAGAGATTGGAAAGGTATTTGCCTACTAAGGAAAGGTTCTTCAGATTGTGTGGGAGGCCGCATCACACGCCAGCTCATTATTCCTTGAAAGCAGACACTTCTTAGGTTTAAGCATGTCCCCAGAACACTAACACCTATATGGTAAGCAGCTGATATATCAGGTCAAGGCTACGGAGATGACAGTGTGCTCTCCCAATGACAGACATATATATATAGCAAGAGATTCCAATGTACATTCTGGGCTTATCAGCACAGGGCAAGGGCAGGTCTAAAAACTGACTCTTTCCTTTGCCTCTCTGCCTCTCCTTTTCTTTGGTGTAGCTGAGCCCTTCATGCTAATCCAGAGGCACCTCTGTTCTTAAAATCAGTCACATGGTATCAGATCCCCATGGTCTCTTTTTCCTCGGGTCACGGATTCCTCTTCATCCCGTTGCCTTGAATATCTACCCACCACTTTCCCTCCAGCTCTTCGGATTTCTGGAAGCAAATTCCAGGGAACCTTAGCAAGTTCGGCAAGGTATCTCCATGCCCACTTCAAAAATAAACACTTACTAAATTCCCATTGTTTTGCAGGCACCGTGCCTGTTTCCCCAGGGCCAGCCTCTTTTTTCCCAAGACAGTCTAGGCTGGAAGATAAGCACACATGCAAATAATTTGACTGCGATTACCAGTAAACAGGCTGACATGTCAGGTTTTCACCATATGGGAGGTGGCGTTCCTGGTGTTAGCCTGTTTCAGCTTTTCTTGATTGGAGATACTGTGCTGCATTCCTCGAAGTAGCCAGCTGAAGAGTTTAAACTTTATCTTGTAGCTAGCAGGGAGGCGAATGACAGGTCAGTTTGGGTCATGGATCTTTCTCGCGGGGTGGGGGGGGGGGTGTATAATGGATGTATCTCAGGGGGATGAAACCAAGTATGGGAAGATGCATTTGCAGCCCGTTGCACTGATCCTCGTGGGAGACGATGTGTACTTCAGCTAGGGCATTGGTTGTCAAGAGGGGGAGCAGATTTAAGATGCGTTGAGCAGACTCAGAGCGCTCGGTGGCTGGGTGGCAGTGTGGTGGCACAAAGCAGGCGGGCTGAAGAGCAAAGTTCACCTGCAGCCAGGTAACGCAGCCAGGCATGACACTGTCGCCTCTAAGACAACATATAGAGGGAGTACAAGTCCAGGGAAAGCTCTGGACATGTTGAGTTGGACATGCTAATTGATACCGAAAGGAAAATATCACGAGGCAGGAGTATGTAGGAATCCGAAGCTGGGAGTGGGGTGGGGAAATGTGGCAAAGAAAGAGGGAATTACCCATCCTTTCTATGTTACTGACTGCCAAGTCTATGAGATTAGGTGTGCTCAGCCAAGGACAGTATAGAGTGAAGATAGGGCCAGGGACCAAACCCTGGAAGAACACCATCATTTAGAGGAATGGGGGGAAAGGAGGAACCCACAGAGGAGAAAAACCCACAGAGGAGGAAAAAAAAAAAAACCCCACAGAGCTCAGGAAGTGTGCAGGGCCCCAGAAGGAAGTCAAGAGAACATTTCAAGAGGCAGGGAGAGGTCAACAGTGTCAGATGAAGTACATGTTTAGTAATCTGGGGTATAATTATTATAAAGGTCCCTGATGTCCTTAGGGAAAAGGGTAGCCTTGCTGGGAACTGAGACAGCGAGGGGTGGCTTGAGGAGCGAGTGAGAGGTGTCAAAAGGGAGACAAAGTGAAGAACTGTCCCTTCATGAAGTTTAGATGAGAAAGGGATTGTTAGAAACAAAGGGTAGGAAAGTCAATGGAACTTATTTTTATTATTTTTTGAAGAATTATGAGAATTAAATCAGATGAGACTGATTTAAACAATTTCATAAGCCATGGGGGAAATTAGGGAGGTTGGAAAGATGGAGGAGAGGGCAAAATGGAAAATGTGAAAGAGAGGAATGCTGAGCAAATCCAACAGGAAGCCTGAGGCCCAGGGTCCAGAGGGCTGTATGATCTTGAACAGGAGGAAGCACGGCTCATTTTCTGATACTGGCAGTAGACCAAGCCTAGTGTGGAGGTGCATGAGTGTATAGACAGAGGGTCAGAAGCCAACAGAGGCCTCACACCCAGAGGCCTGTTTGCCCTAACAGCAGGAGGTCATGGCCTGGGTCGGGGTGGAGGTTACCAATAGGGTTGCCCTACCTGGGGCGGGGGGCACTGAGGACCTGGCCTTAGGGCTTGGTCTCACTATCCCATGGAAATGAATTTCCACACCAGAAGGCATGAGGAGGATAGAGATTGGGAGTAGTCCTGACGAGAACTGGGCGACAGAACTGAATGGGGATGAGGGACGTAATGGGTCATCCCACATGCATGAGAACGAAGACCCAAGGCTGTGGTCAGCCCACTGCCCAGAGAGAAAGCAGATGCCAGTCCTGCTCTGAGGCTTGGGAATCGGTGGTTGAACTCATCAAAAGGGTACAGGGGCAGGGAAGTTCAGAGCCCTTGTGAATGAATGTGTGTAAAGAGACGAGGGGGAGCAAAACAGGACGAAAGAGTGTTCCTGTCACTGAGGAGCTTGCTTAGAATACCAGGGGTAAGAGTAGAAACAACTAGGAAGTGAGTGTTTGTTTTTGTTTTGTTCTGTTCGCACTAGTCAGACAGAGTTAAAATCCAGTCTTGTAGGATGTTGGAATTAGAGAACCGTGAGGGATCTAAATATTCTGTCATCTGCTCTCCGAAAGATCCACATTAAAGGACATTCCGTGCCCTCCTTTGTAATGCATTCCAGTGTCTCACAATCCTCAAGGAATTTTCATCCGAATGTCAGACTTCAAAAGGACAATGTTGAAAAATTATATTATAGAGTTCAAAAAGAAAAAGAGAAAGAGAAGGATTCATTTCTTTTTTTGACTGCCTCAAAATTCTCCCTGCACTTCCAATTGGACATGCTATTCTCCATTGCCTGAAGGCACGTCAGAAAGCCATTAAACAATTTTGATTTGTTCAGTTCAACGTCTATTGTGTTTCTCCCCCAACACAGCTCCGTTTTAGAGGCCAGCATGGTTAGCCTTCTTTCCTGGTATGCATGTTTTTGCACACAAATCCACGTAAATATGTGGTAGAATATGTATATATTCCACATGCTGATCAACTTTTATCTTTATGAAATTATTTGAAAACTTGAAGAAGGGCTAGTGTCATTAAAATCCAGTTTCCATAAACCAAGCCAGTGCTGCTAATGAAGAGTCGAGATACATGAGTCAATCCCTGTGACCACATTTCTATAATTATTGTTGAATTCTGCGATTTTGTGGTCGTTGCTATTATTCTCTGCTTAAATCTAGGACTATTCTCAGTTTCATTTATCTTTACAGTGCCTCCAGCCCCTCTCTGCAATATCATTCCACCCAAGTCAAGATGGCATTTTTCAGACTTAGGGGAATACAAGGATTGAGGTAGAGGCTTTCCGTTCTGATGTCTCCAGTGAGAGATGCTTTTTGCATCTGGTTGGTCTAAGCAACCTGTGAAAACTACGCGTCTTTTGGAAGCTGTATTATTGGTGTGAAAAAGAATGTGCTTCACTCTGGATAAACACAGAACAATAGCTGTTTCTGCACACCGAGGCCGCAAGAGCTCCCCAGAGAAAGTCAAGACTTCCCAAACAATTCGTCCTGGGTCGGGGCATAGTCCCACCATTTAACAGACAGTTCTAAAGTTGCCTCACGTGTTTAAGGTGGAGCTTTCCTATAGTTCACTGTGATTTCTTTAGTTCTCTATACGCTGCCTTCCTTTTCTTATTATTAATAGAACAAGGAGGGGAATTTGGACTACTAATTACATTTGTAAACCGTCAAACTTGGCAGAAAACTTAGGCTTCCTAATGGGCAAAGTGCTGTAATGTTAAATTGTCATTTTCTTGGTTCCCTGAGGTCTTGCACTGGGAGGCAGGTCTAGCGTCATGCTCTATTACTTGTTGTCTGGTGTCTCAGGAGGGTTTGCTCGTGGCCTGAAGGTTCCATACGGACTTGATACAGCAAACCAATCAGGGGTGTCCGGTCAGCTTCAGGGTCACTAATTCATTCACCCAATGAAAGGTTCTTGAGCACGTGCTAAGTGTAATAGAGAGCAAAACAGAAAAAAGAGTCTTCCCTCTTGGGTCAATCTGACTTTTAGCTAGGTGCTTTCAAGGTGGAAGTCTATATGCATTCAGCACTCACTTACTGAGCAGCAACTTTGTGTGCAATGCTCTGGGAAGCATGCAAAAATTAATCATACCGCTTACCCTCCAGGAGCTTACATTTATGCAGAGCTTCCTGATTTCCCAGCAGTATATATATATATATATATATATATATATATATATATATATATGTATATTTTAATTTCAGGGTCTGTTTAGAAGGGAAAATATTGCATAGGGGCCAATGTAACTTTGTTTTCTCTTTTCATCTGCATACCTTCCAACAGGTCTCTAGGAGAGTGGAGAGAGTTCTTGTGGGAATCTGATCATCAATTTTTGATTTTAGAGTAGGAAGAATAAGCATCTGATGATTCA
This sequence comes from Lynx rufus, assembly GCF_022079265.1. NCBI lineage: Eukaryota > Metazoa > Chordata > Mammalia > Carnivora > Felidae > Lynx > Lynx rufus. The sequence continues at coordinate 26,790,898 of NW_025814889.1, read as the reverse complement.
AGTTTGGATTTGGAAGTAAAACGTTAATTTTGAAGACAGCACTAACATGACTCATTATTAGATTAAACCAAATTTAATTAGATCAACCATCTCTTGACATAAAGAAGGAAAATCCATTTTCTTTAAAATGTGGCAATTTCTAGGAAACTGGCCCCATAATCCTAAATTAAAAGCAGATTTCCACTGGTTGGATTCATGCCTCCTTTCGCCCTTGGTATTGTATTAGGTCTGTTTAGTTAGTTAAGTAATGGTAACAAAAGAAGACAGGATGGATGATGTTAAATAAAGGGAAATTTAAGAGAGTAATTATGGCATTAGGCTGGGCCAGAAGGTGAGGGTTGTAAGTAATAAGATACCTGCTTTTTAAACAAAGTGCTATATCTCCCTTTGGCATGACTCTTCCTGGATAAACTGTATATTTTATCCCATCCCCATAGGCAAGAGAAAGTGAGCTCTGAGGAGAGTGTTGGGTAAGACATGTATAGGATCTAAAATACCCTGTATAAAGTTGCCTAACTTCTTGTTTTAATTGAAGATATTAAAATTCCAGTGAGACAGAATATTATAATAGTGACCCACGCGTGGGGAGGTACCAAAAGCTTGGAAGTTCCGTTTGTAAGAGCCCAATGCGTGAATAGCCTGCCTGATTATTCAGTGGACATCTTGAACGAAAAAAATCACAGGGAAAACCCTAAGGCAAATGAGCCCTGGGAGCTTTATGTTTTATTTGAAAGACATGAATAACGGAACTCCGTTGGCAATGATGAGATGGCTGCTTCCAATGACAAGTGAAATGACTACTCCTGGAGAACTCTGTTATGTTCCAAATTTCAGCATAAGAAGGGGTCACTTCCCAGAATGTTGAGAGAGAGAGAGAGAGAGAATAGGATTTTCTAGTTTCAAAATTTTCTAGTTGAATGGTATTTTCTAGCTCCTCTTTAAATGTCATCCCTTTTGACTTTTCACTCAACCAGAAAACTCCAGCTAAGAGATGTTGATCCATTTAAGCTGGTTTATTCTATATTCTAAGTCATCAAAGGACACCATGATATCCTAGATCTCTTGGGTCAGTTAATTACCCTCCTCATAAGGCTTTCATCTGTAGCAATGTATAATGCATCACGAACCCCCTGATTAGCGACCACTGTTTACTCACTCATAATATAGCTAACCTAGGTGCCCAAATTAGAATAGTGTCTTTACACAAATGTTCTGATTTAACCTTTAAGTATTAAGCACATGATGTGTAGAGTGTTTTTGTCTCCATCTTTAGATATGAGGAAATGGCCTTGGACAGGTTAGATCGTTTGTCTAAGTTTACAAAACAAGTAGGAGGAGATGATATGACTAAAATATGAACAAGCTGACTCCAAAAGCCCATGCTCCCAGCCACTATGAATTTCTGCCTCTAGAGACTCCAGAATATTCCCAAAGTTGGATTTTAATGATCTCATTCATAATTCAGGAGAAGCCAGTGATATAGCTCAGAGAATTCACCTAGAGGTGCATCCGTGAAGTCGCCGTGTGCTCACACCCAGTTTGAGGCAATTCTGAGTCTGGGGTGCAAAAGTCTTCAGGGTATTTATTGATTTGTCTCCTGAACTGTGTTTTGCTGGACTGAACTTTGGGGTCTTGTATACAGTCTTGGTCTGTATATTGCGACTCGGGGCTGATATCACAGCTGATTGTGATTCAAAGAAGTGTGCCTTTGTCTATAGCTTCTTCTCTGCTCTTTTCAGAACAGATTAAACCAAGTTTCTCCATTTCTCCTGCTGCCTTCTCAGGGATATGCTCCTCTGCTGGGGTTTGTGGATGTTTCCACCTGTAAGGAATTCCCTTTGGCCTCAGATCCTCTTGGCCAAACCCTACCCATCTTGCAAGGTCCCTTGCAGATGTCAGCTCTTCCACAAACAATGTTCTGATTCACCTCTTCTCCCCATTTCCTATCTCAACCAGCTAAAATGAGTTCTATCTTTTCCAGGCTTTCATAATACCTTACCTGTAGCTTTCTTGTGGCTTTTCTTCATGTGGTCCTCGAGCTATCCATTCATGCTTTTCTCTTCTGTACCTAGGTGATACATGTTTTGAAGACTGGAACTGGTCCCACTCATCATGGAATCCCCCATACCACCCAGTCCATTTTCCTTTACTCTCATAGTAGATCAGTCAATATTTGATGGTGGAAGAAAGAAGGAACAGAATGGAGGAAGAATAACTCCACTTTGGATTGCACTCTCCCCACCCTGGATGCCATTTCCCCAAAAGCCCTGTCGTCCAGATAACAAGATGCCTAATTAGATAAATTGGCTTCCTCTGATGCCTTAGGTTGCCCATGAGCTATGACTTCCTGGGAATATAGACGTGTCCTTAATGCGACGTCCCTCAGCTGGCACCCCAAGGAACTCCTGCTCAGCAGGGAGAAGCACTTTTTTATTTAAGTGGTTTTATCCTTCAGAAACCAGATATTATCTGAATGGACAGATATTTCATTCATGCTAAAGATCAGCCCTGGTCTTAACAGAAAAGTACAGAACTATTTTATTCGGAAGACCATTTTTTCCCCTCAATTACCAGCCAATCTCATTTCACTCTTTTCTTTGAAGGAAGAAGCCTTATTCGGAAGACCATTTTTTCCCCTCAATTACCAGCCAATCTCATTTCACTCTTTTCTTTGAAGGAAGAAGCCTCTACATTATTTTTTATTGAGAAAAAAAATCTTATTCTTATGAAATATGAACCAGTTTTGGTTTTTTTTTGTCCCAAATGCCAAATATCAACCTCTTCCCACAACCTCCATCAATGGGCCAGTACACAAATTTCTCGCTGAAGCAGGAAATATTCAATCCAGTTGAGCTGGCTGGTCTTCCCATTGGGATGTTAGAGCCAAATAGAGCGCTGTGCCTCAGGTGAACCTACCAAGTTGAGTCGATTTGGGGTAGTTCCTCCACTGCACTGGTGTGAAACTCGCCTCTCTTTGCCATGTGCTTCCCGTTGGCATGTGGCTTAGGAGTTTGCAAGTGGCTGATCACTATACATATAAAGAAATCAAATAAGGCAACAGCAAGAGAGCAGAGAGAGAGTTATTTCTTCTCCAGGCAGCTCAGGTGATAGCCAACATCCTAACCACTGTGACCGTGCAAAGTCCAACAGCATTTTCCACAGCGTTGAGGTTTTGAACTCACCATGTTGATGGTTTTTAAAATCATCAGCAGTATCCTGCCAGTCTGTGTAACCCCAGCTGCTTGCAGCACATCTCAGTTTTCTTCTGCGTTTTCTGCGCAATTGTAAGGACAGCCATCTTACTTCTTCCATTTTTAGGGAAGATTTTCACATTAAAAAAATTTTTCTTTAATGGTTGTTTATTTATTTTGAGGGAGAGAGAGAGAGAGAGAGCAAGTGTGGGAGGAGCAGAGAGAAAATCCCAAGCAGGCTCCATGGTTAGCGTGGAGCCCGACTCCTGGCTGGATCTCACAACAGTGAGATCACGACCTGAGCCAATATCAAAAGCTTAACCGGCTGAGCCGCCCAGATGCTCCTTCAGAGCATTTTTTTTTAAGCCACGTGAATGTTCATTTAGTCATTTGTTTAAGCAGTAAATATTTACTGAGATCGTAGGCTATGCCAAATGTCCCAGATGCTAGGAACTTGCTGCCTTTAGCATGATTTTATAGAAAGGAAGAAGACAAATAAGCCATAAATGACTATAAATCAAAAAGATAGATACTATGAAATTCTTCATAAGTGTGTGAACAAAATAAAACAGAGTGACTTGGTAGGTACTTGTTTGGAGGGGTTGGGGAGGAGGAGGTGATCAGATTGTCAGAAAAGTCTCTCTAAAGAGAGATCTGAGACTATGCAAGCATCAAAGAGGCCATGAATGGATTCTGGGGAGTGGGTTTTAGAAGGATAAAAACAAAATGTGGGTGGGGGAGATTAAGAGACTCACGGGAGGTGGTCAGGTGAGGGGACATGGTGGCTTGGTTGAAGGTGGAAGAGTGGATGTGGCAGACAGAGGCACAGGTAGAAATGTGGTTTTTATTTCCTGAAGATACCTCTACAAGGAGTACAGAGATGCCAAATGATTGGAAAAAGTTTTCGTGACAGATCTCCATCACAATATTGAATCTGTTTACCTACTTTTCAGGTTTAGTAGACCAAATTACTGACACAGAACACTTTTCTCCTTTTGAGATACCACTCTTCACCCACCAATTGTATGTGGCCATTCACATCACCTTCTAGGAGAGCAGGGTGCTTGAAAGCCGGGGATAAATATAGGCTTTCAATGAAAAAAGCCAATCTCAAAACGTATGATTCCCTGTATATGCCATTCTCAAAATGACATAATTATGGAGAAAGAGGATGGACCAGTGGTTGCTAGAGAGTAGGTGACTGGACAAGAAGGAATGATTGTAATGGGACAGAATGAGAGAGTTTCCTTGTTGTGATGGAGTCATGGAATGTTCCGCATTTTTATTGTGCTGATAGTTACACGCACCTGTAAATATGCGTGTGATAAAAGCTGATGTCAATACACCCACACCCACACCCACAATTGATACATGTGAAAAGTGGTATCATCCAAATAAAGTCGTGATAATTGATAATGAACTATGATTATGTAAGCTATCGCTGGAGGAAGCAGTATGAAGCGTGTATGAGGACTCTGTAGTAATTTTTCAACCTTATGTAAGTATAAAATTACCTTTAAAAATTCAAAACTTAAAAATAAAAATCAGGGGCGCCTGGGTGGCGCAGTCGGTTAAGCGTCCGACTTCAGCCAGGTCACGATCTCGCGGTCCGTGAGTTCGAGCCCCGCGTCAGGCTCTGGGCTGATGGCTCAGAGCCTGGAGCCTGTTTCCGATTCTGTGTCTCCCTCTCTCTCTGCCCCTCCCCCATTCATGCTCTGTCTCTCTCTGTCCCAAAAATAAATAAACATTGAAAAAAAAATTAAAAAAAAAAATAAAAATAAAAATAAAAATAAAACTTCATAAACAATGCTTTGAATGTCTACAAATGCACTTTTATATCATCTCTACTAATTGTCAAGTTGTAGTTTACAATTATGCTTGGGGATGGCTAGAGAATGAGATCCAACTTTAACTTCAATGGTTCATCCAAACAGTTTCAAAAGTAAAATGATAAAATTCTTTTTTTTTTTAACAGCAAGAAAGCACATTTAATCTAGGATAGATTAAGAAGTTAATCTAGATAGATTAAGAAGTTAATCTTTTAAGAAGGTAATCTAGGATAGATTAAGATTAAGATTAAGAAGAAGATAGATTAATTAAGAAGTTCTGGGAGCCATGTCTTATGAGCAAAATCTGAAATGTCTTGAAGAGACAGCATGGAAGTTAAGAAGACATTAGCCATCTTTCACCATGTGGTAAGCTAGTGTTGACCATCGGACCTCTTCTAGGAGCCAGGTCATTGCCAAGCCCTGAGCATCTCCGTACAGGCCCTGTCAGGTGAGCTTTAGCCTATTTTCTCTCTCTCCAGACACACAGGTATGCACGGTTTTGTGTGTATATATACCCACGTTTATGCATACACATTCGCTTAACCATTTAAAAGTAAGTTGCAGACATTATGGCCTATCACCCCCAAATACTTCAGCAGTATCTCCCAAGAATAAGGTCATTCTTTTTCATAATCACAATGCTACTATTAACTCAAGAAGTTTAAGATTGAATCAATAATATTATCTAATGTGTATTTGACACTTTATGGTTTTGGGGGTGGGGAGGGGTGGTCTAGGATCAACCAAAAATGACAGATTGCATTTATTTGCCTTGTCTCTTTATTCTCCTTTAATCCAGAAAATTCCTTTGCATTTCTTTCTTTTTGATGATGTTGACAATTTTGACGTTGACAGAATTGAAGCAACAATTTAGCTTGTTTATGGAATGTCATATAGTTTGAATATGTGTAAGGACACAGACTTTGGATATGGCTGATTGTTTCGTATTGATTAGATTTATATGTTTTGTTTATGTGTTTTGAGGGAAGAATGCCACATGCATGAGGCTGAATCTTAACTCTGCGTATCACACCAGAAAGCACACAAAATGTGCTCCATTATTATATTTGCTATGTTTTACTGCTTATCCAACAGATTTTTCCACTTGAAGGTAACTTTCCTTCTCTATAAATAATTAACAACCTGAGGGATAGCATTTTGCGACCCTGTGACTATCCCTTCCCCAATAACTTTCAGCCAATGGTCTTGCTACCCATTAGTGGTTATTGCCTGAGTCAATTATCACATTCGCTTTTTTATTTGTTTTGAGAGAGAGTGTGTGAGTGAGTAGGGGAAGGAGCAGAGAGAGAGAATCCCAAGCACACTCCATGCCATCAGCTTGGAGTCCGACATGGGGCTCGAACTCACAAACCATGAGATCCTGACCTGAGTGAAAATCAAGAGTCAGATGCTTAACCAACTGAGCCACTCAGCTGCCCCCAATTATCACATTTGTAACTGCATTTGACTTTTTAGAAAGATTATTTGGGAATAAAGTTCACATGTATCCCAGCCCTTTCCTACCTTTGCCTGGGTTCCCCTCTACTCTCTTGTGTATCTGTTGGAAAATAGGGACAAGCCCTTAAAACGGTCCTCTAGCATCTCAAACCATTTCCACATTCAGCAGTTTTGTAAGCAAGCAAATGAATTCCAGAGTTCCATGCCATCGCTGGTGGAGCTCCCACAATATTTTCAATACAGAGACACATTCTTGTATATCTGGAGATTAAAAAAAATTATCTGTGGATGATTTGACACAAGAAGGTGCTAGTGATCAACCAAAGAAGGCAGCTGCTCTAACATAAATAGACCATTATTCTAACTCAGCCTTGCAGTGCATTTGGGGTTTAACATTAACAACCACAGATAAGGTGAAAAGTGGTCACAAATTAATGTAAAATCATTTTGCAAAACACACTCCCTCTTCTCCCATTGCCTCAGCCCTCTGTAATAAAAACGTGATTTCAGACCCAGAATTGCTCTGTTTTTACTGACGCCTAAGCTCAAAGGCTGTAGATGAGAAGGCCAACCCGGTTCTTGAGTTATAGACGTAAGAAAGTAGACGATCTTAAGATTTTTGGATGAAAGAAAACAAAAATAGAAAATCCAAATCTCCAAAGTAATTCGGAGCTATTATTCCACAAGATTAGATTAAACTCTGGGGAACAGCCTGCAATCCTCTCGTGAGGTCAAAGTCCCGGGTCCCTTTTTCAGAGTTTTTCTCTTGACCAACAGATGGTCTTCTCTGTCATTCTAAAAAAGAAAATAAAGTAGTCCAGGTCCCCAAAGTTTTAAGAAGAAACATTTCAGTTGGATGTCATTTTCCTTTCCTTTCCCCACAATTCTCAAATTCAACACTTCCATTCCTTTAATTAAATTCAACCTTTTCAGTGTGCCAATCACTAGGTCTGGCGTTGTGCATATGTGAATAGTAAGAAGGGGGGGGGGGGGAAGGGCAGCAATGCTTTCTGCCTTGTGGGGAGATCAACTAATTCCAATCTGGTTCTTAGATTTAGGAAAACACCTTGATGAGGATTGATGGGTCCTCTTGGAAGGAAAAGTGAGCTCCCACAGTTGTCTCACTTAGCTCACTGAGTCTGACCCTAGGGCTCCCTCCCCGACATAGCAGTTGTCATCAGGAAATGTGGCTGAAACAGCAGTAGACACAAGGCTGTGAGATCTGACTGCTCAGAGATCTCCAGCTTTCTCTGTCTCCCTTATGCAAGGTGATTTGAATACATACGGAGAAGCAGAGATAGTTTGTTTTTCTATATTTTTCTCCCCGAGAAGAGGAAATAACAATATCCTGGCAGGTGTCTTGGTGAGATTGGAGGTTTAGAACTTCTGAATGCCTTAATAGCTGACTGCTGTGGCAGAGACCCTGGGCAGTGGGGAAAAGCAGACACGCCAAGCAGCTGGGGCTTTGAGTAACTTTGCCACTTCAGTGTTCTCAGAAAGATTCGGTAAGGCTAAATAAAGCCTGAATAAACAAGGAACTTTCTCAGGTACCCAGAGCTACAGCCTGTCAGTTTCAGAACATTGATGAGAAACTGTAAAAATGTATACAGATAGTTGTACAGATACACATGTATATGGATACATAATGCAGGTGTTCCTTAGCAACAATAGTCAAAATGTTATCTATGTGGGCTAGAAGACTTTACCACTATATGAGCCATAAATTAGAAGCTAGAAATTCACCATATACTCTTGGGAAAGAGAATAAAGAAGTGGGATTAGATACTAAGTAATTAGTTCAAATATGCTACTCAAGGAAATCATCTGACAGTTGAGTATATTCATTTAAAGATTACGTATGGAATACTTACTCTGTGCTAGGCACTCTACCAGTAGGACATTACAAAGGTGAATAAGACCCAGTTGCTGCCCCCCAAGTTCTCAGCTGAGTACATCAAACAGATATACAAAAAGGTAAATTAACACCGTGTGGTGAGGAACAAGGTAGAAAATGCATGAGGGATTTTGATAATGTCCAAAGGAAGACTCTAACTCCAACTGTGGTCGGGGGAGAACATGGGACAGAGATGATGTTGTGAGAGACTCTAGAGAAGGTGATGCCTAAAATAAATCTTAAAGAACGAGGTGGAACTAGCCAGGTTGTGGAGTGGGGTGAACATTGTAAGCATAGAGATAATACATACACACCTCTCTATCCCCCCCCACCCCCCCGACACACACACACACACACACACACACACACACACACACACAGACTCATGTGTGCACACCCAGGGTCTATAGGAACTGACCAACAGTTCTGGTTGAAGATTCTCTAAGCAACTGAGAAATGTTTAAGATGGGAATAAATAGCAATAGCTAAGTTCTATGTGCATGTAAGAGGAGAGAGTACAGTAGGATGGGGATCAAACAAATACAAGCATGATCTTCTTTTGTTCCTTAGAACCCACATAGCAATTTTCAATGGAAAATACCCACCTCAGAGACTCCTAGCACTGCTAACTTTTGGTTGCATGATGATGGGCTGTTATCAAACTCGAGATCCTTTGGAAGGCACCTAAGAATGGATTAAATTGATCCCATCACACATCTAACTCTACTGAAAATACAATCTTTCATATAATTAAACAGGAGCAGCTGGGAGGGAAATTTCTTTCCTTTATTCCTTAACTGCTTCCATACTCCTGGCAAACCAACCACAAAGATAGTTAAGCACAATCTTTATTAAGTCTCATCTTTGTCCATTCCATTTTGTGGTAAAATTGTACAGTTAGCCAACATCCGATCGAGAGAATAGGGGAATTGGCAATCCACAGGAAGTCTAAGAACAATCTCAAACCCTGAAATCTCAAGTGGTATTCTAGCTACCTCATCCTATTACCAAGCCAATAATAGCAATAATAATACCAAAACAGTAACACTTAACGTTTATAAAATACTTGTAATGCCAAGCTCTTTACATAGATTATTTAATCTTACATAAAAGCCCATGAGGTATGTAATATTATCCCTCTTCCATATGTATAAAAAATGAGGTTCATAAAAGTTAAATAACTTGTCCAATGTCACCTAGCTAATACACGGACAAGGCAGGATTCAAAATTAGATGTGTCTGATGGTTCTTTGGCCATGTCTTTCCATCCATCAGTGGCACTCTGAAGAACTAGATGTAATGTTATGGAAGGAGCCCAGCACTTGGAATCAGAACATCAGGATTTCACCCATGATGACACTTACTGAGTAGGTGACTTGGGTATACTAATTCTCTCTCTCATTTGCTTGTTTTGTCAAATGGAGGTAATTGCATACGTCCGGTCTACCTCTGTAGATATTTGGGAGCTTAAGATGACAACGACATGATGTATACAAGTATTTTGTAAGCCAAAACCAATGAGACAGTTGTAAGGTCTTCTTATTTATAAAGTGAAATTTGCTTTACTAACAGGTGACAATCAAGAAAACATATAAAGAAATACTTAGCAAATGAGATGTATTCTAGCTGCCCTTGGCAATCTTGTGAATTTTTTAAAGACAACCAGAAAGATGTCTCTAGTATCCAGAATTTCTGGGCGGGGGGGCGGGGGGGAGGAAACAAAACAATCCCAGGTATGCAATTTCTTGATCCACGATTCATGGTTCATGATTCCCTAGATTTTCTGTTACACAGGTAATCATATAAAATCACTCCTGACAAGTTGTGAGAAAGCTATGTTCACAAGAACAGTAATTGTTATACTCTAACAGTATGAATAATGAATATGAATATGAATAATTATACCAAATATATAAGTAATTGTTATCACAGGAAAGAACAAGAACTGTTTTTCAACTCTGAAATTATATTCAACTTCACTTTGAATGATTCAGCTGATTTCCAGCATACATAGCGAAATGAGTAGATTTGGCCTACGATATGTCTTGTCTCAACACAATACACTTCTAACCAGGGGGAGTCTAAGCAAATCAAAACGGTGCTTGTTTTTAAAAAGTTCGAACAATTACAATTCCCCTGGCAAAAGAGTAGGTACTTGTAAAGTTAAAGCCCTGTCATTCAGCAAAAATACTTGCTTGTATGCTAAAAGATCCCAGTGAAACTGAGAACTGTTACCGTTACAACAAAAGTATTGGAACAGATAAATCTAATTTGTTGATCATTTGTACAGTTAAAATACCCTACAAAAGCCAATATTTGAAACTTCTTTTTTTGCTTTGTTTCCAAATAGATTATGGAAGTATAAGGACTTCTTAAAACATTAATAGTGATAGGGGTGCCCAGATGGCTCAGTGGTTAAGTGTCCTACTTCAGCTCAGGTCATGAACTCACAGTTCATGAGTTCAAGCCCCACATCAGGCTCTGCACTATCAGTGCTCTCAGATTCTCCGTCTCCCTCTCTCTCTGCCCCTCCCCAGCTTGCCCTCTCTCTCTCTCTCTCTCTCTCTCTCTCAAAAATAAATAAACATTAAAAAAAATTAATAGTGATAATGATTATGAAAACAAACATTTAGAGTTTCCATAACACTAGGAACAGTCACAAGTATTTCACAAATACTAGTATTTTAAACTTCTCAGTAGCCTTTATGATATAATGTATCAATTAGCATCCACTGTGTAACAAACTACCTCAAAACGTAATGGCATAAAACAAAAATCACTTCTTAGCTCACAATTCTGCTCTTCCGTCATTTGGGCTGAGCTCAGCTGGGTAGCCCTGATCTTGACTGGACACCTCCCTTGCGTAAGCGGTCAGATAGTGTTTGCCTGGGGGCTGACTGGTCCCAGAGAGCTTTAGAGTACCTGAGATGTACTCTCTCATTCCTGAACAAACTAGCCCGGACTTGTTCACGGATGGCGGGGTTGAGAGGGAGGGGAAGCCGTCCAGTCCTTTTCAAAATTAAGCTTAGGACTGGCACATTTTACTGCCCATAGAAGTTTACAAGTTCAGATCAAATTAAAAGACTGGGAAACAGGCTTTACGTGGTTGATGAAAGAAGCTGCAAAGTCACACGGCAAAAGATTTGGGCATTTTGGGCAAAACTGTGGGCATTTTGCCACCCCCTATAAGCAGGTACTCTTATTATCCCCATTTCACGGTGAGGAAACTGAGACTCAGAGAGACTCACAGCATCTGTTTTTCCATTTCTCCCTTTGGTCACAGATACTTCTTTGCCACTTTTTAGAGCAGGATATGTGTTGAGTGACGTCCGGTTCTGAGTTATTCAGGGTATACATCTGAGTGACACTGAATTCTGAGTGAGAAAGCATTTAAACAAGATTGGAGCTAAACTTTAAGGTCATTTTGCAAGGCTAATTCAAATGTTGACCCTGACCAGATCACAAAGAACATATTAGCATCCTAGCACAGAGAAAAATGGTATTCCCCTTTTGAGAAGAAAGGCAATACAGCAATTTTTCATGCTTTGAAAGGAGAGAAGTTGGTTTTCCTCTTAGTGCTTAGAAAAAAAAGAAGAACGTTCTGCCTCCTGTCTTCCCTCCTACATCACAAGAAAAATCTCATGACTGTTTCCTTTGAGATGGAAAACAGGGCTCTCCTTTTCTAGACCCTCTGAAGAGTCGGTAACATTTCAAGCTCAAGTATTTAAACTGGGGTAGGATGCCATGACCCTTCCAGAATTCAAGATCTGGCCTCAGTGGCCATGGGGGAGTGGTGGCAAGGTCCTGCAGGCAAAGAACACATTGGATCCAGGGAGGCCGAAAGTTTTAAACCTGCCATGCGCTGCCATGCCCTCTCCCTTTTGGGGTTGGATCTCGCCAATCAGCTAGCCATTGCTCGGGTGAAGGAATTCATGGTTAGGTCAGGGCACTTTTTGACCTTGAGACCTGAAAGTACAGAATGCTTTGCCAATGACGCTTAAAATAGTCATACGCTTTAACAAACACAGTGTTTGATTTAATCAGAGGCGTTCAGAGAGGCAAATCCCTAAAATGTTTAATTGGCTATTTGGGCAAGTTTTATGTTCTTCTTTGCATTTTTACCTAATGAACTAAAATTCCTACAGTAAAGGCATGGCTTTTGTCATCAGAAAAAGGTAATAAGAAAATCTGGTAGCAACTGAGGCGGATAGATCAAGATGGAAATGGAAACCGGCACCAAATATCATCTCTAACTCACCTAGGAAAGGAAGAAATGAGTTTTCTTGACATTGCCCTTGAATTACACACACGACATACCAGCATGGGAAGCCCCCACGAATGCTCGGCCAGCCAACAGGCCTCCAGCTGCAGGGAAGCTCTGGGTTATAGGCTCGGTGCCCTGGTTCCCCATTCAGCCTGAACTGGAACCCAGGGCCAACTTGCGACTGTCAGAGGGTCACAGCTTGCGCTTCTGTAAAAAAAATCAGATTTGTTATCACACGCATGGAACTGAGAGCGTCCCTTACTTAAAAAAAAATTTTTTTTTAATGTTTATTTATTTTTTTGAGAGAGAGAGACAGAGCACGACGAACAGGGGAGGGGCTGAGAGAAGGGGAGACAGAGACTCTGAAGCAGGCTCCAGGCTCCGAGCTGTCAGACAGAGTCCAACACGGGGCTTGAACCCACAAGCCGTGAGATCATGGCCTGAACCAGTCGGGCACATCCCTTGCTTGAAACACCCAGGTCAGGCCTTGACTATTGAATGCTCCTGTCCTCCTCCTTTTCTTCTCCCCCTCTTTCTTTTATCTATAAAATATTGCCTTTGGTTGGTGGGCGAGACATGAAACAAATAGCTGAGGATTTATACCTTGTATCACAAGACGACTTCATTGTCTCTGGGGAGCCTCAAGGGTCTTCCCGGACTACCTCTTTTCCACGTCAGACTGAGTTAGGTGACCCTCCTTAATTCTACAGAACTCTGCACTCTATGGATATTATACTTACCACCCTTCTTGGAATGGTCCATTTGTGTAATTAGCTTTTCCCCTGGGATGTGAGCTCTTCAAGGGCAAGAACCGAGCATTGTTTCTATTTGATTGCCTAACACTCGGCCACTGCCTGGTGCGTAGTCTGCAGTCATTAAATAGCTGTTCCGAGAGGGAGTGAAGGAACGATATGATTTACTGAATCTCCGGTGGAGTCGGGCCATCCCTGGAGGCGGGGCCTAAAGAATGACGCGAAGAACGGTGGCTTGCCCTCTTACCTCCTGGCGTAACCGCAGCTGGCCTGTGGTATTGGCCAGGGCACTGTCTGCAAGGCTGTTCTCGTAGCTCCAGGGCTGCAAGCACAGACTTTAGCCTTGCTGGCTCCTGGTCCCATTAAGTGCCAGGAGCACACAATTTCATGGTGCAAACCGGGAAAGGGCTTAAGAGACTCGTCAGGCTTTTCAGACATCAAAAAGCTCTTACAAAATAATATTTTGACGAATGAAGGGTAAATTAGGAGGAAACATGTGGATTAGGAGTCCCCTAGAGCACAAAGGGATTGAAGAAACCAAGGGGCCCAGCATCTGCCTTTATGTGGTTGGAGTTTCTCAAACCCACTGGTTGGAGTCTCACCCCCAGACACACCAAGGACTTCCTTTCACACCACCAGGCGGCCTAGTGAGGTTTGCAGCCATCACCGCACAGAGCTTTGCACCGAGTGAGCCGGGGCCCAAATGAACGTGACGGGGTGAGCTTCCTCAGGAAGCTTTCCTTCATGCGTGGCTTCCCCAGTGGCCCCCAGTGGGGTCTGTTCCTGTGGGATCAGAACACAGAGCTTGCAGTGGGAGCCAGCTGGAGAAGACTTCATATTCTTCTAGGGGAGTGACTCAAAGGTATGACCAGGAGGGTAGAAAGCTGGAGGACAGTGACTAGGACAGGCTCTTCCTCTGAGATAGTTTCCGGTGTCCTGTGCTTACCCAACGTGTTCATCATTGCTCCCTCCTTGTTCATCTGGCCCTGACCCCTCCCGAGGGCATCCCTGACCCTCCTGAGATCCCAGTGAAGAATGCCACATCTTAACATTACCGGAGGAACCCCTTTCTGAATCTTCTTGACAGGGGGTCACCCAGCACTTGCTTGAATTCTGTCACTGATGAGAAGATCGCCCCCTTACAAGGCTGCCCATTCCTTGTTGAGAAATTCTAACGATTAGAAGTCTGAGTCCCTCTAACACTGACCTTGTGGTCTTGCTCCCACATCTGGCGAACACACAGGTTTCGTCTAAAGGACGTATCACGTGGCAAACCTGTGACTCCTCTGTGGCTCGACATCCTCACTCCTCCCTGCGCCCCCCCACCACGTGGTTTCTAGACCCTTCACCCTTTTGGTTTTTTCATTCACTTCTGCTCATCAAAGTGTTTCCAAATTATAATCCCCCCCAGCCAGCGGCTGTTCTAAAAGAAAAGCTTCGTTCCTAAACACTTCCTGTTGTTAGGTTGTGATCGTATTCTATGTGGGTCATCTCAATGAGAAGAAGCCTGTTGTGGGGGGAGCCGTGGAGGGAGTGGGCAGGAGCTAGGGTTTCAGGCTGCCAGCTAAAAGTTATTTATTTTCGGCAGGGATTCCAGCAACAAAGATAGCTTTGTAAGCTTATTTTGTTTCTGCAACCTAAAAATAATAAACAGGTTTATCAAAACTGGAGGGGAAAAAAAGAAGGAAAGTAAACAGAGCAAATCCTGAGTTGCATGTAAGCTCAAATAAAAACCAACAAGTGTCAAGGCCAGAAAAATCCATGGCAGCAGCACTGACAGCAGGGGGGGAACCATGCCTCCCGTGCCGTCACCAGTGTGCCCCGGGCTACCTGTGAAAAATGCAGACCAACCTCCCACTGGGGACCGGTGGGGACCACGCCATCAGCCTCGTCTATGTGCAAGTCCCATAGTGCAAAAAAAGCTCCACAGTGAATGGACTTCTTATATCCAATTTGTATTATGAAAAGTTGCCTAACAGAAAAAAAAAAAAAAAAATCGGGTCCTTAAGCTGTGGTTTGACCATCAAGGGACACAGAACCCATCACCTTCCCCACTCTAAAGCCTTTTCTTTCAGTGAAGCTGGATTTTTGAGGCATGCCTACTATGCCACGAGGTACAGGGAGCAGATTTAATATGCATTGGACAGAGTTACTGAGCCTCCCAGGCTTTTGGCCTCACCCACACCCCACCTTTATGCCCAGCCTCCTTCCCTGTGGGTGACGTTTTCTGTATACCACAGGTTGATGACGGGCAAAACCATGAGCGACCTGGTTTTCAGGTGAGGCTAAGTAGTGTAATCATTAGACTTTGTTACTTTTTCTGTATGAATGGGTCCCACGTACAGTTTAGCAAGTGGGGTTTGGGACTCTAACTGCACACAGAGAGTGGAAAGGCTTTCACATGCTCCGAGGGGGTGGTGGCCGGGCGTGCGGGGTTCAGGGCTCCCTCCAGTAGCTGCACATTGTCTTTCCAGGGGGCAGTGAGGTGGGCTCCCCGTCTCCTATCCCCACCCCTGGAAAATTAAGGTTCCGGTCTTTGCAGCCCCCCCGAGGTATTCCAGAAATCAAGGATAGCGAAAGCAATTATGACTTGAGGATATGGCACCGAAATACGAAATGAAGCAAATAGTAACCATCCCCCCCCTCACCCCTCCCACCCCCCCCCACCCCCCCCCCCACCGCCTTGGCCCGAGAGAGTTCTGCCCACATCCTGGATCCCGACTCGCTGGGACCACTCTGGAAGCCGCCCCGCCTTCCCTCTGGGATGATCATTCCACGGCTAAAGAGACAGAGCGCTAAAGACTGGAAATGCCCTAAAATGAAGTGTCGCTTTAATCCTTCCAGACCGCCCAACACAGCCACCCCCAGAAGCAGGAGCTCTGCACGTCTCTGTGTTTGGATGTGAAAAAGAAACCCGCTCCCCCCCTCCCGCCCGCCCCCAACATTCCTCTCATGGGACGGAAAGCAGCGATGGGTGGGAGGATTCATTTCAAAGAAAGAGTGAAAGATGGAGCCCTTAACTGGTGTCACTTAATCTGTGATGGCATAAAGCAGGCTCTTTTCTGTTTACTGGAGACTGACCAGAGATAGGATGGCAGCCAGGGACGAGGAAAGGGGAATCGTGGGAACCAAACGAAGGGGCTCCTCTCCCAGACTAATATTATTATGCTTCCCTCATAGGAGTTGCGGGAGTGACGAAAACCACCCTGCCCACCTCACAGCAGGTCTTGGTGACATTGGAGAGGGTGCTGAGAGCAAGGGAGGCAGCCTGGGGTCTCTCACCTGGCTCAGGCCTTTGTTGGGAGCTCCGGGGGTGAGAGGGCCTCTTCTACAGAGAAATTGGGGATCCAGAGACTTGGGCCTTCGTCCTTCCTTCACCGCTGATTGTGGCTTCACCTGAGTAGGTCGAAGACTCTGGCAGCCTGAGCTCTTTGTTTCAGAAAGTCGGGCGTTAAGGCCTAGAACCCTAGGTGATCTCTGGTTCCATTCCCTCACTCATTCAGGGATTCATTTATTCCTCTAACAGTCACTGAGCTTAGGGCCTGGGACATGAAGAGATCGGATTAGGTTTTTACTCCATGCCCCACTGTTCCGGAATCAAAAGAGGTACCTCTTTTCTAGGTATCTGCCCAATGGCTCTCCTTTCCCAAACACAAATTCGTGGGAAGGCAGCCCGGAATGCTAAATTTCGAAACTGGTCACCTTCTGGAGGCCACACCATTGGTTCCAATGAAAATTCGGTATGGGGTAGAGGGTGCCACACCAAGCCATTACCCTCTACCTCAGTGGGATTTAATTTATAATTTTAGTTGCAAAGATAATCAAGTACCGAACAACTGGGCATATCTAGTGGGGTGGGCAGGAGAATGGGGGCGCAGGCTCAGGCAGGCCAAAGCAGGGACCCAGATTGTACTTGATCACTGGATACTGGGAAGAGGGTCCCAAAGACAATCCGAATGTTCTGTGGGCCCCGGGACCCTGGGCCAACCGGAAGGCATTAAATCCCCGTTGCGCTCCAGGAGGGTCTGTGTATAGTTGATTATTCTGACTTAGGTATCAGCCGAGGCTCTTTTTCTGCATTTATTACTGAATATGAAAGAATAATGTCATCTACAAAGACCCATGGGCCTCATTTCTAGACAGGAAAAATCCCCCCTTATTATCTTCTTAAATGATTTCCTGTAGGTTCCCCTCAAGTAAAACCGCTAAGCTCCCACTGGTCTGGTTCCCACTGACTCATGGGAGGACTGCCCTCAGGAAAAGAAACTCAAGCCCCCAGAACTTGGCGCAAAGGGAAATGTGTTTCAGTTCAGGCTGATTGCACAGAAAATGGAGGCACTTGCTCTCAAAACCCTGAGAAGGAAATGAGTGTGGCAGCTTGACTAGGCGCCTGGCCCCATCTCGGGGAAAGGCTGCTTTCTGACCCTTTTGGGTGGGCCACACGGTGAAACGTCACTCGCAGCAACAGCTGAGCCAGAACGTCCACGTTCCAAGACAGTGTGCATACGGGACCGCCTTGGGGACTTCCGTGTTCTGTGATTCACTAATAACATCAAATATTTCCATAACCGCGTGTAACTCTGTGCGTTCATATCCATGGCCTCATGCACATAGAGAGGGCTGGGATCCACAGGGCTGTCTTTCAGGTGAGGGAACTAAGGCTCAGAGAAGCGAAGTGACTTGATAGGTTCCCATGGCTAGAAAATGACAACAGCCAAGATGGAGGTCCAGGATTGCCCATCTATCTCCACAGAGATTTCCACATGGTGCCCTTGGCCATGTTAAACTATAAGCTCTTCAAGGGCAGCCCCTGGGCCTCACACTTATCACAGGGTTCCTCCCAGCAAGGGTGGCCTCCCCTGTGCGCCTAATTTCACAGACACCAGGTGGGACCACCCCCCACCCCCCGGCAGAAAGCACCTTCTCACCGATACTCAGACGTTCACTTTTCATTTGCCTAAGATTCCCGTGCTTGGCTTTGGAAAGCTTGCAGAGCTCCACGGAAGGGAAAAGCCGAGAGACGCTGTTAGGACAGGTAGGGAGAGTGTCAGGGCATTGGTTTGTGAGGGAGGGCAAGGCTGGACAAAGTGGGAGAAAGGCTAGGGACAGGGCCTCCAAAGTTTAGCAAGCTCCCATCTTGTCCCCTGCCCCCAATTCACTCTTACCCTTTCTGCTTTTAATGCTTAGCACATGAAGACGGCGCGAGGGGTCCTCCCTATCTGTGCCTTCATTGGTGAGGTCAGAAACCGCCCTAGGGAAGACCCAGGAAGCAATCGGAAGCCACAGGGGGTGGGGCTGTGGTGGCTAGAAAGCCAGCGTCAGAGGCGTCACCCCGCACGAAAGCTGGAGACCAAACTTGCTCTGCCCTGGCTGTCTGGCAAGCGGGTGGGTTTCGTGTTCAAGCTGCTCCCACCCTACCCCCTTTTGGGGCAGCATTGTATTTCTGTGACTGCCCTTCCTCGGGGCTGCTTTTGATGTCCACGTCCCTTCTCCAGCCCACGAGTGTGTGTGTGGGGGGGGTGTGGTGCGCCCTGGGCTCTGTGCCCAGCTATGAATGAACCCCGCCTCGCCGTGTTAGAGGAAAATGGACCTTTGTCTCTGTTAGCTTCTCTGTTGCCACCCAGCCAGCTTGAGCCACCCTTTCCAGACCATTTGGGGTCTGGGTGCTGAATGGACTCTTCCCGCAGGCTTACGTTGTTTCCGTCATGCACAGCTCACCCTCGTGAGTGAACAGTCCGCTTGCGGGGCGCAAGGAACTGGCCAATACTGGACAAAACCCAGAGGCGTGAACCGGCGAGGGGGTTTCCTCCACTTGTCCAATGTTTTTAGTTTATTTCCTTTATACTTAAAGGCACCCAAGAATTTGTTTTATAAGCTTCTCTACCATCATCGCCACGCTGGGGCTCTTTGAAATAAATTTCTGTGATAAAAATCGAAAAGGCTAAACTAAAATCAAAGATATCTGCAAATAATCTGTAATGTAAAACCAGACACAACCGCATTGTTTACAATCTTCTTTTCCAAATCAGAGTGGCGAGGTGGCTTTTTGCCAGATTTTAGGAGAAATTTCCATTTGTTGAGTCCCCCCCGCCCCGCAATATATTGGTGCAAATGAGATACTGTATATCGCAGTATATAGACATGCGTTTGTTTGTTCTGTATTCTTTCAAAAATATATTCTTAAGACTTCAAAGTGGTAGAAACTGTTTCTAACTTAATGTCTTATACTTTATCTTAGTCCAGAATGTACTCGCTGGGTTATTTTTCTAGGCTTGTTTATCCTGCTTTCTTTCCAAGCAGGCAAGACAGAGTCCCAACACTGGTGCGTTTGGAACAATGGAAAATAGGTCCCACTTTAGCAGCTACTTATCTGCACTCATTACAGTAAAGCAGCGTCACTGGTGATTCCGGGCAGCCGGAAAAATAGGCAGTTAGTTACCTGAGGCTTTGGAATGTGTTTCTGGTTCCAAGATTGTCTTTCAAATGAAATAAGGAGGCCACTTTAGCAGAGCTGACGGAAGCCCAGGTACACCCTGCTCCTCTCTCGGGACCCCTCTTTCCCCCCAGCTGCTGCTCCCTTCCTGCGGGACAGAGGGAGCCAGTTTAGCCACTGGTCAGAGCTTCATTTCTTTTTTTTTTTTTTTTTAACATTTATTTATTTTTGAGACAGAGAGAGACAGAGCATGAACGGGGGGAGGGCCAGAGAGAGAGGGAGACACAGAATCTGAAGCAGGCTCCAGGCTCTGAGCTGTCAGCACAGAGCCCGACGCGGGGCTCGAACTCACGGACCATGAGATCGTGACCTGAGCGAAGTCGGACGCTCAACCGACTGAGCCACCCAGGCGCCCCCAGAGCTTCATTTCTTCCAGCCTTCCCGAATCAGGCACTTGGGAAAGGTTCCTGGTTACAAACTTCTTGGCCACACTCGTGATTAAGTGAAGCAGGAAATGGGGCAAGTATTAAAACGGAGTACCCAGTAGTCTCATAGTACTTGTGGTCCTCAGAGTCCTCACAGTATTTCCTAGTGAGTAGTAAGGCCAACATGCTGCAAAGAAGCTACTCCACGGAGAGTCCCCATGTGGGATAATCCAACCTCATCACGGGCTATACAAGTCTTCAGGGCTGCTGGCTGTTGAAAGATTCATCAGACGTGTTCCTAACACTTTAGTAGGCTGGCCTTTGAGTGAGAAGATCTTGACCCACTGCTTTTCATCCAGAAAACAGGGTGTTGTACTTAGCCCAATATTTCCCTCACTGTGGTCACTGTGTCCTTCGTATGTATTCTTTGTCTTGACTATGGATCATGTCTGCCATTACGTTTGATTTTTTTTTAATTTTTAATGTTTCTTTTTGAGAGAGAGAGAAACAATGCGTGAGTGTAGGAGGGGCAGAGAGAGAGAGGGAGACACAGAATCCGAAGCAGGCTCCAGGCTCTGAGCTGTCAGCACAGAGCCCGACGTGGGGCTTGAACTCACGAACCACGAGATCATGACCTGAGCCGAAGTCGGATGCTCAACCCAGGCGCCCCTTAATATTTTTTAAATCACACAAGAATCTGGAAACAGATATGAAAAATAAAGGCGATTAATTCTAGGGAACTAGGAATTCGGACGGTTATTTTCTTCTCTATTTCACACGTCGGTTTCCTTTTATAAACCCATCGCTTCTTTGTTGCTGTAAGTTGGTTTCCTCATAAAGCAAACTTCTAAGAATGCTGATTTCACGATTCCCAGACAGACCGGTAGCTAGTTAGTGCTTTCTCTTTATGATTGCATTCACTAAAATTTATATTTGAATTAGGAAGCTCGTTTTGCGATGAGGCGCCTCCTGAGTCCCAGCCCTCAGAGCTGTCACCGTGTCACTACATCCTGCCTGAATACATGTGCTCACGTGGCTTTGGGCTACCTCCTTAAATGCACAGAGAGTCCATTTTCCTTAGTTTGGATGGTTTAACTTGCGTCCACATTGAGAACCACCACCTGTTGGACAGTACTCTACAGTTTGCATGGTGTTCTACATCATCTTCTTTGATTTCATCCTCATCCCAACCTTGAATGTGACTACTGATTTGATTACTCCGATTTTAGAAATGGCTAGTGAATTCCCTTGGGTCACATAGTTAGGAAGTGAACTCCAAACTCTCATTGCCTTGTAGGATCAATGAGAAACTTCACATAAATGAACCTCCTTTCAAGTTTGAGGTCACAACTGTCCTTGTCAATTTAGCATATGCCCACAGCTTCAGAAAAGCCTTTGGGCGCACCCTGGTGTGCTGGGAGATCACAAAGAGATCAGAAAAACCCCCTTATACTGTTTGGGAAAGCTCGGACCCTGGATGTCAACTTGCCATTTAAAAAGTGAGCATCTTTATTTTTACATTATCCCAATTTAAGTAACAAGTGTCATTGGAATGTTAGTTCTCTTGCCATTCTGGAATTATGCTAAGTGCCATGAGAAATTCAAGAAAATTATCACACAGGCCTTGCCAAAACAGGCTCCCTATTTAATTATGAATTCTGCGCTACAAAAATCCAGATTTTGATTTTATTAAAAAATGCTCAACATCAATAACAAGGGGGGAAATATAGTAACTTATCTGAATATTTCCAAGTATTTGTATGACACATCTAGGTATTTTTCACAGCTTTTTTTTTTTTTCTCTACTAGGAACAGAAGGACTGGGTTACAATTTATGATTTCTCACTCAAAGCTCGGCCTCTCCACTCTTAAAAACTGAGAACAAACTGAGGGCTGATGGGGGGTGGGAGGGAGGGGAGGGTGGGTGATGGGTATTGAGGAGGGCACCTTTTGGGATGAGCACTGGGTGTTAATATGGAAACCAATTTGACAATAAATTAAAAAAAAAAAGGCTCGGCCTCTCCCAGTGGCCAGGATCTGATCTTCTGCAGTGGGTGCTGGTGACAGTCCACTGGAGGAATAGGGGCAGGAAGGGGGACAGGAGTGGACATGTGCAAACACTAACCAAACAGTTTCTTCCTTCCGGGGGGTCAGGTCATACAACCTGCGTCCATCAACCCTGAACACAGCTGTTGTAGAGAGTGGCTGGGAAGGGGTGATGCAGGGATGAGGGATGAAAACTGTGTGCCTGGAGAGTCTTAGCTTGGAGCATTTCCAACTGGTGGTGGATCGTGCACTTGAGTTCCCACCTGATGTCACGGGATCTTAATTTCATGAGTAAAAAGAGAAGGTCGGGCAAAATGATCTTTGAGTCTCCTTTGAGCTGCAATGCCCTGTCACTCCAATCAGTCAATGAGTCAGGAAGTTAGCCTGTTAGACCACAGGGTCTGCAAAGAGCCTATGCTTCCATCACCTCGGTCTCCATCGGTTCCCCCTGAGAGGTTTTGGGTACATACGTACGCACACGTGCACGGACACGCACATGCATGCATGAAGGCACACGAGGTATTTCATACCTGCTCCTATTTTGTCCTGTCTGATGATGCCATTTTCATCCTTGGCTTCTAAGGGCACCCCAGAAATCTCCATTAATGGGGAGGACTGTGAAGACCCCAAACGAAAATTTGAGACTGGTTTCTCTATAGGGTGGTGAGGAGACTCCTGCTGTCTCCCAAAGGCCACGGGAGTGACCACACCTGATGCTAAGCGTACCCAAAATGAGGAGGCCCAACCATGGAGAGGCAGTCGTTTGCTGATGCCGCTTGGCTGGACGGCACAGTGCAAGGCAGCTCTCTCCTCCATGCCTGCTCTGAATGGACCATGTTCGGGCTGGAACACAGTCAGTTGGAAGTGACTTTTATTTCTGCCCTCCCAGACCCAGTGAGAAATGTCAGGAGAGTTTATTAGTCTCAGGCACAAGGGCCCCCGTGCAGGTTAGCCAGAAGTCAAAACCTGAGGGAGAGGGAGCAGGTAGGGCTTGCATGGAACACTGGACCCAAGCATTAATTAGAAACACTGGTGCCCTGGACAGAGCCAGCTTGTATAAGCTGCTGGGGCCTGTGTTCACTTCATAAAGCTGTTTTATATGGTATTCCTGGCAACAGCTGGACACTTTAAAAGAAAAATAAAAGGAACATTATTGGTAACTTGGGGAGGGGGGTGTTCCCTTCTCTGCCAGTCAGCTGTCCAGCCACCCCTTGTCCCCTCCAAAAATTTGATGATGAGGGCTCTCAGAGTGGCATGGCTTCTGCCTTGATAGAGTTTCCTAAGGAAGTCAGTCAACCTTTCTGAATCATAGTTGGCTTGTCTGTGAAGTAGACACAATAGTAACTGTCCCTCCTTGCCTCCTGGGGCTATTTAAATAAGTTTAAGTAAAGCAGAGAAAGGGTTCTGAAAACTGTAGAGTAGTACAGCAAGTCATCCTTGCTGTTCTAATTCAGAGGCCAGGAGACTCAGGGTTGCAATGTTGGGAGGTTAGAACAATGATTCTCAGCTGGTGGAGATTTGCTCCCCAGGGGGACATAAGCAATGTTTGGAGACTGTTTTGGTTGTCATTTTTGGTTGACTGGGGACAGGAGTGGGGATATGCTACATGCATCTAGTGGGTAGAGTCCAGGGGTGCTGCTCAACATCAATGCATAGAACAGTCCCTTGCAACAGAGAATTATCCAGCCCCAAATGTCAGTAGAGCTGAGGTTGAAAAACCCTGAGTCAGAGCATGCTGGTATCCCCTAAATATGAGGTTTCCGCCAAATCCATTTTCCGCCGAACCATAGCCATTTAAAGAAAACAAAGGGAGCCATAATGGTGGATGAGGGAAAGGGGAAGAGTGGGTCAATGGTGATAAAGCATTGGAGACCTAGCTAGGTATTCTAGTTGTTTCAACGGTTGCCTCTCAGACTCAGTTCTCCACCTTTGGTGATGGGCTGGGAGCTACGAGTTACATTTCTTCTTTGCCAGTTGTCGCCTGGTAGGTGCTGCCAATAGGGGACGCCAGAGAGAGGCTTGCAGAGGAAGAAGGGACACCTTCATTCCCCTGCTTCCTGTTCCTGTCAGGGTCAATCAACAGCAGTGCCTCACCCTGGCTGTAGCAGTCCCTTCCAAGAGCAGTAGTGGAGTCCTGCTTGCGGTGTTTCCGGGACCAACCAACTCTTTGCATCCCCTAAGCAATAGCTTCTCCAGCCGGATGGCATCGCGTTCTCTGAGGTCAGAGTTCCAGCTCCAACCGGGGCTCTCCTCAAAGTTCTACGTCTAAGTAATTTCAACCTCTTCCTTCTAGCCCTGAGCACTAGGGTAGGATTTGCTTCCTCCAGTTTCTATCTTCTATCTATCTATCTATCTATCATCTATCTACCTATCTATCTATTTACTTATTTTGGGGGAGTGCAAGTTGGGGAGGGTCAGAGAAGGGGGCAGAGGATCTGAAGCAGGCTCTGAGTTGGCAGGCTGTCAGCACAGAGCCGGATACGTGAGACTCAAACTCACCAACTGTGAGATCATGACCTGAGCGGAAGTCCATGACCTGAGTGGAAGTCTGATGCTTAACTGACTGAACCACCAGGTGCCCCCAGTTTCTATCTTCTTAATATGCAAGTGTCCTATGTTTGCTTCTTTAGTTCTTCAAAATATATGGTTAACAATTCTTTATAGTAAATTCTTTCTTAGACTCACTGCTGTGGTTTGTGGCTCCTGGTAGGACTCTGGCTGATACAGAAAAGAAGCATAGTCTCTTCTGAACAGTGACAGGGGACTCAGAGATATCCATGCCCCACCCCACCACAGCAGGAGTGAAGAAGGACAACCTTGCATGGCAACTTCCTCAACGGTGGAGGGTGTGTGAGAGCATTGTTCCTTCCTAGGTTTGCAAAGAACGTTGGGTGCAATTTCACCATCAAAGGTAACAATGCATTTCACCTCATCAGAGTTGTGGACTTGAGCTACTGCAAACAAGAAAGCCTGTAACTTCTTGGGTCTCAAAATGGTTCTCCTTGGCCTCCTCAGCCCAGTGGTCCCATTTAGACTTTGCCAAATCATCAAGAGAGAAAACCTCAAAGCAACTATCTAATGGTACTATCCATCTCCCATTATGCTCATCAACAAAAGTTTGTGTCTTCTCCCTGTGATTTAAATATACCAGAAAACAATCTTGTGCAGAGAATGGAATCTTCTCTCCAAAAACAATGGCGTAAAAAATAAAAAAAGAATCTGTGGTAGAAACCCATCCATCTGTCAGATCTATAAAGACAGTGACAAATGCCCCAGCTTGGAGACACGAATCACTTGGTTTATGGGAAGGAACTATGAGATGCGTATCTTTATTTTCAATGAAGTAAATATTTTCAAAACTATACTGCTTGTGTATATTCCTCTCCCCCAGCTGGAAACAGTAGTTGCAAAACATTCTAGGAGCAGCAACTAAAGAATTGCAAGAAAATAAAAGAGAAAGCCACAGTGCTCTGCCGTCACATGTTGCTAGGAATTCTTCCCTTCTACCAGGACCAAACAAGAAGAAACCATGTGTTGGAGGGATATGAGAGTGCAGTTGTTTCATTCCTTGAAGCCCAGGGGAGTTGGGGATGAGAAACTGTAGCCCCACTGCACCACCATCTCCCCTGTGATTGTAACAAGCTGTCAGCCATCGGTGACAGCTCTGTTGAGCGTCCAGGGAGTGGAAGGACCACTTCGGGGTGTGGAACTTAGACATTGGCATGACTCTTCCCTGGAAAACTCCCTCCCCATCTCGTGATTTCTCTGATTCCCGAGGGGGGGATGGGAACCTTCTGCTGAGTGATCTGGCAGCTCCCCCTGACAACCCAGTTTATCCAGTAGGCAGATGTGTGTGTGGTATGTAGCTGACATAAAACAAAAGCACTCCCAAAGTAGCCCTAGAACTGAACCTGCAGTCAGTCCTTCAGGGCTCCCAAGAAAGAGAAAGAAGAAGGGGAGGGGAGGGAGTTTTGTGTGTATGCACGTGTGTGTGCATGTGCGTGTGCGTGTGCGTGTGTGTGTGTGTGTGTTTGCTTCACATTGTATGTGACAGACAGAGTCCTGTCCAAATTCTAGGCTCCTTTGCCCTCTTTACTCTTCCTCTGTCTCCAGGAGCACACTGAGATTTCCTCACCTCCCTGAGAATCTCCAGATAGTTTCACCGTATGCACACACAATACCACTTCCAGTTAGAGGCTTCCTTCATTGTTTCTTCAATACTGTTCAAGAGGCAAAGCTCTCCTGAGGCATCAGGAGCTTCTCTTTTGTCTCTCAGTGAACGTACTGAGTAGAAGCTTAGAGCCCAAGACAGAAACTACGACCTTCCTCTCTCACCCATCTTCTACTTCTATAAGGATTGTCTAGAAGTTAGAGAAGATGGGCTGGGGGCAGAATGGGAAGTGGGGAGATTGACCAGGAGCACAGCCCCCCCTCTTCCTTTCCTATCATGGCCAACCTCTTCCCCAAGCTAATGGAAGAAAACTCCTCTGCTCTCCTGGTAAGGCAGCAAGCATGGAGCCCCTCAGAGCTGGGGAGCCCACCCTCCTGGCAGGGACTGATTGGCACGCTTGTCAGATTAGAGCTCTGACGGCCCGAGCAGCCTATGAAGCTGGGAACATAGATGCTCCCGGATGCCTCTGCTCAGACGCCAGGCCGCGCTCCTGCTCTCTCCAAACCACTTGGCACTCACCAGTCAGATAGTTTCTGCCAAACCCGTGGCCAACTTGGCAGTTACTGTGAAGTCTGGGAGATTGCTTCTCAGACATCTGGTTCCAGTTCCAGCCTTTCCCCACCAAGGACTGTGGCTGGTGCATGGTGGATTCATGGGCTCTCCACTTGTCCCTCCAGAGGTCAGATTTGGAGCTGTACTCCAAGTAGAAGGACATTGAATGCAATCCCTTTGCCCAGTCTCTTCCAGGCTGTTAAGGCCCTTACATATCGTGATGTCCATGGCCTCTTGGTCAACACAGGCACTCAGAGTAAGTTAGCAAATAAACACACTTTGGTGTTATGTTCCCAAAGACGGTTGGGGCAGAGTGTATGCATGTGAGGAGTGTGCCAATTCTTTATGAGAGTGGAAGGTAAGGCGGAAACATGTAGAGCAGGTGTTATGATTCTTAACTGGACATATGGGCAAACTGAGGCAAAGTGATGCTGGACTCCTAAATGTCAATTGGTTAGAGGTAGAACCAGGATTAGAACTCAGGACTCTTAATGTTCAGTCAGGCTCTTCTACTATGTCATGATTTCTGCTTTCCTGGGGTATGGCAATTTTCCACTTTTATATTATGGTGAAATTAAATAGAATTTTCTTTCCATCAGGGGCTCAGGGGCTCATTAAAATGGTATGCTCAATTTGACGTACAAATGCAGAAGTGAGTTTTTCTTAGGAGAGGATTTATAGCTTTCATGAGGTTCTTGAAGGGGTTGGTGTAACCAACAAGGTGAAGAACCCTGCCTTGTACTGTTATGATGGACTCTAGATCAGACTGAGGGTGACCTTTGCATGGATTGTAAATAAGGCGGAGGGTCCTTCCGGATCGTCAAGACTCAAGATGAAGACTCAAGATGTGGGAGGAAAATATCACCTTGTTCCTCAGAGTCAGACAGAGTTGCTTAACTTGCAGCTGCTAAGAACAGTTGGAGCAAATAGTTTCCTGAGAAGGTGGTACACATGCTTAAAGCCCCATAAGTACAGACTCATAGAAGCTTAGAACCTTCGATCAAGGAGCATCCGTGCAGATCACCTAACCTGGAGGTTTGTCTACCTAGCTATACAATAGAATCTTTCGGGAATAGCTGAGAGCACACCATACCTGAGACCAACCCCAGAGATTTCTCTTGTAATTTTTCTAGGCTGGGACTCTGTGTTCTGTATTTTAAAGTTCCTTAGGTGATTCTCATGCACAGCTAGAGTGGAGAACCACTGACCTAAATCACTAGTTCTCAACTGGCTGAACATCGGAGTCACTTAGGGGAGCTGTAAAAACTCCTCCCACTCCAGATCTTTTGAGTTAAATGCCAGGCATCAGGGATTTTTAAAGCTCCCTCGGTGATTTTCCTGGGCAACCAAGTTTGAGAACCACTATTGGAATCTAATCCAATGCTTTACATTGCCAAGGAGACCGAACCAAAGAGAAGTGGCCCAGAGTTCACCACACAGAACTAGGTTAGAACCCAGGACTCGACCTCCAGGCTTGGACACTTTCTGGGGTTCACCCAGTAGAGAGGAATGATGTTACTTTAGGCAGTGCAGGGCTCTCTGGAGGAGCAGGGGTTCTCAAGGAGCAGGCCTTGCCTCTGTCTTTGATTAGAGCAGGGATCTAGCTCTAGCTTTTTTTCTAGCCCTAATACCTCTGAGGCTGCCTTGACAGCCTGAAACACGAGAGGTGTAGAGATAATAATAATAGCTTTTGCATTTAAACGATTCTGGGAAGGGAAGTTTGTGAATGGCTAATTGTTGTGAATGTGAAATGTCAGGAGTTAAAAGGTACAAATATTTCAAAGTGAGCCTTCTTGCCCTTTGTTTTGGGATCAGAACTGAAAAACTTGTAGAAACTTCCTTTGCCTTCTCTGCTTCCTGGCATTCCTTCCTGCCCACAAAATAATGGGACTAGATCTCCTGCCTCAAAGCTTTGAGGACCCAAATTACAGTGTGGATGTTTGTCTGTGGGGACTCCCTGCTCCTTTTCAGCCCTTCCTCTGTGCCTGTGTGCCCTCTCCCCGCTATCTGCCTAGAGGCCTGTTCTAACAGGGAGGAACAGAAAGCCAGGGGCTAGGCCAGGTCCCCCTTCCAGGTCAGGATCCTGTGTGTAAAACATAAAACTGGAAATACGATCTCCAGGGAGAATCACAACTGGCCAAAGTGTTGGAACCTCAGGCTCACACATTTCATTGTTCCACATTATGTCTACAAGTGCTAAGTCAGGGAGGAGATCTAGGGCAATGGGGCTAATCCTAAAGTGCAGAAGGGACCTTCTTACCTCCTCACTCCCCCATGTGATTATCAATATCCATCACAACTCATTCAGCAAACATCCCTGGAAACAAAGGTAAAGGGGTACCGTGACACATAACATTTTGCATTGAGCTCTGCAGTTTACAGAACCCTTTTCGAGTTTTCATTTTTATTACATCCCTACATATACTGCAAGGCCAGCAATGGCATCCCATTCAAGGGGTAGGCACAGGACACCAGTGGCCACCAGAGGACATCAGGGAGAAGGAGTAGAGCTGGAACCCGGAGCCAGGTCTTCTGATTCCAGGTCCAGGGCAATTTTTATTCTAATATGACCTTGCCTTTGAAATTCAGTCTCCATCGAATTTCGAGCCCCATGTTGGGCTTGACCCTGAGTGTGGAGCTTGCTTAACATTCTCTCTCTCTCGGGGCTCCTGGGTGGCTCAGTCCGTTGAGCGTCCAACTTCGGCTCAGGTCATGATCTCAGGGTTCGTGGGTTCAAGCCCCATGTCGGGCTCTGTGTTGACAGCTCAGAGCCTGGAGCCTGCTTCAGATTCTGTTTCCCTGTCTCTACCCCTCCCCTGCTCATACTCTGTCTCTCTCTGTCTCTCAACAATAAACAAATGTTAAAAAATAAGAAACGATTCTTTCTCTCTCTCCATCTGCCCCCACTCATGTTTTCTCTCTGTTTAAAATAAAAATTAAAAAAAAAAAAGAATTATACTTGCTTCCAATACATAGCCCTGCTTTTCTTTACCCTTCAGATGGGGTATGTGAAGATATTACATTTTAAGCGATTGGCACACCCATAAATCCATTCTGCAGAGGCATTTTCTAAAGGATGCTGTTTTTCTGGTCTGCCCATTGAGAAACCAGAACAGTGACAACGAAATTCTGAGTGTGTGAATGTGCCTACTCATGCCATTGGTCAGATGCTCATGAAGTCTCTCCGTAAATCATCCTGAGGTCATTGTTATATCCCCTGCATCTCACTGACCTCTCCCAATTCAAGCATGAAAAGAAGTATCTTCCTGTTGACCATTGTTTGGAAGGACACATGCACGTTATTCAGAAATCATCCACTTTATCCACCATTGTTAACAACATCCGCTATTAAAGTTCTCCTTTGATTGTGGTGGATGGTTTGGAAGCTGCCTATGTTCAACAGAAAGCTACATCGCTGGAGTTTTCTGATTCCTTTCTACCCACCTATGAGTTACTTTTTAGTTACTTTGATTTAGTCTGTTTAATTTTTTAATAACACATATAATAATTAAATATTATAGAATATACAGTAATAAAATAATATATAATAAAGTAAAAATACATAAACATTCACTCTTTTTCTGTCTCAAGTCCCAGATTTTTGTCTGATCTTCTTTTTCTCGGTTTAAAATAGAGCTTCGCCCATTCCCAACCCTGGAACTAGGTAATCCTTCCTTCAGCAGCCGGGGCGTGTGGGCTGCCCTCGGCTCACAGCCAAGTTCCTCTTAGGGAACTACCCTCAGCATAAAAGGAGCTGTGTTTTCCAAGATGTCTCCCCTTCTCCCTTGTCATTAGGGCAGCGCAATGGCAAAGTGTGAGGAAAGTGCAAAAGGGATTATAGGACCTAACCCTTACTTATGCCCCTATGCCCAGTTTGTGACAACTGTGAAGGGCCACCCAGCGCCAGTGCTCCCTGTGAGACCCGCTGAGCCCTCTGTTACTACTACATTGGAGCCCTGCTTCCTCCTTTGCCAAGTTCTTTTTCCCTCCTGTCTCTTTCAGGTATCCTTCCCCAGCGCGCACTCCCCAAATAAGCCATTTGCATACAAATCTCCATCTCAAAATCCATTTCCAGGAAACCCAACCTACAACATAGTGTAAATCTATCCTTCAGTCTGTGTTCTCTATATCTCAACCTATTTAAATGTTTCTGCTTGGATTTAACCTTCAGTAAACAAATCCACTTACGGCATTTTGTTGTTTTCTAATCTGAGGGAAGGGCTCTCAATTTTAAAACCTATGATTTTAGGTTCCAAGGAAAAATATTCCTCCTCTGGCTTCACAAATGGACACTCTAGAGATAAAGGGAGATGCAGAAAAAGAAAGGCTCTTGGGTTGCACTGGTGTACAAGCGCAGGATGAGTAACACAGCCCAGCTCTCCAAGATGTCACCTTTCCACTCTGCCCTTTAGAAACTCAGGCACCCACTAAGCAAACGGTCTAAGGGATGGTAGGTGAAGTGCATCCGCTGCTCTTGACCTAAAAGTTCTTCCTGCTCAAGGAATTTTCTATATCTCTGACCAAATTTTGATTTTTGCTTTTCTATTTGGATGATATCAGTTAAGGTTTGAGTCCCTACTACATATGCTTGCAGAACAGCTCCTTTTATAGATTTAGTTGCTATAGGAAAGAAAAGAGATAGGTTTTTAAAATGTTGGCACAGGGGCATGGGGGAGACGGTGACTTGATCCGTGCGTTCTCTGAGCCTGCTCACATTCCACAGTTAATGTGCTACAACCAGGACGTGTTTCATGAAGAAAGTTATATTTGACTAAATTGTCCTTCTGACGTAAACCTATAATTTAAAAATTACATATATTTAGAGAACAAGTCAAAACAGGAAACGCATTCCCAAAGTGGATAAAGATATTTGAGCATTAAAATACCTACTGCTATCATAGTAGACCTAGGTCCCTGTGTTTAAATAGAAAAACACTGAAAAGTACCGAAAGAATAGGCAAAGGGGTCAGCCTATGTTTGTGCTTCTGGAAGGGCCTGTGAGCGCTCTCTGGCTGGCAGAATATTTCTTCTTTTCTTCCTTCTTGGGAGAGGCCCTGGTGCCCACTGCCCCACATGTGAGGGCTGTTGCAGGAGCAGAGGCTCAGTTCGGGCAAAGCATGACAGAAAGGAATCCATGTCTTTATGGAGAAAAAGGTTTGAGAGGGAAAGGTTAACCCAAAACTCAAGGAGAGCCAGAGCGGAAGAAAAGAATCCAAAAGAGGACATGCGTAAGATTGTGCCCCTAGAAGCCCTTCGACTGATGATCCTAGGTTTGTTCCTCCTAAATCGGCTTCCTAGTTGGGAAGACCGGAGGACGCATACAGAAGTCAAGTAAGAAGTCTGGATTTAGATAACAGTGCAATACAAGAAGCAGTGTTGGGCCATGTGCCAGGGGGAGATTGTTACCCCCACTTCCCAGTATACAGGAACCACAGGCCACCATCTGGGCCCTGGAAAAGAGTGACTAACCGGATGGCACCTTGCATTTACCCAGGAACAGTGTTGAGAACTTCTTCGAAAGCTTCCCTAATCGTGGTTGAAAGCAGGCAGACGATATCCTTCCCATTCCAGAGCCCTTTCCAAGGTTTCCACTGATAGAAGAGTGGCGGGGGCTGTGGATACACTCCTGCTCCACCTCTGCCTTCACGCCATCTGTTCACCCTACGGTGTTTTACACTTCAACAAAGAAGACAGCTTCACTATCAAAGGGTATTTTTTTGCTACCTGAATGTTCACTTCTTTGGCCTTTCTGAACCACTCTCCACAGTACCTTGTAAATAACAGGCACACAGTAAATATTTCCAAATGAGTGAATGAAAAGAAAAGGTATGTGGTTTTGAATGAATGAATAAATGTTGTCCTATGTAAGGGAAAGGGTGAAATTTCAGAGACTTCTTATGGTCTAGATGTGTGGTTCTCTGTGACCCTTGAGATTGGCTATGACTAAGTCTATGGAAAGCAGCACCCAGGATGGCCTTAACCATCCCTGTCCCCTCTGGTCACACCTGTGTATAACCCCTTCCTCTGGAGTATGGCTGGACCCAGAAGTTAGCTTCTCATGAATAAAACATGACAAAAATAACAGGATGTCCCTTCTGAGATCAGTGGTTTTTCTCTTGCAAACTGCCCTTACTCTCTCATTTGCTCACTCTGCTGGAAGGTAGATGCCACATTGTGATCTGCCCTATGGAGACACCCACATGGCAAGGGACTGAAAGTGATCCCACCAATCAACAGACAGCAAAGAAGTAAGGCTCTCAATCCAATAGTCTGGAAGGAATTGAATCATGCCAACGACCATATGGGTGAGCTTAGGAGTAGACTCTCTCTCAGTTGAGCCTTCAGATGAAATGGCAGGTCCAGCTGACACCTTTATTACAGCCTTTGAGTGACTTTGAGGCAAAGTCACCCAAACAAGCCATATCTAGATTCCATAGACATGTACTCACAGAAACTGTGACATGATAAATGTTAGTTGTTTTTAGCTTCTAAGTTTGGGTGCAAGTTGTTATGCAGCAGTAGATAACTACCAGAAAATCCATTAAAATTATTAAATAATTTCATAGTTGTTAAAACTATACAAGTACAAAAGACAAAACGTATTTTTCATGGGCACCCAGGGAAGCCATAGCAAAATAAGAAATGGAGTTTAGATAACAGTTAATTCCAAAACTAATTTTCTCCTAGACAAAAGACAATGATATTTTATGTGAAACGATGTTAGTGGGATCCACGATGTTGGTAGCCACGTGTCTCCCCTTTGATTTTGCCTTGATTTCCTTTTTTTTGATCTCTTTATGGAGTAGTTAGCAGTGCTGGGTCTTATCCCAGGGAATATTATTCCTTCAACAAGATTTTTTTTTTTCTTTTGCAAAAGAAAGACTCCAGGCATTCAGCATACATTCTAACAAAATGAGATGTTGAAGCATGGAGAAAAAGTAACTTTTAAATAAGCACACAATTGGGGCGCCTGGGTGGCGCAGTCGGTTAAGTGTCCGACTTCAGCCAGGTCACGATCTCGCACTCCGTGAGTTCGAGCCCCGTGTCGGGCTCTGGGCTGATGGCTCAGAGCCTGGAGCCTGTTTCCGATTCTGTGTCTCCCTCTCTCTCTGCCCCTCCCCCGTTCATGCTCTGTCTCTCTCTCTGTCCCAAAAATAAATAAACGTTGAAAAAAAAAAATTAAAAAAAAAAACATTCTTTAAATAAGCACACAATTATCAAGCAATTTGCTTTTCACCTACCGTTCTGAGAGCTGTCATAAATTTTTCATTCTTGAGAATCTTGTTCCAAAATTCACAATGCTTTGAGAAACACCTCTTAATTATACTTTCCTCTTATTTAATTAAGTGGAAGGAAAAACTCTTCTAAAATGGAATCTCTTCAAGTGAAGTGATTATCAGGATCTCCAACTTTCTTCCCACAGAGAAATAATATAGCTCTGATGTATCACTCCTGTGATTGAGTACAGCACATGGATATAAGAATGCTTCACTGCAATCAGGCCAATTTAAAAAACTGAAAAAACCCAACATGCACTTAAAATGAAAGAGGCATCTCATATTGTAAAATTCTAAACTTTGAGTCTATATGGATTAAGTGTTCTTTTCTGAAAATATACTTATATATTACTTAAATATACTTATATATATACTTATATATCATAAATGTGATAAAAGAAAAGCAATAAATTATTGATGTAGTGGGGGTCTTCATATTTGGTGACCACTGT
Source organism: Lynx rufus (assembly GCF_022079265.1). Classification (NCBI taxonomy): domain Eukaryota; kingdom Metazoa; phylum Chordata; class Mammalia; order Carnivora; family Felidae; genus Lynx; species Lynx rufus. Next base: position 26,756,154 of record NW_025814889.1, on the reverse strand, counting down.
TGGCAAGTTGACCTTGGACAAGCTTCAAAACATAGTGGTTCTACAACAAAAATGGTTATGTAAGTAAGGAACCAGTAAGGAACATAAGGAAAGAAGGAAGGAAGGAAGGAAGGAAGGAAGGAAGGAAGGAAGGAACCAGTAAGTCTGGCACTGGAAGAAAAATAAGCTCATTTTTTGGGAGAAAGTGACTCTAGGACAACACTGTCACTAATCTATTGCTCAAGGTCAATGTGGTGTTTACAATACCTCCACAGGCTAAGTGTTTTGGTCTGGAACAATGACAACCACCATATCAACAATGACACAGATACCACAGTCTTCATTATAACAACCTTGCTATGGAAGTGCTTACTTTACCCATCCTGAAGGTGGGGAACTGGAGATGAAGAGGTAAGTAACTTGTCTAACTCTGTATACCTGGTGAAGTGTTGAGGATGGATTCAAACCCAGATCACTTCGATTCCCAAGTGTGGGTGCTTCTGACTATGCTATATTGACTCTAAACCCCTGACTTCAAAGAAGATGGAGCTCAGGCCTTTAGGTCCAGAGCCTTGACTCACGCTGGTATATACAACTGCCCTTGGTAAAGCATAGACCAACAACCACCATGTCGCTCCATGTGTACGGAGAGATGACTTTCTAAGGGCAATTACTACAAAAGTAAGATGCAGAAGAAAGGCCTTGAAACAGTGGCTTCCAGAAAGATCAGAGTCTTGGGGGTTCCCCACAGTATTCCTAAGAGAGGAGCCCATCCCACTTTTCAATCTTCCCCGGAAAAACTCACATGAAGCCTTAGAATAACATAATATATCCATATTTCATAGTTATGAAAGGCATTAGATTCACCCATTGTCTGTTTATCATTATTAAGAATGCTGAATATTTTCATAGTTTCTATCCTAATTGGAGAATAATGTGTTTTTTTCCCCATTAGAGGCACTTACTGTGGTATATCATAGAAAGTATTATAAAATCTGATATTTTGTATGTATTTTCTCAGTAAATACAATAGCCTGACTTACAACCCCAAGAAATTATTGAGATATTCTTTTAGGATAAATACTAAGACTCCCTTGACGTTTAGAATCAAAGAAGAAAAACACTTAATGTGTGCTTAAATCAGTTTCCATTTTCTATAGTAATTCTAGCTCTACTTGATCATGCCTCCCCAAATGTTGTGGTACCTTTGGGCAGAAAGTCAATCTACCTACAGGTATTTATTTAATGTTTATTAAAAATGACATTACGGACATTATATCCCATCCAACTGTCCCATTTATGGTGAATTTCTTAAATTTCCTGTCATTCCCCCCAAAGCTTCTATTTTCCCCTCATTAATCCTTCAAAACCCCTGGGAGGTAAGATTGTACACATAATTTCATCCCTATTTTAAAATGCTGTTTAGAGTTCTGCTTTGAAATTGCTTTTAGGGCTGAATGTTTGGCTTTCTTAAGTGAACCTGTAATAAACACTGTTGAATTCTCTCCAAATTACCTCGAAGAATTACCTGCTTATCTGGAAGAACCATCAGTGTAATTTTAAGGGATTTTGTTTTTATTCGGCGGCTCTGAGTCTTTGAACTTCTCTGCCTTGATTTTTCAATCTTTCCACAGGAAGGGCTCTGCTGAGAACGAGCACTTTGCAAGCACTTTTCCTCATAAATGATGAAGAGAGTGTTTTTCTTTCTACTTTGGTACTTGTGATTCTAGCTCCAAAGGAAGCAAGATTTCCAAGATTAGGACAGTTTAGTCTGGAAAGGAGGCTAGTTAATGGAGGTGTGATTATAAGGTACTTAGGGTTTTGAGAATCTTGTGAAAACGACACGATCCATTTTTTACCTTGTGCAAAACTCAACAAGGAAATGCTCCATGCACCCGACTATTGGTAGACTTAGGTCCAATCATAAATTTCTGATACAACTTTTAGATAGAGGTACCATTATTAGGCCCTGTTTTGCAAAGAGCAAAAATGAGATGAAGAAAACTAAGGAAACTGTTACTTAGGGTCACAGAGTTCGGACCAGTGGAGTAGGAATTGTGCCCACAGTTGCAAACCAGAGTCCAACCTGTTAGAGTGTTTTATTTCTACAATCTGATCATTACTCTGAAAAGCTAGCTAGTAGCTACCATGGGAGAATACCTGCAACAGAAGGATTTAGTAATCCTTCCTGCCAATCCCGTGGTTCACGTGGTTAAGCAGAGTCAAGATGCTGCCCAGAATAGAGCTTGACAGTGTACTCAGGCGGGGAATGCCATTTTTTCCTGGAGATAGATTAGTGTTGGGAAGTAGGAGCTCCAGCAAACGGGGTTCAAATTCTGCCTCTTCTAGTTGCATGACCCTAGGGTATTATACAGCGTCTGTAAACCTCAATTTTGTATGTGTTAAATAAAGATAATATTAGTAACTGTCTCAGAGGAGTCAATGGAGGATTAAGTGAAGGATGACAACAGTGTTCCTTCCCTAAATATTAGCTATTATCATTGTTTCCTTGAAGAGGGGATAAGAGAGAATAGCTGGGGTGCCTGGGTGGCTCAGTCGGTTAGGTGTCCGACTTCGGCTCAGGTCATGATCTCACAGTTTGTGAGTTCGAGCCCCGCGTCGGGCTCTGGGCTGATGGCTCAGAGCCTGGAGCCTGTTTCCGATTCTGTGTCTCCCTCTCTCTCTGCCCCTCCCCCGTTCATGCTCTGTCTCTCTCTGTCCCCAAAATAAATAAACGTTGAAAAAAAAATTAAAAAAAAACGCTAAAAAACAAAAACAAAAAAACCCAAATGTGTTTATATTTCTTCATTGAGGATAAGCTTTCCGGTGAGGAGTTTTCTTCTTCTAAGACACAGTTTTGAACTGTCTTTTAAAATCAGGTAGGAGTTAAGCATGCAAGTTATGTTTTTTACCCTTTTGTTGTTTTATTTTTAGGAAATAAATCATGAGATTTTTTAATTAAGCTGTTTCTTTAGAGATTATTGCAGATTCATATGCATTGTAAGAAATAATATAGACACCCAGAGTGTACTTTTCCCAGTTCTCCTCCATAGCAGTATCTTGCAAAGCTATGGTACAATAAAACAGCCAGGATATTAACACTGATGAAGTAATTACAGAACATTCCCACTGCCACATGGATCCCTCACGTTGCCCTTTTATAGCCACACCCACTTTTTTTTTCACTGCCACCCCCTTTCACCCTTGGCAACCATTCATTTGTTTTCCATTTCTACAATTTTGTCTTTTCAAGAATGTTATCAACAGAATCGTACTGAATGTAATCTTTTTGGATTTTTTTTTTTCTCGGCATGATTCTTTGGAGATTCGTCCCAGTTAGGTGTATTAATAGTTCCTGCTTTTTTATTACTGAATAGCAATCCATGGCATGATGTATAACAGTTTGTTTGACCATGCACCTGCTGAAAAACATCTTTGTTGTTTCTAATTTGGGGCCGTTATGAATAAGGCTGATATAAACCTTCAGGTACAGACTTTATGCGCGTGTAAATCTTCACTTCTCGGGACTGTTACATGAGTGCAAAATAAACTTCTTCTCTGAGCCACTGACTATTTGGGTCTACTTGTTGTAGCATATCCATATACTCTGCCTACTTATCCTAAATAACACAAATATCTCTTCTGTATTGGCCGCTAAAGAGGTGATGATAAGAGCTATAAGTTCTTAAGTGCTTACTCAAATACAAATATTGTATATGACCACACTATAAAATTTGGTAATGGTAGTAGACATTTACCAGTTACTGACAACATACTAGGCACTATTCCAAGTGTCCCACCTAGTAATTCATATAACCTACAAAATCACCCTATAAGGCAGGTACTGTTTTCCCCCACATTTTACGGATGAGAACACTGAGGCAAAGAGGTTTAATGCCTAAGGACACCACGAGGAAGGACTAAAATTGGGATTAAAATTATAATAGACTGGTATCAAAGCCTTCCATTTTAATCAGTCTACTCTATTGCTTTCCCATTTTGCAGAATCTTTACAAATCATTATCAGATAGGTTCTGGAATTTCCAAGGAGACCCATAATAACCAGCATCCCTACATTCCACCAGGGGTTATATATGTTGGAATATAAAATAATAGAGTAAATAGGAGTCTAAAATATCATTTTTATTATTGATGTCACTAAATTGGGGAAGGTCATGTAGTGTGATAGCTGATGGGCGTATTCACTGAACTCCATAATTGGGCAGAATTATCCTCCCAATAAGGCAATGTTGAACTGGTTTAGGATCCCACCACCTACTGAGTCTTGTCTCAGTAAGACTGAAGATTGGAGGAACAGATGATAACTCACGTGTTCTATGGAAAAGCTTGCTCCCAAGAGGAAGGAAATCAAGTTACATATGCCATATTTTTGAGCTATATATGATACATATATATTCCTCTAATAAGTATATATTATTCCTCATGATACATATATATGTTTATATACAATGTAAATATATATATTTCTCTAGTCCTATTTTTCTGTTTTCCTTGGATAAATAGTTTTTAGTATTCTGTTTTAGCTCCTCTATTGACTTTTTTTTTAAGCTCATCTATTGACGCTTAGACTATATCTCTCTATGTTTGTCCTAGAAATTATGATATGAAGATTTAGGTTCACTATCTATTTTTGCACAATATTATAGTACTTCATGGAGAAATATAAGAACTTTAAAAAAATATAATTCAATTTAACCTCTTCACACCCTGTGATTTTTTTGTTTTATATTTCATATGTATAATATATGTTATGTATTATATATTTTAAATTATATACTTTTTAAATTACATATTTTAAATTATATATTATATATACATATATTTATATATACGTATATATACACATATGCACATATATTTATATATACATATATATACATATATACACATATATAAATTATATATTATATACATATATTATATATACATACATTATATATACATATATTATATATAATATATGTATATATATGCGTATATTATACATATACATATATATACATACATATAAGTTTTTCAGCCTGAAAAACTTCATTATTTTTGTACAATGGGTCTGTTAAGGTGAATTCTCTCTGCTTTTTGTTTTTTTTGAAATTGTCTTTATTTGACTTTCTTTTTTGAAAAAAAATTTAAAATTTATTTATTTATTTTGAGAGAGAGAGCAAGCAGGGGAGGGGCAGAGAGAGGGGGGAGAAAGAGAATCCCAAGCTCTGCACCATCAGCAAACTAGTCAAACCTAAGGAGGGGGTCATTGGAACCTCCAACCTATAACAAGTCAGGAACCTGAACTAGAAAGTCGGTGGTCCTGTGGGGCTGATCTTTTAACCTGTGGCATGTGAGATTACATCCAGGTAGACAGTATTAGAATTGAGTTCAGTTGTATGACACCCAGCTGGTGTGAGACATTTGCTTGTTGATGTGGGAAAACCCTGCCCCCCATATTGGAATCGGATGCAGAATAATTTTAGACATCTTTGCAGCTGTAGTTTTATCGGCCTGCTTCTTATCAGTAGAATTTGGGGCTGTAATAGTCTCCTATCATTTTACTCTCTCTATTTTTAGTCCAAGTTGACAGTGCTCCTTTCGAAACAATAGTCTCAAAAACCATAGATTTTCCTGGGTTCATTCCTTTAGACAAAAGCTGCACTCACAGATTTTTTTGAAAAAGCTCTATTCTATCTTGGGCTTCTTCTGAGAGAGATGGTTGAGGGGCAACGCCCTTAGATTTCCTAGAGGATCTGTGGTTTGATTAAGGCCTGTGAGGCACACCCTTAATCTCTTGAAAAGGCTCTTTACTTGGCTGAACACTATGACTTTTGATCTTTCTGAAATTTTAGTAAAAGATCGCATAGCCACATCCTCAGCTTTTTCTCTGGAGTGCACTTTTTCTTAGAGTGTTCGGAAGCTGTCTCTCAATATTATCATGTTTTACTGTTTGAAGAGGCTAAGAATTTTCAAAATCACCATATCTTGGTAGTTCAACAGTTTTTCCAATTTATCTCTCTTTTCACACACTTTATTCCAAGTAGCAAGAAGAAACCAAGTAGCATCTTCAACACTTTGCCTGGAAGTATCCTTAGATAACTGAGTTCATCACTTACAAGTTCCACTTTCCACAGAATTTCAGAAGACGGCTGTGCTAAGCTCTCTGTCACTATCTAACCGGGGTCCTCCTTCTCCCAGTTTCTAACGTGTTCCTCACTTCCTTTTCAGTCCTCACTGGCATATCCTTTTTTTTTTAAATTTTTTTTTTCAACATTTATTTATTTTTGGGACAGACAGAGACAGAGCATGAACGGGGGAGGGGCAGAGAGAGAGGGAGACACAGAATCGGAAACAGGCTCCAGGCTCTGAGCCATCAGCCCAGAGCCCGACGTGGGGCTCGAACTCACGGACCGCGAGATCGTGACCTGGCTGAAGTCGGACGCTTAACCGACTGCGCCACCCAGGCGCCCCCTCACTGGCATATCCTTAATGTCCAGATTTCTATCAACAGTCTGTCCAGAACGATTTAAGCTTTCTCGGCCGTGCCCTTCCAAATTCCTCCAGCCGCTGCCACTCCAAAGCCACTCCCTCATTTTTAGACATTTCTTAAATTGACACTCTGCTTCCATTACCAAAAGCTGTATCAGTCATCTTATGCAACGTAACATTACCACAAACTTAGCGACTTAGAACACAACACACACACATATTATCTTTCAATGCCGGTAGATCGGGAGCCTGGGCATGGTTTAGCTGGCCTCTGTAATCAAGCTGTTGGCCAGGAATAGGTTCTCATCTGGGGAGGTATATGCTTCCAAAATCATTCATTTGTTGGCAGATTTCAGTTCTTTGTGACTGTAATACTGAGGAATTGTGTTTCCTGGTGGCTGCTGGCCAGAAATTGCCCTCCGCTCCAGTGGTGAGCTGCAGTTTCTTGCCATGTGGGGAAGCAACATGGCTGTTGGCTTCCTCAGAGCTGCAAGGGAATGAGAGATTCCTGTACGATGAGTGCTACAATTTTATGTAGTGTAATCACATAATCATACACACATCATCAGATGCATCCCACCACCTTTGCTGCATTTTATTGGTGAACGCAAGTCACAGTTCATGTCTTCAGTCAAGGGAAGGAGATGATGTAAGAGTACGAATACCAGAAAGTAGGGATTCTAGAGACCACCCTGTATCTGTCTGCCACAGTGACCCAGTAGGCTGTATCCTTATAATTCAAGGCCAGTTTAATATTCAACAATTAATCAATGTAATTTCCCATATTAACAAACTACAAAGAAAAACCACTGGCTCATCTCCATAATTACAGAAAAAATATTTTAAGAAACCTAAAACTCATTTTGAATAAAAGTTCTTAGCACTGGAAATACAAATGAACTCTCTCAATTTGATAAAGGGCATCTACAACAGAGCCTCCAGCTAACCATTATGCTTAATAATAAAACACAGAATGATTTTCCCATAGGATAAGGAGAGGGAGTGAGAGAAAGAGACAGAGATAGACAAAAAGAGACAACAATGTCTCTGAGATCTGGGGGGCAATATCAAGCAATCTTTTATACATGTACTTGGAGTCCATGAAGACAGGAAAGGAGGAAAGTGAGAACAGAACAAAAGAAATATTTGAAGAGATCCAGCAAAAAAAAAAAATTGGTAAGATTGAAGAAAGACATAACCTACAGATTCAAGAAACTCAATGAGTTCAATGCAGGATAAATATTATAGTCAAATTGCTAAGAAACAAAGATAAAGAACAAGTCTTAAAAGTACCCAGAAGGGGAGGGGGGGCGGGGAGCACAGAAAGTGGAACAACCACACAGAAAAAAATCAAGCACTGGAAGCATGAAGAAAATGGAATTATGTCTTCAAAGTGCCAAATGATAAACTGAAATAATTTGCCCAGAACTCTATATCAAGAAAGGAAGGTCAGGGGTGCCTGGGTGGTTCAGTTGGTTAAGCATCTGACTCTTGATTTCGGCTCAGGTCATCATCTCACAGTTCCTGAGTTCGAGTGAGGACCTCCTTGTTAGGTTTGATTAATTTGCCAGAATGGCTCACAAATATAACCCAGGACAGATATAACCCAGGAAGAGCTAGATGGAAGAGATAAATAAGGCATTGTATGGGGAAATGGTGTGGAGCTTCTGTGCTCTCTCCAAGCACACCTCTCTCCCCAAATGTCACCATGTTCACCAGCCCAGAAGCTATCTGAACCCTTTCCTTTTAATTTTTATGGAGGCTTCATTTCATAGGTATGATTGATTCAATCACTGGCCATTGTTTTTTTAAATCAATCTCCAACCCCTCTCCCCTCTCAGTAGGTTAGGGAGTTGGGAACAAAGGTCAGACCAAAAATTCCAAAATTCTAGTCACATATTGGCTCCCCTGGCAATCGGCCCCCATCCTTTTGTTACATGGGGACTTTCCAAAAGTCACCTCATTAACATAACCAAAGAAAGCTTTATTACCCTCATCATTTTGGAAATTTCAAGAGTTTTATGAGCTCTGAAATGAGGATGAATAAGTGGATACAAAGTCCAAATATGTATTTCTTTCTATAAATCACAATATCACAATGTGTGACCTTTCATTTAAAAAAGGAAGAATAATTCAGAAGATAGAACTAAGTTCCTAGGAAGCTGATTCTAGAGCCATGGAGAAATATTCCCAAGCATTGAAATCTAATCAAAGAACTCAACATTTTCCCAGCTAAATTTCAGAATTACTGTGGACCAATGACTCCTTTTTACCTTCCATTTTCTCCTTTTTGAACAAGAATGTTTATAGCTGTTGCCCTATGCCTCTCCCACAATTATCTGTTTGGTGTGTTGGGGGAAGATAATTTGTATCTCTACTTTACAGGTTTACAGAGGAACCATGCCCAAGGGCCTCACCTATACCTAGCCTAATTCAGATAATGCAATTTTGGGCGTGGAACAGTTGCTATAAAAAGATTAGATTTTTGGGGATTTGGGGGATGGGTAAATATATTTTATGTATGGGAGGGACATGAATCATTAAGGGCCAGAGAGAAGACAGTGGCAGACAGACTTTGATGATCCCCACTACCTATATTCATACTCTTGCATTACCACCCCGCCCCGAACATGGATGGGACCTGTGACTTCCTCCTAACGAATAAAATATGGTAGAGATGATGGAATGTATGTGATTTCATGTGTATGATTATATTACATAAGACTGTATCACCTGTTTCTCTGGAGTCTCTCACTCCCTTGCTGGATTTGAGGAAGAAAATGGCCATTTGGAGAAATTTCTGATGACCAGGAACTGTGGGTGGCTTCTCAGAGCAAAGACAGTCTCTTCTGCAAATCATGTTGGGAAAACTGGACAGTGACATGCAGAAGAATGAACCTTGACAACTTTCTTACACCATACACAAAAAAAACTCAAAATGGATGAAAGACTTAAATATAAGACAGGAAGCTCTCAAAATTCTAGAGGAGAAAACAGGCAATGACCTCTTTGACCTCAGCTGCAGCAACTTCTTACTCAACATGTCTCTGGAGGCAAGGGAAACAAAAGCAAAAATGAACTATTGGGACCTCATCAAAATAAAAAGCTTCTGCACAGCAAAGGAAACGATCAGCAAAATTAAAAGGCAACCGATGGAATGGAAGAAGATATTTGCAAATGACATATCTGATAAAGTGTTAGTATCTGAAATCTAGAAAGAAGTTATCAAACTCAACACCCAGAAAAACAAGTAATCCAGTGAAGAAATGGGCAAAAGACATGAATAGACCTTTTTCCAAAGAAGACATCCTTTTGGCTAACAGACACGTGAAGAGATGCTCAATGTCACTCATCATCAGGGAAATACAAATCAAAACCACAATGAGATACCACCTCACACCTATCAGAATGGCTAAAATTAACAACTCAGGCAACAACAGATGTTAGTGAGGATGTGGAGAAAGAGGAACCCTTTTGGGGGTGCCTGGGTGGCTCAGTTGGTTAAGCGTCTGACTTTGGCTTAGGTCATGATCTCACTGTTCCTGAGTTTGAGTCACTTGTCAGGCTCTGTGCTGACAGCTCAGAGCCTGGAGCCTATTTCAGATTCTGTGTGTCTCTCTCTCTGCCCCTCCCCCATGCACACTCTGTCTCTATTTCTCAAAAATAAATAAACATTAAAATATATATATTTTTAAATATCTTATAAAAAAAAAAAAAGAGGAACCCTTTGTACTGCTGGTGGGAATGTAACCTGGTTCAACCACTCTGGAAAACAGTATGGAGGTTCCTCAAAAAATTAAAAATAGAACTATCCTATGACCCAGGAATTGCACTACTAGGTATTTATCCAAAGGATACAGGAGTGCTGATTTGAAGGGGCACATGAACCCCAATGTTTATAGCAGCACTATCAACAATAGCCAAAGTATGGAAAGAGCCGAAATATCCATCAACTGATGAAATATATATATGTGTGTATATATATATATACATATGTGTATATATATGTGTGTATGTATATATATATGTGTGTGTGTGTATAAATATATATATGTGTGTATATATATATATACATATATATATATATATATATATATAATGGAATATTACCTGACAATCAAAAAGAATAAAATCTTGCCATTTGCAGCAACATGGATGGGACGAGAGTGTATTATGCTAAGAAAAATAGGTCAGTCAGAAAAAGACAAATCTCATATGATTTCACTCATATGTGGAATTTAAGAAAAAAATCCAGATGAATATAGGAGAAGGGAAGCAAGAAAAAGATAAAAACAGAGAGGGAGACAAACCATAAGAGACTTAAATACAGAGAACAAACTGAGGGTTGCTGGTGAGGTATTGGGCCGGGGGATGGTCTAAATGGGTGATGGGTATTAAGGAGGGCACTTGCTGGGATGAGCTCTGGGTGTTATATGTAAGTGATGAATTACTAAATTCTATTCCTAAAATCATTATTATACTATATGTTAACTAGCTTGGATTTAAATTAAAAAAATAAATTTACTCAATAAAAAAAAAACGAAAAGAAATAGAAGCCGCAAAGAACTGAATTCTGCCAAAAAATGTATGAGTTTGTAAACAGATCCTTCCTCAGTCAAGCCTCCATATCAGAACTTTGATGTAATGGGCTATGGTAGCCACAAATATATGTCCATTTCTTACTCTCCAGAACCTATTGAATGGGATATTTGCAGATGTGATTGAGTTAAAAATCTTGACAAAGGGATATTTGCAGATGTGATTAAGTTAAAAATCTTGAGGTGAGGAGATTGTTTAGAATTGTCTAGGTGGGCCTTAAATGTCCTTGTAAATGTCTTATTTTAGTGGGTTTTTTAGGGTTTTAGTATAAACCTCTAACATCACTTTCGGATAATATTATACCACTTCATGTGTTCTATACTTTATAACAGTGTGTTTCCTTTCCTTCTCTCCTGGCCTTTGGTCTATTGTCCTGCATTTTACTTTCACATGTTAAAATTTCCCTCTTTATTTTCATTTAAACAGTAGATTACTTTTAAAAAGATCTAAATAGGGTGCCTGCGTGGCTCAGTCGGTTGAGCCTCCTGCTTCTGCTCAGGTCATGATCTCACAGCTTTTGAGTTCGAGCCCCATGTCGGGCTCTGTGCTGACAGCTCAGAGCCTGGAGCCTGCTTCAGATTCTGTGTCTCCCTCTCTCTCTGCCCCTCCCCTGATCATACTCTGTTTCTCTCTCTCTCAAAAATAAATAAGCATTAAAAATTAAAAAAAAATAAAAAGATCTCAATAAAATAGTACTGTCTTCCTCATGATTTACTATCGACAGTCTTCTTTTCTTTGTGTAGAATATAATTCCCTCTGGTATCATTTGCCTTTAGCCTGAAAGACTCCTGTTGGTATTTCTTGTATTATTCTTAGTTTTTCTAAGTCTGAAAAAAAAAAAAGATTTATTTGCCAACACTTTCAAATTATTTTTCCACTGGGTATGGAATCCTTGGTTGACAGTTTTCTTTTCTTTCTTCTTTTTTTTTTTCCTTTCTACAAATTAAAGATGTTGCTGTACTTTCTTCTCACTTGCGTTCTTCCCAATAAGAAACCTGTTGTCATCTTTATATATAACTTGTTTTGGGGGGGGGGAGGGCTGCTTTTCAGCTTTTCTCTATATCATTGGTTTTATGCCATTTGATGATGATGTGGTTTTTAATTTTCTTTACGCCTTTTGTGCTCGGAGTTTGTTGAGTTTCTTGGATGTGGGAGATTATAGTTTTCATACAATTGGATTTATTTTGTTTTCTATTATTTTTTCACATATTTTTTTCTACCTTTCACTGTCTCTTCCTCTTCAGGGACTGCAATTACATATGTATTAGTTGACTCACAGTTTTTCTATCATTCACGGATGCACTCTTCATTTTTTTATTTTTTTATCTCTTTGTGTCTCATTTTGAATGGCTTCTATTAACATATCCTCAAGCCTGCTAATCTTTTGTTCTGATATGTCCAATCTGTCATTAATACCACCAGTGTGTTTTCATGTCAGACGTTGTAGTTTTCATTTCTAAAAGTCTGATTTAGTGTTTGTTTGTTTTTTTAAATATCTTCCATGTGTCTATTTTTTTGAACTGTGCAATACAGGTATAATAATTGTTTAATATCCATTTATGGTAACTTTAAATGTATCTTTCCTGGGTCACTTTTAATGGATTCATTTATATTTTTTTTATTATGTGTATCATATTTTCTTGATTTCTTTTACATTTTATTATATGTGTCATATTTTCTTGATTTCTTTTACATGCCTGGTAATTTTATATTGTATTAATTATGAATTTTACCTTATATATTTATTTTCAGGTGATTCCCTCCCCCACCCCCACCCCCCCCCCACCCCCGCCTCAGAGAATTCACAGCCTCATGCACTGATCAGTACTCTGCGGAATACTCATGGAGGAGCCTCTGCAGCCGTCCAGAGTTCTTTCTTTATGCAGCTGTCCCCTCTGGTACTCTGTCTTACCAACGGTAGCTAACTTGCTCTCCTTGAATGTTCAGCTCCATCTCCTAAATTCAGAGTCTTCTGGGTTCTATTTGGGTTGTCCTTCCCCATGTCACAGGCTAAAAACATTTATAAGGCAAAACCTGGCCATTCCTAGGACTCACCACTTATTTTCTGTGTTTGAGGAATTACTGTTTTCTGGTGCTTACTGCCCAGTGTCTTGAAAACCTTTGTTTTATGTATTTTTTTTTCCCAGTTATTTTTTGTTTCACACAGAAGGGTAAATCTAGTCCCTGTTACTCCCTCTCGGTTATAAGTAGAATCTCACTAGCATTTCTCTTGCTTCTTTTTCATTGTTTCCATCCCTCTACTTTTTCTCCATGTTGTTTCCTTTTGCACTATATCCTTTTGCATATTTATCACTGTTATTTAAAAATTCCTACTTGCACCATCTGCAGGTGTGTTTCTATTGGCTATGACCTCTATTGACCATAGGTCCCTTTTTTCATCTTCAAATGTGTCATAGTTTTTAATGTATGCTGAACATTTTATAGAACAGGACACTAGCAAAAGAAGTAAATAATATTTCTAAGAAATATCCTATCTCTTCCGTGAGGCTCCAAACTTGGAGAGCCGAGTCCATGTGATATGTAGTCAGCTTGGGTCTGAACTTGTTTCAGTTTTAGTCTGATTCAGTTCCCCACTGGTTTCAAATGTTTTGAGAGAGGTTACTTTTTCCCTTTGGCAGATCTTAGAATCTGAGCACCTGAGAGAGTCCAGAGATTTCTTTATGGTATACCCAAAGATGACAATGTTCTAAGCCACAGGAGATCTTTCTTTGCCTGGTGTCAGGGTCACTGGGAAGCTCTCTGGAACTACTCTCAGGTTTCTGTTCTGCTGAAATGTGAAAGCCTAGAGTTACTGTTCCCTTGCCCATTTAGTTATTGAAAGTCCACAGTGCCTCAGATGCTCTCTCAGCTCTCCCACCCTGCCCCCCACCTTTAGAAGGCAACTGCATCCCACTTGGGTAAGATCTCTCATGCCTCATGGGGGAATCTGTCTCAGTTCTCTGCCCCCAACCTTCAGCACATTGTCCATTAACTTGGTGAAAACCTATATTAAAAAGTTGAAGGGTGGGAACAGATTCACTTTGTGGCTGGTCCTCTTTGGCATTCTAATTTTTCACATTGTCTCAAACCCACTGCAATTTCTTACAAGTTTGGTAGATTTCTCTCTACCATGTAGAGTATCTTTCTCCTCTTCCCATTGATTCACCTTGTTTGGTTGTTATGGTAAGAGTGGCAGCCTCTTTTTACTTTCTACATCAGAATCAGAAACAGAGGTACCCTAAACCTTTCTCTTATTATGCCATTTTATAGAAAATGAAATGAGTCACTTTCTCACAGAAGTTTAGTTTTCTTGTCATAGAGGAAATTCCATTTTCCATTGAGTTTGCCTAACTTTCATGAGGGCTGGGAGGGCTGGGACAGAGAACTGGGATTTTGAGATTTGGAAGGAAATGTAGGGACCATCCTGCCTAATTCCCTGCTGATGCTACTTACTTGGGAACTCTCCCACCAACATAGTTTTGTGTGGGTGTTTTTTATTGTCTATGTGTCTATGTGTGATTGTCTCTGGCTAAAGTTGACACAGCAATTCCCACTGTACAGTGGCTTATTTCTTCTCTCTGAATTTTGAACATTAAGCCAAATAAACATCCAGAAAACTTTCCATGTGCTCAATCAGCTTTGTCTGGTCTGGCTTACACTCTGGACTTGGATTGGGCCATCTTTTTTTTTTTTTTTTTTTTTCCAGAATAGATGTATCCATATGCATCTAGTATTTCTGTGCTCGTTTGATTACTAAGTTGCCTCATTGGGACTCGGGAGGGCAGTTGCTTGTTTGTTTTGTTTTTGAACACATATCCATTAGTTTTTGTTTTGTTTTGTTTTTGACTTGGTGGTCTGTTGTGGAAATAAAAGTTTAGAAGAAGCCCAGCTCATGGTAACAGACAAACACTCTTTAATAATGACTTTTTATATGTTTAAAAACAGGACCTATAAATCCTGAATGATTTGTCATTTTATTGGCCAAGTGGAAATGTGCTGTGGTTAATGTAGTTATACAAAATTATGTTACTTGTTTCCTCACAGTGGCAGTAAGTACTAATAGGAAACATGTGACTTTACTCACTTATAAGGCACAAATTAGCACATCCTGTGACCGCTGTAGAATTTGGCCATGATAAGAGAATGCTAGTGTATCATCGTAAAGTGAAAGCCTCTTCTCTGATCTTAGCAGATCCATATCCTGTTGGCCATTTTGAGCTTCAAAAAAAAAAGAAACAATTAAAACTTACCAAAAGTTGGTATTACCTGGAAGCAATCATAAGCTTCAAGTATAAATGAAGTACCTATCATCATGATTGCCAGGCACTGCATGAGGTCCTCCACATACATGATCTCATTTAAATCTCCTTCCATCCTTGACTAGTAGCCTCTAAATTAAAACTTCAATTTGACTGATGAGGAAGCTGGGAGCATTTCAAGGTCATAAAGCTAGTGAGTGAGGATCCAAAATCAGGTTTTCTCTGAGACCATACTGCCTTCCACCCCACGGGCAGATTTTTCTCATCCATCTTCTCTTCTCCTCTGCACACTTCCCTCCTTAATCAGCAAGATCTCCCTCCCATCCTGGTTAATCAGAACCCAGCTGAGTACCTTCCACAGGCAGAGCAGTAATAGTACCATTCTCCTCTTCCAGTTCCCTATCGTTCCCCTTTATTATCTCAGCCATCTTGGGGCGCCTGGGTGGCTCAGTCGGTTGAGCATCTGACTTCGGCTCAGGTCATGATCTCACAGCTCACGAGTTCAAGCCCCACATCAGGCTCTGGTGCTGACAGCTCAGAGCCTGGAGCCTGCTTCGGATCCTGTGTCTCCTCTCTCTGCCCCTAACCCACTCGCATTCTGTCTCTGTCTCTCTCAAAAATAATCATTTGAAAACAATTATTATCTCAGCCATCCACTTTCCTATCACCCTGCCCACACCTAGTATATTCGAGCAAATGCAGACCTGGCAGAGAAGGGGCCAAGTCAAGGTTCAGGTCTACGATGAAACATGAAAGCTCCACCATTAGGGTCACTGCTTGGGTAGACAAAGGACGACAGGAACAGAAATCAGAACAGTGATCACCTTTGACATGGGAGAGAGACTACAAAGATCATTTCTGGGGTGGTGGAAATGTTTTAAATCTTTTTCAATGCTGTTTGCAAGAGTATATACATTAGGGAAAACTACACAAATCTACACATAAGAGGTAGCTATTTTAAGTATAAAATTATACCCCAGTAAAAAATTTTTAAATAGTATTAAAAAAAAAAAAAAGCAAGTGCTATGGCCTGGATGGCTACCTTTTATTTATTTTTAAAATTTTATTTAAGTAGTCTTCACACCCAAGTGGAGAGCTCAGTGTGGGACTGGAATTCACAACCCTGAGATCAAGACCTGTGCGGAGACCAAGAGTTGTACACTTAACTGACTGAGCCACCAGGTGCCCCTGGATGGCTACATTTTAAATGGTGTGGCTTTGGCTTTGAGGGCCTGCTCCAGTCCTCACCCATGTGCTTAATTATGCTCTAGTTATGCCCTTGAACTAGCTAGTTGACCCTTGGTCCCCATCAGAAGACTTGACTTCCACCAGTTTACCCCATATGTTTACCTTCCCACAATTTACTGCTCCTATAAGCCCAACCCGCTTTCCCTTTGTCTTGTCACTTCCCCACAATTTACTGCCCTTTGTTAAAATGGTACATAAGCATTCCAAGTTTAACCACTTCTTTGGGAGTTCATTTCTTTTCTGTGAAGTCCTCAACGCACATAAACTTTAAAATATTATCATCAAATAAAATCTGTAGGCCTTTTCTTAATCTATTGTGGGTTTTTGTTTTTGGTTTTGTTTTTTGTTTGTTTGTTTTGGTCAGTCTAATGTGCGGGCTCTAGCTGAGGGATTTAAGAGGGTAGAGAAAAACTTTTCCTCCTGAGGTTCGAGGACACCAGGTGAAGAAGAATCCACGTGCCGTAAGTAGCGCCTAAGGTTTTAAAAGGAAAGGGAGGCAGAGTGCAGAGTCATGGATGTGGCACCAAAGCAGGTGACCCTCTGTAAAAGGTGCTCTGGTTCCGGGCATTACCCAAGAGAGGACAGACCAGCCCTGCTTGTGCTTTTCTAGAAACTCTCACAGCCAAGGGCAAGGGCTGTGGACTGGCAGCCTTCCCCAGTAAGTTAATGCCCCCACTGCCCCTGCTTCCTTCCTTCCTTGGGAAATGCTGGTTCTCAAACCTCAAAGGCCCCCGGCCCTTGGAAGGAGTAAGTGAACAGCTTCCTGAGGCATCAGACAAAGGCAACCCCTTAACCCTAGCAAGAGTGGCTCAGGGCAAGCCAGGGCTTTGGCTTCTAAAGAACTGATGAGCATTACCGTGCCATTGCAGGCCCAACCCTGCCATGGAGCAGTAGAAATGCCAGAACTACCCTGTCCCCTCTCTTCCTCTCCCCACTCCCTCTCTTTGTCATCTTCCAACTGGCTGGCCTTTGATCTCAGCACAGAAAACTCAGGCCCATTATAAACCTGTTTACACTCTAATGACAAGAATACAGACACAAGTAATTAGAGATGAAAATTAAATGGCCTAGCCCAACTCCCCAGAAGAACCAGGAAGGGCGGTCTGGATGAGTCAACCAGCTCAGGCAACAGGAGTTTGCTTCAGGCAATCTAGGATGTGGCTTTATTTTTCCCCAGATCCTTTCTTTGTAGCAAAATAACTCAGTGAGGGCCACTTCAACAAATCTGTGAAGCCCTCTACCTGTGTCCAGTCTCCCCCTTGAACAACAATTTCTGAACAGCTCCACAAAGCTCTTGTCCCAGTTCAGGTGCCCGGTGAGCTCCAGACTTCTCCCTCCCTGTCTGATTTCGGGAATAAACGCTGGTATCAGTCATGTACACCTTAGTGAGAATTCCTTAAAATTTTGTTTTAAAGTCTAGTGTGTGACAACCACTCTGAGTTGACAGAACTGAACTAAAACAATCACCCCTGATATCAACATCGAGGAGAAAGGCAGCACGTACCAAATCCATTTTAAACTGTCTTGCTGGGTAATAGCTGCAAAAGTCATGTTCTGGAAAGTGCAAAACACCAATTTCACTTACACACTAGGCCAGGAGTAATTGGTTTCTGTCTGCAGGCATTGCATTGAACTAGTGTGCTCTAACAGGAAGGCTGCACCCATGTTTGAGTCCTTTTTGCACAATAACCTGTTATTTTGTAATTGGTATAATATTCTCTTAGGGCTCTGATTCTATGTTTAAAAAGAAGTACTGAAAACAAGGAGTTTTTTCTTTCTTTCTTCTTCTTCTTTTT
Organism: Lynx rufus; assembly: GCF_022079265.1. Taxonomy (NCBI): domain Eukaryota; kingdom Metazoa; phylum Chordata; class Mammalia; order Carnivora; family Felidae; genus Lynx; species Lynx rufus. The sequence goes on along the minus strand of NW_025814889.1, from coordinate 26,737,778 downwards.
TTTTTTTTTTTTTTTTTAATGACCGAATCCAACACTATTACCAACCATCCCAAACTGAGTCGCTTTCAGTTACCAGGAAAGAGATTAAGTGGTCTATACCAACTTTGCAGCTCTTTGCTCGGAAGCATGAACCAGTATCAGGGTCAAGCGCATAGGCAGCATCTTTCATTACTGTGAGGCAAGCCTCCAGTCAAACCATCAGAGTGGAGCCTTCTGGTCTCCAGAAAGTCATTATGTACTTGGGATTATCATTAATTTTCTCTCCCTCAAGTGCTTCTGATGAATGTGAGGGCTGTGGGCTAAAGCCGGTCTATGCATTCACTGATAAAAGGTTCTGTGTTCAATTTTCTCAAAGTGCCCTTAGAGAATCCCCAATTTCCTGCCTCTTCCTAAGAAGAAACTGAATTCACCCTGCCTTCAAAAAGGGAGAATTGAATCCTCTTGGTGTACAGGCTTCCTGGAGTTTTGGCAGGACAGGCTACTGGGGTATTTCGAGACTTGGAACCTTTGCAGGCCAGTCTCTTTTGGGGAATGGCAGTGTAGATAAGGCTGTTATTATTTATTGCAGACTGCAGAACTACATAATGTCCATTTGACTTCTGTTTCTCCATTCCATTTTCTCTTAGCCCAGCCTCGACCTACCTCCCGTGAATCTTATGCAAGCTCCTACAAGCCCTGCCGAGCCCACTTTTAGCTTTCTCTGCTGGAGTCCACACTGCCCAGGGCTCCCCTGACTCACCCCATCCTTTTGGCCACGTCTTCAGATGTCACGTTTGATGGAAGGCATCAGCTCCCTCAGACACACGGGGGATGCATCTGGTGCATTACTGCAAGAATACACCCCATCCGCTGGGCTCCTTTTTGTTAGGCAAGGGAGGCAAGGACACAGAAGCTCCCAGTAGAAGTGGCTTTGAGCAAACAATGGGTTCACACATAAAGCCCTGTGGTATCATCTTTTATGAAGCCATAGGGATTTGGGGGCACTAGTTGTCAAGCTTTATATTGTTTAATTAAGTTATTGTCATGAGCTAAGATGAGCCGTAGATGTGTCCAGGGTATTGAAACAATGCCTTTTGTGTGGGGCCCGTGTGAAAGAACACTCTGGGGCTTTGTGCACAACGACTTCCCGTCTCCCAGGGCCCCGGTGTGTTGTTCCTCCACCACTGTCTAGGCTACTGCTGCGTCCAGGGTGTTCCTTGTGGTGTTTCAGCCACTGCTATTAACATCTGCCGAAGAGGCCATGCGTTTCCTCCTTGTCGTGTAAATAAAGGCCACCTCATGGAAGCCAGCGTTGTCCGACACCTGCTGAAACTCCACGCTCACAGCTGCAAAGAGCAGTACGAACAAGTTGCACGTTCAAGCAGAAGAGCTCTGCCCACAGACGGCGAAGCCCCAGAATTTCCATAAAAGCTCTGATTAGTTCAAACGTATCCACCATATAACAGACCTAGCAGGGTCTTGGTTTGCTTTTGTTTCATTATCCAAATATATGATTACAGCTTGGACACCAGACTGTAGCATCTAGATCTCAACCCAGTAGTCTGGACATCAGGGTCAGGGAAGAAAGTCAGCTCCATAGAGAAACTCTGCCCTCAGGCCTCCGGGAACTTTAACAGTATTCCCGGGCACTTCCTGAGTAAGGAGTTTCCCCGAGTGGCTCAGATGAGCCATCCTGGTCTTGGACAGAATCAAGGCATTTCTTCAAGAGAGCTAGGAGTCAAACGGTTATAAATTCTGTGCCAGGTGACAGGAGACATAGGCACAATTCGGACCCTCATGGGCTCCCGGATCTTGGTAAAGTATCCTCCGAGTTTGAAGTTTGTATTATTAGAGGTTTTTGGACAGTCCTCTGGAGAATTGTTGGGTTTTTTTTTTTTTTTTTGGAAGAACCTCAAGGATATAGGAATCAAGAGAGAAGCCTGGGTGAGCCTCTCTACCTGCCCTCTGTATTACCCTGAGCATCCCCGGCCTGACCTCTCTTGTAGATGGTGGCTGAGCAGGATTTGTTTCGAATAAAGATTTTTTGCTGTGTACAAAATACTACCATAGGACAGCTTGAAAGCTTCTGGACACTGTCGAAGGCCTCACCCATTCTAACATTCGAAGATCGGGGGACTTTATGGCTATATTGACGTGTGGACCCCGTAGCTTAAATTCTCACTGAGGGACAGGTGAGTACATCCTGTGGTCATGGTTAGGGGGAGGCAGAGGCTGCAAGGATGCACCGGCCAGGCCTGGGTCTTGGGAAGTGATGCACCAAGCCAGCCTTGTTTGGGAGCAGATCATAGCAGAGCTTAAAGAAGACTGTTGTTAATGAGGCAAGAAATTTCATTAGACCCCATTGCCTTACAGAGAAGAAAAAAGTTGGAGATTTCTGTAGGTGTAGATAAGGAGTCTTTTCAGATCCCTGTCTTCCACTCCTCAACCTGCACAACCCCCCAGCCTTGCTGAGGTAACTGTCAAAGACATTCAGTAGGCTTGGGACACTCTGTAGGAAGTCGTTGTAGCGTGTGAGTCAACAATTTTTGTCCTGGATTCTCTAACAAGTTCAGGTAATCTCTTACTATTTCTTTTTCCTAACTGCCCCTCCCTCCAGCCCATTAAACTGCTATCCCCTTACTAACCTGGACAAAACATCTAGTCCACAACTCCAGAATGTCAGCACCTCAGGAAGAACATGACATGGCAGTAGCATTTACAATACAAAAAGCCAGTCTGTCATTTAAAAGATTAGTCAGCTTAAGAAAGGTCTTTGGCACATAAAACATCAAACAACTGATTCATTGGCCTGAAAATTTTTTTTCAATAAATTCTTTTGAAGTTAGGTAGACATAACGTATGCGTGGCAATGCAAACCAAAAATGCTATGTCATTGAGGCACTGTGTATTCAGTATTGGTTACCGCACATACAAATTTCAGACACAGTAGGAAATCTGATGTGCCCTTTCAAAAAGGAACTTGTAGAATTAAGCCTTTCATCTGCCTTGTGATGTGATTTGCATATTGTTTCTATATTATTGTATATTCAGTCATGAATGCTTCGTGAAAGAATAACTGTTTCATTACTGTAACTGTACTCAAATTCAAGACTCGGGGCCAGAAAAATGTGACATTAAACTTGTTTTAAGATAAAGACATCCTATTGACCAGGGGAAAGGTCCATGAGTCAGATGACATAGATTCTAGTCCTGGATATTACTGTGTATCTGCAGAGAGAATTTCTCTGCTTCTCTTCGTTGAAAGCCTTGCTCAGGCTTAGTTAGGAGCTTGAGTGTGGAATCAAAGAAACCTAGGTTTGCATCATTTATAAGCTGAGTGATATTGGACAGGTTACTCAACCGCTCCAAGTCTCAGTTTTATCACCTATAAAATGGGCATAATAATCATACCTATTTCATGAGGGTAGGGTAAAGATTAAAGACCATACAGAAAATGTTCAGTAAGTGGTCATTGTTATTATTGACCTTGATTTCCTTCATAGTGCTGATTTTGTGTAAGACTGCCTCCAAGATTCTTTTCATTTTTAAAATGCTATGATCCTCAGGCTTGTCAAATTTAGCCTTCTTCCTTAGGGTTCAAGACATATAGTTGGTCCCAGGAGTCCTGTTGTGGATAGCCCAATTCTTGCTGGGGTGACCATGGTGAGGTTCTAATGCACCTGCCTTCAGGCACTCAGAATAGGCTGGGACAAAGCGTTTGGCAAAGAAGATGAAGGCTGTATTGGAGATTCTTCAGTAAGACACTGAAGGTGCCAAACTAGAGGTATGGGCTATAGACCATAAATCAGGCAAGAGAGACTCAGCCCAGACTAGGTTGGCAGGGAGGATATAAGGTCAAGGAGGGACAAGAAGTGGGGATTAAAGTGAGGAACTCAGGGGAACCTGGGTGGCTCAGTTGGTTGAACATCTGACTTCGACTCAGGTCATGATCTCGTGGTTCATGGGACCGAGCCCCACGTTGGGCTTTAAGCTGGTGGTGCAGAGCCTGCTTCAGATTCTCTGTCCCCCCTCTCTCTCTGTCCCTTCACCACTCGTACTGTCACTCTCTCTGTCTCTAAAAGAAATAAACATTAAAAAAAAAAAGTCAGGTACTCAGCCAAGAGTTCCTAGCTCGAGAGAAGCACATGTAGACGAGACTCATGCAAAGGAGGAGGTCCTTGGTGACAGCTTAAAGTGTTTGCTTTTCAGTCTGGAAGGAGCTATTGCTGGTGTCCTGCTACCCAAAGTGTGTGTCCTGTGGACCAGTAGCATCTGATTGCCTCAGACTTGGTTGGAAATGGAGACTCTCGTGCCTTAATCCAGATCTACAGAACTAGAAAGTGCATTTTGACAGGACTCCAAGCTGGAGGGGTAGATGAGTGATGCTCAACCTGTCACTTTAATCAATTCCTTTGAGATAGAGATAACTATATTAAGATTTTTTTTTACAAAATCCAAACAAGAAACATTTTCTAAGGAATAGGGAAGCATTCAGCCAAGAAATGTAAACAGGGAAACCTATTTTTAGGTTTGTTTTTCCAAGAAGCAAAGTTTAAAAGGTGTCTTATAAATATGTTTTTCTTATGTGGTACAATAAGCCACCATCAACTAGTGGGGATTGCAGAATACAGCCAATACCAAGTTGTCTGTGAGCTTATGGAGACTTGCCACCAATCAAAGGGATGGAGTTGCCCCACCGAGAAAATCCAGACGGAATTCTGTCAAATGATCCCATGACTCTCTGCTTTCTTAGTATGAAGGACCTTTCTGGAGGACATCAAAAGTCAGATTCTCCCCATGAGAGGCTAATAACCTTTGGTGTCAGGACACCCTGATGGGGCCCATCAAGACCTCACTCCAGGCAAAACTGTGAGATATGCAAGTTTGACCTTCTATGTCTTGCCGTCTCTCTCACTTTGCTCTCTGGCTCATGACACTCACTTGTTTTATGGTTAAGGAATCTAAGGTTAGGTAATTCACCCAATGTGACAACTCTTGTGGTTCCCAGAACTCAAATTTGAATGGGGATCTCTGTTTCCTCAAAGCTTTGGGTCTTGCCTTTTTGCTGCGTTGTGTCTTATGCTGTTGGCGCATTTGGGGTTAGATGAGGTGGCTGTCCTCAAAAAGCTTACAGTTCTTGATTCAATCGCTCCAATTTTAATAGAGTGAACATTTGTTTCAGCCCAATTCAGGCAGATCCTGCAACCCACATGCGAGACATGCAATAACCAACCACAAAGCCCTTAAAAAGTCTTATTCTGCTTAAACTCAGAGACAGAGAGTTCCTTTGAGGTAGAGATGCTTATATTAATACAGAAAACCAGTCAACTCGGATACATTTTCCCAGTAAAGGGAAAGCACTCGGACACGAATTTTAAAACCAGCATCATCTAAAAAGACCCTCCCATCCTAACGGCTCAGGAAGATTTCATTTTCCTCCCTGGGATATCACTAATAAGAAACGTGTCCTCCACAAGATTCTGGGTTGTATCCGTTTGTGCAACATCAGTCAGGGGCACAGAGTCTCCAGATAAATGAAACTTTTAGGGTCTTGGTCCTCAAAGCATAGTCCGTGACCAATACCGTGACCCAGAAGCTTGCCAGAAACGCAGAATCCGTGAGTTCGAGCCCCGCGTCGGGCTCTGTGCTGACGGCTCAGAGCCTGGAGCCTGTTTCCGATTCTGTGTCTCCCTCTCTCTCTGACCCTCCCCCGCTCATGCTCTGTCTCTATCTCAAAAATAAATAAACGTTAAAAAAAATTAAAAAATAAAAAAAAATTAAAAAAAAAATAAAGGGGGGCAGGAGAGTGGTTTCAGAAAATAATTAGGCTACTGTATTCGGTGTGTCACATATGATGCCAATTTTCGAAAACCCTACACGAAAATGATCTTCCAAACCAAAGTTTATGTTCACAATTGAAGATTTGATGGGCATTGGAGACTGCCCAGACCTTGCCGGAGATCAAAGTCACCTTATGAGCGTCAGCTTTCTTTGTAGGGAAGACGTAAGAGGTGTCAACCAGCGGAACATACCCGCTGCCAGAGCTCCCAGGCAGGGCAGCTTGGCAAAGTGCAGTGAGAGAGCGGGGTGGGTGAGGGGCAGTCCTGAGGGTGCCATATGTCCCAACCGGCAGGGAGACTGTAGGAAAGAATGAGGGCATTCTCTACACTGACAGGGCTGGTTTTAGGTAAATCAGGATTTATGGCCACCAGGAATTGAATATAATTAGGGCCAAGCCTCTGAATAGGAATGCCTTTACAATTGGATTCTGCCTGCAGGCTGGGGTTAGGGCTGGGATGGCAAAAAAAAAAAAAAAAAAAAAAAAAAAAAAAAAGGGTAGATTCCATCTATGCACTTAACCCTCTTAGTCTGGTCTGAATTCTGCCGGGAGCCCATGCCGTGGTCCCTTTGGTTGTTTTCCTCCCATTCCTCCGGACGTAAAGATTTGGAAATTGCCTAGACTTTCCCAGCCCACCTGGCTCAGAATTCCGAGTCCAGCTCCCTTCTGCCCTGTGACCTATAATCACACAGAATGACTATAAAGCTGTAGACTCCGCACTTTCCCTGCCTGAGATTACCTCCTGCCGCCACTGCTTGTTAGCTGGGAAAGTGACTCACCCTTTCTGCGCCCGGATTTTCCTGTGAATGGAGCTTATCGTAATATGCCCTTGAGAAATGGCCCTGGAGAAACGGCCCTGAGGATTCACGCGTTAACGTGTGTTAATATGTCGTTGCCCCGTGCTCAGGACGGCACCTGGCCCATAATAAAGGTAGCTGTCATCTTAGGACGTCGGATCTGGAAACTGAATCCAAAGACTTTCTTCCCCCACCCCCCAGGAGAAAAAGAAGTGTTAAAGGGTAAACGGAGGCACATCAAAATTTGAAGAGTTTATTTGGGCAAAAATCAATCGGAATTGGGCAACGCCAAACCAGAAGCGGCTGGGGAGAGACATCCACCAACTAGAGCTTCGGGAGAGACGTTCACAGAAAAAAGGCAAAAGCAAGGCTAGGAAATTATTGACCGGTTACGGCTTAAAGCCTAGTTGGCTGTTTGCGATTGGTTGTCTGTAGGTTTCAATTTCCTGACCTTGAGGCAGTTAGAGGCTTAGATTTGGGTTTGCTTGTGTAGGGCACCAGGGCATTAGAATCACCTCTGTCTGATGGCCTCCTTGTCTAATTAACAGCAGGATAAGACTCCCATTAGCTGTTAGTAAATTGAGGTCGTTCTCCTATCTGCCTGGATCCCAAGGTTCTGGGGGCCCAAGAGGAGAAGGAGCCACTCCTGGTCAGTACAGACCGGGAGTTTGGGGGTACCCGACACACCCTGAACGTAGAACGACACAGCTTGACCGCCACCCTCCCCCAAGCCAGAAGTCTGGAGACCACAGCATTACCTTATTTATAAACAATCAGGAAGTTCTCTTGGGAACAGGCGATAGGTTTGTTTAGGTGGCTCCTGCTTGGCTGGGAAGGTCGATGCTTGATAGAGCTGCTCGGCTTCGTTCTCTGCAGCCTGGCAAAGCGGAGTTCAGCCTGAGGTCAAGCTCTGTTGAAGTTGGCAATGTGACATAATGCGGCCACAGGGCTTGTGATAACCCTGGGCTTCCCTTGGAATTTGCCGCTGTCCTGCTCTCCCAACTGGCATTCAACCTCAGAGGTTTATCTTGGGGCTGGACTGGACCAGTACCAACAATTCCATGAAGATAACACAGGCAGGAACTTTTGGGCTAGGGAGCTGTTTTAACGGAAGGGTAAGCCAGTCCGCCACCTTGACGGCAGAAGCTCAGGGATATACGATTCTGTGGTCCCAATCTATGCAGATGACCCCGTCTGGTAGTTTCTGCTTCTTGCTCACACTAAGCTGTTTCTTTTGGTGCTATCAGGAGGCAGACACACATTAACCCTTAGCAGACTGCGTTTGTCCATTTGGGTTTTTTTGGTTTGGTTTGGGGATACTATTATTGAAATGTACGTTGCAAACTGAGAAAAACAAAGAAACCGAGAATTGCCCATCTCAGCCAGTTCATGAAACTTCACATAATGAGACACAATATTTGCAACAATCTGGCAGAAGCACCATCACTAGGAATCCAAACAAAAACAAAAACAAAATGCTGCATTTATTTTGGGAATGGGTTCCGGCCATTCCACAAAGTAATAGTAAAGTTGTTTTACAATAGGAACAAAAATCAGCAGGTACTGTTCTTTTATCTTTAGAAAATTAAGGACAGGCCGGCTTACACTTGTGGCCCACAATAAGCAGCAGATAAACAAATAACGTCTCACTACAGACATGCGTGTTGAATAATTATTCATGAGTAGAAAACTCCTCAGTCAGGCCAATATAAGGATTTCAATAAAGGTCTGAAGATGTGGAAACTTGAGTAATAAGAAAGTTCCTGGAGAGTCAGAAGTGAAAACACAGTGAAAAAGTCTCACATAGGCGCCTGGTTAGCTCAGTTGGTTAAGGGTCTGACTTCGACCCAGATCATGATCTCAAGGTTCCTGAGTCCTGAGTTCGAGCTTTGCACTGACAGCCCCAGATCCTGCTTCGGATCCTCTGTCTCCCATTCTCTCTGCCCCTCCTATGCATGCGCACACTCTCTCTCTCTCAAAAAAAAAAAAAAAAAAAAAAACAGTCTTGCAGAAGAATGAAGAGACATACTGGAAAAATACATAGGAACAAATTTATTATACCTTGCCCCAGGGTGTGTGTGTGTGTGTGTGAATGCCTTTGTCAAAACCAACTTGGGAAAACCATAAATGTCTTTGAATGATAAACTTTGATTTAATCTTGTCTTAGATCCGTAATTTTGGTGTAATGGTATTTATTTTGGTCAATTCATAGGTAGTCTGGTTGAAACTGACAAAGGTCAAATAGAAAGCCAATAAAACCCAATGTGTTGGCAAACTGTTCTTGCTGGGGTCACATAAAAATAATTAGAATCCTGGGTGGCTCAGTCGGTTAAGCAGCTGACTCTTGATTTCAGCTCAGGTCTTGATCTCAGGGTCATGAGTTGAAGCCCTGCATTGGGGCTTTAAATAAACCAACCAACCAACCAACCAACAAACAAATAAATGAAATCTAGATCTAAGGTTGTCTTTAACCTAGTTTGGTAAGGGCAGAATTGTAGATAAATTCTTAAAGGAAAATCTTGGAAAATGAAGGGAAATCAGAGTTTACTAAGGATGTGCCACATCTAACCACTATCAATTTCCACTTCGGGCAAGCTTATTAAACGGGCCTCTAGGGGTAAACACTGGGCACACTTGATCTTCCCCAAGGCAGGTGACAACATATTTCATGTTATTTTGTAGACAAGATAGGAACCTATGTATTGAAAACTAAAATAATTAGGTGCATTAGTAGCTGGTGGAGAACCAAGGGTAAAAGGATGCTGAATGATGTCCCCTTGCAGAATAGTCTTTTCAGAGGGATAGTTCCCAGCCCAATCTTATTTAGCTCTGCTATCAGTGACCCAGGTGAATACGTGGAAATACCCTCACTACACTTACAGGCAACCTGAAGCTTGGAAGGATGGGAAGTATGCTGAATGATAGATACAGAGTGCAAATAGTTTCTGGTTGTCTGCTTTCAAAAAAAATCTAGGGGCGCCTGGGTGGCTCAGTCGGTTGAGCATCTGACTTCAGCTCAGGTCATGATTTCACGGTCTGTGAGTTTGAGACCCACGTCAGGCTCTGTGCTGACAGCTCAAAGCCTGGAGCCTGCTTCAGATTCTCTCTCTCTCTCTCTCTCTCTCTCTCTCTCTTTCTCTCTCTCTCTCTCTCTCTCACACAAATAAACATCAAAAAATTTTTTTAATCTAATAATTTCTCTGATATTTCTTTTTTTTTTTAATTTTTTTTCAACGTTTTATTTATTTTTGGGACAGAGAGAGACAGAGCATGAACGGGGGAGGGGCAGAGAGAGAGGGAGACACAGAATCGGAAACAGGCTCCAGGCTCTGAGCCATCAGCCCAGAGCCCGATGCGGGGCTCGAACTCACGGACCGCGAGATCGTGACCTGGCTGAAGTTGGACGCTTAACCGACTGCGCCACCCAGGCGCCCCATGATATTTCTAAAAATGTAATGAGACTCTTATTCAAGGAGTAAGAGGCTTTCATGAGGAGTTACTCTTATATTTTCTAATTTTATGGGTAAGTCCACCTTAAAGCTGAGATCACTTGTATCTCTCACTCACCTCTAGCTAGCCCTTTATCCTCAGGGGCTTCTACAGTCTGGCCAAGTTCTAGGAGTTGACTATGACAGCTCCTACAAAACCTATACTTTAATTCTACCCCAGGAATCAAGACCAACTGGGTTAAACTCTAGATAGATGAGATGCTTTCAAGTAGCGTAAAACATTTGAGTTCGGATCCCTTATTATTTTCACCTTAATGATTAAAAACTCTTTTAGATTCATTGCATGCATAGCTATCTACTAGGGGAAGAAAAATGCCTTTCCGTGGGCTGATGAAACATTTTACGAAGCTAGACCTGGAGTGATCTTTAAGGTGACTTGGTTACTGCCTGAAATAATGGCATAATGCTGATTATGACATAGTGAAAATTACTATCTTGTATGCATATCCTCCAAATGCCATCACTTCAGCACTGTCAGCTGCCAGAGGTATATGTTGCAGTCAAAACACTCAGGCAAGGATAGCACAAGGCCGTGATGCTCAGAATTAGACATTCCGAAGAACTGTGTCCCACTCCCACCCCATCCCACACCAAGGCTAGTGTGGGCTGTTGGCTGCAGTTCTAGTTCACTGCAAGTACCTGTCCTTGCACCTCCCTCATCGGGATTTCCTTTGTCACATATTTGTATATTTTGTTTTTATTCAACAACATAGTGTGCAAACATGCAAGTGGGGACCAGCAGAGGGAGAAGGAGAGAGAGAATCCCAAGCAGGCTCTACACCCAGTACAGAGCCAGATCTGGGGATCGATCTCACAACCATGATATCATGACCTAAGCTGAAATCAAGAGTTGGTCACTTAACCGACTAAGCCACCCAGCTGCCCCAAATTTATATATTTTTGTAACCCATATTTAACTGTATTAAAAGTGGGCTAAAGATATAATCGCTTTTGGGAAAAAACAAAAAAGAAGAGATCCAAGTCTGCACCTTCTCTGCCAAAACCCAAAATGTGAATGCATGAGAGGATCCAACTGAATAGTTGTATACATTCTGAAAATTATATAAAGTTGTCTTTTATGAAATACTTGCAGAAACCTCTGTGTGAGATGGTAGGCAGTGCTTCTGGGGAGAAAATCACAAGCTAAGCAACTTAACCCACTAGCAGAATAATATGTCATTGGGGCATATGACGCCCAGATAGAATGGTCCATCATCAAACACCAAAATGGGATTCTCATCCAGGTATAAAAAGGTGGAGTCGGTCTGCTGGTCAGCACTCATCAAAGTCTGCGTGTAAAACTGATCCCATGTCACCCTTTCTGTTTAAAACCATCTTTGAGGATGAAGATTAAAGCTCCCCATATGCCTGCACAACCTTGCCTCTTTGTTCTCCCCTCCCCCCTGCCCTTTGCCTTTTCTACCTTTCTCCAACATATCACACTCCTCTCACCTCTAAGCTTTTGCACGTGACATTCCCTCTCCCTGATGCTGTTCCTCTGTTATGTAGGCATCCTTTAAAATTCAGCTCAAAGTCTGTGTCCTCCAGAAAGAATTCCTAGAATTTCCAATAGAGCTGTTTCCTACTGAATACACTCAAGGTTGCCTGCACCTGTTTCGTGGCATTTATCACTGCTTGCAATCATACACTTGTGTGCCCAGTGTCAGTTTGCTTACTCATCATGTGTTCCCAGCACATAAATGCCTGTCATAGAGCTGTCATTCAATAACCACATGGAAAGGGAAGACTATTTGGGCATGTTATTTGTCCACTCCTGGAAGGATTCTAAATTCTTTCCGGGATCAAATCAGAGCATCCCAGGAGTGCTCTGGAGGAGGGTGTCCTTGGCTTTTATTGGAGGTAACTCTGAGAAACTTTGCAGGGAGAACACTTTTGTATTTGCATACGGAGGGAGCTTCACTAGTATGGTAATCATCTGTCTAGGAAAGGAGGAGCTGGTTTTACTGCTGAGTTTCAGACAAGGAACTGGGTATGTGCAGCCCAGTCCTTTCTCTGCCCTTTCTCTTGGAAGTGAGCAGACATTCCCCACTGTTCCTGTGGGTGCCTCATAGCAGCCGGTCTGCACAGGCTAGGTCTGGGGTAGACCGGTACTATCTGTGACTGGCTGGATAAACCTCTTGGGTTTTGGGATTCAGTAGGAGGGACTCAACTTGTTTGCATATGAAAGCCACATTTTCCCAGTATTCCATTTATCAGTAACAAAGGTAATATTTTGGTCTCTCTGAAACTCTGAACTGCTATTCCACACCATCATGAACTTGAAAGAAGTTTGGGGCAGTCATTTGGAGAACGAAGACACAGAGTGTTATGTTACTAGCTCGACTTTGTCATTTTTTAAGTGTCAAAATAGTCTGAGGCAATGACTCCCTCAAACGATCAGAATCCAGAATTTAGAATCGATTTGATGTGAAAGGAGACCCATCGAATGGACTTAATCAGAACAGAATCTGTGAGTTCCGGAGGTGTGTACAGAGGCAGCCGAGGCTCTACATTTCCTCAGACTTGGAACTGGCAATACATTTGGCATGCTAGTTACTACTTAAGTGCAGGGGACAGAGCAGGGGACAACACAGACTGGGGCCCTGCCCTTATATGCAAGAGGTGAGATACAATGGAGGAGGGGAAGAAAGGCAGATAATATAACAAGCGAACATACAGTGTGTCAGTCTACAAGCTCTAGGTTAGAAAAGCAAACTCAAAGAAGAGATGGGACAGAGTAAGCAAGGAGTAAGGGGTGCCATTTATGTAGATTGGTTAGGGAGGATGACATGGAAGTAGAGCACTGACGGAAGCGAATGGGAAATGAGCCAAGAAAGAACATTCTAGATAAAGGGAACAGCAAATGTAAAAAGGCTCTGAAGAGGGCTTGGTATTTTCAGGGACCAGCAGAGAGTGGCAGGAGATGCGCTGTGGGAGGGGGTGAGGGGACCAGACCGTGTGACAACTTAGAGGTCATTGGACGGACATTGAAAGCCATAGGAGCTGATGGGTGGTGATCTGACCTCTTAAAGGGACCGCTCTGGTTGCAGTGTCAGGAATAGTGTTGAGGGGTGGGGGTGAGAGTGTAGCAGAGACCCCACCCCCACCCCCACGCCCGGAGCCAACCACAACAGGCATGTCACAGTGGAAGGGCCAGAGCGGTCACTCCAGCAGAGGCTGGGGTCGCTGTTTGGTGGTGGGCACAGCGGCGGGAGAAACAGAAAAGGTGGGTGGGGATCACGATTCGGTTCCAGGCACGGAAACCAAGTGGAAGTGTCAGGCAGGCACTGAATGAATGAGTCTGGAGCTTGACCGATTTCATGAGGATCTATGTTGTGAAAGATGACCTACAATCCTGCGCAAATAAAGATGAACTCCAGTTGTGAACACGATGCACGGTTATCTTCGCAGGCAAGTCTCTCAGTAGGAAAACCTAAAGCTTGAATCTAAAGCTTTGGCGGCTGAACCCAGTGAGCCCCCTGAGGGCGAGGACTTTGTCCTGCTCATCCTTGTTTTCCACCAGGGCCGCACAATTCCTGCACATAGGATATGCTTCTATAAACATCTATGGGTCTAAACGGACTGAAGAAGAATTTGTGTTTAAACCCTGATTCAAGGTAAATCCAATCAACCAAAACCCTACAATTTTCTTCTTTGTAAACTCACTTAAAGTTCATCTCTTGCCCAGTTCAGCTCCTTTTTTCCCGGGGCATTTTTCCGGATTTCCAAAACCGTATGGTAACTTGGATAGCAAGCTTTTGTTAACGGAGAGAAGGAGGACACTTTCTGAGCTTAAAAAAGAGAACAACTACACAGCAGTGAAGTAATACGCTCATTTTCTTTTCTTTCGGCAGGTTTTGTTTTCAGAGTGTACTAGAGTTTAGACACAGCCGCACCATAAGAGACTACAAATATAAATTAAAAAACTGATCTCTGCCCTCAGGAGCCTCTATAATCTAATAATAGACCTAGTTAAATAAATGTGACTACACCAGAGCACAATGCATTCCTCAGTGTGGCTCCTTCCATGGTTCCCCTTAACCACATCTTACGTCACTTTCCGGGTGTCTGAAAGAGAATGCATCAGACAGCAAGAAAGGAGCCCCCAAGAAGAAATCAAAAACGGGAAGGGCGCCTTTAGGAGGAAAGCAAGTGAGTTCGAGATCTAGACCTGAGCCAGAGACAGACACTCAACCGACTGAGCCACCCCGGCAACCCATTTAAAAATACGTCAGACCTTGTTGGCGAGATCTGTTGCTGTTCATGACTAGAGAGCGCTAGCTTTTTGATTTATTTTCTTTCAATCCCAGGAATTTTCAGACACCAGGGGTCCTGGGGAGAATTCCCTTGTCCCTGAAGATGCTTTTCATCTGAAGACTTTTGGATCAAGCTTCGGCTGTCCATCTCTACTTCCTGCCGTCTCTGTGCCCAGGACACATCCTTGGAAAGAGAGGATCTGTGGGCAGGGTCCTAAACGGGCCATCATTTCTAAATTGTGTGCTTCTTCTCTTTAAAGGATAAAACCTTTTCTTAAGATGATGCAAGAGATGATATTCCTATATCAAGAACTATGGACATGCTCAACAAAATCTTCCTGTTTGTGACAAACAGGGCCAGCCACTGAGTGTGCGTCCCAAACACATCAGGCTAGCTCAAGGCAGTTATGCGTCCTTTCCCCAGAGGCTCTGCGGAGAAGTCATCAGCCGGACGACGTAGGGCTCAGACACGGCACTCTGTGCTGGCTTCACGCTGCTGCATCCCCGTTCTGCCTGCAGACAGGAAATTACATTCATCCTGCAGCCTGAAGCAATGGGATTCCTGTCATAAGACGGCGTCCCTTGCCAATCACTGGCAACTGTACCTGGAAACATCGTGAAGTGGCCTCTTTCACTGGAGTGCCTTGAGGACCAGACACGTTTGTGTCTTTTCAGGAGTGCCTGATCCCAAGAATAGAAATCACAGCCAACGTTTGTTGAACAAAAACGCTTTACAGCAAGCCTTGAACATGATTCTCCCAGGCAGGTAGCTGTAACTAAACCAGAGAGAGCCCTGGATTAAGATCCCAGTGACCAGGGTCTTAGCCTGTGTTGCCCCAGACTCTCTGCCTGACGTTGGGTAAAGTCACTTACAGTTCTAGGTCAGACTAGATAACCCCACAGGCCCTGTGGGACGTGGTACCTGTGATTCCACACAAGAGGTGCATGGAAGGGCTGTCGGGTGCAGGTAAACTGCCTGGGGGCAGAGCCCAGCCCCACCAGGAGGATCAGGACTTGTTATCCAGTTATATGGAATCTTTTTGCTTTGTTTTGTTACTTTTAAGCCCCCCAAAATAGCACATGCCCAGGGTGAAAAATTGGGAAAAGTCAGGAGAATTAAAGATGCAGATAAACACCTGAAAAGCCATGATCTCAAACAAACTACTGATACGATATGGGCGCCTACCCTTCCAATCTTCATGCTACACTCATGCTTTGTTCCTGAGACTGTGTCGTATGTGCTAGCTTCACGACCCGCTTCCTAAGCTCAATACTGCATTCCTTAAATAAAGGTGCACTGAAGGTCATCTGGGCACCTGACCTGAGCTAGACTCTGGGAAACACAGCGACCAAGGTGAGTGCTGCTTTAGGGAGTTCATGATCCAGCCTTTCCATGCCATCAAGAACTTTCCATAAGCCGTGATTTTTAACAGCTATGTCTTACTCCTAAAACAATGTGTGCTTGTTGTCATTTATCTTGTGTTGCACAAGAGTCGAGGATCCAGCTCACGCGAGAGCAAATGAGGAGGGGCGGGGGAAGCTAATGGAGTGAAAATACAAGGCAAAGCAAGAAAACGAGATGGAAGACAGAAGGAAAGCCAGAAAGGTACAAACAAAGCGTAGAAGCAGAAACAGACAGTCAGCGGGTTTAAGAACCACCTCTCTGAGCCCAGGAAATCACCTGGTGATTTTGCACATGGAGTGAAGACCACAGGATCTAGAGCCCAGTGGGTGACTTAACACTTCTATGCCCCAGATTCCTGGTGTGGAAAACGGGGATAATAACACTCACCTTCTAAGGCGATAGTAAGGATTGAATGAGATATTATACATAGAACACTAAGTACCTAAATACTCAACACATGATATGGTTAGCCCTTATTAATTACCTTCATATTTCAGTATTGCATAATACATGGGACCGAGGTATGGAAGGAAGGAACCAGATGAATGAGAAGTCTGGTTTACTGATTTTGTAAGTACAGCCATCCTGCCTGATCGACACAGCTCTGCGTGTGTCCGGGAAAGATGTCACTGAAAAGTGGTAACTGCAAAGACTTTGAGAGAAGAATTTTATCCAGAGCCATGGCAGAGAAACCAACCAGGGGCAATGAAGCACCACTGACTCGACCAACGCTGGGAAGTCACTGTCTCTTCCCAGCCTAAACAGCAAGGATAAAAGGGGTTTCAGAAAGTAACAAGCGCTCTAGGATCACAAAATAAGTGCTGTGGCTTTCTGTGGGGGACTGTAGCCCCCAGCTGATCTGCTGAGAGGTGCTGCCATTGGCTGAACCCACAGGAAGTCATGAGGCAATGGATGCCCCAGCCAAGGGCTTCTGCAGAGGTCAGTTTCCAGGGCACAGAGGAGAGCAGAGAAACACAGAAAGAGGATCTGGACAGGAAATGGAGAAACAGTAGCACACCATTGGCTTCTAGCACATAAAACTCTGGTTATCCCTTGGCATTTATGAGTTTACCCATCAAACGCCATTTGTAAATATGCTGACCATACTTACGGCGACCATGACCCATAGATCCTCCCTCATCGCTGGGCACCTGCACCCTCACCCCTGTGCATGCCTATCTATGCAGGGTGCAAGGTTCAGGGACCCAGGACCGCCATGTTAGGAGCTGCCCGTCCCCAGGAAGACCGCACATCCTCAAAACCAGTGGAACCTAATGTGCAATTCAAACAGTAAAGTATGTGTTTACTAGCATTTTACGCCTCTGCTTATCATGAAAGGAATTGCATTTTTGGCAGACAGTTTGCTTAGATCTATAGTGAAGAGCATGT
Source organism: Lynx rufus (assembly GCF_022079265.1). Lineage (NCBI taxonomy): Eukaryota > Metazoa > Chordata > Mammalia > Carnivora > Felidae > Lynx > Lynx rufus. Next base: position 26,720,604 of record NW_025814889.1, on the reverse strand, counting down.
TTCGTGCTTAACACCCCGGGGGAAAAGCAGAAGAGACCGATCGAAAGAAGCCGAAGATTTAGCATTTATTATTATTGAATAATGTGATACAAACTGGCACCTGGTAACTTACTGTTCTTCCCAGATGCCCTCTGTGCAAAGGCGACGGTGGTCTGATCGGAGAGAGCATGGTCAGGCAGAGAAACAGCCAAATGAAATTCCCTTTCAGGCACAGAAAGCAGCTGTTCCGGGGCACGTGGGTGGCTCAGTCCGTTAAGCGTCTGACTGTGGCTCAGGTCATGATCTCACCGTTGGTGAGCTCGAGCCCCGCGTCGGGCTCTGTGCTGATGGCTCGGAGCCTGGAGCCTGCTTCCGATTCTGTGTCTCCCTCTCTGTCTGCTCTTCCCCCACTTGTACTCTGTCTCTCAAAAATAAATAAATGTAAAGAAAAAAAAAAACATTTTTTTTTTTAAAGAAAGCAGCCGTTCCTCTCCTCCCTGTGCCAGGTGACAAGCTTTCCAGCACTTTCTAAAGGGCAAAGAGAAATCATGGCTGTAGATCACAATAAAAACACCATCAAGCAGGGCAGTTCCTGTTGGCCTAGCGATGGTTTAGTGTCATAAGAACATGGCATTGTGTTTGAAAAGTACTTAGCTCATATATTTAAATATTCTTTACAGCAGACCAAGTGTTCTTATTCTAAAAAAGGAATATTAGACTATATTGAGGTTTTTTTTTTTTTTAAAAAAAGAAACCCAAACATCTGGCAAGTTACCTTTAAATTATGTTGTCTATTTAGGGAGGGTTGAGTGGAGCCGAGCGTTTCGGGAGCTTGTTTTCATGTGTTATCCTTGCTTCCGTTTTTATTGATGTATTTCTTCCCAACATCAGTAGCCCTCCACCAGTCTGGGAGGCCCTGCTTCTTAATTTCCAGTTTGGAGAGAAGCAAAAGGCGACAGGTTTGGTAGAAAGCACAAATTGTGGAAGGTAAGGCACATTAATCTCTCCCTTCTCCCACAGCCTGCCTACGCTCCCGGGCATCAGATACCATCAGATCTGTGGGTTTAAGGTGTTGTGTTCAGAGATAAGGCCCAGGCCAAGAGCTCTGCATGGATGCAGGAACGAGTGGAATTTAACCATTTTATTTATCACCAGGATTTCAAATCACTCTGCTCCAGGTTGATTAAATTTCCCAAACGTTCTTTAAGTCATACTGAACACAAACGGGTTTTTATCTCAGGCTCTCTGATTGGTTACCAATTCCACAAAGTCCTAGGTGACCTTTCTTAATTTTTTCCCAGGCTCCGTGTTCTAAAGAAGGATTCACTGAGGACATTTTTTTAAAGGAAGTGTAGGGCTTCAGCATTAGATTCCCTCACAACCCATAAGATCTTTTTAGAAGGCATTATTTGCCACACAATGACCAGGAATTTACAACCCCCTCCCCCCCCCCCCCCATGTGTCTCGCTGGTCTGAGGATGTGATTCAGAGGTGGGCAAACTGATTTAATTTAAATACTTTTGCAGATTCTTCTCTTCTTTCCCAGGCCATTACCCATAATTGAAATGCAAATGTTTATTTTTAAAGCTTTAGAGCAATTTGGTTGGCTTTCTTGGACTGTAGTTTTTAGCCCTTTGGAATTTGTAATATCAGATATTCGAGTACTAATATCATTACCGGAAAGGCAGACTGGACAACATTTTAAACCTCTCCAGGAGCCAGCCAGAATTAGCATCTCTTGGTGAAGGTGCAGATAAAAGCCCTTGGTCTGGTTTGTCATTCCCAGAACCCCTTGCATCAAGGCAAGGATTCCTACAAGGTGCTAGTCCGGTGCAAGGAACGCCACTGTTACTTGGGAATATCTTAGGGAGAAAAAAAAAATGACACTTGGGTGGCGTTTTTTCTGCTCTTCATGCCAGGAACAAGCTTAGCAGAGAATCAAATCAAAAGTAGATTTTCATCAAGAAGTCAAATTCCAAATGGCCTCTCCACTTTTCCCAGTGTGGTGTTTTAGGGACCGAGATCTCCCAACTGAGTAAGGATTTGTGACTGACCTGTGGATTTTCATCTAAAATAACCCGTACATTCCGATGTAATTGGGATTTTGTTCTGTTTTGTTTTAAAGAATAAGTTACAGTCTTCCTTCTTTCAGAAAATATCTTAGGCAGTTTTGAATAAAATGTGCATTCACAAATACGGCCCGCCCGTTAAAAATAGAAAATCAGCATACAAAAGGGGAAGATTTAAAATAGTTACTGTAACTTAACATTAAATTTAATCCCGAGCTTCCTGGCAGTTTAGGGAAAGAGGAAACACAATGGGTTACATTGTTTTCAGCATCTGATGAAAGGGAGCATTTCACTGCTTCGGAAGATGCATGCGTTTCCTGTTACTAAATTTTAAGAGGGTTGTATCCAATGGGCCCTTATACGTTTTACAGAAAATAGAAAATAAAAAAATAGGGAGAGAAAGAAGAAAGAAGAAAGAAAAAAGGCTTTTTACACCCCAAACAAAATTCGGGAGGGCAACACTAAAAATACATCCAGAGAAAATAAAGTCAGCCACCAGATGGGGTGGAATTGAGGAGATTAAGTGACTTTTAAAAATTGTCTAGGGGCACCTGGGTGGCTCAGTCCGTTAGGTGCCGGACTTCAGCTCAGGTCAGGTTCATGAGTTCGAGCCCTGCGTTGGACTCCACGCTGACAGCTTGGAGCCTGCATCGGATTTTGTGTCTCCCTCCCTCTCTGCCCCTCACCCGCTCACATTCTGTCTCTCTCTCTCTCTCAAAAATTAATAAACATTAAAAAAGAAATTAAAAATTGTCTCAATGAGCCAGGCAGCATATATTCCAGACTTAGACTTTCCTACAAGATAAAACATTGTTAACACTGGCTTTTTAAAAAAGAAATTATTGATTGATTGATTGACTGATCGATTGATTGATTTATACAGCACGTGCACGGGTGCGAGGGGCCCAATGAAGCCCGACTTGAGGTTTAATCCCTGGGATCGTAGTCTGAGCTGAAATCACAAGTTTAACGCTCAACCAACTGAGCCACACAGGTGCCCCTTAACATTGCTTTGTAAATGTGTTAAGTATTGATTTTCGTTTGCTTTGAATAAAAAAATAATAACAAACATAAGGGCGTTTGCTTCCCGAACTGGTATGTTTTTAGCAATTCTGAGAGGACTAAGAATTCTAAAATAAGGTATACACACGTACTTATGATAGCATGTCCTAAAATGTGAGTTTCCCAAGTGGGCTTAATTTAATATGGAAATAAGTTGTCTCTTGCATTATTATAGCTTGTCACTGGAGCTACTTTTCGTTTGTCCTCCTTTGTGATTAGAAAATGTACTGAAATAATGAAAATCACTCTCCAGGATTTGCTGACATAGAAAAGGGAAGCGCTAAATTTATGAGTGGTCAGAGGAGTTGGGTGACCTCAGCAGTGCTCCCTGTCACAGGAGATCCACGGTTTCCAACTCAGGAGGGATGTAGGATATCTAGGATCGAGATGCTTTCCAGCAGGCTCACGCTAAGCCCTTGGGGGAAAAAGTGACTGAGACCTCCAAATTTAACTTAATTGGGTATTGTGGGAAAACTTCCTTTCCACATATCAGCCCACACTGTGTACTTCATGTAAACCGAGGACGGTTATTGACAGAGATAAAGACGGGGCATGGTTTCCAGAGTTTCCATGATCACCATCTTGTGTAACGAAGTCACTCAGCAAAAGTGAGCTCAGCAACGTAATAGCAGGACGGAGCTCCTAAGGAAAACACATATTCATAAAAAGAGGGATGTGTTAGCTTTTAATTGTGCGCGGATTTAAATGATTCCATTGTTTTCCTCCTTGGGTGGTTCTGTCTTCATTCAGAGCTGCCTTAGTCTAATATTTCTTTGCCTAAACTCCAAGAACAGTCTTTCTCGTAGTTCTCTAGGTAATCTCTTACTGCATTATGACTTCCTGACATTCACAGCACTTTGCAAATAATAGGAAGCTTTATTAAACATTTATTCTTTCAAGTATTTATTAAGGAAGCTTTAAAAAATATCTAACCGAAACTAATTTCTGTAGACTTTGCTACCTTTTCTTTTCTTCCGCCTCATCCTATGGCCATTGATAATTTTCCTTGATCTCCCTTAGCTGAGCTTGGTGTGTTTTAATGTGATTTCATGTTTTCCTTCACTGAATTTCACTCATTATTTTGCTAGTTTACTTGCTAAGCCATGAGACTGAGGACTGAAGCTTTCTCAACATTATGGCTCCTTATTCATTAGCACTGACTTACTCACTCTCCACATATTTATTAAATATCTATTACATGTGGAGCATATTTATGTGCTAAGTGAATTTTAGATTTTAAAAACAGTCATTTGAGAGGCGCCCGGGTGGCTCGGTCGGATGGGCGTCCGACTTCGGCTCAGGTCATGATCTCACGGTTCATGCGTTCGGGCCCCGGGTCGGGCTCTGTGCAGACAGCTCAGAGCCTGGAACCTGCTTCAGATTCTGTGTCTCCCTCTCTCTCTGCCCCTCCCCTGCTCGTGCTCTGTCTCACTCTCTCTCAAAAATCAATAAATGTAAAAAAACAAAAACAACACCAAAACCAAAAAACTGTCATTCGAATTGAAGCTAAATCCAAAGGCATATCCATCACATGAACATTGCCAACAAACCCCAGTGCTTACATTGAGTCACCTGTGCCTTAGCTCTGATTCTCCAAGGCAGCAGGACAGAGAGACGGGATCACCGGCTAGAGAGACTCAGGTTGGCTTGTGTTTAATTTTGGTGTAGTAAGGACAGGGGAGAATGCTTGTTTTTATAAAAGGGAACAGTAGAATTGTTGCAAAGAGAAATGTCATGGTGTATGAAAATATTTTGATGGCCCCTCTGGATGTTGAAAAGAGACCCCACCAGGTGAAGATACGGCTGCCGCGGTCCAGAGCAAGAGAGAGGGGGACCTGATTGCTGTGCATAAAGCTGGTTGGTGGAATATTCATTTCTAACAGTAGCCAGAAGAGGGGGGGGTGGGGGGTGGAAAGAAAGCTATAGGGAGTCAGAGACCAAGAGGACAATGGCAGGAGAGCCCGTGGTTCATGTTGGGAGCAAATGACCAGTGAGAAATTCCCAGGGACTGAAATGGCTTAGGTACTTTTAAAAACAGTGTTTCCTAGTATTCACTTAAAAGTTATTTCCCCGCCAAGTGGGATGTGACCTCCCCACTCCCTTCAAACCTTCAGAACAACCCAGATATATTCAAAATAACTTTGTAGTGACAAGAGTTGGATGGAATCAGTAGAAAGGGGTCTGGGGTTCACATTTAGGGTGAAGGCAGTTGTGAAAAGATGTGACCAGTAAGTGGAGACAAGACCTGACCAAGAATTAGGTAGAAACGGGAAATTAGAACAAGGGAGAGACACAAGTCTTCAAGAGTCTACAGAGGGTGGTGGAGTCCTCTTACACATGGGGCCAGAGAGGGGCCAGAGTGATTTGAATTTAAGTGTTAAAAGAATGACACTGAATGTTTGCAGGATGTGGAGGTAACAAGGATGTTGATATTTGGAAACCACTTTGGGCCTCTTTGAGGCTTGGCTTCCTCATCTGTAAAATGGGTATAATGCATTCAGGTAATTAAGAGGATTAAATGAACCATTACAGGCAAACTGCCTACCATGATTACTTTGGGCACGGTGGCCTACCAATAAATATTCCTTTGCTCCTCCCTTAAAATACATTCTAAGATCTCCACATGTAGGTGTAAGAAAAGCCAAATGATGACTTATATCTATAGTAGTTGTCTAATATTAATATCTACTGACAAATTTGGATGATGCCTGGAGGGAAAAACAGTTCCGTGTGTAGTCTGTTACAATGACATCAGCAATTCAGCCAACATTAATGCGTTTGGACGATTTTAAAGTTTACTGTGGTGGGTTAAAACTTGACCCCCAAATCTTGGGTACTCCTTCCATCGAGAGATAGGGTCACTATTCTCCCCCTTTGAATCAGGGTGGGCTCTGTAGCTGTGTCAACAAACAAAATATGGTAGGCTCTAGTAGAAACGAAACATGGACCCCACTTCTGGCTCTTGGCCTTAACAGACTGGTAGCTTTCACTTCCTGTTCCTTGGAACACTTGCTTTTGAGGCTCTCAGCTACCATTTAAGGAGTCCAACTTGCCTCAGAGAGAGACAGAGACAGAGAGACCGAGACAGAGTCTCTGTCTATTCGGTCCTTAGTCTCTCTGCTCTCCAGCCATTCAGGTCTTCCCAGCTGAGGCCCCAGACGTCATGGAGAAAACCAGGGTCATGTCTGCTGTGCTCTGCCTGAATTTATGACTCACAGAATCCGGATTACGACAAGAATAAATTGTTATTCTTAAGCCACTCTACTTTGGGATGATTTGTTATGCAGCAATGGATAACCAGAACATTAGTGTTTGAAATTTAATTCCCAATATTGCTTCTAGTTAGATTCAGAATTAGGTGGTTCCTAATAGAACTTTAACATACATTGCAATGTAAACATTCACATCGAGTCACTTGGGTTCAAGGATGTTAGGCTGCGAGTTCAGGTGAGAGAACGTGGCGGGACTATAGAAGCAGATCCACTTGGTGTTAAGTCCCAGCTCACCTAGTTATTAATCATGTAAACCTGGACGTTTGAAAAGATATTTAAAATACCTGATCTAGAGCAGGTCCTGAACGAACGCCAAGGGCTCTGCCCCTTCATCCTCTGTTCCCTTTCCTTTTATAGGTCAATGCGATTTAAAAAAAAATTTTTTTTTTAACATTTATTCATTTTTGAGACAGAGAGAGAGACAGAGCATGAATGGGGGAAGGTCAGAGAGAGAGCGAGACACAGAATCTGAAACAGGCTCCAGGCTCTGAGCTGTCAGCACAGAGCCCGACGTGGGGCTCGAACTCACAGACCTCGAGATCATGACCTGAGCCGAAGTCGGACGCCCAACCGACTGAGCCACGCAGGCGCCCCTAGGTCAATGCGATTTTAAAGACAAGAGGTGTGGATTAGTGTGGATTTTGGAGTCAAAGAGACATGGAATTCAACTCTCTGCATTATGTATGTGGTCTTAGAAAAATTATGTAAAATCTGAGCCTCAATTTTTTCGGAGGGATTACTGAGAAGATTAAATGAAGTAATTATGTCAAAGGGCCAGAATAAGTGCTCAACGAGAACTTACTACTGTCATCATTATTATGATTCATGTCAAACACAAATATTTATAAGATAATATTATGAGGTTAATCTTATGTTTAATCGTGTTTTGGGGGAGCAGCACAGGACATTTCAATCACTTCATATCTTTCCTGTCATGTGTTTCTCTTCCTCCTAAAAATAAAAAGGAGGTTAATGTATGCTCCAGTGGATTCAGCTAAATGGAAACCACCATCTCTTAGGAAGCAATGGCCTAAAAAGTCCATAATGTGAACATGGCTCTGGGGTTTCTCTCTTGTGTGAGTCAACTGTTAAGAAAAAAAAAAAAGCATTCCCACTTTTGTGAGCTCTTTTATTCATATTTCTATCTGTTGTAACTACACCATCCCTCCTTATTACAGCATCTTAGCTCAATCCTGCAAACGTGTGTTTTTTTTTAAATTTTTTTAGCGTTTATTTATTTTTGAGAGACAGAGAGAGACACAGCGCAAGCAGGGGAGGGGCAGAGAGAGGCAGACACAGATTCCAAAGCAGGCTCGAGGCTCTTAGATGACACAGAGCCTGATGCGGGGCTCAAACCCACAAGCCATGAGATCATGGCCTGAGCCGACGTCAGATGCTTGACCCACTGAGCCATCCAGGGGCCCCCAAACATGTTTCTTTTTAAAATCAGGGCAGTCGAGAGACTTCTAGAACACATATCTCTGCAGAGAGCTCTCTCTCCTCTCCATCAGAACCAAGGGAATTGAATCAGGATGACCTAATACAGACCACGTGGGATTCTGGAATCTTTGGGGGGCACAGAGCACCCACTTACTACCAACACAGCCTTTTGAACACAGCCAACTGCTCTGTTTTCAAAAAGCTTTTGCAACCTTGCCATTGGCAGAAAGAAATAAAGAAAAAAAAAAGAAAAATCTTTCTCCTAGGTCCTTGCCTCTTTCCTCACTCATCATTCTGTATGCATCTTTCTCAAACCTGTGTGCTTGGTGGATGAGGACAATCTTCTCCAGGGAAAAGGGTAGATGTTTTTCTAAGGACGTTTCTTCAGGTCTTTTGCTAGAACATTCCAACAAAGTCCATCAGACCGCACACACACACAAAATGGCAGCCTTAGTAAAGGGAGTATTACGGGATACGGCACGCAGTCGATGAGTTCTTAGTAACTGGTGGCTCTCTTCCCTACCGACTATGAGATCTCCCCTATACATCTTTGACTCCGAGACCTCACGCTGAATCTGAGTTGTGTCTGGGGAATCTGTTCCCTACTGACATAGCAGCCGGGCCCAACTGTCTCCCTATCAACCAGCTGATATAGAGAGCCCTCCCTACCGTGCAGCAAGAACCTTAGAACTGATACTCAGTTCTGCTTTATTCTTTTTCACTCCCTTCCCTAAGCAACTCCATGCTACCTCCCTGCTTACTGATGCGATCCCGGTTTGCCAGCTTGGAGGAAGGATGCTCTAGCCTGAAGGCAGAATGGTACGCTCTGGGATACTACCTCTCTTCCCGGGCTTCTGAGGAAATTTAACAAGATCGGTAAGAAAGAAGCAAACGAACATAAGACAGAAGTAGTCAGACTTTGCGACAGCCCAGGCTGGCTTGCGGGAGCCTGATTTACAGGAGGTTTTGATCGGGTGAACACAAAACGGCTCACTCTGAATTCCTATCAAATGCTTTTTTGAAAGCAACAAGGGGACAGGTTTAGAAATACATGAGTTAGAAACATCCGGACTACATTTTCAGGGAATTAGCCAGGGATTTAAAAATCTGGAGGAAAAGAGTCTTGGCAACCGGCGTTCTGGGTTTCACAAAACGCTTTCTGACCAATTATACCATGGGCCTTGAGATACCTCATTAAATAGGATGAGCAGAACCAGGTGATAGGGTCCTAATGGCTTATAGTTATAATGTACTGTCTGGGGCTTCATCTCTACTGTTGGTCAGCGTGAGAAGATGGGAAGAGAGTCGTGTTGGAGCCACATCCACCCCCTCCCCCCCTCCTTTCTCTGAGAGGCCGTGCAGAGTTTCATTAGGCTTGAGTGTAGGACCACCAGTTCCCTGAAGGCATCTTTTGTTGATCTTGCTGTTTAAAGACAAAATTATCTTGGAACAAAACTTCTCCTATTTTTAGGCCCATGGTTGATTGTGAAACTGGACTCTTCAGGGCTCATTTCATAAACACACCCGAGACCGTCTCGAGAGACAGACAGATTAATGTTCTTGCCTTGGGCAGTTTATGGTGAGCTCAAATGGATCTTGAAAAAAACCTGACATCCAGGGGGTTGGAATTTGGAGGGGGAGAGGAGCAGAGTGTAGAACCAACCGGGGAAACTTAGGGCTCTGTGAGTGTCCCTGCTCTTTACTTTCAGTTCTCCAGGAAGATTCAGGGCTGCAGTAGGTACAAAGCCTGAGCACCTTCTTGGTATGGATGAAGAAGTCTATACACAAGGCTCTGGCTTCTCCCTTTGCTGGCTCCAGAAGTCCTTCTGCTTCCAGAAGTCCTTGAAGAGATCTAAGCCGCCTGACCAGCCGCCCTGTCCCAAGGCTGAAAGGAGAAGGCCAAACAAGATGGTACTTTGAAATACGAGAGAGTGGGAAAGACCAAACGGGCCTCTCCAGATCGCTAATTCACATCTCTCTTAAAATGTTCTTTAATCTTCAGCTTCATTTATTCCATGCTGGCCCAGCCCGTTTGTTTCCATGATTCAGGGGAAGCAGCAAGGAGCTCGTCTGTCATCTAAGCACAGGCGGAGCTGCGGTGGCCCTGGGAGGAAGCCCCAGCTAGGCTCCTGCGCTGTAGGGGCCTTGGCTTGGGGCCCAAGCCAACCATGGCCACCTCGACTGCTTGCCAAGCCCTGTGAGTTCAGACCTCTTACCGTAATTTACAGGCAGAGTTCCTGCCTGCTGTCCATATCCTGAAGCTCAAACTTGACTTTCCCCCCCACAATTCCATGCACCAGAATGAAAAAGCTGAAACCACCGGAAGACTCCAACCGGGAAGATTCAGCCCTCACCCTGATATCCCAACGCGATGGGCATTAGAAGAAGGGGAAATATCCACCAGTCCGGAAATCCTTTCTTTAGCAATCACCGCGCGTGGCAGGAACAGGCTGTCCAGATGACCTGGACTGCGTTGCGGTAACACAACGCTTTATGGAAGAAAACTCTAGCTTGCCACGGGGTTCTCTGTTCTACTCACACAGCCAGTTGCCTTTGGAGATGAAACATCTAAGCTTTCAGGCAAATCCGCGAGTTCAAGCATGATTAAAACTCTGAATAAGACCTGGAGATGACAACTCTAATTACGAGGAGGCTGTGTCAATTTTACATTCAACAGTACTCAAATGCAATTACAACAAACGAGCTTGCAGCACTTTCCTTTAAAGCCTTTTCCACACATTCGCGAACGAACCATCTTATAACCTCATCAGAAGAAGGGAGGGGCCTTCCTCCAGGCAGCCGGGCCCCGGTCTCGCTCCGTCCAACGCCGCGCAGCCCCCTGGGTAGGTAGCCAGGACCCGTGCAGTTAGCCGGTGGCGTCCAACAGTCTTTCCTGGTGCTGGACATCGGTAAAACCAGGAAGATGGTGTCTTCCAAAATCTGCTAATCACGTTCAAAAAGCTCACGGTGCCTGGTGTACCTGGCCCGGAATGGTAGTGCTTAATACATAATCGCAGGCATGGAAGGAGAAAGAATATAACCCTCCCCTCCCCCACCCCCGCGTTGAGCACCCGGTGCACTTTTTCATTTTAGCCAGAGGATAAGAGGGGACCGTGGATGGAGGGTTTGGAAGGGGGCCGGGGGGGGGGGGGTGGGCAGTAGTGATTTTGGCTACATTTCTTTTTTAGGGTAAGGAGTAGGCCACCAATGTTTGCCTAAAGCAGATAAGACTTCGTTTTCATTCTCCTCCACTTTTGCCAGTGCAGTTTCTTTGTAGATGCACCGCTCTTGTACAGTAACTGGTTCTAGGATTAAAACTGATTAGAGAAATACTGAACCATGGAATGCGACGAGCCTGATTCTACCCCTAAGAATATCCCACTTTGGATATTTGGAGCAGGTCCTCTTTTTGCCCCCTAGGGGTCCGCTGGGGAACTGTCCCTTGAAGCGGGAAGAGAATTTAGTCAAATGGCCCCTAGTGGTCGGAAGGAGTTACTGCAGTGTGCTAAAATACATCCGTTACTGGTCTCCGAAAACTCAATAGATTCTTCTCAGTATGTGTTTGGTAAGGGTAACGGACCTGTTAGGCGACAAAAACAACAAAAACAAACGCAGCTGGAATTAGTGCACCGCATTGATTTGGCAGTATCGCTAGGAGGAGCCCTTGGTTTTTAATAATAGTTACAAAACCACTGGTTGCCGACCTCAAGAGTAACTTCAGGTTTAAAAAAAAAATGTAAAAATTAATTTTGAACAGTTATCAAAACAACAAGGTCATATTCTTGCCTGATCTAGGAAGATTTTAGGCCCATGAGGGGAATAGGTAAATTATAGAAAGCTAGAAGAAGGTGATGTAGAAAAACAAAAGGAAATAAATTAGAGCTCTGAATGAGACTAATCTCTCGCTCTCGTTTGCGCACGAAATGGCAAGGTAAACTGATGCTTCGGCATTTCTCTTCTCTCTAACTCCTGTCTTCCATATTTTATGTGTCAACACACAGCACATCAGATGTGAAGCCAAAAGCACACTGTGTTTGGGCACCAGCCCTGGAAACAGCAGACAGTCCGAGGCGGATTCTCTTTGGCCAGAGGTCTGTCGTCAGGCCGGCACCTTCCACCCATCTCTACCGTAGGAGGCCGAGCCACCTGTGTCTCAAAGCATTTGGGAAGAGTCGGCTTTCTTTTATTAATTTGCTGTGAATAAGTCATGGTTTTTGAACCCAATACGTTTTTGAGAAGGTGGTCAAACCAATAAACTTTACTGCTTCTATTTCACTGAACAGAATGACAAGCTGGTAAAAACAAAACAAAACAAAACAAAAAAAGTACTTATATGTCAAGCTAGGTCACATGGTGTGCATAAAAACTTTGCTCCAGTATCTAAAAACATTATCTGTCTATTAGAATTCAAACCCTATGTCTCTCTAAGTCCATCTGAAAGGCAGACAAAATCAATTAGCAACCCTTTCACCCTCTGGCAAAAGGAGGAATTTCTACAAGAATGCCTTCCAGAAGCTATTGGTTGTTTGGCTATTGGCTGTTTGGCTGATGTGAAGGCAGAGACACAACTTTCAGGCTTCCCCAGGGGACAGGAACTGGCTCCGTCCTGTCTCTCCTCCACCTTTGTCGGCTCAGCTCTCAACCCCCAAGGGGAGGACCACGGCATGTCCCAATTTGGGGTCAGCTGTCAGGAGACAGATCTGTTTAATATTTAGCTTTGAAGGGAATTGGCTGAATCAAAGATGAAAGGGATCAGCTTCATGTGATGGAGAAAAACAAAAACAAGTCTCAATCGTTTCAATATTTCCATAGAAAAATAAAAAAGATAATGTCAGTGCAGGTAAAGGGGAGGGAGAAAGAAAGGAATGGAGGGAGGGGGGATGGAGAGAGAGAGAGAGTTGAGGCAGGGAGGAAAGAAAGAAGGAAGGAAGAAAGGCAAGAAGGAAGGGAGGAAGGGAGGAAGAAAAAGGAGGGAGAAAAAGAGGGAAGGAGGAAGAAAGAGATCTCTGAAAGTTCCAAATACTCACCATGTCCATCTGCCAGCTTGGTCCGGATGCATATATACCATCGAGAGATACAAGTAACCCTCTGCTCTCAGCGATGGTCCCAGAACAGACCTTCTCAACCTTAATGCACATACCAGCCACCTGGGACTCTTGTTAAAAATGCAGAATTTGATTCAGTAGGTCTAGGATGGCACCTGCAAGATCCCAGTTACCGCTGATGCTGTCCCCAGGAAACAGTCTAGGGCACAATGGCTTTCCCCCATAGCAAAGGTATTTACAGAGCACAACTTGCAGAAGGTACCTGTTTTTTAAAGCCGTCCATAAAGAAGTGAAGACATAGGCTAATACAATGAGAAAGAAAAGACTTCTTAAAACTACTCACTATTAAAATCGATTTCTTAAAATCCAGAAGTTTAGTGGAAGGAGAAAGGACACATTCAGCATGATTTTCACTCATCCAGCCTACTGATTTTTCAGTTTGGGTGGATTTTTATTTTATTTTTCAGATTTGCCAGGATGTTGCTTGAGTGCTCACTATTACCCACACCAATAGGAACAAAACTCTAGCATTTTAAATAAAGTGGGTTGACTTTTCAGAATAAGCAGCAATATAAATACCAATTTGCAAGAAAGAAAATAAGAATCCCGGGGAAAAATAGGCATGGCCTTATAGACCTGAACGATGCATAATTAATGTATAATTTTCAAAGGACAAGGAGAAATGTAAGTCCAAACCTTTATCTTGAAATGAACGCAAGAAAAGCTTCTTGAAATTGCAAAATGACTTACGTCATTTTGTACTAAAGTATAATGAAATTATGGAAATGAACTGCATCCCTCAACCACCACTCTTTCCCTTCTTAGCCCACACATGCCACAGTTCCTTGAGGACCTGGAGACCGTCTTGGCCAACTCTGGAAGCTTCTTGATCCTAGAGGCCAGGCTGGGGTTCCTTCCACTCTCCGTACTCTGTGGGCATACAATCCTCAAGAAACTAAAAGTTGAATAGATTCCTGAGATCACCTAGGCTAATGTTTTCATTCAGTTTACTAATTAAAACTTAAATGACCGAAATAACTCTTCACTATATTCTTGATGTAAACACAACTCCTTTATTGTGTATTTGCTATATTTCGCCTTGTCTTGTGCACAATCTGACTTATTTGTCCCAGAAGAACGATAGCTCTCAGGGAACAGACGCCACAGCTGTTTGTGTCTGCAGCCCATGTGGTGTCCAGCACAGAGCCACATACGTGGTGGCCCCTGGCTAGAGAGCCATTGACGTGACTTGACTGGGTGCTTCCCGTGGGCTTTGTGCCTTCTCTAGCTTACCTCCCACACTTTGACACAGATGAAATGTGATTCAGATGAACATTGAGAGAAGACTTGAAAGGAACACAAAGGAAAGCTTTTCACACAGGGACGGCTGTGGTAAGTAGTCTTGAAAATGGCCCCAGTGATCCCTGTCCCCTGGTATCCATACCCTTGTGTAGTCTTACCCCACACGGCACCAGGGTTATTCAGTGACACAAATACAATACTGTAGCAGTACTGTGGCATAACACATGCAAGATTAGGTTATAAAACTACTTCGGCTTCCTTCTAAGTTTCTCTGTCTCTCACTCCTGAGCCACTTGCTCTATGGGAAGCAAGCTGCCATGTTGTGAGTAGTCGTATGGAGAGGCCTATTTGCTAACGAACTGGACCTTCTGGCCTCCAACCTTATGAGGGATCTTGGAAGAAGATCCTCTTGCGTCATGCTCTCAGCTGGGACTGTAACCCCAGCCAATGGCTTAAGTGCAACCTCCTATAAGACCTTGGGCCACCCAGCTAAACCTATCCTTAGTTCCTGGCCCCCAGAAACTGCAAGATAATAAGTGTTTGTTGTTTTAAGCTACCAAGTTTGGGGGAGCATTCTTCTACGCAGCGCTTGGAAAGGAAATACAATATCTTAAAGGTATTTTGAGATAGTGGGACAAAGAGAGGACTCATGTTAACTAGGTAATCTGTCCCTGTCCCAGAGACATCTGCTAGGTGATGGAAGTTTATATGACTCTGACCCTAGGAGGGTGACCTGCCTTCCTAGATCCTTCTCATTTTGCCTGCTGTCTCCCTGAACAATGGCCCATCCCCTGGCATCTTGTTCCCGTGACGTTTTAGTGCCCGTATTTGAACTGCAGTGCCAGATTTTCTGATTCTCAGCTCTGTTATTCCCAACAGGTTATTTTCCTGGTAAACAACCATGCGCTGGAAAAACAGGAAGAGGCAACATTTGTACCATACGTGATTATTTATTTTCCAAATGTTTATTTGGAAATTACTAAGTCTTTGGAGAGAACTGAGGTCTTGGCTAAGGTCATTCACTAAGGAAAAGAGAGATTTGAAAAAACACCAGGTATCTAGACTCTGAAGACTGCTTTGGAAATGATAAAATAAATGATTCATGGTTAGGAATAAATAATACTGTTTGATTAAATCAGTATTTATTAAAATCGGTTTGGCTGAAATTATAGGGAAAATTCGAAGTGAAGCTCATTTTTTTGTTCTAAGAAAAGTTATCATTTGGGTACTAACTAATTTAAAATGCCCCACCTGGGATATGTGAAATTTGGAGCAAATCTGACGTCGTGTCCAAAGGAATTCTGGATTGCCTATGTCCTCGTTTTTCATCCCATCCACCCTCAACCCTTTTCTCAAACCAACGATAGCACATATTGTAAGTCAGGCTATTTCCTGAGCGCTTTACATTTAATAACATTTGGTGCTCACTACAATTCTATGAGGTTGATACAATGCTTATCCCCCATTTTGCACACAGAGACACTGAAGCTCAAAGACGTTAATTAACTCATCTCCTTATCAGTGATCTCTCGCCACGTAAGAAACCACCCTGATTTAGTGGCTTAAAACAATTGCAGTTGCTTAGTTTTTTTCACTGATCTGCTCTGTTTTTGTTTTTTTTTTTAATTTTTTTTTCAATGTTTTTTATTTATTTTTTTTTTTTTGGGACAGAGAGAGACAGAGCATGAACGGGGGAGGGGCAGAGAGAGAGGGAGACACAGAATCGGAAACAGGCTCCAGGCTCTGAGCCATCAGCCCAGAGCCCGACGCGGGGCTCGAACTCACGGACCGCGAGATCGTGACCTGGCTGAAGTCGGACGCTTAACCGACTGCGCCACCCAGGCGCCCCTGATCTGCTCTGTTTTTAAGGATCAGCAGGAATGACTTGTCTTTGCTCTAGACGGTATCACGTAGGACAGCTCACTGGGGGGCTGGAGGATCCACTTTCAAGATGACTCATATGGCTGGCAAGTCATGGGGGAGATCAGCCCGGGCTGTGAACCAGGAGCCACAGTTCCCTTCTGTGTCGGTCTGTCTATGGGTTGCTTGGGCTTCCTCAGGGTACAATGGCTAGATTCCCAGAGTGAGTGTCCCCAGAGGACCAGGTAGAAATGCACGAGACTTATACGAGTTTGTCTCAGAAGTCACAAAGCATGACTTTGGTTATGTTGCGTTGGTTGAAGCAGCCCGCCCGGATTCAAGAGGAGGAGAAACTGCCTCCTCCATGTCTTGCTGGGGCAATGTCAGCGTTTGGAAGATTCTAGAACAGCACGTGAGATGGGAGATGCTGCTGTGGCCAGCTTTGGAAAATACAGGCTGCCACACACTGCTAATTGGGATAGAGTGTATTCAAACCCAAGCAGTCCCGCTTCGGATCCCATGCTCCCAAACACGCTGTCATACTATCTTCTTCTCGCTCCTTTGATGCTCCTCCCTGGAAAGAAGAGAAGATATTTACCGTTTCTCTTGTCCATAGCAGAAGGCTTTTCTATATAGAATTGCAGAGATTTTGATCTCTGACTGAGGTAGCAGTGATGGTTTTATCTCATCCACTCAAAGTCTACCGAGTACAATTTTTCAAAGTGCTTTTGAAAATGTAAACTGCGTCAGGTTCTCACTCAGTAGCATTCATCACCATGATCTGAGAAGCCTATGGGAAACAGAGGTGGCAATTCCCCTGCAGAGATACCAACTCATTGGGTTTGGCCATAGGACCCAGAAATCTTCATTTTCATCAGCACCCTGAGATATGAGGATGTAGATGTTAAGTATCACACGTGGAAAAATGACTTGGGCATTTTCCATTCCTTTTGATAGCCAGTACATTTAAACATTCATCTTGTACTTGGGAATTCCCTATCTTATGAGTCAGTGCCTCCCAGACTTGCTCCTTCAGCCTTCCGTGCAGGCAAAAACATGCTTTTTCAGCCTCTTTGGCAGCCAGGGCACAGGGGATGTGAGCTAGACTCAACCAACCAGACGCGGTCACATAGGACTATATCAGGAAGAAATGCTGTCCAGAACCCACAGACAAAGCAGAAAGCTTCAGGCTTCCGGACATGATAGAAGCAGCATTTCTGCTTGTAGAGGCCAGAACTCAGTATCAAAAGGACAATTTGCAGTGTCTATACCTTGGACTCCTTTTATTTTTATTTATTGAAAAATTTTGAATTTTACTGTGGTAAGAGCACCTAACATAAAACCTACCCTCTTAATTTTTTTAAATGTGCCATGCACCCTTGTTGGCCATAGGTACAATATTGTACAGATTTCTAGAGCTTATTCATCTTGCTTAACTGCAATTGTATGCCCTGTAATTCGAGGGCCATCGCATTTTTCACCACAGTGGTTCTAGTGTGTGATTTGGGCACTGTTCCTGGATGTATTGCCTCCAAGACTGTTGCCGTGGCCCTTTCAGAGTAGCTGTGCACTGTTAAATATTTTATCATAAATTCTGTGTCTACTTACACTTACTGAAGAAGATGTCTATTGTTTGCAACTGGAGAAATCTGATTAACTGGTTGCTGGTACCAAGCAACGTCATGTCTTGATGTCTTTCTTAGTATCATGATTTTTAACAGATAGCAAAGTCTATATTTCATTGGTATAATGAATGCTCTGCTTTGGTCTTGGTTGACGCCGGTTGCTCTATATTGGTAAACATATCAGGATATTAAGCTGCATAGATGTTAGTTCTCATGTTGATTTTTGGGGGTATAAATTTCAGCTCTCATCTCTTCAGCTGATTTGGAAAAAACCCAGAGCATTCCACCATATATAAATAACTCATTTATTACAAAACAAACATGGATGTTTCAATGAGTCTCAGGGTAACATAAGGATTTGGGAAACCTAATTAAGATAGTTGATTAGCAAGAAACGTCACTAGAGATAACAAATTCCACAATAATAAAAATAACTTAAACCCCACTGCAGAGTGCACTGTAATGAAATGTGACTTTTAACACGATGTGAGCCAGTCCTTTTATGGTGGCAAAGAAAGGAAGGGACGGAGAAATGCAGCAAACTAAAGCAGAAGGAAGCTTATTTGTTTACAAGTAACCAGATTAATCACAGGTCACTCGAGGAAAGACTCCCTTGGAATCTGTCTGTATTTAGGCAGAAGCTCATGTTAGAGTGTATGAATCACAGAGACCCTTCGGAGACTCGGTACAATAAACTGATGTTTCAAATGTTGCTAGCTTGGGGATATAGGGGCAAGAATTGTTTTCTAATGGTATATTATAGTACAGCGAATGAGTGTTGTACAAGCTAAGGTATGGTAATTTTTTAAAACTTATTTATTATGAGAGAGAGAGAGAGAGAGCTCACACTAGTAAGGGAGGGGCAGAGAGAGAGAGACAGAGAGAGAGGGAGAGAGAGAGAGAGAGAGAGAGAGAGAGAATCCCAAGCAGTCTCCATGCAGTCAACACAGAGCCAGACATGGGCTCAATCCCGTGCACCATGAGATCATGGCCTGAGCTGATATCAAGAGTTGGTTGCTCAAATGACTGAGCCACCCAGGCAGCCCAAGATAATTTATTAAATAGCAAAATATAGAAAGGTTGAAAACAGGAATAAAAAACAAGCTTTTGCTTCTTAAAGTGGTTACCTTGTCAATTATTGCTCTGGAAGTTTGACTTCTTTTGCTATGTATTAGGGCACCCATGTTTTACGTAGACATACTGTGTCCAGGTAAAGCAACATAAACACCTGGAGCATAAACACAGGTTATTATTTAAAATTCCAATCATCCACGGCGACAGCATAACAAAATAAACCAGAGCCACTACAGGTTGATAAGACGGCGTACTGGTTATTAAAATATTGTCTGTCCAGTTTAAACCTATCCTTTTATAATCGGCTTTGTGATGCTGGGGCAGGGTTTCTCCTTTGCCTGCAGGTTCTGTGTGAGGCTCTGCCAGCTGGGGGCAGTAGAGAGAAGCCGTAAGGCTGGATGAGAGAGAAGAGACTGGCTCCTTTTTGTGTGTGTCTTTCCCTGGACAGAAGCGGTTTGTTCCTGTAGCGGCCATTGATTCTAGTTGGCAGTTCTTCAGCACTCCTAGAACCAGCCCGATTGTGCTCCCTCAGCAACCCCTGACTAGCCAACAGGGACTCTCCTCAAGGCTGAGTCCTAGTCCCCGGAGATTTTTCTCAAAGTTCCTGAGACGTGAGCCACCAGCAGGTCCTCTGCGCAGAGGTCTGAGTTTTGCCTCCACAGACCCTTCTTCCAAGCTTCTATGCTTCAGGAATTCCGTCCTCTTTTCTTTGATCCTCCAGCTCTAAGGGAGGTACCTGCAACAAAGCAGTTAGTGACTTCAAGCTCGGTTTTTTGCCTTTAGAATTCCCCAGTCCCTGGCCAACAATCACTTACACTTGATTTTCTCTTCTAAAAAACTGGAGTGGTTGCTACCATACAAGTGGATCTTGATGACACAGATCGGCTTCAGGCTTCCTACATCCTTAGATAAACGAATGATGAGGGGCAACTGGGTGGCTCAGTCGGTTAAGCAACTGAATCTTGATTTCAGCTCAGGTCATAACCTCACGGTGGTGGGATCCAGCACCGTGTCAGGCTCTTTGCTGACCACCTGGAGCCTGTTTAGGATTCTCTGCCTCTCTCTCTCTGCCCCTCACCTGCTCTCTTTCTCTCTCTCCCTTTCTCAAAATAAATAAATGAACTTAAAAAAAAAAAAAAAGAATGTTGAAATCAGTCACTAGCTTTAATATTAAGAAACATTTTCCTAAAAAAACATACTGGGATTAGAATAATGCAAACATATTTGATACTTTTAGTTAGTTTAAACTTCTACAAGTTTAAGAACTCTGTTCTTAATGTATTCTACTTTTCTCTTTGGAAAGTCCTAAACCAAGAAGTCATAAAATTTTGGACTTTGAAGGAACATTAAACATCATCTAATTAAATTTCCTGACGTAAAAGAGAAATAGAATCCAAAAAACTAAGATTATTTCCCCAAGTTCATACTGTTTATTAGCAGTAAAGACAGGACTTGTGTATAGATCTTTCAGCCATCCCATTTACAGCACCCCAGTAAAATGTTTCGGTGGAAGGAGTAACAAATAATAGTACCCTTGGGACAATTTGAACAAATTCTCTTGCTGAAGACAATCAGAAAATCTGAAAAACTATTTAAAACATCTTCTTGAAGGTATCAAAAAGCTAATCAAAATAAGATTTAATCAAACCAAATCAAGAATAGGACAGAAGCCTCAGGGGGATGGAGGAACAAATAAAAGATGTCCAAGGCTTACCATGTGTGGGAGGCCCTGAAAAACCCTTCAATCTTGAAGACCTAGGAAGGAGAAATACCAAGAGAAAGGTAAATTAGTCCTCAAATGGATGTAGCTCAGCTTCAAATAATCTGGGTGGCACAGAAAATCCTAGACCCTGAAATTGGATTAAGATGATCCAATACATCTAGCGTACCCAGATGCCTGGAAAAAAGAAAAAATCTTTGCTGTAAGAAAAGCTCTCATTTAATTTTTATAGATTTTTCAAATACAATATCCAGTACAAAAATAGAAGATATCAAAGCAAAAAAAGACTAGACAACATAAATGAAAACTGCAAGGAACAATGCAAAGGAGACATAAATGCAGAGGGACTCCAGATGGTGAAATTACCAGAAATATTCCTTAAGGTAACTTTATTTGTGTGTTCAAGGGGGAAAAAAGACCAAAAACTCAAAAACTTTAGAAAAAAATTAGAAAGTGTGAAAGATGATGAAAAAATATTTGAAAAGGAAGCAAATAGAAACTCTAGAACTGAAAAATATAAAGTCAAAATTATGAGCATAATAAATGGGTATAAGAGCAGTTTAGACACAGCTGAAGAAAGTATTAGTGAAGTGGAAGATAAACCAGAAGAAAATATATACAATGAAGAACAGAGAGTCAAATGAATAGAAAATATAGAAGTGAGGATTAGAAAGAAAATAATCTTAAATAGAAGGTTGGAGATATAGGAAACAATGGAAAACAATGAGCATGGTAAATATGTGGGCAAATCTAAAGTAAAATAGACTGTACAGAACAATACTGCTACTGTTTGGTATACTTAAAAAAATTTTTTTTATGTTTTTACTTTATTTGTGAGAGAGAGAGAGACAGAATGTGATGGGGTGGAGGGCAGGGAAGGCAGAGAGAGAGAGGGAGACACAGAATCTGAAGCAGGCTCCAGGCTCTGAGCTGACAGCAAGAGCCCGATGCAGGGCTCAAACCCACAGACCATGAGATCGTGACCTGAGCCGAAGTCGTTTGCTTAACCAACTGAGCCCCCCAGGCTCCTCTGTTTGGTACACTTTAAAATATGTATAGAATTACAATTCCCACCTCCTTCCTCTCTAAGAAGAGGAGGAGAGGGAAGGAGAAGGAGGAGGAGGAGGAGGAGGAAGAGGAGGAAGAGGAGGGGGAGGAGGAGAAGGAAGTGTGTTTAAAACATGACTCAATAAGACATTCCATCAGGTTCTGTCTTCCATGGAGAGAGCTATGCCTTTCCTTTTTCATATTGCAGTCCCTCTTCAGCAGAATCTGAGATTGGGTTTCATAAAATGAAAAAAAAAATACACAGGAAGGCAGAGAATAGAGATACAGATCTTTTCTTGTTCCTTGAGAATAATAAAAAGACTTATTATGAAGTGCTTACTATATTCCAGGAACTGTTGTGCTTTACAAATATTAACTCATTTAACTCTCATAACAGTATGATGAGGTAGGCCTATTTTCATGGTCTGTTTTATAGATAAAGAAACAGGCAAATAAAGAGCCAGCAAATTACCAAAGGGACTCTGCTAGAGTAGGGGTGAGGATAGAATTTGAGGTTCTTCTCACAAATCCCCACAAATCCCCTTCCAGTCACAAACCACCCCCCCCCCACTCCTCCACCCTGCCACACACACACACACACACACACACACACACACACCATTCCTTACCTCGGGCTGGATAGCTCCATTGTACCTATTAAAGGAAGATTCTTATGTGGGTTCTTACCTGCCATGGATTCTGATCACATGAGTTTTTACATCAGGGAACCCTGTGTGGATTGTTAACGTTGAGCAGTGGGGGTGTTGCCTGCATTTATTTGGTTGATGGTTGTCAGGCTAGGGGCAGAGAAGTGAATCCTAAGGCCTCTGAAAGAGGCCATGGTGCTCAGAGTGCCATTTGTCTCATGCTAGATGCCGTGGGACCTCAACAGCAGAATGGAGCCACTGTGTTCTCCTCTCATGTGACAATGAAAGCCAGAGAGAGAGAGACCAAGATCCATAGGTTTTTAGAGTAGAGGATGAGGGCTGCTCATTTTTACTAACTACAGAGGTTACTCCCTGGAGTTAATTCTGTTGGCCTCTCCTTGGAGACAAGACCTAGACTAGTCATGTGTTCTTTCCTCTGTTTTGCATTCAAGTGTCTAGAGAACAACGTACACAATTTGGTGTGATACTGGGAGCCATTTATTCACACATTTGCTAATAGTTTATATCTGACTCGAACTGAACATTATTGAAAATTGGATGAAAGGAGGAAGGAATAGGATATAAAAAGTGACTGTTTGGTGGGAGCCCCTTTCCTATTTCCATCATTTAATTTGGTTGCTTGATGTGTATGTGGTTTTGCTTGAAGATGCACAGTTGCTGTGCTCTGCCCCTGGCCACCCAGAAACTTCCTGATTCTTCCCTGTGACACGTTCTGTTTTATTTGGAGAGGGACTCCCCCTGCCCAGGGTGTGGCCAGCCCCTCTGTCTCAGTATCTTTGCAAAATAGGAGGCCTCAAAGAGATAGGTGAAGTTTTTAGACTTGGGGCCACTGATGAAAAAACTGTATTTTGTTGGCTGTTTTGAGATGCATTTTATTATCAATGAACATCCAGAAAATCCTTTCTCCAGATAGCTGCATGGCTGTTCCTCTCCACTTATATCTCTGTCAAATGCCACCTCCTCTGTGAGGCCTGCCCCAACCATCATTTTTAAAATTTCAAGTCTTCGTTGGCCCCTAGAATTCTCTACATCTCTCTGTGGTTTTGTTTTCTCCTTAAATTTATTACTGAATGTCATATGAAGTACCATAATTGATGATTTGTTTATTCCCCTCTCCTGCCTCCCTGAGGGAAAAATTTTTGTTTTGGTCACTGTCGTATCCTCACAGCACAGAACAGTGCTTGGAACTTAGTAGGCATTCAGTAATTATTTGTTGAATGAATGATTGTATACCATGCAGAAACTGACCCAATATTATTTTCATTGATACACACATATACATATACATTTTGAAGTACAAGGACTTTTGTCCCTTAGCATAATCCTTACTTCCTGCACAAAGATATTTTCCGGTCTTCTGAGAGCCCTGAAATACTAAGGGTTATGCTTGTAGCTACTGAACCTCATCCAGAGTCATCTCACCTTCTTAGAACAAGTTGATCCCTCTCTCCTTGGCCATGAGCCCTAAGGGAAGTATACACACTGTCCCTTCATCTTTCATCCCACAACTGTTTTTGCCACCTTGACATGTGAAGTCCTTGACCTCTTACTTTCTTGACCAAGGAACCATTTCAGAGAGACCCGGAGAGGCTGGGTGCGGTGGGGGAAGGGCATCACCGGCTCTCAGTCTGGAAGATGTGACCAGAGCTGAACCTGAAGGCAGCTCAGGAAGCAGGGAGGACTGGGATTATGCCAGGAACTCTGCATGAGACTGGACTTCAGTCCAAATGCCCTCCACATTAGTCTGACCGCAATTCGAGCCAAGGCTTTGAGGATCCACTTCTGTATTCACAGATCAGTCTTGTTTAGAAGACAGTTCACGGTTTGACAAAAGTTGTTCTTCCCCCCAGAGAGGAGCTTTGGGCACGAACCGCCAAGTTTGGCAGTGTGAGCCTCCCCGAGCGATAAGTGTCTGAAACACAAACAGATGACAGCAATAAAACATGCAGCTCTCTTTTGGGAGAGAGCCAGAGAGCAAAAGGACAAGTTTAGATCCGGTCAGCTATTTGCTGGGCCCAGTTTTGGCCCAACAAACACATCAGCCCTTCAGCTGTTGCCCTACCTTTCCCTTCAACATCTTACATAGCGGGGACAGAAATGAGCCCTCCCTCAATAAGACGCCCTCCAGTTTCGAACGTAGCTAATGAGGAAACACCACTCTCCTCCCACATACATATTTGGCCCTAATCCTAGAAACGGCACATCATGCCCAAATGGGGCAAATGCACTTCCTCCCCGCTACTGTTAGCGTGCCGCATATCTGGGAGCTCTATCTTCAAAGCATCCTTACAGGCAGCCCAAACAGGGCTACCTGGAGACTCTGGGGCATGCACTTTGTCTGGGGTTTATGGTTCAACAAGCAGAAGTGATTCACTGACATTAGAAAGTGGCACAAATCCGACAGGGGTGCAATCGGTAGGGATATTTTTGGCCCTTCTTCACGCTTCAGCAAGTGCTCCGGATGCCCGTTATCTTCCTCTTTGTTCACCCTCATTGTCCCGACAACCCCACAATAGAAACTACATACCCTTCAGATCCAATCTCGGTTTCATAAGCCCCCGCCCCCTCCCCTGCTAGACCCCAGGGAAGTGTGTGCACTGACACAGAAAGGCCTGTCTGTTAAGCTCCATGATAGAAGGAGGGAGTGCAAAAAAACCGCCAAGCCATTTTGCTTATTATCTCCTTTTGCTCCTGTTTCTCCGGGCACCCTCGGGGCAATCTCAGCCCAAATCTGGCTTCAGAGTTACTTGAACCAGGCTCCGCTTCCTCCTGGCGGCACATTCCTGAGGGCCCTGCCCCCGTGGCAGTCAAACACTGGAGGGGTTGTGGCATCTCTCATCTCGGCCAGAGGGCTTTGGTGGCCAAAGATTTGTTCTGATTCGGATCTTTATGTGTGTGTGTTCTCTCCCCTCCCCCTTCACACATGGCTGTCTTTTGCAGGCACAGAGAGGGAGAGAGACAAAAAAATAGTTTCAGGATATTGTAAAATGTAATTTAACTTTATACTCAATACTTGTTTCTCCCTGCCACACTTTCTTTTCCGCTATTTCTGTCCTTCCGTCTACGGTTTTGTTCCCAGCACAGAGAATGTTCTGCGCTTTTGGGAGTGTCCATTCTTGATGATGTGAACCTGAACCCGCATCTCCTGAATATCGTTCTACTCTCCCCACCTGCAGAGCCCTTTGAACTTCTCCTTGGCTTAGATCACATCCTTCCTCATAATTTTGTGATTCTGGACACATGCCTTATCTCCTCTTCTAAATTGTAAATTCCCTGATGGCTTTTCTTTATCTTTGTGTCTCCCAAGTACCTAGTAAAATGCCTTGCTCAGTAAATGGTTTTACTGGGGTGCCTAAGTGGCTCAGTTGGTTGAGCCTCCCTCCGCCTCTCGATTTTGGCTCAGGCCATGATCCCAGGGTCGTGGGATCGAGCCCCACATGGTGCTGGGTGTGGAGCCTGTTTGGGATTCTCTCTCCCTCTGCCTCCTCTCCCCATCTCATGCTCTCTCTCTCTCTCTCAAAAAAAAAAAAAAAAAAAAGTTTAATTGAATGACTGAATGAGGATCTACACTGAGAAAGGATCTACCCTCTTTTTTCTTCCTCCTTTATTTACTCTTTTGTTGTTCTTAGCACCACAGAGAGGAACAGGACACGAGATGATCTGTGGTAGTTAAGTATAAATGCAGCAGCATTTCTGGCTAAACATACTGGTCCTGAACATTGTATCTGGTGGGTTCATCAATATGATGGTCGGAGCTGACCTTGATGAGAGTAGCATGTGGAGGCCTATGAGGCCATGAAGTGACTGTGAGACCATCTGAGCTGGTTCAAATCCTGGCTTTCTGACTTGCCACCTACATGGCCTACATGGCTCTTCTCTAACCTCAGGTTTTTTGGGTTTTTTATTTGTAAAATGGACATAATAATATTTACCTTACAGATGTGAAGGTTAGCCTGATAGATGTAAAGGACATAGCATGGCCCTTGGCACAAAGTATGCCCTTCATAATTCAAATATATTTTTAGTTTACTTATTTGTGCTGTCTTCTCCCCCATGACCAGGGGCAATTATAGTGCTAGGAAAGAAAGAAAGAAAGAAAGAAAGAAAGAAAGAAAGAAAGAAAGAAAGAAAGAGGAAGGAAGGAAGGAAGGAAAAGGAAGGAAGGAAGAGAAAGGAAGGAAGGAAGGAAGGAAGGAAGGAAGGAAGGAAGAGAAAGGAAGGAAGGAAGGAAGGAAGGAAGGAAGGAAGGAAGGAAGAGAAAGGAAGGAAGGAAGGAAGGAAGGAAGGAAGGAAGGAAGGAAGGAAAAACAAGAGGTAGAGTTATGCAAGCAAAACTTCTTGCTTGCCTCCATTTGGCCACAGACATCCTGGTTCTGTTAATAGAAAGAAAATGTTGACTTTTCCAAAAATTAGGCTTAAAGTTGCATCTCATAATTTCCATATAGAGTCACATGTGGGGGGGATTCAGGCACCAAAAAATATGCAGAAATAATAAGTATTTTGAGCGACTTCAAAAAAGAAAGCAGGTATGTCCCCTAGGGGCCCCTAGTTTTGATGAGTTGATAGCATGTTGCCAAAAGGCCTCTTCATTTCCTGAGCAATTATGATCCAGCTCGTGTACTTGCATTCAATGGTACCTTCCCTTCAGGTAGTTTCCCGATCACAGATCAGGGCCCAGGCCAGGGCTCTATCGGGTACTTACTATATATATATTCAGACCACTGGGTTTACATCATGCAAGGTAGGGTAAAGGCCAGAGTTCCTTCCCATCTCCCACCAGAGAGCAGGAAGCTGATACATCCATGGCACAGTAGAGGGGAATAAAAAAGAAAGAGAAAAGAATAGGAAACAGGAAAGAAAGGGACCCAAAATGCAAGTTCTTTGTTCAAAAATCTATTAGCCACCTACTATGTTGTGGAATCTTCTCTGGGGAACACCAGGGAGATAAAAGAAAAAATAAAGAGAACTTGGCATCAAAGAAAGCCAAGGAGACAAAGTCTTCTAGGGAGAAAGGACTTTTAATTATGGTGAACGCCAATGAGAAGACAAGTCAGATACAAACTAAAGCAACTGTTGGGTTGGAAGGGAAGACAGGCATTGCTTTCCTTAGGGAGAAGAGTTTCAGTGGCATGGTGGTAGCTAAGACAAAACTGTGATTGGATGAGGAGCAGGTCGAAGACGAGGAAATGGAGACACTTGGTTTGGATAGCTCTTTAAGAATCTTGACTGAGAGGAAAATCAGGTTCAAAAACAGTGACTGCAAGGAAACATGGGGTCAAAGAATGGGTTTGTTTGCTGCTCTTCAGGTGGAAGACATCTGAACACATACAAATGCAAGTGAGAAAGAGCCAGGTGAATGGGAGACCCTGCAAATATAGGAGGAGGAAGGATGGGTTGAAACTCCTGTAAGTGGGGAAGGGTTGAGTCTTGAGCAACAAAACGGTTGGCGATGGCCATGGTCAAGAGGAAGAACTTACATCTTACGGAAACTTGAAAGAAGGAACAAGTTCAGGCAGAGTGCGAGAAAATGTACAGGTCAGAGAGAGGGGGTGGGTTTGACTTTGAGGGAGACCCTGCCCAATGGCTTTTCTTTTCATCACGGTGAAGCACAAGTTCATTAGTCAAGAGTATTGGGGGGAGGTGGTTAAATAGACATTAAGAAGAGAGGAAAGGTTTTCAAGGTGGAGAATGGCAGGGAGCTAGCTGAAGAAACACAGAAGTTCTGCAAGGCCAGACTGACGTTGGAGACCATGAAGATATAGTTATGTGACTTTCTCCAGCAGCATCTGACAGTCGAGGGGCAGGAGTCACCCGACAGGGGAGGTACGGGATTTGAGAAGGTGGATGGATTGATTCAGGGTTGGTGTTTTCTTGAGTGCATCTGACCTCCATACAACAGCAAAAATTGGCATCTTACAAAAGAAGAGCAGGGCCAGAATAGCAAAGGAGGCAAGAAGAAGAAAGCCAAGGGGGGAGAAAGTTTTCACAATGGCTTGCATCATTGTTCCATGATAACCTGACCTTCACCTTGCCTCCCAGAGGTAAAAAGTTTTCTGGACGATCTGAACAGCAGTCAGGACAGCTGCTTAGATTTCCTACCTATCTCGTCCTCCCTTCCTAGCAAACTGCCCACCAGGTCATAGCACTGAGGGTAGGAGACTCCGTGCTAACTACCGGTCTAGATTCACAAATACGGTGAAGTAAAGCTTATGTACACTTTGGGCCCCTTCGGTACCAGGTTTGGACCATAAGGAAAGCGATCTCCCTCCAGGGCTAAGCCTACCGTGCCACCAAAAAGCCGCAGAGAGACCTGCTGCTGGAACATTTTTCCATCAAAAGCACATTCTCCGCTTAAATTATTCAACCTCGCGGAGCCTTCATTCGTGTCCTGTGCAAAAGTGTTGAAAATACGTTCTCCACTTTGAAGAGAACTTGCCATTCCAACTTTTAAGACTTGTTCGATTTAGGAAGAGCAGAGGGAATTAGCACAAGCTGCGGGAAAAGCAAGAGCAAGAAAGAGAAAGGCAGCAGGAGGTGGGAAGAGTTATTCGGAGCCAAGCAGGTAGCACGGAAAGATTGTCCCCCGCTTTGATAATTTAGTGCTTCTGTGGCGTGTGAATGAGGCCCTACAGGCCGGGGACTGCACTCCAGCTTTGGTTTTTGATCTCTGTCAGTAATGAGATGCCAGCAGCCCCTACTTCAAAGCTTTAACTGATACCGATAATCTCCTGAAAGGCCCCCAGAATCTCAAGTGATCTCTCAGACTAAAGTGTGGAGGGTACTCAGACAACAGAATGGATGATAGAAACGGTATGGCTGGTTTGATATTTGCTCTTTGATTTCTTTGACATGCCCTTGTTTTCAGTTTCCAAAGGGGCAACTCCGTAGCTTCCACACCGTTGACACCAAAGATTAGCATTGTCAGATTACGGGGAGGACCCTGGGGCATCCATAAATTTTATCTTTCTTTCTCTTTTTCTTTCTTTCCTTCTTCTTTTTTTTTTTTTTTTTTTTCATCCAGACTGTCTGTAAAAACACTGGCAGTCCGGATTCAGTGACAAATGGGGTGCAGGGTAACAGTATCCAGCCTGCTGTGGAGACAGGGTTTTCCTGACAAATCCATCGCCGCTCAGAGATTACACCCAGATTCTTTTGAGGTTTAATCTCTTCTCTGAAACAGTTGTGCGCTTAAGAAGGGGGAGGAAGGTGGGAGGAAAGGCCACAGGCTATGAGAAACATGTTATAAAACAGCATGAACATTAGTTTCTTGTATCCAATTATGCCTTGAGTTGAAAGCATATAATTTTCGAGGCGTGTTGTACCAGGAAACGTATCTGGAGTATTTTATGTTGGACGACCTCACACTCTGGAAGCAACACAAGCAGGGCAAGGTCATTCCTTATTGACCTGGTCTTTGGTTATTCCCCAGGCGCGAAAAAAAAAAAGAGTAACGTTTCAGGGCTCCAAGAAAACACCTGAGATCCAAAGGTTAGAAGCAATCTGCTTAAATTAATCTGCTTGAAGAAAGGGGGAAATACTCGATGCTCTCTTAACACGCATACAATTTACTGTAAAAGATTCTTCAAGATGAGGATACCAAGGAAGCCACGCGATACATTATAGTCTCTTCTGAGGACGCAGTGCCTCTCCGTCAGGACAGAGACTACAGCTGGATTCCCAGACCCACCAGATCAGATGCTTGCTGACCAGTTGCCCGATGTGACCGAGGCGCCAGGTGACTGAAGTGCTTCCAGGTGACAAAGAAGCATGCAGGCCTCCAGCATAGAAGTCCTCGCTTCACCCAGGAGGTCGAAGCTGCAGTCATAGCCACGGTGTCCAGCATTCAGAGCACTTTGGTGACTTGATTGCTACGACCTTGCTAGTACGGCAGGGATTGCCGACATGGCCTTTGAGATGTGGGGAACGTGCTACAGCCCTCAGTCTGCCCTGACTCATGCAGATAGTAAGAGTCAGGGCTGTCATTGGAACCCAGGCCCGTGTCACTCTAAATCTGAGTGTGTCAAGGCGGTACATTGAGAATACAAATGCAGAAACTCGATCAACCGGAACTTCTCCAGCTACCTTCTCCAGGCTCTGTCCGAGCTGGGAACCTCTTGTCCTTGTTCCCGTTGCTCCCCGGACACAAATTTTCTCTAGCGATTGCCACATACTAGGGGTAGAATGGGTGTTTGATCCAGCCGTCAATCCACAGAGGCAACATAAATCTAGCAACCAGTAGTCGCTCATTTAGTGTTTGTTTATCCAAACGAAACAAAAAGGGATCTTCTTGTTCCTGGTGTTTTCAGCCTCCCGCGGTAACGCAGGCAACGTCAACGAAAATAAGAC
Source organism: Lynx rufus (assembly GCF_022079265.1). Classification (NCBI taxonomy): domain Eukaryota; kingdom Metazoa; phylum Chordata; class Mammalia; order Carnivora; family Felidae; genus Lynx; species Lynx rufus. The sequence goes on along the minus strand of NW_025814889.1, from coordinate 26,690,095 downwards.
AAAAGGAAAAAATAAGGCAAAGGAAAAGTAAAACACAAAGAAAACAAAACACTTTGTGTTCAATTCCACGCCCTCGAAAGCGTCAGTAAAAGGCATCCACGTACAAGTGCGGTTCCGTGACAGTTAAATGTTTCTGGGGGCTCAGGATATTAACCAAGCCGAGCTGTGTTCGGCTCCAAAGTCCGGGGTTACCTGGCAGCGATGTGGAATGTACAGGGCTCCACCTGAGTTAGAACCTGTCAAGAATAAATGACCCGAGGAAGAAGCAAGGTGACGCCGAAGCCTAGCATAGGCTACTGCTATACGCGTAGAAGGAGGAGGAAATGTGTTCCATTTGTCTGGACTCGGTGGCAGGACTCAAGGGCCTGGTCACAGAACGAAGAGGAGCAGGGAGCAGCGTGTCCTCTCCTCGGCAGCTGCCCTTGGGGAAAGGCCCGTCGTGTAAATTCAGGCCTCTGGGAGTCCCGTCTCCTTCTCCGGCATCGCAAACGAAACGCGGGTCCGCGACATGCCTCCATCCCATCCCGTGAGATGTCTAGCTCACTTGTGGCCTCGTGTACAGCATTCTGGAGCCAGAGGTAGAGTGGCACAGTGGGTGGGGACAGTCCTCACAGCAGTGTGACCCGTGTGACAGGCACACCGTGGTTTGCATCGCATCTCATGCCCATCTCAGAATATCACCAGGTAGGATGTGGGAAGACCGCTGTTCTTTCCGTCGAACACGTATAAGGCAGCACAGATCTCCGTCGGTCCTCCGCTGCAGAGTATCTACGGCTTTGGTTTCAAGTTGAGAAAAGAATTTTTATAAAGCTTGGCCGTGATTGCCCAATTGCCTGTGCTCTTCTAACAGCGATGTCAGAAATGAAACAGATTTTTTTTCTTCCTCTTCCTTCTTTGTCTCTTCCCTTGTCCCTTGCCTGCCCCATACCTGTCCAGTTAATAAAGCGTGAGTGACTCACGATCTCAGGAGATCGAGCCCCGCGTGGGGCTCCGGGCCGACAGCGCAGAGCCTGCTTGGGGTTCTCTTTCTCCTTCTCTCTCTGCCCCTCCCCCACGCATACCCTTGCTCTCTCAAAATAAATAAATAAACATTAAAAAAAAAAAAAGCCAGCTGATAGTCACCGTGCTCTGAACACTGAGGGAAAATCTGCTACTGGATGCAGTTCAGGGCATCACGTGGTTTCACGGGCAACTAACAAACTGAGGGCCAGCCACGTGATGCACACACACACACACACACACACACACACAGGGATAAGCAGTCAGTATCTAGAAGGAGGAACATGTTGTTGTTGTTGTTGTTAAGTTTATTTTGGGGAGAGGGAGAGAGAGAGAGACAGAGAGCAGGGGAGGGGCAGAGAGAGAAGGAGACAGAGAATCCCAAGCAGGCTCTGTCAGCACGGAGCCCAAAGCAGGACTCGAACCCACAAAGTGTGAGATCATGACCTGGGCAGAAACCAAGAGTCGGACGCTTGGTGCCCCCAGGCGCCCCCAGGAGGAACACGTTTGAACCACTGACACCAGTGTTTGATACTCATGGGTGAAAGGAGCATGATTAATTAAAATCCCCAGATAATCCAGGCACATAATCTTCTGCATGTCTGTTGCACCTTTAGTTTCTACTACTCACGGGGTTGTTCTAAGGATGAAACGAATTAATCGATGTAAAGCAGTTTGAACAGTGCCTGGAATGTGGTAAGTACTACGTGTTTCCTATTTTTACAGGTTGTATTCAAAATGGAGTACAGATTCTGGAACGATTCATAGCTGCTTTGACGGTTATGCTCGCGAAGGGGTACTTCAGGGGCAAACTTGCGAAGGCAGTAAAGATCTTCTAGGATCTTCCAATTTCCCTCCTGTCTTGGCTTTGCCCCTCCCTCCCCATCTGCAGCGTGCCTCTCGCTCCTCCCAAGGCCTCCAGAATGACTCTCCACTACCGTGGCATCCACCCTGGGGCCCTGCGATCCAAAATACCTCCTTCTAATTCCAAGCAAACAGCAACAACATCTCCTCACACAGGTGACTGCGGCTATTTCTATAATCGAGGTGGATAAACGCACAAATGTTTACCTGAGTTATGAATTTAAAATGTTGACCTTTTTGGGATGGGGCCTTCTAGATGCCGACTGCAGTGTTTTGAAACTTGTGCGGTGGAAGAGGCATTCAATTTGATGTCAAATCTCACCACGTTTTCATTTAAGCAATAGTCACTGACCGCCTAGTATGGATCTGCACTGTTGGGCACTGGGGATGCGTAAAATCAACCTTCCTGGAATTTGCATTCTGTAAGGGAGGCAGACAATAAAGAAACACATGAATAGAATTTGAGGTAGTCATTTAGGGTCTTACGTGCTGCTCTTGACCCAGTTCCATTCTCTTTCCGGCAGCTTCTCAGGCTGAAAGAGTTGGTCCCGAGCTGCTGTAGAAAGTTCGTTTGAGAATAGGTTGTGTGTTCAAAGAAATGGCCAGGGGGCGCCTGGGTGGCTCGGTCGGTTAAGCGTCCGACTGCGGCTCAGGTCGTGATCTCGCGGTCCGTGGGTTCGAGCCCCGCGTCGGGCTCTGTGCTGACAGCTCAGAGCCTGGCGCCTGTTTCAGATTCTATGTCTCCCTCTTTCTCTGACCCTCCCCTGTTCATGCTCTCTCTCTCTGTCTCAAAAATAAATAAATGTTAAAAAAAAGAAAGAAATGGCCAGGCAGAGGCAGAAAAAGAGAGATGCTTTCTGATGCATCATACACAGGGTGTCCAATTCTGATTTCCTTTGGCCTTGCCCCTTCCTGACATTGGTCCTGTGTGAGGCTCCAAGCACACCAGGTTCCACACTGGCCAGTCGTACCGCAGCCTATAAAATATTTACAAACTGACTTTTCAAATATATACATTATTTACTTTAGATTCTATGAAATATTTACATGTCGTGCTAAGTCTACACAGTATTTATATGGCACTGGGTTTTTCCTGCTACAAGCCAGGGAGACTGTTTTGGATTGTTCCCACAATCATGAGGAAGGAAGGTGTCAAGGGAGAGTCTAGGGTGGGCACATCAGGAGACTGAAGCCAGTCTTCCTGACTACAGTCCAGGAAAGGCGCTCCTTAGGGAGAAGCAGGACACTGAAAACACGTCCAGGAGAAAAGCGCACATCTGGTGTCCTCCCTAGTTTTCCCTACTGTTATGGACTGAATTGTGTCCCCCACCAAAATTCATGGGCTCAAAGACAGGGCCTTTAAGGAGGCAAGTAAGTTAAAATGAGCCCATTAGGATGAGCCCTCATCCAACCAACTGGCGTCCTTATGGTAAGAAAAGATTAGGGCGCACAGAGCGAAGACTACAGAAATGATACAGCAAAAAGTGGCCATCTGCAGGCCAAAGAGAGAGTCCTCAGAAAGAACCGTACCTGCTGACACCTCGATCTTGGATTCAGACCTCCAGAACCATGAAAATATAAATTTCCGTTGTTTAAGCCAGCCATGTATTTTGTTACGGCAGCACCAGCAAGTTGATAACATGTACTGTTAGTTCTTGGTTCAAAATAAGCATCTACACCAAAGCCTCTCTGAGTTCAAACAGACAGAAACTCTTGCTCACTTCTGAAGTTGGAACCACCTCTTAAGCTAGAAGTCCGTTGGGTTCATTCACTCGAGCGGCATGACAGGGAGTTCAGGAGCACCTCAAATAGCGCATTCATGGTCTACAACATGCTTTAGAAAACCCTGGCGGTTCTGCCCAAGTGCCCAACCAAATCAGTATGCTGCTACCTCTGGGCAGGCCCACCACATCCTTTATCCACCTTGCGTAACAAGGTGAATTCTAAGTATGGCGGCTGTGAAGTCGACTTTGTTTTGAATTACACTCCAAAACTGGGATATGAACCCTGCACAAAACCACCTCGCAGCCTGATCTTGCACCTTCCTTTCTGCTTCCTGGGGTCTGATGGGCCATACTGTACCCAAGCCTTTGTTTATTCCACTTGTACGTTTAGACACTTCCCAAATGGAACATTGACACTTCCTGCGGGTGACTCTCAGCCGTCTTTCCCTCCGTGCATTGTGTCTCTTCTTCAGGTGCAAGGTCTGCTCTTACTCCAGGCCTATCGACTTCTCAGGGTCCAGGAACATGATCTTGGCTTCATAACTATCCTCACGACGAATAGAATGGTGACAGTGGATGGTGGACGATGGCCAACGGTGGACACTGCTCAGTCAGCGCACAAATGTGCTACTTTTTCAGAATCGGTAATGTGCCAGGCTCTGGACCATCCTCCTCCAATGTGTAGAGGAGCATGAGGCCCTCACCTCATCGGTGTTACTGTTCTAATTGCCTCTTGCTGCATCCAGGGTTATGAGGGGAAACACTGATGGAAGCCTATGTCGGTGAACACAGTCAGGATGTCTATGGTTTTAATAAATTAAATAACGGTTGTAGCCAGCTTTCCCTATAAAGATATGTGCCCAGAGTCTTGGCACAGACAAAGAGAGCTGCGTCAGCTTCCCTGCCCTCTGGGTTTACTTTATGTGTCAAGCCCACTCATACGTCCAACCTATATTCCTGGAATTTCCATCATGCACACGGTGCTGTGCTTCTAGGGATGTGGCAGGAGCCCCACGGATGTTTCGCCGATACCAGCAGGGCTGGTGCTGGGCAAGCCTACCCCAGAGTCAAAGGCAGAGGTTCCTTCCCTTTTGTCCCCTTTTCTTTTATTTGCATATCTGTCTTTTCCATTACCAGTCTGTGAGTTCCTCTGTTAAAAATCAAGACTGTAGTCGTCTCACTATCTGGTAAAGATACTGTCCTAGAAACCAAATAATCTACGTGCTGTAACAATGACTGAGTCTTTGCATTTTCTCCACATTTAAAAAATTGGGATGGGTGCTTAGGAAGTTAGCAGCTTCTTCTTTCCTACAGAATTCAGGCCATCCTCACACGGACAACGCGTTCCTGGTGGCACTGCTAAATTGTGCTTGCCCAAACCAGGTTGGCCAAACATGAGACAGGAGAGGCCTGTGTGCCTTCTGGTGTCTCCCCACTGTGATCCTTAACCAGCTCTCCTTTCCTGAGCTCTGCTGTCCAGGTGACCTAGGACCCCCCCTTCCCAGCGACTTGGCCAGGTACTGACTCAACCAGTCAGGTGTTGACTGGTGTTCTATGTGTCTCTGGGAATTCGGCTCTGGACGGAAAACTCTGAAAGACTAAAACACCGAAGACCAAGGAAAAACAAATCTCAAGGAGTGGTTGACTGCCAGACGTGGTGACAAAGTAGAAGGACGTGTCTGGGCTCAACCAGCCTGGCCAGCCACCCCGCGCCCTGCTGGTGCCCCAGTCTGGTGAAGGCCTTCATCAGTGCGTTGATTGGAAAGCAGAACTTGATTCCTCCCTGGACCCCAGCCAAGGCTTTCTGATCTGCTAAAGAATGGCACCATTAACGGGTTACAGAGGCTGTCTGCCTTCAGCGTGGGGGTGGGAGGGGGTGGTGCCTGAGCCTTTCAGATTGGGGCAGGGATCGGAGAGAGGGAAGCATAAAAAAAGCAGATGCTGTCAAAATAGTTTATTGGCCTGATTCATTAGGTTCAGCAGCTGCCTCCAAGAAAGCAGATTCCTAGAGATCTACTAGCCAGAAAGCATTGCTCTTTCAAGGGAGCCTGATGGAGAGCAAAGATAAGGCTTTGCTTTTAAGGTATCATGCTTACCTTCACTGGATTTCTTTCAAAGACGGGCCCGTGTGTGTGTGTGTGTGTGTGTGTGTGTGTGTGTGTGTGTCTGTGTGTGTAAAGTGGAAAGGAGGCAGGGATATGACAATACCGGGAACACTATTGTACAATGCCCGGCTGCTGTGCATTCTTCTTTTCCCAAAGTAACACCACCAGCAACTCCGCTAGGGGTTGTGATTAAACAGAGCTTTTCTGTGTCAGTCTCGTCTATGCTCAGCAATTTAATTCCAGAGATAAGGGTCGGGGGGCACGCAACACAAAGCTTCTGGAAACTGCCCAGGCCCCCGCCACCCCCCCTCCCGGGCGGCTCCCACCCCAGCCTGGGGTTATTGGGCTACCGCTTTCTGATTGCAGGCTGAAAAGGGTTTCGATGTCTGTGGAGGGGATGCCAACTAAATCGGCTGCTCTTAGAACCACTCAAGTGTTTTAACTGTTTCAATTCTTTTATTTATTTATTTATTTATTTATTTATTTCTGAGCTAAATCAAGAGTGTATAGAACATAATGTATTGTTTAAAGGCTAACTACAAAGCAACCCCTTTGTAACCACAAGTCAGGTCAAGACAGAGAACCTGGCCAGCTTCTGGAAAGGTCCCCCACCCCGTGGTGGTCTCACAGCCCCTCGCGCCAACCCCCAGGGGACGGTCTGCCCCATTGTGGTCTCACAGCCTTCCCCCACCCCAAGGGTACCTTCTGACCGTGTGGTGGCATTCTTAAGTAGTGTCTCCAAAGTGTAGTCCACATAGAGCGGGGCGGTGTTTGAAGTGAGTTTTGTAGGTGCAAGGGTTGACATTTTGAATTTGAATTATACATTCGTATTAGCATATATGAGGGAGAAATAACGCCTCAGAACAGTGATTTTACCCATAATGGGCTAAAGAACGTTTCTTTTAACGTAGGATAATTTCAAGACAAACAGGAAACTTGTCAGTTTGCATACATGAAGCACACAAACGTGGCAACAAACACAAAGGTGGCCCACGGTGAATGACCTCTGTTCCAAAGCTCCATGTTAAGGCACCTGAGCTGCTAGAAGAGGCTTGCAAGTCGTCGAAACCAGTGTTCCCCACACTGCCCTGATCAGATGTGCTTCTTGTCTGCAGGCTCCACCCCGGCCCCTGAACCCAAACCTGACCTGCAAGGATTTCAGGTGATTCATGACCAGTAGAGATGAGGAGATCCAGCTCCCACACCCTCAGAAAATCCCAATGCTTATTCGCCGGGAGACGGCACCAGCTCTCTGAGCCTGGTATCCGGCCAAGGGCCAGGACCAAGGTCTCCTGCATCCCAGCCCAGGTGAAGGGAACCCCTGCCCCGGCCTTTACCCTCTAGAAGGTTAGGGCAGGAGAAGTTGGGGACGGTATTTGCGCCCGAGGCTGACAGAAGCAGGGACTGCAAGAGGCACGAAGCAGGGATGGTATAAAGACCAGAGGGCACAGATCTGGAACAGAGAACGGGCAAGCTTCTATCCTCTCTCCTTGATCGTGGCAATGGGGAGGTCTGTGGGGCTTTCCAGGGGCTCAGGCTTCTGGCCTCCTCTCTCTCTGTCTAGCTGGAGGGACTTTTAAAGCAAGAAAGTCAGGGCTCAGAGAGACAAGCCTCTGCTCTTATCACAGGACAAGGTAGCAGATGCTATTAATCTATCAACGAATTTTCATTAAATTCCTACTATGCTCAGCCCAGAGTGCTAGGGATGGAAGGGTGAAAAGCAGGAGCGTGGGCCCTTTCTCAAAGGGCTCACTGTCGATCAGGGCCCAAAATGATATAAACATGACACAAAACAGCCAGCTTCCGACGTGGGTGCCTCCTTCCCATGCTGTGATCATAAAGCGAGATAAGCGCAGGCCACGGTGTCTGGGAAAGATTTCAAGGGGGGAGCTGAGGAAGATTTCAATAAGAGGGGAAGGCTAGCATCTTTACGGGCGATTGAGAAAAGCTGGCTATAACAGCCTGGGTTTCTGTCCTTGCCCTCCTTCTCGCCTCCTAAAACGCACACACAAACAGACACACACACACACACACACACACACACACATTCATACACACACAGAAAGTTGAGTTACGGTAAATATCAAGAGATGTCCTGGCAGGTGGAGGAAGTGATTAAAAGGTAGCCAGAAAAAGTGATATCAACGCAGTGGGGATTTAAAGACTGAGTGAAGGAGATTGTGTGTGTGTGTGTGTGCGCCCGCGCGTGCCCGCGCACGTTTTTTGAAAGATATCAGCCATTTCTAGGGTTACTCCATTGAAAGAGCCACCATCACTTTGGAGCAGATCTTCTCTGTCCAGAGAAGAATCATCAAAGTGTCATGACTATAAGGAGGGAAGGTGTCCATTTCCCTGGGAGGTAGTGATAACTAGAATTGTTTTATGGCTTAGAAGAGGCTTTCCCTCCCAGGAAGCCAGGAAGAGGGCGGTGATTTCCCTAAAAGCAGTTCCAAAAGAACAATTAGGATAAAGACACGGTCTTTCAAGAACTTTGCTTCAGAAATGACAGAAAGAAAGACGAGGGAGACATAGAACTGAGGAAGCCTTCTTCTTATTTGTTTAACGTGGGTAAGACCACACCATGTTGTATACGCAGGGGCAATAGAAAGCACATAGCTGAAGGAGGAAATATTCGTTAGAGAAAGGCCTTGAAGAGTGGAAGGGAGTGGGATACAGAGCAGAGACTGCTGCGTCAGGTATGAGGAAAAAAAGTGGGTAGAAGATATTGGCGAGAAACACTACCACCACCACCGTGCTCCGAACGGCACAGTTTATTTCGCATCATTATTTGTGGGTCATTTGCATTCATTATGGATCTCATTCAACCTTGAACAAATCTATGAAACAGATAATATTGTCGTCCCCATCTTCAGACGAAAACAGAGTAACTCAAACACGTTAAACAACTCGTTTCAAGTTATACAGCTGTAAGTAGTGTTATCCATATTCAAATTGGTACTATCTGACCGCAGAGCCCCCACTAAGTGGCAGACAATGGATGGGATGTATAGCAAAATAAAATGAATTTCTGTAGCACGTATGGTGCCAGAGAGATTGGATATCTTTTTTTTTTTTTTTAAGTTTATTTAGTTTGAGAGTGACACAGAGCATGTGAGCTGGGACCGGGCAGAGAGAGGGAGAAAGAGAGAATCCCAAGCAGGCTCCACACTGCCAGCGCAGAGCCTGATGCAGGGATCAAACCCATGAGCTGTGAGAAGAAGTCAAGAGACAGACGCTTATCCCCACTAAGCCACCCAGTCACCCCCGAGTTTGGATATCTTGATAGGATCAAAGAAGAAAGTGTGAAGGTCAGCAAAAGAGGAGACCAGAAGCACAAGGGGATTGATCAGATGGCCAGGGGACAACTGGAGTTTAAGGTGTCAATGGCAGATAGTCCCAAGTAGCTGTGGGTGGTGTCAGCTGAATTAGAGGGAAGACTGAAGCAGCCCAGGTCAAAGATCTGTGATCTGACTTGATCTTTGTTAGGTACTCCCGACATACCCAGATCTGCTGGGTAAATTACCAAGGCACAAATGGTACAAGAGAAAACAATGCACGTGACGTGATAAAGAGTTTGATGACTGTGAGTGAGCAAATGACTAAGAAGTCCAAAGATTACAGCTGTGAGGGATTAAGAGGAGTGGTGTGGGTGGATGACAAGAGTTTCAAAGGAATGGTGATTTTTACATGATGACAGATGAGTGATGGTTATGGGAGCAGATCCGGAGAGCAAGAAGAGACCTACTGGCCTCTGGGCTCTCAGGAGAATGAGTACTTTTCTGCAAGCGGTTTGCTGGGCAAGTGGGTCCTTAGGAAAGAGCCAACCAAGTTTTCTGAGATACAAGAGGAGTGGAACACTTTAAAACATTTGTTTGGTACAAGAAAAGAGACACTGCTCCACCCACCTGTGCCCTCTGAGACCACTGCTAGATGGTGATGCAGTGATCTAAACTAAATGTATAGTTCCTGCTCTCATGGGTTTATAGTCTAAGAAAAGCATTCATGAAGCTAAAAAAAAAAAATGACCAAAGCAGCTATTTAATTAGAGTTGGGACAAGTACTATGAGAAAAACTCTAATGGGCAGTGTGGTTATATATCTAAACCACGAGAACTTAACCTGGCAGGACAGGTCACAAAAACCTGCCCTCTAACAACCAACAATAATTAAGCTGAGAGAAGCAAGATGAGTTACTCTGGGGAGAGAAGAGCATTCCAGACGCAACAGGTATATGGGAAGAGGCTAAGGATAAGAGTTTGTCTAGCATGGGACGTAGGTCTACAAAGAAGACAGATAAAGGAAGTGAGGTGGAGGGAGGTTGGGGCATAGGAGAGGAAGAACAGAATAGTATGAATATAAAGGTACAGGGGAATGGTGTAACAGAAGGAGCTGATGCTCTGCTTGAGTAAGCATGAAAGAAATGTGAGGCTCAAAGGGCATAGCTGGCCTCAAGCTTCCAAGCAAGACCCTGGGATCACATGGCTTCAGGACCTATATGGGCTGACCTCCTCGGTGGTTCCAGAGGCCAGCAGACGCTGAGACCCTGAGTGGAGTCAGTGTTCTGGTCAAAGTTCACCATATCATTCTTGGACCTGCCTATTCCTGCTTGCTGTAGACTATCTCCTGACTCCTGTTGCCGATTTGGGATTTGTACCTATGCTCTCTCTGCACAAAGCCAGAACAATGGATCAAATTACTGAGTGTTTATCTGCTTAGTGCAACTTAATATGACATAATCATTGTGTTTATGTGGTAAGCAGCCTCTAAGATGGCTCCAAATCATTCTTGGCATTCACACCCTTGATAATCCCATCTCCCTGAGTAACTTGCTTCTAACCAATAGAATACAGCACCACTTATGGGCTATAACTTTCATGATGAAGTTACAAAAAACTAATTTCCCTCTTCCTATAAGACTCTTTTGCTGGCTTGGATGAAGCAAGTTGACCTGTTGGAGAGGCTCACATGGCAAAGAATTAAAGACAGCCTCCAGCCAACAGCCAGCAAGGACTGAGGGTCTCAGTTCCCTCAACTCTCCGGGATCTAAACCCCACCAATAGCCAAGTAAATGAACTTGGAAGCAGGCCCTTTCTTGGCCGAAACTGCATAGACCTTACTTCTGACTGACACCTTGACTGCAGTCTTGCAAAAGGGCCAGAGGCAGTAGGAGACCCTACTGAGCCATGCCTGGATGGCTGACCCACAGAAACTGGGACATCAAAAATGTGTGTTGCTTTTAGCCACTAAGGTTTGGGACATTTTTGTTCTACAGCAATAGATTACCAATACAGTTAAGTATCTAAAATGCATTTATTATTCTTCTGTGGGGCATTATATGAAAATCACTATATGTACACTCAGTCTCCTAACAACACTCTGATTTTCCTGGGGATGCAGTGCTTGATCGCCCCTTCCTCTCATACCAGCATGTTTCAATAAACTTTGAGATGTAGACTCTAAGGCTGAGAGAAGAAAAAAGAGAAGTGTGGGAGGCCACTTATCATAGTGGCGACCTACAGACCAGACTGTTCGGGCCATGAGATTGTTCTACTGACTACTTCTTGTCCCTCTGGAGCTCCTTCGGTTTCTTCAGGCTCCCAATCCTGGTCCCCGGTGCCTGCTAGATTGTGTAGTTAGAGAAAACCTAGATAAGTCATCAAACAGCTTGGTAGTGGGTTCAACAGGACTCAACCAAAAGACCGCCTTCCTTAATCAGAAAATGGTTGCTACAACCCTTCAGAAAAACTACTGCCGGTACAGTCTGCTGAAAATTGAAAAATGCAGTCAACCAAAAGCTTCTTTGGCCTAAAAGATCTCACACAGCCACTTTGAGTAATGCTTTCACTGAGTTGATTGGTGCTTTGAGTGGTCATAGACCCAGCGCCCACCATATCTGCAAGTGCTCCAGAAGATGTCCTTCAATATGAGGAAAAGGTAGACCTCAAGATGGGAAAATATAGTTTTCAGATCAACCCGAGACACACGGTGTGACTGGTCTCCTTTAGGGATCACATTACACTAATAAAGGCACTCTTTCAGTTTTCCATGAGATCCACGCCCTTTATTCTGATACTTGAGTGGAAAGATGTTTGCTTCTCCGGCCTGAAGTCAAACTTTTCACGGCTTTTCTGTGGCTCTGGCTCCTCTTCTCACTAGTACAAAAAACATTGACTGTTTTCAAGTTATGATTGACAGTCTGGATTGCTAGATGGGGAGTGAGGAAACTGATCTCCATAAAGTCCGACCTGTATTATTGATTACCTTTAAAGATTATTTTCAAAATAATTTCATCAGTCCATTTAGATTGGCATAATAAAGTTTTTGCCAATAAAAATGGCCCTGGAAAATAGGCTTGCTGTAGAGGACCCAGCCAGAATCTCATACCCATACCCCAAAACAAACTCAGAAGGCAGAGAAACCCACTCCTAGATGGACATGTTACATAAACAGACATAGCCAATTTGAATCAAATTTTCCTTGTGGAATTTAAATACCCATGGACTGAGTATATGAGCACTGAATAAGGTTTTTGAAAGAAAGATGATTCTAGAATCACATGGAATAATTTGGAAGCCAATTTCTTGTTTCAAAAAAGAAAGCAGCCACAGGGATCGTACTTTGGTTCCCCACAACAGTCTGAATAGAAGAGTCTTGTACGTACTAAACTGAAATCTGGAAAGTTAGTGATCATGAAGGGTAGAGATCATGAATTTCAAGTGAGAGAAGGCAAAATGCTGGTGTTTTCCAGCAGCAGTGTTTAGCTGCATAGGGACAGGCACAAAGTAGGAAAAGAGCTGCACTTAATTATGGTTGTGGTTTAGCCAAGGGAGTGGGGAAAAGTAAGAACTGGCAAAGGATTTGATGTTCTCTCAAAGGGAGTGATGGATGATGGAATTTAAACTGAGTGAAAGAGGATGTGGAGATAAGAGGGTGATAAGAGACCCGCCAAAGTGATGGGATCAATGGATTCTTGTTCCTGGTGGAACTAAAAAAAAAAAAAAAAAAAAATGGTTGGATTAGGAAAGTAGAGGGAGCAAGCCGGAAAACTGGAGATGGTAGTTGGAAAGTGGGATGTTCTCAGCTGAGATAAAGGAGGGGCTGTAGTGATGGGTATGACATGGTTGGGAGACAAGAACTGTTGGGACAAGAGGTAGAACAGGGGGTAAAATGGAGAACAAGGTCATCAGAGAAGATGAAGACATGGAATCTCAGAGAGGCCCCAGTGTTGGAAACAATCAGCCATGGTAAATATTCAGATACATTATCAAAAACTGGGAAATAAGGTAAATGTGGGTGACGTGTTTCTTCAGTGTCATACTGGAACATGTTTTACTAGCTTATCTGCAGATCATTGCATTATCTAGGAGAATGTATCTGTGTTTGAGTTTGCTATTTATTATTTGATTAGAACCCAGACACTGTAAAGTTACACGTTAACTTGTAGATTTTTGTCCAGGAAAGAGATAACCTCAAAGATGATAGTTTTTATGAGTCGGCAGGACATTAACCAGTTTTGTACCTAACCTAGCAATCCTACTTTAACTTTTTCAATGTTTTTTCAAAACATATATAAATGGACAGATCCTCAAAGTGCTCGTAGAATCAGCTTTATCATCTTATTGATTTCATTATTGAAATAATACTTTTTAACATGAGTTCATTCTGTATTTTTATGAGAGTTGTGCTTTTAACTTTTTGAAAAATTATAATTGGAAGAATATGAAAATCATCAATAATTGTAATGAGAGTAGTGATGGAAATAGTAACCATGACTGGATTATCTCCAGACTGGAGGTATCTCCAGTAACCATGACTGGATTATCTCCAAAGAGATAATCTAGTTAAAATGAGGTCATTAGGATGGGTCCTAATCCAATATGACTGGAGTTCTTACAAGAAGCAAGGACGTTTAGATATAGACACATATACGTACACAGAGGGAGGACCATGTGAAGACACAAGGAGAAGATGGCCATCCACAAGCCAAGGAGAGCAGCTGCAGAAGAAACCAACCCAAAGTTGATCTGGGACTTCTAGCCTCCAGAACCATAAGGGAATAAGTTTCTGTTGTTTAAGCCTCCCAGCCACCCTAGCAGACTAACACAGTCCCCTCCTTTTTCCTTCCTTGGTCAGGATGATCACTGTTTGGGTTTGATCAGGATATTTCTTCTCATGGTGTAAATGTTTTATTGAATGAGCTGAATTCACTAGGTTCAGAAAGGAAAAAACCATTAAAGTCATCCTGAAGGCTAGCCTGTTCTTCAGTGTGCCTAGATGAAATCTGAAGCAGATCGCATAGCTTTTCCAAGCCCTTTTAGTCCCATAAACAGTCTCATTTCAGCACTTAAAATATTCAGACTTGTATAATAATCAAAACTCCAAACTTCACTTAAAATTAAAGTGTTCCCCCTTGTAAAGCCTGCAGGGAAGGAGGTGGGGGTGGTTGGCTTTCTTTTAGTCCCTGCTGTTGATCTTCCGTTCCTTCTCCATCTCTCAGCCCCAGTTTCTGACCCTTTTCACAACTGGATCAGTAGAAGGTTAGGTCTAGGCCAGCCTCACACGCAGTCATCCTCTGGCATTGGGGCCCCTGAGTAGCCAATGTGTGGAGTCTCTTCTTCCTCTGGCCGGGAGCCCTCATCTCGGGTGCCTTGATTCAGGCCAGCTGCTGGATTTCCTAGATTTCAACACTTCTCTTCCAGGAGAATTCCCTTCCAAGGCAGATTCTTTTCCCATGTCTCTGAGCCATCTCCTTGCCGTGGGTCCAGTGGACTCATGGGAAAAACACAGGTGTCTTTGTCATGTTGATGATGGAGTTAAACCCACATCCCAGCAAAACCATTTTGTTGTTGTTGTTATTTATTTGATAGAACCAGACTCCCGAGCTTGTGCGTCAAACTCCAGAGGACACGAGTTCAATGCCAAGGAGTCTATCACTTGCCTTGATTTGACGGGGAAGTCCTCCTTCCTTTCCCCGTGTTGGGGGATACACATCAAACCCACATCCCAGCAAAACCATTTTGTTGTTGTTGTTATTTATTTGATAGAACCAGACTCCCGAGCTTGTGCGTCAAACTCCAGAGGACACGAGTTCAATGCCAAGGAGTCTATCACTTGCCTTGATTTGACGGGGAAGTCCTCCTTCCTTTCCCCGTGTTGGGGGATACACATTAGCACACCAGCACTCTCCTCTGTAAAGATCTTTCTCTCTAAGCTCTTCAGGCTGTCTTTCACAGTCTGGTGTTCATCTTTGTCCTGATGCAGTTCTGCAATCTCGTAGGATGTGGGGATGCTTAGTATTAATTCCATTGTCCAGAGCTTTGCGGTCCCTGCAGTAGAGTTTCATTTTAATGCCTATTTACTCTAAGTCTGCACTGTGGGCCTGAGTGTAATTTGAATTATGGCTTCTCACAGTTGACTGGCAGGACCATCAGCTTGGGACATAATTTTTATAACCGGCACCTCCTCAAGTCTCCAGGGTCTGTGGATTGAAGTGGAGAAGCATCAACAGTAATGGCCCACATGTCATTGACTAATGTCTTTCCCTGCCCAAGTAGGAGATCTTCATCCTCTGAAGAGTCTCCTCAAATATTTGAGAGTCTCTGGGAGGTTTGTGTTTGTGGAAGAAGACACACCTGGTCCTGTGGGGACCCCAGCTGCTCTGCTATCTCACGGTGGGCATCTCCCAATGGGTCACTTTACACCTGGCACACGCCATGCCTGAGACACCTCCAGGGTAACCAGGAGGGACAAGTGCCTCTCTTCCCTTTGGGACAGACATCATGCTCTAATATGTGAATCTAAGCAGCGTAGCTGTGTTCCACGTTTTCACGAAACTTTTGACACTTGTATCCCACCACACGCCCTTGTCAGAGAACTCAGACATGAGTTCGAAATTTCCTTCAACCAACGTAAAGATTGTACGAATGGTGGAACCCTGACTTTTCCCCCCCACTCTTGGCTCAGGCTGCTGACAACCCTGATCAACCCAGCCCCAGTCCCTGCAGAAACCAGTCCCTGAACAAGAGGGGTCTGGGGCAGAAAGCATGAGAGTGACACACAAGACCACTGTGGCCGCAGAACCAGCAGGGGACGTCGCGCGCACACACAGCGCTCTGTCCCGCTGGCTCATACCTCACCCACCCTCACCTCAACGCTGCTCTAAGACCCCTCAATGGGCTGCAGGAACCATCCTGCATTGATGAGCTCAAAGAGATGGGAGAGATGCCCGGTGGCTGGCGTGGCAAGGCCGGCTGCCAGGCGAGGGTTGGGGCCCTCCGACGGATTCTGAATACAGCTCTGTGCTGGGCGGTCAGCTTTCCTCTCTTCAAACATCAAATCCCAATGTTCTACAGTCAGAGACATCCTGAACCTGTCACAGCATGTAGGCGCAAAGGAAACCACATGAAAAGAAACTCCCTTTGCCCAGGCTGGGCTGGGCTGACTTGTTTGTTTGTTTTGAGTGTTGTTTTCTTTTAATGCTTTTCAGGATCAAAGCCCTTTGCTGGATTTTTTGGTGCAGTGGTGAGAAATGTAGTCTCCAAGCAAAGGTCATTGGACCAGACTTTTGGATTTAGTAACGGGGGAGGCTATAATTTTTCCTGCTGGCAGCACTGGACCCCTGGAGAAAATTATAAAAGAGACATTGTGCCTCACTGGTGCATAGGCTGACACCAAGGAGATAGAATGAATGGAAAGTGACGTTTATCCTACTTAAGAGTCGGAGTTGTTTGCCCAAATGAGGGCAAAACAACTTTCAGGGCCAACTGGACATGAATCAATGGTGCCAGGATTTTGAACCCTTTTGTGGAATGTTTTCTTGTATCTTAAGGCTAAAAATCACCCTACGTTAATGTTTTACACAGAAATGTGCCTCAACCAGTTGGGCAGGGTCACTCTGCAAACTCATGTGCCCTTGAGTGGTGACCGGGACCCTGCCATGGTGATCCTGGCATGCAGACCATCTACATTCCCAGGGCCCTGAGCTGGCCTGGACGCAGCCCAGTTGGGCTGGGCCCAGAAGCCACGGCTGTGGGGGACTGAACAGAGAGGGACATGAGGGGCTGCTCCCCCATGAGGCGCCCGGGGCCCAAGTAGAGCGAACCACAGAAATAATTGCCCAGGCAAGTGCAGCCGACCTTCCAGGGGCGGGACCGAGCTACGGGCAGCAGTACAGAGCCTGGCCTGGCCTGCTGCCTCCTGACGCAGGCACTGGTGTGGGTTCAGACGTAGAGGAGCAGAGACGCAGCCACGGACGGCAGGGCCTGCGGGACGAAGACCAGTTACCGTGTGTCTCCCGAGGAAGGAGCCTGGGGTGGACACCAGGCACCTGGGGCCCCCTGAGATCTCAGTGGCAGCTCCCGCCATGAGAGGACCATACAGCGGGTTCTCTGCTACCTGATTGATATGCTAGAAACAGATCTGGTGCCCTCTGGACTGTCGGAACAGCTTTTACCATTGCTGCATAGCCCCCCAGGATCGAATGACTTCCACCTAGGCCGGGCAAATTCTCGTGCCAGCAGCTGGGAAGGGTTTTCAGGGGCTGCCAGCCATCACTGGAGGCCTCTTCTAGGTGCCAAGGAGTCGAAAATTGCCCTCTTTCCTGGTGGAGTACAGCTTTTCCTCCCATAACCAATTTCGTGCTAGTCTCAGCTCCCCGCTGCTGAAATTGAGGCCATGGGGACTTCACACCCTCACCAAAGTGGCTCCAGTGATACTGTATATTCTGCTGGAAAGAGCGGGAACCTGGAAGCCAGGAGACCCAGGCCCCCATCTTGGCCACAAAGCCGGCACTCCATTCCACAGAATCTTGGGTACGTCCCTTCACCTTGCTCGGCCTGTAGGGTGATGCTGAGCCCTGGACTGAGAAGCTGGGGGAATGGGCTTCGTGCTCCAGCTCACTTACGGCTCCACATCTGGTCATGGGGGTGCAGGAAGGGACCGGACTGACAGCCCTGGAGCTGTCGGGGCTCACACTCCTCACCCCCAGCAACGCCGGGCCCACCCGGCCCACGAATATGGTGGCGGTTGTTTGTTTGCTGCGGCTGGGGGGCCCTGGTTTGGGGTCAAGGGAGAAACCATGTAGGAAAGGGCTCTAACCCTTGAGGGAAATCCCCCCTAGATGGTTGTTATTGGTAACAGCAACAGGCCCAGTGGCCCATCCCCAGGTGCCCCTGGATGCGCCTATGAGGCCTCCCTCCTCACAACCTGCCGGGCCGCCCAGCCGTCGGAGGGGAGCGGCCACAGCCCCCTGAGGGCTGGGGCTCATTCAACAGAAAGGGCGGTCAAAACAGCAACGTATCTTGAGCATCGGAGCAGAGTAGGCTCCTTCGCCCTGCTTTGGTCTTTCAGTGACACCCCGCATCTGGAAGGAAGGCACTGGTATGATCCTGTGATCCTCATTTGACAGATAAGAAAACAAACACCCTGGACTTGTTCAAGGTCACGGGCCAAGCTTTTGGGAAGCCCAGGCTCAAGGCTGACTGCCTGTCACCTGGCTCACAGCACTTTCTCCTCCTCCTCGTGTCCTCCGTCCTCCCTCCCCCGTCAATCACAGAGGCTTTGCCAACAGAGCGCCAAACGCGCAGACTTTCCAAAACACCCTACACAGGGAAGAGATTTTTCACTTGCAACTTCACATGCTGGGAAGTGTCACAGCCAGAGAATGAGCATCATCGAGCTTCTAGTCTCTCTTTGGAAACTGAAATACGTGTGTGTGTGTGTGTGTGTGTGTGTGTCCATACACACACATACGTGTTTCTGCATGTGATGAGAAATTTATTTTATTTTTACGTATTTATTTATGTTTTAGTTTTTGAAGAGGGCGAGCGGGGCAGAGGCAGAGAGAGGGGGGACGGAGGATGTAAAGCAGGCTCTGTGCTGATAGCACAAAGCCCGACGCGGGGCTTGAACTCGCAAACTGCGAGATCGTGACCTGCGCCGAAGTTGGACGCTCAACCAACTGAGCTACCCAGTTGCCCCCGGGATGTTTATCTTTCATTTAAGTTCAGAATTGAAGCATCTTCTGGACTATATGGACGATAGGTTTTAGGTTCTGATATCCTGATCTTTCTTTCCTAATTAGAGATTTTCTAAAGGTGATCAAGAATGAATGTAATTTAGGGGGAAAAATAGGAAAGGGCACATATCTAAAGGGGTTGTCACCACCTAAAATGTATGAGGTGGGAGGGTCGTGACCTGGTGACTGTCCACCAGCTTCACACGATAACGGCTTCAGATCTGCACAGGTCTGGCCCCAAGGACTGCAGCCTTCCGGAGCAGAAGGGTTCCTGGGCTTCTCTCTGCACCATTTTTTGTTTGTTTGTTTGTTTGTTTGTTTGTTTTGCATCAGATGGCCCATTCTCCCATAGGCGATCATTTCCAGAACATTTACGTGGAGAAAGAAAGAAAGAAACTTTCTGCAGAAATTGCTCTTTACATATCCAGAGTCTGGCTTAATAGATGCCGTTGGATGGGTCTCGTTTTCCTGTTTATCTGGAGGTGAAATTCCTCACCGTCTCCTGAGCTGGACGGACAAAAGACACGCAAAGGCGTACCTCACCGTACATGAAGAAATGAGCTCGAGACCTCTTAGGGCTTCTTTTCAGCTTGTCACAATTCAATCCCATTTTCCTGAATGGCTTGTTTCACTTTCGGAGAGTATCAGATGTGCTGCGGTGTAAATAATATTTGAACAAGAGGGAGATTATTAAGTTGCCAACTAAAATGGCATTTTAAAGATACCCCATTACCCTGTTTAAATACCCCTCACATGAGTGAGCTTGGAAAACTCTTCATATTAAGTAATCATTTTAAAACAACACACATTGTTCAGCAGGAGGCACCCCATTCCTGCTTGACATTTAGCACTTAAAGGACTTTAGAGACTCCAGACGGCCTTATCAACTCACAGACAGGGGCACTAAATGTCAGGTGGGTTACTTCTGCCTGGAAACCACAGGCTAGAGCTCAGGATGAACACAGGCTCCAGTTAAGTGCTTAAAGTATTAAGAGAATCTGAAAACAAAGTGCACACCATTAGTCAAATTGGTGCCGGCTTTTGACGAGCCGCAATGTGTTCCTACAGCTTGGTCTTTCTCAAAAGTTTTTTCAAGGCGACGTGGGGTGAGGGTGGGGGCGGAGAAGGACATGTTTATAATTCTTCTGCAGGATACAATAGAATGAGAAGGGCCTATTAGTGAGCCTGAGCCAATGAACCTTCCAAACATCTGATTTTCCCCTTAAACACCATTAGCTGTAAGAGGCCACCAGAAGGGAAAAAAAAAAACAACAGCTCTCATGTAAAGAAATTGCTGGCATGTATTCATCAGACAGTCAGAAAATGCAAATAAAAAGGCACTAGATGAGAAAATAGCTTTTTTCATCTTTAAAACTGCAGAGGCCAACCTTTGATCTCCTGGGAGAATAATGGACAAAAATTTAATTATTTTTGTCTTCAATTAACTTAGAAACTTATTTCCATGGGAGAGAAAATAAGCTTCCGTTGGGTAAGACACGATGTTTTTCAAAGCTCTGTCTTCATTTGTGCCTCATAAGAGCGCCATGAACTGGGTCCAACTGGGTCCATTTTACATGTTAGAAAATAGAGTTGCCCCTTCCGTGCCCTAACGCTCTGCTTGCTCTCTGAATGCTTGATTTCCGACCCGCTTGGGGCTGTGCTATTTACAAGTACGATCTAGAATTAAAACACAGGCCACCTGACTCCTTGTAGATCTGCCAAAATTCAAAACTAAACCAGGACGAACATTCCAGACATTTTACGGAGTTGCTCATTTTATTGTGCATCGAATAGTATGGCTCCCCCAGTCGTTCTGCTGACCACTTCGGGAGAGAAAGGTCTGGAGTCAGAGAATCTTCATTTAATCCTTACAAGCCTTAGGTGGATGGCACTGACCCTCAGTTACCCCCTCGAGAAACAGAGACAGCACTGATCTCTATGCATTGTCATGAAGATAAATTATGATAAGGCTATAAAATGCCAGATACACACTATGGGCTTAATAAAAAATTGTTTCTCTTCAGTGCCATGTTGGGAATTGCCTCAGAACAAGCTAATTATGCTGGGTTGTCCTTGGCTCACTTGTATTCCCAGAGAGAGACAGAGACCCGAAAAAGTAATGCCTGGTTTCCTTGTGTTCTAAATCCTATCACCTAGAGGAACCCCATTTTTCTTGGAACGGGCAATCACTCATCCTACTACACCGCCTATGTTCTAACTGGATACCTTACACATGACAGGCCCTGGTTGGCATGGGTTCAGTGCCGTAGGAAATAGATTCCCACGATCCTTCGGTGACACTGTACGTCCACCGCAGGGATGTGAGAATTTCGTTCCTAAGTTTATCCTTTATATCACAAATAATCAGATTTAACTAAATGCATTATACTTAAGTTTTATCCCTTATTGGCGAACTAAAGTAATCTTCACTTTAGAAATGAGTTTACCTGGCATCTCTCACTTTTCAGTTTTCCTTTCCAGACATGCTGTTACAGAGGTACACACTATTCTAGAAATACTCTCCTTATGTCCTAACCCAGAGTCAGCCTCAATTGACCATTAATTCAACAAATGTTTATTGAGCACCTATTATGTATGTAGCAGGTAGTCTGCTCCGTATTGGGGATAACATGAAGAAGACTCTCTGAAGTTCCTATTTTCATAGGGCTTGGTTGCACTGTACACTGAAAAACCAGAAGATAAATAGTCTCTGATCTGCTATTGAAGGAAAAAATACAGAGTCGAGAGAGCACTAGTTAAGATTCAGTGAGCAGTAAATACATCCTCTGAGGGAGACAGTCAAGTGGAAACATAACAAAACTCCCCCTTTACGTCGTATTCAGAAGAGGATACTCATCAAAACTTCCCTTTTAAACCAAACCTGAGTCTAATATCCCAAAAGGTTGGTTTCTGACATGGTACCCATAACCCAGCAAGGATTTGTTATTTCAACTTTTTGCACACACACGTACAACATACGCTTTTGGATACATGTTATTTCTCTATCAAGTCATGTATCGATGCATCTCTGAGATGATATTTTATAATGCAAAACAAGTGTCAGGGCCCAGGAGGGCCGAACATCAGATTTTTCCAAACCGCCATTTCTGGAAAACATAAATCTTCCCATTTGCTTTGGCGATGGACGTTAACATGGCAAGAATTCATTCTTTACCTCATGCTCGATAATCTTCAGCAGCTTCTTCACCGCCTTTTCTATAACTCCAGACAGGTTTTCGAGACTCTGGAAAGCCCCCTAAATCGTTGAGATGTTCCTTCCCTGCTTAGGAGTGATTTGTTGAGGATTTCCCCCAAATGGATGGGCCATGAGAATAGGACACTTCCAGCTTGGCCTGGCTCTGAGAAGGGAGCCAGAAAGCAAACCTCCTGAAACTTTTTGTTCTCTGTCAGATTCCATCTGGCTAGGCTGGGTATGGTGGAAGAGGGTGTCCTAGGATTACAGATAAGACCACAGGGCCAAACCCTACAAACAGAGGTTGCCACCAGGAGCTGTGCGGTGAGATTAAGCAGGTATCTTTCTATCAAGTCAGTGAGTGAAGGAAAGAGCCCATAAAAATTATATTACTAGGGCGTCTTCTTGTCTTCTTGCTATTAGCCCATTTATTCCATGGAAATTGTTACCTATGGGGTGATTATGCACACACACTGACATAATGATGGCCACACCTACCTATGAAATATTATCGCCTTGTATCTGTGCTTTGAAAAGACAGGCCAAATTTGTGGAAGGCCCTTGTGTATGAAGAAACTGTTATCTTTGGGAATTTTCAAATTACTTGACTTTTCCACAGGGAAAAGAGAAGCTTGTCTTCTGTGCGTTGACGTTGCATGAAAGGAAAAGATACAGCCAATTTCGCTGCAATATTAGATTATCTGGGGATTGTTTATTTTCCATTGTTTCTCCAGTAAGTCAAAAAAGATCTAGAATCCTGGTTTGCATTGAGTGTGTCCGTTTTCAATTCCTAGACTTTCCATAGTCTGTGAACAGAGTCCTTGCAGACGTTTGCATGGGAAGCGGTTGGTGTATTTTACCCTAAATGGACTTGGGACATTCCAAACAAGGATTGAGACCTTTCCCAGGACTGTTACAGTATTCGGTGCCTGTGATGGAATCAATGACCTGGGCATTTGATTTGATCTGCAGCTCTCTCGGGCCCCAAAATACCAATTCCCCCTCTTGCAACACACAGTCAAGCTTTTAATAGGCTGGTCTGGTGCCATATCTAAGACTGGAATCAAGTTTGACATTCAACACAAAGTTTAAGTCATCATAACTCCTATAGGATGACTAAGGCCATTAAAAGGTAGATGAAGACTTCTGTCGCCACAAAGGGCAGACAGGTTTTTAGGTTATTTCATTTTATTTTATTTTATTTTATTTTATCTTATTTTATTTTATTTTCAGGCCACACTCTGCCAGCGTGGTAATCAGAACACGGTTTCTTTAGCTACAGGTAGGAAAGCACTGAATCATCCCTTGCAGGGTAAAAACCCTGAGTTCTGGGGAGGCTGGGCACAGGGCACCTGACGTTTGGTGGCCTTTCAACTCTGGGCTCACATCTGCTGAACCCTCACAGGCCAGGTCCCTGTGGTGTGCAGGTAAAACTCCACAGTTCCGCTGACTGGAGGTCGCCACAGGGTTACGTGGTAGCAGGCGTTCATCAGAGCGGGACTTGGCCCCTGAGGACCCCAAGGCAGCCTGAGGTTTGGAGCCTTAGGAATCTGTTTCTCTTATCTCTCTGGTGCTCAGCAGCCCGTCTGTAAATTCCAGATGGTAAAACGCCTGCCAAGCAGGGAGGTTGTGATTATTAGATCAGCTGTTACAATACCTTTCCTTTCAATCCTTCCTCCATTTGTTTCTTTTTTTAATTTTTTATTTAAAAAAATTTTTTTAACGTTTATTTTTGAGAGAGAGGGACAGAGCACAAGTGGGGGAGGAGCAGAGAGAGGGAGACACAGAATCTGAAGCAGGCTCCAGGCTCTGAGCTGTCAGCACAGAGCCCAATGCGGGGCTCAAACTCATGCGCTGGGAGCTCACGACCTGAGTGAAAGTCCAACACTTAACTGACTGAGCCAATCAGGTGCCCCCTTCCTTCCTCCATTTGGAAAGAAGTGTCTTGGAATGCTTAGAAAAAGATTAAAGAAAATAATTTTCTAGGACCAGAAAACAGATGAATTTGCTATAAAGTGTTATTAAATCATACTTTGGTATTAAATACGTGCATATGCTTATTTGTATCATATATGTATATGTATAAATATATGTCATGTATTATATATTATATATTACATGTAATATATTTATATGTCTAGATATCCCTATTATATATACATACTTTGCTCCCAGTTTCTCATTGACTCTTCCCAGGGCTCTCACACTATGGACATTACAATCATCACATTTTACAGATGAAAAACTTGAGATTCGAACAACTTCATCAACCTGCCGGAAATCTTACCTCTGACCATGGCTGGATCCATTTGAAGCTAGATTAATTAGTCTCATTTCCAAGCTTACATTCTTTCTATAGGCCGAAATTCCACTTGGTAAAATCAGATTATACATTCTAATAAAACCTAAAAAAAGAAGCAAAGTCAGATGGCACAGATCGGTGGTTCCCAAATGTCACCGAATCTAAGAGAACGGGGTAGGGGGAGAGGGGAGGCAGGTATTGCTTATTAAAACCAAGAGCGTCACAACACAGACCTGGAGATTCTGACTCACCGGTTTTAAGGCAGGGCCTAAGAATCTGTGTTTTAATGAACACCATCTCCCCGCCCCTCTCCCAAGGGTGTTGGATTTAGGTGGTCCCAGGTTCATAGTTTAGGAAACAGGAGTGCAGACACTGTTGATTGATGTCGCCCCCTCATCCTGCTTCCAGGCCACAAGAAGAGGAAGCACCAAAACAGCTTGCTCTCTGGGAACGGTGCTGGTCTAAGAAAAGACAGGAGGCCCAGCGCTGAGTTCTCTGGGTCTGAGCACTCACCCCTCCCAGGTGCTGCAGAAGCTCTGGGCCCATCTGGGCCCCACCGCAGCCTTTGCGAGGGAGGAGTAATTTCTACAGCACAGATAATCACTTAGAGCTGTAAATAACTACTAACACACAATACATACCTAGTGACGAAGTGATAAGCATAGAGTCCGTCTTTCTTGGACTTTGCCAATTTTTGGATTTTTCTTTTTTTTCTAGAAACCTCTGGGAGAATGGAGATTCACTTGAACTCTGGAAGCTCTGACCACGAACAACAGCCCCGTTCATTCCAGGAAATCTGGAACAATTGTTGACTCCTTGTCTAGATCAAAACTATGGTGGGACCTGCCCATAGGTGGGGCTTCTGCTGATCTACCTGCACTCACCTGAACGACCCCAGACCATTCTCTCAGAATGAATGTTTTAGAACTCAGGTGCTAATGGCCTGCTTCTTCCTGGAGGAACCAATGGCAGGCTTTTGGGACGGTGGCCCTCAAGCTTTGGCTGCATTAGAACCCCCTGGAAGCTTGTTCAAACACAGACTGCTCCCCTTCCCCAAACTCAGACTTGCTAGGTCTGGGGCGGGACCCAGGATTTTGTATTTCTCTCAAGCTCCCGGGTGATGCTGATACCACTGGTCTGGGAACTACATGTAGAAAAAGCCAGTGCCTTGGCATTAATTCTGTACCAAAGTCAAGACCTTTAAGCTTCCACAGGTGTGAGGAGATACCAGTCCTTTGCCTTGGTTCTACCTTGGGGAGAAAAGGCTCACCCGGTTAACTTCTGTTAACTACCTTTCCATAAAAGTAGTATAATTCATGAAATGTTTTGAAGTATGCTCCAATGAAGATAGAAATTAAGTGTCTGAATAAATGAAAGGAATTATAAGCTCCTAAAGGAGCTCATTGGTGTCACTTGCTGTCTGTCACTGCAGAGGTTCAGGAGACACACATGGGACTTGCCTCTGTTCCATACCTTGTTGCCAGAGAAACCGTAAAAGACCTGCATCTCTTTAATCCAAACTTGAGGAGGTCTCAATTAATGAATCAATGCCCGTGTAGGAATTCCGTTCTTGAGGGACTTCTCCAGGTGCGTATTATTTAATATATCCCAGTATTTTGAACACACAACATGTACTCAATGTTGATCAGGCCTCTGTATTTCCTGAGTATACAGTTTGGCTAATGGGTCCGTAGACTTTAGGGACCTGTTCTTCATTTTGTGATCAAGTGGCTTCTCTGGCTATTTGTAGATTGTCAGGACTCTGGAAAGTTCTCACAAAGCGTGGTGTGAACTCCTTCCGTCACTCTGGTCAGTTCTCTAAACAACCTGAGATAGGTAAAAGGGGGTTGTGTTAAATAACAAAAATTTAACCAGGTAAGGGGTGCCTGGGTGGCTCAGTCGGTTAAGCGTCCGACTTGGGCTCAGGTCACGATTTCGTGGTTTGTGAGTTGGAGCCTGGCGTTGGGCTCTGTGCTGATGGCTCAGAGCCTGAAGCCCGCTTCGGATTCTGTGTCTCCCTCTCTCTCTGCCCCTCCCTTGCTTGTGCTCTGTCTCTTTCTCTCTCAAAAATAAATAAACATTAAAAAAAATTTTTTTAACCAGGTAAATTCTAAAGATCTAATTGGCTTTATTGAATGATGATTCATGAATCAGGCAGCATCCCATCTGGTAATAGAAATGAGCTACAGAAAGGGGAAGGTTTTTATAGGCAGGGCAAGGAAGTCATTAATGGAAAAAAAAAAGAAAAGAAAGAAAGAAAAAGGATTGTTTCAGGTGAGGTCACCTTCCTTTCAGGGACAAAAGGGTCAATTAGGGAGATTACCTCATCTTCCTTTGGGGCAAAGAAAGGGCCTATTTGGCAGATTACCTCATTGGTGCTGACCAGAAAATTCCAGACCGACTGGTTAAGATTATATTCCTGGGGAAGCTGAAACTGTAATTAAGTTAGGTATTAAGTCTTGTTGAGTTTAGCACAAGTGACTCCATTGTGGACCCGTTTCTTCTTAACAGGTTTGAATATTTAAAAATCTAAAATTGAAAGAAAATGGTTGGCTACTGCCATGTTAGAAGTAAAACTGTTCCCTACCCAACATGGGGTGATGGGTAGCTTATTGGGGCCCTGGTATAATAAGCCTTTTCTATTAGTTCTGTCCCTTCACTTGAAGAAAGTACTGTGGAAACCAGGGTTTGAACTGTGCCCAGACATTCTATAAAAACGACTGTCATTCCAGTCGTTATGTTGTACCAGGGAGAAACTTAGCATGTCTGATTCCATGTTGCTTCTATTTCCCTTGCTGCTGTGACCTATAGCTTAGAAACTTCTGCTTAACCTTGCAGGTAGACATGTTATAGCTAAGATTTACCAGATTCCTGTATGCAAAGATCAACTGACCAAGGACAAAGAAGTTACCTGACTTCCCTCAATGTTTACAGATGTCAGTCACCTTTTGACTCCAACTCCCTCCTGCCTCGCCCTCTTCCTAACATAAAAGAAGTTCAAATATCATGTTCAGGGAGAAGGTTCTTTGGGACAATAGTCCCCCATCTCCTTGGTTTGCTGGCTTTCAGAATAAGTTCCTTTCCTTTCCCAACATCTTGTCTCTCCACCTCTTGGCCTATCGTGCAGTGAGCAGAATGGGCTTGGATTCAGTTACAATATCTGTGAAATTTCATGAAGTGACCATCAGTGGAGCAGTTGGTCCCATCGTCTGAAAACTGTGTTGACAGTTCACATTTCCTACACACTTGTAGCCACTCGGCCAAAATTCAGAAGCTGGAAAATGAACCAAGTTAAGGCTGTCATTCTCTGTTTCATAATGTAAAGCTCTATCCCTATGGTGAGCAGAGGCCCATGAATATTATGCATTTAGGAAAATCTTCTCTGTCTTCATTCGCAAACAGATCACATGGTTCCTTAGAAGTAATATTTGTTCTTAAGAAATAAGTGTATGCAGGGGTACCTGGGTGGCTCAGTCAGTTAAACATCTGACTTCAGCTCAGGTCATGATCTCATGGTTTGTGAGCTCAAGCCCCATGTCGGGCTCTGTGCTGACAGCTCGGAGCTCGGAGCCTGCTTCAGATTCCATGTCTCCCCATCTCTCTGCCCTTCCCATGCTCATGCTCTGTCTCTCTCTGTCTCTTAATAATAAATAAATGTTAAAAAATTTTTTTAAATTAAAGAAATAAGTGTATGCAAGTGTTTTGTTCCAAAAATTTAATGGTTAGGATTCCTTTGTTTGCAAGTGAAGGGGAGCAGAAGTTGCCACCCCAAACTATGTCTCTTTGGCATAAAGATTATTTTAGGCTGATTTTTAAAAATTTTTTAATGTTTATTTATTTTTGAGACAGAGAGAGAGACAGAGGGCATGAGTGGGGGAGGAGCAGAGAGAGAGAGAGAGGGAGACACAGAATCTGAAGCAGGATCCAGGCTCTGAGCTGTCAGCACAGAGCCCGATGTGGGGTTCGAACCCACGAACCGTGGGACCATGACCTGAGACGAAGTCGGCTGCTTAACCGAGTGAGCCACCCAGGCCCTCCTAGGCTGATTATTTTTAAGAAACATCAGACCTAGGAAAAGCTCTGAAAACTTAGGCGAAGTTACTCTTTTGTGAGAAACGTTTATATTCATAAGGGAAATCTCCATTTTTAAGGGTGTCTCCCTCTCGGTACTGGAAGAGAAGGAGGACTCTAAACCTCTAGAAATTCTTACCAGTGGAGAAGGCCCTGACTTAAATCTGAATAACAACCTTACCCTTGTTTACCGTGCTTTCCTGGTTACCTGCCAAAGTCAGCTCCCCACCCCAGCCTAATGGCTTCATTTGTCTTCACCTGCAGATGTTTTTGAAGGTGGTGTTTTGCGACATTTTGGAGAGTTGCTCAGTTTTCCTAAGTCTTTCCCACGTATACGGGAGGTATGCATGTTATTAGACCTCTGTTTTTTTTTCCTATTAACCTGTGTTCTATTACAGGGGTCTCGGGCAAGAACCTAGAAGGGTAGAGGGAAAATTATTTCTCCTCCTCCACACAAGTGACAGAAAACATTTTTGCTCATATTTGAAGCTGGATTAAGAAAAAAAGGGAGAAGGGAGAAAATTTATTATTTCGTATTACCTTATAAGTCAGAAGTATTCTGGCTTCAGGTACAGCTTGCTCCAGAGCTCAAATAAAGTCATCACATGGTATTTCCCTCCCTTCATTTCTTGGCCCTACTACCTTCACTAGTGGAAGTGCTAGGTTATCCTCTGATTATAATAGTTGAAATAAAATGCCCACCTCTTAACCAACCACCATGGCCAGGGGAGAGTTACATGGTCCCCCAGAGTACAGGGGCTGGGAATAAGCAGAGGTGAATTCCAAAGTGAAAATTAAAGCTATCACAGAAAAAGAGAAATGAATAGAGAAAGGCAAACAAAAAATAATTACTATAAATGAATAACAATGGAAGATCAGAAAGAATGAGGAGATGGGGACTGGATTTGAGGAACCAAAAATATCCTGGATTGGTACATTTAGAAAGCCTCTATTCCACTGGTATTAGGAAATGAAATTTTCAGACTCCAGCAAATATGAGTTATTTTGTCTTAAAATTGCATTGTTGGATGGAGAAGTGGATAAAACATGAAGGTCACATTTCATGGCATTACCTTTATACAGTTAGGATCAGCTAAGTAAATTTGCCTTTTATGTCTTACACAGTGAGATAACTTTTTTTGTTTCCTGAATATCACTTTCTTAAAGAATATCAAATTTTGTTAAGCTTCTTTGATTACAGCTCCAGTCATGAGATGCTACCACTTACTTATTTAGCCATCTGACTTCAATTAAGTCATTAAAGCTTTTTGGACCTCAGATTGCTTTCCTGTAAAATGAAGAAGTCGGCTAAATGATCTAAAAGTCTTCTCCTAAATAAATACATGTAGTGAGAATCCCAACTTCAGCCTAAATTGTGTCCTCTCTTGGGATTGAGATATGACTAGCCATGTCTGAGAAACTACAGAAACAAACGTTGGAGATTCCTAAGGGAAGAAAGAGCCTGATAGAATCAGCCAGAATCATAGTCTCTGTCACCTGGATTTCCTCTCAGACCCCAACTTCCAGTGACTCATCGGAGAATCCTTTGTAAACAGAAAGCTGCAAATTAAGCCCCAAAGAAATGTCCCACCACATCGCTGTAAAACTGTATGACTCAAAAGAGGAAGAGAGTCTTTCTTCTTTCCTGCCATATCACACCATGTGGCTTGGCACACGGACAGCTCTAGAATATCTACTCTAACTAAATGTACAAATGAACAAGCAAAAATCCCTCGCGTTAAAAACTTGTGAGCAGCCCCTGCCAACCAACCAACTTTGAAAAATCTTAAATTCTGAACTTGTAGTTAAATATGATGGATTAAAAATCTGCATTTAACTCTGCTCCTTCTCAAAACACTGGAATGACAGAAGGGAGTTTTCTAAAAAAAAAAGGAAAGAAAGAGAGAAAGAAAGAAAGAAAGAAAGAAAGAAAGAAAGAAAGAAGAGAAAGAAAGAAAGAAAGAAGAAAGAGAGGAAGGAAAGAAGGAAGGAAGGAAGAGAAAGAAAGAAAGAAGAAAAAGAGGAAGGAAGGAAGGAAGGAAGGAAGGAAGGAAGGAAGGGAAAGAAAGAAAGAAAGAAAGAAAGAAAGAGAGGAAGGAAAGAAGGAAGGAAGGAAGGAAGGAAAGAAGGAAGAGAAAGAAAGAAAGAAGAAAGAAAGAGAGAGAGAGAAAGAAAGAGAGGAAGGAAAGAAGGAAGGAAGGAAGAGAAAGAAAGAAGAAAAAGAGGAAGGAAATAAGGAAGGAAGGAAGGAAGAGAAAGAAAGAAAGAAAGAAAGAAGAAAGAGAGAGAAAGAAAGAGAGGAAGGAAAGAAGGAAGGAAGGAAGGAAGGAAGGAAGGAAGGAAGGAAGGAAAAGAAAGAAAGAAAGAAAGAAAGAAAGAAAGAAGAGAGGAAGGAAAGAAGGAAGGAAGGAAGAGAAAGAAAGAAAGAAGAGAGGAAGGAAGGAAGGAAGGAAGGAAAAGAAAGAAAGAAAGAAAGAAGAAAGAGAGGAAGGAAAGAAGGAAGGAAGGAAGAGAAAGAAAGAGAAAGAAAGAAAGAAAGAAAGAAAGAAAGAAAGAAAGAAAGAAAGAAAAGGAGATGATAGCAACTGAATTTTGCCCAAAAGTAAAAGCTGAAATGTGAAAGAATGACTGGTAATTGACTTAGAAGGCCAGAGAACATTGAACCCTAGCTTCCACTGAGGAAAGAAAAAATAACTTTAATTGCACCAAAGAAGCTCAGATAATGATGGCACCAGGTACCTCCGGAAGTGGCATAAAGGTGAAACTAAAATACAAATTGGTTCAAAGTGTTTAAAACACAAATCTAGAGCTGCACTCAATGCAGCTGGGTGACTGTCCTTTTTCCATCCTGGCAGAATCCTGGAGGTTCGTTTTCTGCATGGGGTAAACAGCTGGAAGGATGCCAATATGGTTGAGAGCTGAGGTGCCCTACTGAATGTTGAAACCCCAGCAAGGCAGGCAGCAGACTTGCCATCCATAGGAGAATGGAATCTGACTTGACCAAAAGAAAACGCCACCAGATCCTGACGCCTGACGTTGTTCTGCCAGATCCTCCCAGTGATGACCATGGGGACAAGCCCCAACCCCCATATCCATGAGGCGCATCATCAACTTTTTAATCTCCAAACTTAAACAGGAGCAGAAAACCTAGGATCACCGGACAACCGAATCCAGCCCATTCAAAATACAAGGTGCATATTCATTTGTAAATACGTATGTTTTCTTGTCCGTGCAGGGGAGCGTAAGCTCCAAGAAAGCAGAACCCAGGACAATGTATATTGGAGTAGCATAGAGCTGCTTAATAATAGGTGCTTGCTATATGTGAGTGAATGAATGAATGAATGAATGAATAGATGAATCAGTAAATAACAACTGAAGTCACAAACAATGTGGCAGGAGCTGATTGGTGAAAATAAATGGCAAAGTAATTCGCATATACTTGGGGGACTCCTAGAGATATTTATTGGAGAGAGTACTTTTCAAGGTAGATGGGAGGTTCTATGTGAGAAAGTGGGGGCAAGAGCATAAATGGAGCGATATTGATATTCATGAGATTTCGTTTACATATTCTACATAGGCATTAGCTTTGAGTGTTGATGATATTTGGGTGACGTCAGTAGCATTATTGATTAAAAGCTTCTTGTGCATCAGGTTCTTGGCAAAGCTATTTTATATACATTGTCTTAAATCTTACAAATTAGCTCGATAATCAGTGAAAAGGTTGGAATTCAAACCCCAATCATCTGACCCCCAAGCCCTGGTTGCCCCCCCTTCTCTCTGTCTGCCATAAAAGGTCCTTGTTACTTAATGTACACATCCTCGCATCAAGTAGTCTCTGAACACGTGCTTATTGTTTAACATTCTCTTTCATCCCATGGAAACAACATAATTTATTAAACTCCAAGGGACCTCCAATGTTACGTCGCGTGTCTTTTTTTTTTTTTTTTAAATATTACAAATAGCACTACACGGAGCATCCTGAGACATAGAAATGCACGATTTCGAATTATTTCCTTAGGATAAAGTCCTGGAAGTTCTCCTCCTTCAAAGACTAAGCATGTTTAAGGCTTTGATAGGCACCACCAAAATGCCCTAGGGAAAGTCTGCACACATGTGGATTCCTGGTAGCAGGATATGACATGCCCGTCTCGCCCATCTCCTCCCACTCTTGTCAACATTAGGGAACATAACGCTGTTCAGTCCTTGACAGTCTGATACGTAAAAAATGGTGTCATCCTTTAATTTGTATTCCATTTATGGGTCATGAGATTTAAAGCATTCAATACGTTTACTGATTTTTCCTTTTGTTTGTTGTGCACAGCCTTTGTCCCTTTGTTTTCTTGGGTGGTTTATCTTTTCTTTGCTAATTGCTGTGAACTCTTCATATAATAAAAATACCATTTGCTTATGGGTACAAAATGTTAATTCCTCCTGCTTGGTGCCTATCTCCAAAGTCTAAGGATTTCTGTGCTTTACGTATCTCTTTTCCTTAAAGTCCTTTCCTTTACGTATCTCTTTTCCTTTTCATTCTCATTTGGTTTGGATAGAAATAGCAATGTCGCACTTGAAAAGAAATGTTTTGTCAATGAGAGAGCAGTATGGGCTCTCTGGCCTCTGGAGGGGGGGGGTGGGGCGTGGGTAGAGGAGAGACATTGGAGCATCAGTGGTTCGTCTCTGTTGGAAAGGCAGAAAAGGTATCAGAATGTGCAGAACTGAAAGTAAAGTAGGAAATAAAGAGATAAAAGGATGTCAGACAGCCATGCATAACCTTGTAAAAAGCTTTACACTTACCTGGCAAGAAAACTAAAACAATGACTTAAGATATAAGGTCCCACTGGAAAAGAAAAATAGACATATAACAATTTTCTTAACAGTTTTTTGTTTTGTTTTGTTTTTTTATTTTTAATTTTTTTTAACGTTTATTTATTTTTGAGACAGAGAGAGACAGAGCATGAACAAGGGAGGGGCAGAGAGAGAGGGAGACACAGAATCCGAAACAGGGTCCAGGCTCTGAGCGGTCAGCACAGAGCCCAATGCGGGGCTCGAACTCACGGACCGCGAGATCATGACCTGAGCCGAAGTCGGACGCTTAACCGACCAAGCCACCCAGGCGCCCCTTTTTGTTTTGTTTTAATTTGACCGATATAAAAGCGATTTCTTTAAAAGAATCTTTAGGGGCGCCTGGGCAGCTCATCTGACCTCGGCTCTGGTTAA
The DNA here is from genome assembly GCF_022079265.1 of Lynx rufus. Lineage (NCBI taxonomy): Eukaryota > Metazoa > Chordata > Mammalia > Carnivora > Felidae > Lynx > Lynx rufus. The sequence goes on along the minus strand of NW_025814889.1, from coordinate 26,656,609 downwards.
ATAAATAAATTAAAAAAAAAAAGAATCTTTAAAAGGACGCTTCCTCTCTACAGACCCCCTGTAAATGTTCGGTCGGTTTATAAACTTGTACATGTTATCCCATGGCAGAAACAAATGACAGAAGGTCTTATAGATGCCCCCATTAATGTCCGATAGTTTATTGTCGACTCCAGGGTCCAGGTGCAAAACCACAAAAATCATTTGGGTCAACCCATTTCAGCAACCCCGAAGGAGTTGTTTTGGCTTCGTTTTGTTATGTTTTTTAAACTTAGGATTTTGCAATGAAAACACGCACACACACACATACGTAGCTTAGAACTGACCCATATACAGGATGAACTGTGTACCATTTACTAAGTAACCACAGATAACATAAAGGTGTAGCTATACCCTGCTTATTAACTATTAACTCCGCAGAATTCATAAAGAAAGGCCCAACCTAGACCTGTACCACGTCCCTTTCTTATGTCAACATCCAGTGTTTTTTTGCCCGTGGGTCTGCTTTGGTATCTGTCCACAGTAGTCCATTCGCTCTCTTGATGTGAGTCCCCATCTTACAGCCACTTTCTTTCATTGCAGGTGATAAGCTCACTGCAGAGAGTCCTGAGTTCCTGTGATTAAAATCCAGCCTTGGGGTGCCTGGGTGGCTCACTGGGTCGAAAGTCCAACTCCCGATTTTGGTGCAGGTCATGATCTCACGGTTCGTGGGATTGAGCCTTGCATCAGGCTCTGTGCGAACAATGCAGGGCCTGCTTGGGATTCTCTGCCTCCCCTTCTCTGCCCCTCCCCTGCTCACTCACTCTCTCTCTCTCAAAAATAAACAAATAACCATTTAAAAAAAGAACCAGCTTGGGGCGCCTGGGTGGCTCAGTCAGTTAAGCATCCGACTTCGGCTCAGGTCATGATCTCGCAGTCCGTGAGTTCGAGCCCCACATCAGGCTCTGTGCTAACAGCTCAGAGCCTGGAGCCTGTTTCAGATTCTGTGTCTCCCTCTCTCTCTGACCCTCCCCCGTTCATGCTGTCTCTCCCTGTCTCAAAAATAAACGTTAAAAAAAATTTAGAAAAAAAATAAAAAAAGAAATAGCTTTTAAATAAATGAATGAATGAATGAATGAATAAATAAAATCCGCCTTAAAATCTAAACGTAGGTTATTGAACTTGGTATCCACTGATGTGCCTAATAATCTTTCTATTTGCTACCAAAACGCTGAAACTCTGGAGGTTTCTGTCATTCCAAGGCAAATGCACTCCGCCTCCTAAAAAAGGCAGCCTTCTTGGTACTAAATAATGGGAGTCAATATCTGTGGAGTTTGGATGCACTGAAGGAAGACAGATGGTGGGTCAGGAAGAGTGCTCACAGTTAGGAGCATTTCGAGGAGAATGGATTGCTATATTGCGCAATAGTTTCTTAATTACGTGCTCACGGACCGTTTCGAGCTACGACTACAGGAAAGAGGGGTATGTGGGTGGCTCAGTCAGCTGAGCATCTGACTCTTGATTTCTGCTCAGGTCGTGATCTCAGGTTCCTGAGTCGGGCTCCACACTTACAGTTTGGAGCCTGCTTGGGATTCTCTCTCTCTCTCCTCTCTCTGCCCCTCCCCTACTTGGGTGCTCTCTCTCTCTCTCTCTCTCTCTCTCTCTCTATCTCTCTCCCCCACCTCTCAAAATAAATAAATGAACATTTTTTAAAAAAGACTTCAGGAAAAAGTGGCAGAGACTTTTTATAAAATAAATTAATGGAAAAATTAGATTAATTTTTCTAGAATTCAGTTTACGGTTATGAGTGAATGTGGGGCAGGGGGACATATTTGCTCCATAAAGTAAGACCACATAGTGACCTGGATTCCAACTGCAATTAGATTTTAATCCAGAAATGCCAGGTTGTGGAAAATCCAAGGCGGGGCAGATTTTAATCCACTTGTGACCTTTTTTTTTTTTTTTTATGACGCTCTGTGATTTATCACTGACATCGACACTGAGACCTATCCCTCTTGGCCCCTTCTCCTACATGCATTCCTCTGTTTCTTCCTTGCAAACAGAACCTCTGTTTTGCTCACCCTCTTGGAAAGTGGTCAGGTCCTTCAACAGAGGCTGGGATCTTCCTCACTCTCAAAAGGTGAAGTTGAGAGTCTCAATAAAGCAAGTGACACTAAGTGCTTCCAAACAGGTAAGTCGTAAGGGGATGTCCCTGAAGGGTATCTGAGAAAAGACTTCAGCAAGACCCTGCCGGGGTGGCTTGTGACACCTGAACTAGGGAGCCATTGCAACCATGGCCTGCTCAGCCCAAGGACCTGAACAAAACTTGAAGGATACAGAAGGAGCAAAGGTACCCGGGTCCGTGATGACAGCGTGAAGACATTCAGAATTTCAGTTACACGAAACGAGAAATGGTCCTTGTAATTTAAGATAGTTTTCATAGAGCTTTCTATTACTTTCAGCTGCAAGTAGTGTTCTGCTATGGTTCATGTGTAATTTAGACACTGTTGGCGCATAGACCCTTCGTCTATTTCATCTGTTCGTTTGTGGCAGAAAAAAAAGTATTCAGATGTATCCTGCAACACAGTGAAACATTTCAGCGATTTAAGGAACAACGGTAGAAGACGCAGTTCTGTGCCTATTTCTTTCAGACATTCAGTGAGTTTCAGAAGAGTGCAACTTATTCTCTTTTGCATCTCAAGTCTAAAACTGAACTTTTAATATCATGCTCAGCTCAGAAGTTGTTAGCATATTGTGATCTAGCATTGCTAACTGAGCTCATTCAGCTTATTAAAAACTATTAGCAATGCATTAGCAACATCTGACACAGTCATCATAAATTTAAGAGCCCTCGCATGGATGAGATTTCCTTATTGACCCTAGGGATCCTCATTTGGAATTTATACTATCTCCTCTCTACAAACAACCAGTGAACTTTCATATGAGGTATTAGGAGGATCCATTTGACATGACTGATTTTTACAGGTTAAAAGTAGTTGAAAACCTTCCATTTCATGAGATGCAACCTACAAAATCTAAAACGCATCCACTCTCCATATCATTACAAATCACTCTGAAAGTCCTGAAGTATAAAGACCATGCCTCAATAAAACTCATTATTTCTATGTCATTAATCAACAGTTTTCAAAAGATGCTATCGACAAATGACTAGTTAAGCTCATTTCATTACGTTTTTACCAAAGCCAATATTCCTGCAGTTTTTTTTTCCTGGCGTTATGTTGGGTCTGTCGATATGAAAGCTACATTTTTTTTTTTGCTTATATTTGTTATGCTTTAAAAGCAATATGAATTTCAACAAACCTTAAAACGCTTCCTGTTGTACATGCCACATGTTTTACAATGTAATATTTGGCTCGTATTTGCCTGATTGACCATGTCATAAGGTGAGTAAAATACAGTAACCACACCCTTCATTCCCTCAGATAGCTGAATTATAAAGATGTCGCATTATCTCAGCCTTTGAATAAGTTCATTGAGGGTGTTGCTTGTCCATTCTGGAATTCTTCCCTGAACTGCATATTCAGACAAAGGCTTTAATGAATCTTTTCAGCAGAAACTGGACAAAGTTTAATAATTCTTCCCCAGATGGCAAGTTTCTCCCTCACCCGTGAACGTGGCAACTTCTATGTTGTTTTAGGAGCATTTAAATCATCAGACTTCAATTTGGAGCTGCACTCCAGGAGATGGTAAGCTCTGTGAGGTTCATTACCGAGACTATTTTGTTCCCCATGGTGCGCACGGACCCTCATACGGGGCCTGACCCAGGGAGATATTCAATATGTATTAAAAAGCCAAACAGAAATGAAGCTTCTCTATGGTTCTGCTGATCAAGGCTACTCATCTTTTTTCATACTGAATTGAACCGCGTGAAAATGTGGTGTTTGTAGATCAAGAGACAAACGTTGGCAACTCGATAAAGTTCAACCTCGTAAGAAATGGAGGCCCAGAAAGCTGAAGGTTATACACTGGCAAAGCTAAAATTAGGGCATGCGCTCTTTCCGCGTAGCTTATTTATCAAGAGAGAAGAGTCCGCGCTGTTGCTATGATAACGGCACGGTTGATGTGCTATTTGTACAATATATGCCGGTGAAAAATAAGTCACTGTGAGAAGTCAGTAGTCCACACCCCTGCGACCTGGCTGCTTGACTTCCAGGGAGGTGCCCGCCTCGCTCCCGTTGCTCAGGTTGGCTGGATGCCAGGCACACTACCCCTGACTGGAGTGTGGAAACAACACTGGCAGAGCCAGCATCTGGGTGTGAAATGCCATCTGCAGCGACGCCGCTGACATGCCTAGCATTTTAGAGACCCTAGAGGTCACCTTAGAGAAGAGGAAATTGAACCTGAACAGATGAAGCAGTTGGCTCAAGGGCGTGCAGTTGGCTCAAGGGCGTCCCGTAGCTTGCTTGCCCAAGGGTAGCAACTCCAGCCCCGGGCACACTTTGCCGAGGAGCTCACATTCGTCACCAATCTTTCAGGGTGTGGGTTTTACACCCTACAGACCTAAAGGGATAGCAGACTTGTTGACTCTTCTGGTGAGCACGATCTGCCTGCTTCAGAATTAACCTGCCTGTGGCTACTTTTCCTCTGGTTGGGGCGCCCTCTCTGGCAGACTCTACCCTGACCTCAGCCAACCGCATTTAAGGAGGAGAAACTACCCTGGGGAAGTATTGCCTCGGTGATCAAAGGGCCTCGTTCTGGTATCTTGAGAAGTTCTCGTGTTTGTTCGTCCTGCACCTCGAGCTTCTTTTTCACCAGGGGAGAGATTATTGACATTAGTTGGGATTCTCCAAGGTATGACCAAGAACACTGGAAGTCCAGTTGTTGAATCTTACTTATTTGTATTGTGTTTATAATCCGATAGCCCAAAGTTGGTTCTGGTTCAGACAAACTTCCGAACAATGACAGGTAGTCAACAACAGAGTGGCCATGGCCTTTCAAAAAGGGGGGTTTTCGAGGGGAGTGTGGGTGAGGAGGGTCTCCTATGGGTCTCCTGGTTCCTGTTTATCAGGTTTGGGTCTCCCAGCTCATTCTGTTGTCTGAGATGTGTGTCCCACCTGCCTGGCTTCTGCCCACCTTCTTTTCCTCATTCATGTCCTTTGTCTTTGCCCCAATTCTGATTTAGCATCTTCCTGTAACCCCTCATACCTACCGAATCCTTCAAGCTTTGCTTTGGATTTCCTGTCCCTATGACCACAGTAACCTAAACCCAGCTTTGCCACTCACAGGAGTGCCTTTCTTTAGACTCCATCTTGATTTCGCCTCCTTGGTTATAAGTTCAGCCCCACATGGACACATGGTAAAAACATGAGGGTTTTGGGGGATTACTAACAATGCTTTATGTGTACATTACACTCTCTAGCTGATAAAGCACATATCACATCTCTAAAAAGCATTCAGGACATCCTAGAATCCTAGAGTCAGAAGGATGTTGCACGGTCTAGTCGCTAATGTTGGCTGGGTGCAGACCACCGGTGGGTTTGATATCACGTGGAAAAATTTCGATTTATTGACTCCATTTGGAAAAACTGAGTCAGTAGCTCTGTATGTTAAAAGAATGTGTTTTCCTAATACTCCACTCAGTTTTCATGAATGTCCAGGTTTAGAGACCACAGTTACACTCTATCTGCGTCTCAGAAGGATGGTGAGCTAGCTTCCAATTAAGCGTCACCTATGTGAGAAAACCTCCCTTTTTTTTTCAATATATGAAATTTATTATCAAATTGGTTTCCATACAACACCCAGTGCTCATCCCAAAAGGTGCCCTCCTCAATACCCATCACCCACCCTCCCCTTGAAAACCTCCCTTTCTGAAAGGCCATGGCCACTCTGTTGACTACCTGTCATTGTTCGGAAGTTTGTCTGAACCAGAACCAACTTTGGGCTATTGGATTATAAACACAATACAAATAAATAAGATTCAACAACTGTGTTGAATGTTCCAGTGTTCTTGGTCATACCTTGGAGAATCCCAACTAAAGTCAATAATCTCTCCCCTGGTGAAAAATTGTATTTTTATCACTTTGGGAAATTTCAATAACTGATCAAAGGACAACGAGTCCCTTTTCATAGCAGAAGGCACTGAGACAGACCAACCCTTTTCAGTCACTGTAGGTTTTATTTATATAACCAAGAGGGGAGAGAACTGCAAAATAAACAGACAAATGAACTGACCAATGTACAACAAAGTTCTTCTATTAAAGCTTCCGTGGAATGGTTGCCCATGAAATATATATGATGAAGAACAGGTATTGAAACAGAATGTGACAATTTGCCATGGCAAGGCTAATCGTTCCCCAGGTGCCCATGAACTTTTCTCTCTGCAGGCCCCATTAACCCTATGCGTCACCCCAGGACACTCCTGTCCCTGCGGTACAGGAAGCCCTATTGTCACTTCCTGGGATCCTCAACCTCGGGTGCACCTGTAAACGACCTCTACATGGTAGTTGTCCTGGCTCCATCCCTGAGAGCTGGAATGAGCCCTAAGAAGGGGGAGGCACTACCTTAGCAGACCAAACCGATGATTTTTTAGGGAACACCTAATGTCGCAAAACATCGCTAAAACCCAGCATTTCCAAAATGTGTCCAATAACGAGAACAACCTCGAGTGGCTTGTTAAAAACGTAAATTCACCCGCTCTATCCTCAAACTACTAAAGCAGAGTTTTCAGGGGACAGGCTATCTGGTCTACAGACCAGAAGAACCAGCATCGCCTGGGAGTTTGTCGCAACACGGACTTCCGGCCCATCTCAGAACTGCTGTGCCAGAGTCTCCGCCTTAATCCCAGGTGATTCCCATGCATATGGATGTCTCAGAAGTACTGCTGGAGACCAACTCTGTAACACTGAGTTTCATGCCTCAGGCTGCATGTTAGAACAACTTGTTTATTCACTTGGCAGTTTGCTTGTTTGACTACGACAAAACGCCCAGGTCAGAGGTAGCCATTGGACAGTTTTGTTGCTGTTGTTGTTGTTTAATGTTTATTTTTGACAGACACAGACAGACAGAGGATGAACTGGGGAGGGGCAGAGAGAGAGGGAGACCCAGAATCCGAAGCAGGTTCCAGGCTCCGAGCTGTCAGCACAGAGCCCGATGTGGGGCTCGACCCTACGAACCGTGAGATCATGACCTGAGCCAAAGTCGGACGCTTAACCAACTGAGTCACCCAGGCCCCCTGTCGTTGTTTTTTGTTTTTGTTTTTGTTTTTTTTTAAGTCACACTGATGTGCTGTCACAGTTGGGCAACCACTCATTCGGGATAGCTGAATCAGGAAGAACACAGCTCAAGCTGGTCACACAACAGACAGTCCAGAGTTTGAACAGCTCCCTTACTGCAGCTGCTACCTACACCTTCATACTCAATGAAGTCATCTCTTACGCACTGTATACTTATTCCGCATAAGGCAGACACAGGTACCTTAGGGTATGCAGATGCATAACATTCAAAACTTGAAATCACCAAGGAGCGATGCACACGGAACTACTACATCAGAGAGAAAGTGATAGGTGCCCTAAAGGTTCTGTGCAAGTTCAAATTTATACACATATACAATGTACACACACACACACACGAAGACATACACTTTTTTTCTAAGGGGAACAATAAAATTTCATGGAGAATCTTGTGTATCATAAATTAAAGGCTGTATAGGATCTGGACAGGTGGAGTGGGGAAATGTTTTCTTGGCACATCGACCAAATATAAAAACAACAATTAGCTGGGAACAGCCAAGTAGTCTTCAGCTTCGAACTCATATGAGATTTTCTTTACATAAATATAGATACAGACACACATAAAGACACATGCACATAAATACACATATACATCTATAATCACTTGCCTATTAAAGAAGTTTAAAATGGAGAAGGAAAATATAGACAAGACTGGTCTCTTGTCTCTCCGGGACAATCAGAAATGGTGTGCTTTTAAGCTTTACTTTCTGAGTCTGTATTCCTCTTCTCCCAGTGAAACTTGAATAAGGTCCAATTGTCAACCCGCTATCCCACTACTCCAGCAGAATGGCCAGCAGGGACCCGGCACTTACAAGCTATGTTAGACAAACCTGTTCCTTCCTAGTGATTTCTGGTCAGGAGACCAGAATCTACATAAAACTAAATGTATTCACTTAAGCTACCAAGCTTGGGCTGGAAGCAAAAGATTTGCCCTGTCAAGTGCACCTTGAGAGAAGGTGTGATCTAAGGCGGGTGCCCTCAAGGGAAAGAAAAGAGGTTCCGAGAGCCAAGAAATCTCTCGATATCTTGGTGCCCATTGCAGCCGCCAACGTGGGTGAACGTAGAGAGGAACAAGCTTTGTTACGGACACGGGAACGTCAGGATAGCTTGGAGTCCTTCAAAAGCCGTTTCTAAAGGGATCTGGGGTTTCCTGTGCCGGATGGAACCGGCAAGAGCAAGGAGTCTCAAAAGCAAAAACTTTTTCAGTAAGTTTCAGTAGGTCGCTCCATGTACCGGACCTTGAATAATTCTGGCTGCTGGCTGCTGGCTGAGCCCACACCACTCTGTATTTGATCCGAATCAGGTTGCCTTTTTGTTCTGTCAGTGAAACTATGGCCGGGGTCCGTCCACGAGCACCAGCAGGGGCCCCGAGTGCTCCACAAGGCCATCTACACTGGCCAACAAGGAAAGGATCACAACGGTTTAAACGACCAGGTTGGCAACCGAAGCTCTAATAACGGTAGACATTCGCTTTAAATATTCCAGTTTAGAGTATAAACACAGCCCAGAGTTCTTCCCTGAGCCTCTCTTCTCTGTCTCCTTGTACAGTGGGTGTTACATACCAGCCTCCGTTAAACGGGTGATAATGTCGGGGTGGTGCCGGAGAGCCCGATTGCTTGTCTTCCTGAAAAGGGTGATACACACACGTCTTTCCATCAAGAGTTAGTACTGCTTCTAGTTAGTTCCTCCCTTTATCTCAATACTCCCTTTACCGTAATTCAACTCGTTAGGTTTCAATCCACCCAAGTCATTCAACATTTATGGAGTACTTCTAATACTTCGGGCACTTTCACTCTCTAGGGAAAGCTTGAGGGAAATCTAGTTGAAGTAGCTACAAAGTCTTGGGGCACCTGGGTGGCTCAGTTGGTTAAGCATCCAAATGTGGCTCAGGTCATGATCTCACGGTTTGGGAGTTCTAGCCCTACATTGGGCTGGCTCGTCAGCATGGAGCCCACTTTGCGTCCTCTGTCTCCCTCTTTCTGTCCTTCCCCCACCAACTTGCGCTCTCTCAAAAATAAATAAGACGGTAACAAAATTTATGAAAACACAAAGTCTTGGTAACAGAGCATTCTTTACAAGTAGAGATTGAGATAGAATCAAAATGGAGAAACAGACTGTCGACCCTGCCAACATCCTAAGTCATAATTTGGCTCTATTTTATTGGGCTTATTAAAGCTGAACATCAGACATAATGACATTCATACAAAATCTATCCAAGAGACAGTAAACATGAGTTGGGGATTATTTGCCAGTTTGGACACCTCACACCTTGTTGCCCTTATGTTAGCAACTAGAAACTTGACCACAATTCAAAATTTAAAAGCTTTTGGACTTTCGGGTAAAAAATACCTTTGTATGATCCAAAAAAACATGTATTTCATATTTACTATTAAACCATCTTCGTCCTTTCCCTGCATTACATCATGAACCTTCGTCGTTGGTGTAACAGATATAATTATTTCACAAGTAACAGACATACTTGCTTTAGAAGCACCCAGATAACAAGCTGGGAGCACCGCACCAACCATATATTTAAGTGGGAATGGGAAGGAATGAACACATTCGCTAAAGACGGGGCTTGCGTGGAGCTTAGGATTTGTAAATGACCCATAGGAAAGACGCGCTCGTAAAGCTAAGGGTTCTTTTACATTAATATGTATTCTCTACACATAAAACGCGCTGCCACTTTAAAGCATTGTTTGTTTTCAGTGTTTAAAAGAAAACATCGCACTTGCCAATAAGTGGGGGCTACAAGGGCACAGAATTTGCCTTTCAGTAAAACATTCTTACCTTGTGCGTTTTCTAAACACGTAGGAGTCTTGGTTATTTGTTTTGGAGGGTGTCTTGAATGCGGCTGGAGCAAAGCCAAAGAACTACAAAGCTCAGGCAAAGGAGGGGGAACCCAAGGGAGGCAAATCAACTTAAAACCAGAGATGTCCCCGACCTCTCTTCCTGCTTCAGGGACATTCTTTGATTATCTCGTGGCTTCTCCTCTCCAGCTTCTCAGCCATACCTGCAGCTGCCTTTTCCTTGTTGGTTAATTACCCACCAACGTGTCCTAACAGAAGAGGGCCAGATCCCAAGTGGACTTCTCTGGTTATATTAGCTGGACTCCAGCAACCCAGTCATTCTCCCGATGTCAAGATGTCTCAAGGTCACAGCAGGAAACTGAAAACATCGCAGCTTCTCAGTGAGGCTGCCTCTCCGGGAACCGCCCCCCCCCCCCCCATGTCCAATTCCAGCATCTCTTCAATCTCCTATATTCCAGATCCCCGTTTCTTGCCTCACTCTTCCCCCTTAGCACATACCATTGTCTAATCTGCCAATGATATACTTACTAACCTTGTTGGGTCTCTCCCACTAGGATAGATGCTCTATAAGGGCAGGGTTTTTTTGTTTTTTTGTTTTTGTCTGTTTTATTCACTTTTGTGTCCCCAGCACTTAGAACAGTCCATCAGGAAATATTTGTTGCATGAATAAATAGATACTTGACTTGGTCATTTGGGTCAGGATTGATTCTCTGAGAGAATGTTTTTGGGTAAAAGGATGAGCTACTTCTTTGGACAGACTCAGGAGTAGGACGACCCCGCAAAATCCCCCCTCTCAAGCGGCACGTCTTAAATTGAATTAAGCCCGGTCTTTTAGGAAAACTGATGTCTAAACCTTAAGGAGCAAGTCACAGAGCAAAAGAGGCCTGGGCCTTATTCTGATGGAAACAAACAGCAAAGCAGTCTGGCCAGAAGGACAGAAGGCGTTGTTGGTTTGTGTTTTAAGAGACCTTAACTATTTTAGAAGCTGGACAAGAAATGAGGAAATAGTACTTGCTGATCTGGGAAATGGAAATAAACCACGACAAAGCTTCCCTATGTTATTTATCTACTTAAAATGGATTTACATTTAGTTTTCTTTTTAATTTTTATGTATTTAGTTTTGAGAGAGAGAGAGAGAAGGAGGAGAAGGTGGGGCAGAGAGAGAGACAGAAAGAGAGAGAATCTCAAGCAGGGATTCAATCTCACGACCTCGAGATCACGACCTCGGCCGATACCGAGAGTCAGAAGCTTAACCAACGGAGCCACCCAGGCACCCCTGTCTTTATCAGTAGCGACAACAAAAGCTATTAGGCAAAAGAAATTCACGTTGACTGCAGAAAACCTAGCAAATAGAGAAAAGTGTGATGCAAGAAGCAAAACACACACATAGCATCATATGAAAGAAAAGTAATCTGTCAAATGCTCATGTATTGACATCTGGTCCGAATGTGTGTATGATGTAATAAGTGTTGCATCACATACATTCTTTTTTGTGTCTCGTTTGCGATCTTAGAATGTATGGTGCAAATGTAGTTGATATTATTTTTCGGTGATGAAACTGGGCAAGAGTAAAAAGTGTTAGTGCCAGAAGAAGAGTACGTTGGCTCAGACCTTCTATAAGCCTGAAATCTGCTTATGGCGTTTGACTTCATAATTTAATTTCTAGAAATTACTTTTAAGAAAACCGTCAGACAGGTGTTTAGATACACACACATAAAGATGTTTGTTGGCGTTTTATTTTTTTAAGTTTTTAATTTTTTCATGTTCATTTATTTTTGAGAGAGAGAGACACAGACACACGGTGCACGTAGGGGAGGGGCAGAGAGAGGGAGACACAGAATCCGAAGCCGGCTCCAGACTCTGAGCTGTCAACACAGAGCCCGACACAGAGCTCGAGCCCATGGACCACGAGATCATCACCTGAGTCAAGTCGGACCTTTATTTATAACAATGAATTGGGGATAAACCAAATTGGTCAACAAATTGTGGTGTTTCCAAATAACAGAATACTATGCAGCCACTAAAAACGATGCTACAGGGGCGCCTGGGTGGCTCAGTCGGTTAAGCGGCCGACTTCGGCTCAGGTCATGATCTCGCGGTCCGTGAGTTCGAGGCCCGCGTCGGGCTCTGTGCTGACAGCTCAGAGCCTGGAGCCTGTTTCGGATTCTGTGTCTCCCTCTCTCTGACCCTCCCCTATTCATGCTCTATCTCTCTCTGTCTCAAAAATAAATGTTTAAAAAAATTAAAAAAAAAAAAAAACGATGCTACAGTATAAGATCCCCAGTTATCCTGTAACTGTTCTTTGCCACCTCCATATTCCTGATCCCCCCAACCTACTGTACTCTTTTTTTTTTCCTCATAACACTAATCCCTCAGACATACTCTGTAACTTATTTAATCATTACGTGCATTGTTTTCTTGTCTGTGTCCACCTACTAGAATGTCAGCTCAGAGAGAACAGTGATAAATGTCATTTTTCTTTGATATCTTAAATGCCCAGAGAAGTTCTTAACAGATAGGGATTTTATTTCCCTATCTGTTCCCTATCTTTCCTATTATTTCCTGTAGGATAATCCCCCAGGATTGGAATTTCTGGATAAAGAGGTATAAACACGTTTTAAAACTTGCAGGATATCTTATAAAACTGGTTATTCACACTTTAAAAGAGACTTTTGGGGGCAGCTGGGCGGCTCAGTCAGTTAAGCGTCGGAGTATTGACTTTGGCTCAGGTCATGATCTCACGGTTCACGGGATCAAGCCCCATGTCTGGCTCCTTACTGACAGCACAGAGCCTGCTTAGGATTCTCTCTCTCCCTCTCTCCCTGTCCCTCCCCCGCTCACACGTGTGCGCACACTCTCTCTCTCAAAATAACTAAACTTTTTGGAAAAAGTGACTTTTTAAGCACTATGAAACATGCTCCTAGATGGTAGAATGGTGTCATCAATACTGCTTAGTTCCAGTGAAGTGTAACGTGTTTGTTCTATTGAACATACGAAGAAAGTGTTCTCTTCGCACAGTCTCCTCTTCAACTACAACTCAAGACCGGGCCTTCACACGATCTCCTCTTCAATGATAACTCAAGAGCAAAAAACAAAGCCTCTGGGATTGACCTTTACACTAAACAGTTCTACAACAAATCCTAAATCATAACAGTTATGTGGAGACCGACTTCTCTGTTTTCATGCTGCGTCTACCGTGTTTTAAGCCTGACATAGAGACACTGTGCCAAACAAGCCCAAAAAGACCCTACTACTGGCGAGATTGGTTTACAGAGGATGACGTTCATTATTCCGTCACGGTATGTCACTTGATCCCTTATCATTAGTGACAGAGTGTGCTGTTCTTACACAGAACTGAGACAGTTCCCCACCTAGTGGAAGGGGGTCTCCCATGCAGCATGCATGGCAGGTCAAGCGTAAGTATCGTTATGAGACGATCTGCAGGCCGGAACTTGGAGACTAGGCCGAAAGGCCAGGGCTCAGTGATGACAGCTCTTGCGCAGCCAAGACTCAAGAAAGCAAATGGTTCAAGGGTTATGGAGGGAGAAGCAGGCCAATAATTTGAAGAGTTCCAACCGAAGGAGCAGGCAGGACCCAAATCCCAATTTTGCTTAAGGGCAGGTCTGAGCTGGGCTGAGGCCAAAGTCCTGTTATGAGTTAGGCTTCCTATATCCCTCACGCTTGGGCCTCCCTGAACTTGAACATTTACATGCCCCGTTGTTCAGATCTGAGCTTTGGAGGTGGCAATAGTTTACCCTAAATACTAGGATTTTCTAGAGTGTTCTGAAAGTTATTTTCTGGACCTTCTCAGTGAGGGCCCATGACAAGAGAAACAATAATATAGTTAACATTTATCGGGCTTTTTGTATTATGATATAAAGTATCCTGTACCATGGGGTGCCTGGGCGGCTCACTCGGTTAAGCGGCCGACTTTGGCTCAGGTCATGATCTCGTGGTCCGTGAGTTCGAGCCCCACTTCGGGCTCTGTGCTGACAGCTCAGAGCCTGGAGCCTGCTTCAGGAGGAAACATAAAACACAGACAGCCTAATTAACTTACCCGAAGTAACACAGCTCACAGAAGGTGGATGGGGGACTTTGAAGGCAGCTCTCACTTAGCCTTTGTGTTATTCTGTGAATCCAAGCTGATGCAGAGAACCCAGAGCTGATGATCGTGTTCCCCTCCTCACTCAAAAAGAATAGGAACAATGGTCCACAATCTGCCGTAATAGGAGGAAGCAATTTGCGTCTCACATATTTGCCTGTAAAGCTCTCTTTCCAGTTTTTTTTTTTAAACAGTCCTGACATTTCAACGGAATTAAGAAACGTTTCAAGTAAGTGAGCCCCCGTATTTGGGACTCTGTTATAGATGAAATGGTTTCCCATGGCCAATTGCGAAGTCAGTTGTCTTTTATGTCCCAAGAGAAAAGATTCTTTTCCGAATGTAACTGGGCTTCTCACATTCTGCTTAGCCAAAATGTAATGTTATTCTGTTAGTTGCTAGCGACCTGCAAGCATTCTAAAAAAAGAACCCAAATGTGCGCAAATGTGCTGATAGGGTTTGAGATCGAGGAAGGCTCTCAGAATCATTCACTGCGTTGCCTGAGACCCGGGGATTTTGTTTTCCTCCCAACAGAGCCCAGTCAAAGAAACATGACTACACAGATAAAGCCCACTCCTGTGCCCCACGCTGGCTCCTGAAGTCAATGGAACTGGCGCTCTCGCTCTCTGGCACTGGTGGGAAAGAGAAAACTCAACCTAGATTATCACGAAATTATTCCTGATGCCTGCTCACATGAGCTCCCGGGCCAACTGATGCGGCTAACAAAGAGCATTTGTTAAACTGGGACCCGTGCCATCAGTCTGGTTTTAGAATAATTTTTTAACAGCAGATTGGGCGTGTTGGCGGAGGTAGGGGGAGTGACTTGGAGGGAAAGCTAGAAGGGGCAGAGAACGAAGAAGTACTATGCTGCTTCCTGCTATCCATCATACTCGGAATTGTTTTCCTATTCTCTGCACAATTCGGGACTGACTTGTATCATAATAAACTTACTTACCTTGGGTTTTCCACAGTGCATACTGCTATAACACTGAGGTCTTCTGACCATAGACTATTTCAAGTTTATGTATACGAAGATGGTTTTGTTCTTGCTGGAAAAATATCCCAACCCGAGCCCAGGGGATTATTCTTTTTCACTGTCCGGTATCTTCTTACTTACTCTGATAGCAACAGATCTTCCCCCGTATTGCTTAAAAGGAAAACAAAAAAAATGTGGGGCTGGTCTCATTGAGCTGGTTCTACTTTCTCAACCCTCCTAGCCAGCCGTTTGAGGACACCTCTGCTAGAAGAATATTCAAACACCTGCACAGAGCCCGCAGTTTTGTCATTGTCCCCTCTTGTCCACCTACTTACCCAAGCAAGCTCCTAGAAAGAAATCTACTCTTGCTGCCTCAGCTTTTCCTTGCCCCCATATCGCTCTTCTGTTCACGGCCAATCGAGCTCACACTCCACTTAATCCAACAGTCTGGCAGAGGTCCCCAGAGACTAGTGTGACCATATGCCCTTGTTTGCCCAAGAACACGTGTTGTTCTGCTGTAATTATTAACAGCACCTCTGTGCACTCTCAGGTGTGTCCTAGTTTGAAGATAAACTATTTGGTTTCTCTATCAGTGATCTCCTAGTTGCCAAATCCAAAAGATTCCTCTCTGTTCTTCTATGACTTGGCCACTCTGCAATTTGTAGCTGTGTAAGTCACTGCCACAATAACGAAACTCTTCTTTGGTGAGACTATTCTCTCCTGCATCACTATTCCATCAAAGCTTGCTTTGTGAGCTTCTCCTCTTTTCCATACCGCCTAGATGTCAGTGCACCCTAAAGTTTCATAATAGAGCCTTTTGTCACTTTATGTGATCACCTTAGGTATTCATCCGTTCCCGTGTTCTTAGGCACAACCCGATGACCCTGTAACTTTCTTTGTCTCTCCCACTAGCCAAGACTATTCTCCGAGACTTTTCCTTGTCCCATGTCTTTTCCTCCTGAGTGTCTCACAGGCATCACCATTGATGTTCTTCTTTCTCCCAAGTCTGCTCTCCCCCCTCTTCACAAATCATGGTGAACAGTACTCATTCTGAATCCCCATCTTAGTCATGGTCTCACTGGGCAGTCCATTGCGGCTTGATCAGCCATATGCTGGTCAAATTTCATGTCTATGGGGATAAATGATTGTCTTTTTAAGCCACTGAGTTTAGGGTGATGTTTTTGTAGCAATAGCTAACCAATGTAAAAGTTGGTTCGTAAAAGAAGTGCTCTCATAAGAACTCATTATATGTACTATTGGCTTTAGGACTAGGTGGCAGGCAGCATTGAAGAAATTCTTGGAAGAAGCTGAAATAATGGTGATCTATTGTATGCGGTGGTAAAGCATTTGCTAAAACTATTACCTATGATAACTTGGAAGATAAACAGGTACTTAATGAACTTAAGAACTTGGGCAAGATAGTTTTGTAGAATGTTTAAAGAATGAGATGAGTACTTTTAACTGCCAGTGACTAAAGATCTACCAGAAAGAACTTCCAGCCTGTATGAAAAGAAACCAAAACTTATCAAAATTTGTAGAGACTTCTGGACCCCTAACCTCCTACAAGAGAGGTAACAGTCTTGGAAAGCAACTTAGCCAATAAAATGGGCACATTTCTAAACTCCTCTTTGGAAATGGCCCCCAAAAATCCTAAAATGGGAAACCAAAATCCACGAAGACAAAAGGACCCTGGTCTATTTAAGGCACATTCCCTACCTAGGGGAGGACCTGACATTTGCCAGACGAGACTTCAAAACTGTTGTAGGCCAGTGCTATGTGTCTTCTTTTCTTTCCTTTTTCTTTTTTTTTTTTTTTTTAATTTTTTTTTTCAACGTTTATTCATTTTTGGGACAGAGAGAGACAGAGCATGAACGGGGGAGGGGCAGAGAGAGAGGGAGACACAGAATCGGAAACAGGCTCCAGGCTCTGAGCCATCAGCCCAGAGCCCGACGCGGGGCTCGAACTCACGGACCGCGAGATCGTGACCTGGCTGAAGTCGGACGCTTAACCGACTGCGCCACCCAGGCGCCCCTCTTTCCTTTTTCTAATGGGAGGGTTTGCTGGGTCCCCATGTTCCTGTTTTCACCATTGTATGTTGGGCATGTACGGGGCAGATAACTTGTTTATTAGTTAATAAGAATTAAGAAGCTAAGAAGAGCCACATCTGAGCTTGATATAGATCACAATTCTCGGACTTTGAGCCTGATGCCATGACTTGATGAGATTTGAGGGGTATTGGGATGTTAGTGAGTGAATTTACATGGGAAAGGGATATGAATAATTCTGGCCAGATGAAAGAATATTACAAATTGAGTTACTGGCCCTAATTCTTCACCCCTTCCACAACCATACCATTGTCATAGCCTAACTGGGGGAGGGGTGCACTTCCCTGCCATTGACTTTGGACCTATGTGGCTTTGGCCGATGGAAATGGGTAGAGCAGATAACGTGCCCTCCCTAAGCCTACCCGTAAGAGGCTTTGAGTTTCTTCTTGCTGTCTCTCACCTCTGCCACATGCCATCTGTCTGGCTAGCTTGAAGAGAATGAGACACACACAAAGCAGCACATCCAGACCACAGACATTCAGTGAAAAGGAGAGCTTTTCCAGCTGCCCAGCCGAGTTTAGCCAAGCCACAGCCAACCTTCGGATCCAAGAGAAGAAATTGTTGTTTTCAGACATCGAATTTTGGGGTGATTTGTTATAAAGCATAGCCATGGCTATAGCCATGGCTAATTCACTCACGCTGTCATCATTCATCACTCACCCCAACCCAATTCCCCCACTTCCTTACTTTAAAAACCAATTGCAATTGATCCCACAGCCCCTCCCCCCCCCATATTCACTGTTCTTGTCTTGGTTCACATCTGCATCATCTCTCACCTGACTCTTACAAAATTTTCCTTCCTTCACTTTTTTTAACAAACCCTCCCCATTTCCATCGGGGCAATTTTTCTGCAATGCACAACTCAGATCAGCCCATAGCTTAAAACCCTTTGGATTCTTCCCGTTACATAGCAGGACGCAGGCTCCTGAGAGCTTACGTGTCTAATTTATTCCACAGATTCTTTCTGTTTGCTGCAGGCCATATTTGAAACATATATTAAGGCACCTGGGTTGCTCAGTCGGTTAAGCACCCGACTCTTGATTTCAGCTCAGGTCGTGATCTCAAGGTCATGAGATTGAGCCCCTTGTCAGGCTCCGCACTGAGTGTGGAGTCTGTTTTTTCTCTCTCCTCCTCTCTCTTCTCCTTTCTCTCTCCTCCTCTCTCTTCTCCTCTCCATCTCATTCTCTCTCTCTCAAAATAAATAAGTTAACATTTGAAAAAATATATTTTAATATAAAGATTAGCACTGTTCTCTAGTTTGCTACTATTGCCTCTACTCTCTATTATATTACACTTGGCCACTTCACCTATTTACAGAACAACCCTTGTCCCTACAGGCAGTTATGGAAGCATATTAGTGTCCCAGAGCAACCATAACAAAGTACCCACAAAGTAGGCGATTTAAAGTAATGGAGGGGCACCCGGGTGGCTCAGTCGGTTAAGAGACTGACTCTTGGTTTCAGCTCTGGTCATGATCTCATGGTTTGATGGGTGTGAGCTCCATATGGGGCTCTGCATGGGCAGTGTGGAGCCCACTGGGGACTCTCTCTCTCTCCCTTCTCTCAGCCCCTCCCCCACTTGCACTGTCTCTGTCTCAAAATAAAGAACCAGAAAGAAAGAAAGAAAGAAAGAAAGAAAGAAAGAGAAAGAAAGAAAGAAAGAAAGAAAGAAAGAAAGAAAGAAAGAAAGAAAGAAAGAAAGAAAAGAAAGGAAGGAAGTTATGGAAATGTATTTCCTCACAGCTCTGGAAGCTAGAAGTCCAAAATCAAGGTGTCAGCAAGGCCATCTCCCTGTGAGACTCTCAGTAGTATCCTTCTCTACTTCTTTGTAGCTTCTGATGGTAAATGTCAGCGATCGGCAGTTCTCGGCTTACAGCTGCATCACTCCAGCCTTTGCCTCTGTCTTTACATGGCATTTCCTTTTTCTCTAAGGACACTGGTCATATTAAATTAAGGCATACCCTAATGACCTCATCTCGACTTGATTATATCTACAAAGACTGGGTTTCTAAATAGGATCATGTTCACAGTACTAGAGGTTAGAACTGCAACAAATATTTTGGGGAACACAATTTAACTCATAGTGGTAAGTGACTGGTTTGTAGAATGAAGGACAAGGTCCTTAGCATGTCATGTACAGACCTTTATTCATCTGGTCTCCCGCTACATCTTCATTTTAAACTGTAAAGTAGAACCATTCTTCTTGTTGATCTTGAGTGGACAAAACCATTGTATACCTCAGTGCCTTTGCTTGTGCTGCTCTTTTTGCTTTGAAAGCCTTTTCTTCCTTCCCCAGTCTACCTGTGAATTTTTATCCCTCCTTTAAGATTTATTCAAATCTTAATATATCAGGCAAACAATTAGATTTCTCCTGTTCTTTTGGAGAAGTTAGTTGCTAATTCTGCTTTCAATCTTAACTCCAGAAGAGAGCTCAATGTGCTAAAGTTTCAGAGGGTCTTCAGAATTTTCTCTCATTGTCACTTTGTCCTTGCATTCTTCCCAGAACATAGAGTTGGACTTAGGTGAGTTCCACCAGATTTCTTTTGGAGAAAATTTCTCATTTACATGCCAAGAGTCTATTTTGATTTATGCTTTTGGTCAGCTGGTCAACCACAATATAGACTTCTCAGTCCTGTAGTATATTCTAGGGGTACTTTTTGTTATTAGAAAATATATCTTCTACCTTCCAAAAGAGTAATCTAATTAAAGAAATTGAACTCAGTGTAAACCAACCACAGTGTACTTTTATAAACAGATGTCTTTAACCCTAATCTCCCCAGGACCTGCCAACAAATCTAGGAACCATTTCCATCGCAACATTTTTTTTTCTTTTTTTTTAACTAAGGTATAATTAATATACAATATTGTATTAGTCTCAAAGGTACAATATAGTGATTCAACAATTTTATATATTACTCAGTGCTTATCATGATAAGCATACACTTAATCCCCTTTATCCATTTCATTCTTCCCCCCAACTTACCTCCCCTCTGGTAACCACGAGTTTGCTGTCTATATTTAAGAATCTGTTTTTTTTGTTTGTTTGTTTGCCTCTTCTTTTTTCTTTTTGTTTGTTTGTTTTATTTCTTAAGTTCCACATATGAGTGAAATCATATGGTGTTTGTCTTTCTCTGTATAGCTTAGTATTATACCCTCTAGGTCCATCCATATTGTTGCAAATGGCAAGATTTCATTCTTTTTTATGGCTGAGTAATATTCCATTATATATATATATATATATATATATAATATATATATATATAATATATATATATATATAGGTGTGTGTGTGTATATATATATATATAGTGGTATATATATATATATATATATATATATATATATACACACACATATATATATATATTTTACCACTATGAGTTAAATATATATATATATATGGTATATATATATGTGTGTGTGTGTGTGTGTGTGTGTATGCCACGTCTCTTTTATTCATTCATCTATCAATGGACTGTTTCCATATCTTAGATAATGTAAGTAATGCTGCTATAAACATGGGGGTGCATATACTTTTCAAATCAGTGTTTTCATTTTCTACGGGTAAATCCATTGAAATATTTAAGGAAGATGAAACACTATCAAAAGCGTCTGTTTACCCCATGACATAATTGTCAGGATTTCAAAAGATTAGATAACTTCTGTCAGGTCCCTGTGCAGATCCACTTCTGTCAAAGTGTTTAATAAGTTCCTGTTTGTGTCAAATGTCTGAATCAGATCACTAAAAAAATTACAGCTGAAAAGTTCTCAGAACTATTCTTTCACTAAGTGTGCAGATACAATCTACCTCCTTCTTAAAATGAGAAAAGGTAAAAAAGACTTTATTTTTTTAAATTTTTTTATTAGTTTTCTTTATAAGGTAAAAAAGACTTTAATGAGTGACCTCTGTACAAAGACAAGGGCAGAGGGCACCTGGGTGGCTCCGTTGGTTAAGTGGCTGACTCTTGATTTCACATCAGGTCGTGATCTCACCGTTTGTGGGATCAAGCCCGTGTCGGGTTCTGTGCTGATAGTGCGGAGCCTGCTTGAGATTCTCTCTCCCTCTCTCTCTGCTTCTCCACTGCCGTCTTCTCTTGTCTAAACTAGCCCCCTCACTTTATAGACTGATGAAATGGAGGTGACCGGAGGTTGAATGGCATGCTTAAGATCACCTTCAAGTTAATAACTGAACAGGACTAAGACCCAAGTTCTTGTTTCTCTGTCCATGGCCAGTGTTGCCCTGTCCATGCAGCTCACGTGCTTTCTAGCCCATGAGTTCCTAGTCATAGGTTTCATCTGGAAACACGATGAAGCACACCCAACAAAATGCAAAGTTTTGGGAATTCTAGAGAAGAAATTCTCAAAGGACCTCAAAAGACTTGAGATACCAATAGTGTTCTAAAGACATGCATTTCTCCTACCACTGGCCAAACTAGCTGGTCAGAAAATACCTAGTCTTGTATTTTTCACCAGTGAAATGTAAAGCTAATGACTCCAGAAAGAAAAAAGTAATAAATTTAAGAATTTATTCCTACAATTAGTCTCTTTTTATTTCCCCCCAGAATATGTAATAGTAGCCCTGTTTTATGTACTAAGAAACTTATATACATGATAATGAAGGATTAAACTCTTCCAGAAGATTCTACAAGATTCCAGAAGACTATAACTTCTACAATTTCTAGGCCATACATTCGTTCTTTTTAATCGAAAAACTTCCATTTATAAGGCTTCATGTTGCCAGGTGCTAGGGGCACAAAAATGAAAGAAAATACCTTCTTCGTTCTCCAGAATCTTGTGGAGCAGAAATGGAAGAAAATATACCAACAACTACTGAACAGACTGTCTGAGGCCCTGATACAGATGCTTTGATACTGCAGCACAAGGGAAAGTATGGTTTTATCGCTAGATTGCACAGATTCCCCCAAAGCAGTGTTTGTTTGTTTGTTTGTTTGTTTGTTTGTTTGTTTTAATCTGGGTATTCAAAGAGGCACTCACTTATACAGGCAACCAAATCTTGCATACCATGGTGGGGAGTTCATGAACCTCAAGTTACAGATAAATCCTTGTTCTGAGTACCTAGAAAAGGCAAAGGCTGTGGCTTCTCTGTCGGTTTCTTTTGTTTTGTTTTCCTCTCCTCCCCCTGGTTAGGTGCCAGATAATGGCTAGAGCCACGTATTGACTACTATTTTATCATTAAAATAAAAACCTGAGAATCATGTTACATAATCTCTTGCTTATTATTTTCAGGTTACACTGATAGGAAAATGTTTTAGGGTATTATATGTAGGCATCTGACTTTCTGGAACACCCTGTTTTAGTCAATCTGGCCAGATCCTCACTGGTCACTATTCCAGTACAATCTAAAACCAACCCCAAGTCTAGATAACTCTTCCAGAAGATTCTAAGTTTCTTAGCTACTCTTCCAGTAGCCTCAAAGATTATTCTCCCTCATGCACACCTAGAAGGGAAATAAAATGAATTCATTTACAACAATATTAATTTAGAACTTACTGTGCACAAAGCTTTGTGCGAAGGGTATAGTAATGCATAAGACACAATCCCTTTATTACAGGGATATCTAGTCCTGAAAGGGAAACAGACCAATAAACCACATTACTAAAGTTGAATGAATAGATATAATGGGAAACAACATATAAGGAGCAGAGCTATATTAAGCAAGAAATTAGCCTCGGTTGAAATGATGGTCAATTTTCCCTAAATATGAGAAATTTCATGAGTTAAATCTTGAAATGTTAACCTGAAGTTAAGCTATTATCTGGGCATACAGAACCTTATAGTGATTAAGAAAGAGTGGGCTCTACTCCCTGGGCCCAGATAGCTCGAACTTGAAGAAACTACTTCACCAAAAAAATAAGATAAAGTTTAAAAAAAGGGATGGGGTGCCTGGGTGCCTCAGTCGGCTAAGCCTTGGACTCTGGGTTTTAGCTCAGGTCATGATCTCATGGTTTTGGGAGTTCGAGTCCCACGTCAGGCTCTGTGCTGGAGAAATGGAGCCTGCTTGGTGTCCTCTCTCTCTCCCTCTCTCTCTGCTCCTCCCCCACTTGCGATGTCTCTGTCTCTCTCAAAATAAAGTAAAAAAGAAAAAAAAGAAATTCTATGCCTCAATTTCCTCATCTAACAAATGAGGATAATAATAAAAATGCTCGAAATAACCACTGATCTCATTACATGTGGAATCTAAAACAAACAAACAACCACCACAACAAAACAAACTCACAGATACAGAGAACAGATCGGCGGCTGCCAGAGGCAGGGGTGGGAGGTGGCAAAATGAGAGAAGCAGGTCGAAAGATACAAACTTCCAGTTATGAAATAAATCATAGGGATGTAATGTACAGCCTGGAGACTATAGTCAATAATACGGTATTGCATCTTTGCGAGTTGCACGTATGTAATAGATCTCATCACAAGAAGAAAATTTTAATTGTGTATGGTAACAGATGTTAACTAGACTTACTATGATCATTTTGCAATGGATGCAGAGAGAAAATCATTGTTATACACCCCAAGTGAATATCATGTTATATGTCAGTTATACTTGAATGAAAAAAAGTAATGAAAGTGTTTGGCATACCCAAATGAAAGGAGAAAATTTGTTCAGTTATCAAATAGTGGCTGGCTTGGTTTGTACAGACAAAATATCCGGATAGTTGGCTAAACGGTTAGATCCCATCCAAAGGTTGGCATTTACATACTTGGCCTTAATCTGATCGCACAGTCAGGGACCACTTTAAAAAATCTGATAGGCTAAAAATTCTCTTTCCAAAAATGTCCCTATTTCTGGAGATCTCTGACCCCTAAAACTAGAGAGAGGAGCCCTGTTTTAAAATGGCTTTTCTTGGGGCACCTGGGTGGCTCGGTCGGTTAAGCGTCCGACTTCGGCTCAGGTCACGATCTCACGGGCCGTGAGTTCGAGCCCCGCGTCGGGCTCTGTGCTGACAGCTCAGAGCCTGGAGCCTGTTTCAGATTCTGTGTCTCCCTCTCTCTCTGCCCCTGCCCTGTTCATGCTCTGTCTCTCTCTGTCTCAAAAATAAATAAACTTTAAAAAAAATAAATAAATAAAATAAAATAAAATGGCTTTTCTTTATTACTGACACTAAGATTGTCTTGTCTCAGTAACTGTACTATTCCCATATTTATTACTTATTCTGAGTGATATTATAATTCTGTACCCTATCACTCCACAAATTAGGAGAAACACACAACTTAAAAATAAAAGGGAATAGTAGTGTGGCACATTAGTTAAGGTAGAGAAGTGCATGAGATGTTATTCATAAAGAAACTCCCAAAAATTAGACCACAGAAGAAAACATTGAGTACTTTATCCACAAGTACGCCTCAATTTTCAAAGATATTCAGGCATAATTTCCCAAATATTATTTCTCTTAAACTGAATTCATTCACAAAGTGTTTGATTTTTCAATGGCGTACTCAAATTACATCCATTTGAGTATTTAGTATTTGATCATTTCAAGATGGCAGTAAGTTTTTATATCAGTTTGGCAGTCACAAGAGACTTAATCGAAGTCACCAGAGAAATCTATGAAGTCATTTCTTAGTACATAAAAAGTACCAGCAAAGTCCATATGACATTCCTGGATAACTCCTTAATTTACCATATTGAAACGCTTCACAGTTTGATAAGATACAGATGATATTGACTCCTGAACAAATATACTAATGATAACTTAGATAAAAGAAGTTTAAAAAAACACTTTTATAATGTATCTTGAATAAATGAATCCAAGCATCATACACTTCATCTGTTTTAATATATATTGTCTTCTCCTTTTGAGGTCTCAAATGAAAAGTATTGGAACTCAGATCATAGATTGGAGAATAATTCCTTTGGAGGAATTTATACATTTATACGTGTACTTCTATAAACTATAGATCTCACTCAGGAATAATCACACATCAAATAAAGTCGTTTGGAACATGATGTTTTTTATTCACTTGGTATAAATATTACAGGTGGAATGCACATTTTAAGAGAGTGGCCTGACCCCTTTTTCCCTTTTATGACAGACATATTGAAATCTACTTAAAAGTACGTAAAAGCAAATGCCCATTTGTAAACATTTATTGATTATCAGTGTGTTTCAGGATGGAAGGTGAACAAATCATACTTAAGGGCATCTCAAGAAATTTTCCCCAACCCGTCTTCAGTATTGTTGAGTCTTATTAATTGGGTTGATTCCCCCCACTCAGGGAAGTGGGAGATGAGAGTTCATATTTAATGGTTGGGCCTCATTCTAGAATTTGCCTGTATAAGGCTAGTGCAACTTGAGCTGCTTGCAAACATAGGTTCAAGGTCCCAACACTTGACCTTGCTGATTTTAGCAACATTCAAAAATTGTTTTGAATGGGTTTATATATATATATATATATATATTTAATTTTTAATGTTTATTTATTTTTGAGAGACAGAGCACAAATGGGGAGGGGAAGAGAGAGAGGGAGACACAGAATCCAAAGCAGGCTCCAGGCTCTGTGCTGTCAGCACAGAGCCCGACGCGGGGCTCGGGCTCGTGAACCATGAGATCATGACCTGAGCCGAAGTTGGATGCTTAACCGACTGAGCCACCCAGATGCCCCTGAATGGGTTTATTCTTTTATCAAACGAAGCTACTCCTTTTCTGAAACAAAGACCTGAGTTTATCACTTGCTGCAAGAAGGGCTATACGTACAAGTTACAGTCCCACGGAACAAAGCAAGCTGGTGATCTTATCTCAGGTTTTGGAATGCATGAAGTTGAAGGCTTGGGAAACCTTCAGAAATTGAATGTTTGGGGATTGGCTGATCTTGGGCCATGAAAGTTTTGTTGATGGACGAGGATGTTCTGATCAGCTGACTTGCAGAGTAGGAGTACTGAAGGAAAGTTGTTGCGGATGAATTGGAAAGAGTTTAAGATCGATTTTGGAGGTCACTAATTCATAGCTTCGGACTATGACCAAAGAACACACAGCCTTTTTCTTTCTTGAATTTGGTGGATAGGAGTTCTTTAGTCTCACTATTGAAGTTTCACTTCAAATGTTACATGGTATTTATTTCCATAACGACCCTTTTTAATACCAAGATTTTTTGAAACATTTTTTTGGTATGGAAATATTCAAACACAACAAAAGTGAAAAGAGAAAGAAAGAGCAAATGGTGTGATGAGTCCCTGAGTACCTATCACCTAGTTTCAACAGGTGTCCACATTCTATCATAGTTGGTTCATTTGAATCCATTCCCCAACTTTTTGTTGAAGTGTTCTAAATTAAATCCCAAATATGGTGCCATTCCCATGAATATTTCTGTATATACCTCTAACACTTGAGGATTTTAAAAATATAATTACACCGCCATTGTAATTCTCCACAAAATTGACAATTGTTCCTTAGTAATCAGCCAACGTTCACGTTTCCCAGTTTCCAAAATTGTCTTTTTACAGTTGGTTTGTTTAGAGTCCAAATAAGAATCACATTGCACTTGATTATGTCTCTTAAAGTTTTAAAATCTATATAAGTTTCTCCTCCTTTTATTTATTTGTTGAAGAAATTGGATCATTTGTCCAAAAGGAACTTTCCTCATTCTCATTGTGTTATTTACCATGTTTTTCTACCCACCATAATTTTGCAAACCTGTGGTTAGATTTAAACACCTGGCCTTATTCGAAGTCAGTGTTTTGGACAAGAATATTCCATAGGTGGTTCTAGGTATTTCTTTTTTTTTTTCTTTTCTTTTTTAATTGAAGTGTAGTTAACATACAGTGTTATATTCTTTTCAGGTGTATCATAATAACTCAATGATTCTATACATTACCCAGTGCTCATCAGGGTAAGTGTCCTCTTAATCCCCTTCATCTATTTCACCAACCTCCCCTCTGGTAACCACCAATGTGTTTTCCGTATTTAAGAGTCTGTTTTTTGTCTCTTATTTTCTTTGTTTGTTTGTTTGTTTCTTAAATTCCACATAAGAGAGAAATCATATGGCATTTGTCTTTTTCTGACTGACTTATTTCACTTAGTATTATACCCTCTAGGTCCATCTATGTTGTTGCAAATGGCAAAATCTCATTCTTTTTGATGGCTGAGTAATATTCCACTATATATATATATATATATATATTTATATTACACACACACACACACACACACACACTATATCTTCTTTATCCATTTATGTGTCTACAGGCACTTGGGTTGTTTCCATATCTGCAATAAACATTGGTGCACATATCTTTTTGAATTAGTGCTTTTATTTTCTTTGGATAAATACCCAGTAGTGGAATACTGGATCATAGGGTAATTCTAGCTTTAGCTTTTTGAGTTACCTCCATACAATTTTCCATAGTGGCTACACCACCTTGCATTCCCACCAACAGTGCGAGTCCACATCCTCACCAACTCTTGTTTCATGTGTTTTTTTTTTTTTATTTTAACCATTCTGACAGGTGTGAGATGATATCTCATTGTGGTTTTGATTTGCATTTCCCTCATATGAGTGATGTTGAGCATCTTTTCATGTGTCTACTGGCCATCTATATGTCTTCGGAAAAATACACCTTCAGGTACCCTACCCATGTTTCAGACAGATTTTATTTTTGGTGTTGAGTTGTTTAAATTCTTTATACATTTTGGATACTAACCCTTTATTGCATAAATCATTTGCAGATATCTTCTCCCATTCAGTAGGTTGACTTTTTGTTTTGTTGATGGTTTCCTTCACTGTGCAAAAGCTTTTTATTTTGATGTAGTCCCAACAGTTTACTTTTGCTTCTGTTTACCTTACCTGAGGAGACACAGCTAGAAAAATGTTTCTACGGCTCATGTCAAAGAAGTCACTGCCTATGTTTACTTCAGGGAGTTTTAAGTATTTAATCCTTTGAGTTTATTTTTGTGTAGGGTGTAAGAAAGTAGTCTAGTTTCACTCTCTTACTTGTGGCTGTCCAGTTTTCCCAGCACCATTTGTTGAAGAGACTGTCTTTTCCCTCACTGCAATTTCTTGCCTCATTTGTCCTAGATCAATTGGCCAGATAAGTGTGAGTTTATTTCTGGACTCTCTATTCGGTTCTGTTGATCTATGTGTCCATTTTTGTGCCAGGACCACACTGTTTTCATTCCTACAGCTTTGTAGTATGTTTTGAAATCTCGACTGTGATACTTCCAACTTTGTTCTTTCTCAAGATTGTTCTGGTTATTCAGGGTCTTTTGCGATTCCATACAAAATTTAATATTATTTGTTCTAGTTCTATGAAAAATATTGTTGGTATTTTGGTAGGGACTGCATTAAACTCCTGTATATTGCTCTGGGTAGTATGGACATTTTAATGACATTGGGTCTTCCAATCCATGAGCATGGGTTATCCTTTTATTTGTTTGTGTCATCTTCAATTTCTTTCATCGGTATTTTATATTTTTTGGCATACAGGCCTTTCACCTGGGTTCTGGGTACTTCGCAATGCATTACATCAGAATGCACATAATATTTGTCCCTCCTAATTGCAGTGGTGCTAAGATACATAAGTGGGTTCAGGTGGCAGCCACTCCATCTATTATAAAATTTGTCCATCTGTATCTCATCTAATGGCTTTAGCTGCCATTGCTGATTGCTGGTTTGATCCATTATTTCATTACAGTTACAATTTTTCTAACTCTGGCAATGACGTATTAGTGACTTCTTTCTAATTCTATAAGTCCTTCTGCATTTACTCATGGTAACTCTTCTTTAAAGAAGATAATTCTTCCATCAAATATTTGGTTACTTTGAAATATTATTTTTACATGAAAAGCAAGGTAGATATTTAATTCTTATCTTATATGAACTTTCAAAATGAGTTGATGTCTTAACCACCTCCAACGTTGACCAATGAGTTATCTTCTTAAAGGATCGTTGTAACACATGAACCTTAGTATATTTCATGTGTTTCAGTCCTTTGTAGTTATCTTTTCGATGCTCAGGTTACACAATTTTTGGCCAGAGGGAGCCCCTTTAAATTGGCTCCTATGTCCTTTTTCCCATTTGTCCTTCTGACAAGATCCGAATAGATTTTGATAAATAACCTGAGAGGCACCAAGCTCAAGTTGTACATTTCCTGCCCCAGACCCAGAATCAACTTTTCCTTCTCCAGGGAAGAAATGATTTTTATAATTCACAGTCTGAGTTCAAAGGATGCTCATTGTTGCAGAGCTGTTCTTTCATTTGCAATCCTTTGCATTTAGTTGAAAATCTTGGTTTCTAATAACACTAACAAAGTGACTTACCTGCTTTATCCCACAATTTGTGTATTATCAGAGGTAGTGCAAAAATACGACTACTGAATGTACTTTAAGATTTTTTTGTGCTTTGTTTTTATTCTTTGGATATACCTAACTAGGAATATATGATCACATATCGTATTTTAAAATATCTTGACATGTGACTATACTACCAACTTGCTAGAGTTATTTATTTTATTTTTCCAGGTTTATAACTGACAAAAATTACATATAAAAAGTGTATGTATTTAAGGTGTAAAACATGATGTTGGATATATATACACATCATTATAAGGACATAGTGATGACTACAGTCAAGTTAATTAACATATCCATCACCTCACAGAGAGTATTGAAGTCCCCTACAATTATTGTATTGCTGTCTGTTTCTCCCTTCAAATCTCTTAATATTTGCTTTATATCTGTATCTATTGTCTATATTTTAAGAGCATATATATTGCTCTTATGTTGGGTGCATATATATTTATAATTGTTATGTCCTCTTGATGAGTTGACCCCTTTATCATTATGTAATGACTTGCTTTGTCTCTTGTTACAGTTTTTGACCTAAAGTCTATTTTGTCTGATTATAAGAATAACCACTCCTGCTCTCTGTTGGTTACATTTGCACAGAATATCTTTTTTCCAGACCTTCACTTTAAGCCTATCTATGTCCTTAACACTAAAATGAGTCTTTTGTAGGCTGTATATAGCTGGATTTTTAAAACTTCATTAAGCTACTCTCTGTTTTTAATTGGGAAATTTAATCCATTTATATTTAAAGTAATTATTGATAAGTGAGGGCTTATTATTGCCATTTTGTCAACTATTTTCTGCTTCATAGTCCCTTCATTCCTTTTGTCCTCTCTTGATGTCTTCCTTTGTGAAGTGATGAGTTTTGGGAGTGGTATGCTTTGTGTCCTTTCTCTTTGTATTTTATGTATCTGTTTATAGTATTTTTTAGGTTTTATTTAGGGTTTTTTTTATGTTTTCCATGAGGCTTACATGACACACGTTATCATTACAACAGTCCATTTTAAGCGGGTAAAATCTTCAGTCGCACACAAAAATGACACTTTCATTTCACGTCCCTCCATACTTAATGCTATTTGACATCACACTTCACATATTTTCATCTTGTGTATCCATTAACAAATTATTTTAGTTATAGTTACTTTAATACTTTTGTCTTTCAGCTTTAATACTAGACTTGAAAGCATTATATTATTCTGTATTTGACTATATACTTACCGTTCCCAGTGGGTTGTATACTTTCATATGTTTTCATGCTGCTAATTACACTCTTCCATTCTTGTCTTGTTCCTGACTTAGTGGAAAGCCTCTAGTGTTTTCCCATGATTAAGATGCAGGCTTTGGGGGCACCTGGGTGGCTTAGTTGGTTAAGTGTCCGACTCTTGATTTTGGCTCAGGTCATGATCTCATGGTTCGTGAGTTCAAGCTCCATGTCAGGCTCTGCGCTGACAGCACATAGCCTGCTTGGGATTCTCTCTCTCTCTCTCTCTCTCTCTCTATCTCTCTCTCTGTCTCTGTCCCTCCCTCCCTTATGTGCATGCACACTCTATCTTGCTAAATAAATAAATAGATGCAGGCTTTGGGCTGAGGGGTGTGTGTGTGTGTGTGTGTGTGTGTGTGTAATTTTATCATGTCATGTTACAAAACTGTTCTCAATTGTTACGTTTTAACATGGATTGTTGAGGAATTACGTCAAATGTGTTTTTTGACCATTATTGGAGATGATCATATGACTTATTCTTAGTTCTGTTATAATGAATTGTATTAATTCACACCAAAGAAATTTGAGTCGTCTAGAGACAACCACTTCTGAATATAAATCTTGTCTTCAACTGGCACAAAGAGAAACTAAGAGAGAGGAAAAATTTTTGAGCTGTTCAGTATCAGTAATCATTTTGAATCTTTGCTAAGTTTTTGGCTTATTTCCTAGATATGTAAGCAAAAAGAGAATTGCCTGGTTAAGTGTAACTCTATTTTAATGACTCCTTATAAAACACCATATCCCCCACTGCTGCCCCCACTCTCCCTTTGGCACAAACACAATCGCACTCAACTTTTGAAAAGCAATGGCTTAAAATCCCCGTGTCTTAGGAGACCTGTAACAAGTTAAAATGCTCCTCAGCCAGTATTGCAACGCTGAAGTTAAGCCCCATTTCTCATTGAATAGCACAGACCCAGAATACACGAGTATATACAAATTAAATGCAGACATGTTTCAGCTTGGGAATGCAATCCAATTCCAGAAGTGAGAGATCAGCCTTATGAACCAAGCCACCCACTATCCCAGGAAGATGGAGGGAATTAAAACCAGACCTTCCTGGCGTTATAAATTTGATTTCTGTCAGCAAGGGCAATTATATGCTGAAAAATCGAACTTCTTCTTATTTGCTCAGTCCCTAATGTCAGAGTCAAGGAGAACTGAGTCCAACAAGGTGTCCCAAGTTCTCTTTTAGGTGAGAAAATGAAATAAAAGTCGGAATATTCTAATGTCTGAGATTTCATTTCCTTTTATTTTTTTAAGATTTCATTTCTTCATTGTTAGAGGGCTCAGCCTCTCTGAACTCTAGAAGGAGGAAGAAGTGTTGCCATGTGGAGATTCCATCCCCAAATCACTTTTATTCTCAGAAAACATAGATAGGACAGGTCTTACTCGAGGTAAGCCTCTGTCTTTCATCCTCATCAAGATAGGAGAGGAGACTAAATGGTCAGACGTGTGCTGGATAACTCTTATTTGCATCATTAAATTAATTAAGATGACTTCTGTGACCTGGGCAATCAGCTTTGCACATACTCTCCCCATATAAATACACACACCGCGCGCGCGCGCGCGCGCGCGCACACACACACACACACACACACACACACACACACTTCACTTCTGAGTCACGGATGAGAGGAAGTGATGTGAATCTGAAGCCAACCCTGAAATTCTCCTCGTATCTTTGGTCACAACGAAGCTCCTCCTTTAATTGACTCTCTTTGTATCTGAGGTTTGCAAATGTTGGTTTTACCATTCTCGTACCCCAAATTACAGTCTTCTGAAGCGAGCCTGGGGGAAAGAAGATAAGAGTGTTCAAATCTCCTAAGTTCCTGTGTCTCTAACAGGCTTCACAGGGACAGAGGCCTTCCCCTTCATCAGCATCACCCGGTCAGCCCCCCACCTCCACCACCTCCATCAGTAAGTAGCACCCTTTCCGCCTGCACCTGCCCTTGTGCCTCTTCTCGGACCTGACGCCAGAGGCAGATGTGGTGACCCGGGCTCTAGGACTGAGAGGACTAGTGACCCAGGGGTCCGAGTTCTCAGAGGTGGTCAGAGCAATCACTGCCTGATGCCCCAAAATGACATGCTTGCCATTTCCAGAGACACAGAGGTCTTTTCAGGAGAAGCTTTTTAAAAAATCCTAGGATCCATGCCTAGAGGGCTGGGTGAACTATTGGATTCTTGCTCCTATACACCAGCTTTGCTTTTTACTGCCTGCTTATGTTGTGCTCAATACATATCTTCCATATCGCCACTTGGGTCCGCTTCCTCTTCTCGTGTCTTCTTTGGTAGAGATGGAGCCCAGCTGGTGACCCACATTCCCCACAGAGATCTCTGTTAAAGATGATTTTCTCGGAATACAGACAGACTGCCTTCAAGACTTCCAGCCTACAAACATTCTCTAATGCCAGTGATGAATGTGGCTTTCTCCACATTATTTTAGGAGCGTTTTGTTTTTCTGATTTGAACATGGGCATCTCTGTCTCTCAAAACCTTCACTGGGCTGGGGACCACAGGGATTGGAGGAAAATAGCAAGTACAAAAAAAAAAAAAAAAAAAGATGTCCTCAACCGTCCTCAGTAAGTGATCAAGATCTGGTTGATGGCAGGCCTTCTATGATACTATGGTGATTTTATAAAAGGTAGATCCAATTGAATATGTCACCATCAGGCAGTGTAGATGGTTAAACACCACACAAGTATGGAGACACATCCTGACCTATTGAAATGCTTTCTTACCTACCTGTTCTCTTCTTCTCACCCTGCCTCCCTACTTCCCTGCCCCCCTTCCCCGCTCAGCCACTGCCCCTGCCCACACCCACCTTCTCCTTATTGGTTAGTCAGGGAGGCCCTAGGCCCAGAGTAAGACCCAATGGGACTATACCCACTCACCAGGGAAACAGATTATGGGTTACGTACCAAAAACTTCAATACGTCCTCCAAGAAATCCCCTCTGAAGAGTTTTACCTTTGGGAATGTTTCCACGTCTAGTATTCACATAATCCCTGATTCAAAACTTCTCAACAAATGCAAAGCCCATTTTAAACGCAAAACAGATGGGAATTTTCTCAAAATCTGGTCAGCCAGAATTTCAGGTTCACTCATGGCTTATAAACTTCATCCTCCATAGGATTATCCAATGCGCTGATGAAAATAAGGGGCCTTCTCTGCCTACGTTCCACCCCTTTTTGGCCTTTCTACCATGTGATCACATTATCCTCATTCCCAGTGACATGCTGAGGGTCGAGCATGGAAAGCATGGCTTCTAGAACACAAAGGAAACCAGGCCTCGTGACAGGGAGATCAGCAGCTGTAGGCCCGCAGCCCAGATGGAAAGGGGTTGCAGAATCTCCTGAGGATTTTATTATAGCGGAGTGGGGCTTCTGGTTGTGCCTGTTCAGAGCTTAGATTTGAGGGCAGTGGCCCGGTAGGGACTGGAATGGAAAAAGGCATTCTACCTGCCTCTCCACAAGGAGAACCCTGGCACTCACTAGCTGTGGAGCCCAGTGCAAGTTACTTAATTGCTGCGTGCCTCAGTGTTCTCATCTACTGGGATAATAATAGTACTTCCTAATGCTACGAAGATCAATGTGAAGAGAGGTAATACATACAAAGCACCTAAGACAGTGCCTGGCACAGGGTGAATGCTAAAGAAATTAATACCTCACATCTGGACTACAGAGGAAGGGATCGCTCTCCGTGCAGAAGGGAATTTTCTGGACACATTTTCAATGGTTGGCATATCATTCCTCAAAACTTTTTTTTGTGCCCAGAAAAATGGGATAAAATTGATACTAAGTCATAGAAGAGAAGAGGAAAAAGGAAATGCCGAATAAAAGAAATGTAGAGAAAGTTGTAAAGATTACCTTAGCGCCCCTTCTTACGGTACATAATGCGAGGCCAAGATGTGCTCCAGGTTAAGGAAATCAGGAATATGGGCTCAATTTCAAAGGCTTGCCCTTAGAGTGTGGTTTAATTTTTTATTTTGTTCTCTTCCGTCTCCCCAAGTGCTACAAATAGGGCCTAACATGATACACAATAAACGTCTATTGAATGATTGGACTTTTAATGATTTTCCCTTCCTGTCCCTATTCTCTTGTGACTGATTTCTGTTTCAAAAATGAGCAGTGAAGCTATACAGTGAACAAGGTTGGGGGCGTAGGGTAGAAGCATCACAGTTCCTTTCCTGTCCCTAATCTCCATTCCTCAGACATGACCACCAGAATCTTCCTCTTGGATTGTGCAGGAACCTTCTAACTGCTCTCTCTGTTCTCATCCTTGCTCCCTCCAGTGCATTCTCTGTAGGAGGCCAAACAATCTGTTCAAAGATCCACATCTGATCACTTTATATCGCCACTTAAAGCCCTTAGTGGTTCGTCACTGTCATTGGCATAAAATCCCAAATCTTTCAAATATTTGGTAAGGTTCTAGGTGATCCTGGTCTCCCTCTCCTGCTAACAAGCTGCCTCTCAGCTCCTGTGATATGCCAAGCTCCACCTGATTCTAGGGTTTTCCCATGGCTGTTCCTTCTGCCTAGCACACCTTTCTCTCTCTCTGCCCTAGCTAACTCCCATCGACTTCGGCGCCTCTTGTGCAGGGACGCTTACTACGATTTGCCACCTTTCCAGGTTAGATCTCCTATTTTATGTTTTTATTGGACCCTCTACATTTTCATTTTCACAGCTGCCACGTGGTAATTAACAAGTTATGTAGTAACGTGCCGAACATGGCTCCCTCTCCAGGGGTAAGCTCCATGTTGGCAGGGACCACGTCTGTCTAGTTTCTTGCGTTAGCTTCAGCACTTAGCACAGAGCCAGGCATAACGCTCAACAGGCGCTCAATCAATATTTGCTCAAGGAAAAATGAATTAATGAACAAATGTCTGCATGTGGCGAGCCAAAAGCCTTTTCGTGTTCAGGAAGTTCAGGCTGGGAAAATCCAATGTCACTCAATTAACTAATTAACTCGATCATATGGTAGACATAAATGATAGTACGAGGCTACCTATTCATTCACCCAGATGGCCCGACTTCCTTACTGACAGCTGTTGGTGGGTTCCCCACGGATGATTCAGCACACCAAAGACCCATCCACTCATTCGCCATCCATTCATGTAGTCCCTGAGCTTCATGTTTGCAGATGCTTGAAAGGCGCAAGGACATTTTGGCTTCATAATTTTTTTTTTCTACGTAAAACATATATCCATGAAAAGGAATTGACAGCAACATTCCAGGTGCTTCAGAGCCGGTTTGCAGGTGGAAAGTAGGCTGGTTAAAAATCGGGCGTTACTTAAGCCAACCATGAAGATTAAGTCCCCAACATTTCAGTAGAGAAGGTTAAGCTGGACGTTGACCATCCCAGCTGCCAGGAACTGCCTGGGAAGTGTTTGCGTGTGTGAATATGGGGACACATTTGGGCAGATGGCTTGCTCAGGGCTGGCCTCCAAAGCCTCTTAAGGTGTTGTGAGATTCATCTGATGCTGGAGCCAAGGCCATTAGGGAAAGAGCTGGGCTGCAGAGACCTGTCTGCCCGGGGCTGGAGAGAACCAGATTCATCCCTGTCATTGAACCCAACAATCCACCCCTACGTCATAATGCGCTGGTTTATAACCTGGGTAATGACAACAAATACTCAAATCAGACTTGGCCTCTGTGGCTTTGCTTCCCTGGGCTCACCTGGCCTGAGAGACTGCGTCCTGCAGAGGAAGGAATGCTGACGGCCGCCTATGCCTTTGCCTCTGTTTCCATTTGTGAAAATGCAGGCTTCGCAAAAATTATGCACTCCCCATGACAGCTCCTCAATTTGGGCCAAATAAGCGTGCTAAAGGTTGGGACTCTTGACAGTGCGTGCACGGAGTGGCTGAGTAAATGGCAGGGAACCAGTGAATGGGCTGCACCCCCGGGGAGGCACAGTGGCAAAGATGCAGGGGCTCACCTCTCGCTCAGCCACGCAAGCTCGTTCTGTGCGCGCACCGGCGCCGCCCTGGTGTCTGAGCTCCCTTCCCCAGGAGCGGGAGCACATTTTCTCCCACAGTGGAGTTTCTAACTTTTCACACCCGGCCCCCGCTGGAATACATCCCATTTCCAGGAACTTAGCAGAAAGCTTTATTTCCAGGGAATAGATACCTATTTATGTATAGGGAATGCTCGATTACACCAAATTAGAACACCAAAAAGTTTTGAACGAGCAGGTGAATTTTTTTTTTTTTAGCTCTACTTTAATAAAACCACAGGAGAGATGAGAAATGAACAACTTACTGTGAAGGATGGATTCTACCCAACAGCAGATTTCGCAGTTTCTTGTGCTTTCTTTATCTACGGTGTGAGTTTCCCAAGGGCACCCTTGAGCACTGTGGGTATGCAAGAGCCTTCTGGATCATTAGGGGAGTAAAACATCATTCTCAGTGGAAGTTACAAAGTATTTCATTTACTTGAAATTTTTTGAAATTGGCCAATGCTGTAAGGTATGGACAGGAATTCTCAGTTCATAAAATATTTGAATGTTTGAATAACCAGAACGTCCTATTACCGGTCCATTTTAGAGAAACAGGCATTCATCCATCTGTAGAGAGCATGCTATCTACAAAAACTGAGTGAACAAAAAACTGAGTGAAACTATTGATTTATTTTAGACAGAAGAGTAATATCTCCAAGTATGATGTATATCAAATCAATTTGTAACTTTAGCCATCCAATACCTTTAAGTTCTTGCAGAGGTAGAAGGACTTAGTTCTTACATTTCCTCAGTAAAATTGCCCTTGATGTTCTGGAATGAGGTTTCTACAAATCTAATATATTGCTCCTGAAATAGCCTATTAAAAATGACGACTTTTTCTAATCCACTGCACTTTCTGACAGGGAGTGTGATTATAATCAGTAGAGCAAAGGTCAATAAGAATGAATGGCATCTGTTCTCAGGGCATCTATGAGAAAGTTTCCAAAACTAGATAAGAATTTAATACAGGAATTTTTTGTCTGCCTCATCAAATTTAGATGTCCCAGCGCTGCCTGGAATTTGTGCTGTAGATTGTAATCTTCAGGTGGTTATAAAGGAGTCATGTGTCTTGGAAAGAAGTTCTTGAAATAGGAAAAAAAAGATTATTTTTTTGGATGATTCACAGGTTCTCGTCAGAGACCTGCTTCTTGGCAAACATCATTGTGTTTATCCTCGTGATCAATGGGGCAAAAATTCGGCAGGGCTAAGCTAGGCATTTCTTCTGTTCCGTGTGGCACGGACAGGGAACACAAGGTGAGTTTCCATGGAGGCTGGGCTGGAGGGGTCTAAGGTGGCTTCACACATATTACATATATTCCTGGCACTTTGCCAGGAAATCCAGGAAGCCCGGGCTCCGCTGGGCCACTCTCTTGCCATACGGTGTCCAAGCCTCTCTAGATAGTCTTTCCTGCCATACTCGGACTTCTGATACAGCAGCTCAGGGCTTTTAGCAACAGAGTGGACGCACCAGTTCCTTAAGATCTGGGCCTGAAAATTGCCAGAGTGTCATCTCCACCGTACTCTACTTGTCGATGTCGTCACAGAGCCTGCCCAGGTTCAAGGAGAGGAGACCTAGACTCCACCTCTCATTAGAAATGTCAAAGAATGTACAGCCACGTGTAACATGCTCAGGGGGAATGGAAGGGAAAACACCCATAATTAGAGTTTGAGGATCTCTGCAGGCAACCAGTGAACAATATCCAAGGGGCCTTAGAGCAGTAAAGCCCCCATGTAAATAACGGTTTATTCTGCTTCTGCTTATAACATAATTATGTAAAACAGCTCTTCCACCTGCAGGAGATGTGCACAGAGGCTGAGCCCCAAAATGTAACCTGTGACTAGGAGCCTCTAACAACTCTCCTGACCACGGCAGTGAAACTTCTAGCTCACACAGCCCCCCGGCTCCCTCTTCTCCCTCTATGTGGGTAAGTCCGGCTGAAGAGACCAAGGGGGAGCCCTCATATTCTTTTCCATTTGAAAAAAAAAAATGAACTTCCATTGATAGCTCTCTTATCTTGGGATATTGCTTCCTTAGTTATGTTTAAAATGCTCAGAAAATTCACTGGAAAAAAAAAATCAATGTCTATAGGCACCGTCCATGCTGAAACTGTCTTCAGTTCCCCTACTGTGCCGTGGCCTTTCAGCTGGAGCCGGTTTTCCATTCTGGGCGCCAAGGAAAAGGAACGGACCCATAATTTGTAGTTCTCCCACTCATGGTTGGAAGGCTCTCTGATATATCATTGTTGTGGTGGCCAAGGCATGGAATGGTGAACTAAGGCTCAAGTTGTAATGAAGTTTTACTACCTCCTGACTCCCTGCTTCCCCTTTGACACTCTTCCAACGTTTGTGACTCTAATAATATAGGGAGGTGGGTATGCGTCTTTGAGAAATTCCTGTTTAAAATTCCTCTGTAGGTCCAGGCCCAGAAAGACAATTTTCACATAAAGAAATCCAGGCAGAGGGGCCTGGGTGGCTCAGTCGGTTGAGCATCCGACTTCGGCTCTGGTCACGATCTCCCGGTTTGTGAGTTCGAGCCCCGCATCAGGCTCTGTGCTGACAGCTCAGAGCCTGGAGCCTGTTTCGGATTCCGTGTCTCCCTCTCTCTCTGCTCCTCCCTTGCTCACACTCTGTCTCCCTCCCTTTCTCAAAAATAAATAAACATTAAAAAAAAATAACAAAAAAAAAAAAGAAGAAAGAAAGAAATCCAGGCAGGAGAGAAGTCATATTCCTATTCTGCGTCATAAACTTCCCTGGGCCTGAAGTCAGAGGTCTTCTGGTTCAGACGCCTGTCTCCAGAATGTTGTCCTCTAAACACGTGCTGGACCTCAGGGCCCCAGCAGAGCCATGAATTAATAATACTTTGAAAGGATTCTTCTCCTATGGTCACTTCCTAATGGCTTTAAGTGTTTTTAGATCATTAAATTCTTGACAAAAAATTGGGGTGGGGGAAGTCGAGGAGAAAGAAGGAACAAAGAAAGTAACTTGTAGCCAGAAATGTTAAGAAACACTTGTCATTTGAAAATAAATCATCTCTAAAATGAGAATGTGAAGTCAAAGAAAAATCTGTTGCTTGGCTTCCGAAGATCTGATGAGCACAAAACATCTCGGGAACGCATCTATCGCAAAAGCAGGGCATCCTTTTGATGGTGAGTGCGCATGTCTGTCCGCTTAGGTTTCCGCAAAGGAGCGATCAGATTTGGATGCGTTTCCTGGGTGATCAGCAAACCATTATATTCCGAGCAGCTCTCCCAGAGACACGAACTCTGCACTGACGGCCGCGATCATTGTCACGTGTCTCAGTGGCACAGAGACCGTATTTCAGTTCCGGGGTGTGTGACTGGCAGGAGATACAGTGGTGACGAGCTCGAAGGTGACACGGGCGTGGGGCTGTATCCATACCTGCCCAGCAACCAGCAGGCAAGGAACCCCAGAGTCCAGTCAGGACTCACACAACTTTCCTGACCACAGCAGTGAAACTTCTAGGTCACCCAGCCCCCTACTCCCTCTTCTCCGTCCACGTGGGCGAGTCAGGCTGAAGAGACCAAGGGGGAGCCCAGGCTTGGCTTCCTTGTGGTTGTACTCAAAATGGTTAAGTACAACCTGGATCCCGGAGAAGGCTTTAATGAATGGCTTTCAGTTCCCTCTCTCACTGTCCTATTTATCGCTTCCGTGTTTGTATGGCGTCATGGCTAACTGTGTGCACCGTGACATCCTTCTCTAAGAGGGCTCGCAAAGGCTATTCCTCACCAGGATTTGTTCCAAGCAGGTCACACTAAAAATACCTCTGATCACTTTCAGCAGCCCCCCACCCCCTGCTGCCTCACTCTCTTGGTTGCTTCCTGCCTCTCTGCTGCTGTCCCTTTGCCGAGTTAGTTTCCTCTGACATATTTTTAGTGCTGGAATTTCCCGCACAGCCCCAGGTTACGGCGACTTCTCCCTCCAGACAATCTCTCCCGGGCATCTCCCAAACCCAAAATACACAAATGACTCACAAACTCGTCGGGAGCCTAAGCCTCTACTCTGAACTCCAGACCCACATATCCAGCAGCCTACTTGATAAATCCACTTGAGTATCTCAAAGGTACTTTAAACTCAATATGTGTAAAATCAAACTCACATTTCTTCCTTCAACCTAATACTCTTTCAGTGTTTCCTACCTCTCTAAATGAACCCAAGTATGTAAGCCAGAAACTTCGGAGGTATTTTGACACCCTTCTCCTTGTCTCTCAAATCCAAATCACCTCTCAAGAGGTCAACTTTTCCTTCCAAGTATTTCCCGAAGGTTGCCACTGTCTCTCTCTGCCGTAGCCCTTTCCGCTCGTGCAGTGATTCTCTTGTCCATATGCAACCAGAGTGACTCTTTTGGAACCTCAGTCCGATCATTCATGTAACTGTCTTGATTTAAACACTTCTTTAGTTTCTTGTTGGTCTTAAAATAAAACCCCAGACCTTTCCGCCCGACTTTGAAGACACGATCTGGCCCGACAACTTGGACCACTGCATTTCAGAACTGTACTTCCTCACTCCTTGTGCCCCAACCTCTCTACACCTGCAGCACCTAGAATGTTCTGCGCTCAGTCTCATGATAGGGTCTTAGTCCTCTGTTTGAACTATTCTCTTTCCCCACCCGCTTTGGCTGGTTAATTCCTATTCCTGCAGATCTCAACACATTGATCACTTCCTGAGGAAAGACTTCCTTACCTTCCTGACTGGGTCAAGTTTCCTATTATTAGGTGGCCTTATAGTTTCTATTACAAACTAGGACCCTTTTAGAAGTGAAATTAGAGGGTGCCTGGATGGCTCAGTCAGTTAAGCGTCCGACGTCAGCTCAGGTCATGACCTCGCGGTTCATGAGTTCAAGCCCTGCCTCGGGCTCTGTGCTGACAGCTCAGAGCCTGGAGCCTGCTTCGGATTCTGTACCTCCCTCTCTCTCTCTTCCCCTCCCCGACGTGTGCTCTGTCTCTGTCTCCCTCAAAAATAAGCATTAAAAAAAATTAAAAGTGAAATTAGACACTGGGGTTAATTAGGCTGAAAATGGGTATATATTGAGATCGCCGCTGGCAAACCAAATCGTATGTTAATCCACCAAAAAGGACTTCCTCTGCACTACGCCTCTCCTTGTAGGGATCGTAATTGTATATGTGTGTGTAATTCTTTGTTTGAAGCTTACCGCATCAGAATGGCTGGAAGCTCCATGAAGTCAGAAACCTTTATTGGTTTTTTCTTTGGAAATCGATCGTAATTCCACATTTGACGTAGTACCTGGGATATGGCAGATGTTCCAAAATTATTTCATCAGTGAGTGAAATGTCTTTCTCACTCTCCACATAGTCATGGGACCGTCTTTCCACTTTGACCATTTCTCCCTCGCAGATACGCATCCTCAACTCGTGGCCCCCGACAGAGCAAGTGACAGTCACCCATTTTTCTGGGAAGTCAATCCTTACACTTCAGCTTGCTGAGGGGTTAAATAGGCCCAAGACGCCTTGTCTTTACAAAGGCCTGTTCTTACGCTGAAAGATCCTCTTTGGAAGGTACTTTTCTGCTGGAACAGCATTCACCGCCCTGCTACTCTACCCACACACACTCAGACCCGAGGGAGAGGTGAGAAAAAAAAGCCATCGGGGGCCCCAGGCTCTCCTCGGGTCAGGCCCATCTGCTACTCTGAGATTAGTTTGCATTTTTTAATAATAATAGTTAATATTTGAATAGCGCTCTAAGCACCTTGCCTGTATTAACTCATTTAATTCTTGCAGTGGGTTCACAATGTGATACAGTGCCAATAATGTCTCCATTTGACCGATGAGGGAACTGGCGTTTGTTTTTTTTTTTCTTTTCAAATTCTTATTGAAATTCTAGTTAGTTCACATACAGTGCAATACTGGTTTCAGGAGTAGAATTCAATGATTCATCCCTTACATGCAACCCGGTGCTCATCACAAGCGCCCTCATTAATACCCATTACACATCGGGTCCATCCCTCACACCCCTGTCTTCAGTAACCCTGTTTGTTCTCTATCTTTATGAGTCTCGTATGATTTGCTTCCCTCTCTCTTTCTTCCCTCTTCCCATATGTTTACCTGGTTTTTTTTTTTCTTAAATTCCAAATAGGAGTGAAATCATATGGTATTTGTCTTTCTCTGACTGACTTTTTTGCTTAGCATAATACACTCTAGTTCCATCAAGGTTGTTCCGTGTGGCCAACAGAGCAGAGCAGAAGTGCCGTGGAAAGGCCCATATGGCAAAGAACTGAGACCTCTTAGCAGCAGGCAGCCCTGGCACGGAGTCATTTTGGAATCATGTCCTCTGGCCCCAGTCAAACCTTCTGATGACTGAAACCCTAACTGACATCTTCACCATAGCCTCGTGACAGACTGTGGAAAAGAATGATATTTATGGGACTTCATAGCACTTAGTTTGGTGGTAATTGGTTACACGGCAATAGGCAATAAAATGTCTATGAGAAGCAAAAGTGAGTCAACTGAGGACAGAGTCTGTGTTCGAAACCATCGTGCTAAATTACTTCTATGCTAAACCTTCTCTTCAGTTTTCTTTCTTCCTTCCTTCCTTTTCTTTCTTTCTTTTTCTTTCTTTCTTTCTTTCTTTCTCTCTTTCTTTCCTTCTTTCTTTCTTCCTTTCTTTTTCTTTGTTTCTTTCTCTCCTTCTTTCTCTTTCTTTCTTTCCTTCTTTCTTTCCTTCTTCTTTCTTTTTCTTTCTTTCTTTCTTTCTTTTCTTTCTTTCCTTCTTTCTTTCTTTCTTTTTCTTTCTTTCTTTCCTTCTTTCTTTCTTTCCTTTTTGCTTTCTTTTTCTTTCTTTCTTTCTTTCTTCCTTTCCTTCTTTCTTTCTTTCCTTCTTTCCTTCTTTTTCTTTCTTTCTTTCCTTCTTTCTTTCCTTCTTTCTTTCTTTTTCTTTCTTTCTTTCCTTCTTTCTTTTTCTTTCTTTCCTTCTCTCTTTCTTTTTCTTTCTTTCTTTCTTTCTTTCTTTCCTTTTTTCTTTCTTTCTTTTTCTCTCTCTTTCTTTCCTTCTTTCTTTCTTTCTTTCTTTTGTTTCTTTCTTTCTTCTTTATTTCTAAGTTTTATTACTTATTTTTGAGGGAGAGAGAGAGAGAGAGTGATGGAGGAGGGGCAAAGAGGGAGACACAGAATCTGAAGTAGGCTCCAGGCTCCATGCTGTCAGCCTCGTACCCACAGACCATGAGATCATGACCTGCACCAAAGTCGGATGCTTAACCGACTGAGCCACCCACACGCCCCTCTTCAGTTTTATTTAGTTTTTAATTCCCATTCCCTTTTGATATGATCTCTCCTTGCCATGAGGAAGAAATGGCACCTAGCAGAGGTGAGAGACTAGGGGTGACAATTCCTTGATGGAGGCCCTATTCTTGGTTTCGGAGATTGTCACTGTCCCTTAGAAGCTTGTGACCTTAGAAGCTTGTGTTCTAATTGGAGGGACAAACTCTTCATTAATGTAATTAATTGAGTAGCAGAGACTCAATTCGATCAGTGTTGAAGGCGTGGGTCAGTGTCATGGCACAGGAGGCAAGGAGAGGTCCCCAAGAGCAGAGGCAGTGTGGGGTTGAGGAAGAAGAGGGCTTCAATTGGCCATTAAAAGATGAATGAGGGGCACTAGGCTGGTTCCATTGGAAGAGCGTGCAACTCTTGATCGTGGGGTCACGAGTTCAAGCCCCAT
This sequence comes from Lynx rufus, assembly GCF_022079265.1. Classification (NCBI taxonomy): domain Eukaryota; kingdom Metazoa; phylum Chordata; class Mammalia; order Carnivora; family Felidae; genus Lynx; species Lynx rufus. Next base: position 26,612,155 of record NW_025814889.1, on the reverse strand, counting down.
ATTGGATGTAAAGATTACTTGAATAAATAAAGATTTTTAAAAAGATGAATGATATTTAACAGGTGCCAGCAACAGAGAGGGTAGAGAAAACAAGGGGAGAATGGTAGTAATGGGTGGGGGAATAAATGGCGCTGAAAGCAGCAATATCCCAGCCCTGTGGTATAATTATGCAGGGACCAGCCTTTCTGGATCACTAGGTTCTTGAAGCAGGTTAAGGGGAAGTAAGACTGCACCCCACAGTGGCTGAGACTTACGGCTCTTGAGTCAACAGCCAGGTTCTGCCCTCCAACAGCTCCTCCACTTCCTAGCCACATGACCCTGGGATCGTCACTTAGCTTCTCTGGCTCCCAATTTCCTCATCCACAAACTGCCTTCCTCACAGGACTGTAATGAAGGATTTCTAATCGTTAACTAATGTGTGTCAAGCACCAACTATCTGCCTGGCACTATATCCCGCGAGGCTCATGGGATACATCCACAAAAAAAACCAGACCCCTGTTCTGTGGTATTCACAAGTCTTAGCATGACTTGTCCCACCAAAAGCACTTAGAGTGGTGCCTGGAGCAAAAGAAGCCCTCAAAACGGTTCATAAATCTTAGCTCTTATTAAGACTGAAAGGAGGGAGCGGGGCTCAGTCGGGTAAGCGTCCAACTTCAGCTCAGGTCAAGACCTCACAGTTCGAGAGTTCAAGCCCCTCATCGGGCTCTGTGCTGACAGCTCAGAGCCTGGAACCTGCTTTGGATTCTGTGTCTCCTTCTCTCCCTCTCTGACCCTGCCTCACTCCTTCTCTGTCTCTCACAAATAAAATAAATGTTAAAAATATTTCTTTTAAAAGAATGAAAGGAGGGGTGACTGTGGGGCTCAGTCGGTTAAGCATCTAACTCTTGATCTCAGCTCAGGTCTTGATCTCAGGGCTGTGAGTTCAAGCCCCGCGTTGGGCTCCACACGGGGCATGAAGTCTACTTTAAAAACAACATGAAACAAAAACACAGACTAAGAGGAAATTGGGCCTGAATGATGGAGAGCCTTCCTAGTACATTTTTCGAAATGAGTAAAATTATCAGTTTATCATCTGAGTCACCAATGTAGGGAATCAACCAAACTCTTGCATCTTTTGCTGAGAAATTTCCTTGCTTCCTGACAAAGCAGGGCGAGTGAAACCTCACAAGTGAACCACTCGGAGGGTGAGTGGAAACAGAAATGTCAGCACAGACCCAAGAGAGCCCTGTGGGGTGCTTCGTCATTAGGAACACACGGGGAGAAACACCATCATTTTAGCAAATTACTGTTTTGTTCTTATTTAAAGAAAGAACCTGTGCTCTCCCTTCATTCTACAAATGCATCCCAGATATTAAACTGAACGAGATTTCCCAAGTTCCATTATCTTTTCACTCCATAGCTTTGCCCCTAATAGAGCTCTCTGCTCTCATATGAATGTCTGCCAACTTTTTAAGTTCTTCTCTCTAAGAAATCCCATTCGAGAAGATACAGCACCTCCATTCTAGTCCAGAGAGAAAAAAGCATGCCTGGGAGAAACAGAGAAAGCCGGGGGCGGAGAGGGGGGGTGGATAAAGACCGCTTACAAAGTGCAGCCCGTGCGTAGAGGCAGGGACGCCCCCTGCAATTACTCAGAGCAGAGCTAACCCAACATGTCTTCTGAACACAAATTCTGATTTGGGAAACTTGAACCCTGGTATGTTCCATGAAATTCGTTTCTTCCTTCTTTCCTTGCTTCCTTCCTTCCATCCTTTCTTCCCTTCCTTCCTCACCCTCCCCACTTCCTTTTCTTTTTTAAGGTTTACCTGTTTATTTTGAGAGAGAGAGAGAGAGAGAGAGAGGCTACATGTGAGCAAGGGTGGGGCAGAGAGAATGGGAGAGAGAGAATCCCACGCAGGCTCCAAGGTGTCAGCACAGAGCCTGATGTGGGGCTCGATCCCACAACCCTGGAAGCATGAGCTAAGCCAAAATCAAAAGTTGGACGCTTAAATGACTGAGCCACCCAGGTGCCCCTTTTTCTTCTTTCTCAATAAAAGGACTCCCCCTGCCCACCTTCCTCATCCCCAGAGCCCCTCAACTGTCAGGACAGCATAAGAATATAGCCAGAAGTCGAAAGATTTGGCCAAGACCATTATTGCAAAAGTCAGAAATATTTCTAGCCTGAGTAGTTTCCCTTGTGCGTGTTCCCACCTGAACGCTTTTCTGTCTTGTACTAAAGCACCTCTTGGACACAGAAATATATCTCTGGGGCACCTGGGTGGCTCAGTCTGTTAAGCGTGGGACTCTTGAGTTCAAGTCAGGCCATGATTTCACGGTTTGTGGGATTGAGCCCCGAGTCTGACTCTGTGCTGACAGCATGGACCCTCCTTGGGATTCCCACTCTCCCTCTATCCCTGCCCCTCCTCTGCTCATGCTGTCTCTTCTCTCTCTCTCTCTCTCTCCCCCTCTCTCTCAAAATAAATAAATAAACTTAAAGAAAAAGAAATGTATCTCCTAAATGGAAGTGAAACTATGAGACACAGAAACGAGATTACATTTCTCCCCACGGCACCTTCAGTTACATCAATGGTAGTATTAGGAAGAAGCAGAGGAGGAGAAAGAGAAGGGAAGATGCCTACTGAGATGTCGTTGGGGGAACCGCTCAGCGTTCTTAGAGTTTGCTGTCCTTTACTGCTCTGAATGGACACTCACAGAGTAAGACGTGATCTTGGAGACAGGGCTCTGAGGGGGGCACATCGGCTCCTCCAACAGATGGTTCTACTGCTCTGAATGGACACTCACAGAGTAAGACGTGATCTTGGAGACAGGGCTCTGAGGGGGGCACATCGGCTCCTCCAACAGATGGTTCTAGACCCGTCTTGTACCCTGCTGCTGTGCCTTCCTGGAAGTGAAGATGCAGTAAAATGAACACCTTGAATTCTGTTCCCTGTTCCACTTTTCCATTAAGGGCTCCATGAGGGTGGAACGAACACAGGCACCTTAAGGCGATGGAAGGAAGGGATTCTCACTCTCGGACACCCTCCACGTTTCAGACATGGCTGAGCAGTCTCCAGACATTCAATCCTCCTGACAATCCTCCAAGAGCGACATTATCTCAGTTTACACGTGAGAAACCCAGGCACCGAAAGGGTAAGAACACTGCGCAGGGTCACACATTTCACTGGTGTGGAATCAAGAGTGGAAGCCAAGCTGGTCTGGCCTAAAGCCCGTGGTCCTTCGATTCAGCACCCACCTCAGCCTTCATGCTTTGTGAATGTAGACAACTCATCCTCCTGCCAGGCCCCCCCTTGAGTAGAACCAAGCTAATTTTAGGTGGGGGGTTGTGGGTGAGTTTTTCGACAACAATCCTATGTGGCAGATGCCTTTTTTAATCTTCATTTTATGGATAAGGAAACTGAGGCTCAGATTGGTGGAGAAAGTCACCTGGGTCCCCACTCCTAAGTGGTAGGTCCCTACCTGTTCATCCCGAAACCATGCCTGTCTGGCTATGCCTGTCAGGGAAAAATAGTGTGGGCTTCCTGGGCAGTGTAAGTGTTACCAATCACAGACCAGGGGATTTAGATTTGGGGCTTGGCTTCACCTCTAATAACAGGAACTATGGGGGCAGATTCACTTACTTAGTTATCTTTAGACAACTGCCCAGTCAGCTTTCTCATCATTCAACAGAACTCAAAGCAACCTTGCTTCTCCCCAATATAAGGGAATTAGGGTAGGGATTGTGGTGGGAAAAAAAACAAAAACAAAACAAAGCTAAAGCCATACCGAGCGGACTTGACATTTTTAAAAATTGACATTATACTTTTACATGCATTTCCCTGTTTGATCCTAAGAGATGCTTTCATTTCTGTCCATTTCCGGGCTGGTTCCCCAGACCCCCCTTTGATTCTGTGAGTTCCCCAACACGCTTCTAATGAATCCCTATCCTGACTAAGCAGAATCAGTGTCTGTTGGCTACAAATACAACCCTACTCTATATACTAAGTGTGTGAATGCAAGCCATTAATTTATACTTATCTGGAATCCATTTCAGTATAAAATTAAATAATACAAGCCCCCTACTTTTTATTAGAAAAAGACAAAGGACAGGAAACCAAAGAGTGCTTTTGGTTTGGCGTTTGTTGTTTCTTCATTTTTGATGTAACTCGGGATGTAGAACACTTGTACATTTTTGCATCGGACGACAATTCAAATATATTTGTTATAACACCCCTTATGCTTACCATACCACATGCCCCGGTTATGAGTGTGGAAATAAATACCTGACCATTATGTTAACAAGGTCTGTGCAGATTCACCTCAATCCCCTGTATTTTACTTATCCCTATAACTAGACACGGGTATGTAATTTTCCTAACAATTACTCTGATTAGAATTCTGAAGTGACATAGGAGTCAAAGAACGATGACATTGTATTTAGTATTTGATTTTATTTTTTATATGAAAGAAAGAGAGAGAGAGAGACCAGGGAAGAGGGGCAGAGAGAGAGAGAGTCTTAAACAAGCTCCACACTCAGCCTGGAGCCCAATGCAGAGCTCGCTCCCACAACGCTGGGATCGTGACCTGAGCGGAAATCGAGAGGTGGATGCTCGCCTGACTGAGCCCCCAAGGTGCCCCCATTGAATATTTTATTAATCATCTGTTGCCACAATAATTCTGCGTAGCAAACACCCTGAGACTCGGGGGTGTAACCTAATAAGAATGTATTTTGCTTATGATTCTATAAAAAGCTGGGCTCTCTTTGCGGATCGGGCTGGGTTTGCTCTTACACTGACAGTCGCCCGAGGTTGGCGAGGCAACTCTGCTGATCTTGGCTGGGCTGTCTCCTAGATCTGAGGGTGATCTGGTGACCAGGGGGTCTACGGTGGCCTCGGCTGGGACGACTGGGGCAAGCCGACTCATCTTCCAACACGGGCACGTTCTCATTGTGAAGGCAGAGGACGAGGGGAAGATGCAGAAGTGCACGAGCGCCTCTTAACAAATCGGCTTATTTCACATCTGCTAACATCCCCTTGGCCAAAGCAAATTAGAAATGTGTTCCACCTCTTGATGGGGAAAACTGCAAACGCATTGCAAAAGGCTTGGATCCAGGATGAATTAGGGCCATTGACTCAATCCATCTAACGCAGACTATTTGGAAATGTATAACTTTAATATATTATGCGATTTTGAAAAGTGGCAGGCAGCCACACCCTCTGTAGACAGACCGTGACTTCTCTATTTTTTCAATAGTTCCGTCCCAACAACGTTGAATTGAGTAGCTACTATGTGCTCAGCAGTATGAAAGGGACTGTAGGTACCCTTGAACAGGTGGGATGCAGAGAAATGGGTCATAGTCGCCACCCCTTGGTAATTACATCGCTTCCAATTTCATCATATGAACAAAAATGAAGTGTATTTGGAACCGTGTCTGTTCCTTCAGAGACAGGCTCTAAAGTCAGACACAGTTTGATATCTCCCAAAGGCAGGCTTGACAGTTTGGCACTTACTCTTGCGTCAAAACAGAATGTGTCTCAAGGGCACGTTACGGAGCAAAGAATTCCGGATAGACAGGATTGCCGCTGGGCGCCATTATGAGCCCAGAGCAAAGGCTTGGATAATGTCCTCCATGCTTAGATAAGCTCTCTGACTCCTCAAACAAATAGGTCACTTGTAGACATAGCTCCTCGTAAGCAAACAGAGCCCAGGCCCCTTCAGATGAGGCATGCAGATAAAGGCCCAGGAAGCTCCAGAACTTTCCTATGCCATGAGTCAGGTCCTAGAGAAAGCCAAGGCTCAGCTGTAGCATAACATGGGACTCAGGAGCACGTGTGTGTGCACGCACCCATGTGTGCCACGGGGATTAGAGGAAATATCAGATTTTTTTTTTTAAGAGAGAAAAAGATTTCTCTCTTTTCCAAACTTTTCTAAAAAGCCAAAGGAATTGGGCCACCACCTTCACCGTCCTTATGTCCCAAGAAAACTCTCCTCCTAAGCTGCTTGGTGAGTGATGGCGTTTGGGGAGGGATTTGTCTTAAATGCATGGCAGAAAAGACAATACTGGCCAAGGAAACCTTTCAAGAACATTAAGGTCTCCCAAACACATTGTTTTATGACAATGATTCATTTGTAGACCTTCCTAGAAGCAATCAAAAAGCTTTTTAAAGAGGAGCATAAACGTTATGGTAGTCTAGTATAGCTGTTGAGTAGAATATGCATTTTTACTACTAAAAAGCCAAATTCATGATTTAAAAAAAAAGCAGTTTACAACTTCGAAATTCCCAACGAGGCATCCTCACAGAGGATACACCACCTAAACACTATGCGGGATCCTTTTGAGTATTTCCTTATTTGTGGGTTTTACTGCATGTAGTAATAATACAAGGACAACTGGGTTCACATTCAGGCGATCAAGGCTCTCAGGTCTGCTCTGGCACAGGCCGTGTGCACACTGGGCGTATCCCACCACCTCCCGGGGCCCCAGGTTCCGTGCGTGCGAGTTTTTCTTGTTAATATCCAGAGCGGCTTGCATCAGAAGGTCTTTGGAGCCAACCAAATGTAATTAAGCGTATTTTTCCAACATATAATGTTGCAACAAAAAGGCGAGTCGTCGAACCATTTTCCCCAAACCATTTAACAGCCTCCAGGGAGACAGGATTTCCTTTCAAAGTAAACTATATTTCAATTCATAGAATGTTTTTATTACCCAAATTGGACTAAGTAATTGACTGTTTTTGGAACCGAGTCCCTCATTGTCTCAGTAACAATCAGCTAATGACACATTGCATAGTAAAATGATAAACTGAAAAGATTCAGGTAAGATTTCCCGTAATCGTTTGCTATAAAACCAATCTTGCCTTCCCCAATTACTCTTTGACTCCTCAAGATACGATCACTACGTTTAAATCGATCCTATAATTTGGTACATACACCAGCTTGCAAGCACACAACGATGTGTACCCTGATGAAACAGAGCAGTGATGGTATTTTTATACTGTTTCGGGAGGGCATTCTAGAAACAGTCTGCATGAGCAGAGTGCAAGCACCATTCGAACTCCTCCGACACTTTACATTTCTTTAATGTTACATTTTATAAATAAGGGTCAAGGTTGAGCATTTTTCTTTTTTCTTAAGTCTTTAGTTTTTTTCCATTCACCATCATCACTCAAAACATTCAGGGGCAGTTAAACCGGTGCAAAGTGCCATCCTGGGAAGAACTGGGAGACACTGGCCCTGACCTTAGGAAGTACACAACCGAAGTAAAGAAACAGGGTATAAACACACGAATATAAATATCTATCATTGTATGCCAAAAGCAGTCTATTTTAATTTTTTTAATGTTTATTTTTGAGAGAGAGAGACAGAGACAGAGAGACAGAGACAGAGAGTGAGAGGGGGAGGGGCAGAGAGAGAGGGATACACAGTGTCCAAAGCAGGCTCCAGGCTCTGAGCTGTCAGCACAGAGCCCAAAGCGGGGCTTGAACTCATGAACCTCAAGATCATGACTTAAGCCAAAGTCAGACGCTTTACTGACTGAGCCACCCAGGCACCCCATTAAAAATTTTTTTTTAATGTTTATTTATTTTTGAGAGAAAGACAGAGACAGAGAGCAAGCGGGGGAGGGGCAGAGAGAGACAGACAGACAGACAGACAGAATCTGAACAGGCTCCATGCTCTGAGCACAAAGCCCAAAAGTAGCCTATTTTAGAGTAAGATTCATGGTCCGGACTCTGCCCCTATGGATTAGAGGGATCAGGTGCAAGTGATACAAGAGAGACTACTGGCGATGACAAGGGAGTAGACACTGAATGATGCCCGTATATTCCTGAAAAGGGAAGCGAACATACAGTGGGCACTTCTGATTTTCCCAGAAGGAAAGGATACATCTCTAGTTTGTGTACTGATGGTCATAGCTACCTTTTTTTTTTTCTTTTCACACTTCCTGTCTATTCCCTACCTTTTCCAAGTGTCTCTCTAGAATCGTATCTTCACCAGTGTTTCGTTGCATGGGCATGAACTCGAGCTGTGGCGACGCCACCTTGCACAGTTTTTCAATACTAGAAATATCAATTGACTGCTGTTTTTCCAGACACAGATAATCAGACAGAGAGACATAAATGTGCCCGTAAGAATCTTGTTTGTGTGTACGTCTTATAAATACATATTTTTTGCTGTTGGTAAAAAGGAACACAGATAAATGGACAGGCTTCATGGATGGCCATTGGTCTGGGGACTCACCCCTCCCCTTGTCCCAGGGGTGCAAATTCAGTCCAAAATGAATATCACTTGCTTAAATCATTAGTCGCTGACCATACAAAGATAATGCCGGCCCATCTGGTAGGTGATCAATGTCACTGTCTACGGTCAGCGTGACCACAGTGACCAGGAGAGGCTGTGCTGCCATTACGTTGCCTCGAGCTATAAGAATGTCCCTTCTTTTAAAGACTATTTTTAGGCTTAATCTTGCTGCAAAGCAGCAACTCCTATTTCTTCCCTCTAATCATCCAAAACTCAAACTAAGTTTCCATAAGCTTCTTATAGGATATAGTCTATGCAAAATAATATCTGAAGTCGCCCATCTTGATTAATACCACTTGATTGAGACAAATTTGGTAAAAGAATGAGCCTACGGCACAGTCGTACTAAGGCTCTGTCTCAGGGACAGTACCCAGCTCTTTTCCAGCCTTGTTCATTGAGAAGGACTGGCCATCCATTCTCCTTACATTCCTACTCACTCCCAGAGATCTGGGGTCTTTGTTAACGTAATTTAAAGACATAAGTCAGTTGGGGAAATATTAGTAATCAAAGCAACAAACGCAAGTGCTCACAGAACCTGGGATGTTCAAAGGGTTCCGTGAGCCGAAGTGCATAAGATCGTTTTCATTCAAAACTATGTAAAAGCCCCTTATCAATAAAATGCAGAACTACCCACGGGAATGACTGTCAACCCAGTACATGTTGCATCTTATGAAATCTGCCGATAAAGACTGTGAAGTCGCTTGGGCTTTTCAGGGAGTCAGAGTCCAATTGGGAGTATTGGACAGTTAAAGGGGGCACAAAGGTGTTTTCTGAATACTGTGCAGCTATGAACTACTCTCCTCATATGTTGATCCTGGATGGCAATGCCACTCGTGGCTTCATCTCTCAACGAGGAAATGCAGAAATGGAGACTAAAACAAGACCCAGGGACACACAGGAAGGTACGTTAATACAAGCTAGAGCACAAGAAGGGATTGGAAGTTACCAAAGAGAGTTGATCAGAGCAGACAACCCACGTGCACAATCAAAGCAAACAAAGTAAACAATCAAAAGCCCACCCCACTTGACATCTAGATATTTTCCCAGATTTTCATTCCATTCTGTGGTTTGTAGTAGGACCTGGGATTGAAGCTCTTTTTTTTTTTTTTTTTTTAACAGCAGATATATAACACCCAGGAGAGTTCTGTAACAGGCAAGGCTAAGTGCGTAAGCAGTAGAGATGCACTCAGAAACCCAAGGGCCTGAAGATCTAAGAAAGAAAACAACACTGCTGGTCTCCCGGTCCTGCAGTCTCCACTGAGCAGGCTGGGTGAAAAGCTGTGACCTAGAAGCAAATAGGTTGGGCAGGATCAGGGAAGAACAGAGGCTTCGTCGGAGATCTGCAATGCCAAGTAGCCGCAGAGAAACTGGGATATAGGAATAGAAAGATCTCTGACCCTGCAGTATAGCCTGGACACCAGCTGGCTGCAGGTCTGGGAGGCAGGAGACAGGGAAGAGACAGGGCCAGCAGAGAGACAAAGCCTGGCTATCCAACCTGAAGTCCCATTCTCTACTGTTTCCCAACAGCTTCCTGCATTATACCTAACGCCACAAAGAAGTGTTTCCTGGGGCGCCTGGGTGGCTCAGTCGGTTCAGCGTCCGACTTTGGCTCAGGTCATGATCTCGTGGTCCGTGAGTTCGAGCCCCGGGTCGGTCTCTGTGCTGAGAGCTCAGAACCTGGAGCCTGTTTCAGATTCTGTGTCTCCCTCTCTCTCTGACTCTCCCCTGTTCATGCTCTGTCTCTCTCTGTCTCAAAAATAAATAAGCGTTAAAAAAAAATTAAAAAAAAAAAAGAAGCGTTTCCTTCACTAGCCAAATTGTGACCTGTGACTTCTTTTCATTCTTAGTAAGTTAGCTTAAGAATGGAAGCAAACATTTTCGCTATGCAAGAGTGCATTCCATAACAGATCCAGGAAGGATAAAACGACAACACAACATCCTTTCCGTGGAAAAAGATAACAAAAGGCGTTTCGTAAACTTGAAAAAAAAATCTTGAAAAATATGATTTTCATCATATCAAGAAGAAAAAAATTTTAAAGGGAAAGCAAGCTTCTGTAGTGTTCATAAAGTTTGAATTGCTAAATTCAATGATTCCATCCAAATAGCATTCTTTTTTTTTTTTTTGTTTATTTATTTTTGGGACAGAGAGAGACAGAGCATGAATGGGGGAGGGGCAGAGAGAGAAGGAGACACAGAATCGGAAACAGGCTCCAGGCTCTGAGCCATCAGCCCAGAGCCCGAAGCGGGGCTCGAACTCCCAGACCGCGAGATCGTGACCTGGCTGAAGTCAGACGCTTAACCGACTGCGCCACCTAGGCGCCCCCCAAATAGCATGCTTTAAATGGTAATGATAAAATTATAGAAAAGAGGAACACAGTACCAGTTGCTAGGAATGGTGGTGGGCGGGAAGTAAGTGGGTGTGGCTAAAAAAGGAAACATTACAGATCTTTATGGTGATGGAAGTGTTCTGTATCTTGACCACATCAGTGCCAATATTCTGGTTGTGAGACTGCAGTACGGTTTTATAAGACGTTACCGTTGAGGAAACCTGGGTATCAAGTGCATATGGAATCTCTCTGTATTGTTACTTATACCTGCTTGTAAATCTATAATTATCTCAAAATAAAAAGTTTAACTAAAAAAATTATCTGTGGGGTGCCTGGGAGGCTCAGTCGGCTAAGCGCCGAACTTCGACTCAGGTCATGATCTCACCGTTCGTGGGTTTGTGCCCCGCGTTGGGCTCTGTGCTGACAGCTCAGAGCCTGAAGCCTGCTTCAGATTCTATCTCTCTCTCTCTCTCTCTCTCTGCCCCTTCTCAGCTCACACTCTCTCTGTCTCAAAAATAAATAAACGTAAAAAAATTTTTTTTAATTATCTGTTATGTAAGAAAAACGTCTCTTGATCATTATCAAAAGTCTTTAGTTTGGACTTCTGGGGAAGATGGCTGACAAGAAGGATCCTAAACTCACCTCACCCCATGGATACACCTAAATAACATCCACATCAGTGTAAATAACCCAGAACATGCCCTTTAGACTGGGGGAACAAACTGTCCACTGCTTATCGTAGAAAAGAGGCCATATTGAAAATGCTTCCTAACAATACATCCCACCTTGTATTCTCCTGAAGATCCATCTCTTCCAACCTGCCCTTGGTAGGAGCCCATCCCAAGTGTCACCACAAGCCCAGCATCGTGCAAGCAGCTGTGACGGGGGCCAACACCAGTCCAAATTAACTCTTGCCCTGGGAAAGAAGAGAGCCACACACACCAGCTCCTCTGTGGCCCCAGCAGAGGGAAGACATCTGGTCTGACTCCAGGGTCTTCCCGCTGATGAAACCCCTCAGGGGCAACACAGGGAAAGTGCCTTGCAATTCAATGTACCTGAAGCTCTGCTAAATGCCTTGTCTGACTCAATTCAAGCCTAAGGCAGCCCCAGATTGGCTCACTAACAAGACAGGGACTAAGCCCTGCCCACAATAGTTAAAGAGAACCATTGCACACAACTGCACAGAGGGCAAACACAGCTCAGCCACAATAGTAAGGCCCACCTTAGGTGTCTAGAGTAGACACCTGTGAAGCACCAGGTTCTGATGAACAGGGAACACTGCACTGCAGGGAACTATAGGACCTCTTCTTGAGACATGGCTGACTTTCCTAACACATAGAAACAGACACAGAGAGACAAAATGGCGAGACAGAGGAATATGTTCCAAATGACAGAACAGGACAAAATCATAGCAAGGGAGCTTAAAAAATGGAGGTAAGCAATATGCCTGATAGAGAATTTAAAGTAATGGTCATACAGATACTCAGTGGACTTGAGAAAAGAGTATAGGACCTCAGTGAGACCTTCAAAAAAGAGATAAAAAATATAAAAAGAGAACCAACCAAAGATGAATAACTCAATACCTGAAATTAAAAATACACTAGAGGGAATAAATAGTAGACTACGGGAAGCAAAAGAACCAATCAGTGACCTGGAAGACTAATGGAAAGCAGTCAAGCTGAACAGGAAAAAGAAAAAATAAAAATAAAGAATGAAAATAGATTAAAAGAACTCAGTAACACCACCAAGTGTAATAACATTTGCATTATAGATATCGCAGAGGGAGAAGAAAGAGAAAAGTGGGAAGAAAATTTACTTGAAGATTAGGAAACAACAGATGCTGGTGAGGATGCAGAGAAAGAGGAACACTTTCGAACTGTTGGTGGGGATGCAAACTGGTGCAGCCACTCTGGAAAACAGTGTGGAGAGTCCTCAAAAAATTAAAAATAGAAGTATGCTATGACCCAGCAATTGCACAACTAGGTATTTATGCAAAGTATACAAAAAATGCTGATTCAAAGGGGCACATGCAACCTAATGTTTATAGTACACGATCAACAATAGCCAAATTATGGAAAGAGCCCAAATGTCCATCGACTGATGAATGAAGAAGATGGGATATATATATATATATATATATATATATATATATATATAGTGGAATATTACACAGCAGTCAAAAAGAATGAAATCTTGCCATTTGCAACTACATGGATGGAACTAGAGTGTATTATGCTAAGCAAAATAAGTCAGTCAGAGAAAGATAAATATCATATGATTTCATTCATATGTGGAAGTTAAGAAACAAAACAAATGAAAATAGGGAAAGGGAAGGAAAAGTAAGATAAAAACATAGGGAGGCAAACCATAAGAGACTCTTAAATACAGAGAACAAACAGGGTTGCTGGAGGGGAGGTGAGTGAGTAAAGGACTAAATGGGTGATAGGCATTAAGGAGAGTACTTGTTGGGATGAGCACTCAGTGTTATATGTAAGTGATGAATCAATGGGTTCTATTCCTGAAACCAGTACTACATTGTATTGAATTTAAGTAAATAAATGTTTTAAAGAAAGAAAATTTACTTGAAGAAATAATAGCTGAAAACTTCCTTAATCTGGGAAAGAAAACAGAAATCCAGACTCAGGAGGCACAGAGATCCCCCAACAAAATCAACCCAAGGAGGCCCACACCAAGATTTAACAAGTAAAATGGCAAAAATTAAGAGAGAGTTTTAAAACAGTAAGAGAAAAATAAAACAGTTACATACAAAGGAAATCCCATAAGGCTATCAGCTGATTTTCAGCAGGAAAAAAAAAATATGGAGACAAATGAACATGAAAACACAATGTTCCAGTATTTGGGATCCAGTAAAAGCTGTTCTAAGAGAGAAGTTTATAGTAATACAGGCCCGCCTTGAAAGCAAGAAAAATCTCAAACAACCTTACATTACACCTAAAGGAGCTACAAGAAAGAGAACAAACAAACCCAAAACCAGTAGAAGGAAGGAAATAATAAAAATTAGAACAGAAATAAATGATACAGAGACTAAAAACAAAACAAAACAAAAACAATAGGACAGATCAATAAAACCAGGAGCTGGTTCTTTGAAAAGATCAACAAAATTGATAACCCCCTAATCAAACTCATTTAAAAAAAAAGACTCAAATAAACAAAGTCAGAAATGAAAGAGGAGAAATAATAGCCGACATCACCGAAATACAAAAGATTATGAGAATATTAGGAAAAATTATATGCCAACAAATTGTATAACCTAGAAGAAATGGCTGAATTCCTAGAAACATATAACTTCCCAAAACTGAATCAGGGAGAAACAGAAAATTTGAACAGACCAATTACCAGCAATGAAATTGAATCAGTAACCAAAAAACTCCCAACAAACAAAAATCCAGAACCAGATGGCTCCACAGGTGAATTCTACCAAAGGTTTAAAGAAGAATTAAAACCTATTCTTGTCAAGCTATTCCAAAAAATAGAAGAGGAAGGAAAGCTTCCAAAATAATTCTATGAGGCCAGCATTACCCTGATGCCAAAACCAGATAAGGACACAACTGTAGGCCATATCTCTGATAAATATAAATGCAAAAATCCTCAACAAAAATTAGCAAACTGGATGCAATAATACATGAGACAAATATTCATCATGAGCCAGTGGGATTTATTCCTGGGATGCAAGCCTGGTTCAATATTTGCAAATCAATCAATGTGATACATCACATCAAGAGAATGGATAAAAACCATTTCAAGAGATGTAGAACAAGCATGTGACAAAGTACAACTTCCACTCTTGATAAAAAAAAAAAAAAACCCTCAACAAAGTGAGTTTAGAGGGAACATACCTCAACATGCTAAAGCATATACATGAAAAACCCACAGCAAACATCATAGTCAATGGTGAAAAAATGAGAGCTTTTCCCCTAAGAACAGGAACAAAACAAGAATGTCCACTCTCACCATTTTTTCCAATATAGTCCTAGAAGTCCTAGCCACAGCAGTAAGACAAGAAAAGGAACTAAAAGTCATCCAAATTGGTAAGGAAGGAGTAAAATCTTCACTCTTTGCAGATGACATGATACTGTATATAGAAAACCCTCAAATCTCCACCAAAAAACTACTAGAAGTGATAAATGATTTCAAGTAAAGTCACAGGATACAAACTCAATATATATAAATCTGTTGCATTTCTACACATAAACAATGAAGTAGCAGAAAGAGAAATTAAAAAAAACACTCTCATCGGGGTGCCTGGGTGGCTCAATCGGTTGAGTGTCTACTTCAGCTCAGGTCATAATCTCAGTTTGTGAGTTCAAGCCCCACATCGGGCTTGCTGCTGTCAGCGCAGAGACCACTTTTGATCCTCTGTTCCCCTCGCTCTCTGCCCCTCCCCCATTCACTCTCTTTCTCTCTCTCTCTCTCTCTCAAAAATAAACATTAAATAAATAAATAAATAAATAAATAAATAAATAAATAAAGTACTTGTACTTCTTTAGCCTTTTGAAAAGAAAACAAAACAAAACAAAAGAAAACAATCTCACAATTGCACCAAAAAGAATAAAATATCTAGGAATAAACTTAATCAAGAAGGTGAAAGACCTGTACTCTGAAAACTTACAAAATATTGATGAAAAAATTGAACAGGACACAAACAAATGGAAAGATATTCCATGTTCATGGATTGGGAGAACAAATATTGTTAAAATGTCCATACTACCCAAAGCAGTCTACGGATTTAATGCAATCCTTATCAACATACCAACAGTATTTTTCACAGAACGGGAATAAATAATCCTAAAATGTATATGGAACCACAAAAGAAGAAAGCTAGTGGTATCACAATCCCAGATTTCAAGAAATACTACAAAGCTGTGGTAATCAAAACAGTATGGTACTGGCACAAAAATAGACACATAGATCAAAAGAAAAGACTAGAGAGTCCAGAAATAAACCCGTGCTTATATGATCAATGAATCTATGACAAAGGAAGCAAGAAAATGCAATGGGAAAAAGACATCTCTTTAACAAATGGTGATGGGAAAACTGGACAGCAACATGCAAAAGAATAAAACTGGACTACTTTCTTACAGCATACACAAAAATAAGCTCAGAACGGATTGAAGACCTAAATGCAAATGCAAATTCTAACTAATGTGCTAGGTACTTCAGGGTGCATAGAGAGACAGAGACAAGCAAGACCTCAATTCTGAGGAACAACACAATCTAATTCGAATGCCACCAAAAAAAAAAAAAAAAGAGTGAAAGCTAATGTTTGTTCTCATTCCCCCTAAATTTTTTTTTTTCAGACACTTTTCTAAGTTTTCATAGACTGGAGATAAACACAATTCCTTCTTCCTGCCTCAGGACCTTGGTCCTTACTTTACCTTCTGTCCCAGCTCTTGGAATGACTGGTCCATTCTCATCTTTCAGGCCTCAGTTCAAACGGTGGCTTCTCAGAAGGACCACGACTACCCTATCTAAAGCAGTATGCCTGTCCCCAGTTGGAAGGAGAGTGAAAGTGTCTATCATCTGTCCCCTTCACAAGAATGCAGACTCCATAACAGCAAAATCGTATCCCTCTTGTTTACCCAAAAAAAAATATTCGCTTATGGAGTAAAAGATGTAATGTTAACTCCTAATTAGGTCTGAATACTGAAACAATAGGATTGTTTCCTTCCTCGGATGTGGATAAATGAAGACATCAGATTCACTCACTGGGGGTTCACTGAAGTCCTTGGCCCATCTGGCCCTGGTTTCGGAGTCCCTAGGGCTCTTCATCAGCTGGTTCCCCCAGGTCTGTGCCTGAGCCAGGTCTGACCAGGAGAGGAAGCACATCCACAGCATCAGTCACTGGGCACCAGTCCCTGGGTCATGTTGACAGTTTTGAAATTGGCCATTGGGGCGCCTGGGTGGCGCAGTCGGTTAAGCGTCCGACTTCAGCCAGGTCACGATCTCCCGGTCCGGGAGTTCGAGCCCCGCGTCAGGCTCTGGGCTGATGGCTCAGAGCCTGGAGCCTGTTTCCGATTCTGTGTCTCCCTCTCTCTCTGCCCCTCCCCCGTTCATGCTCTGTCTCTCTCTGTCCCAAAAATAAATAAATGTTGAAAAAAAAAAATTAAAAAAAAAAAAAGAAATTGGCCAGAGATGAGTGCTGGCGCCCCTGCAGCCTCTCTGAGTGCAGGTGTCCCCCTACCCTGGCCTGCACTTTACAGCTTAGCACCAGGTCCTGCTGCCTCTCAGCCAGGCCCATTCCAGCTTGCAGGGCTGCTTCCCGGACATGCTCCCATGCCGTGCTGGACTCTGCCCCCCTCCATGGCTCCCGCCTCACAAAGTAGTCGTGGTCCTGCCACGAATGAATGGATGGATGGATGGATTGCACAGAAACAGAACTCTGTCAGCTCACACCGACTGGCTCACGAGGACCCGCAGCGCACATCTCTTTCTAGCTCCACACTCCGCGACTTCACGGTGGAAGCTTGCAGTTGCCCACAGGGAAAGTATTCACCCCATTGAAATCAGCAGATGCTTCACATCAGGACTTTGTTCCCCCGCAGAGACCTGGTTGTTAAATAGTGCCAGCACCCCACTGGCTGAAGCCCACCAGAGCTGGAAAGGCTCGTGCTCTCTGGACACGTCCTGTCGCTTTGCTGTACCATCCAGAGAGATGTTTCCCACAGTGCCCCTCAGCCAGCCCCTCACACTGGACCGGAGTCAGTTCAGGCAGCTGCCTCCCCAGGCTTTCAATCCTCATCTCCTCCCCCTGTCCGCCCCACCCCCCAGAGACACATAGACACGCACACGCACGCACACTGGCGGTGAGGTCTCATCGGGTTGGACTCTTTAAGACTCATTGCAAATTCTAACAAACGTGCTGGACACTTCAGAGTGCCCAGAGACACACGGAGACAAGCAAGACCTCACCTCTCACAGGCAACACCATCTAATTTGAACGCTACCCCGAAAATAAAAAGATAACGAAAGCTAATGTTTGTTCTCGTTCTCCCCCAATTTTTTTTTTTTGTAGATGCTTTTCTAAGTTTTCGTAGACGCGGAGATCAACACAATATCACTGACATCATCAAGGGTGCTGACACAAATGTGCAATCAGTTGCCCAGAAGAGAGAAAGAAAATAACGCAGCACTGCGAGGAGGGTCAGCCTGAGTGCATTGTCACATTTGTGGGCCATTAATCACACGCGGCCTGGAGACGCTCTTTGTTCTTGTCCAGCCTGATGATGACATCTGTGATCATCAACCAAGCGATGACAACTGATGATCAGGAGCACGTAAGGGGTTTTTTCAAACTCTGAGTAAGCAGCAGCCCCATCTCCTAGAGGCTAAGCCCTTCCTTGAATGACTGCTGCTTTAAATATCGTATTGCTTATTTTACGCACATTTATATCTATTTCCACAATTGAATTATAAGCTCCTTAAAGACAAGAGACTGTGGATTGCACGTTTATTGTGTCTTCGAGGATTCTCAGGCAGTTCTGATAACATTAAAGCTAAAATTTTCTGTATGTCAAAAGCAAACAACACCATAAATACAATGTAAGGGCAAACGACAAAACGCTGAATTTATTGGCAACATATCCCATCTGTTACATAATTTTCAAACTTCTTATATTCTATTAGAAAACATTCATTCCCCTTCCTCAAATAGGCAGAGACCAAAAGGGGAAATTCATAAAAATACACAGATGGTCAATGAACACTTGAAAATGTAATTAGCCCTAAAAGTTATTTAAAAAGATGCAAATTTAAGCAACAATAGAATGCTTTCTTTGCTTATTAAATTAATTTTTAAATAGTTTAAATGATTATACTTTGTGTAAAGAATTTGGGGGGAAATGGGTGCTAGCCTACATTTCTGGGAGAAGCGTACTTGCGGTATTGCTAAAAAAGGGAAATTGGAGGGGCCCCTGGGTGGCTCAGGGGGTTGAGCGTCCAACTCTTGATTTCTGCTCAGGTCATGATCTCATGGTTTGTGAGATGGAACCCCTCGTCAGACTCTGCACTGATGACATAGATCGTGCTTGGGATTATCTCTCTCCTCTCTCTCTGCCCCTCCCTCACTCAGCTTTCTCAAATTAAATAAATAAACTTAAAAAAAGCAAAATTGGAAATAGCGGGAGTGTGCAAGAGGAAGAAATTCAGTGGATTATAGTATATACGTAGAATGGAACACAGTAAAACCGTTCAAATATTGTTATAGAAAAATATTTAATGACATGGAAAATGGTCATGGAATGTTGTAAACATCGAGCCATTGTAGAAAAAATACAAAAATCTACAAAACTATCATATACTGTTTTGTGATAAAAAGGCAAATATTTACCATGAAAACAGTTCATTCCGTGTGTGGATCTTCGGTAAATTCTTTCTTTTGGAAACAGAAAATAACGGAATCCCCTCTTCCAATGTTCTTATATTATTTGGGAGTGACCCTTCTTACACGAGGCAAAGATTGCTTCAGGCCATTTGTGTCAGGCAGATAAAATATGTCACCTAACAGGGGCCCCTGGGCGGCTCAGTTGGTTGAGTGTCTGACTTCAACTCAGGTCATGATCTCACAGTTGGTGAGTTCAAGCCCCGCATTGGGCTGTGCACTGTCAGTGTGGGGCTTGCTTCGGCTCCTCTGTCTCCCTCTCTCTCAGCCCCTCCCCTGCTCACGCTGTCTCTCTCAAAAATGAATAAACATTCGGGGGGCCTGGGTGGCTCAGTCCGTTAAGCGTCCAACTTCGTCTCAGGTCATGATCTTGCGGTTCGTGAGTTCGAGCCCCGCGTCGGGTTCTGTGTTGACAGCTCAGAGCCCAGAGCCTGCTTTGGATTCTGTGTCTCCCTCTCTCTCTGCCCCTTCTCCTGCTTGCGCTCTCTCAATCTCTCTCTCTCTCAAAAATAAACATTAAAAAAAAATGAATAAACATTTAAATATATATATTAATTTAAATTAATTATAGAATTTGAATTATTATATATTATATATTGTATATTATGTATTATGTAATTTAAATTAAATTAAATATATAAATTATAATTAATTTAAATTAAATATATATGCACACACACACACACACACACACACACACATATATATATATATCAACTAACAGAAGATCATAATATGCATTGAACCTGGAGGTCAAGTTCTCAGTTATAGCTATGTGGCACTAATAAAAAGCAGCCATTAGAGCCTGAAGGTGCAGGCTTGGATTTAGTTAGAGGGTGTTGAGTCAGTGTCCTAGGAGGGAGATGGGACGATGTGCACAGCAGGGCTGGGACGGGCTGGCTGGCTGCTGGGGCAGTGGTAGGGAGGGGACAGAACGGATGCTCCCCACTACTCTACTGGAGAAGGACAAGCTCTGAAGACCTCAGGAAGACCCGCCACCTCTGGTCCCAGAGCAGCCTCCAGCAGATCCTGTCTTGTTCTACACAAGCCACGTTAGAAGGACGTGTCCTCAGGCAGCCCGGCTGTCACTCACAAGAGGTGGTTCTGTGTTTGCAAATCAGGAGTTCAGACGGCATTACTGTGTGAGCAGCAGGGTCCAGAATGTACTGAGTCCACGTGGTGGGCGCTCCCTTGGGGAAGCTGTCCCAGGATATCCGGGAGTGCAGAAAGTACCTTCCATGTTCATTTAGATTCCCACTGGTCCCGAGCCTGCGAGCGTGACTGCATTTAAATGCATTTCTGAGGGACGTCTGGGTGGCTCAGTCGGTTAAGGTCTGACAGGATCTCAAGTTCGTGAGTTCGAGTCCCCGCATCGGGTGAGCAGGAACCCTGCTTCGGGTGAGCCCCGCCTCCACCCTCTCTCTGCCCCTCACTGACTTGCACCCTCTGTCTCAAAAAATAAAACTAAAAAAAAAAAAATAAGTAAATTAAATAAATGGATTTCTGAAGCATTGGCATGTGATGTGATCTATCCCCTCCTAATAGGAAAGATCTGCTTTTCTCCCCGCCCAAAGCTCCCTTACCCCACCGTACCTTAAATTCAACTTCGACTCTAACACTTAGGACATTTCTCCAGAGTCTGCAGAGTCAGTCGCCACAGGAGAACCTGCTCAGACGTTCTGCCCGATTAACCGCCTATCTAACCTAAGTGATGGTGCAGTTCGTCTGCATGGCTAAACCGGACGGCGTGTGTGGAAACCGCATAGACAGACGTCGGTCCTCAAAGTCCAGCTAGGTGGTGTCTTAGTCCAGGCAGGCCACTCCAACAGATTATCTGAGACTCGGTGGCTTGTAAATAACAGAGTCTGATTTCTCACACATCGGGAGGCTGGAAGTCCACGCTCCGGGGGACTGCAGTCAGTGCCAGCCCGCTTTCTGGTTCATAGACGGCATCTTCTATCTATAACCTCACAGAGTGGAAGGGGCAAAGGGGCTCTCCGAGGTCTCTTTCACAAGGGCACCAATTCCATTCACGAGGGCTCCATGCTAGTGACTTAATCCGCCCCCCCCCCCCCGCCAATGGCCCCACTGCCTTTGTAGGGATTTAAACGTATTGAGGCCAAACATTCAGGCCACAGCAGGCAGTATCCACCACAGCTCAGAATCTGAAAATAAGCTGGACAAAAAAATCCCTAGGAGCAAATGGCCAAACATAAAATACAGCTTCATCCTCTTATATGAGGTGTGATGCTTTTCCTGGTGATGAAAAATTTAAAGTAAAATCTGCCTTCCTTAGTACTGCTGGGCACACAGAAGTATAAAAGGCTTAGGGTCCGAAGGGACCCGAGCGATGATTTTTCACCACTTCTCTCCGAAAGTTAGCATCCTCTTTCTGATCTTCCTAGTGCCACAATGCAGCCTGTCACCATGCAGCCCCACCGGCGTCATGCTCACTCCCTTTTAAGGTGGCCAATCCACGGGGCAGCCCTGATGGTTACAAAGGGCGTCCTTTCACTGAATGAAAGCCTGCCTTTCCGAACCTCACCCTCTACTTCTAGGTCAGCCTTCACGGAAGACCAAAAGGTACAAAATCTATGCTACTAATTATAACGATGTGGGTTTTAAAATTTTTTTTTAATGTTTATTTATTTTGAGAGAGAGAGAGAGAGAGAAGGAGCAGGGGGAGGGGAAGAGAGAGAGGGAGACACAATCCAAAGCAGGCTCCAGGCTCCGAGCTGTCAGCACAGAGCCCGACGTGGGGCTTGAACTCAGGAGCCATGAGATCATGACCCGAGCTGAAGTCAGAGGCTTAACCGACTGAGCCACCCAGGCGCCCCATAACGATGTGGTTTTAAAGATAGAAAAACACTAAGGAAACACAGTAGCGATCAAGCGATGGATGAATCCTCACCGGACTCACGCACTGTGGAGAGAAATGTGAGAAAAAATGGGAAGAAGCCATGAGAACGAGGCGGTGACTGTAGGATTTAAAACCTCAACCACGCTCTAAGCGAGTCATAGAGCTAATTCACAGCAGCCATCCCTCAAGATGTGAAGGCCCCTCAAAAACGAATTTGTACAAATGCTGTTTCCAGATTTGGCCTCTCGAACAATAGAAACGTTATGGCTTATGAATGTTAACATGATCCATGAACTATTAAAGGGAGGTAGGTATGTGCCCGCGTCACATTACTGCCCCCCCACTTCTTTCTAAAAACAAATGTGGATACACAGATTACCTGCCCACGTGATACTTCTTATAGGCACAGAGGAAAACCCAAACCATACAGAAAGCTGCATTCCTGTCCCCAAAAAGAGCCAGCCATCGTCATTTGGTTCTTTCTTCCTCTATGAGCTTCCGGTGGCTTTTGATCTAAAGGTCAATGAGATTGTTTCTGTATTTCTGGCTCGCCTTCAAAACAAAACTACTTAAGGGCCAAGTAACCTCTGGCAACGAACTGTATCTCTTTATTTCTAGGACTTGTGGCTCAGCATCCTGAAAGGGGTCACGACAGGGAAGGAAACAAACAAGGGTAAACCCCAGTTCCCCTTCGTCTGTGTCTTCAAGATCCTGACTTCTTTACTGAAAGGAAAAGGCTCAGAAGTTTTTCTGAGTTTCAACTCGTCAGAGCGGCACTCACATTTTTGTTAGAACCCATGGAAACCATAAATGAATTTCTTCTAATCCAATATTTTGTGGTAAAATCATTTATCCAGCCTCAGCAGGGGCACAAAGCCTTCGGGGCTGGAAAGTTGTTTACTATTAACTTGGGGATGCCATTATTAAATTTGCCAACTTGGCAGCTTAGCGTTTGTATGTAAATAGCCCCTCGATTACATTTTTCTTTGCTTTTTCCCCTTTGGCAACTTTGTAAGCTCTTTAAGGACACAAGGCCTGGCTGTAAGACATCTGTGTGCCCAGGGCAAGCACAGGGCTTCCCGCAGAGTGGACCGTCAATAAATATTTGTCTCGGGAGCAAATTCTTGAGGAAGGGAGAATTTACACAATGGACGCTATTTGGGGGTCCAAATTGCAAATACGACGGACTCTTGAACAACGCGGGATTGAACGGCCGAGGTCCACTTGTATGCAGATATTTTTCCCATCAGTACAGTACAGTACCATAAGTATATTTGCTCTTCCTTATGATTTTCCTAACAACACTTTCTTTCCTCTGGTTTGCTTTATTGTAAGAATTCAGGGTGGGGGGGGTGGGGTGCCTGGGTGGCTCAGTTGGTTAAACATCCGACTTTGGCTCAGGTCATGATCTCACGGTTCACGTGGTTGAGCCTTGTGTCAGGCTCTGTGCTGACAGCTCAGAGCCTGGAGCCTGGCTTCAGATTCTGTGTCTCCCTCTCTCTCTGTCCCTCCTCTGCTCGCGCTCTCTCTCTCTCTCTCTGTCTCTCTCTCAAAAATAAGTAAACATTAAAAAAAAAGAACACAGGATGTAATACTTGTAACATACAAAATATGTGTTAATCGACTGTGTATGTTACATGTGGATTTTCAACCCTGCTAGAGGTTAGGACCCTAGCTCCCTGTATAACAACACAGGCTCAACTGTCCTGTTAAACGAAATGTGTACTTGCAAATTCTCCCTCGGCGAAGAAACACATACAGGGATATGGTGCAGCCAAGATGCACAACTCCTAAGGATCTCATTCTCCTAGATGATAAATTGTTTGGCCTTCATTAAAAAAGCAAACAAACAAAAACCCCAAAGATGTTACTGGGATTAAAATGGGAGAAGATGCGGGGTACCTGGGTGGCTCAGTCGGTTAAGCGTCCGACTTCAGCTCAGGTCATGATCTCACGGTTCGTGGGTTCGAGTCCCGCATCGGGCTCTGTGCTGACAGCTCGGAGCCTGGAGCCTGCTTCAGATCCTGTGTCTCCCTCTCTCTCTGCCCCTCCCCCACTCACACTCTGTCTCTCTCTCTCTCTCCTTCAGAAATAAATAAACATTTAAAAAATAAATAAAAATAAAAATGTGCAAGGATTTAAAAATAAATAAATATAGGGGCGCCTGGGTGGCGCAGTCGGTTAAGCGTCCGACTTCAGCCAGGTCACGATCTCGCCGTCCGGGAGTTCGAGCCCCGCGTCAGGCTCTGGGCTGATGGCTCGGAGCCTGGAGCCTGTTTCCGATTCTGTGTCTCCCTCTCTCTCTGCCCCTCCCCCGTTCATGCTCTGTCTCTCTCTGTCCCAAAAATAAATAAACGTTGTAAAAATAAATAAATATAAATAAATAAATAAATAAATAAATAAGTGGGAGAAGATGCAAATGTTCCTATCTTTCCGTAGAGAAGTCACTGCCACTCTAACATCCATACGCTCAAATGGCTGAATCCACGTTCTCATGTAATGAAATATCAAAGCAAATGTACGTTTGAAAAGGAAAGGCCCATGGCTTAATTGGTAGAAAAGATGAGCCCTGAAAATCCAGAAATCATTGATCTTTGAGGACAGTATCTTCACGGGGCAGCCATTGCCGATGTCTGAAAATGCACACAGGCAGGAAACGCTTAAGTGACCAAGATCTTTATGCCATTTACCCTGGAGACATGATTTAAGCCAACCCCTTTTAATGTCAGAACATAAAGAGGTAAGGGAATCACTACCAGAAAGAATCAATGGAGGACAGTGTCTCCACGTAAGTACAAACAGGAGACACATGTTTGGGAAGAAAGAATCGCAAACTGCAGGGAGATTCGCTCAGCAGATCGCGGAGACGGATTGAAACAGAACACGACAGATTCACTTCAGGGAGGATCGGCAGCATGGACAAGCTCACACGGATAAATATTCACATCTTACGCAAATGAAATAAACATCCCAGGGCTTGAGCATGCTTCTTAAAAACATCATGGATACAGACACCTCATCCAAACAAAGAAAACTGGAAGAAATTATAACATGGGGGAGGGGGGGAAGATGAAGTCATGTTAGTTTCTTTCCACTTTCAAAACCTAAGATTCTAAGGGCGCCTGAGTGGCTCAGTTGGTTGAGCGTCTGACTTTGGCTTAGGTCATGACCTCGCAGTTTGCAAGTTCGAGCCCCTGCGGCGGGCTCTGTGCTGACAGCTCTCGGAGCCTGAAGCCAGCATCGGATTCTGTGCCTCCCTCTCTCACTCTGCCCTTCCTCTGCTCGCTTTCTGTGTGTGTGTGTCTCTCTCTCAAAAATTAAATGCACATTGAAAAAAACTTTTGTAAAGCCTAAGATTCTAAATATAGGGCTGCTTTTGTCATGTGATCAGGTCCGAGTGGTCTCGTTCCTATCGACATTTCTTACTCTGAGTGTCCACATAAGAGATTTGTGGAAATATAAATTCGCTGACAAACATATTTCCGTTTCCAATAAGTACGTTTACTTCACCTCCCTTTGAACTTGTAAGTTGTACATATTCCGTGTGGAGTGTTTGGTAAAGGCTGGCTCACCATAGCATCCCGGCTTTATCAACTTGAGAGAATTCTTCCCTTGCTGCTTCATAGAGTGCTTTCCAGACACTCGGTCAAGTTCCTAAAGAGAAAGAGGAAAAGGTCTGGAAGTTACTATAAAACTCTTCAAAGAGATTACTCTGTCTGGTAAAACGATACCATTTCATTCAACTAGTATATCGTTTATGTTCTCTTCTCATTTAATGTCAACGATACTTGCTTCTCTATGACAGGTTAATTCTTTTTTTTTAATTTTTTGTTTAATGTTTATTATTTCTGAGAGAGAGAGAGAGGGAGAGTGTGAGAGAGGGAGGGGAGGGGCAGAGAGAGGGAGCAACAGAACTTGAGGCAGGCTCCAGGCTCCGAGCTGTCACCACAGAGCCTGACGTGAGGCTCAAACTTCCAAACCGTGGGATCATGACCTGAGCAGAAGTCAGACGCTCACCCTACTGAGCCACCGGGTGCCCCTGGGACAAGCTAATTCTTAGAGATAGGATCTCTGCTGTTCTCATTAGCAACTAAATCCCTCAGCACATCACACACACGGGAATATTTGTGTCCCTCCCCGCACCCACCCCCGAAATTCATATGTTGAAACCCTGACCCTCAAAGTTGATGGTACCAGGAGGTGAGGCCTTGGGGAGGTGCTTACAGCATGAGGGTAGAACCATCACGAATTGGATTAGTGCCTTATAAAAGAGACTCCAGAGAGCTGAGAGTCCCTTCCCCTGTGTGAGGACACAGCGAGAAGGCACTGGCTAGGAACTGGGAAGAGGGCCCTCACTCTACCAGGCTGACACCCTGATCTTGGACTTCCAGCTTCCAGAACTGTGAGACATCGATTTCCATTGTTTATAAACTACTCAGTCTGTGGTATGTTCCTTTCATTTTTCGGGTTTTTTTTTTTTAACATTTTATTTTATGTTTTGAGAGACGGAGAGAAACAGAGTGTGAGCAGGAAAGGGGCAGAGAGAGCGGGAGACACAGAATCCGAAGCAGGCGCCAGAATCCGAAGCAGCTGTCGGCACAGAGCCCAACGCAGGGCTCGAACTCAAAAACTGAGAGATCATGACCTGATCCAAAGTCGGACGCACAACTGACTGAGCCACCCAAGCGCCCCTGTGGTATTTTCTTATAGCAGCCCAAACAGACTAAGAGAGTGAGTGCTCACCAATATTGTTTTATTCTATTTGATGACTGAGGTCATTCCCATTTCACAAATGAATGGGGGGGACGAGATTAAGAATTTGCATGCACAGGACAGAGAGGAGGGTGGACGAGGGAAATACTTTTCTGAATTAACCCAAAGCATAAGAAAGAAGGAAGGTTAAAGGAGATGTGTACACAGAAATAAGAAAGGCTGAAAAAGGCAAAATTGGCCAAAAGCTGCAAGGGACAAAGACAGGAACATTGGAGCCCTCCCAGACCCGCACCTGTCCATCCCCTGCCGAAACTCCCCAATGCTTCTCCATTGCTTAACCTCTTAGTAGAACAGAAGCCCCTCTTCATGACCTGGCCCAGCTAGGGTCTCCCGTGCCCACAATCACAATGCCCTCCTATACTGTGTGGAAATGCTCTCATGGGCTCTCTCTTTTGTCCTTCTGCCTGGAAAGTCCCCTCACCAGGTTCCCCGCGCCCCCCCCCCTTTGCCACTTGGCAAGCTCGTATATTTCTTCCATCTCTCCACTCAGACGTGGATGTTCCGTGAACTCTCACGGATCCCCGGGGCAACCTCAGGGTCTCTTTCTGAGGTCTGATTCAAGTTTTGTAGGGTCTGGAGTTGATACAGTATGGGAGGAAAGCATACAAATTGAAAGAGAGAATTAGGTGTGTGCGTAAGTTCATTTAGAATGAGAAGAACATTCGCGGCAAAGTATAGATCTACAACACCTGACAAATACCACAAATATTACAATTCTTACAAATACTAGAGAGTTTGTAGCCTCCGTGATAGTTTTCTTCCCTCTACTATTTACCTGCGTACTCTTCATCACTTCTTCATGAGGCTTTTTTAGATCTTCCGTTTCTTATACAGAGAAAAGAAGAATCCATTCTCTTGCCTCTAACACAGTTGATGGGAACTTGGTGTATATTACAGGTTGTTTGAAAACATTTCTTTCAGCTTCACAGCTCAATATTAGAAACGTCGTATACAATTTTAAGATCGCTGTCAAATCTAGGGAGACCTCGGTCAAGTGTTTCCATAACCAAACTCTCCCCTTACAACGTCCCAGACGTGTCTGATGACCCGAAGAACATCCCACAGACCAGTTGCTGGCTCCGTACGTTTAAATCATATTTCTCCATTCCACCCATAGCCCTGGCGCCAGGAGTGAGGAGACATGTTTAAATTGTGATATAACCCCTGATCGTGAAGCCTGACGACACAGCCTGTTGAGTCACAACAGTGAATGACCAAAGTATTTCTGGAAGCCATTTCTCCATGAGGAGGGCTAACGGCAACTTAATGATAAGCCACCTAAAAATCCCTCACTAGACCCAAGCAAAATACATCCCAAACTCAATGTTCCTTTTATAAAAGTTATAAAAGTTCCCTTGGCTGCTTCCATGCCACCTAATACAAAGAAGAATATGACAAGGAGAATATCAGTGTAGAAGAAATGAAGATAAGTATGCTTCTGGTCCTGTCGCTGGCATCGTGTGGTGCGGTCATTTTACAATTATAATCAGTTACTTGTCCATCTGCTTTCTTACTGAGTTGTGACTCCCACGGGAATCGTATCTGTTCACATTGGTATCTCTAGTGTCTGCAACACCTGGGGCATCATAATTAATCAATAAGTTGTTGAAGAAACAAGTGAATGAATGAACGAATGAATGAACGAACGAATGAATGAATGAACGAACAAACGAATGGGTACATTTCCTACTGAAGGATAAGGAGTTGGTAAAGGTGTGGGATCAGAGAAGCTCCCTGATGCCACCAGGGGGTGCTGTTGGGTGCTGTTCGATGGTAAGTAGGTTGGGTGGGGTAGGGAGGTGGGTAGGGAGACTATGTGATTAGCAGGGTTTTGTTTTTTTTTTTAAAGATACCTGAAATCAGGTTTTTGTAGCTCAGAAGATACAAGAAAGGCAAGATGGGCCTTGTACAATCAAGCACAGTGAGTCAAGAAATAGCAGTTGAAAAAGAAAAGCCATCCCTGCTTTGGAGAATCACCGAATTGGCAAACCACCTCCATTTCCAACTTTTCTATGACCTGAGCCTTTGATGACAGCTAACATTGGGAGTATTCTGGAAACTCCACGCCCAGGTCTGCTCCTTATATTTATAGAGCTTTTAGCACAAAGGCATTTTCATCAAAGCACTTTAAGAGCTGGGCACACCCTGTCACACACATGAGCTCCATGAAAGGAATCGTAGCTTCACAGCAGCCCCAAGGCCTGAGCTGGCAAGCAGGAATGCTTTGGAATACACTCCCTGGCCACAGGCGAGCAGCCCAGTTTGAAACCGGTGGGGAGAACGACGTCAGGTGGGGCCAAACAAATCCCTGCTGAGGGGCCCTGACCTGCATTTCTGGAAGGAAACCCAGACCTGATGCCCACGGACCGAGTGCACCAGGCACTTCAGCAGGTTCTTCAGACACTTCGTCTCATTTCATTCCAACAGTATCCACGTGGTGCAAATGGAGAAACTGAGGTCAAGAGAAGCAAAATAACTGGCCTGCAGGCAATAACCAGAAAGATCCAAAGCCCCGATTCCAACTTAAACCCATCTATCTCAACAGCCAGGTACGTTTTTTTGAGGTTGTCCTAAGACACGATCTAAATGTATGAGTAGAGATGAAAAATTTAAGGTCAAATGGGCCCACCATGCTTCTGGGGCAACTTGGGTTTATTTGATTTTGAGAACACTATGACAGCCTCAGCCTATAATTCGAAGAGGCCCAGAAGAAGAGGACCCTTAAAACCCATGTGTTACTTACTACTTCTGAAGTCCCCATGAGTCCTGTCATAGCACCCATGGCAAGAAGGGCTACGATTGCCTTGCTGCCATTTGCCCTGACCTGAGACCCCCACGGAGAAGCCAAGGCAAGTCACTTCCAATAGGCCAGCCCAAGAGTATAGTACTTACTCCCCTATTTACAAATGTCTGGAACACAGAAAGCCTTATGTGGATCTGGTGACTGGGAAAGTCATTATACCTCCTTTCATGGTCTCTTTATCTGGACAGCAGAACTTCCATCATGCCCCGATGGGCATTCTCCAATATCATTTAGAGTCCCCAAGAAAATTCAATTTTTCATGGGGACCTCAGAC
Organism: Lynx rufus; assembly: GCF_022079265.1. Taxonomy (NCBI): domain Eukaryota; kingdom Metazoa; phylum Chordata; class Mammalia; order Carnivora; family Felidae; genus Lynx; species Lynx rufus. The sequence continues at coordinate 26,582,449 of NW_025814889.1, read as the reverse complement.
ATTTTTCTCTAACAAAGTCTGTTGAAACCTCCTCCTCTTGGAAAGAGTACTGATTTAAGTTCCAGTTTTGCCTACTAGCTGTGTGAGCTGAGCAAGTTTCTTAAGTTCCTCATCTGTAAGGTGGAGGGACGCATTATTACGACATTAAAGTCGGACACTTAATCGACTGAGCCCCCCAGGTGCCCCAGGGAAGTGATGACTTTAAATGTTCGTTACCTTGGTTTCTGTAATTTAATGGTAAGTTTATATTATTTCATTCTTCCAGCTTTAGTGACATAGAATAATGTGTAAGTTTAAGATGTGTGACATGTTGATTTGACTCACATGTACATGGCAGAATGTTTACTGCAGTAAGCTTCATGAACATGTCCACCATCTCTCACGGTTACCATTTTGTTGTTGTTTGGGTGGGAATATTTAAGATTGGTTCCCTTAGCAATTCTGAGTATGCAGTACAAGATCGTTTATTATAGTCACCATGCTAGGTGCAACCGATTCTCAGAACTTACTCCTCTTATGACTGGAATTTTGTACACTTTGACCAACATCCTATCTTCCCCATACCCCAGCCTCTGCAACCACCATTCTACTCTGTTTCTATGAGTTCGATGTTTTTAGATTCTGCATATAAATGAGATCATGCAGTACTTGTCTTTCTCTATCTGACTTAGCATAACGCCATCAAGGTCCATCCATGCGGTCACAAAAGGCAGAATTTCCTTGTTTTTCATAGCTGAATAATATTCCACCATATATACGGACATTATTTAATTTTTAACCATGGCTATACTTAACAACCACCTTGCAAAGTTCCTGGGACTTTAAGAATCAGCTCTCGTCATTTCAAAATTTGGCTCTGGCTTGCCACAGAGATACTCACAGCTTTGGCTAGGATGTTGGTGGGGAGTGGGAGGGGTCCACAGGGATCGGATTTGGGAAATATTGCGAAGGTGGAGCTGAGGAGATTTGCTGAGAGACAGCATATGGGATGGGAAGGAAAGGGAGAAACCAAAGATGATTCGCGGGGTTTTACTTATCTTTCTTCCTGTCTCCCCACACAGCCGAGGGCGGTGCACCATCAGATTTCTCCAGTCTTTCATCTATGCTGTAGCCTCGTCCTTTCTAACTTCAGCTCCAGCTCTATACTCTGGGAGAATTCCTTTTGTGTGTGTGTGAGAGAGAGAGAATGAGGGAAAGGGAGAGGGAAAATGAGAATCTCAAGCAGACCCCACACCCAGCTCAGAGTCCACCACGGGGCTCAATCCCACGAATGTAAGATTCTGACTTGAGCCAAAATCAAGAATCAGAGCTTAACCCACTGAGCCACCCAGGGGCCTCTCTGGGAGAATTCCGAGACCTAAGGTGTTCAGTCGTTCTCTTTCATATAAAGGAGAGAATTTGACAAAATTCTTGCTTTCCACCAAGCCAGACTTCTAAAGCCATTATTTTCTTTGTGCAAATTAGTATCTCTGTTTTACTTACATATACAGAGAGAGGGAGAGAGAGAGGGAGAAAGAGAGAGAGAGAGAGGTGAGGGGAGAAAGAGGGAGAAAAAAGGAGCAGGGGCAGGGGAAGGGAAAGGGACAAGAAGAGGGGGAGGTGGCCTGAGAGGACAGTGGGAGTGAATGTATTCCAAGCCCTGAGTGGACCTTTCAATGTGTGCTCTATATTCTCACACATAACTTAAATCTTTTACAACAAAACATGTTAATATTTCAATAATAAAATCTAAAAAGGGGGGGAGGGCGGAAAGCCATCAATTAAAAATATATTGACTACATTCAGCTCAAAAAGAGACAGAGAAAGCTGTCTGGAGAGCAGGAGACCTGGCATGGACAAGGGTCAACAGTGGTCACTGAGAGACGTGGTCTCTCACTTCAGGACATGGAGAAGAGACACCTCCCTTCCACTCCAGAAATCTGTCAGGCTGCATGCACCCGGAGACATCTTTAGCCCTCTGTGGCTCAGAGGAGGAACCGCTCATCGATAAAGGGGAAATAAAAATAACACTCGATGCCTCACGTCACCATATTGTGACCGGGATCAGACGAGAGGACAAAAATCGAAAATGTGGAAGTCTTTTGAGAAGGACTGTATACCTGTCACCATCACTCTTTTCTTTTCTCTTCCTTTCTTTTCTTTTCTTTTTTCTTTTCTTTCCTTTCCTTTCCTTTCCCTTTCTTTTCTTTTCTTTTCTTTTCTTTTTGTTTTAAGGACAATATCAATAATCCTCTTCCACATAAAAGGGGTAGGATGCGAGGTATCCCAGGACTGGCCTGAACGGTTAAAGGCATTCGCCGTCTTCACGGAAGTCGGTACCAATGTGATCCTTCATCTTCCTGACTCAGCTGCCTTTTTGGTACCGGACAGCCCACGCTGAAAATAACAAGGGGGCGTGTCCATGGTGGACTGGGGAAAGGGAGCTGAGCTAACAGCCTGAGTCTGTAGGACATGGACCTGTGTCCTCTTTCTTTGTAAAGCCTCCTCTTTGGAACTCACTGCTCAGGGAGATGGAAGGCAGGGTGGAGGCAGGCCTGCGGACGGGGTCCTGGCCCTCTGGGCAGAGCACTTTGGTGATCGGGGGATGTGGGATGCTTCGCTGGGAGTGTCCTTCAGGCTGGGCGCTCGGACGCTGCCCAGCTGAGCAGCCACCAGCCCTCAGACGAGACATCTCGTATTGACCAACCTCGAGGGCTCCTGAGTTGATCAATAAGAGTGCTCCTTCTCTGCCTCTGGCTAAAAGCTAAAGAGACGAGCTGGTGCATATGTGATCACTCGAATTTAATTATATATCACATTGATTTTTAATTAGGACTCTGGTGAGGGCCTCCTCTATTAAAAAAATGTTCCAACTGGTAAATGGGTTTTACCTATGCCATTGGATAATTTGAAATGCAATGTTCCTTCTGACCTTTAGCCCTTTTGCCAAGGAGGAAACCTGCTAGGCAGCCCTCACCACAAGGGCGGAGACTCTGAAAGCAGCTCGCATTTCTCCAAAATTTGTATTCAAGTTCTGTAGCTCACCATGTAAGACAGGACACCGGGAGAGACAGGGGTGAGGGGCTTCTGTGGTGTTATTTATAATTAATCCCAATTAACACTGGAAAAGGTCCCACTGGCTCTGATCTCTGGTCTAATCTCTTTGAGAGGTAGGTCCAAAGACACAGTCTGGCTCTCAAATCAGATTGGCACCAAAGCTTGCCTCATCTGACCCTTTTCTTCAGGAGGAGCTAGGATGCTTTGAAGCTCCCAGCGACCCTTGGCTCAGCTTCTCAAGGCTACAAGACAAGCGCTTTGCAAGCTGGAAACATGCTATGGACTCAGGGCCAAAACTTAGTCCTTGGAAAGACCCCAATTGCTGCTTATACTGGCACGGAGAGCCTCGCCCTCCAGAACCCCTCGACTCCTCATCAAGATCCCCCTGGAGCCTGACGCAGACCCACAAGCCACCAGTCACTCATGGCAACCAGGGAGGGCAAGAAGGCTCAGATGCCAGCACCAGGCAGAAGTGTGGACCGAGGTGCACCCAGCCACACACGGTTTGTTCTGAGCCCCACAGCCAGGCGTCTGACAGATTATTATAATCACAATAACAATAGCTCTACCTAGCCCCCGGACACTGCAGCACTCTTGACATGGCTGGTCCCATTAATCCATAGGTCAGAGCTGTTGGAGGTACCTTCATTTTGCAGCCAAGAAAACCACAGCCTGGGGGGCGTAAGTGACATACCCAAGGTCACGCAGGACTTGAGCTGCAAGGCCCACAGCTCTTGTCCCCTCTGACACAGTTTGTTGCCTTGGGGGGTGTGCCGGGCCAGGAACCGCCCGTCACCTCCCGCACATCTGCCCAGAGGAGTCACAGGTGTACTGCCAGACATGGTAAAGATAGAACGGCCATCCCACGAGCCAAACGTAGTCTCACGGCCCGCCTTTCCTCCCCGTGACTCTCCCAGCATTGACTTGCACACAATTGCCGTGCCACCAAGCATCCTCTCTTGCCAACCCTCTGCCCAGAATCTCCTCCTTTCCCTTCTCCACTCATGCATTCAATCGAACACGTGTTTATTGAGCTTCTGTCACATGTCCTGCACCATGTCACAAGCTGGGGCTCTCTGAGGGGACAAAGAAGACAGACCCTCGTCCTCAGCCTGATTAGGGAGACAGCCAGGCAAACAGACTACTAGAGGCGACGTGAGAAGGGTTAAGACAGAGAAAACGAAGCCAGATCCTGAAGAATATGAGAGGGATCTTCTGAATCAGCTTTGGCACAAATGCCATCCATCCCTCACGACCATCTCCCATTTGCCACTTTCTTTCCTCCCCCTCCCCTCCCAGTGTCAGGTCGGTGTCCTGCCTCATGCAAGGCTCTTAGCATCACAGGCAGGCTTAGCTGCAGACAATGGAAACACCCTATAATTCCACATCCTTCAAAGCACACAGGGTCCTGCCACATACCCAGGAGATTAAAGGGAGACTTGAGGTGAGTGTAGTGACCACACCTCCTCCAGCTCAAATCCTAGTCTTAGAAATCCTACTCTGGACCATTAATCCCCCAATCTGGCCTGAGAACCACAATTTCTCTAAATTTTTTTTTTTTTTTTACCGTTTACTTATTTTGTGAGAGAGAGATCGAGAGGGAGTGGGCGTGAGTGGGGGAGGGGCAGAGAGCAAGGGAGACACAGAATCCGAAGCGGGCTTCAGGCTCTGAGCTGTCAGCACAGGGCCGGACGCGGGGCTGGAACTCGCGAACCACCCACAGTGAGATCATGACCTGAGCCGAAACCGGATGCTTAACCGACTGAGCCACCCAGGCGCCCCTTGAGAACCACAACTTCTAAAATGGGTTCCCCAGTATTTGGAACAAACTACTCTTCAGGGAGATGGCGAGCGAGTCCACTTCCCCAAAATCTGAGTGCCAGACAACAGGGGGTGTTGTGGTCGGCTGGGTAACGGCCGCCCAGAAAGCCCACATCCTGATCCCTGGACCATGGGCGTGCCGGCTTATCACTCTGCCGATGTGATAAAGATACGGATCCTAAAACAGAAGCGGTCTTCTGGATGATCTGGGGAGCCCTCGCTGTGAACACAAGTGTTAAAAAAGCAAGGCAGAGGGAGATTTCAGACAGAAGAGGAGAAGGTGATGTGACACAGAGGCAGAGAAGAGAGTGATGCGACCACAAGTCAAAGAATGTGGCCAGCAGCCACAAGCAGCTGGGAGTGACAAGGTACAGATTCACCCACAGGCCTTCAGGATGGAATATGGGCCACCAACACCTTGATTCGGGCTGATCTAAGATGATTTTGGACTTGTGGTTTCTGGAACTATGAGAGAATACAGTTGTGTTGTCCTTCCTTCCCTCCTTCCTTTCTTCCTTCCTTCCTTCCTTCCACCCTTCCTCCTTTTTCTTTCTTTCTTTCTTTCTTTCTTTCTTTCTTTCTTTCTTTCTTTTCTTTCTTTCTTTCTTTCTTTCTTTCTTTCTTTCTTTCCTTGTAGAAGCAGGTGGAGGGTTGGAGAGATACCACAGTCATGTATATGGGGGGTGATAGACAGGGGTGATGGTGGTGGAAGAGATGAGAATTTTTTTTTTTAATGCTTATTTGTTTATTTGGAGACAGAGAGAGAGAGAGAGAAAGAGAGAGAGAGAACTAGGTAGGGGTGGAGAGAGAGGGAAAAGAATCCGTAGCAGGCTCCACACTGTTAGCACAGAACCCAATCCGGGGCTCAAACCCACTAACCGTGAGATCATGACCTGAGCTGAAACCAAGAGTCGGAGGCCTAACAGACTGAGCCACCCGGGTGCCCCTACAGTTGTTTTAAGCCACCATGGGTGCTTGCGTGGTACAGCAGGCCTAGGACACAAACACAAAAGGCGCGATGGCAGTGATACGAGCTCATGCCGGAGGACTCTCCGGCGGCAGCTTCCCCTTGCACCCTCTTGGGAGAAGTGAGTTCCCTCTTACACTGGAGATCTGGCCTCCAGCCTCCGCACGGAACAGTTCACAGCCCTTCACAAGGCTGTGGGTTGTGGCTCACGCTTTGCTTCCTTCCTTTCTTCCCCATATTTCCTGAGGTCTTTGAAATAGAGTTTCTGAATTATTTCACTGTATTTAGAGATAGTTAACCTAGTCAGAAAAAAATAAGCATAAATCCCCTTCCCGGGACTAAAGGAAACCAAAGCTCACTGAAAGGGACCAGGCAACAGAATGTAGGAAAACATGACCTCCAGCTTTCAATGTCCCCTTTCAATGTCCCCTTTCTGCTTTCCATCCCTCCATTCCCCCTTCTCCTGGCTGGCATGTTGTCTGAGAAGGAGCTCTCCATTTCTGTGTTAGGCTTCTTTGTTGGTGGTTGTGTTTGTTGGCTTGTTGCTACAGGCTAATGAAGCAGAAGGAGACAGGAAAGAAGGCAATATTGATAAAAAGTTGGCAGGGCCTACACAATTGGTCGCAAAGATTAGAATAGAGTTAGAGGTAAGGATTTTTACACGCTTGAAACAAAGGTGATCTTAGCACAACTTCTCCTGAAGCCAGTTCCTTCATTCCTCGGGGGAGGTGATTTGGCGCTCAGGCCCGTGGTGCTAAAGAAACATGGAAAACAAATGAGCCACAAATTGAAACAGAGCACGTTACTCCTATCTGGAACATGGTATTGCTGAAACAGAGTGCTTGGCCAGGTTCTTAATGAGACACAAAACCCCGAAGTGTTATAAAAATAAGGAATAAGAGGGCAGTGAATTTAGTTAATCCCATTGATTCCCTAATTCTCCGCCCTTATTCCCGAAGCAGACATTTCAAAAGGAGATGTAAGACTGGGAATGTTTCTCAAAACCCTCACTCAGGTGGGGCACTTGCGTGCTCGGTCTCCATTTCTACAACCCTACCGCTATAAAGTGTGGACGTAAGTGAATGCGGCTCTTGGGGAAGCTTTCCAGGCACATACTTAGTAAATGAAGGTATTATGCTGCGGGAGGTGGGGACCCAGAGGCCCTGGAGGAGGAGGGTGCTGGATACAACCCCAAGGCCACCACCATTCTTTAATGCCTGCCTCCTGTGGCGCGCCCCGGGTGAGGGGTTAGGGACGGGGAAGGGGAGGGGATATCCCTGGTTATTCAACCCCACCAGGGATTGGCAGCCTAAAGCCATCAGGTTGCAACCACCCAGTGTTTTCGAGAACATTCAAAATATACATCTAGGAAGTTCAAATCTGGTGTGACAATAAGCGAGGGAGATGACATTTAGATGAAAAAAGGCTATAAAATTCGCGTCAAGAGCTTTCGGCATGCAATTTATTGTCAAGGCCGCGTGAGGTAACTTCAATAGCCTTCAATAAGTTTCTTCTACAGGAAACGCTCACTTTCTGTGTCTACTTTTCACATGAAACACCTTTACGTGTAATCTGCTTTCAAACACTGCAAATCTGCTCTCAGATACTGTTCCCGTCCTGAGCGGTGCTCCCAGCTTTCCCTCTGGTTCTGGAGTGTTTGGAGCCTGATTTCCGTATCTGGCTCCTTCTCTGACTTCTGATACCCCTCTTAGAAGTTATTTCTTTTATGGGGCGCCTGGGTGGCGCAGTCGGTTAAGCGTCCGACTTCAGCCAGGTCACGATCTCACGGTCCGTGGGTTTGAGCCCCGCGTCGGGCTCTGGGCTGATGGCTCAGAGCCTGGAGCCTGTTTCCGATTCTGTGTCTCCCTCTCTCTCTGCCCCTCCCCCGTTCATGCTCTGTCTCTCTCTGTCCCAAAAATAAATAAAAAAAAAAAAAAAAAAAAGAAGTTATTTCTTTTCTGAATACTTCAGATTTCTTATGTAACTGCAAAGGAATTGAAACTTCTTGCTCCCAAGGTCAAAAAAGCTTGCAAGGATATATAAAGTCATGTACAGAAAACACTAAGTGGTCTTAAAAGATTGGTACTCCGTGTATCGGAAGGCATTTTTTCTCTCTGTCAAGGTTTACGAGTGTTTAGCTTACTTCTATTTTAACTTATATCTTCAATGAAGACGAAAAGAAGAAAATGCCGACATCCCAGAAGAAATGGTGTATTTCTGGATGTTTACCCTGAACAGTCCCAGGCAAGAATCTGGAAAGAAAACAGCAATCGTGTAGACCTTCACAGATGTAGAAATGTGAGAGAACTCGTAAGACAACAGTAGCTATCGAAACCTGTTAAATCTTGGGGCTCCTGGGTGGCTCGGTCAGTTGAGCGACTGACTCGTGATTTCAACTCAGGTCATGATCTCATGGTTCATAAGACCGAGCCCCGAGATGGGCTCTGCACTGATCGTGTGGAGCCTGCTTGGGGGACTCTCTCCCCACCCCCACCCCTCTCCTTGCCCTTCCACACACTCTCTCTTTCAAAAGAAATAAATAAACTTTAAAAAAAAAAAACGCTGTCAAATCTTAGTGACTAATGGGACTTAGTGTTAAATGCCAGTGACTTATGATTTAGACAAACGTCAATGTCAGCAGAGACTCCTTTCTGGTCCAGGCCCGATTTGAATTCCGGAAAAAGGACTATTCTACTGCCCTTTTATTCTCTACCCTGAAGTATAGAAAGAATAAAGATTTAGATATCACTTACGTTGATGCTACCCTTGCTTGTGGATTTTCCTCTTCTCTCAAATGTCCAATCAGATCTCTGCCCACTCGTATCTTTTGTCAAGGAGACATTTAGAGAGTTATGCCTGCAACTAGCTCATTACCTCAGGGGGTAGGGAGTGTCACGGGCCATCCCCTGACCTCTCCGAGGACATATAAGATGAGCACGTTGCCAGTTATGACCCCAATGCATCATTCGAAGCAGGGTTCATAGACAACACGAAACAATAAGTAACTTTAATTTTGCAAAATTTTCCAAAAATGAGGACAAATCCGTCATTGTATGGTAAGTACTAAAGTCTTTGGGTCTATAAAGGGAATCTGGCCAAGTTTCTTTCTTTCTTTTTTTTTTTTTTTTTTCCAGAACAGCTACTTAAAACCGTAAGTTCCAGCTAAGAAACTTCTTGGGATCATTAGCACATTAATTAATAACCAGAAAGACATAGGAAGATGTATATATGATATTTTCTCTGAAGTGTAACACAATTCTCTGACTTCATAACCAAAACTTTTCAAACATGAGTACCGAAAGTAACAAAGAGAATCTGATCCCTTTCCCCACTTATGAAAAAAAAGAAAGAAAGAAAGAAAGAAAGGCTTGCCTTTCCCTTTGTTTCACTATTGAGGCTACTGACTTCTAGCCTTGGCAACAATACAAAAATGATTTTGAAGCAATGATGAAGAAACGTTCGGTAAAGTTTCTCTTTAACGAAGGGACACGAATTTCACAATGGATGCAGTTTGTATGTTTATAAATGTGACCAGTTCTCAGATACGAACAAAGTCCACCATTATAATTGCCATCAGACTACTGAGGAATTTCAAATAACTGGAATGTTTGGCGAGGCCTTACTGTCATCAGAAAGAAGTAAATCATAAGAAAACAGTTTATTTTGAGATTTTTAAAGAAAACCTATAAAATATTGTGCCTGTTCATTTCATCTCTACCTCCTACATCTAGAAACATTACAGAATGAGAAGGAATCTTCTAGGCCTTGTGGCTGTTTGAGGCATAAACACAGATTCAGGTATGTTTACTCTGCTCATACTGACTTTTCCACTCTGGATTTTTGTGGGATTATTATGGTTCATGTAATTTTATTATTTTCAACAAATTGTTAAATGTGGTCTGTTTGTATACCTCTGTAAGATTTTTCCTTTAAATAAATTGACAGCTTATAAAACAATCCTTTTGCTGGACCATGAAATACTAAGATAGTTTGGAAAATATGGTCATTACAACAATACTAAGCACAATACAGGAAAGGATAAAATGTACTATAATCCAAAAAAGCTAATCAAGATTATGGATTGAGTATACACTAAATCCCCTCCCCTCCGTTCCAATATGTAGGAATGTCTCTTGTGCCAAATGCATAGACATATTAGAAAAATGTTAAATTATTCCAAAAGAAAAAAAAAGTTGTACTGAAAAGCAAGAAAATCAAGAAATAACCATGGATGCCTAAGAAAAATACAGGCATGTTAATTTATGAACTAAACACAGGTAAAGTAAGAATTAGTGAATTTAAATTCAATGTCCCAGAACACAGAACAGAGAGATAAAAACATGGAAGTTATAAACAAAACATTTAGAAGCACCTGGGTGGCTCAGTCAGTTAAGCATCTGACTCTTGATTTCAGCTAAAGTCACATTCTCATGGTTCGTGGGATCAAGCCCCGAGTCAGGCTCTGGGTTGACGGCTCAGAGCTTGCTTGGGATCCTCTCTCTCTCTCTCTCTCTCTCTCTCTCTCTCTACCTTTCTCTCCACCCCTCCCCTACTTGTGCTCTCTGTCTCCTTCAAAATAAATAAACTTAAAAAAAAAAAAAGCAAATCATTTAAAACGCAGAGAATAGAACAAGAATTTGATTAACAGATTTCCAAAAAGAAAGGAGAACACAGAAAGAATAAAGGAGAGAAAATACACAAATTGCTAAAACTGGGGAAATCTCTGGAAAAAGAGAAAGATACAAGTCAAAATAAAAATACCCAGTAGGGATTAATAAACTTTAAATATCTCTATATCTTTATCTATATGTCATATTAAAACTGCAGAAATTTTGAGGGGAAAGAAAAGGCAATAGAAGCTATAAGAGAAAAAATTAGATTGCCCACAAAAGAACTACCAGTAACAGAGTCCTCATGAACAATTAAGGGGGAAAAAATGCCAGAAGAAAACTGAGTAATGTCTTAAAAGGACGGAGGCAAAATTGCCATGAACTTAGAATTCTATGCCTGTACTAATTTTCCTTTAAGGATGAGGACAGAATAAACGCATCGTCAGAGACACTAGGACGTAGACAACCTGAGTATATTTTCGGACGCTTCCTGGAAGAACCACTAAAGAGCAAAGAAGATGTCGCCACAAGAAGAAAAGTAAACCCGTCCTGAAGAAAGACATTGTAAGGAACAGGCGTGGGAACAAAATATGAAGAACGTGGGGGAGAACCTAATGAAATATCTTTTAATAAATCAACACAAGAGAAGTAACAGGAAGAGAAAGAAAGGGAAAGGGGAAGGAAGAGAAGAAAGGAAAGAAATGTCAGTGCCATGGAAACAAGTATGAACTAAATAAAATGTGATCACATGGCATTGAGAGGAGAGTGTGTGAAAGTAGCTGGGAGAGTGTTGCCTCCACTGCCTTGTTAAGGATGAAAGAGATGCTGGTGAATCGTAGGCTTTGAAAGAAGAATATAAATAGGAGTAGGCATATTAAAATTGTATTGCACCGGGGGCTCCTGGCTGTCTCAGTCAGTAGAGCATCTGACGCTTGAACTTAGGGTTGTGAGTTTGAGCCCCCAGTTGGGTGTGGAGCCTACTTAAAAAAATAAAATTGAATTACGCCTTATGACCACTAAAAGAATAAGAATGCAATAAATAGACTCCATACTGGTAGAAGAAAATAAAACAAATGAATGGGTTACATGGACACCCACCACCTCGTGGTGATGGTGGTCTCTGGGAAAGGGACCAGGAATGGGCAGGGCCTAGGGTTGTTGGCTGAAGAGGATTTCAATCTCATCTCCAATGTTCTATTTCGAAAGAAAGAAAGAAAGAAAGAAAGAAAGAAAGAAAGAGAAAGAAAGAAGAAAGAAAGAAGAAAGAAAGAAAGAAAGAAAGAAAGAAAAACATTGCAAGTAAATAAGAAAATATTTGAGAAGTTAATCTTTCTAGATGGTAGAAATGTAGGTTTTTATTCCATTACCCTTTATATTTTCCCAGAGTTTTTAAAAAATTTTTAACGCTTTTTTATTTATTTTTGAGAGACAGAGAGACAAAGAGACAGAGCACAAGTGGGGGAGGGGCAGAGAGAGAGGGAGACACAGAATCTGAAGCAGGCTCCAGGCTCTGAGCTGTCAGCACAGAGTCCGATGTGGGGCTTGAACCCATGAACCGTGAGATCATGACCTAAGCCGAAGTTGGATGCTTAACTGACTGAGCCACCCAGGTGCCTTTATATTTTCCCCAATTTAAAATATCCCCCATGCACACACAAAAAAAAAAAGAAAAAGAAACGAAAAACTTTTGGCCTTATTTTGACTTATCATCCAAGGAGATGTAGAGTGATGCATTCCAAAGCAATTCAAGTTCGAGCCCCTGAAGTCTGACAGATCAATTCAGTCCACACCGAGAGCAGACGTGGGGCTGTAACACACACCCCATCTCTTATATGCAGGCGAGAAAAATTCTTAATGGAAGGTAACTCCAGTGAACTTAAGGGGTCATTGCCTTTTAAATACTGGTGGGTTATAGAGCCCCATTATCTCATGCTCTGTGTTGGTTTGAGTTACTCGTCTCTGGCTTCTGTGTGCAAGGAGTGGAACAAAGATGTCAACGTAGAAACTACCATAGCCAGGGGTCAGCAGGGGGTTACCCAATTAGAGAACCCTTAAGAAACCACAGAAAAGAAAATAACTTTTCTGTCATAATAAGGACCCTTCCTACGGGAGACAGAACAATCACTTCTGTGTGTTAGTTTTCTCTTACAGCCGGTTAATCATGAAGCACAATGAGAAACACAGTAAGATTGTCTTCTGTGAATGACGGGCATTGGCGGTAGGTTGCCCATGGGATTCCTTGCTCACTAGAACAGCTGTTCGACGACACAACGCCCATGCCTGAGGAAAAAGTCACTCTAACAGGAAAGAAGACACAAAAAGCACATCAATGAATGGTCTATATTTGCATTTCCCTCGATGGATGTTTACATGAGAAACCTCAAATGAGCTTCATACTCTTAGATATCCTCTTAGAACGTAGCGAGATCGTGATTATTGGCCAAAGGAAGACCTATAAATATCCTACCCATTCTTCAATGGGAAATCCAAGCCTCACGTCTGTGAAGGCTTCCTCTTTGTTACGGACTGAGGAATGGCTCAGGGAGGAGCACGAAGTCAGGATGTCAATGGCATAATCCCTACCCAAGATGACCAAAGCCCAATTGAGGCAGTGGCAGGGGGGATAGAGAATAGGCTTTAAATCCAAGTGAGATTTTGGAGGTAGAAAGCATAGGAGTTGGTGACTGGTTAGCTATGCAGGAGCTGAGGTCACAGAAGCACTCTAGGATAATTGCAAACTTCCTTAAAATTCCATCAGTGTACATAGGAAGCAAGAAAGAAAAGAGGTAGGGGCGCCCGAGTGGCTCAGTCAGTTAAGTATCCGACTTCAGCTCAGGTCATGATCTCCCGGTTCGTGGGTTCGAACCCCGCATCGGGCTCTGTGCTGACAGCTCAGAGCCTGGAGCCTGCTTCGGATTCTGTGTCTCCCTCTCTCTCTGCCTCTCTCTCTCTCAAAAATGAATAAATGTTAAAAAAAAAAAAGAGAGAGAGAGAAAGACAGAAAGACAGAAGGAAAGAAAGAAAGAAAGAAAGAAAGAAAGAAAGAAAGAAAGAAAGAAAGAAAGAAAGAAAGAAAGAAAGAGGTACGTGGGGCATGGGCACGGCAGGAAAGATAACTGGGTGATATTCCAGACACGTTGGGGAACCTACGGGCCTCCGTGGGGTAAAGTCTAGTGAGGAAGTGGAACCATGCCACCAGAAGTGAGGGTAAATCAGGAGACAGTGATTTAGATTCACCAGTACAAGCTGGCAGCTGATTCACGAGTGTGGGTGGGATTGGGCAAGGACAGTGTGATCGGGATAAAAGAGCTGCGAGTCCTCTGGTTCAAGGGCTTCAAAGCCATGTTTCTCATGCTATGGGGGAGGGAGGGGCAGTGAGAGGGGTAAGCAGGGGAGACTCGACTCTTCATTTTAAGTATGGTAGATCAGCCCTCTCTGGTTTACACATGAGGACTTCCACTTTAGACTTCATTTGAAGAGAGGATCCTATGGCTCAAAAAACTTTTCCAAAAACCACTGCTCCAGCTCATAAATTAACTGAGGTTTGTGAAATTGCTCTGATGAAACAGGCTGGGGCATACCTGGCCCTCTGCAGTCTGAGCACTGCCCACAGAGTGGAGTCCCGGTGGTAGGAAACCCCTGGAGTCCAAGTAGGCAGGGAGGGGACATCGTCACAGGCTGGCAAAGTCCCTGCTGGGATGGGAGGAAGATGAGGCTTAGAGGAAGTCAAAGTCCTGGCCAGGAAGGCTGCAAAGTGAGGTTGGACAGGCAGGACAAGAACAGAGTCAAATGCAAGTAGCCAAGTCAATGCCGGGAAAGTCAGGAAGGGTCCAGGTGAGGACACAGCAAAGTGTGAGGCTGAGTCAGTGAGTGGTTGGAACTTTGTCTTCAAATAAAGAAAGTGTGACAGGGCAGCTAGAGCTGTTGGAGGAGGCAGGTACGGCACTTTTAAGCAACTGAGCTATGTAACATCCTTACTCCAGGTAGAACAGGTCATCAACTAGCTCGCATCATTTAAGGGACTCTGGGACAGTCCAAGAGACACAGCTTTTGCCCGCTGTCCCTAGCTGTGAAATTAAAGTGCAAATACCCGTGGGTGAGGGACTGCATTCTCTTGCGTTTAAAATTAAAGAGGCGCCTGGATGGCTCAGTTGGTTGAGCGTCAGACTCTTGGTTTCGGCTCAGGTTATGATCTCACGGTTCATGGGATTGAGCCCCATGTTGGGCTCTATGCTGACAGCTTGGAAGCCTGCTTCAGATTCTGTGTCTCCCTCTCTCCTCCCCTCCCCCCCCCCATACTCTCTCTCTGTCTCTCAAAAATGAATAAACATTTTTAAATTTTTTTTAAAAAGTGAAATTAAATTAAAATGACCGGCAATGAATCAGATGGGAAGCAGATGGGAAAACTAGAGAGGGTTCAAATCAAATCTTGTAATGAAACTGTAGAACTCATGGGATCACCCTTGACCTGAGAAAGTTCATGGGCACTATAAGTTCAAAGGAGAAGGGCAAGGGTTACTGAAAGTCAGTGGAGTAGGGATGTAGTTGGAAGGACAAATGGTTTCGGCCACAGTTTTGCACTGAACCCTGCCAATACCACCGACCATTGCTGGGACAACAGATCTCTTCTAGAGTCTGGAGCGAAATCTCCTTCTTCTACAAACTTCCCTGACTTCTTCCCTTCCTTGTTGGAAATCTCTGGGGTTAGAAAAAATGCCTTTTAGTCTGTTTGGTGTCATTACCGCCCTGCATGCCTCTATCTGCCTCCACCTCTGCACTTTGCCATCCACCCCGGCCTCTCAGTAAAGCCCTCCACCACCACCCACACACCCCGAGGCAATAAGAACTCAGTTCTGTCTGGATTAGGCTTTGAACCCATCTTTTTAAATCCCCCTCTACTCAGGATGATTTATCATCCCTCCTCTTTGTCCTTTATGGGTCCCTTTTATTAAAATCCTTGGAAGCTAGATCTTGTCATTTTTAAATCCTTTTCCCAGAAATATAGAAGGAGAAATAAACCTGAAATACAGTGCCTACCTCATCATAAAAACCACCAGACCATTCCACATTTCCAAGCTTCTAGAAAGAAATGCCGAGACCACCTTGGTCACAATCTCTTCCCTATGCTTATCAACGTTCATCCTACTCTGTCTCTCTTTCCCTTGTTTCTGTATTTTGATTTTCTGATATTGTCTGGACCCAATTCTCGTAGCCCCCAAACCATTACCTCTTTGTTTTGATATTTAAAGAGTTTGTCTCAATACTTTGTATTAAAGATCCAATATAAAAAGTAATTGCCTTGTATCATGGGAAGCCAACCATTTAAAGTGTTGTCAACCAGCGTTATTAAATGAATGTGATAATAAAGTTTAAGATGAGTCATGTAAAGCGAAATTACAAACGGGCTCAGATGAAAGAGTCAGCAAGAGCTCCAACCAAGCCTTGTAATGAGGGGATAGAACAGATGACGACATCCTAAAAACCCCATTTCTGTTTGGCTGGATACAGTTTGAAATAATGATAGGTCTATCGAAATGCGCTTAGAGTTCTCCTTTTATTTCAGCTCATGAGCCAAAGACCCTAACGTGCATCGATATTTGCCTCTGTAGATATTGAAAAGGTGAGAAAAAACATTCAAAAGTGGCCCTCGCACCCCCCCATGACACATCTCTCTCCAACACCTGTCAACAGAAGTGATGCTTGCCAGCAACTTTCCTTGTCATCAGGAAGGAGTATTTTGCTAATGAGAACATAATGATACCTGACTCTCTGAAGGAAACACTGACTGTTGGAAGGAATTCTAGAATTGGGGTCAAGAAATCTGGGTCTTAGTCCTGGCTCTGTCATAAGGAGATCTTGGTCAAATCATAAAAACCAGCCTGTGTCTCACTTTCCCCATCTGACAAAGGTAATGAAAGAAAGAAAGAAAGAAAGAAAGAAAGAAAGAAAGAAAGAAAGAAAGAAAGAAAAGAAAGAGAGAAAGAAAAGAAAGAAAGAAAGAAAGAAAAGAAAGAAAGAAGAAAGAAATGAAAGAGAGAAAGAAAAGAAAGAAAGAAAGAAAGAAAGGAAAGAAAAGAAAGAAAGAAAGAAGAAAGAAATGAAAGAAAGAGAGAAAGAAAAGAAAGAAAGAAAGAAAGAAAGAAAGAAAGGAAAGAAAAGAAAGAAAGAAAGAAGAAAGAAATGAAAGAAAGAGAGAAAGAAAAGAAAGAGAGAAAGAAAAGAAAGAAAGAAAGAGAGAAAGAAAAAGAAAGAAAGAAAGAAAGACAGAAAGAAAGAAAAGAAAGAAAGAACGAAAGAAAGAAAGAAAGAAAGAAAGAAAGAAAAGAAAAAGCAACGACTGGCCATCTATCTTATGGATTTACTGTGAGCATGCCTTGAAAAAAGTAGAAGGTGTCCCAGTTGGTGCTTAGTCTCATTATTATTTATAGCTTTCTGGACTTCTTCACCTGGACAGGTTTCCTGGAGCTTCCTCACCTCCCCCCCTAAAAGCAGGCAGTGCCGTAAATTTCATTTCATGTAGATAAAAACAATCTGGCCTGACGTGACTGAACAGGAATTAGACGTTGAGCTGATTTAGGATTCGGTGTTCTCTCCTACTCGGAACCCTGTAATTATAGCGTGCTATAAACCACAGTGTAACATATTTGCTACGAGCATTCTAGCAAATAACATAGAATTATAGGGCTGAAAGAGCCCTCAGAGATCATCAGGTCCAACCCATTCATTTTACAGATGAAGAAACTGAGGCCCGGGAAGGTTAAAAAGCTTGTCTGCGGTTTGTACAAGCATCTAATGGCACTGGATTAGGATTCAGATGCCTGATTTCCTCCTCTTGTGGTCTTTCTGGTTGTAAAGCTGCCTTTGCATAATTCAGTTGAACTGATCTGTTGAGACAAACGCTCATTCAGAGATTCCTATCACAGTCGCTGCCCACTTCTGTTATCTAACACACATCTGTCACTCAAGAGTGGCAGGAATTCCTATTTTCTTACTGGCGTGCATTACGACACTGGAGAAACATTTTCCTGGAGAGGTCTCCCTAGTGGATTGAATTGCTGATGTCTACCCACTGATATCATCTATTCCTCGGAGGCAGATACAGTGGCGCATTGATAAAGACCACAGGGTTGGGCCCAGCAAATCCTGGATATGAGCCTTGCTTCCAATTCTCTGGAGCTGGGATCTTGGGGGAGCCTTAGTCTCTTGCTGAGCACTTGTCCTCATCTGGAAAATGGCATATTTCCGAAAACACTTTGTAAATTTTCAAGTGTGGGATACATATCGGTGCTTATGGCCTTGAAAGCCCAGCCGAAAGCACAGCCCAGCCTGTGGCAAGGTGTACGAGGGACACTTGTTTAATAATTCTGATCTCACGTTGTGTGACCTGATGGCTCTGGTAGGCATCGCAGAAAACCCACAGACTTCCTTCTCCCCCGTTGGTATCTGCACAAAGGTTTCTTCTCCTTCCTCAACACTTTGAGAGTCTCTCTTTTGCTTCTAGCCACTTGGCTCTTTTTCCATCTCTGATGGGAAAAACAAAACAAAACAAAACAAAACAGAAAAACAATCCTGTGCCCTGCGATGTCCTGGCTCCGTATTTTCAGTAATCAAGACTTACGATTTTGTTAAAGGCTAACTTCAGGAGGTCGGTGCTTCCTCCTGAACGGCCGGAGCAATATACTAAGGGGATGGTGCCATATCGAACCGGGCATTACTCTTTGGCTTGTAAGTGACAGACACTTTGTTCAAATCCTCCTAAGCAAAAAAAGGCGATTTATTGAAATGGTAGCAGGACAGCTCACAGAACCGAAGATAAGACGACATAAGCAGGTGTCTGCAGGGACCTCAGGGATGGGAACTAGGGTGTCTCCCTTCCCAGGCTCCTCTGGCTTCTGTCACTGGGTTGGCCTAATTCTTTCCCACTGCAGGCAAGTTCCCCTCCACGCCACGGGTGCCCACGGCATGTCACTTTACAACCAGAGAGAAACCAACTCTGATTTGAGAAATCCTAGAGAAGCCCTCTAGGTGGCTTGGCTGAGATCTGGTGTTGAGGAACGAATGAGCTCAGGCTCTATGACACAAGGCTGGACATAGAACTCAAGTGTAACATTTTAACCCCCAAGCAAGATCATTAGCTCAAAAAACGGACTGTTTTTCTACAAGTACACAAGGTCTGCTGGGCAGTCGGAAACAATAGATGTCCACCAGCTTTTACGGGCTTGTTTTTCTCCTCTGAGCACAGAACGCTCCCCTAAAACAAAGTCTGATGATCGAAAAGGTAACTCACAAAGGAATAATAGCACGTATTTACAATCAGAAACTTTCTGTATTAATCTTCTGTTGTATCCATAAGGCCTAGCAATCCAACAGCTGTGCCGTGCAAGCAGATTGGAGTAAGACCCTTTGGCAGAGTTAGAGCGTGTGTATCGTTTCTCTTTCTACCTTGTCTTTCCTTTGCTTACCCACATCCTCCTACACCCAGTGAATCAAACACATGTCTGAAGTTTTAGTCATAGCTCTAAGACGGCTCCTAGACTTATAACCAGAGTCCTTGCAGACAGTTACCCTTTATGCTAACAAAAGAGTTGTCTTTGACTTTCCTTCCAGATCAGAGGCTCTCAAGCTTTAACATGCATTAAGAACTGCCTGGATGATGTGCTCACATAGGGACACGCTAACCCAGTGGCTCCCAAGCTTGTCTGCACCTTAGGAATCACCTGGGACACTGTTCCAGTACCTAGGCCACACCCAAGGCCCATGAAATCCCAGTCTCTGAGGGTGGCACACAGACGCTGGGAGATTTTTGAGTCTTTCTAGGGGTTTCTCATGTTCTGATTGCACACTAGGTGCCTTGATGAGCTAAAAGTGCCTAGGCCCCACCCTCAATCGATTAAGTTACAATCTGGAAAGGGGCAAGATGAGATTATTGGACATGAACCTGAGCATTCAAAGAACAAAACAAAAATTCCCCAGGCGGTTAGTCTTAGTTCACCCCCCAGAGAGCCTAGTTAAGAAGGTTGGGGGGGGGCGCCTGGGTGGCGCAGTCGGTTAAGCGTCCGACTTCAGCCAGGTCACGATCTCGCGGTCCGGGAGTTCGAGCCCCGCGTCGGGCTCTGGGCTGATGGCTCAGAGCCTGGAGCCTGTTTCCGATTCTGTGTCTCCCTCTCTCTCTGCCCCTCCCCCGTTCATGCTCTGTCTCTCTCTGTCCCAAAAATAAATTAAAAAAAAAAAAAAAAAAAAAAAGAAGGTTGGGGGTGGGGCACAGGTAACTGCTTTAGAGCCAGCGTCTCCACCCCAATGACTCGGACTCGGGGATCTGCACTCACTCTGGGAAACGCTTCACTTACACCGTGGCCCTTCAAAGTGTGGTCTAGGAACCAACAGCGCCAGGGCTTTGTTAGAAATCTCTTCGTGTTCTCCAAACCCATGGGGTCTGGCAGAAAGGCAGAAAGAAGCCCAGGCCTCATCTCCCCCCCCAAATGCTGAGTTAGAATCTGCATTTTAGCAACATCTGGGGGATTCGCATGCAGATTAAATTTGTTTTGTTTCAGGAACTGTTCCTTTTCAGGCAACCTTATTTCTTTTTTTTTTTTTTTTTTTTTGCCTTTGGGGAGGAGCAGCTCTTGAAGATGCCTCCGTGGTTGGTCGTGCCCATTCAGTGGCCCCCAGTGGTGGGAGCTGCAGACCAGTCCTCAGCGGCAGGCTGAGGGCTCCCGTCCTCAGTAGGGAACCCGCTGAAGAGGCACCGAGGGCACCCACACGCCTTCAGACCCAAGCGGGACTTCGGGCTGAGTGGCAAAGAACTCAGGAGCCAGAGCAGGCCACTCGCCCTGGAATTCTTCGTGGCCGCGGCCTCCCCTGAATCCACCTCATGAAGGCCACTGGGTGAGCTCCCTTCTTGGGATCTTACACAGGATTCATCAAGTTGCTCTGAAAGCAGAAGGGCCCGGTGATGCCTAAGAGGCCCGAGCGGTTAGGAAATATGCAGAAAGGCAGAGGAAAACATAGACCATTTTTCAAAACGTTTTCATTTCTCCTTAAAGCTCTGACACACTTGAATTATACTTGTGGCAAGAACTACTCTCAAACCCCACGCGTTGGGCCAGAGACCCTTGTGGTGTTAGCGAATGACTCTCCCCCATCACGTAGCACACGACCTACGCTTGTGAGTTCATCAACCAGCAGGTTAGATTTAAATATCTCTTGTGTGGAAGTATTTATTAACACCGATGGCACCTTTGAATCATCTGGAGCTTTAAAAAATACTGAAGTCTGGGGCACTTGGGTAGCTCAGTTGGTTAAGTGCCAAACTCTCGATTTCAGCTCAGGTCATGATCTCACCGTTTGCGAGATGGACCCCCACGCTGGGCTTTGTGCTGAGTGTGGAACCTGCTTGGGATTCTCTTTCTCTCTCCCTCTGCCCCTCCCCTATCAGCATACATGTGTTTTCAATCTCTCTCTCTCTCTCTCTCTCTCAAAATAAATAAACTTAATAAAAAAATAAAATAAAAATACTGAAGCCTGGATCCCACCATGACAAGGTTTCATCTAATTGGCTGGAGGTATGGCCAGGTGCACCTGCATTTTTTAAAGCAGCCAAGGTGCAGAACCACTTTTAGGTCTCTGCTCTGATCCAACTGACGATTATTCAGTTCTCCTTTCAGTTAGGCTTAAAGATTTTGGTATCAGGGTTTACAGCATTGCCCCTTTAGATTGCACTAGAAAATTCTCTATCAGTCGCAATAAGTCTGCATCGTGGTTTGGACTTCTCTAAATCTGAAACGATAAGGCAACCGGAGATGAAAGGGGGAAAAAGAAAGGCTCAACCAACGTTTTGTTGTTGTTGTTCGCCTATCGTTTTTCTTTCATTTCTAACATTCTTTTACAGATTATCTCCCCATCTCATTAGATACACAAGTGAAAGTCATCCGCAGTAAAACATAAAAGGCCATAACTACAAAAATGTATGGGGATTTTTTTTAAGGTTTTTAAAAAAAATTTTTTTAATGTTTATTTATTTTTGAGACAGAGAGAGACAGAGCATGAACAGGGCAGGGGCAGAGAGAGAGGGAGACGCAGAATCTGAAACAGGCTCCAGGCTCCGAGCTGTCAGCACAGAGCCCGACGTGGGGCTCGAACTCACGGACCGTGAGATCGTGACCTGAGCCAAAGTGGGACGCTTAACCGACTGAGCCACCCAGGCGCCCCATGGGGATTTTTAATAATACGTTCCAAAGTTCACATTCAGTCCCCTGAAAAATAACATAAGGACCTAGTCATGGGACAGACTAATGAGAAACAAGAGTATCTTGTCCCCTCGGTTTGCTCTGTAATGGTGATAAGGTTCCTGAAGAAGCCACCAGAGCTGAGCAAGGGCTGAAGTCTGAAACTACACATCACAGCACAGTGTCCACCCCATAATAGGTGCTCAATGAATGCCCATTTCTTTTTCTTCAAAACCCTTGAAGGCTTATTTTGTGCCGCCTGAGACAGTCATCCCACTCAATCTGAATCACTCATTGGCGTGCCTTGCTGTGCCCTTCTAGATTTAGATTGTATATTTCTTGTGAAGAGAGAATCTGTCTTATTTAGCAACCCCACCCCTTGTGCCCAGACAAGTGCCTAAAGATCAACCCATGAAGGGAGGGGGTGGGTCATGAGAAGTGAGCTATTCCTTTGGATAACTGTCTTCCCAGGCGAGCTGACACTTTCCTTATGGAGGTACTCAGACGGAATTTTCTTAGTTTACCATCAGCCTCTGCTGAGTCATCCCCCTTAAGCCTCTCTCCACCACCGATTCAGATCTCAGCCAGGGGAACCAGCTGTGTGAACAGCAACGGCCAGACTCCAGACATCTGAATAGGGTTTTCACATTGCCAACGGACTCAGACTCCTGCAGACCTGAGTAAATGACACATCAACCCCCTTCACACCAGGTACGGGAGGTCCAGGCTCCAGGACCACACGCTGGACTCCGAAGAGCTGCTTTATCTTTTCTTCCATTCCAGACTGAAGGAAACACAGGCTATCTTGCAGGACACCAGGAGGAACCACGGACATCTTAACCCTGGCCTCAGGACAGCTGATAGAATGAGCAGCTGAGGGCACAGACGGTGGAGGTGAGGGCAATTTTCCCTCGAAGAAAAGAAAGGACGAAGAGGGAAGTATAGAGAGAAGTGTTGAAATAAATTTCTAGGCCCAAGATGGAGCCACTCCTGTCCGGGTTGCCATATTGGCAACCCATGACTTAGCTAACCTCTGTGTCCCCGTAAATGCTCCCCTTGACCAGAAACCTAGTATATCCAGTCAGCCAATCCCCAAAAGGACGCACCAACTCTGGGCCTTCTTGCCCAGAAGGTTGACTGTATGGCTCCCACCAATCAGATATTTTCTACTTTTCTTTCTTGTTCTGTATTCTTTATCCTGTAAAAGTTTCCTGCCTTCTGACCTATTTTGACCTCCAAATAGAAACTGTCCACTTCATGAAGTGTTACAGAAAGTTTGTATCACTTAAGTTGCTTTCTTTAATCATTTTTCTAACAGAACTAACTGCATATATTTGAGATACAAATTCACATTGAAACCACTTTCCTGTTTGTTGAGATCTTCTAGAATATTCCACGTGTTTTGAAAGTCTCATTTTTTTTTCTAAATGTATCAAGTTTCTATTTAAATTCTTGTTAGCTACCATAGAGTGTAATATTACTTCCAGGAGTAGAATTTAGTGATTCATCACTTACATATAACACTCAGTGCTCATCAAAACAAGTGCCTTCCTTAATGCCCATCACCTATTCAGCCCATCCCCGCCACTTGCCTCCCTCCATCAGCCCTCAGTTTGTTCTCTATACCTAAGAGTCTTTTTGATGGTTTGCATCCATCTTTTTTTTTTCCCTGTGTTCATCTGTTTTGTTTCTTAAATTCCACACATCAGTGAAATCATATGGTATTTGTCTTTCTCTGACTTATTTCACTTAGCATAATACACTCTAGCTCTATCCACGTGGTTGCAAATGACAAGATCTCATTCTTTTTTATGGCTGAGTAATATGCCGTCATATATATACATGTGTGTGTATGAATATATATGAATATATCTATGAATATATTTATGAATATAATTATATTTATGAATATATTTATGAATATATGTATGAATATATATGTATACGTATACATCATGTATATGTATATACATATATATATGCACACACATATATGTATATATATATAACACATCATGAGGGTGACATTCATACCATGTCTCCTAACAAGAAAGCGTTACCTCTGCTCCAAAGGCTTCAGTTAAACAGATCATCCAGTTTAACCATGTCCATACTCTTGGTCCATTAGACAGTGCAGTTTATCTACTGGGTCTTTCCTTGGTATGACCAAAGGAAACTAAAGAAAGGGGAAAAAAGACAATCATGGATTCTTTAGATCAAAAGGAAACTAAGGCAACTATTTACAATTTCTCTCTCTTACTCTCTTGCAGACAACTGATCTCCCCTGGGTAATGCAATTATGTTCAGGCTTCCACTGGACCTTGTATACCACCTTTTTCTTAGAGTTTCAGGGCAGGCATAAGAGGGCAAGAGGTAAGATTTTTGCTTTTCAACTTTGGTTAAGAGAAGGCAGAAGCGTATGTATATTTAAAACAAAGAAAAAGTCATTAAAGGCAGGATCAACTCAAGGCCCAAAATGCTGGCTACTCTTGGCGGAAGACGCTGGCTGGGAGAGAGGAGAGCACACAGAGAGACGTAAGTCACAGGTACCTCTCAGGCTTGAGATACGGGCAGTGGCTTCACAGCCGTTCGCCGTGTTCCTAAAAGCAATAACAAAAACGAGCAGTAACCAAAACCACCTTCTCTCCCGTTCCACTTTTGCCTCGCATGCAGTCGGGGGGGGGGGGGGCGGTAAATCTACTCTGCAAGCTATTTGGTTCCATACTTCCTCACTGGTCCTCTTCTGTGAGTCTGAGTTAACAAGTGGACACAAGGGCCGGTTGGAGCCCTCCTTCCCCATCCAGGCCTGAATGTGTGCTGGTCCTGAGGCGGGGCTCCTGTGCTGTGGAGGCTCGCCAGACAGTGGAGAGATCGTAAAATATGGCTTTTCCACCAACTCCTCTTTACCCGTGAGTCATGCTGCTGGTGAGAGGCGGTGCTCCTCTTTCTGATGTGTATCTCCCTCGGAAACGCTTGGACTGGGGGATCCAGGCGTTCGTGGGGCTAGTTGTCATATCAGAAAACACCGCAGAAGCTTTCCCGACTAACTTGTTTGATCCACAGCATACACACACCTAGGGTCCCCATTCCCGCCGTAAAACAAACAGAACCGTGGCCTTGGCTCGCAGAGCTGGGGGGTGAATCCTGGCCTCCCCTCTTCCCAACTGTTGAGTTGTTTGCTTATTCTGTTGGCTAATACCATTTATAACATTCGTATTAGTGTCATTGTGCGGTTTAATTTCGGATTCAGTAAACTAATGAAGAATAAATAGCAACAGAGGGTTTCTTTTCTAAAAGTAAGTTGAGTGTTTTGGAAAGCTACATTCAAGCGCGTTGCTACGACAAACATTGTTGTCAAAGCAGGTGAGAAATAGACAACTAAAAAAAATGGTCGGGTAGAAAGCCGCGGAAATCCACAAGAAGTCCGCACTCTGGTTGTTTGCAAGTGTCTTCAGTTTTGCTCGAGTTTACAGAAAACAAAAGTGGAGATGAAGAATGCTGGTTTACAGAAGTCGCTTTGGCAAGAGAAAGGATAAAGAACCCAGAGGAGTGGACCCATATTGGAACTAAGGCCTCAGTCCTGCATCGCGTCAAAAGCTTGATGAATGAGCCGATGGACTTGCAGATTTTAAGTCAAAATGGCTTTAAGGTATGTATGTAGCATTTTCAATGCTTTCCTGTCTCGTAATATTATCATTATTTTTATTAACTGACCTTCCGACTGTATTGGCAGGGAAGATTCCTGCCGGGACTTAATAATAATGATGAATACCTGGGAAGGTGGAAACAACAACAAAATGCCACATTTCCATCACTGTCTCCTTCACCCTTTATTTATTACGGGTTTTAAACTAGAACTTAGAAAAGAGAAGATAGCACTTTGCCTCAATCAAGTCACACATGATACTCCTCAGACTTCCAATAAAGTTTTTAGAGTAACCTTTACTTAACTCTACAAGCTCTAAATTCACAATGCCATGACTGTATCTCACAGACAGGCGAAGAATGCAAATCAAGTTGAATTCCTGTGATGGGTCCAAACCCCACCCCAGTCTGCGTTCCAGAGGCAACTGCTATCATCCATTTGTAAGTGTCCTTTTCCATACATTTACATGTATATGTCTATAAAAACGTAGAGTCATGTCTGTAGAAAATGTACAGGAAGGCTTTATGTTTTCTGCTTTATTTTACAGAAAAGATTTCCTTTTTTAACTTTTTCTTCCCGGCTTTTTCAAGGAATAATTTACAAACATAATTGCATATAAAGTGTACAACGTGATCATTTGATATACATATATATTGTGGAATGGTTACCAACAGCAAGGTAATTAACACATCCATCATGGCACATAGTTAACTTTTTTTTTCAGCCAATTGCAAGTGTCCATACTGTATTATATAGTCACCTATATAGAGTTAGACAATAGTCAACATGCTGTATTAGATCCTCTGAACTTACGCATCTTGTAACTGAAAATGTGTGCCCTTTGACCTACATGCTCCATTTCCCCCCCTCCCCATCTCCCCTGGCAACCTCCCTTGTCTCCTTCTCTGCTTCTATGAAATCGGCTTTTTTATTTTCTTTAATTCCACATATTGGTGAGACAGTGCTGTATTTGTCTTTCCCCGTCGGGCTTATTTCGCTTCACGTAATGCCCTCAAGTTTCATCCGTGTTGTCACAAATGACAGGATGTTCTTCCTTTTAAGTGAATAATTGTGTGTGTGCGTGTGTGTGTGTGTGCGCGTGTGTGTGTGTGTGAGTGACACATTTTCTTGATCCGTTCATCTACTGATGGACATTTAGGTTGTTTCCGTGTCTTGGCCATTGGGAGTAATGCTGCCATAAACATGGGAGTGCAGGTATCTCTTTGAGATGCTGATTCTGTTTCCTTCAGATAAATACCCAGAGGTGGGATTGCTGCATCATGTGATAGTTCTATTTGTGATTTTTTTGAAGAATCATCATACTGTTTTCCACAGTGGCTGCGCCAGTTAACATTCCCACCAACAGTATATAAACGTTCCCCCCTCTCCACATCCTTGCCAACATTTGTGAGCTCTTGTCTTCTTAATAGCCCTCTACCAGGTGTGAGGTGATATCTCACATGGGGTATCGATTTGCATGGCCCTGATGATTGGTGACATTAAGCACCCTTTCTTGTACCCGTTGGCCATTTGTATGTCTTCCTTGGAAAAATGTCTACTCAGGTCACAGGCCCATTTCATAACTAGATTGTCCGAGGGTTTTTTAAGGTTGAGTCATAGGAGTTCCTTATATTTTTAAAAAAATTGTTTTAAATTTTACTTATTTATTTTAAGAAAGACACACAGCGTGAGTGAGGGAGAGGCAGAGAAAGAAGGAGACAGAGAATCCCAAGCAGGCTCCATGCTGCCAGTGCAGAGCCCGACACAAGGCTCAAACTCAAGAAACCACGAGATCACGACTTGAGCCAAAACCGAAAGTCAGATGCTTAACCGACAGAGCTACCCAGGTGCCCCTATGAGGTTCTTATATTTTTACAATGTTAAGCCCATATAAGATACATGGTTTGCAAATATTTTCCCCCATTCTGTGGATTGTCTTTTCAATTGTTTTTTCAAATTTCCTCTGCTGTGAGGAAGTTTCTAGGTTTGATATACTCCTACGTTTATTATTGCTTTTATTGCCTGTGCTTTGGTGTCTTATCTTAAGAAATCCCTGCTAAGACCAGTGTTGGGAGCTCGTAGCCTGTGTTTTCTTCTAGGGGTCTTATAGTTTCAGGTCTTGTATTTAAGCCTTTAATCTATTTCAAGTTAATTTTTATGAATGGTATACGACAGGAGTTTAGTTTCATTCTTGTGCATGTGAGTATCCAATTTTCCTAACATCATTTATTGAAGACATTGCCCTTTCCCCAATTTATATTCATGGCTCCTTTGTTCTGAATTAATCAGACATATATGTGTAGGTTTATTTCTGGGCCCTCTATTCTGTGCCATTGATCCATGTGCCTGTTTTTATGCCAGTACCATACTGTTTTGACTACTATAGTTTTTAAATATAGTTTGACATCAGAAAATATGATGGCTCTGGCTTTGTTCTTTCTCAAGATGGTTTTCGCTATTTGGAGTCTTTGTGGTTCCATCCAAATTTTATGATTTTTTTTTTTTTTGAACTTCTGTGAAAGATGCCATTGAGATTTGGGTAGAGATTGCATTGAATCTGTAAATCACTATGGGTAGCACGAACTTTTTAACAATATTAATTCCCCAATCCATTAACACAGGCTATCTTCCCATTTATTTGTGTCTTCTTCTATTTCTTCTATCAGTCTTACAGTTTCCAGTGTACAGATCTTTCACTTCCTTGCTTAGATTTATTCCTAAGTATCTTATTTTTTTAATTTTTCATCTCATTTTAGAGAGAGTGAGCACAGGAGCAGGGGAGAGGGGCAGCGGGAGGGAGAGAGAGAGAGAGAGAGAGAGAGAGAGAGAGAGAGAGAATTTTAAGCAGGCTCCACACTCAGTGCAGAGCCCAACGGGGGACTCGATCCCACGACCCTGGAGTCAAGTCCTGAGCCGAAATCAGAGTCAGATGCTCAACCAACTGAGCCACCCAAGCACCCCATTATCTTATTATTTTTGATGCTATTGAAAAGGAATTGCTTTCTTAATTTCTCTTTCAGATAGTTTGTTGTTAGTGTATAGAAATGCAACTGATTTCTGTGTTGAGTTTGTATCCTGCAACCTTACGAAATGCATTTATTAGTTCTATCAGCTTTTGTTGGAGTCTTCGGGGTTTTCTATACATAAAATAGTGTCATCTGCAAATGGCTCTCATTTTACTTCTTTCTGATTTGGCTACTTTTTTTTTGTTTTGTAAGTAATTGTTCTGGCTAGAACTTCCCGTACTATATTGAATAGTAGTGTTGAGTCTTGTCTGACTCCTGTTCTTGGAGGAAAGGCTTTTAGCTTTTCACCATTGAGTATGATGTTAGTTGCAAGCTTGTAATATATGGCCTCTATTATGTTGAGGTACATTTCTTTTATACCTAATTGGTGGCAAGTTTTTATCACGAAAGGATGTTGAATTTTGTCAAGTGCTTTTTCTGCCTCTGTTGAGACGATTATATGATTTTTCTATGTGGTGCATCGTATTTATTAATCTGCACATGTTGAACCATCTTTGCAACTCAGGGGCAAATCTCACTTGATCATGGCATATGATCCCTTTAATGTGCTCTTGAATTCCATGTCGTTAGCATTTTGTTGAGAATTTTTTAATGTATTTTCATGAGGGATACTGGCATGTAGTTTCGTTTCCTTCTAATGTCTTCGTCTGGTTTCAGTATCAGGGTACAATTGGCCTCATAAAATGAGTTTAGAAGTGTTCCTTCCTCTTCAATTTTTTGGAAGAATTTGGAAGAATTGGTACTAAATCTTTAAATGTTTGGAACAACTCACCAGTGAAGCCATCTGGGTTTGGGTTTGTTCGCTGGGAAATTTTTAACTGGTGTTCAATCTCTTTGTTTGTTATTGGTCTATTCAGATTTTCTATTGTGTCATGATTCAGTCTTGGTAAGTTGTGTGTTTCTAGGTTTGAATCTATTTATTCTAAGTTATCTGATGTTGGCTTACAATTCTCGTAGTAGTCTTGTGAGTTTTTGTATGTCTGTGAAACAAGTTGTAATGTCTCCTCTTTCGTTTATAATTTTATTTATATGAATCATCTCTCTTTTTTTTCTTAGTCTAGCTAAAGGTTTGTCAATTTGTTTACCTTTTCAAGAAACCAACTCTTAGTTTTAATGGTCTCTTCTAGTCTCTATTTCCTTCCTAGTCTCTATTTCTCTTCCTAGTCTTCCTAGTCTCTATTTCATTTATTTCTGCTTTAATCTTTATTATCCCTTCTTTCTACTAACTTTGGGTTTAGTGTGTTCTTTTTTTATTCCTTGAGGTATAAGTTTAGGTTGTTTATCTGAGATCTTTCTTTTTTCTTAGTACATACATTTACCTCTATAAACTTCCTCCTTAGAATTATTCTGCACATCCCATAAGTTTTAGTATGTTGTATTTGCATTTCATTTTCCTCAAGATATTTTTTTTTATTTCTCTTTTGATTTCTTCTTGGACTTAGTGTTTGTTCAGGAGTGTATGGTTTAATTTCCACATATTTTGAATTTTCCAGATTTCTTCCTGTTACTGATTTCTACTTTCATACTATTCTGGTCAGAAAATAGATTTGATACGATTTTAGTCTTCTTAAATTTCTAAAGATTTGCTTTGTGGCCAACATGGAATCTGCTCTGGAGAATGTTCTTTAAGTGCTTGAGAAGAATATGCTACTGTTGGATAAAATGCACTGTATATATGACTGTTAGGCTCATTTGGCTTCAAAGTGAAGTTCAAGTCCATTATTTCCTTATTGACTTTCTGTCTGTATGATCTATCCATTGTTGAAAGTAGGGTATTGATGTCCTGTACTATTATGACATTGTTGTCTATTTCTGTTTTCAGATATATTAATAATTGTTTAATCTACTTAGGAGCTTAAATCCTGGGTACATACATATTTACAATTGCTATATCCTGTCAATGAACTGACCCCTTTATTATTATATAATGACCTGCTTTGTCTCTTGTTAGAGTGTTTGACTTAAAGGCATTTTGTCTGATTTCAGTATAGCTGGTCTCTTTGGGTTTCTGTTTGCATGGAGTATTTTTCTCCACCTCTTCACTTTCAACCTAGGAATGGCCTTAAAGCTTAAGTGAGTGTCTTATTGGTAGCATATAGTTAGGTCTTCTTCTTCTTCTTCTTCTTCTTCTTCTTCTTCTTTTTTCTTTTTAATCCATTCATCCACTCTACACCTTTTAATTGGAGAACTTACATCATTCACGTTTAGTGAATGGTGGCTTACTACCACCATTTTGTTCATTGTTTTCTGATTGTTTAGTAGTTCCTTTACCACTTTCTTCCTCTCTTTCTTTGTAAACTGATGATTTTTTTGTAGTGGGATTGATTTGTTTCTCTTTATTATTTGTGTATCTCTTAAGGTTTTCGCTTTGTGATTACCATGAGGCTTTCACAATACATCTTACAACTGTCTATTTCAAGCTTATAACGACTTACCTTCAATTTCATAGAAAAGTTCTACACATTTACTTGTCTATCCTACATTTTATGTTGTTGATGCCACAATTTATATGTTTTTATATCGTGTGTCCATAAGCCAAATATTGTAACTACTGTTATTTTTAATACTTTTGTCTTTTAACATATATGCTACAGTCCAAAGTGATTTATACACCACCATTGCATATTAGAGTACTTTGAATTTTACTATATGTTTATCATGTTTACCAGCAAGTTTTATACTTTAGTATGTTTTCATGGTACTAACCAGGGTCCTTTCACTTAAGCTTAAAGAACTCCTTTTAGCATTTCTTGTAAGGTCAGTCTATTGGTGACAAATTCTCTCAGTTTTTGTTTGTCTGGAAAAGTCTTTATCCCTCCATTTCTGAAGGACAACTTTGCCATGGAAAGTATTCTGCTTGGCATTCTTTTTTTTTCTTTTAGCATTTAGCACTCTCCTCTAGACTGCAAGATTTCTGAGGAGAAAACTGCTGATCACATTATCAAGGTTCCCATATATGTGACTAGCCTTTTTTTCTCTCATTGCTTTCAAAATGCTCTCTTCTTTGATTTTTGAGATGTTCACTATACTGTGTCTCCGTGAAGATCTTTTTGGATTGAATCTGTTCAGGGATCTTTGAGCTTCATGCGCTTAGATGGCCATATCTCTGTGAGGACAGCTCAGAGCCTGGAGCCTGCTTCGGATTCTGTGTCTCCCTCTCTCTGCCCCTCCCCCACTGGCACTCTGTCTCTTTCTCTCTGTCTCAAAAGTAAACAAACATTGAAAAAAAAAAAAAAGAATGCTTTCCCTGAAACCCTCTTGCACTGTTGGTGAGAATGCAAACTGGTGCAGCCACTCTGGAAAACCGTGTGGAGGTTCCTCAAAAACTTAAAAATAGATCTACCCTATGACCCAGCAATAGCACTGCTGGGAATTTACACAAGGGACACAGGAGTGCTGATGCATAGGGGCACCTGTACCCCAATGTTTATAGCAGCACTTTCAACAATAGCCAAATTATGGAAAGAGCCTAAATGTCCATCAACTGATGAATGGATAAAGAAGATGTGGTTTATATATACAATGGAATACTACTGGGCAATGAGAAAGAATGAAATCTTGCCATTTGCAGCAATGTGGATAGAACTGGAGGCTATTATGCTAAGTGAAATGAGTCAGTCAGAGAAATACAGATATCATATATTTACACCCATATGTGGAATTTGAGAACTCAACAGAAGACCATGGGGGAATGGAAGAGGAAAAAATAGTTTCAAACAGAGAGGAAGGCAAACCATAAGAGACTCTTTTTAAATATTTTTCTTTTTTCTTTTTAATGTTCATTTATTTTTGAGAGAAACAGAGAGACAGTGCGAGCAGGGGAGGGGCAGAGAGGGAGACATAGAATCCGAAGCAGGCTCCAGGTTCTGAGCTGTCAGCACAGAGCCCAAGGTAGGGCTCGAATCCACGAACCGTGAGATCATGACCTGAGCCGAAGTCAGATGCTTAACCTACTGAGCCACCCAGACGTCCCCAAAGAGACTATTAAATACAGAGAACAAACTGAGGGTTGATAGAGGTGGCAGGGGAGAGGGGAAAATGGGTGATGGGCATTAAGGAGGGCACTTGTTGTGATGAGCACTGGGTATTGTGTGTAAGCGATGAATCATGGGAATCTACTCCCAAAGCTAGGAGAACACTGTATACACTGTATATTAGCTAACTTCACAATCAATTATATTTTAAAAAAAAGAATGCTTTCCCTGTTCTAAAAATCAGACATACTTGTCAATGTTTTCTTCTAATGCATTTACATTTCTACTTTCTTAACATTTAGATGTTTAATCTATATGGAGTTCATTTTTAAAATTCGTTTCAGTACAGATTTCATTTCATTTCATTTCATTTCATTTTTGCCAAATTGTTACATAAATTTTCTAACACAAAAGCTTATTTTGGAATATTCACTGGGATTGCATTAAATATAGAGATTTACTTTACGATGAATTAAATCTTATAACAATGAATCTTATCCATAAAACTGTATCAGTTATGCAGATGTTCTTTAAGGTGATTTGGTAAAGTTTTAAATTATTTTTTTAAAGATCTAAGATTTTGAACATTTATTGTACAATTAATTCCTAAGGATTTAATGGTTATCTCTTTCTCTCTCTTTCTGTCCCTATCTCTATCTCTATGTCTCTTGCACCCTCCCTCCTTCCACAAGCGCACACACACACACACACACACACCATTTATAGTTTTTAAACAGTTAGTGGTGGGGTACACAATAGTAATAGGCTGTTTTAAATGATGATATCATATCCTGCCATGCTGCTAAACTCCCATATTAGCTCTAACCCCTGTACTTTGATTTTCATGGATATCTAAGTAGATAATTTTATCTTCACATAATGGCATGACATTTATTCTTCAAAGTTCTTATTCTTTGTGTGTATGTGTGTATGATTTCATTGATTAGTATTGCTTCTAAAAGGTAGAATAAAAATTATGGATGGCAAGCATTCTAGAACTTTTCTTGGTTTTAGTGAGAATGACTCTAATGTGTTATTATTCCATATAATGTTTGCTGTAAATTTCTTCTTTTTTTCCACGGTGAATTTCTAATTGATATATTTTATTGGGTCAAGGCAACGATTTTTTTTTAATTTTTATATATTTTTGAGAGACAGAGTATGTGCAGGGGAGGGGCAGAGAGAGAGAGAGACACACAGAATCCGAAGCAGGCTCCAGGCTCTGAGCTGTCAGCACACAGCCCGACATGGGACTCAAACTCAGGGACCGCGAGATCATGACCTGAGCGGAAGTCAGACACTTAACTGACTGAGCCACCCAGGCGCCCCAAGGCAACATCTTTTGTAACTAATTTGATAAGGGTTTTTTTGAAAGTTCAGAAATTCTTTACAGATCATGATTATATGTTGAATATTATAAAAATTGGGTTCAATATGTAATGACAGCATTGTATGTCTTATCTTTAATCTGTTAATGTAGAGATCATATGAGTAGATTTTCTGATGTTTATGCTACTGGTATAAATTTTATTTGATCATGATGTTTTTTTTTTTTTAATTTTTTTTTCTCAAGTTTTTATTTATTTTTGGGACAGAGAGAGACAGAGCATGAACTGGGAAGGGGCAGAGAGAGAGGGAGACACAGAATCGGAAACAGGCTCCAGGCTCTGAGCCATCCGCCCAGAGCCCGACGCGGGGCTCGAACTCACGGACCGCGAGATGGTGACCTGGCTGAAGTCGGACGCTCAACCGACTGTGCCACCCAGGCGCCCCAATGATGTATTATTTTAATACACTACCAGATCTGACTTGCTAATATGTAATTTTAAAAACTGAAATCCATATTCCTAAGTGATATGGTCTCATAACATGTTAGGCTACCTTCTAATTTTTTAAAATATTTTGGAACATTTTGTAAAAGATGGCAATATGGCAATCATTTATTCTTTGAAAATTTGTAGAATTTCTCTCAAAACTAATTTGAATGTGGGGACATGCCTACTGTTTGATTTTAACCTATTTTTTATTATCTCCTCTGGTTTCTACTTCTTCTTGATCCAGTTTTGGTCATCTTTATAAATTCCTTTTTTTTTCCCTATTTTTGTCAAGGTTGCCAAATTAATTGATACAAAACCTTCCTCTCTTAGGAGGTTTACAACTTCCTCTCTCTGTGGTCACTTGCTTGCTATTATTTATGAGGACATGTCTAATTGTTTTATGCTGACAATTGCCATTTAAAAAATATTATTAGTATTTTCAAAGAAACATCTTTGAATGATTTTTTAATCGTTATTAATGACAGTTATTACCTAAGGTAAAATCAAAATGTAATTTTGATTTCATTTCTCTTTTCTCTATTAACCACTACCTTCTTTGGGTTTAGTTTGCTTTTGTTTTTTCTAACATTTTGGTTGGAGTTGTAGTTCATGTTCATCCCTCTTATTTTCAAATAAAGCACTTCAGGTAATAAATTTTCAGAACTTCTTTGATTGCATCACAGAAACCTGCTATGCAATCTCAATGTTAATATCTAAATATTTCATAATTTCTATTTACCTCCTGTTGTTTTAATTTTTTTAATGTTTATTTATTTTTGAGAGAGAGAGAAAGAGAGAGAGCATGAGTGGGGGAGGGGCAGAGAGAGAGGGACACACAGAATCTGAAGCAGGCTCCAGGCTCTAAGCTGTCAGCACAGAGCCTGACGCGGGGCTGGAACTCGTGAACCACAAGATCATGACCTGAGCTGAAGTCAGATGCTTAACCGAATGAGCCAGTCAGGTGCCCCTCATCTCCTATTTATTCCAAAATAATTACAAGTATTTTTTTCCCATTTTTAAGTGTACGGTTTTTATGGTATCTTTCTATTATTAATGTGCAATTATGTGCACTCTGTTTATTACAAAATGACCAATATGATAACATTTTGGAACTTGATGAACATATTGATTAACATATGGTTGACATTTATACATGCTCCATGTATATGTGTACAGATTGTATACTTGCATTAGAAACAACACTTTTTATGTTGTTAGTCTTTCCTTTTCCTGCATAAGTTTTGTCTACTGTAACTGCTGATTTCTGAAAAAGTTAAAAATAGTCCATTGTGACTGTGGATTTCTTTTTTTTTTTTTTTTCAACGTTTATTTATTTTTGGGACAGAGAGAGACAGAGCATGAACGGGCGAGGGGCAGAGAGAGAGGGAGACACAGAATCGGAAACAGGCTCCAGGCTCCGAGCCATCAGCCCAGAGCCTGACGTGGGGCTCGAACTCCCGGACGGCGAGATCGTGACCTGGCTG
The DNA here is from genome assembly GCF_022079265.1 of Lynx rufus. NCBI lineage: Eukaryota > Metazoa > Chordata > Mammalia > Carnivora > Felidae > Lynx > Lynx rufus. The sequence goes on along the minus strand of NW_025814889.1, from coordinate 26,546,843 downwards.
AAGTCGGACACTTAACCGACTGCGCCACCCAGGCGCCCCAAGTGACTGTGGATTTCTTAAGTACTCCTGTCTTTCTACCAGTTTTTTGTCTGTGTATTTTGAATCTATGCTCAACACATAAAGATTTAAAACTGTTAAATTTCTTAGAAGCCTGTTTCTTTTAGGAGTATGAAATAAGGCTACATCACTTCACATGCTTTTCCCTCTTTTGTCTATGATCAGTTGAAGACCAGGGCCCTTAATTTTAAGCTTCCAGTGAGGAGCATATAGAGACATGTTGAAAAGCTTACTCTGAGAATCCGTGAATTCTTGAAGGTTTAACTAACCTGTTCTTATTATTTTCAAGTTTATTTTTTAAAGTACACAGTTCAGTGGTTTGTGGTACAATTGTCTCAGCACCATTTATTGAAAACACTATTTTTCTCCATTAAATAGTTCTGGCACCCTTGTCTAAAATCAATTGACCATAAATGTAAGAGTTTACTTCTGGACTCTCAATGCTGTTACGTTAATCTTTGCCTTATGCCACTAACACACAAACACACTTTATTCCTACAGCTTGGTAGTCAGCTTTGAAATTAGGAAATATAAGTTCTCCAACTTTGTTCTTCTTTTTCAAAATAATTTTCTTATTTTGGGCCCTTTGCACTTTCATATGAATTTTAGGATCAGCTGGCCAATAGCGACCAACATAAATGCAGCTTGGCTTTTGGGAAGGATTGTATTGAATCTGTAAGCCAATTTAGGGATTGCCATCTTATTAATATTGAGTTGTCCAATCCATGAACATAGGAGGTCTCCATTTCTTTAGGTTTTCTTTCATTTTTTCCAATGATATTTGGAGTTTTCAGTGTATAAGCCTCATACTTCTTTCACCAAATTCATGCCTACGTATTTTATTCTTTTTGACATCACTGTACATGGAATTGGTTTCTTAATTTCTTTTTTAGATTATTCATTTTCATTGTAGAGAACACAACTGATTTTTGTATAGTGATCTCACAACCTTGCTGACTTCATTTATTAGTGCTAATAGTTTGGGTCATTTTACTTCCTTTCTGCTCTAGATGCTTTAAATTTCTTTTTCTTGTCTAATTTCCCTGGCTAGCACCTCTAGTACAATGTAACTAGATGTGGTAAGAGCAGACAACTTTGTCTTGTTCCTTGCCTTGTGAAAGTATTCTATCTTTCAAAATTTGTTTTGTTTTGTTTGTAGATGCCCTTACTCAAGTTGAGGAAATTCTCCCTTATTTCTAGTTTTTTTTTTTTTGAGTGTTTTTATCTTGAAAAGATGTTGGATATTGTCAAATGTTCTCTCTGTGTCTATTAAGATAATCATATGTTTTTTGCCCTTTATTCTATTATTAGGGTATATTATCTTGATTGATTTGTATGTTGAACCATTCCGGGGATAAACCTCACATGGCCATGGTATATAATCCTTTTGGTATGTTGCTTAATTTGGTTTGAAAGTATTTGGCGGGGGGGGGGGGGGAATTTTGCATATATTTATAGAGATATCAGTCTGTAGTGTTCTCGTGATATCTTTGATTTTGGTACCAGAGTAAGAAGTTTTAAAATATTCCCCACTCGTGTACTTTTTTGGAAAGGTCTGTAAAGGATTGGTATAACTTGTTTTTTAAACATGGCACAGATGGGGCACCTGGGTGGCTCAGTCAGTTAACATCTGACTCTTGGTTTCAGCTCAGGTCATGATCTCAGTTTGTGGGTTTGAGCCCCACACAAGGCTCTGCACTAGCAGTGTGAAGCCTGCTTGGGATTCTTTCCCTCTCCCTCTGCCCCTCCTCTGCTCTCTCTCTCTCTCTTTCAAATTAAATAAATAAAAACTTAAAAATGAATAAATAAATAAACATCAAGCAGAATCAATTGTGAGGCCATCTAGTTCAAGGACTCTGTGTGTGTGTGTGTGTGTGTGTGTGTGTGTGTGTAAGAGAATTTGAATTTTCTTTGGTCTTCTCTCTCCCTCCCTCCCCCCACTCTCTCCCCCTCTACCTCTCTCTCCTCTCTCTCCCTCCCTCTCCTCTCTCTCTCCCCCTTCCTTCTCTATCTCTCCCTCCCCACCCACCCCTCTCTCTCTCCCATCTCTCTCTTCCTCTCTTTTTCTCCCTCTTCTCACCCTCTTCCTCCTTCTCCCCCTCCTCTCCTTTTCTCTCCTTCTTCTCTCCCTTTTTCTCCCTCCCCCTCCTCCTCTCCCCCCCTTTCTTTCTCTCTCTCCCTTTCCTCTCTCTCCCCCATCTCTACCTCTCTCCTCTCTTTCTCCCCCTCCCTTTCCTTTCCCAAACTGTAGAATTTATATATTCTGCCTTCTTTATTCTACAAATTATCCCTAGATTTTCAAGAACATAGTTAAATGTGTATTTCTATGAACAACTAGATTTAATCCCTACCCTCCAACAAGACAGGAATCTAAGACATTTCTCCATCTCCTTAACACTTCCCTCCATCACCTCCCTTACTGCAACCATCAGTGAAGATTTTGATATTACTATAATGCCAGTCTTACTCTTCCTGCTTTGTAGCTATCTGATGTTTTTCTCTAGATACTTAGAGGGTCTACCTTCCCTTGGGGATTTTGGAATTTCCTTCTGATGTGTCTTTTCATTTATTGTACTTGGAACTCAGTGAGCACTTTCAATGTCAGTACCGTTGTCTTTTTTTCAGATATGGGAAATTTTCATCTGCAATTACTTTGAGAATTGCTCCCCTCTTCCACTTCATCCTTTCTCTTGTCTCTTCCTGGAACTTAAATTTGATATATTTAAAACTTCTGAAACTATCCTCCTTCTCTCTTCATCTTTCTTTCATTTTTTTCTATCTCTTTGCGATTTTTGTACTATACTCTCAGAGAAAGCCTTAGCTTAATTTTCCATATCTTTAAGTGACTCCCTTCTGCTATTTAATCCATATTCAGTAAATATTTATTGAGCACCTAGCATGCACTAGGTACTGTCCTAGGTGTGGGGCGATAGCAGTGAACAAATAGTTACTGCCTTCAAGTAGCCTACTTTCTACTGATAGGAGCTGAAAAACTAAACAAACATGTATCAAAGCAGTGGAAAGTGCTATGAAGAAAAATAGTACAGGATAGGAGTAAGAGTATGATGAAGGATGGAAGAGAAAAGATGGCCAAAGGGTGCCTGAGTGGCTCAGTCATTTAAGTGTCCAACTCTTGATTTCAGCTCAGGTCATGATCTCATGGTTTGTGAGTTCGACCCCCACATCAGTCTCCGCACTGAGAGCACAGAGCCTGTTTGGGATTCTCTGTCTCCTCTCTCTGCCCTTCTCCCTCTTTCACTCTCAAAAATAAGCAAATACACATTTAAAAATAAACAGAAAAAGATGGTCAGGGAAGGTCTCTCAGATGAGATGACTTCTGCGAATATATCTAAAATTTCCTAAAATTCTTCACAATTATCTTTAAAAAGGTTTCCCAGGACAGAATGGCTTCTTCTAGTCCCTAATGTTCTAGGTTGACGGATCTCTTGTTGTGTATCTTACTAGACTTGACTCTTGGCTCTTGTGTAGAATGAGTTGCCTGCTCTAATCCTAAATAGTTCCAGCTCCTGGCTGGGAAGGCTGAGAAAGGCAGACCTAGACTGATCTGACCAGGGCACTACAGAGGAGCCAGGACACGATTCTGTCAAGCTGGGAGTTAAGGTAGGGTCCCCTCCTGAGACAAGAGAAGATGCTGCCATCGGAGGACACGAGGCAAACAATGCCAGACCACCAAAGTCAATGGTGAGCAGAGGAACCCGGGTGGCTCAGTCGGTTAAGTGTCTGACTTCCGCTCAGGTCACGATCTCACGGTTCATGAGTTTGAGCCCCGCATCGGGCTCTGTGCTGACAACTCGGAGCCTGGAGCTTGCTTCAGATTCTGTGTCTCCCTCTCTCTCTGCCCTTCCCCCCCTCTTGCTCCGTCTCTCTTTAGAAAATAAACAAACACCATTTTTTTAAATGGTGAGCAGAGAGTTAGAATGAGGTAAAGCAGAGAGCAGACGCTTTAATGTTTGCAAAGTCTGAGGGCACTGGTGAAGAAAGCAAGCCCAAACATGGTGACGTGAACTTAGGAATACCGTTCAAACACTTATAATATAAAACTGTTCAAATGCTTATAATATCTCTTAGCATTTGTGGCTTTCTTCTGTGGGCCGATTGAGATGTGATTCGTCGGGGGTGGGGGAAATGTTGGTTGGAAGTCTGGTATAATGGTAATATAGCAGACACTATTTGACATATCGCTCAATGTAAAAAGAATATCTAAAACTCAGTGCTGTTCTAAATGGCAGTTATAGGAGGAGATGAAATCCCCTTGACTAGGATCTGGAAGAAGAGAATCCAACATTAGATGGCTGTTTGCACTAAGAACTTTTCGGCCCGGAATAAAAAGCCAAGATTCTGTGAGACCTCCCTGGAAGCACAAAATACGGCACGTATGAAGAGGAGAATGCATTGATTACTACAGCCTGGGCTTCTCCATGGCACCAATAAATCCATAAATCTCAGTGGTTTAACACAAGAAAAGGTTTGATCTTCATTCACATACAGTCTGCCGGGGAAGGTGACTCTACAAAGCATGTCTCTTCCGTCGGGTAACTCAGGCATTTCAGGCCACCTTCATCTTTTAATGAGATAGATTCAACATATGGCTTCTGTGGTTACAGAGTCAGGGGGAGAGCAGGCTGGGTGCTCAGATGTCGTATTTCTAAGAGCCGACCTGGGAATGGATTACAACTCTGATGCCTACCCTCATTGGTGAGAGCCAGGCATATGGTCCACTCTAACTGGAAGGGAGGTTGAGAAGTATCGTCATCCCATCCCATATACTCAGGAAGAGAAAGATTAAATGGAATTTAGTGATCATGCAGCATTGTCTTTACCCCAGAATTACACCTCTAGTAGGAAAAGCCTCTAAGAACAGATTTTCAATTACTCCATACGTTAAAAAAATTCATAACGGCTTCTCTATGCCCCAAGTGAAAGTGTTGTTACACCAACTCCTCAAAAAATAAAAGCTTGACCACCTGGACAGTTACACCACATTAGCACCTGGACTACAGATACCTTGGGAGCAATTAAAGGAGAGAAGACTCTCTCTCTCCAATGGATTTTTGTCAGTTCATTTGCAAAAACACTTTGGGTCCCTTGGGAGACAGCAAAGATAAAAATCTATTCATGACATTCCTCCTTCTAGGCACATTCTATGGCCTTTCCAGGGTCAGGAAAATGTGTGGCCTGTCTAAAGTCATCAGCCAGGTCACCGTGTCAGTATGAGGCTGCTTATGCTTTTCCTACGCACACACGAGGTCAAGAGATCTTTCCATTAGACAATGGGCCCCTTGCAGGTATGCTTCGGATTGGGGGTTGGGGGGGGGCGCGGGTAGGGGCGGCTAAAGAGGGTCAAGCCATTTGACTAAATCTCCTAACCCAGAATTCTTCTCTAAGCCAAATCAACAAAACAGATGTGGTTCTCCCATTAGCCTTTATTTGTTGTAATTACCCACTAATGTGCCTTTAAGGGATTTAGAGGCACATTAGCCTTGAGCCTTGCAACAAACCCAACAAGTCCCAGGCTGTTGGGCTCTCGTGACACTAAAGACTCAAATTTCCCACCTGCATGTGTTTTAAAGATGGACTGATTAGAATTCAACTGAGCAGAACCCTATGGTGGATTCATGCCCGATGAATTTAAAGAGATACCCTTTATTTCCAGAATCCAATATGCTTTAATCCTGAGACCTTCAGGAAGCAGTTACATTATGGAAAGAAAGATACAAGTCTCAGAAAGCCACAGACCTTGATTTTATTCCTCTCCCTATGACTTTCTAGCTCACGAACCTTTCGAGAAACACCAAACCTCTCAGAAACCTCCGTTTCCTCATCTGTACAATGGACTGATAAGGAAACAACGGAGTCAAAGGGTTGTTTTGAGAATTGAGAGAGATAACAATTTAAAGTAACTGGCGCCTACTAGCTGCTCAAAAATCTTAGTTTCTCCCCACCCACCCCTTATCCCACGCCTGACAAACTTTCTTTTAATTATTTGGTGTGCCCAACTGGATCGCTGCTTTTCACTTTCTTCTACTACCCCGTAGATGAACCCTGTGGAATACCAAACATCCGAATGAGAAGTAAAACTTTTCATCAGTAACAGCTTCCGCTCCCGGAAGGGAATTTGGGCTAAATTATTTGACTCTTAGGAATATATGCGTGTGCAGAAAATTCTCATTTGTCTCTTTACTTCAGGACTTCTACCTCAAACATAAACTTAGTATGTTGAAGTAATTTGTTAAGCTTCTACGCCGAAAGCAACGTAGCAGAGATTCCCCAAAAAGTAGAAACTTTGGGATAATCATCATGAGCTCCCTCAGGACTCCCGGGTATATATGACCAGAGGAGTTAATGATGCAGCAAATGGAGAATCCTACAACCTTCTAGGGATTCAAGCAGCTGTGACTAATAGACTTATACACAGGAGACGTCAAATAAATATCATATCTATAGGAAATCCTCAGTTTACTAGAATACTTCGGATGGGAATTTTCTAATTCATTTCATTCCTATTTCATTGAGAGTCAACTAGAAAAACCTGATTTTTTGGTTTACCTTTGTTGTTGAAAATCTTCCTAAAATGTAAATATTCTAAAAGACTTCTAAAGAGCACGGTAGACTGGCTCTCCAGAGGACACTTTCTTAAGAGGAGAAAGGCAGCACGGTATAGACCAGAAGCTACCAGGCCCGGAATCTACTTCTAGAATTTTCACTAGTCTAATCATGTACCTTTAGATACTTCTAGGGTCCTCAGTTTCCACTGAAATATATTCAATTATTTATAATGTGACGTTTAGGTATGAGAATTCCGCAAAAATATAGCTAAGTGAGCGAATTTCTTTAACTGACAGCTATTGAGGGTCTATAGGTCACATTAGCAATTATGATTTGTATTGTTATTGTCACGACCTGTGAAAGTCATTCATGTCGATGAGGATGTAAAAGACTAGTGCAAAGATTAACCACAGGGCTATTTGCTGCAGTATAATTCAAACGCATGAAAAACTGCAATCATCCCAAATGTTCCATGTATTTGGAATATATGGGCCTGGGATCTTTCCATGTGTCTCCCCTCCCACAGCTCCCTTATGGAAAAACTGACAATAGGTAGTTTCTTCTTCTTGATGTGAAGTCCTATATTGTGTTATAGGAACCCTGCTACTCTGGTCACAATAGATGAGACTTGGGGTTGAGCCATGAGGGATCAAGGTGAACTTGGGTGAGATGGTCATTTTGGAGGCCATCTTTCTATCATGTGGCTTGGCTCATAGCCCAGTATACATGCTCCACATTAAATGATTTTAAAAATTGATCCAAACAGATTCTTTGTCTTAGGAACTGTAAGACAGCAGAAAGTAGCAGGGAACAATGGATCTCTGCAGAAGAGAGAAAGAAACAAGAAAGAAAGAAAGAAAGAAAGTCCCAGTCACTATAGGTGGAGGTCCACTGAGCTGGCCTTATATCTTAAAGATGAATCGTTGTTCCAATTTTTCTTAATGTTTCATCCCCAGAATATCTGAACTGCCATGAAGACAGCTTTCTTGATTCCTCCATATTCTAATCATAGCTTTCATTTCTTGAGGAACCTAGCTGTGTGTCTTCTTTGCAAACTAAAAGTGGTTAGTATAAATAAAAGATTATATATGGACCTATAAATATATTTAACAAATATTAGTATAAAAATAAGTCTAAAATTCGATAATTCTTCAAAAATTACATATGCACAGAAGGGGATCAGGAAGGGCATACATCAAAGTGTTAATAATGTATATATTTGTGAAAACATTGGCATTTACTTTTATTTTCTACTTTTTGTTTGTCTTTGTTTTTCAGTTTTTCAACAAATAAAAGAGATGATTTGTATTAGAGAGAAGAAAGGGTTTTTTTTTTTTTTTCCCCTCTTCATTTTAAAAATAGTAAGTGCTTTCCAGTTCAGGCACAATGTGCCATAGACTCACTTTTCCCTGCTCCTCCCTGTAAATATCACTAAATATCCTGGAGCTGATTCATCAGACAATCTAAAAACAATTTCCAAGACTTGGAATTAGAAGATGCACTAGCTAAAGACTTCACGACTTTTTTTTAAATTTTTTTTTTAACATTTATTTATTTTTGAGACAGAGAGAGAGAGAGCATGAACAGGGGACAGTCAGAGAAAGAGGGAGACACAGAATCTGAAACAGGCTCCAGGCTCTGAGCTGTCAGCACAGAGCCCGACGCAGGGCTCGAACCCACGGACCGCGAGATGGTGACCTGAGCCGAAGTCGGCCGCTTAACCGACTGAGCCACCCAGGCGCCCAAAGACTTCACGACTTTTGAGATCATCATCACAGTGAGTCTCGTGTAGGTTCTTTCTAGGGTCCATATATCACAGACCCGGCACCAGAGATCTACAACCTGGACTCCACCTCAGGCATAGACAAATAGAACAGGCTGCCCTCTCTAGATGAATAACCAGGAGCAGGACACCCCCGCAAGACCTAGTGGAGAGATCTACCCTAATCCATACCTGAGGCAATGGCAGGCTCAATCAGTAGCAGCAGCAGCAACCAAAACCCAATGTTTCCAGAACCACCCATCATTTTTACTGGGCAGCCCTACAGGAATTAAGTAAGAGCTGAACAGAGCCAGAAGAATGAAGTCAACCAAAATAACATTGCAGGGACTCTGAAAACTAAATTCTCATTGAAGTGATAGTTCACGAAAACAATTCAGAACCTACATCTAACTAGAGTGGCTGCTTATTAGAAGCTGAAATAAGATCAAAAGTCTCCAAACATCACATTCAAGATGTCCAGGCTATCTTATATACTGTCATCGGTTTTATCTCCAATACATACATACATACATACATAAAATGATGGATGTTAACTAGACTTACAATGGCAAGCATCTTGCAGTGGATACAAATATCAAATAATTTTGCTATAAGCTTGAAACTTATATAATGTTATAAACCAATCTTACCCCAATTTAAAAAAAAAAATGTCCAGATACAATCAAAACCACTCATCAAATGAGAAACCATGAAAAGTACAACTGAACTGAGAAAAGGCAGTCAACTGATACCAACATTGAGATGAATCAGATAACGGGATTATCTGATGAGGATTTAAAAGTAGCCATTGTAAAAATGATTTCTCAGAGAAAGACAAATATCATATGACTTCACTCATATGAGGACTTGAAGATACAAAACAGATGAACATAAGGGAAGGGAAGCAAAAGTAATATAAAAACAGGGATGGGGACAAAACATAAGAGACTCGTAAATACAAAGAACAAACAGAGGGTTACTGGAGGGGTTGTGGGAGGGGGAGATGGGCTAAATGGGGAAGGGGCACTAAGGAATCAACTCCTGAAATCATTGTTGCACTATATGCTAACTAATTTGGATGTAAATTTTAAAAAATAAAAAATAAAATTAAAAAAATGATTTCACAATCAGATTTTTGTGAAATTTTTTAAAAAATAGAAAAGCTTGGGGCGCCTGGGTGGCGCAGTCGGTTAAGCGTCCGACTTCATCCAGGTCACGATCTCGCGGTCCGCGAGTTCGAGCCCCGCGTCAGGCTCTGGGCTGATGGCTCAGAGCCTGGAGCCTGTTTCCGATTCTGTGTCTCCCTCTCTCTCTGCCCCTCCCCCGTTCATGCTCTGTCTCTCTCTGTCCCAAAAATAAATAAACGTTGAAAAAAAAAAAAATTAAAAAAAAAAAATAGAAAAGCTTAACAAGGAAATATAAGTGTTTTTAAAAGAACCAAGTGGAAATTACAGAACCGCAAAAAAAAAAAAATAACTGAAATAAAAAAAAATTCACTGGATAAGCTCAGTGGTAAAGTGGAGATAACAGAATTAGCGAAGCTGAAGACAGATCAACAGACTTTATTAAAAAAAAAAACTAACTAAAAAAAAAGACTTTTAATGAATAGATACATAGAACTTACAGGGCAAAAATAAAAGCTAAAAAATTCGTATCACTGAAGTTCCCGAACAAAAGGAAATAGTGTAGGACTAAGAAGGTATTCAGAGAAATAATGGCAGAAAACTTCCCCAATCTGGTGAAAGATTCAAACCACGAGATCCAAGAAACTGAACAAACCCAAGTAGCGTAACTTCAAAGAGACTTCCACAAAAGACATTACAAGTAAACTTCTGAAAACAAAAGATAAAGAAAAAGTCTTAGTAACACTCAGAGACAAATGTTATATTACCTGCAGAGGGACACCGATTTGAATGAAAGCAGATTTCTCATTTGAAACCATGGAGGCCAGAAGGAAGTGACACAATATAAATATTGTGCTAAAAGGTAAATATTGTCAACTTTGGTTTCTTTAACTGACAACACCATTTTTTTTAGGAATAAAGGGGAAATAAAAATGTTCTCAAGTGAAAGGAAACTAATACGACTTGTCGCTAGCAGACTTACCCTTAAAAAATGAGCACTCAAAATAGAAACAAATAATAACAGAAGAAGGCTGGTATTCTGGGGCCTTCATAAGGGAAAAAAGAACATCCAAATAGGTGAAATTTAGGAGTAATTATAATAGACTATTCTTCACCTTGTGATATTCTGAAATTACATTTTACGGTTGAAGCAAAAAGTGTAACACATCACCATCTTATGTGGCATTTAATTTAGGTAGAACAAATGCTGAAGATAATTATCTTTTTAAAAAATATTTTTAAAAGTGGGGAGAGTAAAGGGACTTAAATGGTTTCACTACTTCACTCTAAGCAGTAAATCATAAATACCCATAGGCTATGATTATATATAATTATATAATATAATATAATATAATATAATATAATATATAAGCATATATATGAAAACTCTACAAACAAGATATTTAAAACATTGTAAGTAAATCAAAATAGAATTCTAAGAAATGTTCAAGTAGTCCACAATAAGACACACACACACACAAAAAGGAAATAGAGGAATGAGAAACAGAGAACAAACAGAAAATTAAAAAATAAAAAGGCAGACTTAAGTCCTAATATCAAGAATTACCTTAAATGTAAATCACCAAAATACACCAATTAAAAAACAGTCATTGACAGAGATTGTTTTTTTTTTACTTTTTTTAATGTTTATTTATTTTTGAGAGAGAGAGAGAGAGAGAGAGAGAGACAGAGCATGAGTGGGGGAGGGGCAGAGAGCGAGGGAGACACAGAATCCGAAGCAGGCTCCAGGCTCTGAGCTGTCAGCAGAGAGCCTGACGTGGACCTCGAACTCATGGACCGTGAGGATCATGACCTGAGCCAAAGTTGGACACTTAAACGACTGAGCCACCCAGGTGCCCCCACAGAGATTATTTAAAAAAAAAAAAAAACATGAACAGCTAAATGTTTTCTAGAAGTATTATCTATTAAAAATAAGTCTCTGCAGCAAACAACAGAGCTTCAAATACATAAAACAAGACCAACAGATATGAAAGGAGAAACAGACAAATATAGTTAGAGACTTCATCATCCCACTCTCACCAATTGATAGAATTAATAGACAGAACACCAATAAGGACACAGAACTCAATACTACCATCAGCCAACAGGGTCTAATTGACATTTATAGAACATTCCACCTAACAGCAGCAGAATAGAGATTATTTTCTAGAGTCCATCACACATTCACCAAGATAGACCATATTGCGATTTGTAAAAGAAATTTTAAAATGTAAAAGAATTGAAATCATACAGAGTATACCTCTGACTATAATGGAAGTTAAACTAGAAATCAGTAACAGAAGGACAATGGAAAAATCTTCAAGCACATCTAAATTAAACAATACACTTCTAAATAATCCATGGCTTAAAGAAAAAAATCACAAAGGAAATTCTTAAAAGTACAGAGAACTGGTGTGCCTGGGTGGCTCAGTCAGTGAAGCATCCAACTCTTGATTTGGGCTCAGGTCATGATCTCATAATTTGTGGGATCAAGCCCTGTGTGGGGCTCCATGCTGACAGCATGCATCCTGTTGGGGATTCTCTCTCTCTCAACGCCTCTCCCCTGCTCACATACACACCTTCTCTCTCTCAAAATAAATAACTGAAGTTTAAATAAAGTGTATAGAACTGAATGAAAATGAAAATACAACATATCAAAATCTTGGAGGCACATCTAAAACAATGCTGAGAGGGAAATTTATAATCCTAAATGTTTATATTAGAAAAGAGGAAAGTTCTTAGGTCAAGAATCTAGTTCCTATCTCAAGAAACTAGAAAAAGAAGAGCAAAATAAACCTAAAGCAAGCATAAGGAAGGAAATAGCAAAAACAAAGCAGAAATAAATGAAATTTTAGAAAGGAAACTAATAGAGAAAATTAATGGAACAAAAAGTTGGTCCTTTGGGGAAAACCCAATTTCTAGCAAGACAAAGACAAAAAGGGAGAAGATACAAATTACCAATATCAATAATGAAACAGGGGAAACCACAACAGACCTTTCAACCATTAAAAGGATAACAAAGGAATATCATGAACAACTTTATGATCATAATTTCAACAATTTAGAAGAAATAGACCAATTCCTCAAAACCACAAACAATCATAACTCAGCCCAGATTAAGCAGATAATTTGAATAGTCCTATAACATTCAAAAGAATTGCACTTGTAATTTCAAAGCTCCTAAAAATTAGTTTTACTGAAGATTTTTACCAAACATTAGAAGAATTCACACCAATTTTATAAAAAATTGAAGAGGAAGGAACACCTCCCAACTCATTTTATGAGGTCAGTATTAGCTTAATACTGAAACCAGACAAATTCAGGGACAACAAAACAAAAACCTACAGATCAATATATCTCATAAGTTTAAACAAAATCCTCCACAAAATATTAGCAAATCAAATCTAGAAATACAAAAAAGGAACAGTATACTACAACCAGGTGGGATTACATATTAACAAGTTAAAGAAGAAAAATAACAAGACCAAATCGGTTGATACAAAAAAGCGTTTGACCCAATTCAACACCCAGTTATGATAAATACTCTCAACAAACTAGGAATAAAGGGGAATGTTGTCAACCTCATAAAGAACATCTCCAAAAATTCTGCAGCTAACATCATGCTTAATGGTTAAAGACTGAATGCTTTCCTCTTCAAGATCAGGAACAAGGCAAGGATATCTGTTCTCACCACTCTTATTCAGCATAGTAACAGAAGATCTAGCCAGTGCAATAAGGCAAGAAAAATTAAAAAACAGGCAGATTAGAATGGAAAGAATAAAACTCATTATTGGCAGATGAGATGATTTTCTACATGGAAACCTCCAAGAAATCCACAACAAACTTCTAAAACAAATAAGTGAGTCCATCACATTCACAGGATACAAGATTAACACACAAAAGTCAATTATATTTCTGTGCACCAATAATGAACACATTCAAGCAAAATTAAAAGTGTAATACCATATTCAATTACTCTAAGAAGATTACATGCATAGGTATAAACCTAACAAAACCGTAAGAGTCTATATGCTGAAAAATCACAAAATGGTCATTTTTAAAAAAGTCAGAAGACCTAAATCCTTGGAGAGAGAGGCCATGTTAATGGATTGGAAGATTCAATGTAAAAATGTTTCCAATTCTTCCCAAATTGATCTATAGGTATAAAGCGATTCTCATCAAAACTGTAGCAAAATGTTTTAGATAAATAGACAAGCTTATTCTTAAACTTGTATGGAAAGGAAGAGGCCCTAAAGGAGCCCAAACAATTTTGAAAACAAAGAATAAAGGAGAAGGAATCATTCTTCATGATATTAGCATCCACTATATGCCATAATGATCCAGACAGTATGATACTGGTGGACTGCTACCTAGATCAGAATAGAGAAGAGGACCTGTAAATAGACTCACACAAATATGCCCATTTAATTTTTGACAAAGAAACAAAAATGATTAAATAAAAAAAAAGCAGACTTTCTTTAAAAAAAAAAAAAAGACACTGGAATATTAGAAATCCATATAGGAAAAAAATAAACCCTAAACTAAATCTCATTCCTTATGCAAAAATGAATTCAAAATGCATCATGCACTTAAATATAAATTATAAAAATAAACTTTTGGGGGTACAAATAGGAGAAAATCTTTAGCTCCTAGGACTAAGCAAAGATTTCGTAGATTTGATACCAAAATCACAACCTGGAGAAAGAAAAATTTATAAATTAGACCACATCAAAATTTTAAAGATTTTTTTTAAAGTTTATTTATTTTGAGAGAAAGTATGAGGGGGGGAGGGACAGAGAGAGAGGGAGAGAGAGAATCCCAAGCAGGCTCCATGCTGTCAGCATGGAAACCAATGCGAGGCTCAATCTCAAAAACTGTGAGATCATGACCTGAGCTGAGACCAAGAGTCAGATGCTTAACCGACTGAGCAACGCAGGTGCCCCAGACCACATCAAATTTTTAAAACCTTGCTCTGTGAGTGACCTTGTTAAGATGAAAAGACAAATTACAGAACTGGAGAAAATATTTGGAAATCACATATCCAACAGAGGACTCATATCTAAAATATATACAAGGAACGCTCAAAGTTGAACATTTAAAAGAATCCAATTAGAAAATAGGCAAAAGAGGGCCGCCTGGGTGGTTAAGCGTCCGACTTCAACCAGGTCACGATCTCGCGGTCCGTGAGTTCGAGCCCCGCATCAGGCTCTGGGCTGATGGCTCGGAGCCTGGAGCCTGTTTCCGATTCTGTGTCTCCCTCTCTCTCTGCCCCTCCCCCGTTCATGCTCTGTCTCTCTCTGTCCCAAAAATAAATAAAAACGTTGAAAAAAAAAAAGAAAAAAAAAAAAAGAAAATAGGCAAAAGACTTGCATAGATTTTTCACTGAAGAAGATATATAGACTGCAAATAGGCTTATAAAAAGATATTCAACATCATTGGCCATTAGGGAAACTCAAATTAAAATCACAATGATTTATCCCTATGTACCTATTAAAATGGGTAAAATTAAAAAGGAGTTATAACACCAAATGCTGACAAGGATGTGGAAAAAGTGAATTACTCATACATCACTGGTGGGAATATAAATAGAACAGCCACTCTAGAAAATGTTTTGCAGTTTCTTTTAAAACTAAAAATGGACTTACCATATAACCTGGCAATAGTACTTGTGGGCATTTATCCCAGATTGGGGGAAAATAATTTATTTTTATGTTGAAATGTGTACAAATTTTAAAGCAACTTTATTCATAAGAGCCAAAAAGCGAAAACACGTTAAATGCCCTTCAGTGGGTAAGTAGTTGACCAAACCGTGGCACCTCAAGATCAGGGAACACCATTCAGCAAGAAAAAGGAACAGACTGTTTCTACACGCAATAAGCTGGGTGAATTTCAAGGAAATGCTGGTGAGTGAGTGAAGAAGCCAGTCTCTAAAGGATATAAACTGCATGATTCCACCCATATGTTAATGAAATAACATAATTACAGAGATGGAAAACATATCAGAGTTTGCCTAGATGAGGCGAGAAAGTAGATGTGACTATTGAAAGAGCAGCATGATTGGAGCCCTGTGGTGATGTTTCAGTTGTGGGTCCTGTTCATGGTGGTAGCTACACAAAGCTACGTGTGACAAAACTGCATTCAGCCACACACACACACACACACACACACACACACACACAAAGTGCCTGCATAACTGATGACACTTTAATAAGCTCTGTGGAGTACCAATGTCGATTTCCTGGTTTTGATATTATACTATAGTTATGCAAGATGTTCACTTGGAAGGAGATGGGGTGGAAGGGGTGACGAACCTCCCCGTACATTTCTCTGGAACATCTTGTGAATCTATAGTTACTGCAAAGTGAAAAGTTAAAGATAATAGTAAGTGCTATTTAAAATATTTGCTTCAGAAAAAAAAAATTTTAATAAAATAAAATATTTGCCTCAGGGGTGCCTGGGTGGCTCAGTCAGTTAAGCCTCCAACCTCAGCCCAGGTCATGATCTCGCAACTCATGGGTTCGAGCCCCGCATCGGGCTCTATAATGACAGCTCAGAGCCTGGAGCCTGCTTCAAATTCTGCCTTCTCTCTCTACCCTTCCCCTGCTCATGTTCTGTCTCTCTCTGTCTCTCAAAAACATAACATAAAATAATAAAATAAATAAAATATTTGCTTCAGGAAAAAGCACGTATGCGTCTGCACATCTGTTTATTATTTTTCTCCAGAATTTCCCAGAAAGAACAGGTTGTATCCAGATAAAAAATGGGAAATGATAGCACAATAAAAAGAGAGACATCTTAGAATTACGTGGTTATTAAATACTTTGCTAAACCTAACAATCACCCAATCTAAAGTAATTTAACCAGGTCGCAAGCAATAAAAAAGTGTGTATAACAGCGATCTTCCAGCTATTTCATTGCCCACCCCCCACCCCCTTAGGTGACCGTGAAAGCAGAACAAAGTGATATCGACTGAGGCTGGTAAACGTGAGTTTAAAGAAAGGTAGGCAGTCTCACTGGAGATGACATCTGGGCCTTGAGGAGCAAACCGGAGAAAAGGAAGAGAAACCCTCGATGCAGGCCATCTCGAATGAGCTGTGGAAGGCAACGACCAGCTCTCGGTGCCCACTTTGTATAAAACACCAGACGAGCTTCACCCGGTGTGTGCGGGTCTGGGGGGAGAGAAAGAAAAAGTGAAAAGAGGAAGAAGTCGAGACGAGAACGCGCTCGGGAGTCAGAGCTCAAGAGTATGAGAAAGTCACCGATGGGGAAAACACAGCAGGAAAACTGTCCAGCAGCCAGGTACTATTCATAACAACTGTTACTATCTTATCCTGTGAGATACTTTCCTTCCAGTCCGCGACAGAAATAAACATAAACTACACCGGACACCTGGATTATGTTACCATTTAATTGTTTGCCTAGAATTAAAAGGTTTGAGGAACTAGGAGATCCCAGAGCCTTGCTCCTTTGTTCTCACTGACTGAAATAAATTGTCCTGTTTGCCAATTTGCTTTTCCACAAAGAGAGGCTCCATCCTGTCTCTGAGTTGTTTTTTTTTTTTTCCAAAAGCTTGTTTCTGCATTTTAAAATTCATTTTCAAGACTCTATTTAGCTGAGATGAGAATAAAACCGTTTAATGACCGAAGTTTGGAATCTAAGTAGCTGAAATTATTTATGTAGATCATTAGAAATACATGAGTGGCCTCCCTGGTTTCCTGTCTAGGGAAAGCTTATCATTAAACACGCTTTCTAGCCGTTACCAAAACTGATGCAACACCCAGTTCAAATCTTCTACAGACCTTCATTTATATTTCCAAAAGCAACAGCTCTTTTCTGCAAACAATGAACATGCTTGTTACGGGTTTAAATTAGAATTCTTCATTTGGAATTTGTGAATATGGGGATATTCTGGGAAATGTCCAGAAAAAAAAAAATCCTGCCAAGGGTTCAGCAAACAGTTGCATAACCCTCTTTTTATCTGGGGTGTTGACCCAGCCATTCATTCCATGTTTGCTGTGGTGAGTTCAGCTAAGCTGGTTCCCAAGGCAACCGTAATCCCTGAACAGAGCCAGCTCCATTGGTGGTCAGTTACTACACGCTTTGTCCTGTCAGTGTCCTGTAACCGATTGAATGGAGAGACAGAAAACAAGCACCTTCAGTAAACATGACCTAATGAGGGTGGCGGCCTCCGACTGACTGCAGTGAGCTGCCTGGAAGGCTCCGGAAGAAGCCAGGACTCTCACGTGGACAGAGGCGCCACCCCCCAAAGGGGCTCCTCTCATAAAGACTCTTAGTTTGGGGTTTCATGGCATCAAACTATCCGATTCATCTCCAGGGCCAAGGAATGATCTTTTGATTGACCTTTTCTAATAACTCCGTCCATCGATGAATTCGGGACTCTCAAAGGGAAACAGTTTGTAGGTGGTTTCCTTGCAAAGTCTTTGAGCCGGAGGGTGGGGAGGAGGGGAGTGAGAACCAGTGATCGGCTCTACTGGACTCCAGCTGGGCGAGGGCAGGCGGGTGCTGAGCAGGGACCGTGAGCACGTGACCCCTTCCTGCGGGGCCCGCAGAGCCCCCTTCACCAGGGGCAGTTCTCACTCTACAGCACGCAACCAGGCCGCTGGATTGGTGCAGTGTGGAAGGCGAGGGGAGGCACCGTGGGGTACCCCACGGGAAAGCGTCTCTGAAAGGTCAGAGCTCAGTGGCCATTGCAGACTTACCTGCGTTGTTTCCTGGGCTCCCTTTCAATGAATATGGATTGAGTGAGTTGCACTGTGCTAGGATACTTTTGACTGCCAAGGTCATTAACGGACGCACCCCGATTGATAAGGAGAGTCACGAATGTAACGCCTAGCCGAGACTTCGATTTCCATAACCACTTAGCGCCTGGTTTCTTTCCAGTTCCTTTTGCCAACTAGCCCTCTCCAGAGAGAGGAAAATCGGTAATCTTACAATGAGATATATTACAGGAAGAATGCCTTTCGATGGGAAAGCCGTCCCATCAGTGGTACTCGCTTCAAGTCTGCTTAACTACACCAGTGGGGACTGTGTACTTACCTAAATTTGTCACATCTTTAGGGTTGTTCATAGCAGTGGTTCTCACCTGGTTGTGCCTCAGAATCATCTGGAGAACTTAGATGTGCAAGTGCCAGGCCACATCGCGGACACATTCTGGTGTTCTATGAAGTTTTTCTGCTATGGGGGGCCTGGGTGGCTCAGTCAGTTAAGTGTCTGACTTTGGCTCAGGTCATGATCTCACAGTTCGCGGGTTGGAGCCCCGCCTTGGGCTCTGCGCTATATTATAGTCATGTTATATGTTATAGTTGACTTCAGCCAACAGAGGAGGGAGGGAAGAAAGGAAGCATACATACCTATCTGAGTTCTGGATTAAGGAGGAACACTAGTAGCATTTATCAAGTATTTACACATGCCAGGTACTGTGCAAGTGTTTTTGCATATTATACTCATTTAATCCTTATAATAACTTGGCCCTCACTTACCTGTGGTAAGTGTAATACTGTGTCCATTTTACAGATGCCAAAGTGGAGGCAGGAAGAAGTGCAGCGCTTTGTTTAAGGCCACACACCTCGTAAATGGCAGACCTAGGATTAGAACCCAGGTGAAGAGTTCTGGAGCCCTCTCTCAGCTGCTAACACTCTACCAGACCCTCTCTTAGCTGCTAACACTCTACCTAAACTCTTTCAGGTTTGCCATGAAAGCTCAGCCTTTTATGACTCTACTAATAACTTTCTCATTTAACAATCATGTCCTTCCATTTATCACAGGTGCGTGGTCATACAGTATCGTTCTAGAAGACTCCACGAAAATTAGAATTAATTCATCCTCAGAAAAGGAAAGGGGAAAACCCATTCTTCTCCAATTACTCCAATTCCAATGTAATTGGAGTCTTAGAGGACAAATCTCAGAGTGTATTCTGAGGCATAAAAATGGGTGAGTGGATGGCAATTGGAAAATGGAAAATGGAGGAAGGTTGCATTGCTCTGACCCTAATTCTTTATTCTACGTTGAATATTGTGTGTGGCTCAGCCCAAGAAAGCACGAGTCTTTAGGTTGCGTGCACAGCCTTCAGGCTGACTCCGTAAAGCTATTTCAGGAGCTCATTGGCCACTCTGGCTCCGTTCCTAACATGCACTGGCCACACCTTCTCTCATACTCATAAGTCACGACTCATTTCCACCATCAACAAGAGGCCATGCCCGTTATTGCGCAATCACTCTGTGATCGTTTTGTATCATGACTTATAATAAGCGTATCACCGGCCGAAGCTTAGAGTATCTTTTTGTTGTGGTGGGATTCTCTTCAAAGACCAACAGGATGTAGCAGCTTACAGCATGAATATCAACAGCCACAGGAATGGCCACTCTCAACCATGTGGGTGAGTTACCACCCCAGCGTGCCCATCACCATCCCTTCTGAGACGTATTTGCACGTTGGTTGCGGCCAGCCTTCCCTGCCGTTGAAAGTCACACTCCCTGTTCTCAAAGGAACCCTAAACAGTCATGTCTGGTTACACTTTTCTCTCCAAGCCTGACATGTCAAAGGAAAGAAGAGTAAAAACAGTGGCTTGCCACATTTGTGATGTTGCCAACCTCTGATCCTACAGAAATTGCCATTGCCACGGGCTTCGGGACGAGCTGTGTGGGTCCCTGTGGCCTCATACAGAGCGACACCACTCGCGTAGACGAATGACTACCAGCCTTCTCAGCCACAGCCTGGTGTCCTGCCACGGTCTCCCTCGGGGCTCTCCCCTCCTCGGGCATGCTCCTCCTAGAACATTGCTGTTGTCGTTAATTACAACACAGGCGAAGCCAGAAGACTGTCAAGCTCCTCACTTCTCAGCGTGGGTGCCCAGGCTCAGCCCCACTCGGGCTTGCAGAGCACCTTCACTGGAGCCCAAGACCTCCCCTAATTGGCTGTACAAATTTACATGTGATCTGAATCAAAAATAGATGCGTGCAATGCAAGTCCTTGCCTGGGCTCGCTTTGTATAGCACCCAGAACGGTGTCTTACTCATAGGGGTGCTTAATAAGCACCATTTCAGAAGAACCTTCCTTGTCAGTTGTCATCTTTGACAACGAAAGCCCTTGGTTGTTCAGCTTCCTTCTTACCCAAAAATACAGAGCCGGCTAAGGTGACATTCCAGAACTTTGTGTGCTCACTGCCTACCTCGGACCTCCCTTTAAGAGTCCTAGTGTAATTACAAGCTCACTTCTGCCTCCTTTAGAAAAATTTAGGAAGAGAAATTTAGGCAGAGTCCAGAATCATTCTGGAAATCGTCTCCCTCCTCCATCCCCAGCCCTTTTTCATCCTGTGCAGTGGTGGTGGTGGAGGGTGGGGGGGGGGGCCCAGGGCGTGTGTAGGGCCACCAAGCACTTCACTGTATTCATTGCAAAGGGCTTGATCCAATCACAGGCTGAGGAAGAACTCCTGGGGAGATGAATGCCATTACAAATCTTGCCCTCGACATGAAACGCCAGTGATTGTTTATTAAATTGCTCTTCAAAGAGAAAACACTGGCAGGCAAATATCATTAAAACGGAAGCAAAGGGAAATGCCGTAACCTTCAATATGGCGCTTTTCTCCATTACCCTCAGACCACTATGACTGGAATGGCCAGTAGGAACTTCTGGCCCTGAGCCCCATCAGTTACCTTCATCTCAGCCCAGGGAGGGGTAACACAAACCACCCAGTTTTAGTACTTCCAAATACCGCCATGAGAAAAAACGACCCCCCAAACCCTTAACCTAAGTCCGCTGTCTCAACTGCAGTGGAAGACAAATTGTATCATACATGAGTAACATTAAAACATAAAAGACATACCCTCCAGTGAAAACCTTGCACAACTTTACCGAGTAAGCAGAATTAATCATAGGGAACAATTACCATTCCTGGTCTGAATATTTATGACCTAACAGAAAGCCCATTTAAAATACTTAGTAGCTCGTAATTTTAAAAAGAGCCACAGGGAGAGGGGGAGCCATGCTAAGTGTATGATGAAAAGGGGCAGGGGAGGACAGCTTCTTTCTTAATCCTCCTCTCCTGTTGGTGCTCCCCACACATCCTTCTCCCTCCTCCCCTCCTGTATCCTCATACCTTTTGTCACCTTTGATAATGGCCTGCTGGACAGCAATGGGAAGATGGGACACATGCTAACAGCCTCTGTCCCCACCAGTTCCTTATCCGTTCCAGGTGTCTCCACCGTCCTCCCACCTACCCACCCTCCAGTGGCCGTGTAGCAGGTATTTGCGTGTTGAAATGGAAATGACACTGGACGAGGAGTCATGGCTCTGGCTCTATCACAAACCTCTGTGATCCTAGACATGACCCACAACTGCGGATCTATAAGGCTTTGGACTGGAAAACTCTAGGTTTCCTTTTGCTTCTATGGATATATGAGTTCTTTGATTCAAGTAATTTCTAAATAAATGGATTCATTCACTCATTCATGTGTTCATTCCTTGAACAAGCATGTATTGAGTGGTGAATGTGTGCCAGGCACTGTGCTCGGTGCCAGAGTGAAAGCCAGAAATGACCCTCCTCCTGCCCTCAAGCAGCTTACACTCTAGTGGGGACAAGTAGACAATAGCCAAGTAAACAAATATAATCAATAACGTTTGGGTCATAAATTCTGTAAGAAGAATAAAAGGGGTATGTCCCAGAGGTGAGGTTAGGGCTATGTTAGGTAGCATAGCCAGGGGCTTGAATGAAGTGAGAGAGAGAGCCACAGCAATCTCTAGGCTGTTATTCAAAGGGAGTAGTGGAGATCTTTCCAGTTATTGTCAATATTTCAGAAAGCTTAGTAGAAACTGCATTCTGCCTGTATAAGTTAATTAAAATGACTCTTAGCTTTGGACTAGAAATAGAACCCTTTGATGTGGTTCTACTTATTTTCTCACTCTCCAGTCAACCAAACTAGGGATCCCAATGCACTCAGCTGATTGCAATTTGGAAAAAGGAATTCGAACTTACGAAGTTATTGGGTGCCTGTGAGTGATAAATATTTGAGATGAACTATTTGAGGCCCCTAAGACTGGTCACTTCTGTCTCCAGAATGGATCTTGAAACTGTTCCTATTGTCCAAAACAGAAAGAGTGCCTTTGTTCTAAACGTAGCTAATTCTCAACCGTGCAGCAACTAGCTCCAACTTCTCTCCCTCTTTCCTCTCCTCCCCTTCCTCCTCTTTCTTGTTCTTGTTCTTTTTGTTCTCCTCCTTCTCCTCCTCCTCCTCCTCCTCCTCACCCTCCTCCTCCTTCTCACCCTCCTCCTTCTCCTCTTCGCCCTCCTCCTCCTCCTTCTTTTCTTTGTCCTCCTCGCCCTCCTCCTCCTCCTTCTTCTCCTTGTCCTCCTCCCCCCCGCCAAAGATGATTTTACTGTGACTTACTATGATTCCACTAGAGACTGCAGAGATTGTGAAGAGACAGAGGAAATACCCTCGGTGAAATTTTAGTCTCAAAAGCTATTCTCTTGAAGGGCGGTGAGGAAGCCGATGCTGTTGGCGCAAATACAATGTAGGAAAAACAGTGGATTTCAGTTACTCGTGCTCTTAACGTTTCCCATCTTTTCGGGTATCCAAACATTCATACAATAACTTTCATCAAGAAACATTGTGTGCCTCTGCTAGATGACAGACACAAAATGGATACCAAGCCGTGTCTGCTCTCAAGGTGTTTATAGCCTAGTGGACCTAAGAGTATATTAAATAAAACAGATGTCATATATACTTGAAATATAGGTCAGGTCTTACATTGTACTCATCAGGATTCCTGGCGCAGTAGAAAACAATTCCAAAGTGGGGGTGGCTTGAAAGTACCAAAGTTTATTTGTGATTAATGCCACGTGTCCACTGAGAGTTAGCAGGAGACTTGGGCTGGGGAGCTTATTCTCCATAAATATTCAGCTATCCAAGTGGATAGAATAGCCACCATCTTGAATATTACTGGTTGCCATGCCAGTGAGAAAACAACGCTCTGGAGACGCTCAAACAGGAGACCAAATCATTTTCTATATTTTTTCATTTTATTATTAAGGCATAACTGACACGTAACGTTATATTCATTTCAGATGTACAACATAGTGATTCAAGATTTGTCTATCCTGTGAAGTCATAGGAGGCTAAATCTCCCTAAATGATAGAAGACAAAATGATCGGAGACTAAAATCCGAGGCCTTTTGTTTTCTATCATATCTCCTTGGCCTGACTAGTCTCAGGGCCCCACCCACCCGCAAGGGAGCAGGAAGTGGAATCCCACAGTGCCCGGAAGGGAAGAGACCTGGAAATAGTTCATGAACAGCAGTAATGATTATTAGAGCTATAAAAGAGCCAAAAGACCTGGTCTCTGGCCTCAAGAAGCTTGCCTGCTAACACAAAATTTGTTTCATCAACAAAGAAACTAAAAGTTCTGCCTTCTTCTTAAAGGACAAGTTTAACAATGCCTTGGGGAAGTATAATTATTTAGTTATTTACATCATCATGTTGAAACCTCCTGTTTAATTGGAAAGTATGCCCTCAACTTGCCCTCCACTTCTTCATGGAGTGTTTCCAGATAATGGAGAAGGAGGGGTTACAGAAGCAGAAAGGTTCCTCTCCCCTAGTCACACGCAATCCAAGGAAACAAGAAAGCCAGATCTTCAGATTCGTTTAACCCTCAGCAAACAAGCGGTTGTAATAATTCAGTGTCTCATCTCTCTCCTAATTTCAGGCTAAGGAAGTGAGAGCCCTTCCCCGTTACCAAGCAGACAGCCTCCCAAGGGACAAGAGCAGAGTTGGGAACACCATAAGGATTCCGATTCTTCAGAAGCCCCAGAAGAGAACCGGGATTTACACCAAAGCAATTCAATGGCAATCTTGGCATTTGTGACTGGCTCGTGGAGCCAGCAACCCAGCCAGAATGCTTGTCTAGTACATTGAGTTGGGTTTCACTAGAAGGTGTTGCCAAAAGGAGTCCGCCCCACAAGAGAAATCTCATACATGTAAATCATCACTGGGCTAGTGATTGAGGGGCTCTCAGTTTTGACTGGATATTATCAATTTGATTAGATAATTGTTTGGTTAACCAGAGGATGGTCATTCAACATCCATGGTGAGACGGAGGCTATATTTCCAAGCTCTACTGACCAACAGCTCTCTTGACTTCCCAGTCTAACCAGACTTAGAATTGCTGAATTTCCTACTTACAATTCAATAAGAAATGAAAGAAAAATTGGCTTTAGGGATTAAAAAAAACACTTTGATTTCTAAGTGACATTGGGGTGAACTCTGTCTGCATGTAATTCCCAAACCACTAAAATCATGACTAATAAATACAGTAGCAATTCTCATGACACCCGGTGGAAAAATCTTTTTATGCCCTCATCTGCCCTCTAGGCAAGAACACCCTATCTCCGTGCATAGGATTCTTCAAAGACCCACTGCCTTCGCTCCCTTGCCTTTCACACTTCCAAACCTGAAGCTTCTCTCACCAGTGACTTCCTAATTGCCAAGTCCGACAGCTTTCCCTTCTGCTTGACATTCTGCATCACTGTATATCAGGGGCTTATCCCCTGGCTAACCCAAGAGGCTTCAGGAGCAGGTAGCCTGAAATCTGGGTCCACTTTTATCAGTAGTGGGATTTGACCTCTCCAACATCTAGTGTCCTAATCAGAAAATGGGAACAATCTGGAGGCCCTGATTGGAGGGCCTGGAGCCCAGTGACTGGAGGGTCTGGAGACCCTATGTCATGGGTCTCTTGTGAGGATGAAATGGAATAATACATGTAAAGTCTCCAACAGTGTCTGTCATGTGGCAAGCCCTCACTATTTGGTCACTCTGTGCCCAGCAATGGTGGTGATCACTGTTTCATTCATGATAGTCTCTTCTCTCCTCCTTTGGTTTCTGGGATACGTTATTTCCTGGTATTTATGTTAAATGAATCTTTGATTACATTCCTGCTCAGTGAACCAAACCTTCAAATCTCCTCCTGTGTTCCCACAGGCACAAAACAGTTCAAACCCACCTTGTTGCTCCCTAGACTATCACAACAGTCTCTTGGGAAACATCCCTACCAGGAATCTTCACTCACTCCAGTCCATTGTCCCCACTCGTACAACTCAGGAGCATACCACCCTGAAAACTTTTAAACGTAGCACTCTACTGATCCACACCTTTTAAAGACCTCCTGAAACAAAAGCAAAGAGACCTACCTTTGTGATCCCTCTCCTTGGAAGGGTATCTTTTGAGATTCTCTTCAATTGTTATCACCTTAACGTTACCTAGGATGCACCTAGGCATCCTGCCTGGATTTGGTCCAAATTTTACTATATTGAGCCAAATTTCATTTAAGAGGAAGTGATTCCATTTTGGGTTGTATTAGTCAGGAAGCTTTCAGCTGTAAGTAACATCAGTTCACCTGGCTTAAGCTAGTAAGGAATCATACCAAGCCCTTTGCCAAGGGCTCTGAAAGTTGAGTGGCTTCAAGGTTGATGAATTCAGTAGCTCAACAATGTCATCAGGGACGTGAATCCTTTGCATGTTTCAATTCCACCATCTTCGGGAGGCCAGCTTGACCCCCACGGTTCCAACCAGCCACAACCAGACATGACGTTATCCAGTGGACACATCTGGTCACAACCACCCATGAGCTAAGCGTTGTTATCTCTATTCTATAGATAAGGAAAGTTATAGACAGGGAAGTTTGTAGGTATGTTCAGATAAGTCCAGTGACTTGCCCCAGATCACATAGCTATTAGCAGTAGGCACATAACTTGAACTCTGGTTTATCTACCTCCACAGTCCATGTTCACAGACACCCGGTTCTACTCCTCCCAAGCACAGGAACAAATGACTTCTTCCTCAAGCGTCAACAGTAGAATTTACAAGGCTCATACTTTACTCACACTCCCTAAGTGTACTGGCCACTGGCTCATTTTCTAAAAGGAAAGAAAATTCAGAAATGCTGATCATTAGAAACTTGGACTCTTATTATTAACCGCGACCAGCCATAGTCTCAATTCCTAACAAACACTGGTAACGTACATATAAATATCTTAATCTTTAACTTCTAATTGGAACGCAAATCCAGTCAATGATTTCACATCACAATGTTGGCAGTTTTTAGGAATGTGCGATATGAATATGGGTATATACATACATACACATGTGTGTATATGTATGTATCTGTGTGTGTGTGTGTGTCTGTGTGTGTGTGTATTGATAAGGCCCAGAAAAGTTAAGAATCTTGTTAAAGCTTACACAGCTCGGAAGACAATGAGGGAAATTAGGAGAGATCAGGACAGCTTTCTGATAGGGTGTTCTTACGGTGTTCTTTCCTTAAGGACCTAAAACTAACAAACTACTTCCACTCACCACACAGGGAATCCTAGAAGATCGTCATCAAGGTTACTCTAAATAACACAATGGCGTTGTTGCATCCCGACAGAGGAACTCACTGCAGGAAACACATTTCACACCAGCCTCCGTGCACAACGTGGTGTGGAGGGAGGACTTGAACATCAGTTCCCTCCACCCTTTCCCAGGTTTCTATGGACCACGCCCACCCACCCTATTTCTATCTAAGTGGGCACCGAAAACCTGGGATAGGTAAGCAAGCAAATCCCTCCCTAAGTCCTGGGAAACCCAGGGAATTTCAGGTGTATTTATTTATAATATCAAGCTTCCCAGAGAATCCCAAAATGAGTGAAATTATTGACGGATCCTCCCACCACAGACACACACATCCTGCCACACACACTTGCATCCTGCCAGCTGATCCCTTGACCAAACGCTGGTAAAGCAAACAGAGGACAGTGAATAACCCAGATCTAATCCCACGGGCAGGTGACAGAGGCCATCAGACGCCCTCAAATGGGCATCCCGAGGCCCTGACTCCTCCCGAACGCTGCAACAAGCCGCGTTCTCCCACCTACCGAATCCCTCGGTTCTGTCTCTGCAGCCAAGCGGGCTTCGAGAAACCGCACAGCCCCCACTTCCCGCACCTCGAAACCCAAGGCGGCCTGTCCCGGCCCCGTTACCCAATCACAGCCTGAGCCCTGGCCGGGCGCCTGGCTCGCGTTCAGCCCAGTTGGCCCGGATTGACGCGTCTCAGGTATCCGGACGGCCTTGCTGTGCTCACTCGGGAGTTGAGTGGCACTTCCCAAAACGAGATGGTGGTGGGGCAAAGGTCTTCCAGTGGCCTCTCTGTGGCACGAGCTTATGAATACGGGGGTCTGTTGCTACTTCTGCTCTAGATGCTCCCTGCGGAAAGCTGGGTCCCCACTCCGGTGCGCAGCGCAGCCCCGCCGCCTCATTTCCCTCGGCTGAGCCCAACACGCTGCAGTGCCGTGTTCGCCTTGCTCTACAGTTGCTGTCGCAGACACCGCGGGCATCGCCCCGGGACTGCGCTGGCACGTCGCTCAGACACCCAGCCCCGCGGAGCGGGAGAGGGACAGGAAGCAGCTGGGCCCCCCCAATAACCCCACCTCCGCAGACTAGTGCCCTGGACGATGCAAACCCTGGGGAGCCTTAGAGGGCCCCCCCAGGGTGTCAACGATACCTTGCTCGGAATCCGCCGTGGGCAGGCCTGTTCTAGCAGCAGGGGCCAGTCGGCTGCCTTCGCCAAGATCTGATTTACCTCTTTCCTGTCCAGCTTTGAGGTGGCCCGCGGAGCCGGCCTGACCGGCATCGGGTTTCACCGAAGGCAACCGCGGCTGTCCAGAGCCCGGGCGCTGAAGACGGCGCCGCTTTCCTTTGGGAGCCCGCGGGGGGGCTCCTGCCACCGCAGGGACCCAGGGGATATTCTCCTGCGTGGTCACCCTGCCACCTTTCCCACCTCCCTTCGCCACAAGTTCCTGTGCTTTGATCCGGAGCATACTGACAAGCCTCAAATCCTACCCAAAAGGATTCCTGCCTTAAGAGACAGGAGAAAAGAAGCTTCTCCGCTGATTAACACCATGCAGTCACTCCTTTACGTCGAAAACAGGCTGGCTCATGGCAACAATGGTCAGCAAGTTTCGTCTCCTCTGCCAACTGCACTTCATTGCCAGTTGCTTCCGGGAGCGCTGTGTCAAGAGGGCTTCTGAGGCTGAATTCAATCAGCAGAAAGGAGTGCATCTTTCACCGGTTTCATTCACGGGTGACATACGGGGGTAAGGCGAAGTCGTAACAAAGGTTGGTGTAATTGCCATCTCCCGCGTAGGAGACCAAACACTTATTTGGGGGTCAAACTGTCAAGCGTTGCAAGCCTAGCGTTCCCACTGCCCGGCGGTGTGATCTTGGGCAAGCTGCTTGACCTCTCTGAGCCTCAGAAAACCCTATGATTCGACAGGAAACATATCTGAAATGATTGCGAAGGAGATAAATCTCACATCCATAGAGCGCCAAGACCCCAACTCTGAGAGGCAGAGGCTAATCCACAGGCCTGAAACCAGACGGACAGGAGACCGTGACTCTGTCATGACTGTGATGGGGGGTGGAGGGGGAGGCCGGCAGGGCCACCAGCAGAGACAGGGCCTTGCAGGGGATGGTTTGCGGTGCGGTGGGCTAGGTGCAGAGAGCAGGCGGGAGAACGGGGGCCAGAGGCAACCATCAGAGTTCCATGTGGCTGGGGAGGGGAATGCTTCCCATAGAGCGGACGGCTGTGCAGGGGTTTGCGTCAGGTTCCATTGGAATCCCAGGAGCGCTTAGAAGGCTCCATCGCGCACACTGAAGGATCTGGCTGAAGCGAGCAGAGGCAGCGTACCTTAAATATTTCCTCTCTCCCCCCTTTCCCTGCCCCTCGCCCCACCAGCTCCTCCACAGTGGGATGCTAGCTAGGTTTCTGTGACAGGGAAAGACCACTGGCACCAAGGGAAGGAAATCCTGGAAGCAACACCTTCACTGCGTTGCTGCCTTTGAATGACACCGATGGCTGGGACGGTCTGGTCCCCTCCCGCCGATTCTTCCAGGCCATCTCTGCCTGCCGAGGGACTCTAGTCAGAGGTGCCGTCTTCCCAGCCACAGGGTGGAGGCAAGCCTGACCCAGAAGGTTCCAGATACCGCTGGGTAGCCGAGAGGCCGCAGAGGCAGCTGGAAGCCGAGCAGTGCGGGGGGGGGGGGGGGGGGGGGGGGGGATGGGGCAGATCCCAGGGCAAGGTTCCGGGAGAGAGAGAGCCCACCCCTGCCTTTGCCTCAGGAAACGCCCAGAGCAAATGCGGGAGCAGAACCAAGCGCGGCAGGGACCTACTGCCCCTCTCGGACGCCAGTCTCTTGACTCAGAAACAAGCTTCTCGTTTATCATCTGGGGACTGAGAAAAAGACACGTAACGCACGATGACCAAAATCACCACTCAGCGCTTTTGTGAAATACTGTAAACAAGGAGAGGAGCCTGTGTGTGAGCAAAAAGGAGGAATTGCGGAATATTCTTAAATAAGCGTAGCTGTATTGCAAGAAGGTACTGAGACTTGTGTCATGTCCCTAAATATGTATTATTTATTGGTACTTCTTGTGAAAGCAAATGCTGTGTGATGCAAAGAGAGGAAAGGAGGGAGGAAGGGGGCCTGGAGGGAGGGCAGGAAGGACACAAAGGGTTTGCGTTAGCTGACGAGTTGGAACGTCAGTACATAAAACCATTAGTCGGTAAAATCCGCCGAATATATTCTAATATAGCAAAGGGGCAAACTGTGTTATACAAAGCGCGAAGACGATGGGAGTAGAGAAGGAGGCAAACCATAAGAGGCTCACTGATGGATGGTGAATCTAATCCTAGCGAGCGAGAGGGATGGGCGGGAGAGAAGGAGGTAAATAAATGCAGCCAAAAGGAGCATCTAAATTGTAAAAGTTTGCCTGTCTAGGGGCGCCTGGGTGGCGCAGTCGGTTAAGCGTCCGACTTCAGCCAGGTCACGATCTCGCGGTCCGTGAGTTCGAGCCCCGCGTCGGGCTCTGGGCTGATGGCTCAGAGCCTGGAGCCTGTTTCCGATTCTGCGTCTCCCTCTCTCTCTGCCCCTTTCCCTCTCTCTCTGCCCCTTCCCCGTTCATGCTCTGTCTCTCTCTGTCCCAAAAATAAATAAACGTTGAAAAAAAAAAGTAAAATGATGGTGACAGGGCATCATGTCGCTGCTGGTACTGATCACCACAGTTGTGCACCAGGAAAGGTGACCCGTGCCGGGCGGGAGCCCTGGGACTTCCTCGAGCGCCCTAACAGCTTTGGGTACGCGTGCGTCGTTAAGCTGACATCTCTCACTGCCAAACCCCCCTGTCCCCCGCTCTGTGGCGCCGGGGCCACCTGCTCCGTGTTAGGCTCCACCAAGAGGGGATTCAAGCAGGAGGCTGTGGGGCTGGGGAGGGGGGCAGGAGGGGGCTCATTGCTTCCTGTCTGTTTCCCGTTCTTGGGAGCCTCACCCCAGCAGAGGCAGCCCCTTCCCGTGGCCACGGCTGAAGCCAGGTGACAGTCTTTTTCCACACCTGCAGAACCAGCTCCATCAAGCGGCAGCCTCGGTGACCCCCAGGATCCGCTGGATGAGGCCCCCCTCCCCGGGGAGTCTGGGTCGCAGCCCTGCAGAGCCCTGCCCCACGCTCAGAGACGCCAGCTCCCCAAGGGCCACCTTTAAGCTTCTGTGTTTCCATAATTTTAAACCCTTCTAATCCTAGACGTGGTAGCTGTTCCCTGCAATTACTGCCTCTGGGCCCTGGACTCCCAGACACTGAGAGTCCTGGCAGGAACGCACCCAAGTGTTCTGCATGGTAGAGGGAGAAGGGGGCGCTTCCAGAGCAATCCAGGAGAAGCAGACGCAGCAGACAGGCAGCTGAGAGAACGTCTAGGGGCGAGAGCACAGGAAAGGGTCGTAAGAACTGTTTTGCTGCTCTTCCCTCCCCTTCCTTTCCTTCCAAACCTCCCACAAAGTCTCCTGCCTCCATCCACGTGTGAGGAGACCAGGGAGAAGGGCGAGTCTTTTTTTTTTTTTTTTTTAAGTTTATTTATTTTGGGAGCAGAGGAGGGGCGTGGGGGGGCGGGTAGAGAATGCCAAGCAGGCTCCACACTGTCAGCGCAGAGCCCAACTCGGGGCTCGAACTCACAGACCATGAGATCACCACCTGAGCCAGGGTTGGACGCTCAACCAAGGCTGGAGCCACCCGGGTGCCCCGCGGACGGCTAGTCTTAAAGATCTTTCGAGAAGCTTGAAGTCCGACAGGATGGCACGTATTGTTAATTGTTCCCCTTCTGGGAGCTGCCCTATCATCGTCCTGAGAGCTGTGGAGAAAAAGCTCAGTGAGTCTTTGATGAGTAAAGCGAGCTCCCAGTCTGCCAAGCCTGAAAGACGACAACGACCGCGGATTCCTAGAAGTCGTATCATTTTTCCACTAATGAAAAATAAATTGTTTTCTTATCTCTGCGCTCACTCCGAGGCAGGGAAGAAGACAGCCTTGCTAATGAGGGGCTCATCCGTCTTGGGTCCCATTGAAAGAGAATTTTTATTTCTTCTGGTCAGAGACGAAAGATTGGTTTTTTAATTAAAAAAAAAAAAAAGACACCCTTAAAAAGAAAAAAAAAAGTCCTCCTAAGGATATTACAGCTCACAAAACCTCTTCCGACTTCTTATAGCATCTGTTTTACTCTGCAAGGACGCCGTTTCTTAGCTTGATTTCTTATGTTCCACTTCGGCTTTAATGAGCAGTGTCTTTGAGTTCCTTTCTACCCTCCCTACCTTATTATCATCTAGCTGTGTGTCAGGAAGTCCGGGATAGTGGCTTTTGATGACCTGTGCTTTAAGGCAAAACCACAGAGGAGGGGGGGAGATGGACCGCGGATGATTTGGAGCTTTGAAGGGGCAGAGCCCGCGGGGAGCAGGGGTGGGGAAGCCTATTAGTGACTTAGCTCCTGCCCCCCATCCTAACACTTGTCTTTATGAAGTCATTACTGGCCCCCCCGGTACACTTCTCCTGGGCAAGGCAGGAGACATTTATGGGGATCAAAGCCCTCGGTAACAGCAACAACAACTTTAAGAGGCAGTTTGTTCAACCAAATTAAAAATGAAGCTTTTTTTTTTTTTTTTTTTTTTGGTCCTTCGACACCCTTGGCAATGCGTTTCCATTTCCACTGAGCTAGTGAAGAAGTTTGAGGCCAGCAGGCCCTCCCCGCTCTCTGAGGCTGACGTTCCTATGAGGCTCCTTAACTGTTGTGTGCAGCAGGCTGGGGACGTTATTGTTCCGTGCCAGGCATTATTATCCACGTCACACAAATGAGGAAATTGTGGTTGAGGGTGGAAGAGATCAAACTTCCCAAGGTTTCTCAGCTACCACGTAGGGGGGCCAGCATGTAACCCACATCTGTTAGATTCCCTGGCTGGTGGCCTCGCCCACAATGGTGTAAAGAAGATCACGTCACCAGTTACCTGCTGGGCACACGTTGGTCTTACATTTCACTCGGGAAGCAGACGCCCTGGGAAGATGACTTCTGATTTGAGGCGATGGAAATCGCTGCAGAAAACGGAGTTCTCCGAGCAGCGTGCTGGGCTTTGGGGAGGACAAGATGGCGCCGTATCGTTTGTTTATTTTATTTTATTTTTTTTTAATTTTTTTTTTCTTTTTTTCCAACGTTTATTTATTTTTGGGACAGAGAGAGACAGAGCATGAACGGGGGAGGGGCAGAGAGAGAGGGAGACACAGAATCGGAAACAGGCTCCAGGCTCTGAGCCATCAGCCCAGAGCCCGACGCGGGGCTCGAACTCCCGGACCGTGAGATCGTGACCTGGCTGAAGTCGGACGCTTAACCGACTGCGCCACCCAGGCGCCCCTCGTTTGTTTATTTTTGAGAGAGACAGAGCATGAGCGGGGGAGGGGCAGAGGGAGAGGGAGACACTGAATCCGAAGCAGGCTCCAGGCCCCGAGCTGTCAGCACAGAGCCCGACGTGGGGCTTGCCCCTGAGAACTGAGAGACCGCGACCGGAGCCGAAGTCGGACGCTCAACCGACTGACCCACTCAGGTGCTCCAAGATGGCGTCATCTTGACACCACATCGACGAAGTGGATTTCTTTTTTTTTTAATGATGGAATCCAGCTGGTGAAAGTCAGAAATACAGTCATGCATTTGACAAGTCTGTATCGGGCATCGGCTCTGTGACAGGGACTGTGTGAAGGATCCAGTGGTGCACGAGACCAGCCCTTGTCTTCCTGGAGCCTCCCCTAAGTCACCTGCGCCCCTCATACATGGGTGGTGGAACTGGGAATTGGTAGAGCCTCTGTGACAGCGATTTCTCAATTTATCACCAAAAACCCTCTAAAATGCATCCAAGCCCTTCCAGTTGTTGTCTTCCTTTCTCTTCCCTTTCCTTCCTGAACAGTTTTATCTGAAAGCCACAGGTGATGCAGAACAAGGCAAGTAGGGTGGAAAGAGGGGCCCTGGGAATACGCAGTGGGAGCCGTTCAGAGGTGAGGACGATGTCCACACGGGGGGCGCTGGCCTTGTGCAGGGAGTCAGAGCCTGAGTGAGGTGAGAACACCCACGTGGGGGGCAGCAGGGTGAGGAAGGTGTCCAGCCATGGGAAAAAAGTAAGAAAACCAAAATGTGCTTGCTCTTTGGTACAGCAAAATCACATCTGGGGCGCCTGGGTGGCGCAGTCGGTTAAGCGTCCGACTTCAGCCAGGTCACGATCTCGCGGTCCGCGAGTTCGAGCCCCGCGTCGGGCTCTGGGCTGATGGCTCGGAGCCTGGAGCCTGTTTCCGATTCTGTGTCTCCCTCTCTCTCTGCCCCTCGCCCGTTCATGCTCTGTCTCGCTCTCTTTCTCTCAAAAATAAATAAACGTTAAAAAAATTACAGAAAAGTGATGTAAGGATAATTGGTAATCCATATACGGAAAAAAATGAAATTGAATCCTGATTTCACGCTGTCCACCAAAGTCACTTCCTGGTGGCCTACAGATTTAAATGGGATAGATAGACTTTAAATTTCAGGAGAAAATAGAGGGAAAGATCTTTATGGCTTCAAAGTGGAGGGTGGGGGCTCTTAAGACCCAAAATCTCCAACCTTAGAGAAAAAGAACTACATTAATATTCACAACTTTTTTTTAATCAAAAGACTCCATCGAGTAAAAAAGCAAGCCACAAACCGGGAGAAAATGTTCACAACTTACGTAACTGGGAAAGAATTTCTCCAAAAAGTTAAGGATAAAACAAACAAACCAACAACCACGTTGGCAAAAGATATGAACAGATATTTTACAAAGGAGAAAACTAATGAGGACATTAATCAGGGAAATGCAAATTAAGCCATACCTACGTACCGCTTTACAAACACTAGTTTAGCAACATTTCTTTTAGCTCTGACAGCAACAGGAGCTCTTACGTACTGCATGTGGAAGAGTGATTTGGCAAAACTAACTGGAAAAGCAATTTGGCTTAATCTTATAAAGGTGAAGATACACGGACTTTAGGACCCAGTGATCTCAGTGGAAGAGCATCTACATGGAGGGGTGGCTCAAAGCACCTGGTTCAGGTCCACCGGGAGGCAGGTGCAAGAATGTTCA
The DNA here is from genome assembly GCF_022079265.1 of Lynx rufus. NCBI lineage: Eukaryota > Metazoa > Chordata > Mammalia > Carnivora > Felidae > Lynx > Lynx rufus. Next base: position 26,511,840 of record NW_025814889.1, on the reverse strand, counting down.
CAGCTGTATGGATTTGTGTCCTCCCCAGAGCTTCAGAATATGACCTTATTTGGAAATAGGGTAGTTGCAAATATCATTATTTAAGTTAAGATGAAGCCATACTGGAATAGGGTGGGCCCTGAATCCAGTATCATGATCCTTATAAAAAGAGTAGAAAAGCTACACATACACACAAGAAGAATCCTATATGGCAGTGGAGGCAGAGACAAACGAAGATGGGTCTGCAAACTTAAGGAACACTGGGGACTGCTGATAACACCAGAAGCTACCGGAAAGGCATGGAATAGTTTCTTTCATAGAGCCTTCAGAGACAGCGTGGCCCTGCCAACACTTGATTTTGGACTTCTAGCTTCCAGAAGCGTGAAAGAAAAATTCCCATTGTCCATAGCTCTCCCATTTGCACAGTTCACTATGGCTGCCCTAGAAAACGAATACATCATATTGTTCATAGGGGCCAGAAAATGGGAATAACTTAAATAAGATTGACTAGACTGTGGAATATTCATGTAATGAAAAACTACATGACTGTGACGATAAATGAATGAGAACTCCACACATCAGCATGGAAGACGCCTTTACCCTTTCTCACCACTTACTGACGTTCTGATCAGTCTCTGAGACCCATTTCAAGTCCTGCCTCCTCCACAATGGTTATAACAGCTATAACAGCTACCATGTGTTGACTCCTGCTTCAGCCAGACATTGCACACGGCCTTGCTCACGTTTTTGCAAATCTCTACAACAATCCTTGAAAGTAGATACTGTTAGCCTTACTGTGGAGAGGAGAAAAGCAATATTCTGAGCTGTCCAATGACTAAGTGTAGGTGACCCAGACTCCACTGTCCACGCCCTTTCTGCCTTGGAGCTCAGATCCATGTGTCCCCTCCCCACCCCCCCCAAACACAAAATACAACCAACTGGACAAATATTACCGTTTTGGGGTCTGTAGTAACTAACTTGGCTGTTGATTATCTTCAATTCACTTTATTTTAACGTTTCTAGTTTTGCTCTGTAAATGCCTCATGCCCATCATCTCCAGAAATTATGCCCATCATCTCCAGAAAAACACCATAAGTACTTATACTTCTTCTGGATAATATAAGGATAGGAACTCAGCAAATGTTTACCATTGATATGTTTTTTGAACTCCTACTATGCCAGACCTTGTATTCAGTGGCTGAATTAAATCTGCTGGAACTTGTCACAGCTAGTCATTTAAGGAGCAAATGGCCAAAAATATGCAGTGCATGCTACATGATATACGTTTGTTTTCCCTTTCTGAGGAAATTCTGTGCACACAGCCGACCCAAGCTCAAACAGAATAAAGAGACAAGCCATTGTGAGTAACAATGGACCCACTTAACCATCCACGGACAAGCTAAGTTTCCATGCTTTCTCTTTGGCATTTCTATATTTTGTGTGTCTGGCAACTGAGTAGAATTAGCAACTTCTAGGTTGCTGGGGTTTATAGGCTGTGACAGATGCAGAATAAGTAAGCAAACAGATTAATATGTATTAAATTACCGCATTAGTCTTCATTAGTTCCAAGTTTTGTACTTGCATGCACATGTGAAAATGGGATTTACCCATGATCCTTACCATGGGCACTGATTAAAACAGAATCACTCTGAGAAGCAGCACAACCATAAAGCCAGCATCAAAACTATTTATTCCCTCTCCCCCGTCCTCCTTCTCAAGTGCCTGGCATAGCTGACTTGCTTTCGCGGCTCATCAACTCATAGCAATCACGTGACCCACAAACAATTTGGTGGTTTAGGGTTCCAACACCGTTCCATTTTGTCTTGTACCAAAGTGATTTAGAAATCTTTTTTATCCTGGATTTCTGACGAGAAAATACAGCTAACACAGCCATCAGAGACACTACTAAAAGAATATGCTTCTTTGACTATGAGTTCCAAGCTCTCCCGGCAGCAGCAGCCCCTAAAGTTAAGATCCCTGGAGAGGAGTGCCGGGAGGCAAAATGTTGATACAACCCCAAAACACAGTGTTTTATCCTGGAAGAGGCCTCCTTAAATATGTGGGGACCAATATGAGGGGACCAGTGAGTTAGGGGAGTACTAGCAGTAAGCAGAGTCCCAAACTGCACTCCTGAGTATGCTTGAACCAAAGGCATCAACCCGGACCATCCCAGGAACTGGGTCATCCAGTCATTCCAGGTGTAAGGACATGGTGAGGTTTTGAATAGGACCGATCCGGGTGTGTAAACTCTGGCTCTGCCAACGTCTAGGGATATGGACCTTGGCACTGTTTTTTAACCCTGCTTGGAGCATCGGTCGCTTCGGGTGATAACAATGTCTGTCCCACTGGATTTTTATGAGGATGGAAAGATAAAATCCACAGAAAGATGAGTCACAGGGTAGGAAAGCAACACAAGTTCTTCTTCCTTTCTTGTTTCCCGTATCCATCACTAAAGAGCAGGACAAGTTGTGCCTTCTGCTGTCTCGAAGTACACCTGCTACTAATTCAAACAAGTCTTCCTGAGCGTCGGCCGTCATGATTTGCGGTGTCGCACATGACCGCTAAGACTGCAACCATTTCTTTTGTAAATACAACCTTCTTGTCCCTCATAACTTAATGCAAATGCTTTGGAAACTATTTTTAGGCTTTATCATGACATGAAACTTTATGAACTCATCGCCTTAAATGTCTCAACCCAAGAAGTAGAAACTGTTCAAAAGCCACAGGCATATAACATGGGCACAGAAGTGTGCGAAAACCATACAGTTTTCTCCAGGGCAACTTAGAATTTGAGATGGGCTATCCCTAACTCGGAGGTTTCTCTCACTTGGGTTTGAGTCTCCTCACTTGCTACCTTTGACCCATGACCTATGGTCAAGAACCATCGAGGACAAAACATATTGGGTTGAACCTATGAAATTTCTCCTATCTGGCCATTTTTGACCTATGAAAATGGTAATATCATAAAAGTTTAACCTGATAGAACGAGGCCAAGGATAAAAGAAATCAGAGTAGACTCAGAAACTAAAGACTGTGGTTCCCAAACACAAGGTTGCCACGTCATTTGTGATGTCCACATCACGCAGGTCTGATAAACTTGACATCGTTATTTGGGTTCTCTCTCCCTCTAGTCGGGCAGGTGCTGACGGAACAGATGCATAATTATGACTGCAATAAACGGCACTGATGGAAGGGTAAAGCCATTATGTCCACACCCAGACAGACTGAGGACAGCAGGCTAGAGTCCTTACAGCCACCCCCTTGTGGGTGCCATAACCTCTTGGGAGTTGTCAATCCCATCCCGAAGCTAATGACATTAATCATTAGCCAGCTTAGAAAGGTTAATGGGTAGTTTAAGTGAGAGGAACATTTTTATGAAGTTGCTGTTCCTGGGAATCAGGACATAAGAACATAAGAAGGTCATTGAGTGTGACATCACCATTAACAAGGCCCTCCACCCACCTCATCATACACATAGGACACTTGAGCACCATAAAGTGATTCTTTCCGCAGATCAGGGGCAGGCTCACCGACAGGAACCAGGCATAATTCCAGACCGAGTTCCAAACCCGTTCCTAAGACAGTTTACTCAAAGAGTCTCTTGCAAAACAAGAACGTCTTTGAATTGTCTCTTATTTTTAAAGAATCCGCGTAAGTAGACCAGACAATCTTCTGATGTGGTAACGCAACAGAATAAGCTGATACACAAACTGCTCCCTGTGTGGGAATCCATCTGCTGGAAAATTGCTGACAGCACTTCGCACTCAGTTCTACCAAGAAGGTAACCTAACTGTGGCAAGTTGGTTTTCCTGGGCTTGGGAAAAGAGGAAAGCTGACTTGCAGAGCTTCCTCAGCTCTGCCGGGTGCCCTGGAGATCCAGAGATGTTGAGTGTGTCAGATGATACTTAGGAAGCACCTCATGAGTTTTCAATGTTTGTGTCGATCTATTTTTTTCCAAGTTTATTTATTTTGAAAGAGAAAGAGGGAGAGAGTACAGGAGGAGCAGAGAGAGGGAGAGAGAGAGAGGGAGAGAGAGAGAGAGAGAATCCTAAGCAGACTCCACACTGTCAGCACAGATCCCAACTTGGGGCTCTAACTCATGAACCGTGAGATCATGACCTGAGCTGAAATCAAGAGTCGGACGCTTAACCAACTGTGCCACCCACACATCCCAAATGTTTGTGTAGGTTAAAAAAAAAAAAAAATCAAGAAGCAATTAGCATCTTTGAGACACTTCTCTGTTTGTATCAGTGTAGCGTGATGCATTTTTCCCTCTTGATGTCACACTAGAGGGTCTTTTGCAAAACAACTTAAAGTAGACAAAAAGAGACTCTGAGTGTAAGCATACCCAAGAGTTTCTCTAGGGAAGCAGTTGGAAAAGTCTGAAGACCATCTACGTGGAGCCTGAGCCCAGACTGGAGAGTTGCTGTCCCTCACCCTCCTTCTCCCAACAAGTGGAGCTGAACCTTCGGCTCCATCCAGGGCAATGGGTAGAAGAAAAGATGAAATGGAATGGCTGAGACTTCAACAAGAAGGCCAAAGACAGGAAGAGCTAGAACAATGAGTGGCGGTGGGCAGGGCGCCACGGATGGACCAGAAGGGTTGAGGACACCGAGGGACACTGGAAGGCCCACGGGAGAGGCTCCCAAATAGATCCAGAGAAGCAGAGCTCAGAATTGAGGAATGGAGAATAAAGTTCCACGTTGCCCATGGAGGAGCAGGTTGGGTGTGTGGACTGACGTCAACAAATGCCAGCCAAAGTGGACTCTGAATGGAAGGCAGGGACACCTTGAACCTGAAGTGAAGAGCTGTGTGTGTGTGTGTGTATCCTCCTAGAGTCCACCCTTCTAGGATATATGTATAGCCCACACTTCTTGACCCCATGTATACACTTGTTCAGCTAGAAATAAAGCTTTTTACTTAGTAATGGTCTCCACTGTTGTGCCTTTCCAATGTCCCCAATGTACATTCATTATTTAATCTATTTAGCACTTATTTTACGAAGCCAACCATGCGCTAGGTGTTAGGGACAGACACCACAGTGAACAGGACAGACAAGCTGGAACACATGGAGCTTATAAACTGGAAGCAGGCAAACAAACAAAAGGTAATGGATTCATTGAAGTCACGCTAACTTCTCAGAATAAGCACAGTGATGTGATAGAAGGAACCGGGGTAGAAGGAGGATGTTGCATGGGGTGGTCAAGGAGTACCTCTTTGAGGAGGTGACATTAAGGTGACATGTGATTGAAGAGAAAGAGCTGTCATGGCAAAAGCCCAAGAAAGAACCATTCCAGAAAGTGGAAAGAGCTGGTCCCAGCGAAACCCAATAGCAGCAAAAGGCCTGTGCGGCTGTAAGGCACGAACAAAGGGGAGACGGGGGGATTCCCTTAGAGGAGGGAATCAGAAGAACAAGGCCTTTTGGGTTTCTTTCTCCTAAGCTCATGGAGTGTTCTCAGCAGGAAATGGCAGGTTCTAGCTCACGTTTTTTTAAAGCTTTCTCTGCTGCCCTCCAAGGACTATGTTGTTAGGAGCCATTTACTAGAAGCCAAGGAGGGAGGATGGTGGCTGAAGAGAGATGGAGAGAAGGGACAAATGTGAGGCGTCTTTGACACATAGAAGACTAGATGTGGGGAGTGGGAAATTATAAGGGCAGAGGAAGAAGGATTACAGTGGAGAGTATCCAACAATTCACTGAGAACTAATATTTCAGTTAAATTGTGAGGATTTCACCTGCATAATGAGAAGCTCTAAATACAGGTGAAATGGGGGATTTAATTCTTTTCCATTCTTTTTAAAATTTTTTTTTGACGTTTATTTATTTTTGAGACAGAGAGAGACAGAGCATGAACGGGGGAGGGACAGAGAGAGAGGGAGACACAGAGTCGGAAACAGGCTCCAGGCTCTGAGCCGTCAGCCCAGAGCCCGACGCGGGGCTCGATCTCACAGACCGCGAGATCGTGACCTGAGCCGAAGTCGGATGCTTAACCGACTGAGCCACCCAGGCGCCCCTATTTTCTTCTCCACTCTTAAGTTTTCTTTTTCATTAGCTCTCAGGTATCAAAGACAAAACCTTCATAGCAGTTACCTTATATGTCGGTCGACTTATTCCAGTTAGAATCAACATGTCCCCGACCTCACCCGCCTGGAATTACCAAAAAGGCCACCACTTTGAGGCCCAACCGCATGACTCAAGAGTTACCTTCTCCCTGGTTTTCCTCCGTGAACATTCTGGAGAATTTCTGACATGCTGGGTGTGCCACCCACCTGTCCCAGGGGCCATCTGTCATCCATCCAGCTGTCCCGACACCCAGCTCTGGGAGCGGGTTGGAAACTGACTTCCTCCAGGCCACTCCGCCTTCCCTTCCTGCACAGCGAGTCAAGTGCAGACACCGACCCTGCCTTTAATTCCCCAAAGCACAACTCAGGGTTGACACAACTGCACTCAGAGAAACATTTACGTGCTTATTAAAAGTGGCTCCTCCAGGGGTTCACAGCTCCAAAAGCCAACCTCAGACCTTCCCTGTACCTCTTGGCTAACTTTCACATGAGTGAGCTGGCTCAGCCTCTTCTCGACAAATCCCCAGGTCTCTTTCCCACCCCTGGATCCGGTGCTGGCTTCACAGCCCCAGGCCTCAATGCCAAGCCTGCTTATTTCACCCCAAGATGACTGGCAAGGGGAGCTTCCCCTTCCTACAAGGGGAACCTTTAAACCCGCACCAGCTGCGATGCAGCTTCCGTGGCTCCAAACACCAGCCACAATAATCAATGGCTTCTTTCCATCCACTGGCCTTAATAGCACCACGCCTGGGGCTCTGACCCCGAGAGCACTGGGCCACCCCTGTTTCAGTTGCTCTTCCCAGGCTTTCCCCCAATGCGAAGCGAGGAGAGGGTCACGCTACCTTCTGGGTTCTGCAAGGTCCTTCAACAAATAACTTGCCCAAATGTACCTGCGTTCCAACACGCACATACTCACACACACGCACACCTTTTCCCGGAACAACGTGAGAGACGATCGCTGCGCGGACAGTGTCTTATGAAAACTAGACTTGATTGATACTAAAGAGAACACATCACATCTCATCTTACAATACCCAGAGTCAAACTGACAATGATTCTCATTGCACAAAGGATTGTTTGTGGACAAATAGAAATTCTGCTGACTTTTCCCCCAAACAAAGGAGGTCTGCCGCAACGGCGAGTTGATTTCCCAGCCTCTAGCAACTCTTAGTAACTTTTACAGAATGGTTCTATTACTTTAAAAAATATTTTTCCACTGGGCATCACTACACAATGATGCAGTCATGGCTCAAAATATTTTGGAAATTCCTCCTTTGGGAATGCCTCCAGAGCCAAGAGCACATTCTTTTAAAATAGTCTCAGTGGTTATAAATCTTTATACCAAGAAGGTGCGTTTGATTCTTAAAGTCACCCAAAACTCATTCGAAAACCGAGCTGGTGAATATAGGTGATCAAATCAGGTGATACTGCTTCGGGATAAAACACACAGAAGTCTACAACATTAGGCGAATTTTCTTACGTGGGTCACAAACTGCCTCTGAAGGTCATTCACGCAACACGCTTTTTTGTACACTTTTCCTCTGTGCCAGTATACATTCCTGTACGGGGCATAAACCCAGAAAATAACTAACTATACAGTGAAATAGGCATATTTCCAATAGTAATGGATACAAAACCTCGAGTCTCCGAGGCGTGGTATGTATCACAATCTAAGGGGAGTTTTTTTTTTTTAATCTAGGGAATGAGTGGGGTTGAGCAAAGAGTTTCAAAAATGGTTTAAGCAACAACAAAAAGGAGTGTAGGCAAATGTATATGTCATAGTGATGAGAGTCTCCACCATGGCTAATTTGAAGGCCACACTTATTCAGAGGCTTTCATTCGGATATATTTGTTGAGGTTCCTACCCCATTTACTTTATAAGCATAGTTTTGCATAAAAGGACATGAACTTCATTTCACCCCTAAAGTTATGGTAGCAGGACCAAACAAGACATTACTTTCGCCCATGGTTCTCGACCTTTTCTTTGCCTCATAACGCACTTTCAGTTATGATCTGGGGCTTTCTTTGAGCAAAAACCTCTTGGCTGCCATGCACCATAGTTATTTAGGAAATCCCTTATGACTTCCAAAACATTCATATGTTTTTCCTGGAATAATATTGCACACATTTATATGCGATAGCATTTTCCTGCCCCGTGCATGTTTATGAACCTCGTACTACTTTGCTTAAAATCAATCCCCACTGTTTCGTGGCATTACAGTGGTTGTTGAATAGCACCCTATTATTAGAGGCCCTGAACCCTGGCCAGGAAGGGAAGGACCCTAAACATTCATTGGCCAGTCAAGGGAAGGCACAAAGACATAATGTGACTGCTCCAGATGGAGGTCCACCAGGGTCCTATGACTGCTTGAGTAAAGACTATCTTGAGGCTTTGGGGTGGCAGAATTCACCACTCAGGCCTCCGTTTTATATCTGCCCCAGAAACCTGAAACAGCAATTGCTACTCTAGGGTCGCTCATGCCCCGTGGAAAAGTAGCTCCAACGCCCCTTCCCTGGAAATTCAGAAGGGGTAATGACCTGAGAGATTTCAGCAGTGGCACCGTGAATTTGGACTGTCATTTCTCATCAAAATCATCTCTTGGATTTCTAAAGTAAACGCTAGAAAGGAAAAAAAAAAAAAAGTAAAATAATATAGCAGCTGTGGAAATCACACAGCTCCGAGTCTATGGGGTGAAATGAGTTGAAATTTCACCAGGCCAGGTACCTACACCCCTCACGAATCAAAAAGTAAGAGAGGTACAAAGGAATTTTAGTCATGTCAAAATGTCACCTAGACTACTGTTTTATACTTTTCTTTGACTTGCTCTATAAATATTTTACTACAACTTTCAAAGTTTATAGGATCCTTAAGACTTGTAAAAATGTTGAGTAACTGGAAACCAATGACCGATACCTACCACAGGGATCTTGATTTTTCTTTACTCTCTCTCTTTTTTTTTTTTTTTAAGATGTCATTGAACAGAACGCACTCTACCCAGGATTCCTTGAAAAGACAAACTCATCTCTTGGTTGCAGTGTTGTGAGTCCTCCGTCAGGAAAAATGGCTTCCACGTAGCAACTCTCGTTGATTTGGAGCTTCTCTCCACAGTGTCAGAACTCTCTGGTCTGGGCCCCGGACCTGGAGCTTCCTGGCTCACACGCTTCAGAGGCTTAGTGTGTGGTGACTTCCTGCTTCATCGCAAAGAGACCACGGTCGCCTGGATCCCTGATGTCGGCCTCACACTCAGGTTCCTGCAAACAGGGAAGGCCCTGCTTCCTGTCCTCCCCAATGTCATCCTACTGCATTCTGGGAATGATAGACAGGCCACTGATTTTACAAGGACATGTTTCCAAAGGATCCTTCACCAAGCTGGATGTTTTAGTTGCACGCTTCAGAAATATACACAAGTGTCTTCTGATCTGAGTCAGTGATCTGACTTTTATTGACTTCTGAACTAATTGTCCTGATTTCTAGCTTCTGTAAAAGTACATAGCACAGTGGTCAGCAGTCTAGACAAGATTAATTCATCTGTGGGTGAGGCTACTTTTATTCTACTAATTGAATCCTGCGTGCGTCTCTTTTTTTTCAATAGCCAATAGATTAAAATTTGGTCTCTAAGGGTGTATGAACCTATCACAGACAGACGTGGAAACCCATACATGGAGCAAACACAGAAGCTGGATGTTATGGTTCCTTGGGTTTGTAAGCAACTTCAAGGCATGGCCTCCACTGTCTCCCATCTCCCTGGGTGTAGACGTGCCTTAAACACGATCAAAAGTGAAACCAGCAGTAAACTGAATTAAATGTAAGGAGTTAATAGAAAAATACATATCAGACAAAGAGTTACTCACTTGGTAAAGCTTTCGTACAGAGAAGACTCCTTTTAACATAAAAAATTCCAACACTCTAAACACTCTATTTGCATATTACAAAATAATCCTGCTCTGTAGGAAGGATTCGTCATAGACTTCCCTTAAAAAAGTGAAGTATTTCAAACATGATTGCAGTTACAAACGCTTGATTTACACACAACTCTCTGTGAATCTCTCTGTTACATTAGGAAAAGTATTTCTGTACAAAGGGGAAAAAAAAGCCTAAGCCTTGTTTTGATAGGGAAATTTGATCCATTTGCATATATTGGGTCTGATAGTTATCTGACTTTTGCAAATGCCTCAGTTCTCCTCCCTCTCTGCTATTTTGGGATCTGAGCTTCCTGAAGCTTTGAAATCAAGGCCTGTGTAATATGTTTTCTTTGGCTTCGCTGTAACATTCAGCATTAAATAGAAGACATACAATGATACGGGGGAAAAATCCAATGCTATTCTTGCCAAATCCTGGATGACTTCTTGGTGGAAATGGTCTTTCCATTTTCAATTCCTCATTCTTATTATAACATGCCTTCCTTTGTATATTTTAATCAAAGGACCCTTTCTGTATTTAAAAGCTCTGTGCTTATGTTTGAGTTCCTTGTTTTAGGTAGGTGTGTGGGTGGGGGTTGGAGAGGGAACACATTTGTTGAAGTAATAAGCCACGTCTGATCACAGAGGTTCTACGTGCTCAGTGAGACATGATATTCATGTCTTCTCGAGATGATTTTTCTTTCTTTTTAGTGTAGGCAATTATTTTTGGCCCAACAGGCATGTTGACTTGGTTAGTGGGACGTGAATTTTTTCGCTTGTTTTTCTGTCTCAAGAACGAAATTCTGATGACAGGCACAGCGTGGCCCCAAACGGGATTGTGAGGAGGAAGATCTGGGGAATGTCAAGAGAGCATCACCAGACCAGAGCCTGTTGTTCTTCTGGAAAATAAGCAGTTTCATCTGCGGTCACCTGCCTTCACCTGTACTCCTTTGGATAACTTCCTCCTTTTCAGGGCTGAGTGTGTAAGAGCTGTGGATTTAGGTTCTCAAGATCTCCCAAGATTCAGTCTTGAATATGAGATCTGGCCTGGGGTAAAAAAGAAAAAAATGCTTCCTGCCCAGAGCAGAGCCCAAGCAGTGCTCAGCACTGGTTAACAAGGTAACTTTGCCATTTATGAAAGGGCAGGACCACTCTGGTGAGCCAAAACCAAGAAAAAATACATCTTTCTTGTGAAGTTCAGATGTAAAATATTTTCCATGTTCCCAAGAATTTTTTTTTAAAAGCCTCAACTTTTCTCCATACCATAGCTGGACAAGAGCTTTCCTAGTTAGTAACCGATGGGTAAAGATTGTGTCTTTTCATCAGGAAGCCAGGCATTTAGGATTTACACATCTTACAATTTCAGTAAAAAAGATCACCCAACATTAACATGCCTCTGATGAGGCACTCATATATGATTTAGAGTTGTTTCCCAATAATCGCACAACTGGCCTAATCACACAATGGGCTTTATAATAATGCATTTTCAAAAGAAAGCAAATATTTCCTTTGAGGCGATATTCTCCGATGAATTTGGCATGCCCTAGTTTGAAGACTTTCATCTCCGAACAGGCCAGGGTTTCTCTTTTATCTAGCTGCCTGGCTTGCTGAAAATTTCCCTGACATACAAAGGAAAGCCTACAAAATGTCCAGTCTTACCCAAGGCTTCAAAAGTACTCAGTGCTCCAGATAAAATCTGTCCCACAATTGTCTCTTTCTTACAAGTATTTAGGAAAACCTAGCTTCTGAGTTCCAGGCTACTTGGTTACAGCTGAAAGTGTTCATTAAAACGTGTTCCCCTTAGAAACCTTGAATGAGTCAAAACTAGCAAGGGCTCTTTACTCAAAGGCCTACGGTTTTATAATACAAGGTTACACACTTCTCCAAGACCAGGAAAGCCATTCAAACACTATATTAAAAGATAGAATATAAGGTCTTAACAGACCTGGCTGGTGGGGCGTATCTCCTAACTCAACCACCTGCTTAAAAACTCCTGCAAAAGGTGAATAGAAGGCCTGTAGGACCTCAACACACAGCTTTGGGAAGGCAGGACCCTACAATCAAAGGTCATTGGAAACGCACTCTTTATTTTTTTTTTTTTTAACGTTTATTGATTTTTGAGACAGAGAGAGACAGAGCATGAACGGGGGAGGGTCAGAGAGAGGGAGACACAGAATCCGAAACAGGCTCCAGGCTCCAAGCCGTCAGCCCAGAGCCCGACGCGGGGCTCGAACTCACGGACCGCGAGATCATGACCTGAGCCAAAGTCGGCCGCTTCACCGACTGAGCCACCCAGGCGCCCCTGAAACGCACTCTTTAGACTAAAGTAATTCTAGCAGTTGTCATTCTGTGTGATGGAAATCTGCATCGTGAGTTTGCGCCCTCTTCCCCACAGCATGATTATTATTGAAATAGGTAAATATTGGATTTCTGGATTGTGAACCTAGGCAGTATGATTCTGTCTCATCTTCACTTCACCAGCTACCCATGGTCTAACCTCAGTCACATCTGAGTATATACCTGCACGTCTTCATTCATTAGCTTACAATAAATACACTTGCGTGAAGGCAGAGATGATCAGATAATCTTTCAAGTTCCTTTCCAACACGGATTCCCTCCTTTTTGTTGGTCTGTAATAAGAAAACCCAATCTGCGGTCAGAGTTTACACAGGGATATCAGTGTGAGCCTATATGAGAAAGTCTGAACATGAACAATCCCAGAATCAGAAAAGTTAATAAACCAGTTAACAAAATCTACTGAGCATTGGCACCCTTCAAAAGAGAAAGATCAGGTTACATTTTTTTTCAAGGCAAGGAAAAAAAAAAAAACCTAATTAGTATCATGCTCTGAGATATACTTTTTATTGAAAGCTATGTTTTTATTTTTAATTAGTTCAATAAATGGCAATAGGCAGCTTTTTCCTTAAGTAATTCCCCAGGCTGTAGAATCACTGTAGGAAATTAGCTCCATTTCAGTCTTTGATCCTTTAAGACCAGGGTCTACAGCTTTGCTGGACTAGTGTCAATCGTTTTAAGACCCCAGAGAAGGAAAAGCCTTACTGTCCCTAACAATGTAAAAATGCACAGTGTCAGGAAAACAGGGTTCCACATGCATTAAGCAAAGAACAAAGCTGATCGTCACCCATAAAAGGAAGGATTTACATGAACTCTCCCCCAGCAGAAGAGGTGGGGAAAGGTTAGCATGAGGTTGTTAGAGAAACCTTTGAATCTCCTTTTGTGTCTAATGACCTTCATTTGAAGACAGTCCCCTTCCTGACATTTTATCTAAATATATATCCCAAGTTGTCTAGGTTGGTTCATTAAAGTAAAATAATATCACAATATAAAAAGTCTTTACAATAACAAGTTTTCCAATCCCAAGTAGTGACTTCTTTTAAGCTGTGCGATAAGAAAATGTTCTCGTAGAGTGTTGTGTTATTGTCACTCATGGTTTCCATTTGTCTACCCTTTACTTATTTTTCTGATGGTAATAAAAAATAAACTTACTCATGCATCCCTTAAATGATACACTTTGCAAGGTAAAATCACAGTATGGTGAGTTTAAAAAAAAATGCCACCCTACCCTTAATTCTTCGATTTAGTGGAGCTTCATTGTTTTACTTAAAATAAGTGGGTGGCTATTTCAGTTTGCATTTCCTTTCTACGAGAGGATTCTTTTAAATACATATGTATGCTTTAAGAGAATTTCACCCGGCAGTTTGGCGTTGACTGGTGCTAACTAAAATTTGAGAACTGTCTCGCGTCTACAAATGTCATATCCCTTCACGCAGAGACAACGGTTTGCTGAACATTTGCTCTACATTAGAGATTTACGATCTGCTTTTGTTCCTGTGTGTCCCCTAGGTTTTGGCCACATTGGTACAGAATCACTCGCTCCTTTTCATATAGGTTCAAAGTTCCATTTTCCCAGAATTCATCTCAAGGCTCAATAAGGATATCAAATTTCCACTTCAGCATGGGGGGACTATCTCATATAATCTGTAACTCCCAATGTCATATACGATGATTTTTTAATTGTGTGTCTTATTTGCAAGATATCTGATCATGTGGCATTAACCAAGTTCCTATATTTACTTTGGAGCAACATTTCTTTCCTGGGGCTCATTTGGCTGGTTTCACATTCTGGTGTAATAATATATCATACACAAACTTAGGGAAGAAATTAGAAAAACAGTCTATTCATAAGAACAATTTAAGAAATCTACTGGGTTGGAAGCCTTTCTCCCCTGGTTGAGATCATTTTATTTATTTATTTTTAATTCATCTATAAATTATATCCTAGAGGAAAACTTCGTGCTAGGGACAGTGAGCACCAAATCCCTATGCACTTTTTATTTGTGTAGCAGGATATCTCAATGCCTCGTGAGAAATATGTACCCCAAGATGGAAGGTTCTGGAGCAGAAGTGTTGGCCCAGCTCTGGGTTGAGATCACAGCCACTCTCTCTGCTTAGGTTCCATGGACCTCACTTTGCCTGAACAGAGGACCCTTGATTTTATTTCACCTGCGCTGTTCCTCTCCACTCTCAGACACTCAAAAGAATAATTATTCCCACAGTCGCCATTGAAACCTGCCTTTTGAAAAGTCTGGACCAGGAAACCGATGAATATCTCTGAGTTTGCAAAAATAGAATCACCATTCCTGAAACTTTGGTTCTTATAAAGGGACTTTTGTAGAGGTCCCCACCGATCTGTTTACATTGGATATCTGTTGGGTTGCCTACAATGGCTGCCTGGAGCTGTTGGCCATAAGAACTTCCTATCTCCTTCTTCACCTTAAAATGGATGCTAAGGTCTCTTCTGGACCCTTATCCGCAATTTTCTTTTTTTTTTACCCAAGTGTTTATTCAGGGAAAAACCATCCGTGGCAGAATACGTGGTGCCAAAGGAAAAGGGAGGGTAACACCTCATGCCGGCTGTCACTCCCTCCCCCTCCACATCCTTATTCCCGTGCCCCATTGCTCCATAACAAACTACCCCAAAACTTAACAGCTTAAAACAACCATTTCTTTATGCTCACAAATTTTCTGGGTCAGGAATTTAGTCAGAGTACAATGAAAATTGCATATGTCTGCGCAGCAGTATCTAGAATCTCAACTGGGAAGACTCCACAGCTAAGGGTGACTCGACAGCTGGGGATGGAAACTTCTGGAGGCATCTTCACTCACATATCTGGTGTTTGATGTTGGCTGTCAACTGAGATGTCAGTTGCCTCTTTACATATGTCGTCTCCATGTGGTCTGTGCTTCCCGCCAGCTCTGAGCTCCAACAGTGAGTGCCCCAGTCAACAAAGTGAAAGCTACATTGTACTTTCCACCTAGTCGTGAAAATCGTGCAGTACCGTACTGGCTACAAGCAAATCACAAACCGACCCAGACTTCAGGAGAGAGGACATTGACCCCACCTCTCAGTAAGAATAGTGCCAAGACCCTCGGCAGTCGTGGGGCACCACCTGGGTGGCCCAGTCTGTTAAGCACCCGCCTCTTGGTTTCAGCTCAGGTCATGATCAAGCCCTGCATCAGGCTCTGCACTGACAGCATGGAGCCTGCTTGGGATCCTGTCTCTCTCTCGCTTGCTCGTTCTCTCAAAAATAAATAAATGAACTTCAAAAAAAGAAATTTGCAGTCTTTTTTAAAAATCACCACATCCTTCCACAACCTCATCCTTCCAAGGCAACATTCAACATTCTTAATGTCTTCACATTCATTCCTTCATCAATCCTCTCTCTCTCTCCCTCTCTCTCTCTCTTTCTCTCATGCTCTTCACCCCAGGACACTTACTTGATGTCTTAACGTTTCTCTGCAATATACCTGATGTGTTTTTTTTTCCTTTGTACAAACTAAAAACAACAACAAAACTCGTGGCTTAAAAAAAAAGTTGAACCTGTAAGGAATGACCGAACAAAGCAACAACCCAAAAGGGAGCGCACTCTCACAACCAACTTTTAAACCCACACATGCCCTCCTTGACTTTTGTTTCTGGCAACTATGGAAAAGAATCTCAGAAATTTCAAACCAGCTGTAAATTCGCTTCAGGTACAGCAGGGCAGAAAAGTAGCACCAAGACTACGTTCTGTTTTTACAGTGGGGTGAGAAAGAGAAAAAGGGAGAAACCCCAATATAAAACAACAAGAATTAGAAAGGCACCCATGAGCAGAAAAGCCAGCCGTGGAGTCCTTTGGGCATAGGACGTGATGGAGGGAGAATCCGAACCAGGAAGGGACCCAGATATGGTGATAAAGGATAATTCTATTGCAGCCTACTTTAATTAGCTGTAGTCAATAGAAAGGACACAGCAGACGTGAGATTCCAAGAGATCAGAGTTCAAATATGCCATTTACTATCAATACGTGTATGCCACCGCCCACTTCATTCGTGAAGAAACTGAAACAGCATTGACCCACGGCCATGTGGCCAGAAAAGGCCGGAGCCCGTCTCCAGATCTCCTGCTCATCACTGTGTCTCTTTATGTGTTCCTTTCCCCTGACAAACTGAGAACCCCCCAACGAAGGGCAGGACCTGTGTCACTCATTTCTGAATCTCCAGAACTTAGCGGCGTGCCCCACACACAGTGGGTATTCTGCAAATAGTTTGAAGTCATTGACGAGCAAACAAATGTTGTTCGGTTCCAACAGGGATGTTCAAGTCTGTGGTTCGGAGACAAACGGGATGGAAATGCAGATTCCAGCACAATCTTGCAGACCGTCTCTACGGAGTCCGGGTAAGTAAATCTGAATCTCTTCCATGACAGACAACCTCACAGGCTATGTCTAGCTGACATTAAAACACTTCGTTCCCGGGGCACCTGGGTGGCTCAGTCTGTTGGGCGTCCGACTTCAGATCACTTCATGATCTCACGGTTTGTGAGTTCAAGCCCCACATCGGGCTCACTGCTGTCAGCACAGAGCCCGCTCCGGACCCCCTGTCCCCTTCTCTCTGCCCCTGCGTCACTCGCGCGCTCTCGCTCTCTCAAAACTAAGTAAACATTAAAACAAATGTTTTTTTAAGTGTACTAATTGAAAAATAAAACTCTATTCCTTTACCCTGCAACTTGGCTGTTTTCTAAGTTACAAGGGGTATTTTTCCTTCACTACATTATCCTAGAGGCCATGCACCAGCTGTTCTGTTGTGCTATTATATAATCTGTAACAGAGGGAAATTACAAACAAAATTCCCAAATACCTATTCACATTCGATTCATTTCACAGGTGCCCGTGTGCTACCGATGCCAGCGGTTTGATTTCATGTCACCTGGTTACAATTTAAAGCCTACCAAGAAACGGCCTGGTTTGGAAAGTATAAAAACCAACGGACAATTACGCGCTGGATATGTTCCCCCAATTCTGTAACGACACGATTGGCTGAAGGCTTTTTAAGAACTAGATTTGCCACGAGAGTCTAAGTAATTGGAAATTTTTCTATTTTGGAAAATTCCCCCTCGCAGTCCCTTTAGCGCACGTAAAGTGTCCCCAGACTTTCTGCTTTTTAGATACCTCACTCGTAGTGTGATAGTTGTCCTGGGTATAAGCAGGATGATATCAATAACAAGGGCTACGTGGGTATCAGTATATGTAAGGCTAAGTAACTGATTTCCGTTCTCATTCAACTCAGAAACACGTGGGACACACTTTTTTTATTTGAGAGGGAGAGAGAGCATGCACCCATGCAGGCATAGGAGGGAGAGAGGGAGAGAGAGAGAATCTTAAGCAGGCTCCACACACAGCTCGGAGCCTGACTCAAGACGACACTGGGATCACGACCTGAGCCAAAACCAAGAGTCCGATGCTCAACTGGCTGAGCCACCCAGGAGCCCTACACGTCACATTTTAAACTCCTGTATTTCTACCTGATACCCACATATCGGGGAAAGTTCTAAAGCATCGGTGCGTCCCTAGTGCTTCCTGATACCCATATATCCCAACATACAAATATGTGTTAATAAAGAGAGAGATTTTATACGAAACCACCTCAAGAACATAACTGATTATTACGATGCTTGGTGATGTAGTCACATCTCTTCACATCTATTTGGAGCCGGATGCGATTCGAATTGTCTACTGAGTATTCCCAGTCACAGGTGAGGCACCCAAGGCCCACAGAAATTGGACCACTTCCACCGGCTCCCCCTCATCTGCTGTTCTTCCCCTCGTGCCACAATGTCTGTTTACGAGAGTATGTTTTCATTCGAGGCAGGTAAAGGATAAGATACATTTCACGTTTGTTTGAATCACAGGTACCCTGTGAATGGTGCTTTTCCAGCCCCAGCTTTTCTTTCTCCCTACCTCATGTCCAGCGTCCCCCCCATATAAAAAGTCGACGTCCAGGTTACAGCTCTCACATATGGAGCTTCCTTTCAGTGCTGAGAGAGTGCAAAACACTCGCCGTTTTGAGAATCCCCAGAGGTTTTTAAGGGTTATTCAAGCGGGCGGCAGGTGGGGCTTACGGGCCCGCAGCCTCTACTGCCCTCCCTGAGCTGCGGCGGGATTTTGCCGCCCCATCAGCCGAGAAGCGGGGGAAACCAGGCTCAGGAGATGAGCCTCACAGAGTCGGGATCGGTCTGGAAAGCACGAGTGTGAAATGGAAGCCAGACTCACTTAGTTTCCTTTACAGAAGCATCAGCCCCACTCGGACACCGGCTGTCTTCCCTGCCAGAGAAGAAGAAGAAACTGCTTTGTCTCGTTCACTTCGTCACCTAAAACCATTTCATGGGCTTGACAGCCGCTGCTTGCTAATTACGGGGCCAACTCCTCAGCATGAGGTTTGTGGCATCGACAGGTCCCGGAACAATCCAGCGATTGTCTGGGGGAAGCTTGGGCACTCGGGGTTGAGCACTTTCACGTCAATTATCCCCACGGGTTGTCACGACTTGGAGCTGCTCTAGCGGAATGAAGGGAAGAAAAGTAATGAGGAGCTCGGAGGTCTGCACACGGCTCACTGGCCCCGAAGAACATTCCGCCTGAATCTCTGTTTCCGGCCGTCGAAGATACGATGAGAGCGGTTCCACACACCCCTGCTCCAGAAAAACACCACATAGCTCCCATTCCGGAGCATTAGCATTCACGGAAAGGGGTCATTCCCTACAGAAATGCGATCCGTTTTCAGCTCTAGGCGTAGGTGTTTGGGGCCTTGTCATTTTCTCAGCGGTAACAAAAAGGTTGAAAAACGAATTCCCTTTCTTTCTTGGAATGCTTTGCGAAGGTAGAGAGGAAGGCAGAAGGGGAAGAGCCACAATACAGTTTCTTGGTGCGTGTGGGGCCTTGATGTTTAAAAGGCAAACTACATAGGATAGTGGGGAGTCAGCGGTCTCCCCAAATCCACGTTCCACGTGTCCACACACGTCCAGGCTGCCCTTCCCAGCCCGCCTTGCAGTTAGGTGTCGTTGTCCGGGCCGCCCGACCATGGCTGGGCCCAGGCCTCTGCGGAGCGAGCGGGCTCACCTCCTCCATACCTGCTCCCCTTCTTACACCTTGAACTTGGATGTGTGCATAACCACCTTCAACCGTGCAGATGACAAGTATTCCGGGGAGTCAGCGACGGCGGAGGACAGAGCAAAGACTTGCCAAGGAACCTGTGTCCTTAAACAGCAGTGGGTCAGAGCAGCCCGCCTCTGGAACTTTCACCTTGGACTGTCACATGAAAGACATAAACTTGTTAGTCTTTTAAGCCACTGCACTGTTGAGTCTCTGAATAACAACTTGGCCTTCTGCGCTAATACAGACAACGATTCTCGGCCCACATCAGAAGGGGCTTCCCCCGGCGCTACTCTCTTCGTTACCGGCTCCCCATACATCACATAACATCTCGCAGAAAGCCCAACCTTTATCCAGACTGATGGCAATGATTCCCCCAGCCTCGAAAATCTTTCCTCGGGAAGCGGCTCACTTTCAGCAGCAGGGATGTCTCCAGCAGTCCCTGGGGGAAAGTTTGGGCTCTCATCCAGGGCATAGCCACGGGCTCTCAGGCCCGGGTCCGAAGTGACCTTCCTTCCAAGCTAGGGAGGTCTGGTCCACGGTCCGGGGAGTCTGTTTCTCTCACCAAAAGGCCAGCAAGGAATTGTGAAATACAGGAGCCAGAGGAAAGATGTGGAGACTATACTAGAATGCCTACAGCTTTTGGACTCACATACGAGAAGAAAATAATCACTTCTGCAAATTAGATCATGGGTCCATGGGAGGGCAATTACTCATGGAACAAGACGTGTCATGGCTGCCCAGAGACAGTCAGTGAATGTAACTATCATCCCCGAGATGATTTTTATCTTGGATTAAAGACAGTGATAGAGCGGCGCCTGGGTGGCTCAGTCGGTTAAGCTTCCGACTTTGGCTCGGGTCACCATCTCATGGTTTGTGGGTGCGAGCCCCGCGTTGGGCTCTGTGCTGATGGCTCGGAGCCTGGAGCCTGCTTCAGATTCTGCCCTCTTTCTGCTCCTCCCCTACTCGCACTCTGTCTCTGTCTCTCTCTCTCTCTCAAAAATAATTAGCGTGAAAAAAAAATTTTTTGAAGCGATAGAGATCAAAGAACTTGATATGTTTGGGTTGTTAGTGGATTAATATATGCTAATTATGTAACTTATTAACTAATATATGAGTTTTCATAGAACTTTCTACAACGATAGAAACGTTCTATATCTACATTATCCAATATGGTAGCCACTAGCCACAAGTGGCTAATAAGCACTTGAAATGTGGCTAGTGCAAACGAGGACCTGAGTTTTTAATTATAGTTAATTTAAGGAACTTATCATTGGATAGGTACGTGTGACTACTGGCTACTCTCTTGGAGATCACAACTTTGTTCAGCATAGTTTTCCTGAAAAGGGCCAGATAATAAATATTTCAGACTTGGAGAACCACGTGGTCTCACAACTCCTCAGTCCAGTACTAGAGGGGGAAGGCAGCCCCAGACAGTATAGAAATTAATGGGCGTGGCTGCGTACGGTGAGATTTGATTTGCAAAAATAGGGGGCTGTTTGAGCCTCGTCGATAAATTTCTGAATGCTTTCCACGATGTTTTTAGCTGCCGAGGCTGAGAAATAAATTCACACCAAAGTGTTAGTGACAATATATTTCAATATCTGCATGTTTCCCTCTTTTGGTAAGGACCCAGAGGAAAAGGTACCTAACCTGGGAGAGCTCATCTCAAATTTCAGCATCTCAGAGGCCGTGGGACTTGGTAGGAGACACGTGGGGAAGAATGCCTTTCTTTCCTCGTGCCCCCACAAACCACATTCCAGAACTGGAAAGCCCCTTGCTCTCCTTGCCAGGGTCCTGCTCTCAGTCCCTGCGTTGTCATGACATTTGGAGGGTGTCTGTTCCCATCAGAACTTTACCCTTACACAGCCCAGAAGGGGATGGAAAACGCCCTGGCCAATTTGTCTTACAGAACCAAAACTCTCCTTCGTGTGTCACTTTTATTTGGTGCCAAAATTAGAAGATTAAAAAGGTAGATAAATCAAAGCCTTTTCCTACCTGGTAAAGGCAAATCAATAGACTCAATTTCCCAGAGTCTCAGAGAAGCCATGTTTCATTTTTAAATTTCACCTCAAAAGCCATAACTGGCGAATACAGGATACACTACATCCGGCACATGAGGCTCAGTGGGAAAGAGAAATGAAAAAAAAAAAAAAAAAGAGAGTTCTGGGGCCAGAGAGCCACAGAAAATAGACTCCATAATGAAGAACCTGGAGCCGTCTCAAAGGCAGTGCTTTGCACATTCTGACTTCTGATTTAATACTAATTAAAGACACATTTAAGTTTAGCCCACATTTGCACCCTGACACATTGCCGGGTGCTTTAGGGAAAGGCTGTCTTCCCCTGTCCAAAAGGGGTGGAGGTAATTGTGGCCTGGAGAATAAAAGCGAATCATTAGAAAAATATGCTGAGAATGTGGAACATCCTCACAGCCGTATCATGAATAGTTTCCTCTTGTGGTCAGGCTGGAGGAAAATGTATCTTGCGATGCAGTTATGATATCGTCAATATCGAATGGAAAATGCTCACATACACGGGTGCCCCAGGACAGATCAAGAAGCAAAGTTATTGCAGGCAACTCTTAGAGATGCTTTTCTTCTTTTCTCTAGGATGTTGTGTTGTGATGAACAGTAGGGTCTGATTCCTTGATTGTTTCCTATGTCCTTGCCCCCGCCCTTCCTCTGACCCCCATCTTAAATCAAGCCCCCTCCCAGAAGCACCTGCTCTTAAGAGTTTTCCAAATCTTTCATGAGGGCTAGGCCCCTAGCCTTCCAGTACTTCCCACTGGTAAGAGAAAAGCGCCCACTACCACCAACGTCCCAGTGGTTCTTGATGCACTCAAAACCACCAACTACTACAATCTATAGGAGCCCTCTACTTACGTTTAAGGCTGGCTGCGCGTTGTCACCCCACAGACGCTTTCGTTCCCTTTACCCCCCGGCCTCCCCCTCAACAAAGCCCTAGCCACTGGCCAAGAGAACTGGGATCTCCTTCTAGGGTAAACTGTGCACCAAGTTCCGCTCCATAACTCAGGTCACTGTAAGTGCGATGGAACAGCACTGAACTGGAGTGAGGTGGGCTGAGTTCTAGTCTATCATTAGGAAACTCATTTAACCAGTCTCTTACGGAAAGTAAATGATAAGCTGGAACACTGCCTGCTTGCAAATTCGATGACTGTCCGAAAAATGACCAAATCTAGGATGCTACCATGTTCTACATAAATTGACAAAGTCCTGGGGAAGGGCTTAAAAACAAATAAATTGTCCTACTTGAAAGACGAGAAATGGACAAATTAGCTAGTTTTGGGAGAGTTGTTGGTGTTAGTGATAATTAAAGAGGTGATGAGGGGTGCCTGGGTGGCGCAGTCGGTTGAGCGTCCGACTTCAGCCAGGTCACGATCTCGCGGTCCGTGAGTTCGAGCCCTGCGTCGGGCTCTGGGCTGATGGCTCAGAGCCTGGAGCCTGTTTCCCATTCTGTGTCTCCCTCTCTCTCTGCCCCTCCCCTGTTCATGCTCTGTCTCTCTCTGTCCCAAAAATAAATAAATGTTGAAAAAAAAATTAAAAAAAAAAAGAGGCGATGATACCTAAGAAAATCAAGGGTCCTGATAAGGAGTTTTAGATAAATTAAAGAGTAGGATACAGAGCTCTGTCGTTAGCTCAGATCTATAGTAGAAAGGAGTCCTGCATATTCTTTACAAGGACATAAAAAAAAAATTGCGTTTGGGAACTGCTTTCATAAGTGGTTCGGCCAGTGTGAAAAATTGTTCATTGGATGAGAAAAATTTTAGCAAAAGTTGAAATTTTCTTGTGTGAAACTACGGAGCAAAAATGTGTGATTCTCCATGGAAACGTGGTTTCGAAGAAGCCAAGGATCTGCTCGCACATTTCAGTGACATCACGGGGAGCAAAGCCACCGATGCTGCTCCTAAACCATCCACGGACTGGATGGAGAAGGTCAGAAGCCAGTACTCCCCGCCGGAGGTAGAGCCTACACAAGGTACATTTGCGCGAGGGGTGTGCTCCTGAGCTACAGTGGTTCATCCAAGAGAAGAAAGGTCCCTGGCCGGTGTTCAGGGGAGACCAAAGCTGGCATAGTAGAGGAAATCCCTTGCCAGGTCATTTTCTCCTCCAGGCAGAAGAAACCAGCGAGCTTTTGGCCACGGGCAAAGGACTCGCTTCACTGTGGCCACGCGGTTAAGTCTCATGTTGGGTCGGATGTCCTGTGCTACCCTACGAACTCCAGAACAGTTAGGTGCAAGAATGCGAATGAGTGAAACATTGTCTAAGGTTCTAATTGAACTTCTTTTGTTGGAAAGACAAGAAAAGGCAAAGGAAGTCAGGGCTTTCGGGATCACACTACGGAATGTTAGTATATTACCCTCTTAAAGGGAATGAGGAGTCTGCACTGGGGGCCCACACAAGGTTGTTTATTGAAGCCCTTTGGTTTTATATATTAAAAACAAACAAAAAAAGGCTAATCACCATCTGTCAATAGAAAAGTGATTGAATATTCCACAGTATACCCATGACAAAGGATACTATGCAACCATTTAAAAAATAATAATAAAGGGGCACCTGGGTGGCTCGGTCGGTGAAGTGTCCAACTTTGGCTCAGGTCATGATCTCACAGTTTGTGGCTTCAAGCCCCGCATCGGGCTCTGTGCTGACAGCTCGGAGCCTGGAGCCTGCTTCCGATTCTGTGTCTCCCTCTCTCTCTGCCCGCCCACCTCACACTCTGTCTCACAAAAAAAAATAATAAATATCTAAAATTTTTTTTTTTATTTAAATTTTTTTTTCAACGTTTATTTATTTTTGGGACAGAGAGAGACAGAGCATGAACGGGGGAGGGGCAGAGAGAGAGGGAGACACAGAACCGGAAACAGGCTCCAGGCTCTGAGCCATCAGCCCAGAGCCCAACGCGGGGCTCGAACTCACGGACCGCGAGATCGTGACCTGGCTGAAGTCGGACACTTAACCGGCTGCGCCACCCAGGCGCCCCAAAATTTTTAAATAATAGTGATAATAAAGCCCAACCCTTGCATCGAACTAGAAAAATCTCTAAAATGTGTTTTTACATTAAAAAACAAGTTACCGATGAAAAGATACAGTGTGAGATGGCTTGTATTTTTTTTTTTAATCCCACGATAAAAATGAAGATTTGGAAAACTTTTTTAATTTTTTTTAATGTTTTTTAATCTTTCTTTATTTTTGAGAGCGAGACAGAGTGTGAGCAGGGGAGGGGCAGAGAGAGAGGGAGATACAGAATCGGAAGCAGGCTCCAGGCTCTGAGCTGTCAGCACAGAGCCCGACGTGGGGCTCGAACTCATGAAAGATTTGGAAAATCTTAAAAGCAGGTGCTTCTGGGAGGGGGCTTGATTTAAGATGGGGGTCAGGGGGAATTTCAATTGCAGTATAAAAATGTTTTTAGCTGAATATATTGTGTGTTACCTATGACAAAATGGTTGAGATCAGGGATTGGAGGCAAGATTCACTTTTTCAAAATCTCAGCTTCAATATTTAGTATCTGAGGCAAATTATTGAACCTCCCTGAGCCTGTTTCCTCATCTATAAAATGGGGGAAATGATAGTTCCTAATCACAGAGTGGGTTATAAGAAATAAATGACCGTGTATCCAACCCCGAAAATTTTTCTTAGAAGACCAAAGGATTTACATCCATGGATGTGGGGCGCCTGGGTGGCTCCGTCAGTTAAGTATCTGACTCTTGATTTCAGCTCAGGTCATGCGCTCACAGTTCACGGGTTCGAGCCTGCATCGGGCTCTGTGCTGACAACGCGGAGCCTGCTTGGGATATTCTCTCTCTCTCTCCCTCTCTCTCTCTGCCCCTATGCCACTCACCTTCTATTTCAAAATAAATAAATAAGCATATAAAATTGGGGGAAAAAAACATCCTTAGGTGCTCAGGACAGACAGGTCATGACCCAAAGGGCATGGACTCTCAAAGTCCTGAGCCCGTTCCGTCGTGAGGAAAAATGCTCGGGTCATGAGGGCAAGGAGGAATGGGAGGTGGGGGAATGGATGAGTCAGAATTATATAAAAAGAGGCCTCACTTCTTATTTTAAGAACCTGCAGTTAAGCATGCTTAATTAGACTGGCATAATTTAACCCTTAATATCTCCAACTAGTCCAAAAGCTACTGGGCATCAAAATAATTTATTTTGGGACACCTGGGTGGCTCAGTCAGTTAAGCGTCCGACTTTGGCTCAGTTCATGATCTCGCGGTTCGTGGGTTCGAGCCCCGTGTTGGGCTCTGTGCTGACAGCTGGGAGCCTGGAGTCTGCTTCGGATTCTGCGTCTCCCTCTCTCTCTGTTCCTCCCCTGCTCGTGCTCTGTCTCTCTCTCTTTCAAAAATAAATAACGATTAAAAATTATTAAAAAATAATAATAATTTATTTTAATATCTGGTACATACCCACAACGAACCACAATCTTTTCAAGTTATCAGGTATAGCTGTTAGAGACCAAAGAATTCAGAATCAGTCCTTGACACAAGCTGAGTGATTTCAAGGAAATTTGGAGATGTCATATACAGTGAGATTATTTATCAAGCAAACTTCTGGCTATTGTCTTAAAAAGAAAGAAAAATAAAAAGGTTCATATCGAGAGCACTCTTCTTAGACGTTCCTAAACTTTAGTTTTGTTTTTGTTTTTTTTTTTTTTCAAATCTCCAGGTATCTTCGAGACTACCAGGGGCCGAGGGCCTACTTAAGTCAAGTGTTAAGGGCCAGGAGAGGCTTAAACTAACTACTTATTAACTAAATTGTTAACAGGGGATAAGATCTCGCTTAAAGAGGTGGTACTTTTACTATTTGAGTGCAAAGAAGGAAATGCTGTAATATCTTCGTCATATTTGCTGTCTGTGAAAACGGTAAGCGAGTATGTGTTTACTGATAGAGCGAAGTTTTCTGAACGATGGCCGAGCGTCACTTCTTAAATATTTACCTCGTTCAGCCCCAGGGAGAATTTCCAATAACAAAAGATTTGCTGTTTGTTTTGTATTGAGTGTGTGCTATAATGAGTTTCCAAAGAGTAAGGGTCTTGGGGCCCATTTGACTAAACTTTTTCAGAAGAGTTCAATGTACACAAACCGTTCGTTAACGAGAGCAGAAATATCCCTGGAGGTAAAGTTTGGATTCCTGAAATGTGATTTGTATTATATGCGGAGCCAAAGCACAGTAGGAATACCTATCAGATTATAATAGAGAGATAAGATTTGAAATTCAATTATGGCAAGCACGTGAATGTCAACAGCTCATGGGGACACTCTTCAGGAATGATCAGGTGAATAAAATGGCAGCGGCTTGGAATCGTGTTATTATCAGAACAGGAGATCTGAGGAATGTTTCACTCCGACCGAAAGTTTCTACGGAAGATTAATTACCGTGAATATAAGTAATTCCAGAGATAACGTGTAAAGAAAACATGACCCTAGGATGGAGAACAGTTGGTAGTCCCCATCCGTACTTGCATTTGTCAAGCACCCCTCTGGATAAGTGTAGCGGGCACTGAAGGGACGTGGCCAGGAAATCGTCTCAAAGCGTCTGTGCTTCGTGATGGAAAACAAGACAGACAGACATAATAGGTATATCATGACACATACATAAAAGATATCCACTGGAAATACGGAGAGCCCTCCACTGACTTGACCATAGTGAGGGCTACCAAAATTATAACAACTCTCGAGAGACTTAGAAGATTGCCGGAAACATAAAACAGACACATGAGAGAACTAGTCTTATAATAATCAAATAACAGTACATCAGAATCTCAGCATCTTGGAGTCAGAGGAGAAACTAGAAATGATAGGTTAACCCTTTAATACGTGAGTAAGTGAAGATACGAAAAACAGGAGGAAAAAAACCCGATTATGTAATGACCGGCTACTAGAACGCAGAGGACGTATGGTACGTGACCTTATATACCTGATGCCACGTGGTTCTCCTCACTGCTCTGTGAGGCACACACGTTATCCTCCATTTGCAATGAAGGGACAGGAACAGAGCTGAAGTGCGGTCACATAACCAAGAAGATGTGGCATCAGGGGGCACACCCAGGTCCCTTCGCCCGCCCCTGGTCTTCCCCCCAAACCATGCGGGGGTGGGTTAAGTACCAGGCCCACATACCCAGGAACAACATGGCATGTTTGCGCCCAGAGGAGAGGTGAATCTGGGAAGTCTTCCCAAGAGAGCTGGAATCCGAACTAGGATGTAAGAAAAAACATGAACCGCAAATCGTAGGAAGAATAAAGCTAGTAGTGGCAGCGATAGCCTCTACCCTCAGTGCTTATCTGTCCCACCCAGGCAGAGGCAAAGTCCTCAAGGATTTTGAACACCCCCCCCCCATTGTGGGTCTCATTCCCCATGGCATTTTCAGCAGAGGAGAAGGCCTGGATCACAGCACACTCAAGAAATACACGTTGAAGCAACAAACGCAGAGAGACCTGGCTATGACTGAGAGGGTCTGATGTGACTTCCCTGAGGACAAGTAGAAAAGATTTTTTCTAAATGAATAGCTAATAGGGTGCCTAGTTGGCTCAGTCGGTTGGGCATCCAACTTTGGCTCAGGTCATGATCTCACGGTGCGTGATTTCAAGCCCTGAATCCCGCCCCCCCGACCCTCCCCACTCACGCTCTCTCCCTCCCCCCCTCAAAAATAAATAAACATTGGGGCGCCTGGGTGGCTCAGTCTGTTGGGCATCCAACTTTGGCTCAGGTCATGATCTCACAGTCTGTGAGTTCGAGCCCCACATCGGGCTCTGTGCTGACGGCTCAGAGGCTGGAGCCTGCTTCGGATTCTGTGTCTCCCTCTCTCTCTGCCCCTCCCCTGCTCCTGCTCTGTCTCTCTCTGTCTCAAAAATAAATAAAAACATTAAAAAATTTAAAAAATAAATAAATAAACATTAAAAACAAACAAAGAAACAAACAGCTAGGAAACTGGAAATACCGAAATTTGACAGATTTATCCAATTAACATGTCCCTTCTCCTGCTGTCCTCTTGTCCCACGTGGCTAGCCAGCCTCCAACCTTGGCTGGAAGAGTGTCTTCTGTTTTACTGAGTCTCTGTTGAGGAAAGGTCGCACCATCAGCCCAAAGGTTAAGGATGGTTCTTCCCTCCTACATCCCAAAAAGACTGAAGGAGAACCCAGGACCTTGAGTCCACACCAGAAAAAAAAATCGCTGACCCACTCAGTACCAACACACTTATCGGTTTTGAACCTCTGGCTGGCAACATTCCCAGGGGAGCAGGGGCAGACAGAAAGGTCCCAGTCAATGGCTTATAATCAATTTGAGTTTTGGCGAACGCTGGATGCAGTCACATTAATAACTGCAGGACAGAAGGGTAGTTAAGGAAAAACTTAAAACTGACGAGACAATCTATTCTGTGCAGGGCACTCCAGGTCACTAGAAAAACCTCATTCACTAGACATAAAAGAGAAAAACATAAAAGAAGCACCCCTCCCACACTCCTAAAAAGTGTCTGGCCTTTGTGTTGGAGTCCGGCCCCCATCCTGGTTCTTTTTTCTCACAGATTAGGGGAGAATCATCTTCAAGAGCAGTTAGGGCTCGTGAGACTCTGAGAATACATCATCGCATCGCTGGTGGGATCAGACTCAAATGAGTCTGCTTCAAGAGAAGAGATTTCCTTAAAACTCCAGAGATAAAATACAATCTTTATCTCCATCCAATCTTTACACCATCTTCCCGGACATTCTTCAGCCTTCTCCAAGCTTTCGCCCTCAGAAAGCTCTTTCCCCCCTTCATTTCATACTGTACTCATTTTGAGTACACCTGTCACAAATAAAGACAGCTCTGTCCTGAATCTGGGGGTAGTGCTGGGGGTAGTGATAGATGACTTTACTGTCACTGTGTTGACAATATGAGCACTTCCTTCCAGTTTGGCACATCAAAGTCTCAAGAACGGGTCAAAAGTAAACAAAAGTGAACTTAAATGGGCCAAATACTCCGATGAGTGAAAATGGTCTCACGTCTGGGAACCAGGAGACCTGCCGCTGCGGCCAGTCAGACAGGAGTTTTCATAAAGAGTCAATTTTCTCGAACCTTAAGGTTAGAGAGAATTTAAGTTCTCAGCTCGAAAGATATTTACTTAAATATCATCGAAAGCAGGAAAGGTCAGAATCAGAAAATTGAGAAGCACAAAGAAAAGGAAGGTTTATCAAGTTTACTGGTAACAAGATGCAGAAGAGATGCAAATATATGCAAATGAAAGGCCAACCACTGTCTTGAACGGCTAAAAAACAGACATACTATAAAATGAAATATAATGACCAGAAAGGTAAGGCTTTTTATTCTAAAGCAAAAAGGAAAGAAGAAAAGGAAAAAGGGAGGGAAGGAAGAAAATATTTTTACAAACACAGTAAGAGGGCACTGTCAGGCATGGCAGTCATTTGGGAAGTATGTGTGCCACATAAAAGTTCCAAAGCTAGTGGGGCGCCTGGGTGGCTCAGTCAGTTAAGCATCCGACTTCAGCTCAGGTCATGATCTCACAGTTCATGGGTTTGAGTCGGAGCCTGGAGCCTGCTTTGGATTCTCGGTCTCCCTCTCTTTCTGCCCCTCTCCCCTGCTTGCTCTCTCTCTCTCTCTCTCTCTCTCAAAAATAAATAATTAAAACATTTTTTTAAAAAGTTCCAAAGCGAGAGACAAGCAGGGGTCCAAACCCAGCCCTGTTTCCTTGCCAAGCTGTGGTCATTGCCTACATCAGTCAACAGGGATGCCTTTTTCCCAATAGTCCACCCCGAGAGGGGCACCTGGGTGGCTCAGTCGGTTGAGTGTCCAACTTCAGCTCAGGTCATGATCTCACGGTTCGTGGATTCAAGCCCCACGTTGGGCTCTGTGCTGACAGTTCAGAGCCTGGAGCCTGCTTCAGGTTCTGTGTCTCCCTCTCTCCCTGCCCACCTGCACTCTGTCTCTCTTTCAGAAACAAATAAAACATTTAAAAAATTAAAAATAAAATAAAATAAAATACCAATCACAAAAGTGATTACACATTTTACGAACGACCAAAGCCACGAAGACGTTCCCTTCAGTTTCTTTAGTCTTACAAGCAAAGTAAATTATCAAGTGAACATTTTCTAGGGCAGAAGCCAACGAATATGGAAAAGATTCATAGAACACTGCCAGTCATCATGTATTTAAATTTTGGATTTTGCCTTTTCTCTTTGTTTTCTGAAATTAAAAAGGTTTAGTTGTGTCATTTTCAACAATTCGGGGAAAAAAAATAGAGAAAAATATTACCAATGGACTCGACCACTGGTTGTAAGAAATGTTACCTCTAACTGAATCTTTGTTCCAGTTCGTTTTCTGTTGTAATGAGGTAAATTACAAGATCACCTGCACCACTAGGACTAAATACCCATTGGACAAAAAAAAAAAAAATTTAATATTTTGATAGATTTAGTTTGCTAACATTTTATTTCAGATCATTGCATTCATGTTCGTATGTGGCCAACGATTACACTTTATCTCCCTTGCTCAGTGTTGTTATCAAGATCATACATATAAAGTGCTGTGGGGAGTTGTTCTGGTTCCATTCTTCGGAAACATTTATACAAAGTAGTGCTTATCTGTTCTTTGAAGATTTTGTAATCTTGGCTGTGTCTGGCTTGTTTTCTAAAGAGGGGACGGGGCCAGGGGAAAGCCACAGATGATTAACTTGATTCACTTCTTTTGTGGTATATTCAGTCTTTTTGGTTTCGTTACGTTTTTGTAACTGACATTTTCCTAGGAAATTGTCCAATTTCTCTGGAAGTTTCCCAACATATTGTCAGGAACTCATCCACAATATTTATTCTCAGATAGGTTCTTAAATCTCCATCTGTAGCTACGTCATGTCTCTTTCATGCCTCCTCCTGTCTTGGGTCATTTTCACCAGAAGTGTTTATCACTCTTTTCAAGGAACTAGTTTTAGTTTAGTTGATTTTCTGTGTTATTACTTTGTTTTCTAGCTCATTAATTGCTAACCTTATCTTTATGATTTCCTTCCTTCCACATTCTTTCTGCTTGCTCTTTATTAATTTTTTTTTTTTTTTTTTTTTTTTTTTTTTACTGTATTCCGTTGAGCACTTAGCTCATGGGTTTTAGTCTTTCTCATTTTCTAATGGATGCAGCTAAGGTTATAAATATTCATTTAAAGTCCCAGTTAGGCTGCACTCCACAGGGGTTTCTTCCTGTTCAATTTTTTTTTAATTTGTTAACTTTTACTTAATTTTTGATTTTTATTAGAGAGAACTCCAAACCTCTCCAGAAGCAAACATTGCTTCACGTTGAATCATTCTGAAAAGTTCCTAGCTCAACATGCAAACGGCCTTTGGGTAATAGTGTTCCCTGGTTATTTTTATGCTAGAAATTCATGCGCGTGTCTTATTTCTTCTTGAAGACAAAAACCACACGCTAAATAACCTTGGGTCGCACGCAGTAAGTGCTCAACCAAATCCGGATGAATGAAGCTTTCATTCCATACGACCCTAGGAAAAGCAGTTTATTTTACCAAAACACAACCTTAGCAACATGGCCTGGTAAAAAGAATTTTTAAATTACAAGTTTTATCACTCTACTTCAGCACTTTTATCGCAGTGCCCGCATCTGGCCTTCCACAAAAGTTCAGGGTAGTTGAACAAACACCACTTTCGGAGCTCTAGAGTAGCTGCCCAGGGATGGCCCGTCCTCGACGCCCGTCCAGCGTCAGTTCCAAAGGGTCGTGTGTGTCCTCCCCGCGCCTCTTGTCTACACAGTCCAGGCCGCATCAGCCGCACTGCTGAGCCCAAGAAAAGCACCACTGAGCCTTCCCAGGAAAAAGAACTTGTTGCCACACGAAAGAAAAGATTCCAGAGCCTTGAGACTCCACCACCGGCTCAACTGTTTCTAAGAATAGCGCGAACTGTGGAAAAAAAAAAAAAAATACTGGCACCAGACCCTGGTCTTTAATTGTCTCCAGGCTTGAAAATAGAAACAAGCTGAAACGGAAGTGCCCCTGGAAACGCTCCGCAGGCCTCCCTCCGTGCCGGGGGCCGGGATGCAGAACGTTGCGCCGGCTCCTGGTGACGCTGGCTCCCGGGGCAAACCCTGCGCGGTGACGTCACCGCGGCGCATGCGCTGCCAGGACGCGATGGGCCGTCCCGGGGCTGGAGGCCTGGAGCTCCGCGGGGGCTGCCAGGGCCCTGGGGTCGCCTTCCGGCTCCTCAGAGGTTCTCCCTGGGCCTCTGCGGGGGAGGGCCCAGGGCCCGGAAGGGTTTCCCCTCCCACGAGGGAAGCTTGTTTGCCAAATGCCTTTCTTTCCATCTATTTTCATAATGTTAAATTTAGCCTATTGGTTCCTCAATCAGATTTTGCAAATAGTGCCCTCTCTTCAAAACACAGGGTCAGCCTTGCGACCAGGGAGGCCTCTCAGCCTAGTGGTGGGTGTCCGGCTGGACGCCCCCCCATTCACAGGCTGGCCGGCTAGCCCCCCACAGGTGACCAGGAGGAAGGACGCCACTCTTTATGGTTCCAGCAGGCACGCAATTGTGGGGATTTTTATAATGAAGAGGCAACGCTAATCTGAATAGGTTTCTTGCCAGAAACAAATTCTCAGACGTCGGGGGTTGCTTCTGAATAAAAAGTGCTGCATGCAAAAAGTTCACAGAAGCTTGAGTCTCCACACGTCCAAACATCGCTTAACGATCATTCAGGGGCGCCTGGGTGGCTCAGTTGGCTGAGGGTCAGACTCCTAATTTCCGCCCAGGTCATGATCTCACGGGTTTGCGGGTTCGAGCCCTGCATGGGGTTCTGTGCTGACAGCGCAGAGCCTGCTTGGGAGCCTGTCTCCCTCTTTCTCTGCCCCTCCCCCGCTTGCTCTCTAGCTCTCTCTCTCTCTCAAAACAAATGAAAATAAGTTTTCTTCAAAATCAATCATTTAGTGAAAAGAGGGTTTTCCCCCTGCAAAATCTCTAGCATTTCCAAAATTACTCTTAGTTGGAAACAAAATAAACAAACAAGCTTCTTTCGCCCCAATTCCCAGACAAGCACACTGTATTAAAAAAAAAACAAAAACAAAAACAAAAGGTGTTGGCCGTGAGTTCCCAGAAACCCAGTGCCCATTCCTGGTGGGATTATTTCAGCTCTACTCCCTCCAAAGTGGTTGTTTACACAGTAAGAAGAAAAAGAAAAAGAAAATCGAAATATTTTCTTCCACGTGCATAATATTCTGTAATGTCTTGAAGTCAATGGCCTGCTTCACAAGGTGAGGGAGGTGTGGTATGCAAGCCAAATAATAAAACTTAATGACAATATGGTTGTCAACTGCCAAACTACAACAGCATGTCCCTTCCAACCTAAACTCTAGTTTTAGAAACACAGAGAACCAAAACAAACAAACAAACAAAAAACCTAGCACCAGAGAGAGGCAGATACAAACGGGCACAGCCCACCCAGAAGGACCATTGAAACTGTGGGTCTCCCAGGGACCCTGTCTTTGGGCACAACCATCGGCACATGCAGAAATTCATCATTCCTACCCAACCTCCAACAAAATTCTCACTGTAAGACTTATCTGCCCAAACCAGGTTACTAAAGCCCGAGCAGAGGTTTGTCCTTGCCACAGATCAGACGTCACTTATACTTGCCACGTGCTAGGCTGTTCCGAACTCGGAGATCTTAAGAGCATTTAGCTGCACATAGGGGCGGTTCCATAAACATTTGTTAAATTGAATGGAATCACTGTTCTCGGCTAATCTGCCTTGCTTTCCTGTTTCTTAATACCAAATTGAACCCTGGTAACCACGAACCATCTCTTGGACCTTCTATTGTCCACATTTGCCATCAAGGTTTATATCCTAAGACACCAGCTCAATTTGCCTTCTAGACCCCGATTTCCACCCGGACACCTCAGAATGACCTCTGCTGGGACTCAAGACTCACCTGTCTCCACCATCTGGCATCTCTTGGTCTAGCCACAGCTACAAATGTCCAGCTATGACATTTAGAAGTGAGATCAAAGAGGGCAAGGATGACAAAGCAAGAGAAGGAACTAACACTCGTTTCTCCCCTTGTTCTGTGCCTGGCTCTGTGCCCAGCCGTTGCATATGTTACCGCTTTTAATTCTGTTCTCAAGAACACCAGGGAAGAAGGAGATGATACATCCACTGTCTGAGACTTTGGGTCAGGAAATAACTCACACACCAAGATCCCAAGTGTTTTTCCAAATGGAAACACTGAGCCCTTCCCTTCAATTACTGAGTTTTAATTGCAGGGCTGAGAACTGATGACCATCCATAATGAAATTCTTACCCATCCACAACACAATGAGAAAAATAAAGGCAATGAAGTATGTTTCCCATAGGCTGAAATATTCTGTTTAAAGGACTATCCTTTGCTCTGAGATCATAGAGGAACCATTTCTTTCGATGGAGTAAAGTCATTCCTTGTAGCAAAAATTACGTAGAGCCAAAAATAGCCTTCGAAATTCCTTAAGAAGGTACAAAATGAAGTTCAATTTACTATTTATTGGCAAGGCCAATCACAGCCTATTTTTCCTCAGTATAGAAAAGATTCTTAGCACTACGGTAGAGTATATCCGATGAAATACTTGGCTTTCCTTGAAACATCATGTTGTTTTTAAAAACAAACAAACAGGGGCGCCTGGGTGGCGCAGTCGGTTAAGCGTCCGACTTCAGCCAGGTCACGATCTCGCGGTCCATGAGTTCGAGCCCCGCGTCGGGCTCTGGGCTGATGGCTCAGAGCCTGGAGCCTGTTTCCGATTCTGTGTCTCCCTCTCTGCCCCTCCCCCGTTCATGCTCTGTCTCTCTCTGTCCCAAAAATAAATAAACGTTGAAAAAATAAAAATAAAAATAAAAACAAACAAACCTCTTCATGGCCAGAACGACACTTTGCTGAGGAACTCGGGGCTACCCATGAAGGGGAACAGGAGATCCGCTGCTTTATTTTTCTTACATCAGTTACCACCTTCCAGTATAATATACATTTTATCTGTTCACTCCAATTATCGTATTTGTATAATCATGAATATGATTAGTGGAGTGCCTGGGTGGCTCAGTCAATTAAGTGTCCGACTCTTGGTTTCAGCTCAGGTCATGATCTCACCTTTCATGAGATTGATCCCGGAGTTGGGCTCCGCGCTGAGGGCACGATTCTCTCTCTCTCCCCTCTCTCTCTGCCCCTCTCCTGCTTGCATTCTCCATCTCTCTCTCTCAAAATAAATAAATCAGTAAACATTTAAGAAAGACAATATAATAAAAAATAAAAATCCTTAGCAAACTGGGAATATAAAGGGAACTCCTTCAATCCGACAAAGGAGTTCTGTAGCTGACCTAACACTTAGTAGTGAAATAGTGAATTCCTTTCCCCTACGATTAAGCGTGCAAGAATATCCACTCTCACCATTTTGGCTCGACATTGCCCCGGAGGTCCTAGCTAGTGAATAAGGGAAAAAATTAAAAAGCATACACATTAGCAAAGACAAAGCTAAACTGTTTTTAGTCAAAGATGACGTGATCGTCCACGTCGAAAATCCAAAGGAATCTACGATAGGTTAGCACCGGTGAGTGAACTTAGCAAGGTGGTGGGGTATAAAGTCAACACCCCCAAAATCCATGTTACTTCTAAATGACAATAAAAACAATGGAAAAAATAAAAGTCTAAAATGCCATTTACATCCCCAAAAAGGTTAAACATAGAATTACCATACGATCCAGTAATCTAAACAAAAGAATTGAACACGGGGACTCAAACAGATATTCAACACCAAAGTCCACGGGGCATGATCCACAATCGACAAAAGACGGAAACAGGCTAAATTTCCATTGACAGATGAGTACATAAACAAGGTGTGACATACACGTACAATGGAATGTTTTTCAGCCTTAGCAAGGAGTGCAATTCTGACCCCTGCTACAACACGGATGGACATTGAAGACATCAGGCTAAGTGAAATGAAACACACACAAAGGGATAAATACTGTATGATTCTACTTACCTGAGGCACCAGGAGTGGTCACATTCTTAGAGCCAGAAAGTAGAAATGTGGTTGCTCGAGGCTAAGGGAAAGGAATGGGCAGTTATTTCTTAATGGGTACAGACTTCCAGCTCAAAAACAAGGGGTGCAGGTAGGTGATGGTAGCACAACAATGTGAATGTATTTAATGCCACCGAAGGGGACATTTTAAAATGGTTCCAATGATAAATTTTGTGTTATGTCTTTCTTATCACAATAAAAAAATATCGTTTACAATATCATCAAATACCTGGGAATAAAATTAATGACAGATGTGCAAGTCTTCTATACTGAATTTTATAAAACATGCAAACATTGCTAAGGGAATTCTTTAAACGAGATTCTTTTTTTTTTTTTTTTTACATTTTTTAACGTTTTTTATTTATTTTTGAGAGACACAGAGAAACAGAGCGTGAGTGGAGGAGAGGCAAAGAGAGAGGGAGACACAGAATCCGAAGCAGGCTCCAGGCTCTGAACTGTCAGCACAGAGCCTGATGCGGGGCTCGAACCCACGAACCGCAAGATCATGACCTGAGCCGAAGTCAGACGCTTAACCCGACTGAGGCACCAGGTGCTCTACTAAGGGAATTTTTTAAAGGCCTAAGTAAATGGAAAGAATTACCTCATTTGGGAATAGACACACTCAATATTATTAGGATGTCAAGTCTGCCTGAGTTGATCTGTGGGTCCAATGCAATTTCTGTGACAATTCCTGCAGGATTTTTTTTTTAATAAACAAATGGATTATAAAATTTATGTGACCTAAAAGCAATCTAAATATCCAAAACGATCTTGGCAAAGAAGGAAGAGGAGGACGAGGAGAAGGAAGAAGATGGGTAGGCAGCAGAGAAGGATTTTGTACGACCATTATTTCAAGACATACTATAAAATTATACTAATTAAAACTGTGTGGTATTGGCATAAGAACAGACAAATAGATCAATGGAACAGAATAAAAAGCCCCCAAATAGACCCATACGTATACGGTCATTTGATTTTCAACAAAGGCACCAGTGAAATCAACAGGGGAAAGAAAACTCATTGATCTAGTGTGGGAGCAGCTGTGGATATCACCTGGATGTCCTGTTACTTCACACTGTGTGTGCACACACGCACACACACACACACACGCAAGAATAATTCTCAGTGGAGATGTGTCTAATACCTAAATGTGAAGGCTAAACTATAAAACATTTGGAGGAACTCACAGAATGGCATCTTTGGGGGGCACCTGGGTGATAGTTACAGGAATCTATACATGTGTAACAGCTACGAACTGTATACACAGAAAAAAGTCAGCACAACTGCATGTAAATTTAAAATTATTTAC
This sequence comes from Lynx rufus, assembly GCF_022079265.1. Taxonomy (NCBI): domain Eukaryota; kingdom Metazoa; phylum Chordata; class Mammalia; order Carnivora; family Felidae; genus Lynx; species Lynx rufus. The sequence continues at coordinate 26,474,061 of NW_025814889.1, read as the reverse complement.
CTGTGAAAGAAGCCAGACATACAAAAGAAAGCATTCCTTTTATCTAAAGTCAAAAAACAGACCAAACTAACCTATAGCCAAAGTAATCAAAATAGTAGTTAAATTGGGGTGATGACATGGAATGAAAACGGGAATTGTCTAAGGGGCCAGAAAAGCTTTCAATCTTGATCTGTTATGGGGGCCATGTGGCTGTGGACATACATATAATATCATTGAGCTTTAGGCCTGAGATGTGTTCACTTCACTGTGTTTAAATTTACCTCAGTAGGGGTGCCTGGGTGGCTCAGTCGGTTAAGCGTCTGACTTTGGCTCAGGTCACAATCTGGTGGTTCATGAGTTCAAGCCCCACATCAGGCTCTGTGCTGACAGCTCAGAGCCTGGAGCCTGCTTCGGATTCTGTCTCCGTCTCTCTCTGCCTCTTCCCCACTCATGCTCTGTCTCTCTCTCAAATATAAATAAAACATTTAAAAAAATTTTAAATAAATAAATAAATTTACCTCAGTAAAGTGTTATAAAAAATATTTATTATTGGTGGTCGCATGATTCTAAAGAGAATTCTCCCTTCATTTTCCCACAACTGAATTTAAATCAATAAATACATTTAAATGCCTAAAATTCTGAGATTTAAGGTCCCTCCCTGACAGGCTATTAGGCACCTAAAGAAGATTCTTAATTCTGTCAGATGTTAAGTGCAGAAGCCAGATCTGTAAGCTCTGCACTTATTACTAAAAACAGCCTTGGGGGCCAGGGAACCTGGGCTTTCACTGACCTCTTTACAGACTTTTCCCTCACCTTAGCTGAAATAGTATTTACCAAAATCAAAGTGTAGGTAATCCAACAGGAATGTGTTTCCTTTTGGGGTTACAGGCCCAAGAAAAAATGCTAAGCCAAATGTTTACTGCTAAGCTAACAAACAAAAAACGAAAAGAAACAAAAACTCAAATCTCCAGGAAAAGCTATACCAATGACTTGTTTAGTTCTACAAAACGAAACAAAACAAGAAAATGTGTTAACTCTTGATTAAGAAAGAAATCAAAACAATACTTCATTGTTAGTATGAAAACAATCTAGAAAATGGTACAGTAAGAAAGCATTAGCTATCAAGTTAGCTATTAAACAGCTTCCTTTCCCGGTCCCCACTCAGCTCCAGAGGAGAGGTCATTAACTTAAGGGGCTAAGTTCACATTAATTAAGCTTAACTGCCCTTGACCAGTTGGATAGTTAATCTGTAAAACATGCAGCTGCTTTTGGGTATATAGATACATTGATCGATAGAGAGAGAGAGAGAGAAAGAGAGATCTAAGCTATTATCTATTTATAGATACATATCTACATGCACATACATAATTATGGACAGTTCTTTCTTTAATGTTTCTGTTGCTTCAACGAGACTGCATTACCAGCATGCGTCATTAGTGGGCAAATACATAATGATGAAGCGTTTCCTTTCCCATGTGCAGTGTTTTTCATGTTGCAGAAAATTGAAATAAAACCAGAGCATCAGCCTTGTAAATGGAAGCTCTCCCCGTGAGCGGGGCGGACTTTCCCACTGCGGAAGCTCAGTGTCTGGAATCCCTAACCCTACGCTGCCAAGCAAGCTCAAGTTGAGAGCCCCCCGCCGACCAAGAGAGAGCCTGACAAAGGAATAGCGACCGTTAATCGCTGTTCCGTGTCCACTCCGACCTCCCAGTTCGCTTCATGATTCCTCCTCCGGCCACCTGCCGCCAAGCACTCGGACCAGATCACTCTGGCAACTGGTGAATGCCCTCTGCTCAGATAAGAGGACTGTTTTTCCCCTGCGCTCTCTCTACGGGGCTGCTTCACAAACAGCGGGCGGCTGGGAATGGGCCTGCTTGCAGGGCTGGGCTGGCCGGATCCGCTGGGCCCCCCTCGCCCCTACAGCCACAGCCACAGGGCTCAGGAATAGGTCGCTAAGGCCTTGGCGTTGCTCACACTGAAGACGCGGCCCCGGGACGAGCTGGGGCACAGATCGTGCTACCTATCTGAGTCACAGTGAGGACGGGGCCGCTTCCGTTTAATAACTTACATTCCCACAGGCCTGCGACAATGCCCCAGAGATGGTGGGGCTGTTCTCCCTCGGGCCCAGTAACTATCTTCACTCCGGCTGTCTGGGCAGGCACATCCACCTACAAGAGAACGACAGGTGTGTTTCGGGTTTGGGTTTGGGTTGTGAAGTTAAAGGGGGAGGAGAAAAGAGGAGAAAGAAGTCGCATCCGTGTATGTGACCTGAATGGGCAAGACTGGAGGAGGCCATCAGCAGTGCCCCCTCCCTCGCCCACATGCCCCCCAGAGGGACCGGAGATTGGGAGATCCCACCAACCACGCCCCACTCACTTTGCTGCGTGAATGAGTGCATCTGAAGGTGCGCGGGAGCTGGGGAGACCGCTATGTTCTTGTGGCCTAACTGGCCTCAGAGGCTGTCACAGTCGCCACGGTGACTGACGGTCACAAAGTCCCAGGCAGGCTAACAGCAGAGTCCACACGCACCCATTTTACTTCCATCTTCTACAGAACACTGAGCCATAGAGAAGAGCTTTCCTAGCGGCTTCCTCCACCCATCTTGTCTTTCTCTTCCTGTAAGATGGCTTCCCCGTGGCACCACCCCATACTCCAAGGGTTCCGCTACAGCGTGAGCCCGTGCTCAACAAAGAAACATTGGGATTTGGACGTCTGTTCACTGCCTGCACGTGTAGAGTCAGATGAACAGATTTTCCTGGAGTCAATGATGTGGACACTGAATCTGGAAGCTAAAGGAAACACTCTGTTCCAGGGCTTGTCCAGTCCCGACAGTAGACAGGGGTCTCCTAGTTTACATGACGAGAACAGATACATAGGTGCAGACTCCCCCAGGGACCAGGCTGGCTCCCTCCTCGCTGTCTGCCCAGCCTGAGAGGACAGGGCTTATTGGGAGATGTTCCATGTTCGCTTGAACCATAACTTGTCCTCCCCAGGCCTTGGGACCTTTGAGCTGACCCCTCCCTAACACTTACAGTCACCTCCCAGGGGGAGCAGAAAACAGGCATTTGGGTGCAGAGTCTAGAGGCACACACACCACAGCCAAAAATAATTTACCCAGAATGGCCAGGGGCACATCTGTTCTCAATTAAAAATATATCTGCAAGCCAGAGATCTTGATTTCAAACAGACCCAATGGTACAAAAAAGAACTTTTAGCACATAAGACCTAGTACATAATAATACGGGATATAAGGTTTTGTTAGAACAAATAAGTGTTAACTACATATATTACATATTACACACATATTTTATATATAATATATACACTATGTGTGTGTATGTGTGTGTGTGTGTATATATATATATACTGATATATACTGGAAAACGTTTTTGTATCATACAAATACACTGAAGCAGGTAATAAGTACTTACTGTCATTTTGTGTCGATCATAAAATTCTACACGTACCTGAAAATTAAAAAAAAATTCATAACATTACACTGTGTTAAAGACTAAACATAATTCAAACTTTATCCAATCTAACCACACCAAAAAAAATACAAATTTGCATTGCACATTTCTTTACGAGATCTTCAAAGCCATCATTATAAAAATCGTAGTTAATCAAAATTCCTGTTGATCTACAGAGCAGCATGGCAAAATGACATAGGAAGATCTGCTGTAATTTCATCCAAGAAAACCAGAGGAAAGAGCGATGGAATGAGAATTTGGAAAGATCCTGCAGTATTATCTATTCTTTCTACAGGTTTTCCTTTAAATTCTTTCAAATTCTCTTCAAGCTTGTACATCTGGACTTTTTCTAAACAGTAAGTCAGTCTCGTTTCATAGCATTTATGAGATATTCACAACATGAAAGAGGGGCGTATTTGATCCATTTTCTCCTGTCTGTGTTATGTAAATTTGTTTCCATGACAACACCAGCTGCTCAGTCATATCATCACCCCCAACAACGCCATGACCCGCAGCAAGCCATCATTCAATTTTTAAGTAGATGACCATTTACAAAGAAATCTTTTGGGGACTATTCTGCTGTTTAGATGTGTCTAGTATTTATATTGCCGAAGAAATGGTTTCCTCTGTATTTGGTAGTTTAGTGGCAGAGGGCCATCAGGGGGCTCTGGGCCCTGGAAATCGTTCCTAATATCTTAACATGGTCAGTTCAGTCGAGCTGGCTTCCTAGGGGTCGTTCCGACCACAGTGTGACTCTCCCAGCCCCCAGGGTCCGCGCGAATACACACAGACAGACACATTCATCACAGGGAAACATTCTTGAGGCTCTGTGGCAACTAAGGCTTCATTTGTTAAAGGTTAATCCAAGGCTGAAGCAAAAATACTCAATAAGGGGGTTATTAAATTTTCTTATTAAATGTAATCAGGGAGCTTTGTTGTCTGAATGTCAGGTTAAAGCCATGACTGGGAAACTTTCTTCTGAAGACAAAAAAGCACAGTGTTATGACTATAATCATATATCAACATACTCTGTCACTTGCACTTGAGAGTTCTTTAATCTTAATGAAAAGTATCAAGTGTTGAGTGTGCATTTTACAGCTTACGCAGAGCCATAAGCCAAGGGAGCTTGTCCAGCATTTCAGAAATGCCCTTCACTGCTAAGCCATTGACTCGGCACTAGGGTTTGACAGGAGGGTGACAGGCCATTATCCCCTTGTCAGGCAAGACTCCTGCCAGGGTCCCCTTCCTGCCGGTTCTGGATCTTTCAGCTAGAAGACATATTACACTCAGAGACATTTCAGAATGAATTCATGTTAATCACAGACAATCAAGTACCTTATAGATCATCTGTCCAGACCATTTATTTTTATAAATAAGAAGCTCGACACCCAGAAAAGTAAGAGGAATTCTCAAAATAACGCTGAGCTCAAATCAGAAATCAGGTTCCCGAATACCGGCCCACTACAGGAAATGGGGGGTGGAGGAGAGTTGGGAGGGGGGGAACATGGACACCAAAGGGCAGGCCTATGCTTCCCAAACTGGGGCAGTGATGTCCTCAGACACATTCCCCACATGGAGGCTTTGACTATGAACGCATCAAAGTGGAGAGCTGGAACATTCTTCACGCTGAGGATGAACACACTGAGCAGGTAACAGAAAGGTGGGTTCAGCGAGGAATCACACTACCCACCACTAAAGGGAGAAAGCCAATTGGGCCCCATGTTTCTTGAGAACAGACCTAGTGATGCCAAGAGAAGCCAGAAATCCAAGATTATTTCATGTCAAGTCTCCTAATTTCTTAATGCTGGCACCCTATTGAAAATATTTTTTAGGAAGCATGTCTACAGAACAGATTGATCTCCGAGATCTATAGCTTTCAAATTCTGTCCCAAAGCAGTTAATAACAGGTGCTTTTCTTTTTCAGGCAACCATGTGAACCCTGCTGGGTGACTCTATTCATTCGGTCACGTGGTATTAACTGTCTACTGTATCTATCCATCAAGGTCCAGTTAAATTCAGCTCTCGGTCTCCTCCACACCTGTGCCCAAGAAGTGAGACTTTGTAGGGAAAAAATAGTCAACCATGAGCCACCAGTGTCACTTCATTTTAATTCTGTGGCCACACAGCTCAAATGAGTCCTTAAAACTGCCTGTCAGTCTCTCAGGAGCACCTGTTTCAAATGTTCTTCCTTTTCAGCCCCCAATGCCCCCCCCCCGCCCCCGCTCTGCTCACCTGCAAGCCAAGGCCTTGCTGCTGAGGACCTTGAGGCCCTCCCACCAGCAGCTCACCCCCTGAGGTTCTGACCTCTGCTGCCCGTCTTTGGCGGGTGAGCTGCTCTTTGCCCTCCTTAAGGCCCCTCCCCTTAGGCTCAGGGCCTCCCGCAACTGCCCTTTATTTCTTCTTCATTCATTATTTCCCCTTCTCTACTGGATCCTTTCCATCAGCATACAAATATGCTGCAATGTTTGCTGTCTTGAAAATAACCAAAATCGGGGTGTCTGGGTGGCTCAGTCGATTAAGCGATTAAGCGTCTGACTTTGGCTCAGGTCACGATCTCACGGTTTGTGAGTTTGAGCCCTGAGAACAGCTCTGTGCTGACAGCTTGGAGCCTGGAGCCTGCTTTGGATTCTGTGTCTCCCTCTCTCTCTGCCCCTCCCCCTCCCCCAAAATAAATAAACATTTAAGTAAAACAAAACAAAATAAAATAAAATAACAAAAACAAAAACTCCCTTACCTTCAAACCCCTTCCAACTGCATTCTCATAGTTCTGTTCCCCTTCATAACAGAACGTCTCGAAAGAATTGCCTATATTCTCCTCTCTCGTGCTGTCCTGAATCTGTCTCATTTAGACTCAATTCCTTACCACTCCACAGGAAACCGCCCTTGTCAAGGTTGACAATGACCTCCACGCGGACAACTTGAGTGGTCAACGCCCTCATCTTCCCACTTAGGTCACCAGTGCTGGGCGCACTGGGACAGTCCCCTTTCCTGAACACTTTGCTCATTTGGCTTAGGAGACGCCATTCTTCTTCATTCCTCCTCCTACCTCTCAGTCCCCTTTGAGGGCTCTCCTCTCCCTTCTTGACTTCATGACAGCGGTTCTCAACGCCACTTGCACATGAGAGCCACTTGGGCTGTGTCCACACAATTCCGATCCCTGGGCCCTACACTAGATGCTCGAGCCAGGAGCCCTGAGAGGAAGGCCTCGATATCACTGTGTGTTTTCAAAAACCTCTGAAGGTGACCGTGGGAAGGACCACTGCTCCGCACATGGCTGTGGCTAGCCTAAGGTACTCAGGCTTCTCTGACCTTCTCCATCCATACCCACCTCTTAGATGATGGATCCCATGCTGGTGACTCTCGGGTATGCCTCTCCACCTTACCTTTCCCCCACACTCATACTTTATATACCTCACTGCCTGTTAGGCAACACCTCTCTAAATGAAGAAACAATTCCCAAAAAGTCCTTTTGGCAACAAGAATCCCCATTACTCTAAAAGCCCTTTAAATTTATTTTTTGCCCACTTCACCTGTTTTTGGCATATGCTCAATAAGTGACAGTGACCAGTAAACTGTTCATGGTTCACAGAAGCAAGGTATGAATTCTCTCAGATTGAAATATAATGTAAATGAAATGAACCAGAAGATTCTGCAGATAGAATACAAAATGGCGCCTGCAACTTACAAGGTAAAGTGAATTCCAGATTAAAATGAAGAATTATATTGCACTGATTCACTGGGAAATGCCAGGGAACAAGAGTGTGTTATTTTGTAACCTGGAACTAGGCAAAGAATATTCTTAATGTTTTAGGTCTCATTCAGGAGAAATCCCAAACCAGAAATGTCTTCTTCAATCATCAAAACATAGTAAGCACTGATCCAGGGCTCAGAAGAACTGGTCCAGGTCCGAGCAGTTCCCAGCTTTCGGCAAGTCAAAAACTCGCATTTCTTCTATCTTCCGTAAAAAGCGAATATGTGTGCACTTCCAACCTTCAGGGGTTTTGTGTGGTTGAACTGAGTATTTTTGGTAATACTCCTCTGAAGATTATTCAAAATGATGTTACATTTATTATAATTGTACAACGTCATGCTCTATTTAATAACCAATTATTTTAAATAATGCTGTGTTAACAATTTATCACAGAGACCTAGGAAAAGAAATCTAAAAATTTGGAATGTCTCATATTTAAGGTTCCAATTTTCCCCACAATAATCACAAGGGTGATTTTGCAATAAACCCATGTCCAAGGTCATAAGACTACCAAGAAATTCCTTAAAGTTGGTCATTTCAAGTTCATTTTAAAGTATCTTCCTTCTGCTATGTATTATTACTATTATTATTTTAATTATGTAGATTCTTTTTGAAAGAAGTCCAATTAGGCAAAGTTATTCCTGCCTTACACCTACCAAATCATTGTAAAAACTACTTACTTGCCAAAGTTTTTAGCAAATTCAGGTTTTCATTAAATTTTTAAATAATCTTTAAGAAACACTTTTGTTTCAAGATGTAGTGAAAATTGGGGCGTCTGGGTGGCTCAGTCGGTTAAGCGTCCGACTTCGGCTCAGGTCACGATCTCACGGTCCGTGAGTTCGAGCCCCGCGTCGGGCTCTGGGCTGATGGCTCAGAGCCTGGAGCCTGCTTCCGATTCTGTGCCTCCCTCTCTCTCTGACCTTCCCCCATTCATGCTCTGTCTCTCTCTCTCAAAAATGAATAAACGTTAAAAAAAAAATTTAAAAAAAAAAGATGTAGTGAGAATTTCAATGATGCTCATCTTTGGACCACATCTAGGTCCAGAATTACCTGATTCCAGTCAGACTCCATGACCTTTAGGTTATATATCCTGTAGCTAGCTTTATGTTCTATTTCTGGGTGATACCATTTATTCTTCAAATTAACTGTTTGACCTGGACATTTAATCCTCAGTTTCTATGATAGGAAACCCAGTGAAGATCAACCATATTTACGAACTGTCTGATTTTTTTTTTTTTTTAACTAGGCTTCACATCCAGTGCGGAGCCCATTAAAGGGCTTGAACTCAAGACCCAGAAATCAAGACCTGAGCTGAGATCAAGAGTCAGACGCTCAACTGACTGAGCCACCCAGGCGCCCCGAAATATCTGGATTTTTTAGTGAAGAAAATAAAACATGTCCCTCGCAATTTCTTGGAAACTCAGTATCTGTTAATTCATGCCTCCAAGTAATCCTGACATTTTAACATTGTTTCACAGTTCAAAGTGAGAATTAGCCAGAATAATGAATCTATTACCCAAGTCTCCTCACAAACTCAAGTTTGGTTTTACAATAGAGACACTGAATACTTCTGTCTGATCTCTCTCTTCCTTGTGGTTCCACAGGGCGTCCCCATATTTCAAACATGTCTGGCCCTAATGAATTTTTTTCTTATTATGGCCACAATCTGTTGTGGTGTCAGATTCACACCAGCTTTGAGGGCTTTGTGGTTCTCTTTTCAGCTTCAGTCCCTTGCAGTTTCTGGAGTGTTGACTGAGAGCACAAAATAACTGGTCTGGACAGATCTGCAATACTACCGTGGTATAAACCAGATTAAACATTCAAAACAACTCCTTTCTTCTCTTGATCATTGAAGCAATGGAAGCCTAATATGGTGAAGGATATATATATATATTTTTTATCTGTAAGTCAACTTAAAACAAATGCACACCATCTTGAGAACAGACCTCCCCAGAACTTCCCAGGTCGAGGGCAGCCAGGGCCTCATCATTTTTAGTGTTGAGGTCACTGCTTGGGGCTATGTTTTCATAATTTATCAAGAAATTAATCAGTTGGGAAATACCCTCATGAGGGAAGATCTCCATGGTCTGCTCAGAGTCTGAAAATCCCCATAACCCTTCAAGGTAACATCATCTATATGATTTTTGTTAAAAGAAAAGGGTAAACTGACTTCTAGTTCACAGAGAGTCACACGAGCACCGCAATTTAATTTCTCCATTTCCAGATTTCTGTTTAAAAACTCTAAGCCTTGGGGCACCCGGGTGGCTTGGTTGGTTGAGCGTCCAACTCTTGATTTCCGCTCAGGTCTTGGTCTTGAGGTTCGGAGTTCGACCCTGCGTCAGGCACTGCACACACAGTGCAGAGACTGGTTAGGATTATCTCTCTCCCTCTCTCTCTGCCCATGCCCCATTCGCATTCTGTGTGTGTGTGTGTGTGTGTGTGTGTGTGTGTCTGTCTGTCTCTCTCCCTCTCTCTCTCAAAAATAAATAAATAAACATTAAAAAAAAAAAAAGACACATCTATACCAGGCATTCTGGAAAGGAAGAAAGGGTTGTATACTATACAACATTTCCTCTTCCAATGGCATTGTGTACTTTCTGTGTGGCGATTGGACTTGTTCTGTGGGAGTCTGATACCTGTCTTACTAAGGACACAGGGTACAAACCCAGTGTAAAGTGAGCTCCTCCCTGAAGGGAGGAGACATTCCAAGACTGGGGAGGAGAAATAAAATGGATCCCGGAAGATTCTTCTGCAAGAAGGAGCCCCTCTGTTGTTCCGGGTGTCGATCTTTTAGTTCTCTACTTGGAACAATCTCTATTTTAAGGTTTTATTTATTCATTTTAAGAGAGAGAGAAAGAGAGCCTGAGGCAGGGGAGGGACAGAGAGAGAAAGAGAGAGAATCCCAAGAAGGCTCCATGCTGTCAGCGCAGAGCCCCATGTGGGGCTGGATCCCATGAACCGCGAGATCATGACCTGAGCGGAAATCAAGAGTCCGAGCTCAACCAACTGAGCCACCCAGGCGCCCCTGAGCAATCTTTCAGTGCGTGAGTGTCCCTCCTGGAGGTAGACTCAAAGATGCCCACTGTCCTGAGAGGCCAGGAGAAAAGCTCTGTGGGGAGACAACCGTGTGGAAACATCAATCTGAAGGTAACATCGTATTATTTTATGAACCAGATTATTTGATTTCATGTCCATCTTTCCATCTGTACCCTCTCTATTGCCTCTTAGCATTTATTTGAACTCTGAGTTAAGTGCTTAGCTTGGACTGATGCCAAGGTTGCCAAGGTGCCTAAGGCTCTAAAATCAAGTCTACAAGTCCTGTCGTTTTTGTCCTCAGGAAAAATGTCCCTATTTAGAAACCCCAGGATCTCTCTGGCTCCTGGGTGGCTCAGTCAGTTAAGCGTCCAACTTTGGCTCAGGTCATGACCTCACAGTTCACGAGTTCAAGCCCCACGTTGGGCTCTGTGCTGACAGCTCAGAGCCTGGTGCCTGCTTAGGATTCTATGTTTCCCTCTCTCTGTCTCTCTCTGCCGCCCGTCTCAAAAATAAATAAACATTTAAAAATATTTTCTTAAAAAAGAAAGAAACCCTGGGTATCTCAGTTTTGTTACTAGCAGAGTTTAGTGGGCAATGCTACCACTTTTGGTAAGGTCAAGGTGCAAGAACTACAGGTTAAGAACATGCTACTTGGATTTGATTCAACTTCTACAGATAAGAAATTGTCGTGGAGCCTGAAGGTTTGCAAGGAAGCTCCTCCAAGCAGAAAGACAGAAGGGTGGTGGGACCCTGGGCCGTCAAGCAGCAGCCCTCCGGGGAGCTCGGCAACCGGCAAAAGGCAAAGGAAAAAGTCCTGGTGTGGAGGGCGCACCAAGCTGAGAAGCAGACACAGAAAGGTTCCCAGGCCTGATGGAGGCACAGACCCAAAGAAGCAGCACAGAAGGCAAAGTTTCATTGCTGAGGCCGACTGCAGCTCTGGAGCCAACCTCAGGCTTCTAGAGAGCTAGACAGATAATGGACATTCACAGCCAGTGCTACACAGTAAGGTGGTTCCTCTGGAGAAGGCGATTCCTCTACGTTCTGTACACAAAGCATACATTACTTTTGACGTTAAAAACAAGAACAAAAACAAAACACCAAAAAAGAGGAAGGAAGGAAAATGGAAGGAAGGAAGGAAGGAAGGAAGGAAGGAAGGAAGGAAGGAAAGAAAGAAAGAAAGAAAGAAAGAAAGAAAGAAAGAAAAGGATTGGGGATGGGAAGGAGGAAGGAGGAAAGGAGGGACTCTGATGTGTTCACCTCAGTTTCCCAATAAGGCAAGAGAACTCTCCATACATTCTCCTTTGCATTTACCAGCATCCCAGAGGCATAGCAGGGATGGATGGTGTCCTCATGGAGCAGTGATGGTGGCCAGGTGGGCAGTTACCGAGAGCACTTGAGGAAGATGGAATAACATCCCCTCACTGACATGAAATTCCTAAAGACCGTGAAGGTTGGCGGGTTGGCCTGATAGACACATACTTGCCTAATCTCTTCCCAGAAGGCAGGACAGATATTTGTGTTTTGACCTGAGAAGATGGCCTCACCATTACCGCCTGCCTGTCTCTCCCCACCCTTTGCCAGAGGAAAATAATTTTTTCTAACTCGTCAAAGAAAAGATAGACACATTGCATTTCCATTTAATGTATCTAAGGGAGAAATAGAATTAGAAATAAAACCCACAAGGCAAATGCTCATCTATTGGTTCACAACAGAGTTGAAAGAGAAGGTGAGGATGTTCCGTTCACCTTGAACAATCCCCATACCCCTGGCTTTGCAGGTGTGAACTCAACTTTTCAACTTCTTAAGTGCTCACCGGGAACTAGGCATGCTGTCTGGTGCTGGAAACACCAAAATGAAAAGATGAGGGATCCATCTCTCCTCACCAGGAGTTTAAACAATTGGAATGTTTACATTTGCTGATGCAGACTGGGGTGCAAACAATGGGCACACGAGGAATAAAGTGTGTAAGTAAGCCTGAGAATTCAGGAGGATTCTCTACACCGAGACTCACCGTCCATCGCATTATTTCTGAGCGGAAATTGCTTTCTTTAGCTTAGGCCCAACTTCCGTTGCTATCACGGCTCACTCGTTACCTGAATTTGGCCACTATTAAAAATAAGCTGCCTTGAAAGCACAGAGTCACAATGAAAGAAAATATTCCATCTATCCTTTTTTTCTCTAGCTCTTCTTCTCTTGCCTTCTCCACACCAGTGCCCTTTAGTGAAACAATCATGAGCAGGGTCCATCCCACACCCAAAAAGAAAGCTAAAACCAGCTATCAAGTGCGTCTCCTCAGTGGCCGGCAGTTTTGATTCATTCAAACTTTAATTCCGAGTAGGTGACCTACCATCCCAATTTTCTCCGGACTGAAGGGTCTGCCAGGACTCAAGACTCTCCGTGTTAAAACCAGGATGGCCCTGAGCAAACCAGGACTACTAGTTACCCTGAATCAGCTGGGCAGCAATGTTTTCTTGTGATCCGGAGGCTCATGCCAGCCTTCCATAAGGGCGCTAACTTGCGTTCATGATTTCAGAAGCAATCATCTCAAATCACTGCTTTATCAAATCAGGTTCGTGGCCACAAGAGGGCAAAAGGGCAATCTGGTCTGCACTCCCTTGACCCCCTTCCACCGTTTTAAATTACCACCAAAGTAAAAAAGAAACCAAGCCCCTCCAAGCCAGGTTCTAACCAAATCTGATTCAACCTCTCAAAGAACAACACTTAAAACCAGGAAATAGACAAACCTGTAGCCTGGGGATCGAAGAGGAAGAGCAAACATTCCTTGTATTGCCTGCACAATCTCCACCCAACAGGGTCTCAGGGATGTCCAGTAAGTGGCTTAACCGGGGACCGCCTCCTTTACGCCAGGTCCTTTGGGCTTATCTCCTGGTTTGAATTAAATACAAAATCATCGCTGTAGATCTTACTGTTTGTGTCTTAACAGTCAACCATTAGAACTTACTGATTGCCTATGGGGGACTAAAAAGTCCCTTTGACTGGAAGAGAAATACCTCTATGCTCAAAATGGCTCCAGATATGGGATACGATTCTTGTCTTCAACCATTGGCCACCCTTGTTGAAACAAGACTATATCATCCAGGAAGCCCATCCCAGGAGGGAAGTTAGAGTCTCCCATATTTCTCTTAGGTATTTAAGGACGTCCAAGTACACAGCCCTCAGCAATTCTTCAGAATATCTTCAGATTCTCCGACTCTGAAGTCCCTTGGGAGAGAAGACAAGCAAGGTGAGCAAAAGGGTCAGGGAGAAAGCTCTGAACCCCACACGCTAACAGGGTGTGGTTCATTATGGCACCACTCATCCCCCTTTAGCTTCCCAGAGCTGGGTGGTTATTGGCAATTGCAGTTCACGGCAACTGGAAATACTAAAGCTTGCCATGAGGAACATGGAAAATGCTGAACTTCAGAAGGGCCCTAAATGGGGATCTTCTCAGCGTGGAGAAAAAAAACAGAAGACGACGTAAGTCTTAGTGAGGTCTGTGTGCCCTTTGTAGTCACCACAAGAGCACTGACTAGGGTAGAAAAAGAAGCTGGTGGGGGCGGGGGATCAGAGATTGAATGCAGTCCCATCCCCCCTGCGACCAGCAGTACCTATCTTCTGAACGCTCCCTTCGGAAACATCTAAATGCCCATCATAGAAAAATACACTTGCATTGTTGAACCATGGGGAAAAGTCACAGCTTGGTGGTCTTGGCTTCTCACACTTTCCAATCCTTCTGTTCCCCCAAAATGATAGCCACTGGCAGGGCATGTAAATGAATGCCCCCCTCCCAGGACACCGCCACAAGGGGTGGAGCCATCAGCCCAGAGAGAGGCTTCTGCCTGGTGCAAGGGCTAATTAGGACACACGGTCCTCAGTGCTTCTGTGGTGTGGGTTGGCCTGTGGATGGATTTTCCATTCGATCTTTAATTTTTTTCTCTTCACATTTTCCACACTGCACTAAAATTACTCTCCAGAAAAGCATTTCTCTTTCCTTTTGCCACTTCACAGCCTGTCCCATTAGAGGATTTTCAGGAAGGACTAGCTGGTACCTGTAAAAATATCCACTGACTTTTACGAGTGGAACATCACAAGAAAATCCTATTTTCTTTTCTCCTCCTGTCCCTTGCCTGCTACCCACTCAACTCGTAAACTCCGTAAAAGGATTTCAACATTTCTTGTCGTTTTCCTTATTTTTTTTTCTTCTACGTTTTTTTCTTGTTGGGGGAAAATTTATTTCGAGAAAAATTTGTATTTCCAGTACCTGTAGCTGACTTCCAAAAACAGACTAGAAAGTTCACAGTGAGATGCCCCAGTCTGCCTTGTGTTAACCCAAATATGTGTGTGTGCGTGTGTTTGCATTGCTCAAGAAGTTACATGTCAGGGCCTTTTTTATTGTTTTTGTTTGTTTGGTTTTATGGGTGTGTGCTCGGGTACGTGTGTTTGTGTGTAAAAACTATTTCCCCACCAGGTTATTTTTTGACTTGTTTTTTATTACAAAAACTAATACATTCATGATGGAATATTCAGAGATATCAAAATAGAAAAAACAATTTTCACCAAGCTAAAAGCCAAAGGCCACCAATATTACTGTTTTAGCATATTTTTCCATTATCCGACCGCCTACAGTTTTTTTTTACATGCTATTTCAGATTTCTGTAGAGGTTCACCAACTTACTTCAAATGTTCCCTTCCCTGAGAAATCTTTCCTAAGCCTTTCGTGGCCCCGGAGTCGGCTTCCCTTGTGATCCCACCTATCACGTCAAATGACAAAGATTCTCTGTGTACGCATTTGTGCCGTGCACTGTACTGAGCCCTCCTGTTTAGCAGGGACTTTCTTTCCCTTGCCCTAATTGCTCTGGGATCTAGCACCTAGCAGTACGTTCAACAGTCAGAGCGAATATCGATTTTCACAATCTCTGTGTTAGAGCAGGTTACCAGGGGACCTGAGGGGAGCCGGCCATGGGTTGTGTGTGTGTGTGTGTGTGTGTGTGTGTGTGGAAAAAGAGCAGGGACAGGGGGATAGGATAAAAGGGCTTGAAGAAGAGTGATGCCCAGACCCAGTGTCACCAGTCCAGTGGGGGACATTGGAGGTTTTATTCAGGCATCATGCTTTCCCTGGATGCTATGCAGGATAAGATTAGAGCTGCCTCCCCGATGTGGAAGCAGTCGTCACTTACGAAGCTGAGGGTGGCTCGGGCTAGAACTGAGAGAAAAAGAGGAGAAGAGAAGTGAACAGACTCAGATGTACTTTGGAGCTGGACTGAGCGGGAAGTTCTGACAAACGGACTCTGAGGGTAGGTGAAGAACCTCGTTGGTCATCCACGTCTCTGGACGGGAGTAAATGCGTGGATGAAGGTGTGACTGACAGAGATGGAGAAGACAAGGTGGCAGTCAATTGAAGTGGCAGGACTGGAGAGGTCATCCTGGGACATACGAAATTTGAGATGCGTCTGAAATGGCAACATATAGCAGGCAGTTCGACGCATGAGCCTGGAGTTCAGAGAGCCAGTCTGAGTTGAGGCTATAAATTCCGGAATCGCCAGCAAATAAATGTTATTTAAAGCTATGGGCCAAGTTGAGACCACCCACGGAGAGCGTGGCAAGAGAAGAGAGGACATGGGCACAGGGTTTTGGTGAGCTGGGGGAGGGGGAGGAGCCAAAAGGAAGTCCTGGCAAGGAGATAACTGGTGAGAAGGTGCAGCTTGATGAGTGTTTTTTCACTTCTTTACCAGAAAAGTTTTCTGTAAATAAGCCATGAATAAAGACACTCTACACACCAGTGCTTACCAAACACTGAGAAAAATAAGGCCACTGTCTCAAATATTCTATTTAAATTTCTCACCTGCTGTTTATTCTGCTTCTGTTCTTTCTATGGGTTTAAAGTTAAATTGCTCCCTTTTCTGTTTGAAGGAGTCCTGATTGTTTTCCCACCAGTCCATTCCTTGATGAACACTGTTCATCTCTTTCCGTCATTCAGGTCATTTTAAACATATCTCTGTCCCCTCCACTTAAGTAGATTTCCCCCACGCTTGCCCCTACTATTTTGTTACTGAACTCTGTTCATGTGTTCCATCAGCCTTGAGAAACCTCTCAGCTCTGTGGAACACAAGACCACCACTCAAAGTGACATAAACAAGAAAGAAGCGTCTTAGCTCATACAGCAGGCTGTCTCATGGCAGAGCCTTTCCAGAATTGCTTTATTCAAAGATATGGCAGCCTCAAGGACACAGCCCCTTCCATCTTCCTGCTTTGCTGACCACAGTATGTTGGTTTCCCTCAGCCTAGCTCCCTCATCTTTCAAGATGGCGGCCACAAAGGTACTGAGGTCACCTGCAGACACAACGGCCTCCAGTACGAAAAGGACTAGGTCTTCCCCTGTGTCTCTTTTTAAGAACCATTTTCTGAAAGGCCCCTCTACCAGTCGAGGTGTGGGCAGGGAAGAGCTGATGCCCTTACAGAATTTAACTGAAGTGAATTTAATGAAGGCACAACTTATAGCCCATGGGCAGAGTTTAGGGGACAGACCAACAAGAGATGGTCAAGTGTCAAGGACTAGTAATATCAGGAAGTCATGACTACTTCCGGCCCTGAAGGGATAAGAACTGAAGTTCCCACCCCTGTAAGGACAGCTGTAACCAAGGAAGGGAGTCACAATCAGAGCATCTTTTAGCCTAAGTGCTAACTTGTTCTCTTTGCCTTTTTGTCTTAGCTCTCAGCAGTGCCTCCATTAGCCAAACTCAGTGAAAAACAGGGGACAAGAGAGCCTCCATGAATTTTTTTTTTATATAATTCATTGTCAAATTGGTTTCCATACAACACCCAGTGCGCATCCCGACAGGTGTCCTCCTCAATGCCCATCACCCACTTTCCCCTCTCTCCTACCCACCCCCATCAACCCTCTGTTTGTTCTCAGTATTTAAGAGTCTCTTACGGTTTGCCTCCTTCCCTCTCTGTAGCTTTCTTTTTCCCCCTTCCCCTCACCGCCCCCCCCCCCCACCCCCGGTCTTCTGTTAAGTTTCTCAGGATCCACAGAAGAGTGAAAACATATGACATCTGTCTTTCTCTGTATGACTTATTTCACTTAGCACAACACTCCCCAGTTCCATCCACGTTGCTACAAAAGGCCAGATTTCATTCTTTCTCATGGCCAAGTAGTATTCCATTGTGTATATAAAGCACAATTTCTTTATCCATTCATCAGTTGATGGACATTTAGGCCCTTTCCATAATTTGGCTATTGTTGACAGTGCTGCTATAAACATTGGGGTACAGGTGCCCCTATGTACCAGCACTCCTGTATCCCTTGGGTAAATTCCTAGCAGTGCTATTGCTGGGTCATAGGGTAGATCTATTTTTAATTTTTTGAGGAACCTCCACACTGTTTTCCAGAACAGCTGCACCAGTTTGCATTCCCACCAACAGTGCAAGAGGGTTCCCATTTCTCCACATCCTCTCCAGCATCTATAGGCTCCTGATTTGTTCATTTTTAGAGGCCAGCCTCCTGGGGTACTCAGAAAGGCAGAAAAAGATAGAAAATGGCTCTCAAAAGAGAGAAGCAAATGAAAAATGACCATCATATCCCCTAGACAACTTCCCCATGTACATCGTTGTCCAAAATAGAATCCCATGCCCATCCTTACACCAGTCGCTGTGGAGGATATTGATTTAGAGCCTCAGACTAATCAGGATTTACCTTTAATTCACATTTAACTTTAACTCACACTGGAGAGGGGTAGACTCCAAAACAAATCTAGAGTTTTGTCAGCAAGGAAGGAAGGAATAATATCGGCCACAATAAATACTTCTTTAAAAAAAATACTGTTTAATGAATTTTTTCACTGTTCCAACCTGACTTTAAGAAGTTTTTTTTTTTTTTAAATGTGTTGGTCTGGGGTGCCTGGGTGGCTCAGTCAGTTAAGCAACTGATTCTTTGTTTCAGCTCAGGTCATGATCTCATGGTTTGTGGACTCAAGACCCGCATTAGGCTCTGCACTCACAGCACACAGCCTGCTTGGGATTCTGTCTCTCTGCCTCTCCCCTGCTCTCTCTCTCTCTCTCTCTCTCTCAAAACAAATAAATAAACATTTAAAAAAGAAAGAAAAAAAATGTATTGGTCTGTGAAATGTAAAAGTTTTGGAACAACTTTTATATACTTATAAAAACAAAAAACTATACAGTCCCATTAGGATTTGAGGATTGAAATTTAAAAGAGGTCCGGGGCCTAAAGGCTGCAAAATACATATCCACTTGGTAATCTGAAATGGAAAGGAGACAGATCACCAATCAAAAGAGTCCTCTACGGAATGTTCCCCGGTATTTTGTCTACTAGGGTTTTACGTGTTTCACAGAGTGGTGATTCTTGGGAAGACCAAAACATTTCCTTTCTTACTCTGAAATAGGTCACAACACACAAATGCAATTAACCCTTGTGCAGGGCAACAGTTATGATACTACACAAAAAGGCAAAGAGAACAGTTTAGCACTTAAGCTAAAAGGCACTCCGAGTGTGACTTCGTTCTTTCCCGAAAGAACAAACCAGGAAAGGAAACATGTGTCTTAGAGTTATACAGAAGCCGGCTTTGGAACCATCATCACCTAACTGTCTCGTGAATAACTGATCATCTCATCTGATTGCAGTCGACAGAACACTTAAAACTTTGGCCTTCCGTTCTCAAGATGCAGATGCTATGGCTGTCAGTAAATACCGGGATCTAGAATTTTCTCATTACTGTTAAAGTTGGAGCTGACTTTCAGACAGTACTGGTGTGAAGGACGAGAGAATGTTACATGGAATTAAAGCCAAGAATTAAATTTTAGAAATAAACATTTATTGACTTTGGACAGGGTCTTAGTCCATTCACACTGTTACAACAAAAAGACTATAGACTGGGTGGCTTATAAGGTGGTGGCATAAGGGTGCTGATCCCATTCATAAAGGCTCTGCCTTCATGCCCGAATCATCCCCTCAATTCCCACCCCCCCCCCCCATAATACCATCACACTGGGGATTCGAGTTCACCATGAACTTTGGGCGGACACAAATATTCAGTCTACAGCAGACGATAGCAAGAGCTAGGAACTAGGAACAAAAAGGCAACGAAGGACACCAGAGGTCTGGCTCAGTGGAAGATGAATGAACAAGTACCTACGAACACTCGGTATAAGTGAAAGCTTCAGAAGCTTCCTTACGCGTGTTCTCCTAGGTGTGTTCTAAGGACAGAGGACACAGAGGCTAACGCTTCAGAACAGGGGAAGTATAGCATAGTTCTTTGTTAGCCTAAATAGAGCCCTCAGTTCTGACGGCACACAACTATACAATCCTCAGAAACAAGACAAATTGTGCCCTTCGTCTACAAATAAAAGATGGTGCTTTCCAAGCACAGTCTCATTTATATACACACACCTGTGGTATAATGAAGTCAGGGTAGTTCAGCTGTAGTTATATAAAACAAGAAATGGGTGATTTTTGCCAGCTGTTTCTCTCAAGTACAGGCATTATGTTTGTATCATTACACTTGTACAAACAAGCTGAAGAATAAGGAAGCATTAGGATAATGACTAAAGAAAAAGAAATAATTTGGAGTCCGTTAGAATCGACCTTTAGGAGAAAATGCGTCCTCAGAAGGAATCCGAAGATTGAAAGAGATATCGATAAACCAAGGAGGGTTGGAAAACAGTCTAGAAACATTCATTCTCAGAGGAGAAGGCAGGGGCCGTTGAGGATGTTGGCTTGGCTGGAACGTAAGATCCGAGAAAACGCATTCATACAGAAAAAGGGAGGACACTGATATGTAAAGATGCAAAAAGTCTCAAAGTCCACGTGCTATCGTCTGAACGTTTATGCCCCTCAATTCCAAATTCATATGTTGAAACCCTAACGTCCACTGTGATGGTACTAGGAGGTGGGACTTTGGGGAAGTAACTGGGTCATGAGAGTGGAGGCCTCGTCAATGAGATTGGTGCCCAAATGAAAGATCCCAGGTTGCTCCCTAGCCCCTCTGCCGTGTAAGGCCACAATAAGAAGTCTGCGGCCCAGAAGAGAACCCTCACCCAACTATGCTGGCACCCTGATCTTGGACTTCCAGCCTTCAGAACTGTGAGCGATCAATCTCTATCGTTTACAAGCTCCCCGGTCTGTGGTATTTTATTATAGCAGCCCAAAGGGACTAAGACACCACGGCTCAAAGCTGTAAAGAAAAAAGAAATTGCATGATGGGAAGACCACAAAAGGAGCTGAGGTCAATGATTATGTTTTTGTATAAAAGTTATTGGGGAAAACTGATTTCACCTGGTAAGTATCTGAAATGAAGAGACACAAATCAGAGCTGCCCACCTCTACTCTTATCTCAAGCCACATGGCTTCTTCCGGAAGCCTGACAGATTGACTCTTGTCAAGGATCTCAGACATAGAAGACTAGCAGGAACATTTTAATGCTATTGTCTGAATCTGCTAAATGTTTAAGATCACAGTGCCACAACAGTACTCGAAAATCAGAAAGGCAAGAGAGGTTGAAATGGAAGGCAAGGAGCTCATCCACTACTGCCTTTAACTTGGGGTGACTCTCACGCCTCACGAGGAAGGGGCTCAGCCGCACAAGGTGTTTAATCTAAACGTGAGACCAGTTTGGCTTCGTTGCCCCTGAATTTTGCCGCTTCAGAGATATAACAAGGAAATCCCATAACAAGCAAGAAAAGTTTATGTGCAATTCACAGAACACTAACCCAATTCTGGGTAGAAGAGGTGGGGTGGATGCTTACATTTAAAACAAATATTTTTGCATCTGTAATTAACTTAGATTTACCTTCAATTTAGTTTTCCTGTTCAACTTCCAGAATATTTTAACTGTAAAAGCCCCTGAACTGAAAAAAGAAAAAAAAAAAAAAACTATAATAAGAAAATCTGGTACTACTTTGTGAATCAACTTTTTAAATGGGCATAAATATTTCCATGTGTTAGCATGCCCCCGTTAGCCACTTACTGAATCTTACTGCTTTTATCTGTGGCTAAACTGACTACAACCAGCTGACTGGAGCATTGTGTCAGTGAGTCTCAAGGAAAGCAGACAGTGAGGTTGTCTCCGAAGGGCAAGAAGTTTGGAGGAGGGGAGAGTGATGTGTGTGAAAAGAAGAGAGGAGCGAAGAATGCAGATGGCCGGGGGTTCAGACCATGCTTCAGATCTGACACCTGTAAAAGGGGAGCGGGGGGGAGGCAACAAGATAGAGCAGAGAGAGCCTCAGATCACGGGCCTGACAAAGATTTGGCCAACCTGATTGGGAGCTCTGGAGCAAAGATTACCTATTAGAGGAGTCCCGTGTTGGACAGCTATGACCACGGTGCCCGGTCAGGGGCTGGGATCTGCCCAGGGAGTGCGTAGTGTTGGTTCAGAAGCTGAGGCAGATCCTAAAGATGTTGGAGCTGGGGGGGTCTCATTGACTGCATTCCTGCTGCCCAGGGTGTTCTTTCTTGAATGTAGACCTGAACAGCACACTCCAGCGCCGGCTACAGTCCACCCCTGTGCCTCGTAAGTTTTGAGCATGTTTTTGGAACAGATCCATATGTGTTTTTGGAGCAGCTCCGCCAAAAATCCCATGAGGCTCTCTTTCTGGGGGAAAACATAAGAGGGGGAGTTAGGGGGATAAACTGCAGCCCCTGTTCCTGCAGTTGGCCTCAGGACTGCCCCTAGCACTCCTCTTTTCTCCTTTTCATCACCCATTTGAATTCCCCCTCACCCTCAGCTATTACCTCCACTGATGTTGGTGGCTTTGCCGGTGGTACAACCCAAACTCTCGTTTCCTAAGGGGTGCTTGGTGACCACAGGCTTCTCAGGCTGGGATTACGGCACTTGTCCCTTCAGATGGACAAAGAGGAACCTGAGTCATTCACCTGAGTTCTACACGTAATTCCTGTGCCTCCACTGGGCACCAGCGGCCCTACGTCTTTCTTCTGATCAGACTCAATTATCCCTACCAAGATGGTGACTCTTTTTCTTGTCCGGGCAGAAGCCATAACTTGTAGCTTAAAAGCCATAACTTGTAGCCCATAACTTGTAGCTCATAACCTTGCTAGGCTCCCCTAGCAAGGAACCTATAACCCTGAGGGGTCCAGATTCCTGGGGATAAGAAACACAAAGTATCCCCCTGGGTCATTGTCAGTGATAACAAGTAGGGTCACTTCTGCTACCCCCCTTTGGTTCTGGATCCCATGTATTCTGGGGACACAATGCCAGAAAGAGGCCTCTAAATCAGTAGGTCTCGACCTTGTCTGTAAGGAATGCATGCCACTCTCCCAGAGCATGGCCTCCAAGCTGGGGCCCCAGTGAGCAGCTTCTGGACAGTGTGGCATATCATAAAACCATTGGATCCCTCACCATGGACCCATTCTTGCACCTCCTTTGCTGTGAAGGTGTTCCCAGATGGTTGTTATGTTGTGTGGGATTCCGTGCTTATAGACCAGCCTTCTCATAAGCCACCAGACACCGGTGCTGGCTGAAATTTTATGAACAAGAGAAGCAACCGCATACGTGAAATATGTATCTATTCTTATGATAACAAATCATTAACCCTTCCAGGAAAGAAGGAGGCTAATGGAGTCGATTTGCCACCAAAGCTGGTTGGTCTTCTCAATTGTGCCATACTAGGGGCTCAGCAGCAGTCTCTGTTGCTGGAAGAGACAGCAACAGCTAGCTCAGTCTTGGTAAGTGGGAATCCATGATGGCGGGTCTATGGGCATCTTCCATCTCTGCCACCGTGGCCATTTCATCCACGTGCCCATCATGCCAGTTCTAGTGTGGCTGATTACAAAGGCAGGCTAATGTCCATTGGCCACATCATTTGGTCCACTAGGTTCCGTGTCTCTTTCATGGTGCATGCTTTCTAGTGGCCATTAACATGTGGTACCAAACTGCAGACTTTATGCTTACTTCCCTATGTCTGCCTGTATGCCTTTAGCTCCAGACTTCTTTGCCTCTGATTTCCCAGTCTTTGTCTTTCTAGACCTTTGCTCATGAGTTTCACCTTGGAACACTTCTTCCACACACAGTAGCCAATGCATCTAAAAAGTAAGCTTGAATTTCTTCCTCTTCCTTCAGTTGGTCTTATAGGCCCTGTGTTAGTCAGAGCTCTCTGGACAAAAGCAGAACCAGTATGAATATTTAGAGAGAACACATATAGAGAGTTTGTTTATATATATATGTGTGTGTGTGTGTGTGTGTGTGTGTGTGGAGGGGGCGGTGGAGAGCGCATGTGTCTGACCACTGAATAGTTAAAAACTTTCCTAACATGGCAGGCCCTTGACTCTTCAAACATTTATCTCCCAACCTTTGGAACACATGTTTCTAGCCACCTGCTGTTTATTTCGCCGAGGCAGCTTGCTAGTTCTGATGTCATGGGTTAATATGTCGTTATCAAGGATAACTACGTGGCCCCAGTCTCAGACAATATTACGACAAGGAATGTGGTACAGTTAACACCGACTGAGGGCAAAATAGTCACTGTGTATTGTTAGCTGTTCTGTATGATTATTACCTCTTTCTGTTCCTCTTTTTGATTGGGATAGAAAAGACGGCATTTGCCAAATCAATGGCTGCACATGAGGTCTCTGAGGCCACATTAGTCTGCTGTGATAGAAATATTCCACCAGACACACAGCTGTGATCACTTCTACTTGGTTGAACATTTGGCAATTTATAATCACTCTTCAGGATCCAGCCAGTTTCTGCAGTGGTCAAGTGAGTGTAATAAATGGAGAAATAATGGCACCTACCACCCCTATGTCACTGAGATCCTCACAAGTGACGTTAACCCCCATTATCCTTCCACTTTGTTTTAAAACACGATGTGTTAGGGGCACCTCGGTGGCTCAGTTGGTTAAACTCAGGTCATGATCTCACTGCTCATGAGTTCGAGTCCCGCATCGGGCTCTCCGCTGTCAGTGGGGAGCCCACTTCTTTCTCTGTCCGTCTCACCCTCATTCTCTCTCTCTCTCGCTCTCTCTCAAAAATAAATAAACATTTAAAATACAATGTGTTAAAGGCCAACAGATCAAAAGACAATTGCCATTAAAAATAGCTTGTCACTCAGTCCCTCTGGGAAATGGACACATGAACACAACCCACCAAGGGAGACCACATGGAGAAGCCCCTCTGTGGTCAGTCAGAAGGCAGAGAGAGACGGGATAACTGTGGACAAGAGCCTTTATTTTCGTTTCCATGAGAAGGAATGGGTAAGGCAGGGAAAGCAGGTTTAGGATTGACTAGTTTGAATAATTTCAGTGGGCTCGGAGTGTAAGGGCTGTCCCTAGTGGTGCAGTACCTGGCCCTGGATAATTGCGGCAGGTGGATCATGGCCTGGAGTGTGACAGCCTGATAAAGGAGATGGTTGGGTGGTGAGATGCAGATTG
This sequence comes from Lynx rufus, assembly GCF_022079265.1. Classification (NCBI taxonomy): domain Eukaryota; kingdom Metazoa; phylum Chordata; class Mammalia; order Carnivora; family Felidae; genus Lynx; species Lynx rufus. The sequence goes on along the minus strand of NW_025814889.1, from coordinate 26,449,427 downwards.
GTTGGTTTCCACTTGAAAAACTCTCATAGACAAGTTGTTTACTCTCTCTAGGACTTGGCTAGCCCTGGGAGGAGAGGGACGGTCCCCCCTGGTTCCCGCAAGGCCCCAAGAGGTCAAAGTATCAGAACACAGGAAATAAAAGAAGTCGTTAATATAACGTAATATAACATCCGGATGCAGTATTGTTTTATTTTTACTATTTTGGCCAAAAGAAACAATTTCAGCGGGCTTCGGCTTGACCTCCCCCACTATGACCAAAGTTTAGCCAAAGACCCAGTGGCAGGATGATTCAAACTGCCAAGTATATCAAAACCAATTGTATATTCAGGTCCTGGACAAATGATCGCAGGGCAGGAGGTCCGTGAGCCACTGTGAGCTGGACTTTGGCCAGAACTCCATTTATTACCTCCATCCCGTCCGCCACCTTTCTGGCCCCGGGGTTGTAATGATACTTAATGCCTCCAAGGTAGCAAGGCCTGCTCAGAATCTGTGTGTAATCATCCTCAAAATGTTTAGGAATTTTTCTCCCAAGTAGAGTCAGCTACTTGAAGAAATGGTCTCTGGGGGAAGGGCTGTGGGCTCCTTCTATTATAGACCTGCTGTGGTATTTCTGGGTCCTTCCTCCGAGAAACCTGGTGGGTTCAACTGGTAGGTTCCAGGTCTACCTAGAGTTCCAAAACTAGACAAGGAATGGCAAGTGTTTGACAGGGCAACCACCCTCAGCCTCCTAGCGGTCCATCTTTTTTACCCCCTCATCACTTACTGTCCATGGACTCAGCTCGGTGACAGCCCTTCCCACTGCCAGGCAGAAAGGAGCCACCACCAAATTTCCCAACGGCCCGGCATCGTAGTCTCCCAGTGGGCTTTCTGGTTGACATAATCTATCTTCTCCAGCATATCTACTTCCCTAAGCTTTTTAACCCTTCTCTATACTCTCTGCCATGACATCTTAGACTTTCCAACGCTGCTCCGTATGGGCCTGTCTTTAGTCTTTCAGGAACCAGCCAAACAGCAAGTCTGCTCCGTCCCCTGTGCGCTTGGCCAGGGTGTTAAGTCCCATATCCTGAGAAAATGCCTCGAAATCCATAAACTCTCTCCTGTCCAGTCTCGTGTTTTAGCTACCTTGAAAAGCATCCTCAAAATCCAAGCCCAAATGCTGACAGAGGAAGTTGATGACTTCTTGCCGTTGGGGGGGAAGGGGTATATTCTCTCTCTAACTTACCAGGAGGTGGGGATGCTAAGGAGGCCCTTCTTGCCTTGTGGGGACGGGACTCTGTGGTGTCATCCCACACAGGGGACATCCTAACTTGTAACAGGAAAGAGTGAACCACCTCTGCAGGCTCCGAGGGTTCGGAGGCACTGGGGGAGCCAAAATACTTGGAGGCATGCACCCAGATGTCCCCATGTCATGTGTAAGGGCCCCACATTCTCCCAGCCAGGGCCCCGACCTTGGCATAATGGTTCAATTGTCTTTGAACCGAGGCAAGTCCATTAAGTCCTAAGTTTGGTCTTCTGCTTTTTCTACCTTGACTGTAGGATCAGACTTCTCCCAGAGGCCCTCTGGCATTCATACTTGGTTTTCAATTATGTCCTAACTCTCTACAGTTTCACCTTAGCCCTCTGTAGGGCATCGATGCAACTTAGCAACAGCCAGCCGATTCCATGGTCCTTCAACACCCTGCATCTCCGACTTCTCAGATGCCTGCATCTTTCTCCAGCCAAGGCCACTCCCTCTGCTAGAATATTCTCCCAAGTGACCTCATGAAAGTTTTAGTGATTGAATCACCCCCTTGTGCCAGAGATCATCCGTGCTCCGTGCATCACTGGGATGGAGTCTTTGTTGCCAGTCGAGTAAGTGACTCGATCCTGAATACCATCCCGCCACCTCTCTCCTGGTCCGTGCCTAGTGCCAGCTGTATCAGATTGGGTCCTTCAAGAAAGCGGACAGTAGGAAGGGAAAAGTACAGGAGGCGTGTTTGGGGAACACCTGTGGAAGGTACAAGGTGTGATCAGACTTAGGCAGCAGAAGTCCCCGGGTCAAGATGTGGACCTGACACCTGTGGGAGGAAAGAAGAGCAGGACTGGGGTGTCCACAGTGCGGAGCTCATAGAGTCTCGGCCTCATCAGATACCCAGGGCCAGGGCCCAGAGTCCCCACCATGTTCCATCTCTGGCTGGTGGCTGCCCAGGGAATGCATGGTTGTGGCTTGAAAGCAGAGAATGTTGGAGGCTCTAACAGCTCTTTGCAATGGATCACAGGTTCTTTCTTTTGTTTTTTTTTTTTTAATGTTTTTAATGCCTATTTATTTGAGAGACAGCGATTGCACGAGGAGGGGGGTGGGCAAAGAGAGAGGGAGACAGAGAATCCAAAGCAGGCTAAGTGTTGGCAGCAGAGGGTCTGATGGGGGGCTCAAACCCACAAACTGTGAGATTATGACCTGGGCCAAAGTCGGATACTTAGCCGACTGGGCTACCCAGGTGCCCCCACAGGGTCTTTCTTCAAGAGAGATCCAGCATCCTGCCTCCATGGCTGCCACTTGGCCATGGGACTACCTGGTGAGGTTCTGATTTGAGCGATAAAGCAATCAGCATATCCTCATCTTTTCCTGTTCATATCCCAATAACTAAAACGATAATATGGTCCCTACACCATCTTCACAGAATAAAAGAGCTCATCATCTTCAGTCAAAGACACATTTTGAGCACCTACTGTGTACCAGGAACTATGCCTGCTCTGAGAGAACAAAGATGAGTAAGTAGGCAGCCATATAATTCATCATCAAACCAGGGAACTTTTAAGTGGAAGAAGGAACTTAACACCCATGCTGGGACAACCGGTGTAAGCCAGGACCGTCCTGGGGAAGCTGGGATGTATGGTCACCCTATGAATAAGACACATCTTAGGTCTCAAGGAATTCACAATCCAGAAGGAAAGGTAGATATGTACATAAATCTACTAAGTTGAGTGTGATAAGAACAAAAAGGTAGGGGTGTCTGGGTGGCTCAGTCCGTTGAGCATCTGACTCTTGATTTCAGCTCATGATCTCCTGGTTTGTGAGATTGAGCCTTACATCGGGCTCTATGCTGACAGCGTGGAGGCTGCTTGGGATTCTCTCCCTCCCTCTCTTTCTGCCCCTCCTCACCCCTCAAAATAAACACATAAATAAATAAATAAATAATTTTATAAAAAAGAATAAAAGCAGGGTGCCTTGGTGGCTTAGTTGGTTAAGCATCCAACTCTTGATTTTGGCTCATGTCATGATCTCACGGTTCGTGAGTTTGAGCCTCCCATCAGACTCCACACTGATAGCACGGCTCTTGGGATTCTGTCTCCCTCTCTCTGCTGCTCCCCTGCTCGCTTGCTCTCTCTCTGTCTCTCAGAATAAATAAACATTAAAAATTTTTTTAAAAACATGAAAAAGAATAAAAGAGTAAATACAAGCATCAGAGGTGTGAAGCAATTCCGTACTTTCTGAGAATTACAAGGATATAGTATCAAACAAACCTATGAATTTGAGTTCTGCTGCTGACCAACTTCGGGACCACGGGCACATTCCTTAACCTCTCAGTAAGGAGACTGTCCCTGCCGTACAGATCTCCTGCAGAGACAATGACAGTGAGAGTCCCTGGCTCAGTGGGGTGCTTTGTGAAATTAAGCGAGATAACTATAAAAATGTCAACACGTCACTTGGACTAGAGGAGTTCTCGATAAATGCTTGTTGAGGCTTTTTTGTTGGTTGGTCTGATTTGATGTATTTCCTGGATCCCAGAGCCTAGGAAGAGGAGATCCAAGGAGATACCAAGTGGTGAAGGCTGTGCTAAAGAGACTGAAATCACCCTGTGGGGTCAAGGGAAACCACAGAAGGGGTTAGGGCTCAGGAGGGGCCCTGCCAGCCCGGGTTTCAAACGTTACCTTTGAAAGCAGCATCCAAGAACATGAGCTCCATCCCACGGCCTCCTTTTTGTTCGCCTGAATTCCGCCAACAGCCTCCTACCCGGCCTCCCTGCTTTCTCTCATTCCTCTGCCTCCAGGGTAGTCACCCCAACCTGCTGATCTATCCCTGCTGCGCACCTGAAGAAACATCCTCCGAAGACTCTTGTTGCCAACAAGATGGAATCCAAATCCCCCGTCTTGCCCCGAGCTCCTTCAGGAGCCTGGCCCTGCCGGCCAGCCTCTCTCACTGCTCCCCACTCACCACTCGCGGCCGCGGGGGCTTCCAGATCTTTGTAGGTTGGCTTCCCCCTACCTGTTTCCCCCTGAACGCGTGGGATCCGGCTTTCTAGTCACTAAAGTCACGGTACGGATCCAGCCCCGTCCGCATGCCCACTCTCGTTCTAGGTGTTTGTGATGTCTCCGTGAAGAAAACAGGCATCCCCGAGCTTCTGCCCTCTGGGGTCTATGTTCTCAAGTGGTGGCGAGGAAGAAGACCGACCATAAATGCGTAAAATATAAAGCATGTTGGATTTTCAGTGCCCCGGAAAAAGAAAAACAAATGATGGGACAATGGGGTTACCGAGGGGAGCAGGACCAGTGGGCAAGGGGGTCGGGTTGTCAAATGAAATCAGGTGCTCAGGACGAGCCTTGCTAAGAAGGTGACACATGAGCAAAGACTTAGGAAATGAGGGCATTGGTCAGATACATTTGAAAGTGGGAGAATTCCAGGCAGAAGAAACAGCTAAAGAAAAGGCCCACAGGCAGGAGTAGGGCTGGGGTGTTAAGGATAAGCACAGAGTTGGGGGGTGGGAAGCAGGTGGACCCACAGCTTCTTTTTTTTTTTTAATTTTTTTATAATGTTTTTATTTTTGAGAGACAGAATGCGAGCGGCGGGGGGGGGAGGGGGAGAACGGGGGGGAGCAGAGAGAGGGGGAGACACAGAATCTGAAGCAGGCTCCAGGCTCCGAGCTGTCAGCACAGAGCCCGACGCGGGGCTCGAACCCGGGAACTGTGAGATCATAGGCCCACAGCTTCTAGTGTGAGTGAAACGGAAGCGGGTACCCTGCTTTCAGTAGAGATGTGACATGACTGGACTTGAACTTGAAAGTCCCCAGTGGTGCCGTGCTGAGGAGGGGCTGAGGGATGTGGACGCAGGGCGACAGTCAGGAGGCTTGCTCTAGTGCAGGCAAGAGACGATGGGGAAGAAGTCGCTACATTCGGGAGAGATTTTTAAGCCATTTGAGCCAAACTGATTTCCTGGTCAACCGAATGTGAGATGTAATCACGACAGGGGACTCATGCCCATAAAAGTTTGCCTAGAGCAGCTGGGAGGATATAGCAGCATTTCTTTCTCTGTGCTTTCAAAGCACATATCCTTGAATTATGCTCCATCCTTACACATCTGTCTTCTCCCAGGAAACAACACGTTTATTTTGTCCATGAACCCTGTCTCACGGGTCCTTTCGGCAGGGCCTTCTAAATATTTATCAGATGGATGGCTGTTTAGTTTGCTAGGGCAGCCATCACAAAGAACCACAGATGGAGTGGATTAAACATCAGAAATTGATTTTCCCATAGTGCTGGAGGTTAGAAGTTCAAGATCAAGGTGTTGCAAGGGCTGGTTTCTTCTGAGGCCTCTCTCGTTGGCTTGCAGACGGCCACCTTCTCTCTGTGTCCTCACACGGTCTTCCCTCTGTGTGTGTCTGTGTTCCCACCGCCTCTTCTAATAAACACCCCAGTCATGTGGATTAGGACCCACCCTAACAACCTCATTTCAACTTAACTACCTTCTTTAAAGACCCCATCTCCAAATACAGGCACATTCGGAGGCACCAGGGGTTAGGATGGCAACCTATGAATTGGGGGGGGGGAGGGGTGCGGAGGGATGGACATGATTCAGCCCCATGACAATGACTAAATGGGTTAATTAACCAATTTCAGAGATGAAAAGAACAGTCCCAAGGAAGGAGACTGAGATGGAAACTTAAGACATCTGAATAGAGTCAGGAGAAACCAATGTCACAAAAGCCAAGAGGGAAGAAAGGCTGGAGGAGAAAAAGGTGCCCAGCACCCGGTGCCACAGAGAACCCCGAGGAGCTGAAGCGCGACACGGCGTTCCAGTGGAAGACGCTGTTTTTCCTCTGGGATGTGACCCCTTCCATCGCTGAACCGTGAAACTGAGACATGTCCTCTTCTGTGAAACACTAGCTGGGATGTCTGTATGCAATCTGAAATCGCACCTGCAGAAAGAAGGGGGCACCTGACTGGCTCGGTCGGAGAAGCATGTGACTCTTGATCTCAGGGCCACGAGTTCAAGCCCCATGTTGGGTGTGGAGACTAATAAAACAAACAAACAAACTTTAATGATTGGGGAAAGAAAATACCTCAGTTGTCCTAGAGATCTGAAAATGCCTAAGAAATTTTAGTGACCAGAAGCGGGCTTAATCTCCTCCAAAATATCTTTCAACCTACCTTTTAAATCCCAAAGGCTCCACTCTCATTTCTTCTGGGCTTAAGGGTTTCCTCAAGTCGTCAAATATGCCAGATGAGATTCTGGGCCCAGGAACTCAGAATCTAGGATATGGAAAGATTTCTGGAGAGATGTTCTATTTCTCCTAATGCTAACTTTACTTACTTACTCACTCACTCACTTACTTAACCGTAGTAAGACATAGTTTGTGACCCGAAAGGAGCATGGTGTAAGAAACCACGGACAGAAACGGATTCCTTTACCCTCAGTCTTCTGAATATGTTGTAAAGTTGTGAGCTTTTTAAAACTAAGTTACATCCACTGAAGGGGAAATACAAAAATAACACCATTTTCCTGTACCTTGACGGGAAATGTGTGAGTTTCTTTTTGAATGTTCCAACATAGGTTTTGCAAGTCAGTGTATCAGCATTATAAAAAGTCCAATATAAACTGAGCTTTTAAGCTCCCTGTTCCTTTAGGAAGCCATGCAGATCGCAAAACAGTTTTATCGAATCCTTTGAGTTTTGATAACCCTGAAGTATAGATCAGAAGTTAGAAGCATTGTTATTGATCCTTTTCTGATATATCCTTTTTTCATTGATTTGTGACAAAACAGATAAGAAGTAACATTTATGGAGAGCTCACGGATTTGCAGAGGCAGGCTAAGTGCTTTACATTTCTATTCAAGCCCTTCCCCCTCCCCAAATTACCCCAGCCCCCACCCCACTTTCCAATGACCCAGAAGGCTCTGCCCATGTTGCATTTTGAAAGTTTCTCCAATGGTTTCCAGCTCCCGGAACCCTTCTGCTGTGCCTCCTGGAACTCAAGGGCAGTCCAAAGGCAATGATGTCCAGAATGAAAGATAGAGAACATAACCAGAACAGAGAAGGGATATTTGCTGTCATCCTCTGGACACCAAGCCCAGAGGAAAAGGGGCCTCTTTCTATGAATGGGTACCTTTTTTTTAGATATGATAAGGCATGGAGATGTAGTGACCTTTTTAAATCTGCTAAAAAGAAAGAGAGGCTAACAATATCAGGCAACAAGTTTGAATGCATTCTTGGGTGCCACGAAACGTGTCGCGTATTTACTATGTGCAGAGAACTGCAGTCATACTATGGGCGATCTGAAGCCAAATAAGCAATTCTATTATCTTGAGGATGTGAAGACAGAGCAGAGAAAGAAGGCAAAATAACAACTATAAATATGAAGTAGCAAATGGCTACAAGTGAGGCAGGAGCAAATGGAATAGGAAAACAGAACACAGAAGGTGTATTTTGCAGGGGGCTAAATCAGCACCCTGACTACAAAATTGCAAATAATGAAAAGGTCATTTCTTTCCTGGCAGCAGTATATCCTAACTTCAGGCCAAAAAAACAAAAACAAAAACAAAAACAAAAACAAACAAAACTTTCTATAGCATCCTAGAGAAACAAAATGGATAAGGACAAAGCAGAAAATTCTGAGTGATTCTACTGCAGTTCTGGTGAGCAAAGCAGAGGCAGGATTACACGGTAACAATTTGCCTGATGCTTCACTGTAATATGAAGATCTGTAAGGAAATCCCACATATTCCTTGATATGGAAATGTTGGGAGCAAGTACAGAAAAATCCCCAAGGAAAAAGAGGGACCTTCTGGGGATTAGAAGAGGGATTCTCAGGTCAAATTGTACCTCCAAGAGTGGAGAGATATGACTCAGGCTGTTGTAATTAAGTTTTGATGTGGAGGGGCAGTACTTATTAAAATTGAAACAAACAAACAAACAAAACTTAAGCCAACCATTAGCAACAATCTATTTATATGATTTCTAGAATCATATAAAGGTGGTCGGCCTTTCTTTTAGTGTAGATCAAATTCCTCCCTATCCTAAAATATGAACAATCCATTCTGGAGATACAGGTATTATGTTACCAAGCCTAAAGTTGTGTGTGTGTGTGTGTGTGTGTGTGTGTGTGTTTATGGGAAAACAATGTCAGTGTAACGTTTAAAGTTTTGTCTTATATCGTTCCCCCAAAATGGTTTCCTGAACATTTTATATATCTTTGTCTAATAATTAGATTTACATACATATAGAAAAATGTAACGTATATGATTCATTCGAAACCAAATATTTCCACTTCATGATGCCACGGGCAACAACTAATGAGATTAATGCTTATGTTAGAATATTTGGTATGTATTTAGAACAGTTGCCATTTCAGCCAATAGTGCCTCTTTGAAGCAAACGACCCCACCAGGCACTCAAGTTGGGACAAGGGAAGGACCCCACCTTGTGTGTTACAGAATCAATGGTATATGGACACAACCCAAAGGTCCTGTCATTCCTCTTAAGCTTTCAAGAAATCCCCTCCATTAATATCGGTAGCTAGTTTTGTTTTAAGCTTTTTGTCCGAAGCAACGTATTATCAGCAGTTTTGACAAAACTTGTTTTAGTACAGCCAGCTTAGATTGTACCTATTGTTGCTTTGACTAACCTCTGAAATTCAAGCAAAACAAAGTTACAGTATATATATAAACAAGCAGGTCACAGGGTTAATGTTTGACACTAATTATACTCCTACCCGCAAACGCAGCAGGCTGTGTTACGAGAGGCAGCAAAAGATACCTATCCAAAGTCAACCAACCTGGAGCTTCTGAGTGATGAAAAGCTATTTAATCGTTAAAGCAAAAAACGCACGGAAGGTAAAGCTGTGCAGTAACCTCCGTTTTAGCCCCATGTACTCTGCCCCGGGGGCCCAGCAGACGATGCCAGAGGCCTTGATTCTTTCCAATTTTTGAATGAATGTGCATCACTTTAAAACTCATTTTTTGGGGGCGCCTGGGTGGCGCAGTCGGTTGAGCGTCCGACTTCGGCTCAGGTCACGATCCCGCGGTCCGTGAGTTCGAGCCCCGCGTCGGGCTCTGGGCTGATGGCTCAGAGCCTGGAGCCTGTTTCCGATTCTGTGTCTCCCTCTCTCTCTGCCCCTCCCCCGTTCATGCTCTGTCTCTCTCTGTCCCAAAAATAAATAAACGTTGAAAAAAAAAAACAAAACTCACTTTTTGGAATTAAAATAATCTCTCAATGGGTCTGTAAAAAAAAAGGTATCCAAAATCTATCAGGGGGCACCTGGGTGGCTCCCTCGGTTAAGCGTCTGGCTTCAGCTCAGGTCATGATCTTCCTGGTTCCTGAGTTCGAGCCCCGTGTCAGGCTCTGTGCTGACAGCTCAGAGCCTGGAGCCTGCTTCGGATTCTGTGTCTCCCTCTCTCTCTGCCCCTTCCTGGATCCAGCTCTCTCTCCCTCTCTCTCTTTCTCAAAAGTAAATAAACATTTAAAAAAAATGTTTAAATGTATCAGAAGATAATATTTTTCAAATCCATTACCAATTAGGAATAAATCCCACATGCACGCATCGTGCATGATACAGAGGATTTTTTTTCATGTTGACGTCTGAAGGGAGGAAACACATTTCCAAAGGTCAACTGTGGACAGGATGTATGTGTCTGTCTTGCACGCCCCACCTCCAGACGGGGCTCCCCAGAGTGGCGGAGAGCACAGGCCAGAGAAAGGGCTCAGAGAGTCTTACAGTGAATTTCACTTAAACAGGCAAGTAAGTAACCACCAAATCCTGTTACCAACAATAATCGTGAGCTCTCTTCCCTTGGCTTCTCCTAACTTCAAGTCCAAACTCCCCACGGAGAGGATTGGAGAAGAAATTATACGCAGGAAGGCCATGGTTGCACAGCAGCCCACGAACACGAAGGGGAGTACAAATGCATCCAAGCCCGGGTATAGTTGAGAAACTTTGATTCCAGGGTGCAGGAGCCCAGCTCCCTGAGTGTGAGAAATGGCGTGTGCACCAATAAAAATGTGTGCAGGGGACAGGCGAGCCCCAGGTTTGATGGGCGTGGTTTGCAAAGGCCCCACGTGCGGGCAGTAAGTCGGTCTGTCCTTCCACGTCTCTCTGGGTGACGTTCTGCTCACGGCTCCGCGCGGGAAGCCGCGCATGCGCCCGGTACCACTGATTCTGGCAGAGGCTCCGTTTCTGCCCCTGTAGCCAAACGAGGCTGGTGAGATAATCAGAGGAAAGGCTTGACCTCCCTGCCGCTTCTTTGCTCTGCTTTGCTGCCCCTCCGAGCATTTTTCTCAGGGATACAGGGAGTAAATTTAACCCCCATCTCCACCCAACGGGGGAGCTCAGAAACATCAAATTCCAAATCAGCTTTTATTATTATTATTATTATTATTATTGCCCTTCCGACCGCAAGAGCGTCTTCGTCCTCGCTTCTCAGCAGACATAGCGACAGCTCCTCAGTTATCCCACACGAGATGTTGAGTCACTTGTCCTGGCCCTGGAACGGTCTTAACCCTGTGTCCTCACACGGCCTCTGGAGTGGACAGCCGAACTGTCGCTAATGGTCAACCTTGAATCCATCCTAGAAAATGCTCTCCGCAAGTCCCTGATGGAACTGAGAAAGCAAAGTGAAGCAACAAGCCCGTAACTGATCGCATTTTTTCCAAATTAGTACATCTTCTTATGGGATGATTGACTAAAGGACCCATGTGGTATCATGTGACACTGTTAATGGCAAGGAGTACATGGGTGTGGGCAAGCATGTGGATGACAGTACAAGGGTTTCCTTCCTACCACCCAGGTCTTGCTTCAGATCTTCTAATTCAAGAACCAACCTTTATGTTCTTAATTTCAGCACTAGACTCAACTGAAGGGCACAGGGCAAGACGCTCAAGTACGGTGCCTCGTTTATAAAAAGGTAGATTTCCCGCAGCTTTCGTAAGGGTGGTTCAGAAGGTCAGATTCTGATCTAACATAGAAGAGAATGGGATTCTCCGTGACGTTTCTATGGATTCCTCATAAATATCCGTCAGGTAATAGACATAACCTCCGCTGGAAAGATGTTAAGAATTGTTTCTATTATTATTAGAAGAGAATCTGATAGAATCAACACACATTGGCAGCTCCCCACTTTCATAGGATTTCATATCCGTTGTGTACAGCGTCTTAATACACATTATCTCCCCCAGACAGAGTTTATCATTTCCTCCTTTGGTCCTAAGCGGGGACTGTCGTTGTTTGTTTAAGTGTCTGCCTCTCCCGTGAGGTTTGGGCTCAGGAGAGCTTCATGCTTTGTTCATCTTTCCAACGCCAGCAGCGTGCATGCTCCCTGGTGCACCCGAGTTTCAACAAAATTATTTCTGGAAATGAAATAAATCATTTCCTTTGATCTTTGCAACAAGGCTGGGAGGAGGGCAGATAAAGAAGCGGATGCTGGGAGAGCCACACAGCCAGTGGTAAGTGACAGGTGGGAGGCTAAATCCCATGTCACCCCACCAGGTGCCTGACTTCATGCCACACTTAGCTACTCAGACATCCTGATACCTCGGAATTCATTTTCACATCGGTATGTTTTATGTCTGCACAAAGACCTTGTGCCTCCGAGGGCACAAGATTTTAAGGTTTATAAAATCCATACTGTACATTTACACTGATCTCCACACAGTCTGAATTCCTTGCTCATTGCAAGGAGTATGAAAACTCATGTTTAATCGTGTTAACGTGAACCCTAACTTGTAACTTACAGAAGTTGTCTCGTGACACCAAGAGAAATGACCACTGGGACCCATCATGAAAGGGAGACATGCACCCTCCTCTTCCTGGCCTCTGGCCACCAACACCAGTGACTTTTGTCTCTCACTTTATCTTTCTAGGACTATTGGTTTCCAAGCCTGGAGACATACTAGTCTCAGGCAGGCTGGTGGTTCAATATTCCAGCTTGATTTTTGGAAATTTTTATGTCTTCCCCAAACTTCCCGAAGACTCAAGATCCAGTGCTCCCTATGATTCCCCAGTACTAGGAAAAGAAGTTCCAGGCTCAGATGCATTCAGCCCAGCATGAGATTTTTACCATCACGGCAGCAATCAGGCTCCTGGAAACTTTAACACCTGTCACTTTCACTATTGAACTTGAAGCTTCTAATGGGACGTTCAGTAAAGTTCAATCGGTAATTCCAATCATCAGAATGAAACTCCGGTTAAACGATTAATTTAGTCCAGGGTCAATACTTAAAGCTCTAGGCTTCGGTTCAATATCATCCTTGTAGTATTTTGTTTTGAATACTGTTGCTTAAACACTATGTCCACAAGCTCAGTGCTTTCTTTCTACCAAATTCATATCATGATCCACTTGATGGACTTAATTTTTCCAACCCAGTACCTAATAACATTGACATATATAGTTTTGTAGGTCCATGGTGTTTTTATATATTTCACATATGCTCATTCTGCCTTTTCCCACAAGGGGGTAATAGGAAGGCAAGGGCTGTATCTCCTTATCACATCCAACTTAGAACTCTGTGTGGAATGAGTGAGTTTTCAGGAAAGGCTGTTTAAGTTATTTGATAGAACCTAAACAGAGACAAGAATGTGCCTGTCAGGGGTCCGGGGTGGCTCAGTTAAGCGTCCAACTCTTTTTTTTTTTAATTATTTTTATGTTTTATTTATTTTTGAGAGAGACAGAGACAGAGCTTGAGTGGGGGAGGGGCACAGAGAGAGGGAGACACAGAATCCGAAGCAGGCTCCAGGCTCTGAGCTGTCAGCACAGAGCCCGACGCAGGGCTCGAACTCACAAACCGTGAGATCATGACCCGAGCCAAAGTCGGACGCCCAACCGACTGAGCCACCCAGGCGCCCCAAGCGTCCAACTCTTGATTTCAGCTCAGGTCATCATCTCCAGCTCGTGGAATCGAGCTCTGCACTGGGCTCTGCCCTGACAGCTTGGAGCCTGCTTGGGATTCTCTCTCCTTCCCTCTGCCCCTCCCTGGCTCACGCACTCTCAAAATAAATAAATGAACACTTAAAAAATTTTTTTAAAGAATGATCCTGTCATATGCCATAGAAAAGAACAATCTGTAAAGATTGAGCTCTGGGTAAGCAAACATCCATCCGAATTCTGTCACTGTTCTAAGTCTTCAAGAGAATAGAGATGAAGTTCAGTTGAGCATTGGACGACATGGGTTTGAAGTATGTGGGTCCACTTATACATGGCTGTTGTTTCTTTTATATATATATAAATATATATATATATATACATATAAATATAAAAATATATAAAATATAAAAATAAAAATAAATAAAAATATAAAAATATATATATACATATATATATATGTATAAATACAGTACAGTGTTGTGAATGGATTTTCTCTTCCGTATGATTTTCTTAATAACATTTTCTTTTCTCTAGCTTACTTTATGGTGAGAATACAGTATATAATACATATACAATATGTGTTAATCTGCTGTTTTTGTTAGGCTTCTGGCCAATAGTGGGCTATTAGTAAAGTTTCGGGGAAGTCAAAACTGACATGTGGATGGGGTGCGCAGTGATTAAGCACCCCACTCTTGATCTCAGCTCAGGTCTTGATCTTGGGGTACAAGTTCAAGCTCCGCCTTGGGCTCCATGCTGGGTGGGAAGCTTGCTTTAAACAAACAAACAAACAAACAAACAATGTGGATTTTCGACTGCACAAGGGGTCCATTCCCCTAACCTCTGTGTCGTTCAGAGGTCAACCGTACACACAGAACAACTCTCTTGTAAATAGAAAACAGACTGCACCAGTAAAGATTTACCCAGAAACAATCAACAAAAGAGATTAAGACCTCAGCCATTCTGTTTTGAGTACCTCCAGGATGCAGTCTGGGCAGGTGAAAATGTGTCTTTGGATGACACAACCAGTTCTCATTTCTGAAGCTTTAAAATTAAACACTGATTCCCACTCAAACAGGTTTAAGGACTAACCTGATCGCTGTTGAAATTTAAGTTCTTATTTCCTTGGGGCAACCCTTCCAAGCTACATTTCCTCCTAAATAAGACTGATGTTTGAGGCCGGATCAATCCAGTATCAGATAGCTAGACTTTTTTTTTTTTTCCCCAGTCAATTGCACACCATGAAGAAAGCAATGGAAACAGAAATCTGCACTTTAAACATTATGACATAAATCTGAGATTAAAATGATGTAACTGGGGGCGCCTGGCTGGCTCAGTCAGTGGGGGAGGCATGCAACTTTTGATCTCGGGCTTGTGAGTTGGAGCTGCACATCGGATGTGGAGATCGCTTAAAAATAAAATCTTAGGGGCGCCTGGGTGGCGCAGTCGGTTAAGCGTCCGACTTCAGCCAGGTCACGATCTCGCGGTCCGTGAGTTCGAGCCCGGCGTCGGGCTCTGGGCTGATGGCTCAGAGCCTGGAGCCTGTTTCCGATTCTGTGTCTCCCTCTCTCTCTGCCCCTCCCCCGTTCATGCTCTGTCTCTCTCTGTCCCAAAAATAAATAAACGTTGAAAAAAAAAATTAAAAAAAAAAATCTTAAAAAAATATAAATAAAATATGTAATCCATCCTACCAACTCTGTTTCTACACTGTGATGGCTTGTGTCCTGTTCCTGCATGATTATCATCATCTTTTCAGGCCACATCTAAAACCTAGAAACATCGGATGCTCGTGGCTTAAGTTTTCAATGTCAGTATGATTTGATCAGTTTTCATTGTGGGATACAGGCAGCATCGCACACTGTGAAGGATTCTTCACCAGATTGAATAGAATACAGGGTAAATGAACACTCAATACCTTTAGTAATAGGAACGTGACATTCATTTCCACAGCACTTGAGCAGTAGCTTCCTAACTGTCCTCTGTGTTTATCCAAAGGGGCCAACGAGAACCAGACAGATTTGAATAACCTATAGCAAGTCAGGGGCAGAGCCTAGAACCTGAACGTGGAGCCCTTCCCAGTATCCCTGCCGCTGCACCAGCACGGGACAATAAATCAAGCAAAACAACAACTACATCAGCACTCAGTCCTGTACCATGGAGACTCCGAAGATCGGGTTTTTCTTTTTATACCTAAGCCATGCATTTGTAATCTTATTCCAGCCTATTAACAAACAACCGATTTTGGAACATTTAAAGATCTTGCTTGTGAAAACTTTAGAGTGTTAAAGAATTTCTGGTGTTTTGGTAATTGTTTTTACAGCGTGTTTGGGCATACCGCATGATTTACTTCACAAACATCCCAATGTGAACTTAATTAAGTTCTGGTGAGAAGGAACAACACTCTCAAGAAATAGATTATTAAGAAAACTGCAACCAACTTAGTTCTTGGCCTCCTGCAACTTAAATGTAGATTACTGTAAATACACCCAATCGTGCATCCTGCCAAATACCCTATTTCAGTGTTTGTTCATAAAATGTAATTTGAAATGCATGTAGGATGAGACAGCCTTTTTGTAAAAGGAAGTTATTATCTGTGATAAAAGCAGTTGTTGACATTAGAAATGCAGACACAGGGATCCAGACGGGAAATTTAATAAAAAGAAAACAAAGGTAGCAGGGGAAAGGGGGGTTAACAATATGGCAAAGCAAAGCCAGATGTGGCTGCAAATATCTGCCTACAGGCGAAACGTGGACGCCTACCTTTCAGATGGGCCATCAACAGCCACTAGAAGCAAAACATGGCCCCAGATTAAAAGGGAAAGTAGGCCGTTCATTTCAAGGTTGCTTGCTGTACAGGACCCCTGTGAGTGGAGATAAGCTTATTCATTAATTTCTGAGCGGGCTTCTTTTCGTGTGTCAAGTTAATTGCCTGTGGATTTCCATACTCCCGGCTTCCTCATATCCATTGCTTCCTTATCGACCTTCTCTAGCACACCCTGTATAGTGATAATGAACTGGCTGTAACTAGACTCCCCCCTCCCCGTAGAGCTGCAGAGAGATGAGACCACGCCATAGCAACTGTACTGAGACCACGCCATAGCAACTGTACTTCAACATGTTTTACCAGGTTCAGATAATCTGGTAAATGTTAGATTCTTTACACAGAACACACTGGAAAGTTCTCCGCTCTTCACGTCCATGCAGTTTTCATCCTGAAAATCATTATCACGGAATCACCAGGATCGTGTGTGTGTGTGTGTGTGTGTGTGTGTGTGAGAGAGAGAGAGAGGGACTCCCCGTGTATCTTCCCGACGCTCCCCAAAAAGAAGTGATTATTGTGTGGTCAGCCTCCAGTGCTGGTGCTGCTGTATGGGAGCTAATGTCATTAGTGTTTCCCGTAAGACAAGTGTGTTTTTCAGCTTGTGTTTTACCCTAGGCTGCCTTGTGGCAGTTCTCTTCCCTTAAAGCCCAAAATAATTTCATGCCTATGCAAATAACAGAAAATTCATTGCTCTTCCAGAAGGAGGTTGTTAGGCACTAATTTCAAATTATCACTCGACTCCAAGAGTTTACTTGAGTTTGGCTTTCAGGTCAGGGATTCCATTCCAGGACCCAGGGAAGATATTCTAAAAGCATCAAAGGAAAGTCAAAGTTTTTTTTTTTCTGGTTTTTTTTTTTTTTTTTTAGATATTTTTAGTATAAGTGCAACCCTTTCAAGATTGAAGCTTTTGATAGTTCTCCAACCTTTGGCATAATTTAGCAAACCATGCAACAATAATGCCCTTTCAGTTTCTTAAATTCCTATCACTCATGACAACCCATAATCTTGAGTATCACAGAGCCCTTGTCTTTTCCTTCTTCTCTTCCTAAGTAAATTGCTGGAAGACTCGAATTATAATGGGACTAATAAGCGTGAAACCTGTGGGTGGTGTGGAAATACTTGATCTCGCCTCAAACCCACAAAAATGCCAGAAGGAAGGCAGCACCCAAGGGCGTGCAAAGGACATTGTAGGCAAAGGACCAACCTTGAGATCCAGAATGATTTGCCAAATTTCCTGGATCTGTGCATCCAAAAGCACAGTAATGTTTCTAATAATGTGATCCTCAACAAGAATGCAACATCTCTTCAAGTGTTGCCATGAGTATGTTTGAAAACAACGATAGACACATTAACAGAAATCAGCCCTGGAAAGATCTAGCCAAAGTCGTTTCAAGGACGTTCAGATTAGGGACACCCTTAAACAAAATTTTCTGACCGGTATTGGGCAGCACCCAATTGCTAAATGAGACTGCAGAGGTCCTGAGTGGGAATTCTCAGTCCAAGAGGTCGTTCTCAGCCTCTAGGTGAAATCCAGAGCAGGATCTTTGGGCCCGTGCTCATGCAGATTGCCAGGCCCATGAGAACAAGCATACATGGGGCCAGCTAGTTAAATTTCAGCCACATGGTAACCTTCAAGTGGGCGCTTTCAGGATCTGGGGATGAACACATAATCATGTCTTTTACAAGGTTTCAGAGCTGAAGGATATTGCATAAACAGGTATTTACGAAGAGTGGGGACGAGCAGATCTTAATGTCAGCCTTAGCTTCAAAGACATTCTGTAAGCTCATATGTGACAGTGTCGTACTAGCTGTGATGGAAAACAAGATGGGCAGGTACAGATTGTAGCCGCCACTTGGGATTCTAATTATTTGGATCTTTTCTTATTTCAACAGGAACACATGAACATAACATAAAATTTGGGGAAATACCTATATGCAAAAAGGAGAAAGTTATCGATCCCAATTTAGCATACAGAGGCAACCAGTTTAGGATTTTAGCGTATGTCTCTCATTCATGTATCCCTTTATTACTCACTTATTTATTTAGCATTTATTATAGGCCAGGGACTATGTATATCCTTTATCTACACATAAATATGCATACTTTAAAAAATTTTTGTAGTGTTTATTTATTTTTGAGAGAGAGAGAGACAGAGCATGAGTGGAGGAGGGGCAGAGAGAGAGGGAGACAGAATCGGAAGCAGGTTCCAGGCTCCCAGCTGTCTGCACAGAGCCCGATGTGGGGCTCGAACTCATGAACCGCGAGATGATGACCTGAGGTGAAGTCAGATGCTTCACCGAAGAAGCCACCCAGGCGCCCCTAAATATGCATACTTTTTAAATAGAATTATTTTCTACACAGGATTTTAACCTGATTTGCACTAATATATCAAGAAAGTTTTATTTCATTATTTTACACCATTTTATTGTTATATACTACTCTATTAAATGTATAGGTTTACTATAGCTTTCTTATTTATTTTTTAAAGATTTTATTTTTAAGTAAATTCTACACCCAAGGCGAGGCTTGAACTCATGATGCTGAGATCAAGAGTCACGTGCTCAAAGAAAAAATCACATGCTCTACTGACTGAGCCAGCCAGGTGCCCCTACGTTAGCTTATTTCAACACACCATCATTTTCAAGTATATGCCTCTTATGCAATTACACAAAGTAGCGTGCTAAGTGGAAAATTTTGCACACATCTATGATGGTTTTATGATCATAAACTCCTATTCTATGTCAAAGAATACGTTTTTTTAGGGCTTTCCAAACTTTTGCCACAGTAGCCACCACTTATATTTTAACACCAATGTGTGATTTCTTGGACTCTTGCAAAGACTGATCCTTTTTGAAAATGTTGTCAATCTGCTAGGTAAAAATGACACCTTGTTTTGATTTGCAATGCTTTCAATTATTAGGAAAATTGTACTTTTTCTCACTTGGTAGCTTGTTATTTCAATCAAAATAGAAAGATATCAGAAAGAAAGAAAGAAAGAAAGAAAGAGAAAGAAAAGAAGGAAAGAAGGAAAGAAAGAAAGAAAGAAAGAAAGAAAAGGAAAGAAAGAAAAGAAAGGAAGGAAGGAAGGAAGAAAAAGAAAGAAAGTTATTGAGTGCCTACTTTGTTACAGACCAATTCTAGGCACTGGGAAAGATAAGTAGTTTGCAATTCATGTAAAGAACAATAAAATGCCAAGAGGTATAACGAAGAGAAAATAAGACTTAGAAGGGCCAGTCGCTGCACTAGCTACAATATAAAAAGGAAAAGTTAGAACCAAATGTGTTTTTTTCTTCTTGTAATCTTTATTTTTGTAACTTTTTGTTTTGCATATATACTATATACAAAGGAATACATGTAATGCATATGTACATTTTAAAGAACTATGATGTAAAAATAAATGAAACAGACGCCCATGTGCCTATTACTCGCTTAAGAAACAAACATGACTGATGATTACCCCGAAGCCCTATGAACTTCTAAGTAACTTCTAAGAAGTTACTACTGAGTTTTACATTTTTAAACCTCTCCTTGATTGTCCTTCTAAATGATATGTGAAGATACTATATAACGTACTATTGAGTTTTGCCTGGTTTTGAATCCTATGTAAGCTCTTCCGCAATTTTGTTTTCTGTTTGTTCGTTTTGTTCTATTTTGGTTTTGCACACACTACAGTTTTGACTTGATGTGTGTCGAGCGTGGGTTTTCATCGCCACTGATGTAAAGTGTTCCATTACATAACATACCCCAATATACTTATCCACCCTGTTGTCATAGGACATTTAGGGTCAGATTGTTTGCTTTTTAAAGCGGTCACCAGCAAGGTTGCTATGAATAATCTCATACATGTCTCCCGATCAAAAAGCGCAGGCGTTTCTTTAAGATGTGAATCAGGTTGGGGCGCCTGGGTGGCACAGTCGGTTAAGCGTCAGACTTCAGCCAGGTCACGATCTTGCGGTCCAGGAGTTCGAGCCCTGCGTCGGGCTCTGGGCTGATGGCTCAGAGCCTGGAGCCTGTTTCCGATTTTGTGTCTCCCACTCTCTCTGCCCCTCCCCCGTTCATGCTCTGTCTCTCTCTGTCCCAAAAATAAATAAACGTTGAAAAAAAAAAAAAAAGATGTGAATCAGGTTGAAGTCGAAAGTGGTAGAATTACTGGCTTCTAGGTATGCGTCTATTCAATCCAATTCCTAATAAATACTTTCCTAGTAAGATTTTCTGACATGGTTTCACCGACTGGAACATACGTGGCATTGTTTGAAAGTCCCTTTGTTCCATATTCCCGCCAACACTTAGTATTGTGAGACGGTTTAACTTCAACCAATATGGAGGCTGTAGAATGATATCTCACTGAGGATGATCCTGATAACTGACGAGGTTGAGCATTTTTCGTGTGTTTACTGGTCACTCACACCCTCTTCTGGGTCTTACCCGCTCATATCACTCATCTCTTTTTCATCGCGGATTTATTGTTTCCTTACTCGTTTGGAAACGTTTGTGCCTATCTCCCGAATACTAATCCTATGTCAGCTAGGTGTTGAAAGGTTCCCGGTGATACTTGCTTTCCCCTCCCCTGCTCATGTATGTGAATGAGCTCTCTCTCCCTCTCTCTCTCTCTCTCTCTCAAAATAAGCAATTTTATAAATAAGTGTAGTATTTATTTATTGTTTATACAATATAATTGTTTATACGATAAATAAATAAGTAAAGATATTCTACATTTTCTTCTAAGTAATCTTAAGTTTTACCTTTTCCATTTTTTATTTTCATCCATCTGGCCCTCTGGCTTCAGTATTATCATTTGAATAGGGGCCAAAAGACAGCCTGTTATGATTTTCCCATACGCGTAACCAATCCCAGCACCACTTGTCGAGTAACCCATCATTTCCACACCGGTCTGCAATTGTCAGCTCTGGCGTCTCTCTGATTTCTGTTTGACGGGCCTCTTGCTAGGCTCTCTATTCCTTTGGTCTCCCTTGCCAACAGACGCTATCTTACTTGCTGAAACTACGTCAGAAGATTTGCCATCTTGTAGAGCTACATGATCTGCTTGGTTCTTGTTAAGAATGTCTGGGTGGGGCACCTGGGTGGCTCAGTCGGTTGAGCATCTGACTTTGGCTCAGGTCGTGACCTCACGGTTTGTGAGTTCGAGCCCCACATCAGGGTCGCTGCTGTCAGCACAGAGCCTACTTCACATCCTCTCTCTCCCTCTCTCTCTCTGCCCCTCCGCCACTCACACTTTCTCTCTCTCAAAAATAAACACTAAAAAAAAATTTGTTTAAAAGAATGTCTTGGTGATTCTTATCAATTTAATCTTCCGTGTAAATCTGAGAATCTGCTAATCAAGCTCTGCAAAAAATATTCTGTTGGAATTTTAACTAAAATTATATCAAATCCCAAATCTCTGGGGGGGAATCGACATTTTTTATTGTAAGTCCTTCTACCATGAACATGGTCATCTCTCCATTTATTTACTTTTCTTTATTATGATTGAGTATGATTATTATCATTTTCTACGTAAAGGACCTACACAGCCTTTGTTAGATGTAGGCTGGAGATTCACTGATTGCCCTCAAGTGTGCCCTCCATCCTTCCCATCACGCCCTGTGTCCACGAGATGAACTCTGTAGACCACATCAACATGTCCCTATGTCCTGATTCTCGGGAGGGTTGGAAATGGGAAGCGATGGCCAGGAGAGCAGAGGACAGGAGGACAGTGAGACTGGGTGTCATTCCCTATCCCCTTCTCCTTCAGGCAGCTGGTCAGCAGGACTGTGCGCTTCTGCTGAAATAAACACACCCCTCCCCCCTGCGATTCTTGCTGAGACCTGCAACTCTCCAGGTTCTGGTAACTGCTCACCTTTACCCACTCAGTCCTCTGGTGTTACTTGCCCTTGGAGTTTGACCATCTTGGTTGGTTTCCCTGTATCCTGCACATATCTTTCTAGTCATTAAACTCTGCATTGAGAATGCCACCTGTTTCTTCTAGAGATCCCAACCGATAGAACAGTATGTGTGTGTGTGTGTGTGTGTGTGTGTGTGTGTGTGTGTAATTTCTGATAATTTGTAGATTACTTTGCATTTTCTATAGGAAAGATCATCATCTGCAAATAGTGATATTTTGGGTTTTTTTTCTTTCTGATCCTAACACTTTTTCTGATTGTCTTACTACCTTGACTTGTATTCCAGAGCAATGTTCGTTAGCAGTGCTAAGAACAGCCACCCTTGTTTTATCCCTAATTTTAAAGGGATTGCTCTTCATAAGTCTCTACTAATAAGATGTTCACTGTAGATAAAGGAAGCCCGATCCTAAACCTAGCTTGCTAAAGTTTTATCTAGAATCGTTGATGAATTTCGTTAAATGCTTATCCTGATCTACTGTGATCGCAACATTTTTCTCCTTTAAACTGTAAATATGACAAATTACAAAATATATCTTACAATGTCAAATCACTCATGTCAACAATAAATGCTGCTTGATCTTTGCTGGCTCTAGATTGCATATACTTTATTTAGATTTCTTGTCCCTAGATCTGTGGATGAGATTGATCTGTGATTTTCCTTTCTACTAAATGTTCTTATCTGCTTTGGGAATCAAGATTACATTAGTCTCATAAATATGAGTAAGAAGGATTCTTTTTTTCTTCCTGTTCTTTGAAAGAGTTTGTGTGAGCTGGGAACTATCTCTTCTTTAAATATCTAGTAGAAACTACCTGTAAAAACATCGGGTACTGGTATTTATTTTGTGGAAAGATTCTTTAACTACTGACTCAAATTCTTTAAAAAATTATAGGACCCTTCAGGTGTTTATTACTTCTTAAGTCAGCTTTAATAATTTATAATTTTCTAGGAATTTTTCAATTTCACCGAAGTTTTAAAGTGTTTGGCATCAACTTGATTATAATATTCCCTTAAAATTTAACCTCTGCTGCATACGTACTCAAGCCCTTTATTCGTTCTGATATTGTTCGTGACTTCTCTTTTTCCCTTGATCTGTCTTGCTGGAAGTTTGTCCTTTTAAGCACCTTTGGCTTCGATAATTTTGTGTTGTTGTTTGCTATTTCATTGACTTCTCCTTTTTCTTGTTTCTAATGTTTTTGGGCTTATTCAGTTATTTCTTTTTTTCTGTCTTCCTAAGATCAATACATAGGTCATTTCTTGTCAGCCTATCTTTTCTTCCAATGTAAGTGTTTAAGGCTACAAATTTCACTCTGAGATACTACTTAAAAGAAGTCTGGATTGCATTGGCTTTTTTTATTGTCTTCATGGCACATCTGAAATCATCCGTCTTATATTTTTTTATTATTTGTCTCACCAGCAAGGAGATGCTCCATGTGAATGGCGACCTCTCCATAGCCCGGAGCCCCCCACTTACTAGTCACTGAATAAATTATTGTTGAAACAGTGAGTCAATGGATGGATAATTATACCTAATTGACTGTCTGAACAGACAGATACCCAGTCAAAATAGCCTTTGGCTGAGGAAGGAACTATATTCCCACTGTTTTGTTGTTGTAGTTGTGGCTGTTTATTTGTTTGTTGTTGTTTTATCCTCAAACAAAAACCACGATGTTTTCATCTATCAAAGCCAAACCAAGAGTCTCCCCATCAGTCTATTCCATTAAAGGAGCATCCTCCCCTTTGCTTTAAAAAGGATGGTTTTAAGGAGAAACCTTAGTGCTCCTGCTTAAGGGAAGTATTTGGATGGTTAAAAGTTGGATGAAGCTGTCAGTGACCCCTCAGGGAAAAAAAAAGTTATACTTGCTGCCCATGATTGAAAATCAAAACAAACTTAGAATCAAACATTTTCTTGTTCTGTAAAATGTGTATTTGAGGAGATACAGAGGACTATAGAAATGGACATGGCGTTAAAAACATTTCCTTTCTCTTGCATCAGATCGCTTTGCTACCTGCAAATTTCAGAGAAAATAACTTAGGTTTTCGCATCCTCTGTCCCCGCTCCGTCTCCCTGAACATCCCTCCCTAGCTCTGTTAGCCTGCCTGCAAGGAGACAATCAGCCCATCTCCCAGATTCCAAATCCAGCAACCACTGGCTGGTCCTACCTCAACAGTATGAGGAAGCAGGTGACGATAACTCTTGCTTCTAGCAGAGGAAAGCAAAGCTGCGAATTCTCACGGAACTGGACAGACCCTTCAAGATCCACCAGTCACCATAGGCAACCTTAATTTCTACCCAAAAGAGCACGCATTCCAGTCCTGCCCTACTTGAAGTAGGGTGAGCTGTATGCTTGTCTTTGAAACTCCACCCTCTCTGCTCTGCCGGCTCATGAGAGAAGGTACAATGCCTGACTCGTTTCATATCCTCCAGAGCCTGACAAAACAGGGTCATTTCCATAGAAGCACTCCGTAAACTCAGAATGAAATGGAAACTGGGGCCAAGCAAGAGGTTTCATGGTTCATTTTGTGGTAAAGCTTAGGCCCTCTGGGATCCCACTCCAGCGCTCTTTCAACTTGACCACACCCCTCTCACTCAAAAACTCAGCTAACATTCCTTCTTTCAGATTCCCTAATTCAGATGACATTCCTTCATTCAGATGGCAAACACATCCGCTGGTGTTTCACCAATAACTATCCATACTTCAAATGGGTCTGGTCTCTTTCTTCCTAATTCATACTCTGCAATATTTACAAACCATCACTGAGCTTCTAAAACACCCAGAAAATTATCGCTTGAATTAGACACTTTGATGTTGAAGGACAAGACACATAAATCATCTCCAGTGATGGAACTTGGCTTTAAGAACACACAGAGAACTGAGGCAGCCCGAGGGCATGATAACTGTGGCGTTTCCATGTGGACCTCAGGGTAGCTGAAACAGCGCTGGCTGGGTGCTGCTCAGAACGTGCCCCGAGCTCTGGTACCATTTTGCCTGATTTTCCTCGCCCAAGAGAAATATGTTGGGTCAGTTTGCCTCCATCCAGTAGGGAGCCATCGTGTTGGGCAGAATTTCTTAGCAATGAATCTCCCTGGTGTAGATCCTTTGGTTCAGTCACTGAATCCGGACTTGACACCCCAATACCTAGAAGGCAGGTCTTGGCTCTTGAAGAAGCCTATGACTCCTCTCCAGGACATCTCCCCTAATAAAGAGAAACTCTTTTTCAACTTTCCAGTGAGGATTAATATCTATGTTCTTCTCAGTTCCCCTTCACATCTTCATTCAACTCCTCTTGCTTCACGTCGCTTCGATCTTTTACTCCTCACCACTCGGTCTCCATTCTGCCAGTCAATTTCTAGAAGGCCCTTCCTCCCATCCCATCCACAGCAGCACTCAGAAGCTCCGGGGCCTGCTGTCTGCAGTATTTCCTTGCACTACATCAATTCATCTTCCATCTCGCCAGAAGCTTCTCAGAAGTCTTCAGGTGGCTTCTGGCATGATGAAATTCCTAATGAAGTTTCTCCATGTTCCATCTTGATGCCCCTATTCACTAATAGGGAACATATTCATCACTCTAGATAAGCAAACGTATCTGCTATACCCTCAGTATCACTTATTCACTCCTCTCAGAGTTGTTGTGTTCACCCAACAGCCTTCCTCCCCTTCACTTCCTCCAAAAGCCTACCGCGTAGGCTCGCCCCACAGACTGCATCCCCAGGGACATCCCATCAGTGCAACAGCAAATCTGTGAAAGGCTGCATTATTGATCTTGAGTTCTACAAAGTAGCTCCAATAACCTTCCACTCCCCTCCACCTCCATGGAAGCCACATCATCTCTTTCACCTGGAGAAACATGAAAAGAGGAAGAGTGAGGAGACTCAAAACTGGCCCAAGAAGGTGACTTAACTAAAGTTCCAAAGAAAGGGAAGAGCTAGCCACAGGGAAATCTGAGGGAAGAATATTCCAGGCAGAGGGAACACGGGTGCAGAGCCCAGAGTGCAGATCCACCTGACATAATAAAGAAACAACATGGTACCCTCAAGCTGACAGAGGGAACAAGATCGATACATGAATGGATAAAGAAAAGGTGGTATGCATACATTGGACTATGACTCAGCCATAAAAGAGAATGACATCTTGCCATTTGCAACAACATGGATGGATCTAGAGAATATAACACTAAGTGAAACTAAGTCCATCAGAGAAAGACAGATACCATATGACTTCACTCATATGTGGAACTTAAGAAACAAAACAAATGGGGGGGGGGACGCCTGGGTGGCCCAGTCGGTTGAGCGTCCAACTTCGTCTCAGGCCATGGTCCCACAGTTCCTGGGTTTGAGCCCTGTGTTGGGCTCTGTGCTGATAGCTCGGAGCCTGGAGCCTGCTTCACATTCTGTGTCTCCCTCTCTCTGTCTCTGCCCAACCCCACTCTGTCTCTCTCTCTCTCTCTCTCTCTCTCTCAAAAATAAATAAGCATTTAAAAAAAAAGAAACAAAACAAATGAACAAAGAAAAAATAAAGAGATAAACCGAAAAACAGACTCAACTATAGAGAACAAACTGGTGGTTACCAGAGGGCACAGGGGTGGGGGAATGAGTAAACCACGTGAAGGGGTTTAATCAACACTTGACGAGCACTGAGGAATGTATAGAAATGTTGAATCACCGTATTGTACACCTGAAGCTAATATAACACTGTATGTTAACTAGACTGGAATTAAAACTAAGAATCATGATAACAAAATATAACAGAAAGTATCAACAACACACACACACACACACACACACACACACACACAAGAAGGAGAGGGGCGCCTGGGTGGCGCAGTCGGTTAAGCGTCCGACTTCAGCCAGGTCACGATCTCGCGGTCCGTGAGTTCGAGCCCCGCGTCAGGCTCTGGGCTGATGGCTCAGAGCCTGGAGCCTGTTTCCGATTCTGTGTCTCCCTCTCTCTGCCCCTCCCCCGTTCGTGCTCTGTCTCTCTCTGTCCCAAAAATAAATAAACATTGAAAAAAAATTAAAAAAAAAATAATAAAAAGAAGGAGAGTAAAAGGAGATGAGGTTGCAAAGGCCTTGGATGTCACTGATGGTTTTGAGCAAAGGCGTGACAAGATCTGATATTATTGAAGATCAGCTGGGACATAGTTGTAATAACGTCAGCACTTTGGATGGAGGTGGCTGCATTGGTGGCCACGGGGAGTGGTGGAACTCTGGGCGTATTTTGGAGGGACACCCGACAAGATTTTCTGGATTGAGTATAAAGTGTGAGAGAAAGTCCGGAGTCAGGATGACCCCAAGGTCCTGAGATTCCCAGTGGATGGAATTGCTGTCACTGGAAAGGGACAGATTGTCCCGCTTTCTGAAAGCCGAGTGAGGCTGTAAGTGACAGTGTCACACTGACAGTTCCAAGATTTGCAGCATTGGAAGTCAAGGGAGACAGCTCAGAAGAACCAATAAGAGCCCCAAGGAGGAGGTAAAAACACCTAGGTTTTTGGGCCACAGCCACTGGTTGAGGGAGCTGCCTCTGATCGAAATAAAAGCTCATGTGACCCCGAAGAAGGGTCTCAGTTCCTGACTGTCCAATGTTCACTTCCAGAGCCCACAAGCTCCAGCCCTTCTTCCCACAATAGGGCTCTGGAAAATCAATAAAGCCAATCAGTAAATTTGCTTTCCTTGGGCTTATTTGAATGGGTTTCTCTTCCTTGGAATCAGACTGTTGGCTAAAATAGAGTGAAAGAGAAAGAAAGAAGGAAAGAAAGAAAGAAAGAAAGAAAGAAGAAAAGAAAAGAAAGAAAAGAAAAAAAGATGGGACCCCTTAACTGTAGATTCATTCTATTCCATGGTGCTGTCTTTTTTGTATATACACCACGTATTGACTGTGTGTGGATCAGCTTTGAAATAGAAGGCAATATCCCCTAATCAACAGAATAAACAGTAAATATATAAAATAGCCTGCATCCGTCAAAGTTGAAAGCAACAGAAATCTGACTCCAAACCAGCTTACCCCAAAAGGGGAAATGTATACCTATCAGTTGAGAAGTCAGAGAGCTGATTCCTCCGGTATGATTGCCTTCAAGTTCAAATTACAGCATCAGGTATCTGTCCATCTATTTATCTGTTATTTATCCATCCATCCATCCATCCATCCGTCTCCTTAGCCCTTGGTTTGCTTTCCTCCGTGCTGACATCATTGTCAGGCAGATACTACCCACTTCGTAAGAAAGACAACTCCCAGCAGCCCTGGGCTTTTACCTGCCTTGGAGAGACGATCTCATCTCGGCATCCCTATCCGTCTCTGAAAAACGGTTTCGCCTGGGCTGCTTGGGTCCCCTGTCACCTTGTGGTGAGAGTAGCATTCCAAGCGCTTCATTGACTAACCCACCAGAATGATACAGAATGCACGAGTGGTAACTTCTAGAAGGGAGGGATAATCTGAGTCAAAGGAGAAAGAGACACTTGCTGCATGTAGATCTTGCTTCTAAGGTCATGAAAATGGTTTTCTCTGTGCCAGGCAATTAGCATCACAATGTACCTGTATGCTAATCACCGAAATGATGACAGGCAATGCCATATGTTTAAAGGAAGTTTCTCTATTACACACAAATACACAGACACTAGCCCACATGTAAACTTAGAAATTCATTTGAAAGGATGTTAGGTGGGGCGACCGCGTGGCTCAGCCTGTTAAGGATCCGACTCTTGATTTTGGCTCAGGTCGTGATCTCAGGGGGTGAGATCGAGCCCCAAGTTGGGCTCCATGCTGAGCGTGGAGCCTGCTTGGGATTCTCTCTCTCCCTCTCTCTCTCTCTCTCTGTCCTTTGCCTGCTTGTGCTCACTCTCTATTTCTCTCTTTCTCCACACAGATAAATAAAGATTGAAAAAATTACAAAATTCAAAAATAAAAAATTTTTTAAAAGAAATAAAAAAACTTTTAAAAGAAAGGATGTTGTTTCAGAGGGATGTAAATCAAGGGGGTCAGGATCAGCTAGCTCTTCCTTTTTTTAACGACTGTGCGTAAACTGTAAGGGAAATACTCTTTGGGCTGGCTGCGAATTGGTTCCATACTGTCTTGCCCAAGGGCCATTTTTTAAGACACTAAACTCTTCCGCTGAGAACAAAAGAGCAAGGATTGCGCGGAATGAATGAAACACAAATAAATTTCCTAACGCGGAAAAAAGAAAGGCCTCTGGGTTTGAAATACAGCGTGGAGAGTACAGGTCACAAGAAAAAAAGGAGGGTCATTCAAACAAAGCTACCCGAGAGGGCTACAAATGTGTCTCGTTTTGTGAGCGTTACCCATTTCGGGGAGAGGGTGGTTTGGCGGCTATTGATTTATGTACCAGGCCGCCAAATGTAACTTTTGTTTTGTTTTGTTTTGTATGTTTAGGAAATCCAGTTGTTACCTTTGAAGGGGAATGAAATCCAACTAGCCAGCCTTCCACCAGGCAGGGACTCGCTGCCTTGGTGGGAGCTCCCCAAATCCGTTCCCTCCAAGACGGCTTCGCAGGATTATGTCACCCGAGGACAGCGCAGGGGAGGAAGAGGTAAAGTTTTAAAACATCGGCTTGGGTCGTGAGGAAGGAAATCCACCAGCCGAAATGAGAGATATGGGCAGATTTGATACCGGCCTCAATGCCCTGATCCTTCCACAATTTATGAGATTATCACTATTATCTCCTGGGAGCCTTCCTGAGCTTTATTGGGATAGGAGAAGGGCCCCAGGCTGGGGGGTGGGGCCGACCAGAGGTCGAGGTATTCAAGGGAAATGAATTCTCCTAGAAAAGAAGGCATAAAAAGCCCTAATGACTAAGAATTCCTGAGGCCTTTTGCATTGCTTAAGTTTGGATACAATGTCTTCTTCATAAAAAATGTCCCAGCTATTGACATATTGCTTCTTAAGTCAATGTTTTTCTTACTTAACTGAGAATGAATATATTCTTTTAAATGTTCGTAGAATACAGAACTATGCAGAGTACTAAAAGAGCCATCTTTGCCGTCCCCATCCCCACTCACAACACCTCCCCCGTGGTAACCACTGCAAAAGTTCAGTGTGTAACTCAGACTTTTTTCTACGTAGTTGTACATGCATATCCACGCACGCACACACATACAGACATGTGCACACACGCACACATGCACACACACACACACCCATGCATGCATCCGTGCACACATACAGGAGGCATATAAATAGAATTAAACCATAGGTACTGTTCTCTGTGTACTTTTTCACATAAAAATATATCTTATAAATCTTTCCATGTCAGTACTATAGTTCTACCTTATTTTCTTTTACTGCGGAGTATTAGTATATAATATTATATATATTACAACTTATTTCCCTAACTATGCACATTTAACAGCTCTCTAATTGGGGGGGGGCACCTGGGTGGCTCTGTCGGTTGAGCATCTTGACTCTTGGTTTCATCTCAGGTCATGATCTCACGGTTTCAGGGGTTCAAGCCCCACATTGGACTCCGTGCTGATAGTGTGGAGCCTACTTGGGATGCGCCCTCTCTCTCCTTCTCTCTCTACCCCTCCCCTACTCTCGCTGTCTCTGCCTCTCTCCAATAAACTTAAAAAAAAATTAAAAATTAAAACTAAATGGTTTCTAAATTTTTGCTATTATAAACAATGCCGCATTGAAAACCCCTATGGATGCTTCTTTGTACACATGTGCAAAGAAGTCTCTCAGAAAGAAACAGAATTGGACATACCGATAATCATTTTAACTTTTGATATACACTGCCAAACTGACCTCCAAAAGACTATACCATTTTGTACCTCCTCGACATTGAAAGGAACAGAATTTTTCTTTAAATCTCCGATGCAATGGGTGAAACTTTGATCTTTCTTCATCACTTACTAATTAGATTAAATATCTTCATATTCGAACTGATCACTTTTAAGTCAATGACATGACTATTTCTATTTTCCCCATCTTTCTACTTTTCTTTGATGTTTATTTTTGAGAAAGAGACAGATTGCAAGCAGTCGGGGGGGGGGGGGGGTGGGCAGACACACACACACACACACACACAGAACCCAAAGCAGGCTCCGGGCTCCGAGCTATCAGCACAGAGCCCAATGCAGGGCTTGAACCCATGAACCGTGAGATCATGATGTGAGTCGAAGTCGGACGCTTAACTACCTGAGACACTCAGGAGCCCCTGGTTTTACTTATTTATTTGTATGAGCTCTTTATGTTTTGTGGATAATAATCCTTATCTAATTATGTAGCTTGTAAACATTTTCCCTCAGACTGTTGCTCATGTTTTAAACATTTCACTGTATTAAAACTTAAGTCTCTAAATGTAGCTTTAAAAAACTTTCTCCCGGATAGTTTCTGTGTTTTATACCTTGCTTAAAAAGACATTACTCATCCGAAAATTGCAAAATAGGTTTGCTATGTTTTCTAATGCTTTCCTAGTTTTTCTCTAGATTTAGTTTTTCAACCCATAAGGTTTTATACATATTGGGAGATTAAAATGTTCTTTTCTTCTTTTTTTTTTTTTCTTAATTTTTTTTTTTTCAACGTCTATTTATCTTTGGGACAGAGAGAGAGCATGAACGGGGGAGGGGCAGAGAGAGAGGGAGACACAGAATCGGAAACAGGTTCCAGGCTCCGAGCCATCCGCCCAGAGCCCGACGCGGGGCTCGAACTCACGGACCGCGAGATCGTGACCTGGCTGAAGTCGGACGCTTAACCGACTGCGCCACCCAGGCGCCCCTGTTCTTTTCTTCTTATTGTCCTGACACAATTTATTGAATTGGTCATCTCTTCATAATTGGAAGTGCTCCCTTTGTTATACACTAAATTCCTATGTAAACATAATACATGGATCCATTTATAGACTCATTTTTTCATTGATCTGTTTCTCTGTTCTTGAATTACAAGCACACTGTTTTAATTACCACCATTTTATTTTATTTATTTTTTTTTTAATTTTTTTTTCAACATTTATTTTTGGGACAGAGAGAGACAGAGCATGAACGGGGGAGGGGCAGAGAGAGAGGGAGACACAGAATCGGAAGCAGGCTCCAGGCTCTGAGCCATCAGCCCAGAGCCTGACGTGGGGCTCGAACTCACGGACCGCGAGATCGTGACTTGGCTGAAGTCGGACGCTTAACCGACTGCGCCACCCAGGCGCCCCTAATTACCACCATTTTAAAGTATGCTTGAGCGGCCCCTGGGTGCCTCAGTCGGCTGAGAGTCTGACTCTTGATTTTGGCTCAGGCCATGATCCCAGGGTTGTGGGATCAAGCCCCCACACTGGGATTCATGCTGAGCATGGAGTCTGCTTAAGATTCTCTCCCCCCTCCTCCTTCTCTCTCTCTCTCTCTCTCTCCCCCTCTCTCTGCCTCTCTCCCTCAATCACACTCTCTCTCTCTAAAAAAAATAATAGATAAAGTATGTTTTGATATAAAGTAGGCCAAATCTATCACTGTTAACTCTTTTGATTCATCTGTGCATCTTCTATTTGATATAAACTTGTACCCCAGCTTGTCAAGTTTCATGAAGTAGCCCCTCGTCATGTTTCTGAGAATTGCACTGAATTAATAGATTACTTAGGGAAGAACTGACACCTTCACAAGTTTGAGTCTCCCAGCCAACACGGTGTGTGTCCGTTCACTCAAGTTTTCTTTTGCCCTTCAATACAGTATGATGGCTGTCTTCATATTAGGGGTTTTTTTGTTTGTTTGTTTTTTGTTTTTTTGCTAGATTCCTTTACTACTGTAATTAAAATGTTCTCATGACATTTCCCAATCGTTTATTGGTGTCACCCGGGATTACTAATCCTTTATCCATGCATTCAGCAGGTATTGTCAGATGTCTGCTCCATGGGCACTCTGCACAATCCCAATTGCCTGCTGTCGGCACACAGACAAATGATTGGCTTTTGTGTTGTCAAAGGATAAGCCGAGTCCTATGAAATAGTCTAAGAGTGTATTTTCGCAGAAATCGATGCGAATCAGGCAGAGCCAAACCAGAAGTGGTCAGGAGCAACCCACTTACGGGAGCTCGGGGACAGACTTAGGGAGCAGTCGCGGAAGCGGAGCCAAAGAACCATTTGATTGGCTACAGTCGAAGTGTTTGCCTTATTTGGAGAAGCCTACTTGGTTATTTGTGATTGGTTGTCCTTCGGTGGCCATTTCTTAACCTTGAAGCATTTGCAAGCTCAGGTTCTGGTTTCCTTGCCTAGACTACCACGGCCTCAGAGCCACCTAAGCCTCAAGGCTTCTTTGCTTAATGAATTTAACAGCGTTGTGAATCTCTATAGGAGAAGCTACAGCATGAAATATCAGCAAATAACCTTTAGCAGCCAAACTCGGAGGGACACGTGGGCCAGAAAACTTAAAGAAAAGTAACATGCGGAGAAAAACTGCTTGAGCACGTTTTCAACCACATGTCTAGGGTCTTCTATATAAAGTCACCCAAGGAGAAATGTCTTCACTCCTGAGTGGTGGAAGAGGCTTTGCTGTCCCTGTGGTCATGTGCTCTTTTCCTCACAAAGAACCAAAAATAGGCAATTGCATATATCCCTCCCCAGCCCGCCTTCTTTCTGCGTCTGATGCCAGGAAGTTCACAGTTAACTTGCTTGGTCAACCACAGCCACCGTGCATTATCCCCAGTCTCCTCTCCCCACCTACCCGATCCAGTGGTAGCTTTTGTTTACGTTTTTAATGTGTATTTCCTATAAAATTGCTTCATCAGGGAAGCAAGGCGAGGAAAGAAGGGAAAATATTTCTAAGCATCTAGGACACTGGTTGGTATAAACAGATTTGAGGGGGATCTTTCCTTCAGCCTCCTGAGACTCCCAAGGGCAAGGTCAGTCAGCTCTGCCCCTCTCAGGCACCCCCACCACCCCCAGCCCAGCTTCTGGGAAACCAAGCAGCTGTATACGGACTCCCGGCCCCTTCGCTCTGGGGCTGTTGGCTCTTGCCCCAAATTACCTCTGGCTTCTCCGTCAGCAGCTACGTCCTCATCGAGCCACAAAGGACAGACAGCCCTGAATCCTCTCATCCTGAAGACAACAGTACTTTCTTGAGTTGTTTGTTTTTTTGGTTTTGTATTGGCGTTTTTGTGTTTTTTTTCCTGAGTTTAAGGAGAAAAATGGGAGGAACCTTCTCTCAAGGCCCAAAACAGTTTAAAAGCTGCGTGCTCACCGCAAACAGCCTCTCTTATTCTGTTTATATGTTTGGGCCCCACAATTTTGAGTGACTCAGACGTCAAAAAACAATCCTGATCTGGGGGAGGGGCGCCCGCCGGGGCCGTTGCTCTAATTTAGTGCATTTTCATCCTGTGAAGCCTCAGTGACAGAAAATGCCAGAAGAAGCTGGGAACCTACTTCAACCTAAGCGACAGGTTTGCATTTTTCCATTTCTCTGCATTCCCTTCCGCAACTCCACCCCACCATCCACACCCTGCACCCCCCCTCCAATTTAGCTTTTCTATTGCAAATGATCAGGGACGGGATTTGAATAAAAGCTGAAGCTCTTTCCTCTGCTGCCGACCTGCAGACACGTGTATCACAATTTGAGATGTTTTGCACACTTACCACCAATTGTGAAATAAATGAGCTTATCTGATTTATGTCATTTGAGTAAAAGAAAACTACAAAATACTAGGTAAAAATAAAGGTTCATTGTTGTGAAGGCCGCCCCTGGCCTTTAGATTTTCTTATCATGAGGCTTGAGCAAGAGAACAATAACAAAGGATTTACAAAAAAAAAAAAAAAAAGCGATCACCACAACCTTTGCAACAGATTTCTGACCCTTGAATAATTCAGAACCCGGAACCTACTGGAGCTAAGCTGCATCAGAGACAGAGAGAGAAAGGATTCTTCCACTACAGAAATTTCTAGAAGAATCAACTAACAAATTTTCAAGCAAAGTAGCTCCAAGAGAGCTCTCCCATCGAGTTTGTTGAAAGACAGTCAGCGCGCCTTAAAACAGACCCCTGTGTTTGGAGACTCCTGATTGCAGGGTAGTGTATTTTTTTTCTTTTTTTAAATCTGATGACGCCCGCAGTCGCATGGGAGGGGAGAATGCCCCAGCATTTTCAGAATCATCTCTGTTTAAACTCCAACCTTGATGGAGAAGTCTTTTTTTTCCCCCCTCTGCATCTTTAATCTTTAATAGCATTTTTCCTGACCACGGAAGTAACGCATGTACCCTCCGACATTTTGGAAAATACGGAAAATCACAGGGAAGAAAAATTCAAATCCCTTGTTTGTCCGGCACTCATCAAGTATCCTTATTAATTGACTATTCACGTTTTGGTGCTGAGTCTCCCGGCCTGTACTTCTCCGTGTATAAGGTTCATATTCTTCCACAAAAATGACTACATGCCATGTTTGGCTTTTCATAAACTGTCAAAAATCCTTACCATCATGGTGGCCGTTAGAGGCCATCATTAAGCTTGCAGCAGAAGTTTTTGAACCCATCCAGTCTTATGGGGCTTTTGGGTTTTTTCCTTGGCGGCTCTTGTCAACATGGAGGTCATGGTTAAAGTTGTGAAGGATGGGGGCGCCTGGGTGGCTCAGTGGGTTAAGCGTCCGACTTCAGCTCAGGTCACGATCTCGTGGTCCGTGAGTTCGAGCCCCGCGTCGGGCTCTGGGCTGACGGCTCAGAGCCTGGAGCCTGCTTCTGATTCTGTGTCTCCCTCTCTCTCTCTGCCCCTCCCCCGTTCATGCTCTGTCTCTCTCTGTCTCAAAAATAAATGAACGCTAATAAATAAATAAATAAATAAATAAAGTTGTGAAGGATGTAAAAACTAACTTAATTCACCCCAAAGTGACCCTTCTACCCCTGTGACCAAGAATCCTCCTGGGGCACATGCCTGATGGAGAACAAACAAACAAACAAAAACGACAGGAAAACATTTTACACACTTTTCGGAGAGTTGGCTAAACTCGAATCTAGTGCCATTATCAAAATGGCTAGCACTTACTTCATGGCTACATGGGCATGGGAACAACCCATCAAAAAGAAAAAGCATTCTCTCTGTGAAAGTGCTCTTTCCCCTTTCTCTAAAAAAAAAAAAAAGAAGAAGAAAAAAGAGCAAAGAAATCATTTGAACCTTTCCATCCTTTTTGGCAATGAACGCCAACATTTTAATGTCACCTCCTCCATTAACTGTCCACCTGGGTCACCGCTTAACCCTGCTCTCCCACCCCCCTTCAACCTGGTAGCCCGACACAGTAGGCACATAAATATTTGTTGAATGATTCTTTCAAGGCACCTTGCTTGGCAAGGGTCTCAGGGTGCTTTTTCTGCATTTAGGTCTCTCACAGACTGGAGGCCACAGTTTAACAAAGCCAGGGCAAGGTCAAGGGGAGCCCGAGAAGGCGGCTTTCAAGTTGAGTAATGAAAGGCGATGTTAATTACCGACATGGGCCATTTAGAAGGAAGAAAAATGCTATCTCTTATTAATTTTGCTGAAATGGACACACTCTTGTCAGTGGCTAATGGTTAACAAAGCCGTTCTTTTCTGAAGACAGAGAAGGAAAATCTCAGAAAAGGACCTGGGTAGACACAGCACAAAAGCCAACTTCCTGCCCCCACATGTCTGCGCCGGCCAGAGATATTGTGTCTTACTTTTTGGTTGTTCGTGTGTAAAGTTAGACAGAAAGCCATCCATGAGAGGTTAAAAGGTTCATTTGTACCAAGATGTTTATGATGGGCTTACAGGGAGCCTTAGTCACAAAAGCCGGGCTCGGGAATCAAGTTTGCATGTTCGTGGGGGATGGGGGAGGCAGAAAGAGAAGGGAAATCAGCCTGGGGAATGGGAAACGCTAATTTAATCAAGAAGAAAGGGTTTGTGGGCCAGGCGCCCTCCTTCGGCTTTCAGCCTCCTGGATAATCTTGGGTAAGGAAGTTCATAAATGCTTCTCAAATGCCCCCATGCTTTCAATCTGAACACTGGTTTTGGCAGTTGTGAACTTCAAGTGGACCTATTTAAGCTGATCAGAGGAAACAGGCTGACAGTGAGCTGATTAGAAACCTCTTAGAGACCTTCTTTAAAGAGGGAAAGGCGTTCTTAACTTTTTTTCCATCAGCTTTGGAGAGGGCCCCGGGAGTGGGTCATAAAGAAGAAAGGATGGGGGGAGGGGAGCGTCCATTTTAGAACACGAAGAAAAACAACCCCCTTGCCAGACCTTTGCCAACCTTCCTGTTCTTGTCAAGCTCTGCTCTGAGGGAATGTTTGAAGATAACAGGAAAGGAAATAATGAAATGATACGGCGGGTAGAGCTAGACTTGAAGAGACGAGTGCAAGCTGTTTCCTTGACCCGGGCTTATCTCGAGCCTGCCAAAAAATCACCATCTATCAGAGACCCATAAATAGGTTAGAAACATCAGAGTGAAATGCCTGTCAACAACACAACAATTTCTGAGTTCGTTTAGAAAACAACAGAGCAGCCGTTCCCCAAGGTGTGCATCCGTCTCCAGGAATGAAAGGTGGGGCTGAGTCTTTCCAAAACGCTGCCTGTTTATTAGGAGTGAGTTCCATTTGAGAAATGTTATAAACAAACATTCAGAGGGAACATTTCAAAACCTCTGGGGGGAATAGGAGTCGCTGATAGTAACGCGCGCACACACACACACACACCCCGAAGAGAAGTTTCCACGGCCAATTCTAAACAGATGAGTGAGTTACCCCCTCCCTATCCACAGACCCCTTAGCAGCCACAAAATATGCAGGTGAAGGATTTGCTCTCCAAACTGAGAGCCCACGGTTGACCGAAAATAGAGCAGGCAGTTGGGGCTGGGGGAGCCCGGACCCTCAAACCCCATTCTCTTGGAAGTAAGTCCTCGGCCGGCCGGCCTCCGGGGTTGCCGCCTGTGGGGACAGAATGGCAGTTTAGATTCCAGACCTAAAACTGCAAATGAAGTTTACAAATTAGCATTGAATAAATATTATCCTTCCCGTCCCCAGCGAAGAGCTGTGGCCAAACTAGAAAAAGACCCAATTCAGCGCCTAAGTACACAGAACCAAACGTAAGCCGACCTAACCTGGCATGTTCTTACTCTACCGAAATAGCATGGTGACGTCATGCTTTTCATCATCCGCCCCCCTCCCCCCACCCAAACCAGCCACCTATCCCTCCTAAAAATAGCCTGATGCAGTTCTAAGGGAAAAAAGGCGGAAGTCGAAATAGAAAGAAAAAAATGTTTTTAACTTCAAACCAGCCAGCAATAAAAGTCCATCTTTTCCTTCCTGTTTATTCGTCTCCCTGACTCTGTGAGAGTGTGTGTGCGTGTGTGTATGTGCGTCCAAATCCCCCGAAAATTGTACAAGAGGGAAAAATCATTTCTGAAACAATGTCATTTATGTCGCCTTCTTTCTGAAAGCTTCTCATTTTTGTAGATTTTTCCCTTTGTGTTTCAACAGTCCATGTACTGGCGTTGGGATTGACCAAACTCTTTAATTTGGAGCCCTTTGAAAAATGTAAACGTATCTGTGGAGACGAGGAAACAAATCAGGGAGACTGCTAAATAGCAGGAGCCTCAATCGATGGTTCGTGATGCTGTTTGAGCCTTAGGACACATGTCAGGCTTTGAAAATCCAGAGGCACAGGACCCACAGGAAACCTGTTGAATCATTAAGCGAGGCCCAGACGTCTGCCTTGTTCAGAAGGAACCCAGGCGGTCCTGCGACACGGTCAGCATTCAGATCTGCTGAACAGACTCTCGATGCAGACCAGCGTTCTAGAGAACGAGTTCATGTGTCCCTGTCCCCACACCCAGGGACTGTGCCTTGTCCCAGCTTTCACAGCTACAGCAGAGGCCAGCTAATCTGAGAGATTCGTGATTTTAGAAACACCTTCCCTCAAAATGGCTGAGCATCCACACTTCCCACTTCTTTTGTTTCTCATAATTCGCTGTCGATTAGAATCAAGTTCCCTATGAAAAAGGGAAACACCTTACCCACCACTTTAGTGGAAGATGAGTCAGGAGACCCCCTGTCAGAGTGGAAGACTGAGTTCGATGAGTCTTGTCTGGAGACAAGCAGAGTGAGGGCCGCACCTACCCTGCACTTGGGGAGACTGCCATTTACCTGAGGGTTAAGTGAGAGGAAACCCGGGTCAAAAAGAAAAAAGTGATCCTTGGGGCGCCTGGGTGGCTCAGTTCGTTAAGCATCCGACTTCGGCTCAGGTCATGATCTCACGGTCCGTGAGTTCGAGCCCCGCGTGGGGCTCTATGCTGACAGCTCAGCGCCTGGAGCCCGCTTCGGATTCTGTGTCTCCCTCTCTCTCTGCCCCTGCTCTGCTCACGCTCTGTCTCTCTCTTTCTCAAAAATAACCATTAAAAAAGAAAGTGATTCCTAGTAATAAAAATCTCTCTCCTTTTGAGATTTCTTAACCTTGTCAAAATCCTTCCACATCTATCTGTTTTCATAATGAATTCCGTAAATAACCATATATTCGTACCAGATCTATTAACCAAACAAATGTAATATTGCTGCCATTTCCTAGCTCGACTAAGAGAAGCACAGGAAAACTGTCATGGGATTATGAAATTGGTTTCTAAATACCAGTATATGTATGATTTACTTTTTTTTTTTTAATTCTCACTTTACCAAGTCGAATATCTGCCTGACTTAATGTAAAAGCCAAAGCCTTTGGGCTACAGTGCACCATGGTGGGGAAGGCAGGTGGTCATGTTTTCAAATTTCTGTCTTCTGTCAGAGCTTCCCTTAAAGACACAGAGGGGCGCCTGGGCGGCTCAGTCAGTTAAGCGTCCAGCTTCCGCTCAGGTCATGATCTCATGGTTCGTGAGTTCGAGCAACACATCCGGCTCGCTGCTGTCAGCATGGAGCCCACTTCGGATCCTCGTCCCCCGCTCTGTCTGCCCCTCCCCTACTCTCTCTCCCTCTCTCTCTCAAAAAATAAAAGAACAAAACTGAAAGACACAGAGTCAAGAATGTTTTACCCCTGCCCCAGCATGCCGTCTCTCTCTGTTAGTGGACATGCAGACTGGCTACTTAACCATATGCTTAGATTCTCATGAAATTACCTTCTATCCTGTTTCCTTCCAATGAAATACCCCTGCTTTTTTCAAACACCCAGCCATCTTGGCTTCCAGCCTTTCACCACCCCCCGGCTCTCCTCAGATGCCCTCAAGTTCTACGAGACTCCAGGGGTCTCTACCCAGTGACAGGGCTAATGAGGACAAGGACAAGGCAATGTCACATAGACTACAAATGACTTGGAAAGTCAGAGGAAGGTGAGTTCCCTCCACCACAGACCTACTGGAAAGACCTCACTGGAGGAGGCAGGTCCGGATGTGGGCTTTCAAGGAAGGATTGGGATACGGGAAAGGGACCTTGGCTTTGTATCATGAAGTGTTCCAGGCTTGCCACCCAGCAGTGCTGGGACAAGAGCAAATGTGGTGTGGGGTAGGGGTGCCCCAGGGAGGAATAAAGCAATTAGAAGACTCTTCTCACTCAAGAGATGGATCCTCTCCTGGAGATTCCTAGAAACAAAGATGGAAGGAAAAAGCCAAAAACCCAGTAAGGCGTGAATGCCAAGCTAAGGGCCTCAGAAATCATCAGAAAAGCAATTGAGAGGCCACTCCTGGCTTTTAAAGAAGAGAATGATGTTTAAGAGGTTCACACTGGCAGCCGTGTGCACGATGCATCGGAGCAGGGGTAAATTTGCAATCTGGGTCTCAGGTGAAAGGACGTCTACTAAGGTTTATTTGTAAGCGTGTTGCCCAAGACTGAGTCAGAAGTCTCCCTACCGTCAAGCTAGATCGAGGCTGTCCTTGGCTTTAACCTTGCAGGCCACCCAAGATGGCCAAGGAATGGATAAAAAGCTCATCTCATCGAGTCTTGTTTATGAAGCCAGGTGAGTGGTTATTCGCAGTATTGAGTCTCTCTGAATATGCATGCATGGGACAGTTTTCCCCTCCCACTGCCAGTAGTTTCTGGACAGAACTGCTGAAAACTATTAGAGTCATAGGCTGTTGGGATGCGACATCAGCTCAGGAGCCGTGTGGTTGCTCGAACGCACTGACACACCATTTTGCGCGGAGAGCCGACCACAGGCCCAGAGCTGCTCAGGGAGGAAATGGAAAGGGGGGGGGGGCAGCACCTCCCCAGCAAGCAACACCGGCTCATTCAACTCCTCTGTTTTACAGCAGGGCAAACTGAGAGGCAGGGACGTTACATGATGGGTCCACAATCACGCAGGTATTCCAGAGCTGGGTGAAATATGCAGGCAGACGGAAAGAGGCGAGGGGAGTGCGTTTTTATAGCTATAACACAGTGCGATTATGTATTTATAACCTCCCTGTGTCTTTCCATTATGTGTTTATGTGTGTATGTGTATAAATACACATGTATATATGTGGAAGTCTCCAGGGTAACTGAGGTTATGGAAGAGTTAATACGTGCACAACCTAATTTGGCGTCCAGACAACGCGCGGATCGCAAAGCTTCCCTTTGATTCCCTTACTTGGAGGGAAAATATTAGCGATCTTTATCATTGGGCTCCCTGAAGGGAGCGATAGCCTGGGAGCAGAAAGGGATGGGCTTTTAAGTAGCGCTCTCATTTATAAACACACCATGCTGCCCCCCAAGTACGAGTAACTACAAAGCATTCCACTCTTAGAATACGCTTTCCCATCCTGGGATGTTTTCACTTAAAACAGGCAAGAATTGGTTGCATTCGGCACCGAGGGGCAGCCCCGCTGAGTTAGGCTGTGTGGTTTGTTTCCAAGGTGTAGCCTCCAAGGCGCCCCGTTCACAGGATTCCTGCGGATTTGGCTTTATCTGTGGGCAAGGGACCAGGCTCTGACAATCTACAGAACGCACTCCCTTCTCCCAGGATAATGAGAAGATTTGAAAAGCCATTTAGTCATAACTCAATCAGCCAATTTTCCTCACCCGTGGGCCTTCATGCAATTGCCTTAATTTCTCCCCTGGGTGGGGGGGAATGTGTGGTTCCCAGGGGCTCCGATGCCGTGTGGGCGGCAAGACGCTTCCGTGGAGGGCTTACAACTGACGACACCCAAGCAGTGGTCCTAAAGGGCTTAGTAAAAATGGTTAGTTCTATTTCAGCTAGGAGTAAGACCAAACCTAGAGGTGAAAAGACAATCAACGCAGCCACAATGTTGAGACTCCTGAAATAGAAAGCAGCTGTCTTTAAAGGAGACTTTGGCTGCCCCTCCATACCACGGGCGGCCATGCGGCAGCTACCCCTTCAGCTTGATTTCTCAGCAGAGGATTAGCGTTCCTGAGAGAGAAAACCTAAAAGGAGGAAACCAAGAAAGAGCAATTCTGGAGGAAAAGTGCTATCAAGTTCAGTAGCGTGGAAAAACTCCCGCTTGCGTGCTATGTGAATGTGGGAATGTCGAATTTGGTGACGGTGATCCCTTCAAGATCTTGGATCAATATAGATTTCAGCCACATTCTGAAGAAATTTGGTCAGGTATAAAAAAAGGGTCTTGGGCAGAGAGAGGCCAGCTGGAGCAGTGTTCGACTAAAATGCATATGGTTTGGATGACTTTCAGCTGAAATGAAAATGTAGGCTTTCAAGGTATACTTAAGAGACTTTTTTTTTTAACCATCCCAAAATATAGCTTGAAAGAATAGAAAAACAATTGCACCAGGAAAAAAAAAAAAAAATAAGGGGAGGGTGAGGGAAGAAAATTGGGAGAGAGAACACAATGGAAAACGCCAGTGAGACGATGAAATTTTCCCCCGAGGAAGCCCCGCTTTTCATTTTTAATATTTAATAAATCTTTCCATATCAAAAGGGCTCTCAGGACACAAAGTTTACAGAATCAGGAAGGGCTCAAGAGTCCGAGAAAGTAATCTCCGGGGTGGTTCTGGCCTTAGGAAAAAGAAGTTAACTCCCGGATGCACAAGCTGGAGCACAGGATAAGGTGCCAAGTTAACCTCCAATCCCAGGGGCCAACCCGTGAGCCTGCAATGGGGCCGCCCTCCCAGAGTGGCAACACGTTCCAAAAGTGGATTTGTGCTCATGCAGGCTGGATGGTTGTCCGTGCTGTCCCAGGGCGAGGTGGACCAAGATGCCTGTCCTGTGTCCATTTGTGACAAAGGGTCACATAAACAAGGAGCCAGGGGCGAGGAAGGAACGGAAGAAAATTATATGTTTGAAAGAAGAAGATGGAGAGGCAGAAAAGATGAACATTAAAGAAGGGGGGGGAGAAGGAATACAGATCTAGAATTTCTAAATTACCCTTGGCTCAAGGGTCTGGTTTACCACTGAAACAGTATAATTATAAAGTTGGCTTAAAACAGGCCGAGGATCTAGTTACTAATTTCTTACTAGCAATAGCATCAAAACTCTTGCTGCTAGTAGCTGGTCTCTTGACGAAAACCGTGTGTCTCATACACGACGGGACCTATAGGGAGAACTGGTTTTAATCAGGCACATCTATAAAATGGTATGCAGTTGTGGTCTCTCTTCTCAGATGTCGATCTGAGCAGAGGAGAAAGTGAGGGTTGGAATTGTCAAAGTAATGAGGGGGAAAAAAAAAAACAACATTTTACATAAATGCTCCCTTGTCGTGCAGATGCAGCTCGTAGGCTGTTGGTCAGAAAATTCAGTGGGAACCCTCTCGTGGATTTGAGGAAAATGACCAGAAACATTCCTCTTGTGTTCCTGTTTTTGGACCAGATTCTGCACGGCCTCAAAAAGGAAATCCTGGCCTGGTTACAGCCTTAAATGGGTGCTCAAATCCCCTGAACATTCCTTGCAGAAATGCTTTCATTCTTACCCCACTTTCGCTAATAAGAACAACAGGCATCAAAGGCACATAAGGCTTTACTCCTGTTTACCTTGGCAATTACAGAGTCAGGATTCAAAAGAAGATTGTTCACTTCTAAGGTACAAAATTCCCATTTGTAACAACAACAACAACAAAAAAAACTTTTCTGGAATTTATACATAGTAGGCATATGGAGACCCATGCCTTTCACCATTACTCCTATTTCCTGGGAAAATGTGTAAGTGTAGATTAAGTAACCAGCAACATGGCAGCCTCTTTCAGAATCAGGACCCTAAATTCTTTCCCAGTATAGCTAATCAGTCAATGATTCCTCAGGATTCACAATCACCTGCTTTTAAATGAAGATCTCTTTGGGGGGGATTCAGTCCCTGAACCCCTAGGAATTGGCCCGGGAAGGGGTTGGGGTGAAGCTGGCTACCTGTGGAAAGACCATCTCTGGACAGCACAGGGAGCGGGGCCCTTGGCTATCAGGGGCTCGGGGAGATCGGGAGAGGAGGCCTCCAGGAAAGAGAACATTCTCGTTCCATTTCTCCTAGGCTTCACATGATGTTTCCTGCAAGAAACTGCAAATGACCTTGTCCCACCTTTAGAGCAGATTCCTAGGACAGAGATCAAAAACAACAACAAAAAACCTCAGTATTCACTGAGTAGTCACTTGAGACATTCCCATGAAATAATACATAATTAAATATTGTCCATTCATGTTTTTCACCAAACTGAAAAACAAACTGGAAACGATCCTAGATGTTAATGATTAAAAAAAAAATTTTTTTTATGCCATACTAGTCATAG
The DNA here is from genome assembly GCF_022079265.1 of Lynx rufus. Lineage (NCBI taxonomy): Eukaryota > Metazoa > Chordata > Mammalia > Carnivora > Felidae > Lynx > Lynx rufus. Next base: position 26,405,049 of record NW_025814889.1, on the reverse strand, counting down.
TGTAATATGTACTAATATAAACAAGAGGCATAAAAGTACTCATGATGAAGAAGTCAGAATTTATAATTCTAGAAGTGACATTTGAGCCAAGCCTTAAAGCATAACCAGAATTCTGCTGAGCTGATACACTGATTGTGGCAAGGAGGGCTAGCTGACCGTGCAAATCCACCACTCGCTTTTTCCTAGAGCACACAGCTAGACTACATTTCCCAGCCTCCCTTGCAACTGAGTGGGGACATGTGACTGAGCTCCAGCCAATAGAACAAGAGCGGAAGGGGCGTACGTCATTTTCAATCCTGGCCATAAAAATCTCCTTGGTGTGCGCCCCTGTGCTCTTTTCTCCATTCATCGGGTAGAATGGAGATGATCCCCAGGGCCATCCTGGGAGCTGTATAGCGGACATGGCAGAGACTCGGCCAGTCTAGGTTCCTGAGAGCTGGTCGCAGACATGTTCAGCCACACAGTGGCGTTAGGTGAGCAAAACCAAACTTCTCTTACGTCTGATCCAGCACGCATTCGTCTATTGGATGGGGTCGTTGACCTTCCTTATGAATAGAGTGCCGAAAGCACAGCACATGAGAAGTCACGCAGGTGCTAAGGTGGAGGGCACTTTCAAGGAAATTTGGGAGAGGCCAAAATGAATCTGGAAAGGTAGCAGAGCAAGAATGACATGCTAGGTCAGTTTGGACTTTTTCCCACAGGCCAGTGGTTCTCCACCGGCGGTCATTTAGCCCATCACCCCCATCCCACAGGGAATATCTGTCAATGTCTAGAGACATTTTTGGGGTGTTACAGTAGGGGGTGGGTGGTGTTGTTGACATCCATAATCCTACAATGCACGGGACAGCCCCCCACATCAAAGAATTATTTGGGTCAAATGTCAACAGTACTGAGATAGGGAAATCCTGCTATAGTGGGGGGGCGGGACTATATTAAAGGAGAGTGTCTTTAATCTATTTATGTTCTGGAGAGCTAACGTAGACGAGAGAGATCCAATGTAGACGAGAGACAGGAGATGAGAAAAAACCATTTTTCATCCTTTATCAAATACATACTATGCGCCAGGTATTAGGTACACAGATGAGTAAGTAATAATCTAGCAAGGGAAACAGTAATGACTTTTATGGGACTTGGGAAACTTGAACTCTAGCCTCGGGGCTGTCTCCAGCACGTATCAGCATCTCTGGCCCTTTGTTACTAGTTAGGAGCCTTCTGAAAGAAAGGAAGAGAACGTCCCAAACTAGATCATTGGGCGAAGAAGTGGAATGGAGGAACTATATGAGAAACGTAGCAGAAATGCAATAAACCAGACTGGGTGTCAGAGTAGCTGGGAAAGTTGAGAGAAGCGAAAGTGAGGTCTGTATTCTGGCAACAGAAAGGACAGAGATGCCAACAACCAGAACATAAGAACTGCCTTAGAGGTCTGTAATAGGTATTTTTCTTTTTGAGAGCTGTGAAACTCTGTGATTCCTATAGGACACAGACAAGCAACTGGCATTAGAAAACAATGGCCAGGGGCGCAGTCGGTTAAGCATCCAACTCTTGATATCGGCTCAGGTCACGATCTCACGGTTCGTGGGTTCGAGACCCGAGTCAGGCTCTGCGCTGACAGTGCGGAGTCTGCTTGGGATTCTCTCTCTCTCTCTCTCTGTCTCTCTCTGTCTGTCTCTCAAAATAGAAATGCCAATGGCCAATAAACATTGAAAAAGATGTTTCATCTCACTACCAATCACAGAATGAATATTAAATCCAAATGCTCTTTTGTATCTTTCAAACTAGCAAAAAACTGTTTACTTATTAATATCTAATGTTAGCCCTGATGTGATGAAACAGGAATTCTCATACTCTGTGGGTAGACAGGAAAATTTATAAAACCTTACAAGGGGAAACTGATTATTGGCAGTTGAAAAAAAAACATATGTACATATATACACACATATACATGTATTTATATTTATACATTTACATACACACACACACACACACACACACACTGGAATCCAGAAATTTCACTTCTAGGAATAAATCCCAAGGAAATAATCAAATAAATATTTTTAAAAATATGCCTATCCCAAACATTCACTATGGTGTTGTTTGTATTACATTGGAAACAAATGTCCATAAATAGGGGACTGGCTAAATAAATTATAGTACTTTTTGAACTAACAGAAAACTATGCAGTGACTAAAAATAACATTTATTGAATGGAAAGATATTCACAATATGAATAATATTAACATTAACAATACTAAAGTGACCAAGCTCAGGTTATTAGAGAACTTGTGTGGTAGGATCCCATTTATGCAAATATATATAACGACGATAATAAAAATTCAGTGGGTAGATAACAAAGGGCAATAGTGGGTGCCATTGGGTGATGGGCTCCTACGTGATCTTCACTTCTTGGTGAAAGTACGAATGTGTGTGGGATTTTCACTCTTTACTTTTTTTTATTATTTTTTTTAATATTTATTTTTGAGAGAGAGAGACAGGGCTCAAGCTGGGGAGGGGCAGAGAGAGAGGGAGACACGGAATCCAAAGCAGGCTCCAGGCTCTGAGCTGTCAGCACAGAACCCGACTCAGGGCTCGAACTTATGAACCTTGAGATCGTGACCTGAGCCGAAGTCAGATGCTTTAACGGACTGAGCCACCCAGGTGCTCCGGATTTTCACTTTTTAGTTATACATTTTGTCTGATGATTTTAAGGAGCACTTTTTTTTTTCTCCATTGCCACAGAAATAACACAAATCCTTAAAAATGTTCACAAGAGCCCCAGTCCCCCCAAAGAAACAAAACCAAAGGATGACGGCCTGTTTTATTCGCCGTGTTCAAAGAAATGGCGTCCATAGGCTCTGGATCTCCCATGACAGCCCTGGGGGTTGCCTGTGGTCCTGACAGTTATCAACACGGTGCATCTCCACTGTCCGGTACCCTGGTCGGAGGATTAATTATACGGTCATCCTATTCAAAGAAGAAACCTACAAATGTATCGTTGCCTAATTTTTATTCTTATAAACAGTTTTTCTGGTCTCCCCCAAGCTCTGTTTGCATCCCCAGACCTCTCAACCTTGCTACTCTAATCACTTCATGTACTGTTTACAGAGAAAGAGAACCAGCTAAAATATCTCCCCCCTTTGATTTCTTCCAGCCAGCAGCCAAAGTAATTTATCTTAGCCTTTACTGAAGACTAAATTGTATCCTTTAAGGCTTTCCTCTAAATCCTGTTATTTTGACTTTTTGACTCACTTTGCACCCTCTGATATATAAAGTAACAACAATTTCTACAATGAACAACTGTGTTTGTTCATCAGAAATTCTTTCTGTTCCTCAGACTTCTTTCCTGTTTCCTAATGGTTATGCATTTGAAAATTTGATAAATTGCCTGGCACGGTTTGAGTTTAGTGGGAGCATTTGAACATGCTTTGCCTACAAAGCTTATCAGTTAGTTACTTAACCTTTATGAATAGGTTAAATATTTTCCACAGTATTTATATAAATATGATACCTGGTTTCAAGTTAAACCTAATAAAAAAGGAAGTTATTCTTTACTTCAACGAGTCCTATTTCTTCTCGTCTTTATCTTCCCCTTCTTAATGGCCACTCGACTAAGAAAGACATTCACAAGGCAGATGTGGGAATGTCACTTTCTAAATACAACATTCAGCCAGGATACTCTTGTTGTCCTTGTTTTAAGTAAAGAAAAGGTAACTATTCCTCCAGGATGTATGCTTTGGCCATGAAATGGAGGTCTAAAGTCAAGTCAAGGGGCTACGTGGAGTTAAAAAAAAAAAAGAAATCCTGGACATAAAACAATCTATGTGTTGAATTCAGAGTGATGATGCAGCGCTTGCGTGATACACAGAAAGCATCCCAGTGTGTTCTCAGTTCTTAACAAAGCATTCCTTGTTTCCGGATTTCCCAAAGGCTCCGAGCACACATACGCTACATCTCTCTGCCAATGGAGAAACGCTCACTAAGTGCTTCATTCATTCCCACACGCTATATTTATTCATTTTTCAACAGAAAGTGGCATATTGAATATGTATTCCTGGAAATTCCTGAAATCCATTCATTAGGCTTGCAGCTAGTTGCTCATACACCTTCCTATCCCAGGAGCCAACCCCAGCAAACCCAAGTCCTGGATCATTCTGCAATCTAATGCCTAAGGACCCAGCAGCCAGGCAAGAAAAAGGCCTTTAGGCCAAGTCTGCATGATTGGAAGTAATAGACTAGCCCCACGTGTCACCGGTCACTCTTAGCAGAACCCAAACCCCTGACGATGACGCCACCCAATTTACTGCCTCTGTCCGCGGGCCCCTACGCCTTGTGCCTTCTGTTTGCATCTCTAAATTCCTAGTGGAAGAGAATTAGACCAGCGTATGGCTCGCCCGCTCTGGTGATCGGGGACAGCCCCTGAAATTTAGGCAGGCAGGAGGGAGAAGCTCCAGTCATGTCACCAGTTGGCAACCTGACCCTCAACCATTTCGTGGAGCCCTTGACGCAGTGTGACATTCAGAGGGTGTGCATAAAACGTGGACAGCCCACGTGTCACCTCGCGCCGAACATGTTTTTCATATCTCAGTAAACGGGGCCACAGACTTTTCTGGAAATGCATCTAAGATTGGGCAGCTTCTAACAGAACGAGAACTAAAAATGGAAACTTCTTTTTAAGTGCATTTTTTGTTTGTTTAAAAAAGTTCCAATGAGGAAAGCCTGTGGTTCCAATGCTTCAGTTTACCCGGAAACTCAAGAGACGCCACTATATCTCGCTAATCACATGTGACATCTCAAAGAAAGCAGGGCTATCTGATGCCTGAAGTAGCAACAGGCACATGGGGATTAATCAAAAAAAAAAAAAATGAGAGACAAATAAGTTATCCAATGAACAACAGGAAGAGGCAACAACCTGAGTGTCGTTATTTGAACGTCTCCAAATGAAAACCGCTAGGGTAGGCGTTTGGGGATCCAGTTTTCAAGTCCTGCTCTGGGAGTCATGCAGCATGTGACCTTGAACAAGTAATCTAATCCTTCTGGATCTCTGTTTCCACGTCTACGAAATGGGCGTTTTATTTGATGATCTCTAAAATCCTCTTTCTGCTCAAAAACTATGTTGTTCTGTTAAAAAGTGGAATTTTAAATCTAAACCTCAGGAAAGGCCCCTGCAGCACGGCAAAGAGCTGTGAGCTCACGGAGCTGTTTCTTAGGTTCTCACGCTGGGTGCCCACAAGTGCTCGGCTGTTCTGGAATGCCTGAAACTCAGGCGGTGGCCGCTCTGGAGCTGAGGGGACGAAAGGAGCAAATATAAGAGGAAATACTGTGATTTTCACTGAAATATACCGTATCCAAACAAAGCCGGTATTCACACTATCTCCTGCACTTGTAATTCTTTCGTGGAAAAGAAAAATCACACAACAGTCGCTGATCGGCAGGCTCCACACCAAATTGTTTAGGAGCAGGGAAGGTCCAGGGAGAGCCTGAGCTGCACTTCCCAGGCCCCCAAAGCCTACCCCCCATCCGGAGTTTGCTCTGGGGGCTGTGAAGGGAGAGAGGCAGATCCCCCTGCGCCTTTCTCCTGCCTCACCCGGCCCCGGCGTCGATGGAGAAAGAAGGTTCCCTTCCCGCAAAAAACCCAGCTTGCCTGGTTCTGTTCCCTAAATCCAGACTCCTCTCTGCAGTAGGCAGAAAATGTTCCAGGTTGCAGGCTGATTCTGGAAAAAGGAGAAGGGTGACCTTTAATGATTCTAAGAAAGGAGGAAATCTTCAGTTACCGCAGAAGGCATTTGTGTTAAATATAACAGACCTGCCCCCCCAAGTGTGATCATTGAACAAAGGATGGAGACCTTTGAGATCTGGGGTCAATCCTCATGCTCCAGGAGGGGTTGGAGCGCCGCATGTCCTGCAGGCCCGGGGTGGGACAGCTCTTCAGTGCTGTCACCCAAACCCAGCTAACGAGGTGGGGGGGGGCAGCCAACAAGTGGGAGACACCCAGCCCTCAGCCCCGCTGATGCAACAGAAGAGGACCAGCATCTTTTGTTTCAACACCTTGCCACACGATGGTGTTGGCGGACTCTGGGGGCCCTTTGTCCTTTTGGGGACCTGAGCATCCACTCTCCTCCTTGAGGGCACAGGGACATAAGTTAGAGTGAGCCCTGCGTGTGGCTTCCCACCGGGGGAGCCACTTCCCTACCACACCCGACAGGTGCAGAGGACGGCGATGTCCCCAAGCTTGGCCAACTCGCTTCTGACACCGAATCGTGGACTGCTGCCATGTCACCGCGGCAGGGACGTGTGAGGACGCGGGGGCGAGAAGGTGAGGGACAAATCCCACCAGGCCGTGCTGGTTTATAAGACAGTTCCGCACCTTCCTGTTCCCTGGTTCTTTGAAACGCCTGTGGATCCTTCCCACGTCCAAGGAGCAAATCCCATGGGTTCTGTGATCTCTGCTCCCTGCTGCTTCCTCCTCTCCCACCCTCTGCCACCATACCTTCCCCCCTTTTGCTTGTGTCAGCCAGAGTCTTACTCTGTGGCTGTAACTGAGAGCCTGGCTACGGATGCAATGTGGGTGCTATGTTGCTGTTCTGCTGGGTAGAATGCGGGTGTTTAGGCCCACGCTCTGCGAAGGGCGCGGTTCGAAACAAACGATCAGAATCCCGCACCGGTCACGGTGGCCAGTACCAAAAAGACAAGCAATAACAGGTGTTGGTGAGGATGTGGTGAAAAGGGAGCCCTGGTGCCCTGTTGGTGGAAATGTAAACTGGTGCAGGCCCTGTGGAAAATAGGATGAAGTTGCCTCACAAAGTTCAAAATAGAACTGCCGGCAGATCCAGTAATTTCCTTTCTGAGCATTTACCCGAAGGAAATGACAACGCTAATTCGAAAAGATATAAGCACCCCTATGTTTATTGCAACGTTATTTTTTAAAATTTTTTTATGTCTACTTTACTTTTGAGAGAGAGTGGGTGTGTGTGCGCACGCACACACGCGTGGGTGAGGGGCAGAGAGAGGAAGACACAGAACCCACAGAAGGCTCCAGGCTCTGAGCTGTCGGCACAGAGCCCCAAGCGGGGCTCGAACTCACAAACTTGAGCCAAAGTCGGAGCTCAACAGACTAAGCCACCCAGGCGTGCCCCTTTTTTTACTTATTTTCTCATTTTTTTTTTTTTACATTGCTACATTGGCTGAAATATGGAAGCAGCCTAAGTGTCCATCGACTGATAAAAGGATGAAGAAGAAGTGGTATTGTGGTAGGGTCCCCTCCCTAAGGAGAGAAAAGAAAAGAAAGAGAAAAGAAAAGAAAAGAAAAGAAAAGAAAAGAAAAGAAAAGAAAAGAAAAGAAAAGAAAAGAAAAGAAAAGAAAAGAAAAGAAAAGAGAAAAGAAAAGAAAGAAAAGAAAAGAAAAGAAAAGAAAAGAAAAGAAAAGAAAAGAAAAGAAAACCTTCAAGGTAACCTGGCTATGCACGTAGGTGACAACAACCCTCACGACCTTGTAAACTGAGACTACTTAATCAGACTACATGTTTGTGTGTGTTACCATATATGGGAGACAAAGAAATAGAAAATGTATGAAAAAACTACGCCACGGGTCGTTGGGGGCTCAGTTCCTCGGGTACGAACCCAACTGAGCAGTGCCGGCAGGAATAAAGTTGCCTTCTGGAAAGAAAAGCCTCGGTGTCACGACTCTGCATGAGAATCCTGCTACATTACATATCCGATGGAATATTACTCAGCCGTAAAAAAAAAAAGAACGAGATCTTGCCATTTACAACACCACGGACGGACGTGGAGGGCATTATGCTAAGTGAAATAAACCAGGCAAGACAAATGTCATCTATTTCACTTGTGTGTGAAATCTAAAACCGATAAAAACAGAAACAGATTCAAAGATACAGAGAACAAACTTGTGGTTGCCGGTGGGGAGACTGGAGGAGTAGGTGAAGGGGGTTAAGAGATACAAACTTCCAAATATGAAATAAGTCATGGGGACGAAAAGTACCCATAGGAAATATAGTCAATAATATTATGTAACTTTGTGTGGCAACAGATGGTAACTACACTTACTGTGGTGAGCATTTTGTAATGTAAATAACTGCCAAATCACTATGTTATATACCTGAAACTAATATAATATTAGGCCAGCTATATGTCAATTAAATAACAATAATGGTGGTGATGACGATTTCAACTATTGTATATATTTTCCTTTTTATTTTGATCCCAATATAGTTAACTAACAAGTGTTAACATTAGTTTCAGGTGTACAATATGGTGATTCAGAAACTCAGTACCTTACTCAGTACTCCTCATGACAAGTGTACTCTTAATCCCTTTTACGTAAACTCTTTCACCCATTCCCCCACACCCACCTCCCCTCTGGTAACCACCAATTTATTCTCTATTGTGAAGAGTCTAGTTTTGTTTTGGTTTTTCCTTTGGGGGGAGGGTTAGTTTCTCTCTTTTCTTCTTTGTTCACTTGTTTTGTTTCTTAAACTCCCCATGTGAGTGAAATCATGTTCTTTGTTTTTCTCCGACTCGTTTCACTTAGCATTATACATTCTAGATCCCTCCATACTGTTACAAATGGCAAGATGTCATTCTTTTTTATGGCTGTGTAATATCCCATTGTATGTATATCATCTCTTTTTATCCATTCATCTATTCGTGGACATTTGGGCTACTTCCATAATTTTGTTCTTATCAATAATGCTGCATTAAACACATCTTTCAAGTTATCATTTTTCATATTCTTTGGGTAAATTCTCAGTAGTGCGGTTCCTGGATCATAGGGTAGTTTTATTTTTAATTTTCTGAGGAAACTCCATACCGTTTGGCATCGTGGCTGCACCAGTTTGCATTCCCACCAACAGTGCACAAGGGTTCCTTTTTCTCTAAATCCTTGCTAACGCTTGTTGTTTCCTGAATTTTTTATTGTAGCCATTGTGACAGGTGTGAAGTAATAACTCATCGTGGTTTTGATTTATATTTCCCTGATGGTGAGTCACGTTGAGCATCTTTTGATGTATCTGTTGGCCATCTGGATGCCTTCTTTGGAGAAACATCTATTCATGTCTTCTGCCCATTTTTTAATTAGATTGTGGTGTGTGTGTGTGTGTTGAGTTGTGTAAGCTCTTTATATATTTTAGATAGAAACCCTTTATCAGACATGTCATTTGCAAATACCTTCTCCCGCTCAATACATTGTCTTTTGGTTTGTTGGTTGTTTCCTTTGCTGTAAAGAAGCTTTTTATTTTGGTGTAGTCTTAGTAGTTTATTTTTGTCTCCCTTGCCTCAGGAAAGGCATGTCTAGAAAAAATGGTACAGCTGATGTCAAGGAGGTTGCTGCCTGTGTTCTTCCTAGGATTTGGATGGTTTCAGGTCTCACAGTTAGGTCTGTCATCCATTTTGAATTTTTTTGTGTGTGTATCGTGTAAGAAAGGCCAGTTTCGGGGCGCCTGGGTGGCTCAGTCGGTTGAGCGTCCGACTTCGGCTCAGATCATGATCTCGCGGTCCGTGGGTTCGAGCCCCGTGTCGGGCTCTGTGCCGACAGCTCAGAAGCTGGAGCCTGTTTCGGATTCTGTGTCTCCCTCTTTCTCTGACCCTCCCCTGTTCATGCTCTCTCTCTCTCTCTCTGTCTCAAAAATAAATAAAATGTTAAAAAAAATTAAAAAAAAAAGAAAAGAAAAGAAAGGCCAGTTTCATTCTTCTGCATGTTGCTGTCCAGTTTTCCCAACACCATTTGTTGAAGAGACTGTCTTTGCATAGTCTTTCCTCTTCTGTTGAAGATTAACTAACCATATAATTGTAGGTTTATTTCTGGGCTCTCTGTCCTGGTCCATTGATTTATGTGTTCATTTTTGTGCCAGGACCATACAGTTTTGATTACTGTAACTTTGGTGGGATTTTTTTTTACAATTTTTTTTTTTTAAGTAATCTCTACACTCAACGTGGGGCTCGAATTTACAACCCGCAGATCAAGAGTCACGTGCTCTACTGACCGAGCCAGCCAGGCGCCCCAATTACCACAACTACAACTTTAGCATACCTTGAAATCTGGGGTTGTGCTCCTTCCAACTTTGCTCTTGTTTTTCAAGATTGTCTTGCCTATCCAGGGTCTTTCGTGGTTCCATCCAAACTCTAGTGTTATTTGTTCTGGTTCTGTGAAAAATGCTGTTGGTATTTCGGTAAGGATTACAAAAAACATCATAAGAATAAAGATTTTTAAAAATAGAATAAACTATGAGAGAGAGTGGTGTCTCATATGTGATGGGCAAATGACCAGAGGTAGAAAGCAAAGAATGATGGATAAATACAGAGGGAAAAGTGTGAGAAGCTAAGCACAAAAAAGCTCATTCTCTTGGTCAAGAGCAACAATGTAACCAATATTTAATGAGCTCACACCGTATATTCTGGGCTCTGTTCTAGAAGTCGTTGTTGTTTAACTCATTTAATCCGCAAAACGACTTTGATAGGGTTAATTACAGTGAATACTCCCACTACACAGATGGGAAAACTGAAACCCAGAAGGTCTACTTCCCAAGATTCCACAGCTGGTAAGCGATTGAACCAAGTTCCAAGCCAGGCAGTCTGCTTCTAGACCCGTTTACTCAATCCTAAACCACAACCGCACGTAGACTTCAAAATGTTATAGGCAAAAATTCACGGGCATGCGTACAATGTTGTCTGAAAATAAAATGCACTTTTTATTTGGGTGCATGTAATCCTGTCATTGGGTTATTCGTCCCTCTTCCTTTTACATGCTACTTTTCCATGGATTCCGAATTTCAGACGCAGCTTCTGGCCACCTCTGCGACTGGGGAAGCAGGACAGGTGGTGACGAGAGCTCACACCCCCTGAGCCCTTATTCCGGGTCAGCCATGTTGTACTCCGTCCTCACACTGACAGGAGTTCTACCTCACTAGTGAGGAAGGGGAGGGTCTGAGGAGATCAGCAAATGGCCTGATTGAAGGGCTCCAGTCAGAGGGTCTGACTCCAGAGCCTTCTCTCCCTTCCATGCTGGGGAGATGGCTGAGAACAAAAGTGCCAGAAAGAGGCCCAGTGCCCTCCCTGTGCTGGCACGGCCCTATGGGGACTCTCATGGGCCCTGGCATGTTGCTTTCATGGGCTTCTTCTTCAATCAATCAATCAAGAAAGAAAATCTGCAGTCTATGATTGCACTGATATAAAGACAAATATATTAGTATTACGTATTAAAAAAAGCATTTTTTGACCCAGAAGTTTATTTTTTTTTCCTTCTGATCTTAAAAGAAATGGCAGCACTTTCGCGGACCCCTACAAGTATCATGGGCCCTGGGCGCTATGCCTTCTGATGAAGTGACAGCCTTGGTTGCTGGTTGCACTTAGGGCTCACCTTGGGGGCTCCAGTGTTTTCTTACCCAAAGGGAAGCTTAATCTCAGAAACAGTGAAAAACCCCGAACTACACTCCTCGGGAGCGGTGGGAGCTGAAACGGAACAAACCCAAATGTTGTAACTAATATTCCTGTGCCTTGACAAATCCTTTGATGAAGCCTAAAGAGAATGCATCTGTATATATGGCGACCCAAACTGGTGACAAATGGTGTGGTTGGGTAAATTCATTAATCTCTCTAAATCTGTTCCCTCATTTGTAAAATGACATGATAAAAGTTCTATAAGCCAGGGGCGTCTGGGTGGCTCAGTGAGTTAAGCAATTAAGCATCCAACTCTTGGGGCGCCTGGGTGGCTCAGTGGGTTTAGCATACGACTTCGGCTCAGGTCGCAATCTTGCTGTCCGTGGGTTTGAGCCCCGAGCGGGGGCTCTGTGCTGACAGCTAAGAGCCTGGAGCCTATTTCAGATTCTGTGTCTCCCCCTCTCTCTCTCTCTCTCTATCTGCCCCTCCTCTGCTCACATTCTGTCTCTCTTTCTCTCTCTCTCTGGCTCTCTCTCTCAAAATAAATAAATAAACTTTTTAAAAAGTCTGTAAATCAGAGGACCCCTGTGAGGACGAAATAAAGTACACAAATGAAGAGCTGAGCACAGTATCCGGCATGTAGGAAACACTGGAGAAATGTTAGCTAAGACTCCTATGATCACCATCCCCATCCCCATCACTGCTGCTACCCTTGAGGACCACAGAACAGAATGTTCCAATGTGGAACTTGCCTGACTAGGGAAGAAACACACACAATCGAGGACCGGCTGAGCTATCATGAGTCCTGCACCCCCTCAAGTATAGCTGAAGGGAAACCCTTATCTCCTCAAATTCAGTAACAAATGTTTCTCCGGTGAAACCTGGGGTGGGGTGGGGGGGGAAGAAAGTAGAATATTCATTCTGTTGTTAGTTATATTGGAAGCATTTAAAAACCCGTGCTCATCAGAACGTGCCCTCCTCTCGTTAGAGACGTAATCCGAGAAATTGCACTAAAGCATTTGAGAAGGAAAGAAAGGTAAAAAGGGCGGGAAGCCTACCCTGGGAACTGCACGGGGAAATCTTGAAAAAGGTATCCATGTCCTGGGGGGAGAAAGATAACCCTCGAGAGCTGAGACGGGGACTCACAGATAAGGGAGGAAGAGATGGGCCCTGGGACAAAAGGGAAACGGGGCAATAAATAGCATGAGAAATCTAAGTGACAGAAAACACGCAAAGAGCATGGACACAAGTCGTCTGTTGGGAGGCGGCACCTGTTCCCACAAGAAGGACGATGTAATCAGCACCCAGCTAAGGAAAAGTCGGGACTTAAACCCCACTCAGGGCCCCTTTGCTCTCGTCCTACCTTTTACAGCTGAAACAGGAAGCTCCTCTGGGTGGTGAACAAAAGAGACGAGTGAAAAGCGTAACACTCGAGCTGCCAGGCACTCTGGGAAATTAGAATAAAGTTGGAAAAAGTCCCCAGACATGGTGCTGGCACCTGTAGTAAGAGATCCTCTGGCAATGCTTGTTTTGAAGAGGAAGGGAGGCTCTTTGACTCCAAAGGAAAGGAAGGTCAGCGTACCCCAGGGTGAGTCCCAGCAGGAAGAAAGAGACGTGGACTCCCCCCCTGGGGGTGCCGGGAAAAGGGGGTCCCGCTCAGAGGACTTACAGTGTTCCCCAGGGCGAAGCCGTGCCTGGATAGAGGGGGCCACATGGCAGCCTTCCACCATTTGCCACCCTCACCCCCAGTGGACAAGAAGAGCTGGTAGGAGGAGGGAGAGAAAGGTAACGCCACGTTCATTCACTCACGTGTGCCTGGTTTCAGCCCAGCTGTCAAGAAGGGGCATCACTACCACCACCCTGGTTCTGGCCCTCATTATTCCCCCCCGGGACCATTATGATTAGCCTCCCTAGCGGTCTTCTTTGACATGTCCCTTCCCACCTAACTCTCCCTCCAACCCCCAGCCTCTGCCACCAGAGCAATCTTTCCAATGTTCAAATCTGATGATGTCATTTCCTGCTGAAACGCCTCGGGTCGTGGGGTGCCTGGGTGGCTCAGTTGGTTGAGCATATGATTCTTGGTTTCGGCTCAGGTCTCAGTCTCACAGTTGGTGGGTTCAAGCCCCATATCAGGCTCCACGCTGAGAGTGCAGAGCCTCCTTGGGATTCTCTCGCTCCCTCTCTCTCTGCCCCTCTCCAACTTGTGCACGCACGCTCTCTCTTGCTCTCTCTGTCTCTCTCTGTCTCTCTCTCTCAAAATAAATAAGTAAACTTAGAAAAAAGTCTCCAATGGCCAGGCGCCTGGGTGGCTCAGTCGGTTGAGCGTCCGACTTCGGCTCAGGTCATGCTCATGCAGTTTGTGAGTTCAAGCCCCTCATAGGGCTCTATGCTGACAGCTCAGAGCCTGGAAATGCTTCAGATTCTATGTCTTCCTCTCTCTCTCTGTCCCTCCCCTGCTCACTCTCTGTCTCTCTATCTCTCTCAAAAATAAACATTAAAAAAAAATGGCAATGCAAACTAGTGGAGCCACTGTGGAAAACAGTATGGAAGTTCCTCAAAATATTACCAATAGAATCACCCTATAAACCCATAATCACACTGCTACCTGAAGAAAATGAAAACACCAATTTGAGAAGATATATGCACCTTTATGTTTATGGCAGCATTATTGACAATAGCCAAGATATGGAAGCAACCTAAATATCCATTGATACATGAGTGGATAAAGGAGTGGGGTGTGTGTGTGTGTGTGTGTGCGCGTGTGCGTGTGCATGATGGAATATTATTCAGCCACAAAAAAGAATGAAATCTTGGCATTTGCCATGACATGTCTAGAGTATGTTAAATGAAATAAGTCAGTCAGAGAAAGACAAACCCCATATGATTTCACTCATATGTGGAATTTAAGGAAGAAAACAAATGAGCAAAGAAAAAAAAGAGACAAACCAAGAAACAGACTCCACAATAGAGAACAAACTGGACGTTACCAGAGGGGAGGCAGGTAGAGGGATAGGTGAAGGAGATTAAGAGTACATTCATCACGATGAGCCCTGAAAAATGTATAGAATTGTTGAATCATTATATTGTACGCCTAAAACTGACATAACACTGCGTGATAACTACACCTAAATTTTTTTAAAGTAAAACAAAAGTCTCCAATGGCTTCTCATCATCTATGCGGGTCAGCAAACTATGACCTGTGAACTAAGTCCAGCCTGCAAGTTAAGAATGGTTTTTGCAGGGCGCCTGGGTGGCTCAGTTGGTTGAGCCTCTGACTTGGGCTCAGGTCACGATCTCGCGATTCGTGGGTTCGAGCCCCACGTCAGGCTCTGTGCTGACAATTCAGAGCCTGGAACCTGCTTCGAATCTGTGTCTCCCTCTCTCTCTGTCCCTCCCCCACTCACACTCTGTCTCTCTGTTTCTCAAAAAGAAAACGTTAAAAAAAAATTTTTAAGAATTCAAAAAATTTTAAAAAGAATGGTTATTGCATAGTTAAGGACCGTACAAAAACAAAAAAAAAAGGTATATGTGCATACAGAGATATATGTTGCCTGCAAAACCTAAAGCATCTAGTATGTGGTTCTTTACAGAAAGTCTGTCAATGCTTCTAATCCTGGTAAAAAAAAAAATCGACACACGTACAAGATCTCTCATGATCTTGCCCCGTCTGTTTTTCAACTTCCTTGCCCACTTTGGTCTTTGCTCTTTTTTTTCTTTTTTAATTTTTTTTTATCATTTATTTATTTTTGAGACAGAGAGAGACAGAGCATGAACGGGGGAGGGACAGAGAGAGAGGGAGACGCAGAATCGGAAGCAGGCTCCAGGCTCTGAGCTGTCAGCACAGAGCCTGATGCGGGGCTCGAACTCACGGACCGTGAGATCGTGACCCGAGCGAAGTCGGACGCTCAACCGACTGAGCCACCCGGGCGCCCCGGGTCTTTGCTCTTTACGCTCCACAGCTACAGAGCCACACGTGGACCCTGCAAATGCCGAGTGTTTCCACTGTGTTCTGTCTCCCTTGTCCTGAGATGCCAGCTCCTGGCCAACAGTAACACATCTGTCTCAGTTCGTTCACGGCCCCGCGCACTGCGTGAGACTGGTCGTTTATTTACCCAGGAGCGTGGCTTCTCGAACCCGGTCCCCTTGCCCACCCTTCTCGACAGCAGTTTGTAACTGGGAGCTCCTTGAGGGCAGGCCGTGTCTTCTCATCTCTGCAGCCCACCCCCCTCCCCCACTGCCCTGCTGGAGGCCTGGCCTGTGTCCACGCGCTGCAGGTATTTCCTGGGCTTCATCGGCTGCACTTGTTACTGAACATGAGCTCATCTCACCCACAGCAACCTCAGTTTCCTCATTCCTGAAAGGAGAAGTTTGAGCCCGATGATTTGGAAGTCCTTGTAGCTCTGAAGTGATGTTACGCTCTGAGAACTCGACCTTAATGTTTATTTATTTTTGAGACAGAGAGAGACGGAGCATGAATGGGGGAGGGGCAGAGAGAAAGGGAGACACAGAATCGGAAGCAGGCTCCAGGCCCTGAGCTGTCAGCACAGAGCCCGACACGGGGCTCAAACTCACAGACCGTGAGATCGTGACCTGAGCCGAAGTCGGAAGCTCAACCGACTGAGCCACCCAGGCGCCCCAGAAATCGACCTTAAAATGGAATGGAAACCAGGAGACATCTCTTTCCTGGGTGTCCTCAAAGAATTTCGAAAAACAGTGCTGTCTCAGAGCTCAGGATATAGTTTGCTTTGCTTTCTGATGAATCTTGGCCGAGAGCCACTTTCAAGAGGCTTAAAGGCCCAAGAGCACTGATTGTACAGAAGATAGGTGTGGAGGAAAGTAGTCGTGTAACAAAAACCGAGTATGTCTGCCCAACACAGCAAAGCCAAAGACATCAGGTTTGCAGCCAGGAAGAGGCAGCTAAACCCGGACCCTGCATGGCCAGCCTCAAATCGGCCTCCCCGCAGAGGGAGAGAACAAGCCTTCTATGATCATAGGGGTTGAGATGACAAACACAGTGATGAAAAGGGTGGGGAAATGTGGCTAGCCTCGGGGACGGATAGAGCATGTGCATTAAACAAACGTATATGTAACATACATCCCATGTTCATTCTGGGTGGAGACCTCACATCAGAAGGAGGCTAAATTCAGCCCCTGAGTCAGGAGATTATTTTAGGACGAGGAGCAGGAGCTATGGGCGTGCTGTGAGAGCCAATATAAACTGGATGGGGTCTTGGGCTCCTTATCTCTGGTAAGGAATCCAAGGCCTTCCTCGTTAGTTCGTAGGCTGGAACCATTATCAGCTGACCTTGAGTCCGGGCTTCTGCAGAGACAGTGGATTCGTTAAGGGCTCTGAAAAATGACACAATAGCTGACTGGGGAGAAACAGTTCTCTGCAAAACAAGCTTTGAACTTTCTTCTAGTTTCAACCTCCTTAACCCTGGGAGGCACGGTTTCAGCTGGTTCTCCCATGGAGTCTTAAAGGTAAAAGGCGAGTCAGTGTTCCATACTCTTGGCACTGAAAACCAGTTTGGTGATTGTCCTTCAACTTGTTTTTTCCTACCCCTCTTTTACTTTCTCTCATATTAACAGCACAGGCTAGTGACCAAAAGATAAAACCAGACAAGGACCTGCCAATCGAAAGTCTTGTGAAGGTTTGGTAAGAAAGAGACCAGAACCATGGTTTGATTTCTATAGAATAGAAGCCAATTCTATGTGCAATGTAAAAAATAACAAAAGGCAACTTTTCCCACTCATGACCTCCATCCAGCCCCAAAATCTCTGTTCCCAGATTCCCAGGTATCTTGTCGAAGATAGTCTATATAGGGGCGCCTGGGTGGCTCAGTCGGTTAAGCGTCCGACTTTGACCCAGGTCATGATCTCACGGTTCATGAGTTCAAGCCCTGCATCGGGCTCTGTGCTGACAGCTCGGAGCCTGGGACCTGCTTCGGATTCTGTGTCTCCCTCTCTCTCTCTGTCCCTCCCCAGCTCATGCTTGTACTCTGTCTCTGTCAAAAATAAATAAATTAAAAAAAAAATTTTTTTTTAAAAAGATAGTCTATATCAATTCAAGAGTATAGATTAGATACCTATCCCGCCTTTTTTTTAACACAAATGATAGTGTCCCATTCACGCTGTTATGTACCTTGCTCTATGCTTGCCTAAAAGTATATTCTAGTTTGTAAGACTAAATTATATCCTCCCAAAGATGTCCACATGCTAATTTCCAAAACCTACAAGCCTTATTTGGCAAACAGGACTGTGTACGTATGATTGAATAAAGGGCCCTGAGAAGAGATCATTCCGGAATTGCGTGGATTATCCTGGTGGGCCCAGGGCAGGGCGGAGGCAGAGTCTTTAAAGATCATGGAAGGTGATGGAAGGTGCAGGTCAGAAAGTCAAAGATTTGAGATCAAGGAAGGACCTACGAGCCAAGGAACAAGAGTGGCCCTAGAAGCTGAAAAGAAAAAGGATTCTTCCCTGGAAACTCCAGAAGGAATCAACCATGCCAAAGCCTTGACTCCGGTTCAATGAACCTGATACTAGACTTCCAACCTCTATCTATGTAATATAAGAAAGTTGTTTGTTTTTTTTTTTAATTTTTTTTTTCAACATTTATTTATTTTTGGGACAGAGAGAGACAGAGCATGAACGGGGGAGGGGCAGAGAGAGAGGGAGACACAGAATCGGAAACAGGCTCCAGGCTCCGAGCCATCAGCCCAGAGCCTGACGCGGGGCTCGAACTCACAGACCGCGAGATCGTGACCTGGCTGAAGTCGGACGCCCAACCGACTGCGCCACCCAGGCGCCCCAAAAGTTGTTTGTTTTAAGGCACTAAGTTTGTGGCCCTTCGTTACTACCATTAAATAGGAAACGAATACACCTGGGAATTATTCCATACATATGGATCTATGACCATGCTTTCCACTGTGCACACAGTGTTCATGTGTGTGACTGAGCATTTGGGTTCATGAGCGTTTAGGTTGTTTCTGTATTTTACCATCGCGAGTAATGCTGCAAGGAATGTCCCTGTACATAAATATGTGCACATCCATGTGAGAACATTTGCAGGAAAAAGTGAAACCTGCTGCATCAATTTTTTTTTTTTTTTTTAAGTAAGCTTTACAGGGGCGCCTGAGTGGCTCAGTCACTTGAGCGTCCAACTTCAGCTCAGGTCAAGATCTCACAGTTCCGAGAGTTCAAGGCCCGACTCGGGCTCTGTGCTGACAGCTCAGAGCCTGGAGCCTGCTTCCGATTCTGTGTCTCCCTGTCTCTCCCTACCCGTCCCCACTCACACTCAGTCACTCTCTCTCAAAAATAGATAAACATTAAAAAAAAAAAAAGTAAGCCCGGTGCCCATCGTGGGGCTTGAACTCACCACCCTGAGGTCAAGAGGTGCATGCTCCAGCAACTGACCCAGCCAGGCACCCCTAAATTTTAATAAATATTGTCAAATTTTCTTAAATTACATTTTATCTATTGTGTGTTCCAATAAAACTTTATTTATGGAAATTAGAATCTCACATCATTTTCACATGTCACAAAAGAGTCTTCTTTTGCTTTTTCTCAATCAGTTAACAATTTTAGTCTCAGATCAGAGGTTGTATAAATCAGGTGATCAACCAGATTTAGTCAACTAGCTATAGTTTGCCAAGCCCTAGTTTAGTCTAAACAAACTAAATGTAAAATAAAGGGTGAATTTGCACTTATTCCCAACTGAAAAGTGTTATTCAAAAAAGACATGTTTTAGACTTATTCAAAATGTTTCTCAATAAAAAATCACACATTATAGGGGCGCCTGGGTGGCTCAGTCAGCTGAGCGTCCGACTTCGGCTCAGGTCACGATCTCACGGTTCGTGAGTTCGAGCCCCACGTCGGGCTCAGTGCTGATGGCTCAGAGCCTGGAGCCTGCTTCGGGTTCTGTATCTCCCTCTCTCTCTCTCTGCCCCTCTCCTGCTCACACTGTCTCTCTCTCAAGAATAAATAAACATTTGGGGCGCCTGGGTGGCTCAGTCGGTTGGGCAGCCGACTTCGGCTCAGGTCATGATCTCACAGTCCGTGAGTTCGAGCCCCGCGTCGGGCTCGGTGCTGACAGCTCAGAGCCTGGAGCCTGTTTCAGATTCTGTGTCTCCCTCTCTCTGACCCTCCCCCGTTCATGCTCTGTCTCTCTCTGTCTCAAAAATAAATAAACATTAAGAAAAAAAAATTTTTTTTAATAAATAAATAAATAAATAAACATTTTTAAAAAAAAATCACACATTATATCCAGTCTAACGCAAGTCACTCTGAACAACATTTTTACCAATTAGTTTGAAAAAACTTTCAGTGTGGCAATGTCAGTTGCAAAGGTCAGTAATTCCAGACTCTTCTCTGAGTCTATACCAAGTTCAGGAAAATTGTGGTATGTGAGACAATCCTTGAGGTTATTTACATTTATCAACTCCCAAACTTTCTGCCTGTGCTGAACTTTTTTTTGATGTTTATTTATTTATTTTGAGAGAGAGAGAGAGAGAGAGAGAGAGAGAGTGTGTGTGTGTGTGAGTGGGGGACTGGCAGAGAGAGAGGAAGAGAAAATCCCGAGCAGTCTCCGCACTGTCAGTGCAGAGCCTGATAGGGGGCTCGATCACACGACTGCGAGATCACGATTTGAGCGGAAATCAAGAGTTGGATACTCCACCGACCGAGCCACCCAGGCACCCCTCTGCTGCACTAATGAAACTGTGGGGTGCGGTCCAGGTGGGAATCAGGCAGGCGCCAGAGGAAAAGCAGTCGATCTGGCTTTTGTCTTATTTCGCCCAACGCGTCAGAGATGTATAGGTTTATCATTCTCTCTCTAAACTGAATTAACACTTGCTCTAGTTTGCTTGAAGTCTTCCCATTTGAAGCAGCGGTCACCTCCTCCAGGCTTTACTGTCTGGCTGCGTAAGAGAAATCTCTCCTGTCTGGCCTGTGAGGGATCCCACAGCTGGGCAGACCATTTCTGCGGGTACCCCCGTTTCGCACCTTTTGTCTCCTCTTGGGAGGGAATTTTTTCTCTTTTTGATTTTTATTTCTTTTTGAGAGAGAGCAAGTGGGGGAGGGGCAGAGAGAGAGAGACAGAGAGAGACAGAGAGACAGAGGATCTGAAGCAGGCTCCGCCCTGAGGCTAGAGAGTCCGATGGGGGACTCGGACTCACCAACCATGAGATCATGAGATCGTGGGTGCTGCAGACCCATGAGCTCATGGGTGCTTCAGACTCATGAGATCATGGGTGCTTCATGACTTCAGACTCAGTCAAGAAGTCCACTCACCGCCTTTGGGGCTCCCGGAGCGTCAGCCACACAGTGGGGGTGTGCAGAATAAGATGTCTGCGGCATTGGGGTGCCCACGGGCCAGCCGGGGAGAGCCGCAGGCAAAGTGTCCTTGGTGGCTTGTGGGTGGACTTCTTGACCGAGTCTGAAAAGCAGTTCGTAGAATTCCGGTCCCACTGATGCCCTCTGAGAGCCCCTAGCCCTTCTCTGTACCCCCACCCAAGGCCCACGGCCCCCCTCACATTCCGGATGGGGAGAGAAGGAAAGACCAATGCCCCACCTCCGTGGGGAAGGCAGGCGCTCCCTCCCGTGCTCTCATCTTTTCCTTCTGGAGAAATCGCTGGTGAGAAGGGCTCCCTTGGCACTTGACCGAAGGGTCAGAGGTAAAATGAAATTGTTCCTCTTACCCTCTTCAGTGTGTCCAGTCCCGGATCGTGTTTCGTTCTCGCGGGGTGCTGGAACGCCTCTGCTAGACTCCCAGATTCCTGCAAAGGCGGTCTCGTCTGTGCCGATTGTCAAAATGAGTGTTCTGCGTGGCATATGGCAGAAAACTCCCCCCTTTTCGATGGGGTCACTCTCCTCGATGACATTTTAATATCACCTGTGGCTTTCCTTTGTGACTCGCCTGATCTAATTCACATGAAGGCTCGAGAGTACAGTGGCCAGACTTGGTTCTGTCTTGTTTTTACTTCAATCATAAAGAAGCATCTTTGGGACCTATCAGTGAGATGCTCAAAAAAAGTCACCTCAAAGTTTCAGCCCATCGCCATCACCGCACGAAGCCCCTTCTTTGAACTAGAGAAGCATTGAGCAGCAGAAACCACAAGTGAGCCGAGTGATGCCTGAACCCAGTGGCCTCCTCGTCCTCGTAGAAAGTCCTGGAACTGTTTTCTTGGGGCGGGCTCTCGTTTCCTAGTTGAAGCCGCTAGGGGTTAGTCACAATCCCTAGTCAACTCCCCCTGCCAAAGAGCACACACCAGAGTTTGGGTTCTGCCCTAACTGAGCTGCCTCTTTGAACAGTATTCCCAAAGGGCTTTGCCAAAGGAAGAAAATCATCTCCGAAAATTCAAAATAGAAAAGGACGGGAGTGTTTCAAATCTTGACTCTTGCTGACTTAGATGCTAGAGTTCACTGCAAAATAAATGTGAATTTGAAGCTGTGTTTTTTTAAAAAAACATTTCTGAGACATACAAGGAAAATATGATACCTATAGATACCTATATGTCTAAGAAAACTCAGCTAATTTAAAAAAAAAAAAAAGAGAGAGAGAGGGGTACCTGAGTGGCTCAGTCGGTTAAGCTCCTGACTTCGGCTCAGGCCATGATCTCACAGTGTGTGGGTTCGAGCCCCGCATAGGGCTCTGGGCTGACAGCACAGAGCCTGCTTGAGATTCTCTCTCTCCCTCTCTGTCTGCCCCTCCCCCACTCATGCTCACTCACTCTCTCTCTCTCAAAAATAAACATTAAAAAAATTTTTTTTTAAGAAGAAAAGAAAACTCAACTAATTCACCACTGCTTCCTGATCAGGAAAATAAGGCTAAGGAGGAAGGTTAAGTGACTTGTTGAAGGGCATATACTATTTAAAAAAAAAAAAATTAATGTTTATTTATGTTTGAGAGACAGAGACAAAGCATTAGTGGGGGAGGGGCAGAGAGACAGGGAGACACAGAATCCGAAGCAGTTTCCAGGCTCTGAGCTTTCCGCACAGAGCCTGACGTGAGGCCTCGAACTCACGAACCGTGAGATCATGACCTGAGCCAAAGTCGGACGCTTAACTAACTGAGCCACCCAGGCGCCCCTGAAGAGCATATGCTATTTAATGACAAATTATATTTTTATATATATGCAAATATACACACATAATTTTATTTATATATACATATAAATTTATATTTTATATATGGAAATATACACATGATTTTATATAAAACATATTTAAATATAAGTATAAAATTATATTTTTGTATGTGCAAATATATAAACAAATATATATATATATACACACACACACACACGTATGTATATATGCTTTACAGAGAAAGACATAGACTGGTTTCCTCTAGTATGCCCATTGGTAAAACTTTACTAAGGGACTGTTAGGTCTGTCTCTCAGAAGCTTAACTTAAGACGTAGACAAGTTAAATGAGGTCCCAACATAGGTTACAGTCTTTGATAGACACATGAATCTCTAGATATCCCTCATCATCCATTTGATTGGTGGAGTGGTCAGTAAGAATAATTAAGAGCAATAAAAGTTGAAAAAGACAGGCAATAGCTTTGATTGTGAGGCAGAGAAGTCAAGATCAGGGACCTCGCAGACCTAGCTGGGATTCACCAGCAGTTGCTGCACATAAAAGAGACATGCAACTGACGAGCCGACCCTGAAGTCCTTCTGTGGTTGTTATTCTACATCATTCCGGGCTTCCACTCTACAAAAGTGTTTAAAATCAAAGTTAACTGACAACACAGGGAGAACGAAATGCACCCAGGCTGTACATTATTTGCTCTTATGAAGAAAGACGACTCCAAGAAACAAGGTCTCCAGTAATCCTGTCTGACTGCTAATGCAATTAGCCTGGAGTGGGTGCCTCAAAGGAGGGTGGACCAGATGATTTCCCCGAGAGAAGGAGAAATCACAGAGGTTTTCCACAAATCTCCTCTGCTGGCAATTTAAAAACCAGAAGGAGATAAATGAGGGACAGACCCAACCATGCCTGTCTGCGCTGTGACTGAGCCAGGACTACCATCCCCTCTAATCAGCAGGAGGTAATATCCTTTCTCTTTTAATGAGGTCACAATCATTAGTCACTCCAGTGTTAACACCTGCGATTCTGTTATAGGCAGAGATGAGGTGTGGCGGTCTTGAACGACATCAGAACGACAACCCCCACTGCTTTCTTGGTGAACTAAGCTTGACCAAGCTTGGGCTCCACCCCAGAACCCAGCTTTCAGACAGGCAGTCACTCCCCCACGCCAAGCTACTGAGAACAGTTTTCTTCACTGCACACAGATAATCATAAGCCCTTGACCCAAGCACAAGGAGGTAAATGGCTCCATCAGAACCTTCTCCTCACCTGTCCCCTTGACCCTCAGGAAAAGTCTTCTGTAACCACAGCCCAAGTGATGAATAGTTGGCCTCTTCAACATCCAAGATCCAAGCCAAGTTTCCCCACACATTGCTCTCTTTCTGGCTGCAAACGAGATCTGTCTCAGCCTTTATGCCTTGAGAGGAAAAGATGAGGAAAATTCTTGTCCAGCTCATCCCCTCTGATGACTCCATAGAGTAGACTGGATCTGTTGATGGAGTTTTCAAAGTTAGTGAGTTTTTCTTTTTTGTTTTTTTGAGCCAGACCCTCTATCAGTCACAATTTTTGAACTTTAGACTATTTTAGCATTTTCAATGCCACATGCAAAAAAAAAAAAAAAAAAAACAGAAAGCTGTCACACATTTATGTTTGAAAAATGGAATTTGTTCTTCTAAGAGTTACTTGCCTACATCATTTTCAACAGTGACTAATTTTTTTCACCCCTAAATTTAAACTGTTCTGTGTTCATTACCTCATCTTCCAACCTTGCTGAAACCATTTCTCCTGGGAGATTCCTCCCACCTCCGATTCCACGTTATCTTCACGTGGCCCCTGACTCTTCCAGCCTATTGTCTATGACCTGGCAGTATATATTACCTGTGTCTCTCATCCTGGCTCCTAGCTAGACTCTGCTTGGCAGTTCTTATAACTATTTCATGAGGGTCAGTCTTGTCTGAAATTGGGTTATTAATTCCTTGAGGAAAAAATGTTCATTCTCCACCGCTTTCATATGGACGTCCACGCTTACTCTTCCTTGCCTCCCATTTTCACATGTGGAAAATTACAAACTTCTTTTTAAACTTGAAATGACTCCCAACAAAGCAGCAATAAATATGAGAGTGCTTCTGTAGCTTTCCCTTTGTGATCTTTTCAATTTGTACTACGTCCCAAGATATATGATTTAAAGCCGGGTCATTTATTTTTTCTGCTGGTCCAACATTTAGGGAAATTTTCATGCAAAGAATGAGATCTAGAGACTTGGAAAAATTATTCAAATTCCATTTTCCCAGCAGCTAATATTCTATTCAGTCTAGGACAGTCTCTATGATCACGCCTACCATCAGTGAGGTATGCTTTTATCATAATCATAGCAAACATTTCATTGACTCATTACTATATGCTAGGCACCATGCTAAGTGATTTACATGCATTATCTCATTGAATCCTCACAACAATCCAAGAAGGTAGGAACTGAATAAGCCTTATGTTACAGGTGAACAAACCCAGATACACAAAAATTAAGTAACTTAGGCAAACTCATAGACCTGCAATGGGTACAACCAAAATTCAACTCCAAGGTTTGTCTACACTTGACCCGCAGCATCAGCACCCTGTGGAACTTGTTAGAAATGCAAATCCTCCACTCCCACCTGAGACTTACTGAATCAAGTGCTCTGAGGGTGGGGCCCAACAATTGGGAATTTAACAAGTTCACGAGGTGATTCTGATGCTCTAAAGGAGTCGTTTTTTTCCTAAAGGACCATAGAGTAAACATTTTGGAATTGCAGGCTATATACAGAAACAGCCATAGTAGGCACATAAACAAATGTATGCGACTGTTCCAATAAAACTTTATTTATAAAATTTTACTTACAAACTTTATTTACAAACCTAAGGGATATAGTCTGCCCACCTCTGTAATTCTTACCTAAGAAGTGTTCTGAGAGTAGCTAGAGCAAAACTTTACCTTATTAAAGATAGGTAATACTCTCAGCGTGAAAGTTTTAATTAACACTATATAAACCACACTTCAATAAAAAAGAAAAAAATGTTTTTAATCATACACATACAGAACAGGGAGTCCCTGGAAGAAAGGAGGGAAAAGATTTTAATTAACAAAGGTTAGAATGGTTCAGAAAAAAAGTTTATAAAATTTTGCCAATTTTTTTTCCATTAACTTGCCCAGTGAAAAATTATAAAAATGTTTTTCACAAATTGACTTTACTACTGATGACAAGTTAAAACATGTTTTGTTTAATAGCCTTAAGTTTTAAGTTAATAAAGTCTCTAGCCCTGAATGGATTTTCTATAGAATTTTTTAAATATTGTTTTGTAAATTAAAGCAATACTTGTATGTGATAGAAAATTCAAAGTATAAAGAAAGAAAAGTTCAGGACCCGTGGGTGGCTCAGTTGGTTAAGCTTCTGACTCTTGGTTTCAGCTCAGGTCATGATCTCACAGTTTGTGAGTTCAAGGCCCACATCGGGCTCTGTGCTGACAGTGCAGAGCCTGCTTGGGATTCTCTCTCTCCCTCTCTCTCTTTCCCTCCTGTGCGCTCTCTCACTCTCTCTCGCTCTGTCTCTCAAATAAACTTAAAAAAGAAAGAAAGAAAAGTTCAATTCTGCCATCGCCCTCACTTTCATTCACCTGAGGTAATAGCCATTGTTTATTTAGCCCTCCAGGTGATGGCCATTATAGCTCTAAACAGTACACATGTACATGTATTCCTTGATTCCACTCTCCTTTTACCAAAGGTAAGAAATTTTATTCACTTGCACTATTTCCCACTTTGCCTCCTACCTTAATCACCCAATTTTGTTAATTATATTATTTTTAGTTTGTCAAAGTCATTTAGTGATTATGACAATGCTATCAGTACTATGTCCACTGATTGACTCTAAAGTTTTGATTTCATAATACAGTACTTACAACACTAAGATTATATAAATATGATTCCAGGAAGAACTAATTAATATGATTGAGTCCTTAGAGAAGGAAGGATAATCAATGCTAGGTAATAAAACTACTGCCACTTTAAGGAGAATGTTCCAAATTTCTAAGTCATGCTCAGCTGCCACTGTTTCTTCTACTTCATGTCATCCTCATTTATTCCTTTTTTCTTTTGCTTAAACAAAACTTCTTATTATTTTTTTCACATCGTTATGAAACTTTGAGATTTTTTTCTTGCCTGGAAATATCTCTATTTTGCCCTCATCCTTGGTTGATGGTTTAGCTGGGTATAGAAGTCTATATTCCAAAGCAGGTGTTGGCAAACCATAGCACACTGGTGCAATCCACCCCACCACCTGTTTTTGTAAATAAAGTTTTGTTAGAACACAGCATTATGTCTTTATTTCATGCTACAATGGCAGAGTTGAATAGCTGCAAGAGACCACATGACCCACAAAATGTGAAATATTTACTATCTTGCCCCGTACAGAAAAAATCTGCCTCCCTCTATTTAAAATCCTATCTCAAAATGTCAAAGCATTGCTCCACTGTTTTCTTGCTGATGAGGACTTGGAGGGCTTTGCTCTATTGTCCTATGTTGCTGGTGTGAGTCTCATTATTAAGCATCTATAATAAGCTTGCTTTTTTTCTCTCTAGAAACTCATGTGATGTTTTTCTTTACCCTTGTATATGTTAAGTATCACTAGTTGTTGTTGTTGTTGTTGTTGTTTTAATTTACCTGTTTTAATATTTGGTGTTTGTGCTTGATTGTTTTTGTTCTTCAGGAGTTTTTTTGTTTTGTTTTTTTGTTTTGCTTTTTAATGTAATTTATTGTTAAGTTAACTAACATACAGAGTATACAGTGTGCTCTTGGCTTTGGGGATAGATTCCTGTGATTCATCACTTACATACAACACCCAGTGCTCATCCCAAGTGTCTTACTCAATGCCCATCACCCATTTTTCCCTCCCCCTGCCTTCTCCCCCATTTTAATATTTGGTCAGACTTTTCCAATTCAAGATTCATGTCTTCCTTTATATAAGGAAATTTTCCTCTACTATTTTTTAATGTATCCTTTTTATTTTCTCTATTAGCTATTTCTTTCCTATGAGATGGATATTGAATCTACTGCTGTCTTCATAATTGCTAACTGCTCTCTCATTCAAATGTATGGCCTTTTTGCTTACTTGAAGACTTCCTTTACTTTTCTTCTAAGATATTTCTTTAGCCCTGCCAACATATTTTTTAGTCCAGCTATTGATTTCTTATTCTATAAGTCATATTTTAATCACCCAGAGCTCTTCTTGTCTTCTGATTGCTCTTGCGTCATAACAACTTATTCTTATTTTAAGGATCCTGGGGTGCCTGGGTGGCTCAGTCTATTAAGTGTCCAACGTTGGCTCAGGTCATGATCTCACAGTTTGTGAGTTTAAGCCCCACATAGAGCTTTTCTGATGGTGCAGAGCCTGCTTGGGATTCTCTCTCCCTCTCTCTCTCTCTCTCTCTCTCTCTCTCTCTCTGGTCCTCCCCCACTCTAAATAAACAAATAAAAACTTTTTTAAAAATTTAGATGATATAATATCATCCTGAATTATGAGAATGCAGAAAATATTTTTTTAAGTTCTTTTCAGTTCTCTGAGTTATATCTATTTTCTTCAGGATCAGTTGTTCTGTTATTTATGTTAATCTTTCTATTTCAGGAAATTGGTATTATCAAAAATCTAGTGTTATATTTATTATTGAAGGACAAAGCTGACCACACAGGAGTATAAGTTTCTTAGGATTCTTTGTTAAGTGACAGACTTCTGTGCAGACACCTTGTGAGCAAGAGTGTTGACAGGCAGGACTCCCTACTGTACAAAGCAGGCAATCTGGAGACCCTCGGGGTTGTGTAGGGCTTGAAGAACTTTGGCATCGACGTCTGACCAAAGCTGCCTTACCTCAGTATTTGCTATGGAAGCCTGGGGTTACCTCCAGCTCTTTTCTTTAGGCTCAGGATCCACGTTGCCTTACTCTTCAGTCTTTAAAAGTTCTTTGGTTCTATCCAGGTGATACAGTTTGCCCATGTCTGTTTTGACATTGAAGAGTAGAGAGAGAAGAGGAGCTGTAGTTGAAGAAAGGGATCTCAAGGATCTGAATTCAGAACTTTAAATCAACACTCCAATAAGTATAATCTGCCACCCACTCTTATCCTTTATGTTTGACAACCCCAAGCTTGGAGCTTCTCCGGTGGTCCCTTATCTCTGGAATCCCCTTCTCTGCTTTTATTTTTGTTTGCTTTTCATATAAGTCCATCTGCTCTCTAACAACTAGCTTGTATTCACCCTCTGTGGTTCCTTTATTGATGGCCAGCATTGCTGTGCTTTCATTAGATAGATTTTTACATGGACACACATTGGACATTTAATAGTTTCAACGGGACCTTGAGAAAGGATGAAGGTTGATATGCCATCAGTGTGCCATCTTGAACTGGACACTCAGCAAAGTTTAAAGTATATAGAATTTGTCTTTGGGGGAGGAGTCTTTACCTTTCCCTCCTTCCCCCCATCAAATTAGATTTTTAGGAAATTGTATGATAAATATATCATTCAATAAATATTTTTTTATATGCACACACACGAAGAGAATGGAGAAGTTTAGAAGTTAAATTATAAGAAAAACAAAAGCCTTTGGCTTAAAAAAAAATGAAGCTACTACTTTAGAATTTTAGGCACCTTGAAAGTAGAGACATGCAAACATTCTATGGAAATCTTCCTTTTATGGGGAATTCGATCGCCTGAGATCAGTGAATTCTCAATACGAACATTCCTAAACCCCAATACGTCTCCCAATCAGGTGAACTAATGACTTTTTGGTGATATTTTTGATCAACTAGGGAAGCAAGGTAGTATTTTAAGAAAGGCCATAGACCAAACCAAGCTAACCACATCAAGGTAATTTTAGACATCTCATTTTTCAAACCATCTAATACTGTAGGAATCTTTGAAAAATGCATAGAAAAGAATTATACATACATACATTTCAAAGAAACTTCTAAGCCAAATATCCTGCCTGATCATAAATAATACCTTCTCCAGATGTGAAAAAACCAGAAGCAGAACATATAGAGCTGGAAAGGATAAAGGTGGGCAACACATGTAAACAAACAGTTCCAGGGTAATGGTCAAAAGAAAAACCACACTTCAATTATTAACTCTCACTTTTACTCTAAACATAAAAGAAAGCACATAAGCTAACACTAATAGTTGAATCTTTGTAATTTCAGCCATTATTCAAAACATACTTGGTTTTATTGTA
The DNA here is from genome assembly GCF_022079265.1 of Lynx rufus. NCBI lineage: Eukaryota > Metazoa > Chordata > Mammalia > Carnivora > Felidae > Lynx > Lynx rufus. The sequence goes on along the minus strand of NW_025814889.1, from coordinate 26,375,324 downwards.
ACAGACATGTATTATAATACATTAGTATAAGCTATTATAAAGAGCAATTATAGGACAATTAAGATATAGGAACCTTTTTAAAAGTTGACAGTGGCATTCTTTGGTCCGCTTCACTTTGCAAATAAGTTTGGAAAAAAATTGCTTAGCTCCCAACCTAATCTTAAATTTGGAACCTTTTTGACTTCGAAGCTCTCTTGCCTCTTTTTCACGCATGTGCGTGCACACACATCCCCTTGCTTTCCATATCAGTGGTCGGATGGACGAGGCCTATGGCCAGATTCAGCCACACTCTACAGTTATCAAGCATGACAGAGCTGGAAGGAAAACATCTGGTCCAAGGTTGCCGCTTGCCTTTGTAGCAGAGAATGTTCTTTGATCTCCAGCTGGAGTTCCCTATCGAGTCTAGCAGATCAATTAGTTAATAGACCTTTCCCACTGGTAGTCTCACTAGCTGACTACCTAGGGTAGAAATAAGTTCTATTTATCAGGCCTTCTTTTCCCCTTTATACTTGAGGCAGATCTTTTTTTTTTTTTCCCCCTTGAAATAACATAATTATTAAACCACTTCAGTCACTTCTGTGGTTAATGATTCCCTTTCGTTGGTTCCGCTCTCAGGCTGAAACCTCTTGGTGGGTTTTAAATACACCACTCCATGACTACAGTGTTACCCCATACCACAATTAAGCTTAGGAACAGCTTGAAATACCATTATTAAAACCAACATCTTGTCCAGGTTTTCTTCATTCCCGCGGGGAATTGAAATTATCATCTTAGTATCTGTTTCTCCAAAACTTCAGAGAAATAATAGAACATTTCACCTGGATTTCATTCTAACAAACTTGGATGATTTTCCTGACATTACGAAGATCTGATCTAGGAATTTAAACAAGCGTATATAATCTTTCCCTAATAACCTTTTTATCCCATTTACAATGACATTACTATCAGTGCTATTTAGAAAAAATAATTACTTGTCAGAAAACCAAACTGAATTACTTTGGGTCTTACATATAGAAATCCAACTGGTTTTAATGATTCTAGTGGGGCCCAAATAACATAACCGAACCAGATTTTTCACCTGAACACAAAAACATTATCTGGCACTGCATTTACCAGTCAAAAAAAAAAAAAAAATGCTCCGGAATAATTTCTTTTCTTAAAAACAAGATTAGCCAATCGACTGTACTCTTTAGGCACAATTAAAGCAGTTTTGCACAGGGGACAGACACATAATGCTCCAGTGAGCTGACATTTGCCACCCTGCTCAGTGCATTTTACTGCAAAAGAACCCGATCTAATTTATACACTGGAGCCAAAATCAAACTGTGCACTATTCACCTTGGCCATGACTGAAATACCTAGCTGGGGATAAAACATGGCGGCTGTTTCCCAGGGTCAGCAACACCCCAGGCAATTGAGAGTGCTTCACCCAGATGAAATTGCAAAGGGAATTTCAGGAGGCAGAATGTAATTATCCCCTTTGGAGTTTGGCATGGACAGAAGGATTAAACAGTGCTGTCCTTTGTCCCCAAAACAAAACGTGCCAGCAGATCTATGACAGACACAGCCAGGAATATGAGGAAGGAGCCTGGAGTCTTGTTTGCTTTCAGTGCCCTATTTTTCTCCTCCATAGATCACCAGTTCCTATGTCCCCCCAAAACCGGGACGGGCCTCACTGTGGCCCCTCGTATGTCACGTTACTACCGCTTTAAATGCTTTTTAGAAGAGACTAGATTTAATGCTCGGCCATTGCCCTGTGAGCCACTGTCTCTGAGCTCAGTTAAAAGGAAGAACTACTTAGAACACAAGTCTCCAAGCTTTCCCTCACAGAAAGCAGAAAGCTCAATCCTGGGCTTTGGTACAGAACCTTCCAAAGTCCATTTTAGATGGTGAGCACTCATGTAATTATTCTCTAAAATAGAAATAAGACAGCTGTAGACCCCAAAGGGTGTCTTATGTCTCTTTTCCATACATTCTATACTAACACTTGTAATTAAGGTTGGTAGGAAATTAACTGCCGGATGTGGGTCTTGACAGGGTTCCCGCTGGGTACCTTCGGAAACTTGTTCAATGTCAGTTAGTTGCTTGATTGATGCCAAAGTTCACCCACAAGAGCAGCAAGCCCAGGGCAATGGAGAAGGTGGCTTGCACCCTTACAGCCTATGCTTTCCATTGGTGTTTACTGACTCGACTCCACTCCCTTGCTCAAGACATCCTTGACATGACTTTCTTTCCCACTGTTTCATTCCTACTGACCCTTCTGAGAAGGTCACCAGCCTAAATGACTTCATCCCAGGATGTGACACTCACGCCTTCTAACATCTTTTGACATTGGTGCAACCAGTCCCCCCCAGTGACAAGATGACTCAAGGCACAACTTGTTGATGAAAGCCAGGAAACAGAATTCTAGAAACCCTGAGCTAACTCCAACCAACGCCCAAGTCCTGACTTTCAAATCCATCAGTTCCCAAAAAGAAAAAAATGTTTCCAAACTTCCCCATCATAGTTAGTCCTGAGCCACCTAGTTCTGATACGTTATAAACGAGCGAAATAGAAGCCAAACCTAGATCAGATCTCTGAGGTGACACACTTTCCATTAGTGTTCGTTCTAGATAACAGATATCCTCTTGAGGATGGAACGAGTGAATTCCTCTTTCCCAAGAGCCACCCTTCACCAAGTGGCCCAGGTCAGATTTTACGATGTGCAAACCTGGTAGGGAATAAACATCTAGAAGTTAGTGCATTTCTTACTCGGGAATAAACATCATCTAGAAGTCAGTACATTTCTTACTCAGGAAATTTTGTCACCTCCAGTAAAAATGTTTTGGGTCACTTTCCTCCAAGAAGAGTAAAACTGTAATTCCGAGTAAGTCCTAAATAAGGTCTGTTCTTCTGGCCTTTCGGGTCAATATTTTGCTACCCCACTTTGAATGTTTTTAAAGCAAAAACCCTGAAGTTTTTTCCAATCCAGAAAATGAAGTGCTTAAAATAGGCAACAGCTCGCTTCCACATGATGGTCCCAAGTCTGTTTGACTCCAAAACGCAACATCTTCCCTCACTACCTCCCAGTTACCTGCTGTGAGAAATCCTTGTGAAAGACACTTGCCTGGTGATGAGGATTTAACTGCTCTCCATAAACAGGAAAAAAGAAAAAAAAAGAGCCAGGTATCCAAACTTTTAAACGACTCGCCGGAGGTAGAACGTGAATGTGAAACAGCTGTACACATGTCCTCTTTCTCTGTGAAGCCATGATCCGATGGAGCTCTTTGGAGACGTTGACGGTAGGCCAGACAGGGTGACCAGAACTTTCCACCCTGATGCAACTAAAGCCCCCCAATTTCTCTCGTGACGTCCTGTCTCCGACTCTCTCATTACGTAGTCTCTGGGGGTCTGTCTCTAGTCAGGTCTGTGCTTCTGAACGTTCATTTCCTGCACCTTGGGAACGTTCTGTGCGGTGTTTATTTCTCTCAGGCTTCATAGGATACTCTCTGAGCGTGGAATCTCATCAACGTGTACTCAGCTGAGAGATCCACTTGGCAAAACTACTCAGGTTCCTGGGCCCTGTCTGGAAAGCCCTCTGTGAAACCGGCCTACCTTGAACGGGACTCCTGCTTCCCGCTTTGACCAAAGCCGGGTTCCCTTTCCCTCAGCAGCCACAGAAACATTAGGGTTTCTTCATCCAAAGTTCACAACGGGCAAAGTTTCTTTCTCACACTTGCTCAACATGCTTGTCTGATTCTGAGGAGAACTTGTCATTCACATGTGACGGGGTGACACGTAACCTAGGAAAATACACTCAACTCTAATTTATGGGTGAAGGGGAGACTCCAAACTTAAAACAAGCCTGTAAAGGAAGACTAGAGGCTCCCCAAGAGCTCTAGGGTTTGGCTGGGACTGCCTCTGTTTTCCACACTTTTTTTTTTTTTTTAACTTACTGCTTCGTGTAATTTTTTTTTTTTAAGTTCATGTATTTATCTTGAGAGAGAGAGAGGGAGAGAACGTGCGAATTGGGGAGGGGCAGAGAGAGAGAAAGAGACTCCCAAGCAAGCTCCATGCTGCCAGCACAGACCCCGAGGTGGGGCTCAAACCCGCGAACCATGAGATCGTGACCTGAGCTGAAATGAAGAGTCAGATGCCTAACTGACTGAGCCACCCAGGCGCCCCTGTTATCCACACTTCTACTGTCCAGCTTCTGCTCGGCCCTGGATGGACCTCCATGAAGCAGGGGACATCAGGGCGTTACCATAACTAACCCAGCAGGAAACTACATCTTGGCTCTAGCTGAACAATAGTCCTTTTTGAAAGTAGTTGGGTATCACCTGGCCGTCAAGATTCAAACGAGGGGAAGGGGCGCCTGGGTGGCTCAGTCGGTTAAGCGTCCGACTTCAGCTCAGGTCACGATCTCGCGGTCCAGGAGTTCAAGCCCCGCGTCGGGCTCTGGGCTGATGGCTCAGAGCCTGGAGCCTGCTTCCGATTCTGTGTCTCCCTCTCTCTCTCTGCCCCTCCCCCGTTCATGCTCTGTCTCTCTCTGTCTCAAAAATAAATCAACGTTAAAAAAAAAATTAAAAAAAAAAAGATTCAAACGAGGGGCAAAGGCCACGTTCTTGTTTGAGACGAGTGTTCCGGTGTCCTCAGTTTTGATGGAAACTTATAAATTCGTCACTAATGCTTTACTCTATACACAGCAATCATTAACAACTATCCAACGCAGATAAGCATTCAGGCCACAAACGATGGGAAAGCATGGGAAACCCTACCTTCCAGACTCCACCTTGATGCCAGCTACCCAGTTGTCCTTGGGGAAGTACCACAACCAATCTGGACCTCAGTTTACTCACCTACGAAAACAGCCTTTCAACAGAGTGATTTCCTAGGTGCCTACACCCTTGAGAAAGTTGAATGGCTCCGTATCCTCCTCGACATCCGCCACCCCACACCCGATGCAAGTTGGGGACCGGCCCCTTTGTCACCATAGCACCCACCCCAGAAACTGGAGGGAATCTAGACGGCTTGCTCCTCAAACAAAAACATCCACATGTAAAAGCCTGCCTTGGACAAATTAAGGTAAACATCTCTTGGATTTGTTGCTGTTGACAGCATGTTTTCAATTTGCAACGCAAATGCGTCGGAAGCCTTTCTGCCGGGGAACCGGATGGCCCAGGGAATTGGTAATTGGTAATGAGTCGTGCAGCCTCTCGGGTCTCAGTTACCATTCTGAATGGAGCCCTGCTAATCGTGAATTACCTGATACTGTTGGAAACCTTTGCAACATGAGCCAAACCCCTGGATTCATTCCCTAGCTTAAAACAAGAGTGAAAACTGTCTGATTGGCATTCATAAGGGGAATCAGGGGGACGGAAGTGAACGATGAGAGAACCAGCTAGGGGGTTCTGTTCCGAAGCCTGAGGGGTTTTTTTTTCCCCCCAGGATACGCCAGGGGAAGTTTCCCAGGAATGTCAGGCCTTGGGAAGCGGAATGAATGTACACCTCACATTCTGCAAGGGTCAAAAATTCCAGCCTTGGAATTTTCATTTCTGCCTCATCGCTGTCCCCGTCCAGAGGCTCAAAGTAGTCTTGTAGCAATTTTCAAGACGAAACAGATTTTGCTATTTATCGCGAGCCCGGCTTTTCTTTGAAAACAAAACAAAAGAAGCTTATCATCAGAGCTTTACAAACCAACCCAAACAATGAATCTTCTTTTCCGAGAGGTACCAATATGAATGTCTGTGTTACGATCTGGTCCGCCGCATTTTACTTTCAGTATGTGCAGTCATCCTAAGGGAACCATCTAGCAGAAAAACAGAACTTTTACATCACTCGCTTTCCCGGCCTATTCCAGCTCCATATTTATATCACTACTTTTCCTTTACACTCTTTGGTTTATAGTAGCAATAATTTTCCCTCATATATAGTCCAACGAACAACCAATTAACAAATGCCCAGAGCGGCAAGCATTCTTGGCTGTCTTGCCTAGTCAGTCATTAATTTGGTGAAGGAAGGGCTAACAAACTCATAAAGGGGAACGTGAATTTTAGAAGTTAGTTCCATTTTACATTATTAAAAAGGAAAATGTAGTAAAAATAATAAGAGCTTTGCCAAAACTCTACAGCAAAGTCAATTAGTCTCACAAAGAGCCGGGGAGTCTACGATCTGAACTTGCATTTGGAACCACTTAGCCTATTAAAACAACTCCAAACTTCATCTCTTGCAAATCATATTTCAGTGCTCATGGCTGGATCCTAACGAGTAAGATTCTTTCACCATCCTGGGATGCAACACAATTTAAAGAATTCCGTGTGTCTGCGTATTTCCACTACACACGTGTGACTTCACACATGGCTAATTTCTCACATGTATATGTACACACCTATCATGTAAATTGCATGCACCAGTCTAGTTCTCTACAACACAGAGCAAGCTAGGTGCCGCATCATATAGTGATACAGTATATACTTTTAGGATGCCTTTAAAAGAAAACAAATTTCGAACAGAAAACTAGCAACACGGACATCACAAGCCTGCCTGTGGCAAAAACAAAACGTGTCTCAACCAGAAGCGAAATCATTTTCACAACTTTCACTGTATTTCAAGTGTGAGGGGAATGCTGTTTCTTCAGTTAAGACAATTTGGTAATTGACTCAAGACAGGCCGTGTGTTCAATCAGTGTATCACCCTGAGTAATAAAGATTTGGTTTTGCTCTGATCAGTGGGACAAAGTTAAAATGCTAAGTGAGATTAGTTTCGTAGATAATTCTGCCAAGTAATGTTTTCCAATCAATTACATGAAGTCGCTGATAGGGCCTTTTTTTTTTTTTTTTTAAGAAAAACATATCTTATTTCATTGAAATCCAATGTTCCCCAAATGAAAACGAAGTTATCCCCTTTCAGACCCATGGCTCTCAACTCGCAGCCTCTATAAAAATCCCAAGCAATTTCTATAGGTTTTCCAAGGAAGATTCAGCTCTAATTAACTACAATTTTGTCCATATTTTGTTTTCCTACTGCACTGAAAGAATAGCAGGGGGTTAGCCCTGCAGAAAAGAAGATTATTAAAACTTTAATAACCTGAGCCTTTGAACCTTTCCAAATTCTTTACAATTTTCCCACATTTCCAGCCCAGATGTCTGCGTGCGGTTATAGTGGCAACGTGAACGTTTTGTTTACAATGTTATTCACCTTATTTATGACCTCCTTTTAAAAAAAAAAGCAGCAGAACACACAGTAATTTTGTAGTTCTCCTAGGCAAAGGAATCCAGTTGTTCTTAAAAGCAAATTTGCAAGCATGATTTTTATTCATGTTTAAGTTAAATCTTCCCGGTCACGTCTTCCCTGCTGCTAGAGGTGAATTGTTAGACAGCCTAGCAACGTGGCCGCTGAACCACAGCGTTCTTTTCAATCAAGCTACCCGGCTTCAAAAGACTGAAAAGAGACTTCACTTGAACTCTTGAGATTGTCACCAAAGGACTAAGAGGGTGGCATCCTTTAACATAATCAGCTCCCAGCCGGTTTACCAGAGAGGGATATTTGCATACAACAAAAGCCACAACAGAATTGCCTCCCATAGAACCCAATACGGCAGTTGTATTATCCCAGTCCCGGATACCGACAGCTCCCCCCAATAGTCAGTTAGGACTTTTAAGTTAAAAAAAAAAATTATTCTAGCAAACCCACTGTCACCTAAATGATTGCGTTTCACAAACATCTGTGCTCTGTGATCGAGTGCTAGCAAAAGAAACGTGAGGAGGTGTGTTGAATGGTACTTTCAGGAAGTTTACCAAAAGGGAGCCGACTGACCTTCTTCTTCCCTTCCTCTTCGTGCTGAATAGAATTTTAGAGTGATGGCTGGAGCTCTGGCAGCCATCTTGGACCACAAGTCCAAGGAGCAAAAGCTAAGGAAGACAGAGCACGGACATAGCAGGAGCCCAGGTCCCTGGGGATCGTGGAGCTACCTTTCCCGTTACACAAGGCCTGCTCTTAGAACTGTTTTATATATGAAAAAGAGATAAACCTCATTATTGTTTAAGCCGCTGTTATTTGGGGATGCTTTTTGTTTAATATGACAAAATCTAGTCCTAAGTAACATATCATAACTTGATTTAAAAGGCTCTATTTATAGTTATATTCTGCTAGCTGAGAAAGAGAAAAGCCATCCCTGACATCTAGGAGCTGGCCTGGTGCTGTTAGCCGGGGCTTGGTGTTGCTAGAAGCTACCCTGGTATTCACAATTAGGCGTTGGTGCTGTCCTGTTGAACGTAAGCAATTTCACAAAACATCAGCCTCAGACAAGGGTGCTCTGTGACCGTGAAGGATAAGACAAAAGGAAGACCATTCCATATCATGTCTGAGCACCGACAAAGCATGAACTTTGTCCAAACCACAAAATCCCGAATCCCTCCCTATCCTGGCTAATATGAGCGACCGCTGTTTTTACCAATCACAGGTCTTGCATGGCTATGTTCCTCTCGCCCTCCCGCCTTCTAGATAACATTGATTAAGATGCCCAATTCTAGAGTTCATTCTACTTCCTGAGAGCATCCAATTCAGACCAAAACTTCACCTCTTTGAATCCTTTCCCAAATCACCTAACACTGTCCAAATCCTAGAACACCTTTTCTAACACCCGCCTACAGACGCTCCCACGGTTTCCCATTGTGTGTTCTCCCCCATTGCAGTGAGTCAATAAAACCCAGTTTGTTCAACTACAGGTTTGTTCCTGGAGGTCTCTGGCTGGTGGCCATTGGTGTAGCTATGTTTGTCTCCCTACGGCAGAAAACTAAAACAAAAACAAAAACTTAAAACAACAAATCCACCCACCATATCAATCCATAATTCAAATGATCTCACCCCCAAATGGAAAGCCCCAAGTTTTCAATAGACTTCAATCACTAAAAAACCAAATCAGCACTTTGTAATCATCAGACTCATTGAAATGATCCCCCTGTGCTATTGCCACAGCTTGGAACAGACTCAGCCTGAGCCCCCGTCATGTACCAAGTTCACAGTAACTATAGCCCAGTTCAGCTCAATCAATGCGCAAAGAGGTAAATGCCTACTCTGCCTACTTCTTCTCCCTTTCTTCCCTTCCTGGTTTTTTTTTTTTTTTTTCCTCCCAGCTCCTTCTCTCTCTCTCCTTTTTGACCTCTCCACCATCAGACTCCAAACTTTTCGGTGGTTCCTGGGCTGGGTTCACTCAGAGCTGTAAGGAGCACTGTGCGGGACTAAGTTCTTCAATCACATTTGTCACATCCATCACTCAATGGCAGCTCTTGTTGCTATCCTGTCGGCCACCCTGCCACTTGGAACTTGTCCCTGCCACACTTCTTTCTGCTCTTTACCTCTTAAAAATGACCATTGCTTACCTCATTTTCTCAAGCAAAGTAATAATCTCTTTATTTGAATGATCGAATGTTCTAAGAAATGAAAGCTAAAAGTAACAACGTCTCTTCTAATTTCTTCTTTTACCCCTTATCCCTTCCCCAATCCACAAGCTACATTCAAAAGTAAACTCCCAGGGATAATGCCCTTGCTTTCATAGCTCGAATCAAAGGCATCACTCTCAAGATTGACAAACAGAATGGGAATACAATTTGCTTATCATTAGGCAAATGTTTTATAGCAAGTAGTGTCTTAAGATGTGTTTCTTCCTCAACCCAAATAGATATCAATGCTAAACTTACCACTACATTATGTGATTCTTGAGATTCTTTGAATCTCTGGTTCCACCTAAATGCCTAGGATAAAAGTAGGTGGTAAACAAAACTGTTAGGATGATTTAATTAATTAATCATCTGTGTCAAAACCCAGTGCAACCCCCATTATCTAAACAGAAGAAAAATCAACAGAGTGGGCAAGGAAGAAAATGACATGGACCAAAGACAAAAGGTCATTGTACGATATATTTTTAGAGGTTTACAAGAAATCACCTTGAAATTTGAGGTGTAAAGAAATAAGCAATAGTTGAGGCATCTGGTTGCACAGGTCTTCAGAAAATCTGAAGTTTCCTTGTATTTTACTTCTATTTTTTTTTTTAAGTAGGCTTCACATTCAGCATGGAGCCCAACACAGGGCTTGAACTCATGACCCTGAGATCAAGACCTGAGCTGAGATCAAGAGTCGGCCGCTTAGCTGACTGAGCCACCCAGGCACCTGTTGTTTCTTCTTTTTTTTTTTTAAATAAATATATATTTGAAAGCTAATGCATACACAGGAAAGTGCACAAATCCTGAGTTCATAAAGCTCAATGAAGTGTCTCAAAGTGAACATACCTGTGTAAGCACCATCCAGGTCAAGAAATAGAACATCACCCATTTCAAAGAATAACCAAAGACCACAGTAGAGTCTATATTGAGGCTGATAATGAGGCTGAATCCACAAGCTTACAAAGCAAGGGAGAGTCTGCATCACTCTGGAAGGAGATCATTACTCTCTCTTAGGGTGTGTGTGAGAATATACGAGGGGAAACAAAGTTTCTTCCAAATAACATAGGCTTCCCAAAGACACTTTGCAATTGATTACAGAATATAATTGATAAATCTCTCCTAAGTATTAGTCCTCACCACAGCGTGACATCATTTAGGCAGGCAGTATACCACACCTAGCTCTAAACAGGTTCAAGTTGAGGTAAGGCTCAAGCCGACTTAGGGTCATCCAACAGCCAAGCCCTAACAGACAAGCACAAGGTTCTAAAGAGGATGTGGCTGTGATTTTCACACACCTAAGCCACTCCTCATACCTCTTTCCAACCACTACCTTAACTTCTGACTCCAAAAATTATTTTTGCCTGTTCTTTAACTCAAGACGGGTACTAATACACCAAGTATTCTTTTTCTTTTTATTGAGGTAAAATTCAAATAGCATTATCTTCAAACCATCCAACAATCTAGTCCGCCTATTCAAATCTCCCAATGAACCTTCTCTAGTGGATTTTTCACTTTAGCTACTGTACTTTTCAGCTGCAGAATTCCTATTTGGTTCTGGTTTATAATTTCTATCTCTTTATTAATGGTCCCTATTTGTTCATACCTCACTCTCCTGGTTTTCTTTAGCTCTTTGATTATGTTTAAGCCCAATTTAGTTAGAGTCTTTGTCTAGTAAGCCCAATATCTGAGCTTTCTCAGTGACCGTTTCTGTCATTTTTTTTTTCTGTGAATGGGCTATACTTTCTTGTTTCTTTGCATGCCTTGTAATTTCTTTTTTTTTTGAATTGGACATTTTAAATAGTATAATGTGTTAATTCTAGAAATCAGATTCTCTCTTTCCACAGGATTTGCTGTTAATTACCAATGGCGGCAGTCATCCATTTTTGGGGGCTTTTCCAAACTACTTTTTTTTTTTTTTTTTTTAATTTTTTTTTTTAACGTTTTATTTATTTTTGAGACAGAGAGAGACAGAGCATGAACGGGGGAGGGGCAGAGAGAGAGGGAGACACAGAATCGGAAACAGGCTCCAGGCTCTGAGCCATCAGCCCAGAGCCCGACGCGGGGCTCGAACTCACGGACCGCAAGATCGTGACCTGGCTGAAGTCGGACGCCTAACCGACTGCGCCACCCAGGCGCCCCCAAACTACTTTTTTTTTTAAGATTGTATTCCTTGTCATGTGTTGTCACTGAAGTCACTGTTCCATTATCTCATTGGTCAACCAGTGACATGACAGAGATTTCCTTAAATACTCGAGGCCAAAGAGAAAAATACATACTTCCGTTGCCCTTGCAGTCTGGCTCTGAGCTGGGGCATTCCTTCAACACTAAGCCAGGCCACTTGTAGCTCTGTGTTAGCCTTTACTTCCTATAATTACTTCCACATACGCACCATGGGTGCAAGCATAGGGTCCTCTCAGGTCTTTTCTACACATGTGCCCAGCCCTATGCATACATGTTTCACTCCTGCCTCCCCAGTTATATGTGAGAGTCCTTCCAAGCCTTTATTCTCCAAGACACTTTCTCCTCAGCCTCGTCTTTTCCAGGCCGTTGTGTCTGTCTAATGCTTGCCCCGTCCCTTACTCCAAGTGACTACAGGTAGTCTTTTAAACCTTTTTTTTTTCTTAAGCTAAACATTGTGAAATTCGTTCTTATTGTTGCAGATAGCCAGAGTTGAATTTTTCAACAAATTCGGCTGCTGCCCAGAAAACCCTTCTGGCCTGAGGTAGACAGAAGAAAGGTCAGCGGCCTCTCTGCCAGACCATCACATAATTACCAGAGAGGTTAATACACACGACCGTAGTATTTTAAGAACAAAGTCTGCATTAAGTCCCAGGCACGGGCACGTCCCATCAGGAACAATAGCCGCTGTCCCCATGGCTGCCACCGTGCTAGGAAATAGAGGGTGTCAGGCAGATGAGCAGAAAGAACACCATGTTTTCTTAACCAAAATTCAGCTTCCTTTCTCTTCGTTAAACATTCCCTTCATTGCTAAACATTTTTTATTAGATTCCACAGCTCTGAAAAAGTTTTCATATGCATAAACATCAGATGTTTTAAACACTAACAGCTGAGTCAAGTCATAAGCAAAACACTGACACCTCTCCTGGAGCCTCTTCATCGTGATACGGAGCGTTTGGCCTCCTTGAACCCATGTCGTCAGATTTTTTTTTTTTTCTTTTGAAGAGTCATTTCTTAAATCTCCACCACTCGCATGATTTCCTGCTATTATCCCACACATGTGACCTTCTTTTGCAGGGAAAATACGCATCTCCCGAAGATATGGAGCATTCTGGAGCTTTCCACATTTTTCAGCCAGGAAAGTATCCGGGGAAAAAAATGGGATATTTTTATCAGACTTGGGTGTAAACGATCATAATGCAAAACTACTCCTCAATCACTTCATAGCCCATGAGCCTCTACAGACAAGTGGATTTACCTATATATGTCGAGAAACATGACTGATTTTGAAACGAACCTGCAGGTTCTTATAGTCCAAAATTTGAGTGGACATTTAGCAATCTTAACCCAAATAAAGGTGACAGTCCAGACAGTAGGGTTAAATTTATCATTGTAACTTCTAGCCAAGCATGTGCTAACTGTGTACTCATTTGAACAAGAACCATATGCACGTATAAGATGTTAGCCTTCTGGCTGGAGACATATGTAGTCTAAAAATCACCACAGGAACAGCTCAGCAACTGTCCCGCTTCAAAGTGCAGGGACTGGGCCACCTCAGGGATACAAAATGTGTCACCACAGCCTCTGGGACAGACCCTCCGCATTGTTCAGGAATAAGGCATCTGCTTCTACGCATTTTCTCAAGAATGCTGAGCTCCTGGTGGAAGTGAAGGAGAGAGCAGTAGAATCAGATGGTTGCCAAACAGAGGCACTAGCTCATTCTGCCCTTTTCTGACATCTCCCTCTCTGCTCTCAGGTGTTTATTTTCACCTACTTTGAACTGTACGATTCAGCTGGAAGGTGGAATGGGTAAAAAAAAAAAAAAAAAAAAAAAAAAAAAAAACAGACTGGGTATGGCCTGTTTACCTCTTTTTTCTCTAGGTCCGTTTTTCTCAAGTGACTCAACAGAGGTTATTGTTTGCTTGTTTGTCTGCTTGTTTTGTTTTGGTTTGGTTTTTTGTTTTACGTAGAGCCAGGTCCTCCCACGGGAGTCTAACAGAGAGATATAAGAAGCTTCCAGTTCAGGCTTCCCCTTCACCTTTTGTCTCATTGTAGTTCCCCGCCAGCTTTCAAAATGATCGAACATCTGCTTTTCCTTAGCTAAAACCCTAGCCACACTCTGGCCCCCTGACAGAGAACAAACCACAAAGACCCTCATCCTGTTGAGCAAAGTCTATTACAATGAATAGCCCATGATAGACAAAAGCCATCTGTGTCTGTCACAGGTATTACTTTAGAGTAGACCACAGGTATTACCAATAGACTTGGAGGGAACCCACAGACAAGATTTCCATCAATAACGTAGTAGTATTTCCGAGAAAAGAGGTTTCCCAAAGTCATTACTTATATCAGATGCCTTGCAGTTGGTCAACATGCCCCTTGGGCAACACTCCACATTCTCTCAACCTCACCTGTTTCTTTTTGCAAGCCCTGCTGTTGGGACTAGTTCTTTGTAGGCTCTGACCAGCAGGTGCAACCTGACAGCACCCAGGCTAAGCTCCAGTGTGGCGGGTGAGGTGTGAGAACCAGCTTGGCATTTGTGTATGTGCAAACTGGGAGGCGAAGAGACCATTAATGCCCGGTGGGGGCAACCCTTTGACCACGGAAGGAACAGAACTGTGTATAAACACATTCTCCTCTCTTCCCCTAGGCTGACGGTCCCAAGACCCATCTCAGGCAACCCCACAGGGTCAGCCACAGAAGCTGTGCCAAGCTCAACAACAACATATCTTTGAAATTGGCTCTCTTGCTTTTCTTCCTCGCTTCATACCCTGTCCTTCACGTCTGCTCCTGGGTCACACTCCCCAGTAAAGTACATGCCCTTGAGCACGGGCTATGTTGCCATCCGTATCTGTTTTCTGGAAAATTCAGGCCACGGCACCAGTCTATCAGCAATTTCCTTGTATCTCTCATTGAGCTTTCATTATGTCATGTTTTTGGAGACAGACAGACAGACAGACCTGACCCCCAAAATTCTATATCCTCAAGATCCTGAAAACTAGTGGCCCTCATTTTTGGATGGAAAGAAAGAAGGAAGAAAGTAAAGGAATAACTGAGTAAGGGAGAGGAAAGAAGGGAGAAGAGAAGAGAGAAAGAGGGCCCAGGGGAAAGGAGGGGACAGCAGAAGAGAAGGGAGGGGAAGGTAGGAGGAGAGGAGAGCAGGGCAGAATCCACATCTCTCCTTATTCCCGACTCCAGAGACTGGCTCCCCACCTGGGCTGCTTCTCCAGTGGGGGGCTCTCCTATGTCTTCTGTGTAGCTTTATCTCACCTACGTCTTGATGTTACGTGTTTGCCTTGTTTCATTGACTAATTTCACTTTCTTCACTTTACAACCTCGTGGAGTGCACAATGCCCCCAAGTTCTTGCCCTTCACAAGAGAAGCCATGGGCATTTCATAAATGCAGGCTTATTCCAGGTGAGGTGATGAGCAAATACCACATTCGTTTCTCAACCTTTGCATATGCTTGACGATGGAAAGGGAAACTTGACCCACCTCTCTCAAATACAACTTCGTCAGGTCACCCGCCTGCCCAACAATGGGCCACTCCTGAGCACCACAGAACTCTCTTGGCGCTCACTCAGGGCACCGGGACGTGTGCGGGGCCTCCGTTCACATCTGAGGACAGACAGGCATCAGAAAAGCCAACCCCCGCTCCCTGCTCTAACCACTTTTCCATGTCCACCTCTTGTCATCCGTGGGGATAAATAGTTGCTCCTAGGAAGAAGTCACAACTCTGACTTTTGGGGTCAACATTTTTGGAGGAAACATTTTCTAGATACACACACTGGTATGCACCTATGAGCGTACATATACATCTTCCTCCACTTTCCTGAGGGTGAAGGCAGCGGCCTGTGGATTAAATCGGCTCTGCAGCCGTTGAATACTAGGGTCACGTGGGAACTTCATAAAAACCCTACGCGGGGCGCCTGGGTGGCGCAGTCGGTTAAGCGTCCGACTTCAGCCAGGTCACGATCTCGCGCTCCGTGAGTTCGAGCCCCGCGTCAGGCTCTGGGCTGATGGCTCTGAGCCTGGAGCCTGTTTCCGATTCTGTGTCTCCCTCTCTCTCTGCCCCTCCCCCGTTCATGCTCTGTCTCTCTCTGTCCCAAAAATAAATAAAAACGTTGAAAAAAAAATTAAAAAAAAAAAACAAAAACAAAAAACCCTACGCGATACTCCATCGGTCCCACCCCCTGCCTGTGTGCCTCCTGCTATGCGATGGGCGTGTCCTCTTCCAATCGCTTCCGCACGAAACCTGGGTCATCCTGACATGCCCGGTCCATCAGCAGACCCCACTGCTCCACCGTCCGGCTATACTCCAATGTAATTCTTGCCACTCTGGTCTGAACCACCATCAGCCCTTCCCCCGAACTGTGTGTGAATAGCCTGCAAAATGATCATCATCCCTCCCGCTTATTTTCAACACAGCGGCTTGTGCAGTCTCATTAAAACCAAAGCCAGGGGCGCCTGGGGCGGCGGCGGGGGGGGGTGGCGCTCAGTCGGTTGAGTTTCTGACTCCTGATTTCGGCTCAGGCTCTGATCCCAGGGTCGTGGGATTGAGCCCTGCGTCGGGCTCCATGCTGAGTGCGGAGCCTGTTTGAGAGTCCCTCTCTCCCTCTAAAATAAAAATGAATGAATGAATGAATGAATGAATGAATGAATTTAAAAAAAACATAAGCCCGATCATGTCACTCTCCGTTCAGAAGTTTTCACTGGACCCCCACTCCTATGGAGCAAAAGCCAAAGTCCATAAAATGTCCTAAGGCCTTGTCCTGTCAGGTTAAGGAGAGGACCCAGGACCACATCCGGGTTCAATGACACGTTAGAAGGACTCACAGGACTCACCGACAGTCATTCTACTCATGGTTACAGTTTAGCGTAGCAGGAAGATACGGCTTAAATCAGCCGAGAGAAGAGGCGCGTGGGGCAGAGTCCAGGAGAGTTACGCACACACGGCCTCCACTTGGCGTCTCCCAGTGGAGTCATGGGACAGTGCGGACTTCCCCCGGCAACGACATGTGATGAGACACACGGAGTACTGTCACTTGGAGAAGCCCACCTGAGACCTGGAATCTGGATTTGTTACTGGGTCTCAATCACATGGACATGACCGACCGCCTGCTGAGCTTTAGTCTCCAGCCCCTGCAGAGATCCAGTTGGCCCACGTGACCCAAAGCCCCATCCCAAATCACATCATCAGGCCATCCAGTGTGTCCCCAGACCCCAAGTGAAAAGACATTCTACCCAAAGCTTTACAGATCACCTTCAGGGAGTCAAGGGCAAAGACCAGAACTGTCTTCGGGTAGGATAAGTCTTTACTACACAAGGCCTTGTGAAAGTGAGGCTCTCTACTGCCTCGCAGGCTCCCTCCCGCCACTGTCCCCTTGGTCACTTCCCTCTGGCCGTACTGGCCTCCTTGCCATGTCCAACATGCTCGGGCTCCCACTCACAGCCTTTGCCCTGTTGTCCCTCCCAGCTGTACACGTGCTTTGCTTCCTCATGTCGTTCCAGGCCTCTGCTCGGCATCCCCTGCTAGTAAGCACCTCCCCCATCCCCCTACTTAAAATAGCAACCTAGGGATGCCTGGGTGGCTCAGTCGGTCAAGCGTCGGACTTCAGCTCAGGTCACGGTCTCACAGCTCATGGGTTCAAACCCTGCATCAGGCTCGGTGCTGACAGCTCAGAGCCTGGAGCCTGTTTTGGATTCTGTGTCTCCCTCTCTCTGACCCTCCCCCATTCATGCTCTGTCTCTCTCTGTCCCAAAAATAAATAAACGTTTAAAAAAAAATTAAAAAATAAAAAATTTAAGAAAAGAAAATAGCAACCTCACCTGCACACACGAGCTTCCAACCGGCGAGCCCTTGTCCGCTGTGCATTTGTTTACTGTCACACCTTGCTGGGCTCCCGCTGGCTAGGATCCTTTCCTGTCTTGTTCACCAGTCTTCTCTACAATCTAGAACACTGCCTCGCACATAGTAGGTGCCCAGTAAATATTCAGTGAATGAATGAGCCTATGCCTCTGGAGCATGAATGAGGAACCAGCTTCCTCCAGAAGTTGCCTTTGTGTCTTTTAGACATTAACCAGATCAAATCTTTTCTCAGTGCTAACGAAAGAACTGCTGTCATAACCCGATTTTATACGGAACTTCCCTCCTGTTGGAATCTGCCCATCCTCGGAGCCTGGAAGTCCCTGGTTCGTTTTATTTCGTTCTCTTCTTTCTCCCATCATTTACCTGCTGGTGATTTTCCAGGGAATTTACAAATGACGCCCATATGTGACAGACGGGAGAACTGGGCTCGCTGATCCGGCAGGTCCGGACCGGCTGTTACCGTCCAGGTTCAAGTTCAGGAACTATTCCTTTTGTACCTTTCCTCGCTGCAACTGCTGCTAAGCTGTCCTCCCTCTCTCGCTGTCCAGCTGCCCCCTTACATCTCCCTATAGCAGCCCCCCGCAGCTGAGGGCCCCCGTGACATGGTGGCTGTATCTAAGGGGTGGGTGGAAAGGAATGGTCGCCTGACTGCTTCATCAAGCACCGGCTTTCTCTTCTTGGACCCTGGGAGCCTCTGAGGTGAAGGCAGAGTCTGATAACTGCTGTATCCTTCAGAAGCCACCTTTATGGCCCCATGGGAAAAATTACCAGGTCTCAGGGCTTGATCACCCAGCGATGCCCCCTGCATCGCCCCCAAATCCTCGGGCCGCTGGTCCAGCAGCCAGTTCCACCTCCATCCTGAGAACTCTGATGTCGGGACTGTCCCAGACCAACGGAATCACCGTTTCCGGGGGCAGAAGGGGATGGGGCGGGGCACAAGGGTCCGGCCTTGGTGTGGACAGAGTTGTCCAGGGGAGCCGGTGTGTGGCCCAGGAGAGAGCCCTGACCACTGCTGCAGGGAGGCGTCTACAACAGGCCCTCTGGGGGCTTCTTGGAGACACAAATAGCTCAACCTGCAAAGGCCAAAGATCCTGTTCTTGGCTCTGGACTGAACCCTCAGTCCAGCAAATGGGCTCAGCTCTCACCTTGGCACCTCTGTGCAGTGGCCCAAGGGACATTTTGGCAGGAGGAGGGCTCAAAACAATATCCTTTCATAAAGGCTTTAGTTGTCGGCCCCCCCACAAACCCCTCCATACCCACCACACCTCACCTGACCCAGGAGACTATGGGCCAGTAGTCTTGGTCGTAAAATACGGAAAACCATCCCAGTGGTGACAGCAATGAATCTCTAGGTGTATCTGTCTGCACTGTCCCCTCAGGTGGCATCGGGAAACGTTGTCACCTAGATGGCCCCGTGTCCAGCAGCACTGCTGTCGTGGACCAAAAACTACAGTCAAAACGACACACAGAACTCTTAGAGACGGGGATGTAGCCCACCAAACCAGCCAAAGCATCCTAAGCAGAACGGGAGAGTAGGTCTTGTAGCCAAACCACCCTGACACCATCGATTTGGACTTAAAGGGTTTCTCTGCCGACCGTGCAGACTGGGACCGGAGGTCGGACCCCTGGGGGCTCTCCTGGCCTCCTGACGGGACTGCCGCATTACACGTGTGTAGGATACGAAAGAGCAGCAGACAGAAGATAGCGAAAAGGCAGCTCAATATTGCCTCATTCTTTTCCTTTAGACTGGTCAAATGATGTTCGACACTGCCTTTCTCACATAAAATACAATTCTGAAAAGCAGTTTCTTACTGGTAAGGGTGTGCACGTGTGTACGTGTGTGCGTGTGCGTGGCCAACAGGCATAAACTTATCCAAACGCCAGCCCCCACACTTGCCGCTGACCCGTGTTTGTCCTCACCTTTTTCATTGTCAACTCTGTTGACTGGCCCTCCTTGGTCATTACAACATTTGACAGTGATGACTGTGCCCTTCTTGAAACTTGCTCTCCCATGGTTTCTGTGGTGTCACTCTTTCCTGGATCTCCCCAGATTTCTTTGGTGGCTCCCACTCGGTACTCTGCCTTCCCTTTCCATGTTGGTGCTCTCCGTGTTCTGCCTTTAGTTCCGGGGGACTTTACTTACGCCCATGGCTTCCCGCACCTCCTGTGCTGATGACTTAATACCTTTTCTCTCCTGGCCACCTGAAGACCAGAACGATATCCCCCCAGAGTCAACTGCTCCTCTTCCTGGGTCTTCCAGCTCACGCAAGAGCGTGAGTTCCATCCAGTCGCCCAGGAGAACCCCGAGAATCATTCTAGTCTCCTACACAGCCCAACACACCCCGATCTAGTCAGGGACCTGGTCCTGCCATGCCTGGCTCTTTAGAATCTCTCAGGTCCCTTAACCCTCCCACCCTCCTCCTCCATCAGCACAAATACCCAACTCTGAGCCTCATCATCTCTCTCCTGGACTATTGTGATTGTCTCCAACCAAGGTCTCCCTCCCAGTATCGGCATCTACCATGCCTCTCCACATTTAATCAAAGTAATCATTCCAAGGAGCAAATCTTGACATGCTCCTCTTCAGCCTGGGATCCTACTTAGAAGTCCTGCAAGGGGAAGCAGCACCGGGGCATGTACGTGTTACCGTGTCATAAATCTTACTGAATCTGAGTGGGAGGGGGTGCGGTGGGTCAGTCAAGTTCAGCCCAGAAAATGAAAAGAAATTCTAGATATTCCAAGCAGAGGGAATATAATACAGAGAAGGGGTCATGCGTGTGTTTGAAGATCTGGAGACCCAGAAGACAGGGAGGCAATCAAGAGATTAGTGTGAAGGACAGCAAACAGGCAAATGACTAACATAAAGCGTAGGACACTTATACAGCTGCAGGTTGTTTGTTTGTTTTCATGGATAGAAAACTCAGTCACAGGACCGATTCCACACGGGACCTCTGGCAACCTGCCACTCATCAGCAGGTATGGTTTGCACACTTACCTTTCCCAAACCTCTTCACGCGTGTCAAATCCCGTGTTTGTCCCCTGAATGTGAAATGAATGGCTCTCGGTTCCGATCATTTCCTCCTGCCTGGATTCTACTTATTTAAATCCATCCCATCTTTGAAATCCCACCTTAATGCCTGTCTCTTTCCCTAGCATTTCCAGACCACTACCATCACGATGGGGCAGACAAGGAGTAGCAACAATGGCTGAACCTGGGGTGGCTGAAAAGTGGCGGGAGGCACAATTAAAATCTGTCCACAGTAATATTAGAGGGACTTCTTGTGTTTACTTCCACGTGAGAGGGCTTCCGTGAATGTAACTTCTGGCCCCTCCCCACCTCTTACCCCCTCGGTTCAAGAGGCGGGAAGACTTCTGAGAAGACTTAGAGGTATTCTGGGTTCTGCTCTATCGTTTTGTCTCTTGGGAGCAAAGTTACCTGCAGGCACCGGGGGTCCTTCATACTCTCACCTGTTCCACGCCCACATGAATGGGGGGTAAGTATGTTAACTCCTGGAATTACTTTGCAGGCCCATCTGGTTCTCACAAGACGCTACGGCTTCTATCTTAGCCTTCAACAAAAATAAAGAGGGTCGGGGAGAGGGGAAAATGGGTGATGGGCATCGAGGAGGGCACTTGTTGGGATGAGCGCTGGGTGTTGACAGTAAATTGTATTTTAAAAAAATAAAGAAATGTTGCGGTTTCATCTGATGCTCTGGGTCTCTCAGTTTTTTCAAAACCTGAGCAGGACAGAGGGTGCTATTTATCGGTCCCCCTAAGAAACTCTAACATATGTCTTTTATCTCAGCCTCCCATTTATAGATTCCTTAGTATCTAATTCTTTGTTTTTGAATGCAATACACCCCTGCCTAACTCCGACTTGATCCTTTCTGGACTTTGGCTCTGACCTAGCATTTCTCTGGCTTGAAATGTCAGCAAAATAGAACCTCAGCTCCCCATCAGTTCCCGCCTCCTTGCTTTTTATGACCCACCCCATGGGAACAAGTCATTTTCACCCCACCGTGATTCTGACTCTTTTGAGCTCTCAGTGAGGCATCTTAACAAGGTTGCTAAGAACATGGGCTCTGAAGCCAGACTGCTTTGCCTTTAAATGGTCTCCCCACTTAACAGCTGTCTAGCCTGGGGCAAGATACTTAAACTCCCTATATTATATAGCATTACATAATAATTGATGTTCATAAAGATGATGTGAATCATCAAGCCAAAATTCAAAATCTGCCGAATGTGCTGTTTAAGAAGATAGAAAAACATATCACACATTCTAGAAATACTTAGATCTACAATGGTTTTCAGATTGTTGGTGCTTGAAGGGCTAAGATTTGATTATCTCGAAAAACAACTTAGAAAGGACGTGTCACTTCCTGACATAGCTATGTAATTGAAGAAAAATAGTGAAACTTCTGGGGAGGCAAAAAAGGACAGTGGAAGAGGTCTGAATTCAAAAGCAGACCTGAGTTTGAATCCCCTGTCTGCCTTCAAATTCATGTAACGTATTTGACCTTCTGAAGCACCTGTGTCTGTATGTGAAAGTGGGCATAAAAATTACTACCTTGCAAAATCATCATGAAGCTTAAATGAAATAATGTAGGTGTGAGTAGATGTGTGGGCCCTGACTCTGGACAAGGGAGGGTTCTTCACAGTAACACCCCCAATCCACTGGTGTTTGACCCATGAATGCTGTCGAGTAGAGTCAGATAGAATTCTTCTGCCCATCAACTTATTTGCCCCATTGAAACAGGAAGAGCCCTTGGAGGAAAAAAAGGACATCTTCCCTTTGCTATTCAAAACCATTAAAATATGTCTGATGGGCTTGGAAACACCAACCAAATCCTGATTACACGGAGCACAGATTTGTAAGGTCCCTGAGAATTCTTCATGAGCGTTGGAGATGAAATGCAAATCCTCTCATTAAGGGCTGAGAAACAATGGTGAGCATTCATCCTGAGTCTCTGTGGCTCAAACACTGTCCTGACCCAGCCACCCTGATGACATGCTTATGCCTAGGCAAGAGGCCATATGAGTCAATATGAAGAGCGCTAATGAAGCCAGATAATACCCACAAAGCACATCCAAAGCAGTGCTCAGGGGGAAATGTATAGCCTTAAATACTTACGAGAAAAATTGAAACAAATAAAGCATTTAACTCAGGTAAAAGCAGAGTAAAAGAATTATAAAGATATAAAAGCAGGAATAAATGTAAACTTAAAAAGTCATAGAACTAGTAAATATGTCCAAGAGCCCATCATTGAATGAAATGCTCTTTTTTCTATACCTGTTGGTTGTGAATGTATTACATAATCAAAAATTAAATTATCAATCTATCACTAGATAGATACATAGATGATAGATAGACAGATATGATAGAGACAGAGGGAGAGAGGCAGACAGGAAGAAGACAAGGAAGGAAGGAAGGAAGGAAGGGAGGAAGGGAGGAAGGGAGGAAGGGAGGAAGAAAGGAAGGAAGGGAGAGAGGAAGGGAGGGAGGGAGGGAAGGAGGGTTGTAACCCCTACCCTTCTCCTCTGTACTCACTAAGGTCTGAACACTGGCCACTTGCACACTCCCATCGGGTGCCTTTGCCTTTGTGACTCCCTCACATCCTTTAGCTCTTGGATCACATGTCAATTTACCTCTCCTGTCTACCTATTTCTAACAGCAGTTTCACCCCTCCACACTCGCAGGCAATCTTAGCCCGTCTGAGAGTAGCCAGTGCATTCTTCCCCGACTATTTTCTTCCTCAGGTCTTAGACATACCATTTACTGCATTTGCTTATTTGTTTCCTACCTCCTTCTATTAGAATGTAATTTCCAAAGAGCAGAGGCCAATGTCTTGTTCATTGTGTCCCCAGTGGCTGGAACCATTTATGGCACACTGGAGGAGACGATTAGCAAATATAAGAAACTGTGTGGATGAAGAATGAATGAATGAATGAATGAGTGAATATGCCTGTTGTGAAATCAAGAGTACCACTATGATAAGTGTCTGGACACTTTGGACATCTAACTCCCTGGGCTTTCTATTTCCTTCCTGATTTAATCACAGTCTAGTCACAAGGAGCCATGTTCTACTCACTTTGTGGGAGGATTCAACGGATGACGATGTAGGAACTTTCCAGATATAGGCACACAGTGTCCAAGGCAACAGCAGCAGCACTGGTACCAGCTTGGTACCTCCAGACCAACCCAGCCAGCCTCCAGACCAACCCAGATCCACACTCATGGAGTGACCAGCCTCAAGGGATGCATTAAGTGTTTGCTCTCCTAGCAAGAGGCCAATATAACCAAGTCCACTGTGAGTGAGCTTCTCTGGGAATTTTTGAGCATATTCTGTTGGGAGCCCCAACAAGCCTGACTCAGTAGACATGCGTAAGCATTTGCTGAATAAATGATGAAGGAAACACTGAATTTCCTGCTAATTTGAGCAGATAAAAATCTAGAGTCGCATGTAGGTTGCCAATAAAAGGGAAATACTATTTTGACCCTAACGTGTAAATATTTTTTATATATCTTTTTAGTGTCCCTGAGGCAAAACTCCCTCTGTAAATATTGGTACCTTCTTTTTGTAGCCCCCAAAATGTCTAGCACCATCGTGGATTATGTGCACCACTCCTCACCCAGTATGGACACACACCTCTTATTAACTGAGTACATTAAGGTTCTCCAGAGAACCAGGACCGATAGGATATATCGAGATATATAGAAAAAGATTATTATGAGGAACTGAGTCACGAGATTATGGAGGCTGAGAAGTCCCGTGACCTGCCATCTGCAAGTTGGGGGCCCAGGAAAGCCAGTGGTCCAAACCCACAGAGCACCTTTGTTTGCGGGCAGAAGACCTCAGCTTTAGCAAAAAGAGCAAATTCACCCTTTCTCTGCCTTTTTGTTCTATTCAGGCCCTCAAAGGATTGGGATGAGTCTCGCTCATTTGAGTGAAGGCAATCTTCTCAGCTCAGTGTATTCATTGAAATGTTGTTAATCTCTTCTGTAAACACCCTTAAACACACACTCCCTGAGATAATGTTTCACCAACGGTCTGGGCAGACCTTAGCCCAGTCAACTGACATATAAAATTAACCACCATACCAAATGAATAGTAATCATAATATATTTTTTCCCATAGTAGTAGATCCAAGGGAGAGCCTCTCATAATCTCTTGCCCAATATAATAGGACAAGACAACAGAAAGACAAATGTCTTTTGGCCTGGTACATTTAGTTATCAACTCTGAACTGTCCTCATAACCTGATGTTAAATATGGCCTCTATGGCCAACAGATGATAGAATCATTTCTCTCTTGTCTCTGCAACTTGATTCTGAACAGCTTGGAAAGAGGCATCATTCCGAAGACTTCGTGCGACTCTCTAGGATTTGACGTTGGGCTCAGGAGATAACAGGAGCTTCAGCCATTGGTCTCCAGCATTTCCTTGGGTCTGTATATCGGGTTGGTTTTTCTCTGAAATCTGTCCTCGGACTCTTTAACCGTAGAAGGCCTTACCCACAATGCAAGGGTTCTAGGCACGTAGTGATCATTTTTATGTACATTTATGGGTTTTTCTGCTAAGTCACTCAAGTAATATGTGTTCCCCTGGTTCCTTCATGCCAATTATCCCCCTCCGCCCCCCCACCCCGCCACAACTCCTCCACTAAGGGACATTTTAAATACAACAACAGAAACAGTAGAAACAAAAAACAGATCTTAAGCAAAGTCCTCACCCTTTAAGGGGAGTTTTGGGAAGCAAGGGGACTGGAAGAGGTTGAATCAGCTTCCCAGTCTGCAAAGTAAAACTCAGCTTAACCATTTGGTTTCGGTTTCCGTCTTACTCCCCCTGCATCACTGAACTCTGGCAACAGGGATAGAGCCAGAGTCCCTCACATACCGCTCCCCCCACACCCTCAGTCTTTGCCAGCTTCCCCCCCCCCACCCCGCCGCCCCCCACAGACACAGACACCAGGCTGAAACAGCCCCATGCTAATGGCTCGCACTCCAGTGTAAAATCCATTGTTCTCCTCAAAAGAGAAAGTCGTGCAAACTGAAAGAAAACTAGCATTCAAGAGGCCTTACTTAGGCAGGCAGCTCTTCAGAAACAATTATCTCACCAACTGTGGATGCGCCCTCCTTTTTAATTTCTTTCTACTTTTTGGCAAGCAGGAGCCTTTAAGAAAAGTGACTTACTGTTGCCTAACAGGATTAAATTCTTAACTGAAGCATTTTCGTCTAATCCATCCACTACTTTCTAATCTCCCCCTGAGTCAGAATGTTAAGGAAAAGTTTCTATTTTGACTCAAAACCTACATTCTTAGAAGTCCCCACGCCCTTGCACGCTTTAGGGCAACCCCACACACACCGACCCCCCAGCTGAAGGCCGGGGGGAGTATTTGCAAAGGCACCTTCTCCCTCAGTCCTGGTTTTGCTCTGCACCTACTACTTGACCTTGCCTTGGGCCTTGACTTTTTCCTTTTTCTTTCTTTCTTTCTTTTTCTTTCTTTTCTTTCTTTCTTTTCTTCCTTTCTCTTTCTTTCTTCTTTCTTTTCTTTCTCTTTCTTTTCTTTCTTTCTTTCTTCTTTCTTTTCTTTTTCTTTTCTTCTTTCTTTCTTTCTTCTTTCCTTTCTTTCTTTCCTTCCTTCTTTCTTTTTCTTTTCTTCTTTCTTTCTTTCCTTCCTTCTTTCTTTTTCTTTTCTTCTTTCTTTCTTTCTTCTTTCCTTTCTTTCTTTCCTTCCTTCTTTCTTTTTCTTTTCTTCTTTCTTTCTTTCTTTCTTTCTTTCTTTCTTTCCTTCTTTCTAAACGTATGCACATCAGGGATGCTTCTCCTTGAGGCAGATAACATTCCCGAGGCCTTTAAAGGAAAAGGCTGCATGGAATAGTGTCCAGTGGGAGAACTCACAGCTTCATTCTATGATCCTTATTTTTTGTTGTTGTTGTTTATGTTTATTTATTTATTTTGAGAGAGAGAGAAAGTGAGAGAGATAGAGAACTTGAACAGGGAAGCAGCAGAGAGAAAGGGAAAGAGAGACGATCCCAAGCAGGTTCCTCATGCTCAACACAAAGCCCGATGCGGGGTTCGAACTCACGAACTGTGAGATCATGACCCGCGCCAAAATCAAGAGTTGGATGCTCAACCGACTGAGCCACCCAGGTGCCCCCTTGATACCGATTTTATTTTGAAAGTCTTAACCAGAAACTCATAAAGCAACACCAACTCATTCTAATGTATTTCCTATTCGTGGCACTGTAATAAAAATATGGAAGTCAGAATTAAAATACCTAGGCTTTAAACCCTGTTCTCCTACCTACCGGCTGAATTACTTACTATTTCCAAACCTCGGTTTTCTCATCCCTAAGAGGGGGCTAATCATACCTACCCAGGAATCCTCACAGATGGGGAGGACAAGCATATGACTTTGCGTATGACGGCATCTCACAGGCTACCCTGCACTCTACAAATATAAGCCATTCGGATTTCCCACTTTGAACCTTGCCCTTGTTTGGATCGCGTGCTGGCCCCTTTGGGTGATATAAACACAGCATGTTATTCTAGGGTTATCTTCTTCAGAGTCTCCCCAGCCGCACAAATTCTTGTTATCACTGGTCCTCTGGACAATCCTACTGGCCTACCAAAAATAATATTAATGTTATTTAATCCAGGATTACCAGGGGTTTTCTGTTTGGCAGGTGTTACTGCCATGTTGGCGTAAGGTTAGACTATTAGGCAAGGTGAATGTTTTGCAGAAGTATTTCTTTCTCTAGCAGAGCAGGAATTTGCACAATGAATTCACTGCAAAGATTCCGAGGGATGTATGATATGATAAGACTCTTCTCCGTGAAATACTGCCATGGCAAAGCAAAGCAGTAACATTGATCCTTACGAATTGAGAAGCGTTTTGGAGTCCCATTTATGCAACGTGAGGGAGGAGAAATTTGTTCCGGATTTCCGAAGCGTTGCTAGAATCGGAGTTCCTGGCTTCTCTGCACTCCACCGCCTAGTCATCTAGTCCACGGGACGCTCAGTGGCTTTGGTGTGTCCCCAGCCTCAAACCTAGAGCACTCAGATCCGTGTGCCTTTTTACCGCAGCTTTTCGCCAAGGCACTTAGCACTGCTTGAGAACAAGAACAGGTGCAATGACAAAGTACCTCTGGGGAGGAGGCCAGGCGAACTCCAGGCCTCCCAGGCCACCAGGTGATGTGTCCTGGGATGTCAGGGCGCAGGCTCTCCTCCCCTCCTCCCTCCGGTTGGATGAGAGAATGTTCTGGCTGACTTGAGGGTGAATTTGTCAAAGTACAAGATCCAGAGAGTCCCAGCTGCATTCATACCCCTCCTCGATCACAGAGGCACTTGCAAAGGCAAATGCCCTCTGAAAGAAGGGTTTGCAAGGCTGAGAGCTACAGCCTGGGCGTCTCCAGGGGAAGCGGTTGGTCTACCAATGGAAAGATAACCTTCTCCTCTCCTGAACCAAGAAAATGGAGCACATTTCCTTGATTGCCTTTATTGAAATATGTCTTCACGTGGGGGGCGTCTGGGGGGCTCAGTCGGTTAAGCGTCCAACTTCGGCTCAGGGCATTATCTCACGGTTCACGAGTTCGAGCCCGGCGTGGAGCTCTGTGCTGACAGCTCAGAGCCTGGAGCCTGCCTCGGATTCTGTGTCTCCCTCTCTCTCTGCCCCTCCCCAGCTTGCAGTCTGCCTCTCTCCCTCCCTCTCTCTCAAAAATAAACAGACATTAAAAAAAATTCTTTTGATACAATAAAATGTGTCTTCACAGAGTTTTATTCCACTCGTGCCCTTTATAAAAGATGAATGAGTAGAGAAGAATCTTTGCTGATTCCGACACTCTGGAAAGAAGGTACTTGACAAGAAAAGGCGGCTCTGTGTAGAGCATACTGTAGGTTAATAAAACGTTGCTCTGTGGAGGCCTGTAGGGAACCTGTTCTGACATCGAGGTTACATAAATCGTATGTATCCTCTCGAGGGTTTATCTGTATCTGGTGCTTCTCAAGACGTGTGTGTTCCCTTTCATCATCCTGGCCTAACTATGGGCAATCCTTAGTTTTCTCAGCAAAGTGTGTCAAATATGCAGACGTAAGCTTCAGCCTGGCGTCTTTTCAACCTGATTCATCCCCAAACCTGGCTTTCTGGGGTTTGAATTAATGAGGTATTATCGTGACCGAGCCAATAAGCACCAGGGACTCGATCTGTGCGCCCGAGTGTTTGATGTCAGATGTTTGAGCTCCACATGAATCATTTACCCGTGTGTCCTAAGGCATGTTCTACTTTGGAGGATACATGAAATTACTAATCCTTACATCTTTTAATGGCATAAAATTTAAAACCCACAGAATATTAATACCAGATTCTCGTTTATTGTTTCATTATTTCTGAAATCATGTTCTGTAGTGAAGGTTTCCAAATATCTTAATATTAATGTGCCACCCTGGGGGGAGAAAAAGTAACAAAACTGAAATTGTCCTAAAACTACAATATGTGGCACAAGAAAAATCATTTCCTACACAATTAGCCCCTGTAACAATTGTCCGCTGATGCCTGCTTTTGACCGCGGAGACTGTAGACCATCTTCATCGTCCTCGCTGGCATTTTCTTCACCGGATTGCCAAATTCCTGCAAACAGTTACAGTCATTTCTTCCGGACTCTTTTGATCACGGGTTTACCTGAGCCCATTTTTACAACAATATATTCTGCTCTCTTCTGAAGAAAAGATGCCAAATCCCTGAGGGAAGGCTGGTTGGTGGTGGCCGTGTTTAAGGGGTCTTTATGTGTGCAGGGGTGAGGAGGGGAGGATTCGGAAAGGGGTCACTGTTAGCCCTTTAAAATATGCAAATGCGGATACAAGCTGTTCCGGGAAAATGGGGGAAGAGTTCGCCTACCGAGATTGTTTTCTTTTTTTCATTCAAAATCTACCATAAACCAGAAGGCACCTGCTTCTCCACACGGGGCCATTCCTTAAGTACATCAGATGATAGGAGCCCTTTTGGTCCATTTCACAGGGCTCTCAAATGTCCAAACTCCAAAGCTCCCAACTTAATGCCTTCAATCTGTTTTCTTCTTACCATCATTTAAAAGCACTGTTGTTATTAATTTGGTTTGGGGGAAGGATTGGGAGGAGAGAAAGCGCTACACTCTGTTTTAACATTAAATGCGTACATTAGATTCAGCTTTTTCCACTGCCCGGTAGTCTACAAAACTTCGCTAATTAAATGTCCGCCTAGTCACAGGAGATAATGCTACGAATCTTATAAGCTTAACTTTCTTTTATGCTCGCTATTTAATGACCTCACATACAGCGCTGCAAAATGCTTTCTTGGCTAGCACCCATAGCCTGCCACTGTATGTCGCTGACAGATTGTTAATCCGATGAGAGAACACCCACTACATGAAGAGCTCTACTGAGCTCAGGTATAACCAGTTCACGTCCTGGCCTGTGTCCGGGTTGGCAACACAGGTCAGTGGAAATAACCAAGCTAGACTCCATCCACGGGTAGTTTCAAACCTCATTTCCATTGGCATAAGCAAAGGTAAGCCCAGCGCCTAAACAATCTCGGCCTTCTCTTGCCCATCCAGGAATTGGAATTAAATGCACAAACTCTTTTCAAGAAGATTAAAGAGGAAGGTAGGAGGCTAAAATATTAGATAAGACTGCCCTTTGCAAAGCATGACACCATATCACTACCAAAAGCATCACCTCACAGGGGGAAAGATGGACGGTGATTTATGTATTGCCTCATCAACGTTGAGAATATGGATGAATAGTCCATAGAAAATCCATTGCACCTTAATGTGGAGAGCATATCATTCATTTAGATTGTAAATTTCCTAGGCCAAAATATTCTCCTAAACAAACAAACAAACAAACAAACATATGGAGATACTCTGGGGGGGGGGCAGGAGTTAATTCTTCAACATCAAAGGGAAACCTGTAATTGTAGAAATGTGGCCCAAGTTCATCAACTTGGAAAATTAATTCAGTGGCCAGATTGTATTGACTTCATCTGCTATTTCTTCTCCAGAACAAGTTAGAAACACTGAAGATTTTGCAAAGAACTCGCCTACTTTTTAACTGATCAAGAAGTGGGGGGGGGGGGGTCTCTTTCAGGTTACGTGAAATGACCGATTTCAACACTCTGAAAAATCCCCCCATATTTTCAAAAGAAATCCAAAGGTCACTTGGCCTGGGCCAAATGAAAAGAAAGATATTTTTTAATTAAGAAATCAATGCAAAAGCGAAATGCCTTTGGTCTAACTTCCCCTCCAGTCGCTAAGAGACGCGGGGAAACGCAGTGAGGGCTAAGCTATCTTTAATAACACAAATTCTTTAGCGAGCCCCTCCTAGGTGGGCTTGTCCACAGCTCCCTCGCCCCAAGAGCGGCTCCTGTGCGGAAATGAACGTTGACCCCACGTGGCTGCGGCCGAGAGGCGTGGCCTGCAGCGCAGGGAAGCCACCGCGGGTGGCGTCTGAAGCCACGTGTGCAGAGTTCCTTGCACCTGGCGCTGGAATGGGCGGCGCCCACCTGGCGCTTGCAGAAGCGCACCTGGGGAGGGACGTCCTTGACCGTGATGTTGGCCGGAGCGGCTCCGGCATCGCTCCGTTTGCCACGCGTCAGAGGGATCTCGCGGCAGCCGCCTCCCCCCCCCCACTTCAACTACTGCGGCTGGGGCGCCTCCGTCCAGCCTTGAGAGGGGGCGAGGCGCGCCGCGGCGACAGGGCTGCGGGGCCTCAGAGGACGAAGGGGTCGCGCGGGGCCGCGCTCTCGGAAGGGGAGGCCCCGGCGTGTGCCTTCCAGACGCTGAGACGTGTCTATTTCGAGACTGTCTGCGCAGAGGCCGAGTTTGCCACATCAGTGACGGCCGGCCCGGGAAGGTTTTTCTAAAATAGCCTCCCGCTTGTACTCAAAATGAAGCTGAACCCATTAATTCAAAACACAGCTCGGAGCTTCCTCCCGCCGCCCCTGTCCCGACAGACGCTGCCCCAGCGGAACGAACCCTCGCATTTGGGAGCCTGGATGGCTCCGGAGCGCGGAGCCCGGCTTGGGAGTTTGTCTAAACAGCTCCCAGCAGTGGCTTTCATTACAGGGAGAGCCCCACGCAAACAGACAACCCCGCTTCCTTTAAACACAGCAATTTGGGCTCATCTGTTGCTCTCTGCTCCTTTTTTTAATCATTTGGACTGTAAAGTAATTAGAGGGATAGACATTCCAAAAATAAAAAGATCAACAGCTGAGCTTTATAATTCTAATGTAAGCACACATATCATTTCAGACTCTCCCAGGAACCCTGGGCAGGTACGATTTCAATAATCAAAGCGTTTTGCATACATTTTCTAATTACCACTCTTGCCCCTGGATTTTTGTTTTGAACTCCCGAGCTCGCCAGTGCCACAAAGGGTGGGCTCCACCCCCACCCCCACCCCTGCCACCGCCCGGGCTTCTCTTCTTGCTCTCATCCCGGGCCTTCCCCAGCTCAGAGCACAACCTCCGCGTGTCCTGTCCCTATCAAAGCACTGCGCGGCAAAGAAAAATAGTGTTTGGGGGGGAAAGAGTAAGGAGTGGTAATTACATTCCTAATCATATGTAATTTAAGAGAAAATGAGTAGATGCGAGAGGCCATTTAGCTCTTGACTCGGTGTAATTTTGCAGTCTGAGACCACAGGCACCCCACTGTCACCTGGGTGTCTTTCAAAGCCACCCTCAGCTCAGCAGCCAAACGGTTAATTACAAGGGAGGTGCTGCTTCCCAGCATCTGCCGCCCAACTCAGGAAACCGTCATTAGACAGTAATGGCAGCCCTGTCCCCAGACCCAGAGCCTTCCTCCACCAAATGCTCCCCCCCAACCCCCGTTCTCTGCCCCATTTCCCAAGTGGAGAAGGCAGCAGGGAGGGAAGAATGGACAAGGGCGGCATACAGGTACGCAGCACCCACCTGTGCTGAGTGCTTGGTCTGAGTACTTCAGATATATAACTCGTTCGCTTGGGACGATTCAATTAATGAGCAAACGAATAATTTATTGAGCACCGACTCACATGGACAACACTGTGCGAAGCAGTCATCTATGGTAGCTCACCCGGGGAAACAGAGCAGAGTACCTCTCGTCAAGGACAGCTGGGGACCCGATGCGGTAATGCAGGTAAAACCCTGAACGCTCCGGCTAAATACTATCGACCAATGCTTCAGATTCAGTGACTGCGAGTTCTGTGTCCAGTGCGTCCCATTTGTTATCTTACTTAATATTTACAACAACATTATGAAGAAGACTCTGTTCTTGTTGACATTTCACAGAAAAGCAAACTGAGATTCAGATTTTAAAATGTGCCAAGGTCCACTTAGGAGGAGGATTTAAACTCAGGAAATTTGACTCAGCAGCCTATTATTAAATCAAAACATCACTTTCTTTCTCTCCTTCCGGGTCCCCACCACTTTCTTATCTTCTATGTATAAAGACTATGTAACGTGGAACACGTTTAAATAAGAAACTTCATACAAACAACCCTGCTGTTAGAACCTAAGGGTTATTTTCCTCAAAGAGATTCCCTTTTCTTAAATTGCAGAGCATTTATTTCACATGATATATTTGTATGTATTTGTATATACATAGAGTTAGATTTATATATCATTAAATTACACATACCTTTTTATTACAAGATATGTTTTATTTATATCTGCCATCCCCCAAATCATACTTTAAACTCCTTTATAACAGCACCGTACTTTTTCTCCTGTACACACCCCCATAGGTTGCATTTCTGTGCAGTGGAAATGTAATATATAGTGAACGTTAATTAAATTCAAAACAAATCAAATACACATCAAGTAACAATGGAAGGCACTTTTCACCATTTCCTCTTCATCCAGGGAAATGTGACATACCCAGAAAGAAAGAATAAAGATAACTGCCAACATTTTTGGTAATCAGAACCAATGAGAGTCTCTCAACTAAATATCCTTATTTTTTAATTCAGTGATAATTTTTTAGACCGATATGGAGGAGGAACATATGCAAACACCCAACCTGGCATGCACAGCCACACTCCATTAAGTGCAGTTCTAATAATCCATTGACATGTGTGGGGAAAAGTGCGGAAAGGGACGCGAGAGGGGAGCGACGTGTGGTCGGTGTTGCCCTCATATGTTATGGTGGCTAAAGATGAAGGGAAATTATAAAGGTGAAAGTCAGGACCTGTGTATTCAATGCATAAGTGCTCATTATCAGTTGAAGGGAATCTCTGGGATTATCATCGAAGGGAAGACCAAGAAGTTTAAGACGCGATGCTAGCCTTTCAAAAGCTCACCATCAAACTGGGGGAAAGCACACAGAGAACAATACCTTGCAGCTGTCTGATGCTTCTCGCACTTTACAAAGCCCTTTCACGTATATTATCCAACTGAAGCACAACAGTGAAAGCTGAGTCTCTTCGCGGGTAGCGTGACTATGATGGCTTATGGGGCCTTACCTTCCTTCAATTCCAGGGAAGCCTTGAGGACGATTTTGCCCTGCGCAGCCTGGATCCGACCGTGACCAAGTGAGGCTCTGTTCCTTGGCCATCTTCTGGCCCAGAAGGCAAAACAGAAGGCCGTGTGTTATTGCAAGAGTTCGGAGGCCTAGAATCTTCCACCCAAGCGCGTGATCCATCCAGTGTCCTCCACGCATCAATTAGACACACTTTTCTTGAGCATCCGCTAGAGCCGGCTGGCTACGATGTTGGAAGACGGGCACACAAAGAGACTAAGACGCTGTCCCTCTGCTCAAGGAGCTCAGAGTCCAGTGGTAGAGATGAACGTGTAAACAGTGGCTGTACAATGTGGTTGGTTGACAGGCAGAACAGGGGAGGCCACCACTCTGCACTGAGGAGCCAGGAAGCTTAGCAGAGAAGGGGACATGTGAGCGGGGTCCGGAAGGCTCTAGGGGAGATGGTCTGGTGAAGCGGGAGAAGGGCTTTCCCGCAACAGCAGCGTGAACACACAAAACAATACTAATAAAGCATAACAAAGCATTCTCACAGTTCACCGGGCAACTCAGGAGGTAGGAAGGACAAATATCATTATCCCCATTTTATAAAAGTGGAAGCTGAGGACCGAGACATTTCCCCTTCCTGAAAATTAGCAGCATCAGGCTAGTCACCTCCAAGCCCAGCGCTCCTTTACCTAAGACAGACACGAGCCTCTGAAAACCTGGACGAAATGTCGTCCCCGAGAGGAATACCTTGACTGTTTCCAAGCCGGAAGCTGGCGATGGTAGAAGGGGCGGGGGACGCTCATGATTTCACGGGGCCGCAGGTAGAGGGTGAAGGGTCTCTGGTTGGATGTGCCAGCCGCCTCACCTCCAAATCCGCGTGTCATACAGGAAAGGAGGACCACTTCATCAACAGTGCTTTCACTAGCCCCAGAAGGGGCTGCACTCTGACATAAAAGGTGGTTTGAACTCCAGGACTTGCTTGGGTTTGGCCTCGGGCCAGCGCATAACAAACAAGTCGATGTTATCTATCATTTGCACCCTCCCCAGCGCTTGCAGGCTCTTCTTCAAATTCATCCTTGAAGAGCCATCTTCCTTCAATGCTTGCAAGATCTGGACATCTAGACAAAGGACACATGTTTATATCCATTAATGCAAAAGTGAGGCACGCTCTTTATCAGCTCTCCGGAAGTAGGACTGTTAAAACCTGAATTCGGTTACGCGCTGATGACATCAGAGTGGTTGGATTTTGAGGCCACTAAATCAGACACAACTCGTTAAGGGGCACCTGGGTGACTCAGTCGGTTGAGCACCTGACTCCTTTTTTTTTTTTCATGTTTATTTATTTCTATTAAAAAAAAATTTTTTTAACGTTTATTTATTTTTGAGACAGAGAGAGACACAGCACGAACGGGGGAGGGTCAGAGAGAGAGGGAGACACAGAATCTGAAACAGGCTCCAGGCTCTGAGCTGTATTTATTTATATTTTAGAGAGAGAGAGCAAGCAGGGGAGGGGCAGAGAGAGGGGGAGAGATAAAGTCCCAAGCAGTCTCCATACTGTCAGCACAGAGCCGAACACGGGGCCTGAACTCAACAACTGTGAGATCACAACCTGAGCCAAAACCAAGAGTCAGATGCTTAACCGACTTTGGCACCCGCGTGCCCCTGACTCTGTTTTTTGGTTTTTTTTTTGTTTTTTGTTTTTTTGTGTGTGTGTCAATGTTTCTTCATTTATTTTGAGAGAGGGAAAGAGGGCACAAGTGGGGGGAGGGGCAGGAGAGAAGGAGAGAGAGAATCTCAAGCAGGCTCCACACTCTCTGTGCAGAGCCCCATGCCAGGCTCAATCCCACAAACCGTGAGATCACAACCCGAGCCAAAATCAAGAATCGGATGCTTAACCGACTAACCACCCAGGCACCCCGAGCATCTGACTCTTGATTTCAGCTCCAGTCACGGTCCCAGGGTCATGGGTGGAGCCTCGCACTGAGTGTGGAGACTGCTTGGAATTCTCTCTACCTACCTGTCCCTCTGCCCCTCTCCCCCAACCGAGCTCTCTCTCTCTCTCTCTAATTGGGAGGAGGGGAGGGAGGGAGGAAGGAAGAAGGGAAATAATTTGTTAAAATGAACCTTTGGCTAATAGTGACTTCCCACTCCAAAAACACTAGTCAGAGGTGGTGTTCTCAGTTTGGTACCCCAGAAGAAAATCCCATAACCCTCCACCTCCCCCCCCCCCAAATCCAAGACTTTTGCTTAAAATTTAACTTTCTGGGCATCAGAAAATTACAGCAAGGGTTTCTTCCCCTTCAGTTTGACTCAACTGTGAAACTTGCTCTAAAGCTGAAAGGACTCCCTAAAATACACCACTGTCACCTGCGCACATGTGAGCAGCCCCTGCCCCACTGCCGGGAGGAGACCTATGGCACAGACTCCCAGCCATCCGACCAGACTCCTCCCAAAGTGCTCTAAGCCTCTCCTACGAACACTAGAGAATGCGTCGACATAAAATCTCTTAGTTGCTCACCAACTAGGTAAGCCTTTTTGCAACAGGCAATGCCAGTCCGTTTCCTCAGACTCAGAAAACGAGGACTGTGGTTCGCACGCTCCCAAGTTGGACTTCCTGCCTTCGAGTTAAAAAAGCCGTTCTTGTATTCTCCTAGACAAGGGTAACATCAAGTTCATACAGCAGCTAGAAACGTGATAAATCCACCAGGGCCGCGGCGATTCCTGCCTAAACTAACAATTCATTTCGCTGCTACAGCTCACTGCTGTTGCCATCACTTACATGCCTCTAATTACCTGACATCTGTTTTATGTTTGAAGTTTACAACACTTGCCCACTTTGGCTACACTAGTTTGCATCTAACACCAAACACATGTTTATGTTTACCACATACCAGTTCTGCATTCTTGGACTTAAAATTATATCAATTTATAATCCCATTAATGGAAAACTTATGAGAAGGATCCGGCTCCTTTAATAAAACTAGAAAGAACCACCATTTGGATGCTGTTAAGGACAAGCCCGTACCGAGGGCTAAATGCTTCAATTAGATGCACCCTGCTCAGATAAGTGGGCTTCGTGAAACACTATCTTGGCTGCCGAGTCCGGACTATAGGCCCGGAGGAACCCGATGGTCTTCCGGTTTCTCCGGCGTGCTGAAGTCCCCGTCTTCAATGAAAAGGAATGATCGAGGAGAATTTGGGTGTGCTCTGTACAAAATACATCCAATGTGAATCGGCATCCTTGGGCTTGGCGTTTTTCAGGTCAAGGTGGTGAATAAAAAAAAAAAAAAAAGCCTTCTATCTAGAATAAACTCGTGAGAGGTGACTGGTCTAGCAGTCCGGATGATAAGAGCAGTAGTTGCTCTAGGGAAAAGCACTAGGCAGGCTGAAGATTATTAAGTATCACATGTTTTGCAAACACCTCACCTGGACGGACATCAGGCCATAGGGAGCTATCCCCAGGTACGTAACAATTTTACGTTAAAAATCTCAGACAACAGATGGAAGCACATGAGCCTTTCTAAGAAGGGGCTGACCGAAAAGCCACTCGGAATGTGTCTGAACTTCGCGGTCAGATGCCTCTCCCGTTCACGTAGCACACAGCTCAGCCAACACGAAATCCAGGCAGCGCTTTTACCCTTTGGGGTTGTTGCTGGCCCTGGACATCTCCCCACTTGGCAGGAAGTCCCAACTCCTTGCTCGTGTGGGGCGCCAGACTTCTCTGGGTCCGCTTCACCCACATACCGCCTGCTCTGAATCAATCCAGAATAAAGATGTGCTCTGCAGCACAGGGACGGGGACGGGAGGGAATGAGGGGGACCGGTGTCTCTTCATTGCACTCAGCAGCCTGAGCCCTGGGACGTCACATCACTTAATTCATGTTCGCACAGCAATAGGAAGAGGTTGCATCTGGGATCCTTTCCTTACACCCTGGGGATATAAATGGGAACCAAAAGATCCTTTAGGAGCCTACGGCCTTCTTAGAAATCCTGCTTTGACCTAAGAGGACTGTCCTGTTTGGTCCGAGGTGGGATGAATTTATCTTGGGCTGTGGACCAACTCAGCAGCGTTTTGGTGCGGTTCAAGCTCAAGCCTTACAATGCTTTACGAAAGGTGGCCAGAATGCCCCACAGCACCCTCCCCACTGTCCGCTCTCTGAAGGTGCACACACATGCACACACAGGCACCATTCTTGCAGAACCAGATCACGTACTCGGCTACCTGCAGATACCTGTCGGGCGGTGTGAATAGGTGAAGTCAGCCATGATGAATTTCACCACAGCCGTGGTCTCATCTACATGTGAGGCTTTCTCTGCCCTTGACATGACCCACTTTCAGAATCGTGCTAGAGCGGGACCCCGTGGAGTGGTCTAATGACGCTTCTCGCCGCCAGGAACGATATCCGGTTTCCCTTGGCCACTTAGCAAGACCTTCTCTGTCAACTTCCAGGTGACAGCCTGATGGAAGGAAAGCAACCAGGCCTGGTGCTGTCCCAGCTCGGCCACCGACTCAGCAGCCGTGGGGAAGTGCGATGGCCTTGCCCTTAGATTCCTAACTGCACAATGGAGGGATTACACTAAACCGGTGTTTCCCAGACTCTTGGACTTTACAGCAAAATTTCTAAAAGAGAGCTTTTTTGAAAAACATTTTATATTTTATCTCAAAAAGACACCTTAAAAAAATCATCTCCCGGGGGCACCTGGGTGGCTCAGCCGGTTGAGCGTCCGACTTCGGCTCAGGTCATGATCTCGCAGTTTGTGGGTTCGAGCCCTGCGTGGGGCTCTGTGCTGACAGCTCGGAGCCTGGAGCCTGCTTCAGAGTCTATGTCTCCCTCTCTCTCTGCCCCTCCCCTGCTCATGCTCTGTCTCTCTCACTCTCAAAAATGAATAAATGTTAAAAAAAAAAAGTTTTTTAATAAATAAATAAACATTTAAAGAAATCATCCCCTTACAGAACATAATTTACACGAAAAGGAGAGAAAGAACAAAATCTCAGAGGAAAGACTAGTACTTTAGGGGTGCCTGGGTGGCTCAGTCAGTTAAGCATGTGACTCGGTTTGGGCTCAGGTTATGATCTCACAGCTCTGTGAGTTCGAGCCCCGTGTCAGGCTTTTTGCTGGCAGCGAGAAGCCTGCTTGGGATTCTCTTTCTCTCTCCCTCTCCCTGCCCCTCCCCCACTCATGCTGTCTTTCTCTCTCTCTCTCTCTCTCTCTCTCTCTCTCAAAATAAATAAACTTTAAAAAAAAAGACAGAAAAAGAACAAAAAGTTTTAAAAGACTAGTAATTTAAAATGAAAATGTAGTTTGATGGGAAAACTCACTACAGCCTTAATCTTTCCTCTGGAGATGGGAGTAGTAAGGCGTTCTGGCCTGGAGTGAACCCGGAGATACCTTCCAGCAGGGTGTCCTGGGAAAGGAAAAATGAAAAGCAAGCCTTTAGCACAGAGTCGGGGAAGTTCCTTTAAAGCTGAGGAGGATGTTTTAGAACTCAGGACAATTTCAGGCTCCACACGTCAGCAAAGGCTTTGCCATCCAGTAAGACTTTAAGAAAAGGATTTACAAATCCATCTGTTTGCCTTGGGGGATTCAGAGCGAGAGCAGAGTTTCAAACTGATCGGCTCATCCTATTATACCGTCTTCATTAGGCAACAAAGGAGAAAACAGTTGAGT
This sequence comes from Lynx rufus, assembly GCF_022079265.1. Taxonomy (NCBI): domain Eukaryota; kingdom Metazoa; phylum Chordata; class Mammalia; order Carnivora; family Felidae; genus Lynx; species Lynx rufus. The sequence continues at coordinate 26,335,718 of NW_025814889.1, read as the reverse complement.
ATATGTTTGAGGCTTGCTCTGGTCTCTCATTTATACAGCTTTTAGGAAACTCACTTTCTATACCCCCAGCTGGAATGGCCCCTCCAAAGCTGTTCCCCAGATTGAACAACTGTTCATTACGTCTTCAGGGAGGGTTCCATCTGCAGTCACGAATCCCCATGAAAATTTGTGGGAAAATATCCCTGCTCTCTCATTACATCTAAAATGTGATCACCCGATATTAAAACACAAACGAGCGGTTACATTTTAAAGGTGAACTACAAAACTAAATTGAGAGTTGACTTAATCCCATTTTTATGGGCTGATTAATGTCCCGAGTAACCAGGCTGGGAAGGAAAGTTAATGCTTGCTTCCTTTAATGGAATGCCTCATGCTTCTTGGCTTTTCTCATGACAGCACATCACTGCCACCGCGGATTCATACAGAACACGGTTCAAAGCCATCGTCAGAACTTTCTTGTGCCAGATGGACCCAAATCTATTTACTCACCAAAATTCCTACCAGCCAGTGCTTTAATCCATAAGGGGGAGAAAACGTGAAATAAATCGGAAGTTGGGATTTCTTCACAAGAGGCTAGGGGAGGATGTTGGCTAATGGCGTCTATTTGTCACTGCTGGAATCTGAGTTACATTCAAAAGACATAGTAACTCTCTCTCAATAGTAATAGTAATAAGCATGTAGTAAGGAGCAAAATATTGTACCAAGGGCTTAGCATATTTTTTCCTTATTTAGCCCTCTGATGGGGCGGATACGAGTCCCAAAGAGGGTAAGCAACCTGTCCAAGGAGTAGACCTAGGCTTGCTTGACTCATGAGGCCATGCTGCTCCTCCTCTCTGTGCAGCCTCCATCTACCTCGGTAGGTGGTCGGCTTAGCTTACCTGCCCTTGTGCAGTGGTTTAAAAACATCCTTGGGGCACCTGGTTGGCTCAGTCGACTGAGCAGCCAACTCTTGATTTTGGCTCAGGTCATGGTCCCAAGGTCATGGGTTCCAGCCTCGCATTGGGCTCCATGCTCTGTCTAGAAAGCACAGTCAGAGGCTCTCTCTCCCCGTCTCCCTCTGCCCCTCTGCCCCTCTGCCCCACTCCCTCTAAAATAAAAAAATAAAATTCATTATCACCATAGTATTACCAAAACATTTTTAGAGCCCCTTACATGTCAAAGAACCCTTTCCCATAAGTTATTTCATTTGGCAAATTACCTCAAATGGAGGGAGGGAAATAAATCATTAAAGTAGAGATTTGGTTTGGGAGAGCAGCATTTATGGAGAGTATCCAGACCCACAAGGCATGGAAATGGTTCACCTATGGTTGTTATGGAATTCAAAATGGCGACAGGTTACTGTCACTTGATTGTAGATTATTTTGGCTTCCGGTACCTCCCGTATTAGACTGAACTGTAAAAAAGGTACCATCTTCCAACATACCTGCCCTTGAATTCTGAATCTTTTTCTCCCCATTGCAGTATCTCCAGTACCCGTCTCACCCCAGCTCCTTCCTCTATCCTCCACCCCCATTAAAATGCATTTGCAAGAAAGAATAGAACCTGTTTGCGTTAACTATAACTGATAATGAACCAAACATTAGCTCTTGCCTCAGGATTTTTATTGATAGGGATTTGGCGTCTTATGTAAAGGAATTGTTTCCACAGATCAGACATTTGCCAACAGTAAGGAGAAACCGAAGGGGAGAGAGTGGCAGAGCTTCTGGAATTACAGAACATACAGCCCCTGACTGTGCTTTCTAGTAGAGCCCAGTGATTTATTTGCCTCTAATCAAGTGAGGCAGTCCTGACCAGAACAAAACCAGAGGGTGTATGCTTCCCCTCCCTCCCAGATTCAACCTGGCTGCCACATAGAGCCTCCACCAAAGACCTAACCAGGAGCCAGGATGGGTGTTTTGTCAAAGTCTCTAACTGCCCCGGAAGCGAGGGGGCTCACAAAGCTAGAACCGCTTCAGACTCCCAGTAATCTAGCAGCCAAGTTGCTCAAGGTTTGGGGCAAAAAGGGACTCGGCCACCAGTGCTATCTCCCATTTCCATCCCAACTGGTTGTATTAAAAGTGTGGCAAAAAGGGGCGCGTGGGTGGCTCAGTCGGTTGAGCGTCCGACTTCGGCTCAGGTCACGATCTCGCGGTCCGTGAGTTCAAGCCCCGCTTCAGGCTCTGGGCTGATGGCTCAGAGCCTGGAGCCTGCTTCCGATTCTGTGTCTCCCTCTCTCTCTGCCCCTCCCCTGTTCATGCTCTGTCTCTCTCTGTCTCAAAAATAAATAAATGTTAAAAAAACAAATTAAAAAAAAAAAGTGTGGCAAATGGGAAGAGGTCACATCTGCCTTTTTTTTTTTTCTTAATGAATGTTACCCTTAAAACGAACAACCGCTAATAATAGCTAGCAGCATACATTTAATATTTACCATGTGCCAAGCACTGTTTGAAACACGTATTAACTAAGTTAATCCTTGCAACAGGCCTTTGATGTAGGTGCTATGATTATCCACACTTTCTAGACAATAAAACTGAGGCTCAGTGATGTCAGGTGGCTTTCCCAATGGCACATAGTTAGAAAGTGACCACTTGGATCCAGAGGAAACCTAACTGAAGTATTCTAGTCCTAGCAATTCTACTGAGTGGCTCTGTGACCTTGAGCCAGTCACTCAACCTCTCTGGGCCCATCAGAAAAGGGTATAGGACTAGTTTACCTCTGGCTATACTTGGCTCTACGATTTGATGAATCTAAGCTCGGGTGAGGAGTCCCTCGTGCCACCCCTGAGAACTGAAAATGAATTCATTCTCTTGGTAGGAGGTGTGAATCAGATCCTCTTCCGTTAAAGCCCAGTGGAATCCCAGGCATGAAATGCATTCTGTGAAGTGCTACCATGATTACTGCTGCTTTAATGGGAAACATCAGCACGCATTTCCCCAAGCCGCTTCGGGGGTTGGTCTTATCCCTGGATCCTTTCTCATTCCCCATTTAGATGACAGCAAGGGAAAACATTTTATTATTTGTGTGCAGGCATCTGGCTTTGGGCTCTCTCCCTACTCCCCAAACTACCTCTCCCCTTCCCCCACCCCTCCCAGTGATGGGTTATTTATCCCCACAATGACTGCCTTTTCCATCCCAAGCTTACAAAAAGGAGGAAGATAGCTACATTTTCTTCAAACTCAGGGTCACTTGTCTGATTCATTTTCTCATCTGCAAGCTTTCCTTCTCTTTTTCAGGCAGCATTTCTGCTTGAAGAGTTTTACCCTTAAAGTTGCCATAAGGCCTTTGGCCATCTGTGAGGCTCCCACACCCAATCGTCTTTCATTTCTGATTTTGGTACCAAAAGTCTGGAGTAGATTGGACATTATTTTAATGGTTTGCAGGTTGCGGGGGGGGGGGGGGGATTTTGTTTGTTTTGTTATTGTTTGTTTTGCTTTGATTTGTTTTTGTCTTTTCGCCTGAAGTACCCAAGTGGCCAAGTGGGAGGGTCTAGGATGTCTCACACGAAGCAAATGCAGTGGAGTCCATCTGACACCCCTCTCCCAGTGAGTGAGGGAAGCATCCGCACTGTTTGGCACCCCCAGCTGATTACTGTAGAGGTACAACTACCGTAATGTCCACACTCACAGAAAGACACATCTGGTTTCGTCCTTTGTGGTGAAGCTTTGCCCAAACGCGTTTAAAGGTGACAACAAATGGAAAAGGAGAAGGCATTCGCGAACCGGATTGCCACTCAAAATGACACCCTGCTCCCAGCAAAAGGAAACTTCTGGAGCAATTCACAGAGCAAGAAGTGATCTATGGCAGCAAATAGAGACTATCTTCTCACGCAGGGGGTCGGCCTCTCGAAGTGCATCATAAGGGACATCCAGATTTGCAGAGGATGTAATTAGTAAATAAGATAATTGGACAATAATTAGCGAAATCCCCAAATTTGAAGTATTGAGTAAAAGACTGCCTTTACCAAACTCCACTTTTTTGGGAACAGGTTTGACAGAGTCAGTTGGAAACCCTTCCAGAGATTGAAGAAGGTAAGTCAGAAGAAGTAATGGCAAACCAGAAGGTGGAAGAAAAGTTACCACAGATCCTCACTGGACATCACCAGGAATCTTATAGATGGCTCATTATTCAGCAAACCAGTTCTAAAAGGAGAAGAAGAAAAGAAGAAGAAGAAGAAGAAGAAGAAGGAGGAGGAAGAGGAGGAGAAGGAGAAGGAGAAGGAGAAGGAGAAGGAGAAGGAGAAGGAGAAGGAGGAGAAGTTGTTTAAATATGTTGGGCATTTTTAACCTCTCTCTCTAGTATAGATAATTCTGTATGAAACTGAACTGAATCTGAAGCATAATTGTGTCCCATTCTGTCAGTCTTTGATTTGTCCAGATCAGCCGGGGTCTCTCTGCTGGCCTCTCACCATTTCCACACCAGGCCTGACCAGAGCGAGGTTCCTCTTGGGAGGCCCATCCAGCAGCAGTTAGAATCTGGAAGATATTTTGCCCTTGTGATGGTTAATTTCATGTGGCAGCTTGACTGGTTCACGGGGTGCCTAGACGCTTGGTTAAATATTATTTCCGGGTATGTCTGTGAAGGTGTTTCTGGATGAGATTAGCATTTGAATCGGTAGACCTGAGTAAAGCAGCTTGCCCTCCCCGATGCGCCTTCCTGAACCGTGCGGTATTTCTCCATTTGAGTCTAGCTTATTTCATTTAGCATAATAGTTTCAAGGTTGATCCACGTTATAGCCTGTGTCAGAACTTCATTCCTTCCATAGATGAATAACATGCTATTGTATGTATATGCTACATTTTATTTATCCATTGGTAGACACTTGGATTGTTTCCAGCGTTGGGCTATTGTGAATAATGCTCCTCTGGACACTAGTGTACCCGTATCTATTTGAATCCTTGCATTCAGTTCTTTTGGGTATATACCTAGGAAGTGGAAATCCTGGATCATATGCTAATTCTGTGTTTCACTTTTGGAAGAACCACCAAAATGTTTTCCACGCTGGCTGCACCATTTTACATTCCCACCAGCAACGCACTAGGACACCAATTTCTCCACGTCTTCACCAACATTTGTTTTCCACTTTCTTATTGTTGTCGTTGCTGCTATTGTTATTGTTGTTTGTAAGACCAGGCATCCCAATGGGTGTGTCTATCTCATTATGCTTTTGACTTGCATTTCCCTCTTGGCTAGAGTACCGTTGAGCATCTTTTCATGTGCGTATTAGGCATTTGGCAAACACTTTTGATTTCTCGCTCATCTGAGGTGTTCGGGCACCAGGGTTCTGAATTTACTCTGAGAAATTTTATTTTAAAGTCTGGAGTGGGGGCTGATTGCCAATGCCATTCTCCTTGGGCCTGCATTCTCTAAATAATAATCATTAAGAAGCAAAACAAGATACAAGAAGGACTGAGAGACTCTATAGTGAGTCTTCTATTGCCATCACTTAATGAGATATATGCATTCATTCTACAAATACTGATTTAGTGAGCACAACATGCCCTCATGCCAGGTCCATTTTAGATCCTGGAGGTGCATCAGGTGAGCAAGTCAGATAAAGTTCTGTCCTCCTGTCCTCCTGTTCTAGTAAATAAGCAATAAAGATAAAGAACAACATTTCAGTGACCAAGAGTGGGAAATTAGGTAGTGGTTTCCCTTCCTGTGGTATGTTGCCTCCAAGATAGCCCCAGAGGTCCCTCCCCTCTGAAATCGATCTCTTCTGGAGTCCCCTCCCCTTGAGGGTGGACTGGACCTAGTGATTTGCTTCTAACAAACAGAATACAGCAAAATGAGGGGATATTATTTCTGAGATTAGATACAAAAAGACCATGGCATCCTCTGTTCTCTTGTTGGAGCGCTCTGAGGGAAGCCAGCTGCCTGTTGTGTGTTACCTGAGGGAGAGGCCCACTTGGCAAGAAACTTGATGTCTGTGGCCAATAGCCAAGCAAGTCAGCTTGGAAGTAGGTCCTCTTTAAGTTGAGCCTTGAGTTGACCACAGCCCGGCCAACTCCCGGACTGCAGACTTGTGAGCATCTCTGAACCACAGGCACTTGTTATTCCTGACCTATAGAAACTGTGAATAAATGTTTGTTCTCTTAAGCTGCACATTTGGGTTACTTGTCACTAAGGCAAAAGATAACCTAATACATTCCTCATACTCATAAGTTATAGGGCTCTGGTATCTTCCTTGAAAACTAAGTTTAAAAAAAAAAACTATCTTCCTACATCCAGCTAGAAAAGAATTCAAACTGTATGAAAGTAGTCAAGGAACAGTCTAATCCTCGAATAAATCTAGAACCCAACGCTCTGCTCCAGGACCAGGAAGGAACGAAGCAAGCCCATCTGCCAATACCCTCTTATTGAAGGAATCTGAATGCTGGTTCCAATCCAGATCCAAATACAGAATTCCATCACAGAATTGAACTCCTTGGAGGGATGTTTCGAGGTATTTTATAGTCTGTGAGACCAATATTCGTGTGACTTCTCGACACTGCCAAGTATAGGATCCCACGGTGTCGTTCATCTCAAGGGCACGCTGCTTTCCTGTGGCTTCCTACATCCACCACCGGTTCCACGGCTGACTCCTAGTCTCCGCCTCCTGGCACACCATTGAGTTCATCTCTTGATCTTACTCTTCACTGCCCACAACATTAGGAACAAGCCTCACCACACTCTGGGAGCAAAGGTCCCAGAGAGCAGGACTTCAGTGTCCCTGCTGCTCCTCTTAAACAATGTCCTCCAAATTAGGGTCAAGGGTACATAAGATGGCAGGAAAGGAGTGAGGAAGGAAGTACTATATTTTCTGTGTCATCTTATTTTTAGCTTAACAATAAGAAATTGCTTCACTACTATATATAATAAACAGATGGATGTTAGGCGTATATATACTTTGTGAACAAATACACATATACTGGAGGATATTCAAGCTTTGTTTGCTGATTGAGCAAACTTTCTATTACTTTCTGAGCAAATTACTTCTATTTCCTATTACTTTCTATTACTGCCTGAGCAAATGCTGTAAGCCAGAAGTTCTCAAAGGTCTGAGGACCTTTGGGGGGTTCTACAAGTTCAAAACTATTCTCCTAATAAGATGTTCTTTGTCTTTTTTACTCTCATTTTCTCACTAAGGTATAATGGAGTATTCCAGAGACTTCACAATGAGTGATACTGCAACAGACTGAAATGCAGAGGCAGATATGAGAATATAGCCATCTTCTATTAATCCACACATTAAAGAGATTTTCAAAAATTTACACAATCACTCTTCTCACTAATTTTTTGTTTTTGGAAAATGTAGCTACTTTTCATTTAAAATTTAAAATGGGTTATTCATAGCAACATGTAATGGATATATTATTGTTATTTTTTAATAAGTTAATAAATATTTTCTAAATTTCTCATTTAAATTCGTAATATGACAAATATCTATAGATTAACCTACAATAACTAAAACTCTTTTTGGTCTTTAATAATTGGGAAAGTTCATGCTTTTGCTTAAGCCCTAGAAAGCTGGAAAGAACATTGCTATTTCACAACGACGACGACAACAACAACAACAAATGTCAGGTGATCTGCAAATTCACAACTTTTCCTGAGCCTATCAGAAACCTGAGGTTTCAGGGCAATTAACTAACCTGAAATCTAAGGAAAGGAAAGAACCTACAAGGAGAAAAAAGTTGAGTGCTTGATTGACTGGGGCCGATGCCACCACACATCACACAAGCTGGTAGAAAGAACTCAGCTAAAATGGCAAATGAATTGCTAAATGCTGAATATGGGTTACTGCGAGGATAGGGAATTCCCAGAAGCCTCAGACACAAGACGACTTTACACGCACTCACAGGGTCTTCTCCAGACATCACTGGATACTCACAAGAAACCCTGGGGGCAAGAGTGCTATAGACCTGGGGAGGGGACAGTAGGAGCAGAAAGAAAGGCACACGACCCTTCTTCACTTTCATGGAGGTTTAAACTGTTGCAGAAAAGACAGGAAACTGTCATCTTAGGGCACTGGTGCAGACCCAGGAAAGTGAGGGAAAGGGAAGAGAAAAAAACTCTCTAACCCTGGCAGAAAGTACCTTGGATCCAGACTATTAGAGAGTTTCCATTACTGGTATAGGTCAGGACCCACCCCCCAAGACCCAGATACACAGCGCCCAAAAAACACACTAAATGCCTAGGCCACAAAAAAGTGCTCATTTCCAGGCATAAAATCCATTTACTTCGGCCTCCACTGTCTGAAACAAGATATCTGGCTTTCAAAAACAAACAAAAAAAACCTACAAAGTATAGAAAGAAGCCAGAAAAAACTTCTGTGTCTGTTATTATAGTGCTTGTCTTAAAGTCTATTTTGTATGATATAAGGATATCTACACCAGCTTTCTTTTTGTTTCAATTTGCATGGAATATCTTTTTCTATCCCTTCACTTTCAGTCTATATGTGTCCTTACATCTGAAGTGTGTCTCTTATGGCTAACATGCAGTTAGGTCTTGTTTTTTATCCATTTGGCTACTCTGTGTCTTTTGATTGGAGAATTTAGCCCATTTACATTTAAAGTAATGTTAAGTATGAACTTAATATTGTCATTGTTTTCATTGTTTTCTGGCTGTTTTGTAGTTCCTTTGTTCCTGTCTTTTTCTCTTGTTCTCTTCCTTTGTGATTTGATGACTTTATGTACTGATATGTTTAGATTTCTTTATTTTTATGTTTTATGCATCCATTATAAGTTTTGCTTTGTGGTTACCATGAGGATTATATAAAACATATTTATAACAGTCTATTTTAAGCTGAAAACAATTTAAATTTCAACATATACTAAAGCTCTGCTCCACATTTTTATTCTCCTCCCCCAACACTTTGTTTTTCATGTCATTTACATTCACTAACGAACAATTGTAGTTCCATTTTATTACTCATCTTTTAACCTTCATACTAGATTTATAAGTGCTTTACTCACCACCATTACAACATTATGGTTTTCTGAATTTATCTATATATTTACCTTTACCAGTGAGATTTATACTTTCATATTTTCCTGTTACTGATAAGCATCCTGTTTCAATTTGAAGAAGTCCCTTTAACATTTTTTACATGGCCAGTCTAGTACCAATGAAGTGCTTCAGCATTTGTTTGTCTGAAAAACACTTTACCTCTCCTTAAATTCTGAAGGACAACTTTACCAGGTAGAATATTCTTAAATTTTTTTTTTTTTTCAACGTTTATTTTCCATTTTTGGGACAGAGAGAGACAGAGCATGAACGGGGGAGGGCAGAGAGAGAGGGAGACACAGAATCGGAAACAGGCTCCAGGCTCCGAGCCATCAGCCCAGAGCCTGACGCGGGGCTCGAACTCCCAGACCGCGAGATCGTGACCTGGCTGAAGTCGGACGCTCAACCGACTGCGCCACCCAGGCGCCCCACCAGGTAGAATATTCTTAATTGGCAGTTTTTTTTTCTTTCAGCACTTTAAATATATTGTGCCACTCCCTTCTGGCCTGCACAGTTTATGCTGAAAATGTCTGTTGATAGTCTTATGGGGTTTCCCTTTATGCAACAAGTTGTTTTTCTCTTGCTGCTTTTAAGATTCTCTTTGTCTTTATCTTCTGACAATTTAATTGTGATATTCCTTTAATTGGGTCTCTCTGGATCCATATTCTTTGAAACTCTCTGGGCTTTCTGGATCTGGATATCTGTTTCTTTTCCCAGATTAGAGAAGTTTTCAGGCATTATTTCCTTAGATAGGCTTCCTTCCTTTTCTCTTTTATCTTCTGGAACCTCTATTATCCATGTAGGTCTGCTTGATAGTGTTTCATAAATCCTTAAAATGATCTTCATTCTTTTTTAGCCTTTTTTTTTTTCTTTTGCTCCTTTGATTGGATGAGCTCTGGTGCCATTTTTGTGTTTGCTGACTTTTTCCTCCTCTTCATCTAGTCTTATGTGAATTTCTTTATTAAATTTTTTAGTTCAGGGTGGCTGTGTGGCTCAGTTGGTTAAGCTCCCAACTCTTAATATCAGCTCAGGTCATGATCTTACAGTCCTAATTTCAAGCCCTGTATCAGGCTCTGTGCTGACAATGCAGAGCCTGCTTGGGATTCTCTCTTGCTTGGTCTCTCTCAAAATAAATAAATAAATATTTTTTAAAAATTTTACTTCAGCTATTGTATTCTTTAGCTGTGTGACTCCTATGTGGTACTTTATTTCTCCTTGTTGAAATTTCCACTTTGTCCATTCATTATTTAAATTTTTTTTTTCAACGTTTATTTTTTATTTTTGGGACAGAGAGAGACAGAGCATGAACGGGGGAGGGGCAGAGAGAGAGGGAGACACAGAATCGGAAACAGGCTCCAGGCTCAGAGCCATCAGCCCAGAGCCCGACGCGGGGCTCGAACTCACGGACCGCGAGATCGTGACCTGGCTGAAGTCGGACGCTTAACCGACTGCGCCACCCAGGCGCCCCTGTCCATTCATTATTTTACAGCCATTATTTTGAACTCTTTTTTTTTTTTAATTTTTTTTTTCAACGTTTATTTATTTTTTTTGGGACAGAGAGAGACAGAGCATGAACGGGGGAGGGGCAGAGAGAGAGGGAGACACAGAATGGGAAACAGGCTCCAGGCTCCGAGCCATCAGCCCAGAGCCTGACGCGGGGCTCGAACTCACGGACCGCGAGATCGTGACCTGGCTGAAGTCGGACACTTAACCGACTGCGCCACCCAGGCGCCCCTATTTTGAACTCTTTATCAGGTAAATCACTTATCTCTGTTTCGTTAAGACCTGTTTCCAGAGTTTTATCTTGTTCTTTTGTTTGGAATATATTCCTCTATTTGTTCATTTTCCTTTTCTGCTCATGAGATAAAACACTTACCTCTCTTGCTGGTGTGGTCTTGTGTGGTGAACCTTATCATTCAGCCCAGCCCAAGTTCTTGGGTGTCTCTCAAACTTTTTTGATTGTCCAAGCTGATTTCGTTGTTCTTAATGGCCTCTGGTAGCTGAGGGTCTGTGAAGACCTGTTTCGATGTGGTTATTTTCTCATTAACCTGACATGTAGGAATCGCTCACCTCTTTTCTGGATTTCTTTCAGAGGGAACTGCTCTACATAAACAGTACATTCAGTGTGTCTTTGGGAGGAAATGAATTTAGGAGCCTCACCGTCTTGGGCCAGAACCCCTACTTTGGTCTAACACACGTTATTTTCAAGTCCTAACACCCAACATTCACCATGATAGAACATATTCTGAGCGATAAACATCCCTTTAAACAAATGTTAACAATTGAAATTATACAAAGGATGTTCTTGGACCATAATGGAATTCAACAAGGATCAATAAATATCTGTAAAATCACCAAAAATTTGGAAATACAACACACTACTAAATAGTCCATGAATCAGTGGAAAAAAAAAAAAGCACAAGGAAAATTCGAAAAGAGTTTGGATTAAAAGGGACTAAAAATGCAATATAAAAAAAAATGTATAGGATGCAGCTAAAGCAGGGCTTAGAGGAAAATTGACAGTATTAAGAAAAAGGGAAAAGCCTGAAATCAATTATGTAGGCTTCCACCAAATCAAAACAAAACAAAATGCTAGGGCAAACATGTGAGGTTAACAAGGTCACAGAATACAAAGAAAGTATTTTAAAAACCAGTTGTAGTTCTATATACTAGCAATGAGCACCTGGAAACTGAATTTTTCTAAGTTTAAATAGAGTCCTAAGACAAATATGTTGTAGAATCACTGCTGTAAAACATGTCACTAACTAGACACTCTTGCTTCTGACTGGGCTCTTCAGGGGGAGAAAGGTTTGGCCCTCCCCTAATTCATAGCATAAACTCCATCCACATTTAGAAAAGTGTGTTACCCTTACCTTCGAAGCACTACCTCCTGGTTCTCCAGAGCAGTACTTCAGACGAACTGTAACATAAGACCATTTTTTCCCAGTCTATCACAGACGATATTTTGTAAAATACCATAAAAATAAACTGCTAGCTGAAATGAAATTCAGAACAAAGATACATAAAACGAAGCCCCGTTTTTCATTAGATTCTACAGACATTAAATGACTCCATTGAGTTGCTTAAAAGTTTCTCGATGCTTACTCTCAATTTTTATGCTCATCTCAAACCGGTACAGAACAGTTTGTGGACCAGCCCCGAGCATGGATGCCTGAGAGTTTTGCCAGCAGAGACTAGGTAAAGGGAAGGAGCAATAAACAACAATGATGAGTAATTGACAGGGGAGGAGGGGGCAGGGTCTACCTTTGCTGTGAATCAGTACAGATGCTGGGAAAAGGGCTCCGGCTGGAGACCCTGCATTTCTTTACACCCCAGTCTGAGCTCTCAAGACTCTGGGTACCAGATTAACTGCCACTTGGAGGCTCACGTGTGATCCTGGGGCTTGTTTTAGTAAATATTAAACTGTCCTATTTGGCTCCCTTTTCCAAACCCAAGAAAAAAAATTAATATCCACCTACTCTTCTAATAATTTTTGATGTTTTCTTTCTCCTCCCCCCATTCTTTTTGTTTGCTTATTTTCATCTCCCTCTCTCTTTCAACGTATATGTATCCGTGGAATGCAGAAAAACAAGACAAATTAGGTCTGCATAGCACATGAAGACTTCTTGAAAATTATTAAAAACTTTCTTCTTGTTCTTTGCAAGTTTGTTCCAATGCAGCTTTTAATGCATTGATATAACCAACCAAGCTTCTCTCTCTCTCTCTCTCTCTTTCCTTCCCCTTCCTGCCTCATACATTTCTTTTAAGCAATACTTGGAAAAGTTAAACATTGACCTTTCACAGCTAGTCATTCTGGTGCCCCTTTGTATGCTAGATTTAAGTTGAGCATTCCATGTAACTTGATGTCTTAACTTTCTGATTCTAGCATTTTATCAGTGCCTGAAAATTCCCATAATACTGCTTACTTTAGTTCAGAAATATCAACTATTCATCGTACAATGAGAAGCTGAGTGTCTCTGGACTGGTTGATTATTCTGGAAATAGAATGTACGCTTCCATGAACTTAATCGTGTAGAAAATTCCCATTATGCTAGGTTCATTGACTGTTTTCTGCAAGGAAATTCTTTTAGGACAGTATTATGAATAAAGCAAATGGAGTGGTCAAAGCATAATCACGAAGAAAGTTGTGTGAGCCTCTTTTGCTGAAAAAGACCTTGTCCTGATATAATTACAGTTTCTGAGTGTTATCGAAGCCTTAGAAATACCAATTTACACAAAGTTTGACATTTCCTGGCTTTCCAAAATATATCCTGATACTATTCACTGAAATTCCACCAGGATCTCTCTGTTCTTACTAAAAATTAAAAAGTAAGACTATTAAAAGAGAGAATTTGACACATCATTTTTGTTTCTACAAGTACTTCTATGTTTCTAAGGGGAAAATAACTCTAAAATAAAATAATAAAATACAATAAAATAATAAAATAAAATAAAATAAAATAAAATATCTTCCAGAAAGTTTCATCAATATAGACCACAAAAGTTCACCAGATCCTCAATAAAAAGAGAACTATCCTACCATACAGTAATTACACTACTGGGTATTTACCCCCAAAATACAAACTATTTCAAAGGGATACATGCACCCTTATGTTTATAACGGCATTATTTACACTAGGCAAATTATGGAAGCAGCCCAAGTGTCCATCGATTAATGAATGGATAAAGAAGATGTGGTCGGGGCGCCTGGGTGGCACAGTCGGTTAAGCGTCCGACTTCAGCCAGGTCACGATCTCGCGGTCCGGGAGTTCGAGCCCCGCGTCAGGCTCTGGGCTGATGGCTCAGAGCCTGGAGCCTGTTTCCGATTCTGTGTCTCCCTCTCTCTCTGCCTCTCCCCCGTTCATCCTCTGTCTCTCTCTGTCCCAAAAATAAATAAACGTTGAAAAAAAAAATTTAAAAAAAAAAAAAAAAAAAGAAGATGTGGTCTACACACACATATATACACAATGGAATATTATTCAGCCATAGAAAAGAATGAAATCTTGCCATTTGCAACAAAATGGACGGAACTAGAGAGTATAACGCTATGTGAAATAAGTCAGAAGAAGACAAATACCATATGATCTCACTCATATGTGAAATTTAAGAAACAAAACAACCAAGCAAAGGGAAAAAAGAGAAACAAACCAAGAAACAGACTCTTGACTACACTGAACAAACTGATGGTTACCATGGAAGAGGGGGGTGGAGGGATGAGTGAAATAGGTGATGGGGATTGAAGAGTACACTTACCATGATGAGCATTAGGTGATACAAGGAATTGTTGAATCACTATTTCATATACCTGAAGCTAATATAACACAGTGTGTTATATATACTAGAATTAAAATTTAAAACTTATTGTTAAAAAGTTTACCAAAACCAACTAATTTCTGCTTCTTTTGGTTAGGAAGGTGGTTTATAGGAAGGTAAGAAGCAAATGGAAGTAAGAGAAAGGATAAGACTGCGTATTTACTCCATTTCTACGTCCTTTCCAAGAGTCAGAAAGAGGAAAGTTCATAGAGCCCTTTTTTGAATCCCCACAATAAGGGGGTCATCGGAGAGGAGAATAAAAATCCTCTCCCCATAGCTGCCAGAACAACATATAAAATATGGAATCTTGAAAAATAATAAAATAACACAAAATGAATAAAATGCGGAACGTTGAAGAATAAGATAAGATAAGATATAAGATGTGGAATCTTGGGGCATCTAGCTGGCTCAGTTAGTAGAGCATGCAACTCTTGATCTCGAGGTTTCGAGTTCAAGCCCCATGTTAGGCATAGAAATTATTTTAAAAATAAATAAATAAAAATAAATGTGGAATCATCCCTCAAGGAATTAAAACTGCAACGAAGAGAACGAATTTCTTCTCATCCCCCAAGCCCCAGAAACAAGCAGGGCAGAGAATTCTCTCCTGGTCTCCCTGGGACGGATGAGGCAGGACTTGGCAGAGAGAATGTGGTTAGGGTTGAGCATGGCTTTGCCTTCCTAAAAGGCAGAGACAAAGCGCCACTGTAAAGTTTCCATTCAGAAGTAAAATCGTGTGAATCTGGTTTTACTTTTGCCACAAGTTTTCAGTATCTGTTGGAAGAAAGATGATCCTGGGCAGAAATCCTTGCCCATTGCCTTGGGCAAGTCACTTAGCCACTCTTCCAACTGTGAAGCAGACAGCAGACCCCCTAAATTTGCAATCATTAAGTACCACTTAGATATCAAACATCTGGACACAGATCAATAAGCAATATGAATATTCCTTCTTGCTATTCCTAACCGACAAAGTCTACTTATCTTAACATTTCAGCTAATTGTAGAAAATTTTCAAAAACAAAAGACAAATTTATTGTCACATAATATTTGTCTTAAGTAGGGGAAAAGTACAAAGATGAAGGTTATTTTTAAGCAGAACTTTCACCAGGGTTTTTTTTGGGGGGGGGGAGGGTTTGGTGAGGAGGGAGGTTATACTTTTTTATATTGTTTCATTTTATTCAAGACACTAAGGGCAATCCTCGTGTTTGTTTCAAGCTGTACCCAACAAAGCTTCTCCCACTTTTGTTAATTATACTGTTTGGACTTTTCTGTCTTCTCTCCCTACCCACCCAGCTCAAATTCTAAGCCTGAGGTTTATTGTAAACGTAAATTCAATTACAAACAATAATCCAAACGGGTAGTGCTTTTTTATTGGTTGAAGAAAAGGACAGATGGTCTTAAGCATATAACTGCTGTATCCACCACTTTCTGTCTTCTTAAAGCAAACTCTATGGCTGGCTACTTATAAATATTAGAGAAAGGAGACATGATTAAAACCTATATTTTAAAAAGTAATAGAGGGGCGCCAGGGTGGCTCAGTCGGTTGAACGTCTGACTTCAGCCCAGGTCATGATGTCATGGTTCCTGAGTTCAAACCCCAAGTCAGGCTCTGTGCTGACAGCTCAGAGCCTGGAGCCTGTTTCAGCCTCCCCCACTCACGCCCTGTCTCTCTCTCAAAAACAATTAAAAACAAATGTAATTAAAAACTTAAAAAGTAGGGGCGCCTGCGTGGCTCAGTCGGTTAGGCATCCGACTTTGGCTCAGGTCATGATCTCCCTGTTTGTGGGTTTGAGCCCCCACTGGGGCTCTGTGCTGACAGCCTGGAGCCTGATTCGGATTCTGTGTCCCCTCTCTTTCTGGCCCTTCCTCTCTCTCTCTCTCTCTCTCTAAAATAAATAAACATTAAAAAAAATTAAACAATAGTAGAATTAAAAATATAAACGAAAAATATGGAGGGGCGCCTGGGTGCCTCAGTCAGTTAAGCGCCTGACCTCGGCTCAGGTCATGATCTCAGTTCATAGGTTCCAGCCCCGCATCCGCTCTCTGCTGTCAGCTCGTTGTGGATCCTCTGTCCCCCTCGCTCTCTGCGCACCCCCCCCCGCCCCAAAATAAACCTTACAAGAAAAAAAAAAAAAAAAGAAACCTATGGGAACACAGGAGAAAAAAAAATTATCTTTATTTCAAAGTAGCATATTCACAGTAATTCCTATTTTCGAGTGCTTTTTCCCAAGGGCAGCAAAGGGGCTTACTAGCACTCTAGAAAAGAGGTGTTGCGACCGTCATTTTAAGAACGACAAGGATGAAGCTGGAAGAGGGCGCGACTTACTAAATCTCACTCGTCGGTACCGAATCTTTGAACCAACGGCTCCTTTGGCAAAAACTGCCGGCTGACTGTTCATCCCCGTCGGGCGACGGGGCTCCTCGAGGAACCCGCCAGAACGCGCAGGGAGGCTGTGCAGCTTCTGCTGCTCGGGCCCTACCCCGGCGCGGGGGGGGGGGGGGGGGGGGGGGGAAGGGGGTAGTGGGGGGAGGGGGGCAAGTGCCAAGTTGGAGCGTGCGCTCTCCGAGGAGACTGACAAGCCGCCTCCCTAGCGGCGGGCAGCATGGGCCAGGGCGCGTGTGCGCACCCCCACCTCGCAGCTCTCCCAGGAGCCCCACCGTGACTGCCCAGAGGAGACACCCCGGTGGCTCCGGGAGAAGCTCCCTCTTCCATTTTCCTAGTCAAAGGCACCCACTCAGTTTCATCAGAGCTGTATCGTGTTTTTAGTCTAACCCAAGAGTGGATGCTCCTCAATTGTTCTGCCTGCGGCAAGAATTAGAGGAATTATAATTGGGGAAGTTCAGATTTCAATGAGAGCTATCAGGCAAGGGCCTTGGAGGGAGGGACAGTGACTTGCGGGGTCAAAGGGCCCCAGAGAAATTGCCAGTATATTCTCAGTCCCAAGTGTAGTGGCCCCTTGTCTGCATCACCTTCCTGGGCCTGAGCACTCATACCCCCTAAGTCCCTAAGTTCCAACCCCACGTTCTTAGCGGATAAAGAATGGCCCCCAGGAAAGGAAGGCTGTGTGTGTCTGGGGGGTTGGCGAGGTGAGGTACAACGTGATTGTTGAATGTGTAGTCAAGGCTGTATCTAGACAACCAGTGCTCCAGGCCCAGGCAGGCAGGATCACCCAGGTCTGGTCCAGGACCGGCCTGCCAGCTTGACGTCACGGCACAAGGTTAACACGAGAGAGCTTCCCAATCAGAGCCTAAGTCAAGAGCGACGGTCCAATCAAGTCACTGGAAAACAAACCGGCTGGGCAGAAAAGCAAAAGCCAAATACGTGATCGAGAGAGAAAGGACATGAAGCCAGGGCAAAAGGGGTCAGAACCAGCTTGAGGCGGGACCCAGAGAGACGGCGTGAGCTGTGGGGAGCCATAGACAGGCAAGAAACCTCAAGTCTAAAGGGAGCAGTGGAGATAGGACGCTATCCTCAGCCAGAAAGCCCATGACCAAGGCGGTCAGAAGAAACAGGGGAAAGGGAAGGACCCAAAATGAGTGGAAAGGCTTAAGATTAGAGCTGGTCAGCTGAGAAATGTGTCTGCAACCGGCTTCCGTGTCTCACTCAGCGAACATCCTCAGCAAGTGTCAGGTGGCTGCTTTCAGATGCGGTGCTCACACGTGAGGCACACAGACAAATTCCTGGGCTTGCAGAAGTCCCGCTGATCTGTCACTATCTCAGGGAACACACACGAGAGGCTAACATACAGGAACACAAAAAGGCGCAGAACCACACGAGTCACAACATTCTTAGTAAGGAACAGGAAGTGACAAATCAGCTTTATTACCAAAGCGGAAGGTCGCCTGGGTGCTTCAGTCCGTTGAGCATCCGACCCTTGGTTTCGGCTCAGGTCATGAGCTCACGGTCCGTGGGATCGAGCCCCACATGGGGCTCCATGCTGTTAGCATTGGGCCTGTTTGGGATTCTCTCTGCCCCTCCCTCGGTCTCTCTGTCTCTCTCTCTCAAAATAAATAAATGCACTTTAAAAAAAAAAGCTGAATTGTGTTTTTAGTCTAACACATTTCTTGGAAGCACCGATTATTGAAAGAACCTTCTTTATGAATGCAGTCTGACACAAAATTCTATTTCGCCTCTCGCACTCCTGTGCGGGTGACCTTTGCAGGCCCTTCACCCGGACCCCCAAGCAGCAAGACAGCCAGCAGTGCTCCTGCCGCCTGTACTCAATGCAGTGAACTGTGGCTTGGCCCTCGGTCAACTAAGTCAGCAGAGCAAACTAACACGCTCGACAGGTGTGTATTCATTAACAGGATGTGCAAAAACAGGTATTTGCTGGAACAGGGAGCAGATAACGTGCCCTTCCTGATTTGGGACAGTGTTAGCACAAACTGTCCTGTGCTGATGTTCAGCACTATAATTGTTCCTAAGAAGCAGCATTTTCCTGCAAGGGATGTTGCCGTTTCAATATTTTCGCCTCAACGTTAAGTACTTTCCTGCTGTCTAGAGCAAAATATAAGCATGGAAAGGTGAAATTGAGCAAGTGAAAGACACTCACAAATAAAAGAGATTAAGCAGCGCTAAATCTTTGAATCTATTCAGTCCGTAAAGTAAGAGTGATGACTGCCGACCACCTGTGTGTCTTTTCTAGACAGTTCAAGGGCCCTTAAAGGAACAGTATCTCGTAGGAACGGCTAACGTTTCCAGCTTTGCAAAGAATCCAGCTAAACCTTTATTTGCATCATCTCATTTAATCCCCCCAACAACCCAAAGTGCTGATAATATTATCATCCCCATTATGTAAATGAAGAAACTGAACTTGAACCCAGGTCCCTCTGAGGGCAAACCATACACACCCACGGCGGCTATAAAGACTCTAAAAATGTTAGGATGAGCACTTTGAACAAACGCTTTTGACTTAAAAAGTTCATACGAAGACACAAGCCAGTGAGAGACTCAATGGCAGGTCTTTCTTTTGGCCTAGGAGGGAGGTGCTTTTTCCCGGAATAGGTATGAAGACGAAGCCAAAGGAAATGGCCGATTTATTTTTTTCCAGACGAGGTATTTATGTGATGGATATTCTGAAGACAGGAGTATTTTTCCTTTCAGTTGTTTGCTGTTTTGGTGGCTCAGCCCTAGCCAGGGGACCTAGAGAAACTCCAGAACGTTGTGAGCCCATGGCTTCCCAGCAGGTTACCCCCGTCTGGGTCAGTCTGGGGACCAGCAGTGCACTTCCGCCCCTGAAGCCCAACCTGAGTTAATGACAATGCTGGGGCCCTGCTGGACCTAATTCAATGCTGAGAGCCAGGAAAAAAAGAGCTCCATAAATCTGCCCACGAAGAAAAGGTCGGGCTTCCCACATTGGGATAAACAAATTCAGCATTTCAAAGCAACCTGTTAGCTACTCACCACAATTTGCATACAAATGCCAACAAACAACCTCCCATTGTTAAAACAAGCCGCTTAAGGCGGTCGGACTTTATTGCCCACCAATAGCGTTTGTCACAATCCGGGGCCTTGCAAGATTTACCTCCTAACCTGCTTCACAATCAAGTGTCAGGCTGGGAAATGACCCTTGACATTTAGCAATCCCGGATGGACAATCCCCCCCGCCCCCCTTTAGACAGGCTCCAGGCTCCAAGCAGCACCACCTCCAGGCTTTGTCAGCCTGTGAATTCGGTAGCCAGGAGCGAAGAATCCCAGGGGAAACCGAGCTCCAGCGCGATCAGTGTTGCCCCGGATTTTGCACAGAGAATAGGTACGTTTCCTCCTTCCTGCCAGTTTGCCTTTGAATGTTGACAACATTGCTGCCTTTAAAGAAATGGGGCTGCTCTTTTCCACACTTTATTCATTTTTTTTTTTAAGGTTGGTAAGGAAGAATACATTTTTTAGATGTTTTGTATTTATTTTTGAAAGAGAGAGCGCACGCGAGCATGCAAGGGGGAGGGGCGGGGGGGCGGGCAACAGAGGATCCAAAGCCGGCTCCACGTTGCTGACAGTCCCAAGCCCAATGCAGGGCCTGAACTCAAGAACTGTGAGATCATGACCTGAGCTGAAGTCGGCCTCTCAGCGGACTGAGCCACCCAGGCACCCCATACTGGTATTTTTAACACACGCTACCGGAAGCCTGTTGACGGTTTGATCCAGCGCTCGTAGAAAATATAAATGTATGTCTATACATTATTATATAAATATAAATATAAATATAAATAATATAAATATAAAATACTTTTAATAAATAAAAGGCTTATGGGAAACTAGAAACAATAGTTAGGAAGTCATGATCATCCTCCCCCCGCACGCACACATGAACACGTTTTTATACTTGCATTTCATTATTTAAAGTTACCTATGCAGTAAGTAATTTTCTTGAGAGAACACTGATAATCAAAGAAACATATATAAAGGCTCAACTATAAAAGTACAAATGGATGCATAAGAGCCATTTGGATTTTGAAGTAAAAGGTAATCCTTTAATGAAGATGCTAGGTGTGTGGAGAGGGGTGGGTAATGTGTAACTAACCTTTGGTGTGACCTTGAATGCAGGACGCAGCAAGCTATTTGTTGCTTTTATTATAGCCTCTGGTGAGAGGTTCAGTTCCGGAGGAGAAAAAAGGATCCGCCCAAGTTACCCCTGTGTGGCTGGGACAAGCAGGTTGAAGATGAAACAGCTTGCGGATTTCAGGTTCTTCACCTATTGGCCCAACAAAACTCTCAGCGGCTTATTTTTTTTAATTCCTTGGAGAAACACCGTGTGATGACGACTTTGGATACTTCGGAATACCAAGAATGAAAGTACAATTCTTAGCTTAATGGAGAATAAGGATATGCTTCTAGGTGAAAAGTAGTATCCTTAAATCAGCTTGGAGATGGGCACCAAGTTTAAAAGGTGGGGATGCATTTGACCTTAGCAATGCTTCATTAATTTTCAGATCCATTGCAATTGCTTCTCCTTAACTCCCTTCATGAGCAACTTGTTTTCCTTTGGACTTCCCATACAACATTGTAACTCTTTAACACAATAGTTGAGGAGTGCCTGGGTGGCTCAGTGGGTTAAGCATCTGACTCTCTGATTTCTGCACAGGTCATGGCTCAGGTCATGAGCTCACCGTTGGTGAGTTCAAGCCCCACATCGGACTTGTCACTGACAACATGGAGCTGGTTTGGGATTGTCTTCTCTCCCTCTTTCTCTACCCCTCCCCTGCTCGTGTGCTTATGCTCTCCCTCCCCCTCTGTCTCTCTCAAAATAAACATTTTTTAAAATATTTTAAAAAATTAAACGATAGTTGAAAGAGTGGGGAAACCAAAGAGAAAGACATTTGTTTATTTACTGACAGCCTGGATTCAGATGCTTACTGCAAGACATCTCATTCTCCCTTCATTCTCTCCTTGGATCACAGCAATTTACAAAGGCTATTGGTCTCCAGCCCCTCCCCCACTGGGAGTTCACAGTTTAATCCCCAAATCCGGGTGAGAAATACCCCATTTAGTGAGGCAACTGTGAGTGAAAGTCTTGGGTATCAAAATCACATCCACGAAATGTAGTAAAAAAAAAAAAAGAAAGAAAGAAAAGAAATGCCTCGGCGTGGACTCCCGACACTGGAAAAGTAAGAGACTGCTTTTAGAAGTGTGGTGTTTTTCCACTGTCCTCATCAGTTCCCCAGGGAAATTCCAAGGGGAAGAGACCAGGGATAAAGAGCTTTCTGTATTTCTCTTGGTTTTAACTGCTAAAACAATTTTTGTTCCATTAGGTTTGTAATATGAGAGCTTTCCCAGTGAATTTACACAACAGCCTCTGACTTTATTAATTCATCACAACGAACTTAGTCTTCACGTGTCTAAAACAAATTGCTGACTTCCCACAAATTCCAACATCTGCTTACACACTGCCTTGAAAACTCGTTCAATGGAAAATGAGTCCAGGATTTCAAAGACTGTTCAGCTAGCATGGCACATATGTATACATGCTATATACGTACGTGTATTTATATACATATAAACAGTTATCAACTCCGCTCTTCAGGATTCTGCTCAGGTTAATCCAACATCAGTCTGATCTGCAAGATACAGGCTGCTAAACGCAATCTGAAATAGCCTCCAACAGGCCAGCTGGCTACTAGCTACACTAGATGGAAGGAATCTCCTAGAAGTCTTGAGGAATGATGGATGGATGCCTTGAGATATTGTGTAATTGCTTATCCAAAGTGTCTCCCAGGATAGCTCATCAATGCCTTTCCTGGAATCCTTTTTAATATTCACAGAATGGCGAAAGTTTGTAGAAATATGGCTGGCAGGCCTCCCCCACAATAACTACTTTGAAACTCTCCAAAGCAGATCCATTGGAAAATCGCCACTATCCTGCAAGCAGTATGCCCCTAGCTGGCTACCCCCGTCTCCGACACCTCCCCAGGTCTATCTCCAAATTTCCAGAATGGCAGACAGGTGAATTACGCCATCACACCCCAAAATGGGCTACAGCATTAGCCGACTAGCCAGGACATGTTCAGGATCGAAAACTGTACTCCAAAGAAAGAGTTGTCAAATTTTGAAAGCGCGTTTAATTTTGTTACTTCATTGGATCTCAAATTCTGAGATCAATGGCCTGCCTTCTTAAATCAGCCGAGTGAGGACAACATTGACAGAATGAAGAGAGGGAAGAAGAGTGAGTTGGTGTCTAAAACAGTCCTTTTTTCCATTACACTTGTGACCCACAGAGTCACTGACTAAATTAATTTCATCTAGGGAAATGAACTGGATTTTTCACTAACTAGGACACCCTTCCCCACCCCATACCCCGCCCCCCGCCCCAAATAGACGTTCACACAGTTCTAAAAACCTGTTGTGGAACTATTTGTATTTTGTTTGGAGCCTTTATGAGGCAAATTATAATTGATGGTGGTACTTGTTTAGAGTGTATCAATCAGACACAATCTGGTCAAGTGATTCTGGAACAGTATCTGTTGTCCACGTGACTGACTCCCTTGACTTTCTCACTGGATTAACCACCAGGAGCAGCTGAAATTCCAGCACTTCATTCTGTCAACTACCAAAACAACAAACCAAAACAACCCCAAATAGGTACATAAAACCAAAATGTTATCAGTAGCCACCAGATTAACCCAAAAGGAAACAATTATATATCTCATTAGTAGATGACGCTAAAAGCAATAAATTAAAAACAAATATTAAAAATGCTATATGCATTCTGCAGTTCATCTCGAGTATGCACGATCCGAAATACTACAGTCAGGTAAATAGCCACTGGAAAGGCAATAGCTCTCAAATTTTGAGGAATATTCTGTTGGGCCACTCTGGTTCACCCAAGACCCTCATGTATATTAATAGAAATTACTATACCTCCATACAATAATCTTAAAGAGATTATCGCCCCCATTTTATGGGTAGCAAAACTGAGTACTCAGAGAGCTTAAGTAATTTGCCCAAGTTCACACAGCTGGTAGAGGCAATGGCAGCACTGGAACCCAGGCTGTGAGACTCCAAAGTGCACTTGACCACTACTATCCTGTATGAGTTGGGCCTCATCGTTCCGTGTAACTTTCAGAGGCTTAACGTTATTCGGGCCGAGACAGAGAAGGGGACCAATTAGAGGTTATAAGGAAAAAAATCTGTCCTGGCCCCAAAAAGGCTAGTTCCAGACTCATGATACTAGATGTCACTGCTTTCAAGCTTTTAGCCTATAATCAACCCATATTGAAACCAGATTTACGAGCTCTTCAGAGGAGAGCTTTGTGATTTTCTAAAGCAGACATGTTTGGTATTTTAGAAGGTCAAACCCCCTATGGTGCAGTGTTTTTAATAAAATCAGTTCAGCAGAAATTAGAGACACCCCAGTCAATTTCTAGGAAGCCTCTGAACCATTCAAAATAAGGGGGAGGGGGGGAAGAACATAAAAGACAGAACCTTGTATGGATCCATTTTTTCCAAAGGGGTAGAACGTAAGGGGTGTAGGTATACAAACATCGTGGCAAATTTGGTCCCATTTGTCTCCGGTTTGGGCAAATTTCCACCTGGAAAAAATATTACTTTTGGGGGGAGTTCTGTGTCAATATTAAACAAGGGCTGTTCCTGGTCAGCCCGGCCTTGTACTGTCACCTCAGAGTAACAGTAAACATCTCTATGAGGGAAAAACCAACACACCAGTCATCACCTTTCTTACATCACTGAATCAGGTAGGTAGTTACTTCATGAAGGGCCCTTTATCTCCGTGCCTGGCAACTTCCACCCTCTCAGAGGAAAGCAAGAGGGGCACCTATATTTAGTTCTTGGTAAAAATCAAAGTTGAGAAGCCTGTAATATTTTCGTCGAAAGGCCAAGTTCTGCCCAGGTCTGACTTTTAAGACTGGTGGCGAGGGCATGTGCAAATACAAGTGAATAAATATCTCATTTAGTATTTATGAATACTAACCATGAAGGGGAAAGGGCTTGTAATGAGGAAGAGACACAGGGCCAGTCTCTTATGCGGCTAGCACCTTAGCACCCGGGACACCCAGTCTGCCCACGAGGGCGGGGGCGGGGGGGGGCACAGGGCCACCACCCCACTGAACGGGGAGGTGTCAACCGCCTCGTGAGCTTACAGAAGGAACAAGAGGCAGGTCAGCGAACACAGAACACGGAAGTGGAGACATTCGACATTCACCTTCCACAAAATGTGATCACAACACCAGCCGAGACCCAGGCCCTTCCTGGAGGATGGAGTTTCCTGGTTTCCAAGCGTTTCAAAATAGAAGACTATTTTTTATTCTTTTTTTTTTTAAGATTTATTTCTAAGTAATCTCTACACCCAATGCCCGCAACCCCGAGATCCGGAATCGTATGCCCTACCAACTAAGCCAGCCAGGCACCCCCAACACAGGACTTGAAATCCTTCGTTGCCTTATTTAAGGAATTGCCGAGTTCCTGGTTAACTGGTACTTGGAAGAAATGAGGTGAATAGAGAATAACAGCAGGGCCAGCAGGGGAAAACCAACTACACAGAGCTAATACAAACACTGCCTACCCGGAAGAATCACCGAGAGCTCATAGGATGCTGTGCATGAAAGGAGAATGGCCAAGGAGCGGGAAGTCTTCATTTTCAAGCTGCGAAGCTCCTGTAATTTGATCTGGAGCTACAAGTGCAGGTGAGGGTAGAAACCCCAACGACTGGCAACTTCAGTGAAGTCTCTTCCCTAGACAGGTGTGCACAGTTAAGCCCCACAATTCTGTGGCTCCCTCAAGAAGTGCCACTCCTAAAACTTAACCCATTTTATAAACTGTAAACCACGTATGCAAGAACCGTAATTCTCAAAAAGCACAATACGAATGCTGTCATTTATTAAAATGTGTATTTATTCCATAGCCTACTTTGTATGGGGCTGTGGTCTACCAATTATTAAATAATCTAGGTTATTGTTTTTAGACTAGTCATTGCAACTCAGATTCTTCCATGAACGTGGCTACTGCATCTGTCTTCAGGGATCCAAATTATGCTGATCATAAAATATTCCCCCAAATACGCACACACACAAAGAATCCCTTAACACATATCAAAGACAACCCCATACTCAAGTATGCAGACTATAGGTTAATTTTTAGCAGAAGTTTCAAATATACAAAAGAGTCGAGGAAAAAAAAAAATCCTACGTGGCAAATTCTTCTCACGTGTAAGATAACAAAGACCTATTTGGGGGAAAAATATGCAAATGCAGCATGGGTTTAAATTCAGCCTGAGAAGTGTTGCCAGACAGAAAAGTCCTGCAGGAATGGAAACACAGTCTATCAGTGGCTGAAGTCAATGTCAGGGGCAGGGGGTCCCAGTGGTACTGTGTGTTCTTTAAATCTCAATTGATACAAATAACGTTCACTGTTGAAACCCTTTCTAAACATTGAGAGGTAAAAAAAAAAAAAAAAAAAAAAAGCATAACACTGTGTTGAAGGAAGGTTTGCAAACTAGGAGCATGATACAATCAAGTTTGGCTAATTTGGGGTCCACAATATTTAATGTGATTTGACACAAAGTTAACCGATAAATTAATCAACAGCAAAAGGAGACAATGACCAACTTGAACTAGAGAAGAAGTTTCCTTTAGTGGGTTTGGTCTGGCTTTCCTTTTGGGGTTGGAGGTAGACACATTTTAAAAAGAAGCATTCCAGAGCATCTGGAGTAAGCTGAGAAATATTACCTTTGCTAAGGCAACTCCAGATACTGATCCATCATATCTGACCTGGTATAAATAAGTCTAAGATTTCTCGCAGATGAAAGCTAAAAACCAGAACTGTCCTAACAAAAAACGGGGGGGGGGGGGTGAGACACTGAACGATGGGCAGTACACATTTGGAAATTTTCCACGCTGTGAGAAAATTACAAATACACAAGTAAGAATGAACAAGATCTTGGTCTTGTTTCAAAACAAAAAACAAAACAAAACAAAAGTCAAGCCCAATCCTAGAGTGGAGACCTTATCAGAATCGACAACAGTAGAATCAACAACAGATCTTCGTTTGTGGAATGAACGTGTCGTTTCTTACACTTCCCACTTAGTTTGTTTTTAATTTATGACAAGACACGGCTAAATTTCAGACAAAAAATATAGATATATTTTTTAAATCTTTACAATAAATCAGGACGTCGGAGCTGACACAGAGCACATGTCAGTTTATTTAGGTGCTCGATTCCAGCTCGCGCAGATGCAAATAACCCTGGTAACAGTGAGTGCACAGTCCTCTCTTTGCTTTTTCTAATTTTAAAGCAAAGAATACATCTGACTGCCTTCAAGTCTGTGCAAATAATCCTTCAGAAGAAATATCCAAGATTCTGTCCGCAGAGGTCGTTTGGTCTCTCCCAGATGATGACGTGAGTTTGTTTTTCTTCAGATAAAGTGCTCCTGTCCAGCAGAACTCAAGGCCTTCAAAGCGTCCAAGAACTTGGGTGCGGATGAGGCCCTGTCATACGAACTCCAGCTTCCCGTGCCCGCTGTACATGCCCCAGTGAACGAGCGAGAGGATCTTGTCGTTGCTGAGGTCCGCCTGCCTCAGTTTGTCACAGGTCAGGCAGCAATTCTCGTGCCCGCTCACGGGCACCATGCATTCCAAGTCCAACTTTGCCACCTGCCCCTTTTTGGAATGGTGTCCGTGAAAGCTGTAATGCAAACGCGACAGCATCTGCTGCCGCTGGTCCTGCAGTCTCTTGTTCTCGCTTCGAAGCATCCTCAAGGCTAACATGATAAGCAACACTAAAATCAGGCCGCCGGCGATGGGAACAGCGATCACCGCTGCCCGGAACCACAACTCTTTGGAAGAGGTCAGCTCCTGCACTTTGGTGATGAGGTTCCTGCTCCCGTCGTGCCGATACCGGTTTCCTGGTCCTGAGGGAGTACAAGGAACGAGGAGACTGTGTTAACCCCTCCTGTGGACTGGACACTTACGATCATCTATCCGTCTGGCACGACGCACCCCATCTAAAAGAAGCTTACAGTGACCTCGGCAACTTTCAGAAAATGAATGTTGCAAACACGATGCCCAGAGGCTTACAAAAAACAGGTGTTTAGAGACTGTCGTTACTGAAGAGCAATGGTCTTCTGAGGTCTTGAACGTGTAGCAAAACCAGGCAAAGCCTATCATGTAGACAGACATCTAATGCTCAGGCAGACATAAAAGCGACTCAACAGAGATGCATCTTTGCACCCAGCCATGCCTCTCCCTCCGGTGTCTCTAATTACATTCACAGCAAAATCAACAGCAGGCACACCAAGTCGCGGCTGCCAGATCAGGCAAGCGTTCTGGTTAGAAAGGGCTTCCACCTACCTGAGGCCTCCCCCTTGGGAGGAGCCAGGACATCCTGCAGCCCTCTGTAATTGCACATATCTTCATGACAGCATCCCAGCGTGGGCATGGTGGTGCCAGAGTGGTTCCGTGCCTGTTTGGCTTGGCAGACGTCCGCTGTGCTCGCGAGAGAGTCCAGGCAGCCGTGGGTGAGCGGGGAATTTGTGTTCTGGGGATCGAGAAGTCTAGAGAAGCAGGCGCTCAGCTCAGATTTACACATATAGCCAGTGGCCACGCAGTGGGCAGCATCACAATAGCATCTGATTTCACCTGAAAACAACGAGAAATTGCGTCACACACCTTCAGGGGGCAGATAATGCATCCCCCTAAGCAACTGCTAAATCGCCAAGATCAAAGGCACTAACTTTTAGAATATTCAGCTGAGCGCCTACAATGGCAGTCCCCGGTAGACTGGAAAAGCCCTAGGTGCTTAAGTTTCAATCCAGTTCAATGTAATTTTAGAAATGTATTAATCCCAATTGCAGAGTATCAGAGTTCAGCCACGTCTGATGAGTTAGCAAGGAATTAAAAATACTACTGTTGGTTTTGAAGGCAAACAATCATCACGATAATTTCTACCGTAAGGTAAATTACACTGTTTATTCATCTTAATCCTACGTGACCATACAACATAAAAATGCTAGGCTTTTTGATTTTGTCAGTATAAATATTTGATCGGAACTACTGAATTGTTTACTACCTTAAAGGGCCGTGCCAAGATTTAAGAGCTTTAGCTAACACCTTATAAAGTTATTAACTAGAAACACAACAATCTAGAAATTGCTCCGGTCAGGAGGTTTTAAAACTATGAAACTGGGCAGCTATTTGCAACCTCTCTAGAAAAGGCAAACTTTGCCTATAAAGATCTTTTCATGCAGAGGAGCTTTTAGTCAGTATATTGTAAAACAGGAACTAGGCAGTTTACAATTAGTGGTTTGCTTGCCAAAGTCAATTTCTTTCAGCCCAAATGGAAAGTCATAAAACTGGGGGCGGGGGGGGGGGGAGAGCGGGAGGAGGGGTGGCGGGTATTAAAAAAAAAAAAAAAAAGGCAAAGCTAACTTCTCCGCCCCTTAACTCCCCAGTTTTACATGTAATTCAACATGGGATCTAAAAGGGGAAACGTTGAAACTGAAAATCCTCCCCTGGTTGAATGAAAAATCCTCAAGGAAACCTCAAATTTTTCTCCAGGAAGTGATTAAAAGTTTCCTTTATAAAACTTATTTGGGGAGTTGCAAGTCACTAGTAACATTTTGCTGCATGCGCGCCCTGAGGCTTTTAGCATCAATTTCTAGTTGAAATAATCTGGGTCTCCGAGCTATCCATATCTGACAGTGGACTCAGGTCACTGTCGTATGCCACAACTAAAGCTACTAGAACGGAACTTAGGCACACTACCCCTTCCCGGCTTCCCAATCTGAAGTTCTGTCTAGTTACTGAAACCTGTGCTCTGAAATTAAACACCAGGGACTGTGGCTTTATAGACCTCTTCCTACCCTCTCCTTTCTTCCTCCTCCTCTCCCTGAATGTGAATGCCTGAGTAAGGTGTCTCATTTAATTATCTGTCCAGATTCCAGGCCACCGTATGGTGTGCTCAGTTTTCACCAGAGGCTGCTAATGCTTCGGTTCTTAAAAAAAACAAAAAAACAAAAAAACAAAACCTGCCAGCTAAACACAGATCTTTGGCAATGGGGAGTTTTTAACCGTCCAAAGCTGGAGGTCCTTCTCCTATCCTAAATCTGTGCTCCCTGTCCCGGGTCTGGGCCCAAGTCCCTTACCCAGGGAAGACCTTGGGGCTGGAACCCTGCTTTGGCTGGGTTTTTGTCTCCTCTTTCCAATCTTGATGTTTTGCATAAAGGTCACCACTCCTAGGTGGGGAGGACTACATATCCCTCGTCTAACAAATTCCATGTATAGATTTAAAGTAGAAATAAAACAGATGAAAAGTCCATTCTGATCCTAGTCACCTCACTCCTAGCACAGAAAAAGAAAAAAAAAAGTTAAATGTTTATGAGAGCCTATTTAAAATGCTATATTTGCCATGACCTAAAACAGTCTAATAAAATTTTGACAGGTAACTACGAAAGTTCTAACAACTTTTTTTTTTAATTGGAGCCACATTTGAACAAGTTGAATGGACTTTTGTATTACTGTATTAAAACTATATTTCTGTCGTTTCATAAAGTTTCTTCCTGTGGCATGCGAAAGGCCCAAAAAGGGGACTGGTATTTGAAAACAGTGAACAATGCTCTTCTGTTCCCCCCCCCCCTTCTTGTTACTGTATGTAGTGATTACACAAAAATGTCTGCTTTAGTCAAGATGGCTACAGGAGAGACTGCTGGCTTCTTTTAAAGCTTTTGAAGTCCGCAGCAGTCAGAAATCTCTGATCCCCTAATTATATCATTATCAGGCACATAGTTTCGGTATCTGTGACTTCATGTCAGCCTCAGTCCCTCCCTGTTCTGCCGGCCTTTGATAGGGCCAGGAGGCTCCCCTCTGCAGGCTACCAGGGCTGTTATTTAGGGTTAATTACACCCTTCCTTCCAAAATAAATAAATACTGTAGCACATCATCCTTGCTGGGCTAGCTTATCCTTTAACCTCATGCCTGCTACATGGCAATTAGAGAAGGGGGGTGGTGCAAAAGCGAAATAACGCTTCCCAGTTAAAAAAAAAAAAATTATCTGTTCACACAACAGTAGGTAGAGTTCATGGAGTTGGGGGGGGGGGGTGAGGGGAGGGTAGGTAACGTTGAAATCTAGGAGTTCTGGTTATTTCGACCTGAAAGGCGAAAGCCTGCAGGGGGAAATAAAGACCCTGACCTGTGCCTCTTTTTCTTTCTTTTCTTTTCCTTTTTCTTTCTTTCTTTTTTTGGTAGTGTGTAAAATACGAGGTGAGCGGTAAGTGGGACCGCTGACAGAGCCTACTCGTCCCAGCCACCGCGAAGCCACACAGCACACACTCCTGCACAGAGACACACACTTCGAGCACCTACTCTCGCACGGGGAGTCACGCACACTCGCTGGCTCACAAAGACACACACACAAAGCCACAGTGGCGGACAGGGCCGCACGTGGAGACGTGCGGGGACACCCCCACACTCCAGCGCGGTGCCGCCCGGCCGCCCCCGCCCGCGGGGTGCGCAGGGAGGCGGCGGCCCAGCGCACTCCACCGCCCCGCTCCCCGGCTGCAGACGTTCAGAAGTTCGCTACGGACGGACTTCCAAAAACATGGTGACAAGCACTTGCCCTGAGGTCTGACTCCACCTCCACGCGCCGCGCCCGGGACACCCGAGGGGGCGGCCGCGAAGCCACCGCCGCGACTTCTAAGAACAGGCAACTTGTCGCGACCTGCGGGCTCCAGCGCGGGAGGAAACCTCGCCCGCCGCTAACAAAGCCTTGGCAGCCGCCTTCAAAGGCCCGCGGCGGCGGCCGCCCCGGGACCCCCGCGCGCCCCTCCCCGGGGAGCCCGCGCCCCGGGCCGGCCGGCGGGCACCCACCTTTGGTGAGCAGCACGGCCATGGCGCAGAGTTCGAGCTGCAGCCAGATGAAGATGTAGCTGGAATGGCGATCCATTGACGCCCCCCACGGCCGCGGCGCCCCCGCCGGCTCCCGGAGCCGCGGCGCAACTGCAGCCTACGACTCCCGGAGCGCGCAGTGCATGGGTGCTGCCCGGGGCGGCGGGCGCCGTCAGCGACAGGGCGAGGGGCCCGGCCGCGGCCGGAGCATGGAGTGCGGCTGGAGGGGCGCGGAGGAGCCCAGACGACTTTCGCGACCCGACCCCGCAGCCAGCGGCTCCTCCGCTCCGCTCGGCGCTGCAGTCCCGCGTGAGCTACCGGCCTCGATGCGCGTTGGCCGGGCACTCCGCGAGGGGAGAAGCTCCCCGAGCGCACGCAGAGACCGCCAGCCGCGAGCTCCAGCCTGCGCCCGCCTCAGCCGGCCCGGATCCGCGCCGTAAATAGCGCCCCGCGCCGGGAGCCGGCCAGACACCGCCCCGCCCCCGGCCCCGCCCCGGCAGCGCCAGCGCCGTCCGATTGGCCGCCAGGCTCCAGTCAATCATCCCCGCGGCCAGGAGGCGGGCCCAGAGGGGGGCCAGGAGGGACCTGCCCCGCGGCTCCTGGCGGCGCCGGCGTCTGGGGCCGCGGGCTGGGAGGCTGCCGTCTCCCGCGCTCCCCCTCGCGGATGCCTGCGCGTCCGTGACCTTCTGGAGGCGCGGGGTCGATCCCGGCCTCCGGGTCTGTCTCTGGCACTCGACACCGAGACCCTCACAACTCAGCCTTGGGCCGGCTTCTTTTTTGTTGCCCCCGAAACACGCGAGAGACCGCGCGGCCGCCTGCGAAAGCCCTCCCGGGCCACGCTGTGCGCTTTAGGAACCCCAGGGACAAGTGGCGGTCCCCCGGCGTGCGCCGACGGCCAAGGCGCCCCTGCCCAACCCTCCTGGCTTGCGTGTGGCCAAGGAGGGGGTTCCGTCGGGAGCCCGGAAGGGGGGCGGCCGGGCGCTAGGGTCTGCTTTCTGCCTTCCCCCAGCCTCCCTCCCTCTCAGCGCATCCGCCTCGAGCCGCCTGCCCTGTGATCAATAAAGCCCAGACAGACAGACTGTTGATCAGTGGGAGCCGCTAAGTTCTCCTGGGTAGACAGGGGACGAGTAGCCGGCTAGAGACACTTAACGAAAATTAGCAAATCCAAAAGCACCCGGCGCCAGCGAGACGACACTGGCCGAGACTGACACTCAATTAACCACCCCCCAAACAATCGCAGGCAAACACACCGGCTGACTCTGATCAATATCAGTCCCGCAGTGATCTCCTTTCTGAGATACTAATTCATTTATTAGGACTTGCAGGGCTGTCGGCCCCAACGTACCCAAAGGCGTTCCTGGAGGTTGTGCTGTTTTTTTGTTTGTTTGGTTTGTTTTTGTTGGTTTTTGTTTTGGTTTGGTTTTTAGGAGGTGAAATTCAACTTAAAACTCTTGATCCGAGGGAATGCTCTTGTATCCCTTCCTCCCATAACCTGAGATTAACAAGTCAACCATTTGCGAAATTTCCTTTTAGGATCAGCCAACATTTCCCTACCTGATAAAAATGTCAAGGCGGGGGGGGGGGGGGGGGGGGGAGGGGGAGGAGCAAAAAAGCATTTAATTCTAAGGTGGGAGATGTAAAGTCAAACCCTTTAGGACTATTGTACAGAAATGACCTTTAAGACTAAGAAAAAAATGTACATGTCTGGAGGACCGAAAATCAAGGTGAACCTTGTAAATTAAACTTATTGAAAGTTCACAGACGATACAGGATACAGTTAATGAAATTGCCATTAAAAAATAATGTTTATATGCAGAAAAAATAAAATAATTTCATAAGTTGATGCGCTGTCCATTACTTCACTAGATCAAAATTGCATCTAAAAAAGATGGGAGAAGTTTTAGGGGGAAATTACCCTGGCTGGAGCACCAGGTAACCTGCAGGCATTTCTCAAATGGTGGGTTGACCCTTGCTCCTGAGGAGGAGTCTGATTAGAACTGCCTGACATCTGCTTCTTTGACAAGTTAACAGTTCTAAGGGGTTCACGAGACAGTACCTTTCATGTAAGGACACACTCTTTTTTAACTCTAGAAGAGTCCATCATTAGCTAAAAGGAAGCTTTTAGAGCATATTCATTCAACTATCTTGAAGCGCCCACTATAGGCCAGGCACAGTGTTTGGGGTTATAAAGATGTCAGAACCTAAACAGTAAATCACTAACAATGGAGTGGGGCGATGATAGAGATTTATGTGCACAATGTTATGCTGCATAAAGAAAGAAGAGATAACTAGACAGGAAGGTAAAGAAGTCCACGAGGTCTGCTGGAAGCAGTGACATCAGGCATGACTCCTAAAGAACAAAGGGAGTTGCAAGGAGACCATTACAAGCATAGAGGACCATGGGAACTTAGGCATGAAATTTATTGATTGCATTGGGGGATATAGGTGGTAAGTAGGGGATAGGGAGTTGGGACTGCGAGCAATTCTTTGTTGTTGGAGCATAAAAATGTGAAGCAAGGAGTGGGCAGAGATGCACCAGGAAATAACTAGATTTACCTGTAATGCAAATAAATACTTGTTTAATGGAAGGCAGTCTGGGGGATGTGTTGATGAAAGTTCTATTGTAGTGAACACTTTCTGAGTGCCTTTCAAAGAATATCCGATTTCTCTGTAGTGGGCATTGGCAGCCAGACCAGGGGCCTCTGTCCCTCTAGCCATAGGTAGTCACATGATCCCAGTTGGGCCAATTAAGTTTTCTCTCCTCCATCTTTGGCCAGAGATGCTGGTCAATCTGTAGAGGCCAATTCACAGGAGACATACAAATTCCGAATCCACCTGTGTGCAAAGAAAGAGAAAAAATGACAAAGATGTAAGTCCAAATGGATTCACAGTCACATGGTGTCACTTCGGGTCCTTAGGTTCCATATTAAGGTTAACTCAGGCACCTTGGTAAGTCCCCTTCCCCCCCTTTTTGAAAAAAATTATTTATTTTTGAGGGAGAGAGAGAGACAGAGTGAGGTGGGGGAGGAGCAGAGAGAGAGGGAGACACAGAATCCGAAGCAGGCTCCAGGCTCTAAACTCTCAGCACAGAGCTCGACAAGGGGCTTAAACCCACAAGCAGTGAGATCATCACCTGAGCTGAAGTCAGATGCCTAAGTGACTGAGCCAGCCAGGTGCCCCTGTAAGTTCCCCTTTTTACTTAAGGTTCTTTTACTTTCAACCCAAAGGGTGTGAACTATGATACTTGTATTTTATTGAATTCATTGTGACTTTCATCATTCCAGGATATCTACTTTTTTTGTTTCAAACACAGAGTAAGAATGTATGATCCATTCTTCAGACAATGATTTCAGCTCTTTTGTTTTTATTATTAGTTTAATGGGCAGGCTTTTTAAATGGCCAGAAATTAGTTTTAAGAAAAACAAGTCTGCGCTTTATCTAATGGTTTTGGAGCAGACATGGACTTTTCAACTAAGTGAACGAGAGTGTTTGAATCAATGTGGAAAGTAAAAATTATTTTATGGATGATATGTCAATTATAAGGCCATATTCATAGTTGAGAGAATAGGTAACAATTTTAATTCAATTTAAGACTCAAGCAAATTGCTTCTTTATAGAATTTTACTTGCGTCTTATGAATAATTCAGTTATTACTTTCCTACACATAGGCCAGTAAGGAGAAGAGAAAATAGTAAAAGCTAATGTCTTTTGGAAATTTAAATTAAGAAATGAACTCAGTGACCAAAATTCTTTTCACTCTTTTGAAGGGAATTACGAAAATATAAGCTGGAATCAGCTATGCATGCCTAAGAACAGAAAGCTGATTCTAGACCTAACAATAATATTAAAAGTTATAATAGTTTACTATTATTACCTTCAAAGAGTGTTCTAGATACGTTTTATCCACAGACATATGGATATGTATTAGGTACATTATATATATTACATATAAGTATATAATCACAACGTGCCGCCATGGCACATTTGTATGGTAGTTCTACACCACAGAATAACTTTCTAAATTTCATTTTTTCTATAAATAGTAAAAAAAAAAAAAAGCGTGGTGTATGTTCAACCCGTTTTGTTAACACAGCTATAAATACCAGTCTCTGCTTACTCAAATAATGCCATTGTTTTCCAAGGTTATATGTGATCCCCATTTTCAGTAATGACTCTCTCTTCACAATGCAGATGAAAAATAACTCTTGGTTGGTACATTTGGTTCGGAGAGAAACCGTTGTGTTCATGTCCCTGGCTAGCATACAAACAACTCTTACAGTCTAGGGATAGAATCTAACATTTCTTCTACCAACTAACAATCCACAGAGGTTAGATAACACTTCGAATTCCCAGTAGCAGCTTTTTAAAAAAGTCATTTGTTCTCAGTAGAAGTTAGGAGTTCAGAACTCAAGTTTACTTTCATTGGAATGGAGTCAAAGGTGAGTGATTAGCCCAGCCTACAAGAATGGCTGTCTAGTGAAGTGTTTTTGTTTTCGTTTTTTTGCTTTTTTTCCCCCCTTTTTTCCAAAATGAACTGACTGCAGAGTCCAGGAGGTAGTGTGATAGAAAAAGGACTTAAGGCCACATTCTGAAATGCCCATCTTCCTGCAAGCTAGCAAAAACACTATGGGGTCTTACAAATAAACCTTGCAGTGTCTGCGGAGTTAAGGTTTTCTTAAGAATTTTATTTATTTATTTATTTATATTTTAGAGAGACTGTGTGAGCAGGGGAGAGGGGCAAAGGGAAAGACAGAGAGAATCTTTTTTTTTTTTTTAATTTTTTAATGTTTATCTTTGAGAGAGAGAGAGAGAGAGAGACACAGTGTGAGCAGTGGAAGGACAGAGAGAGAGGGAGACACAGAATCTGAAGCAGGCTCAAACACAGTGTCTGACACTGGGCTCAAACCCACCAACTGCAAGATCATGACCTGAGCTGAAGTCAGATGCTTAACCCACTGAGCCACCCAGGCACCCCAAGAGCGAGAGAATCATAAGCAGTGCAGAGCCCTAATGCAGAGCTTGATCCCACGACCCCGGGATCATGACCTGAGCCAAAATCAAGAGTCAGATCCTCAACCGACTGAGTCCCCCAGGTACCCCAGTTTTCTTAAGAATTGTGAAAGCAACAATGTTTAGAATACAGTAAGAAATATCCCTGGTTAAAGAACATTACCTTATGAAGTTAACCATGAGTATTATTTATAATCCAATAGCATCAAATATGTTCTATATGATCCTTGACCACAAGCCATAGCCTTTGTTCTATTCATTTGTGTTAATGTAATTAAGCCAGTAAAACTTTTAGAAATTATTCAATAGCCTGCTAGTTTTGCCTACCTGGTGTCAAATAACCAGGTTTTTCCCCCCACTTGGGTTCTTATAACTAAAATGGTAAGTCAGTCCTTTAAAACAGAGAAATTACCAGGGCACCTGGGTGGCTCAGTTGGTTAAGCATCTGGCTTCAGCTCAGGTCATGATCTCAGGGTTCATGAGTTTGAGCCCTGTGTCAGGCTCTACCCTGATCGCTCAGGGCCTGGAGCCTGCTTTGGATTCTGTGTCTCCCTCTCTCTCTGCCCCACCTCTGTTTGTGCTCTGTCTCTCTCTGTCTCTCAAAAATGAATAAATGTTAAAAAAAATTTTTTTTAAACAGAGAAATTACCTTAAACAAATTGCTACTTAATTGGAGGAACATTCTTGACCCTGAATGCTGTTCAGTAATGCAGTGAACAGTATTGTTGAGTTCTATCTCAACTGACAGTACTTTGCTTATGTTCTTTTGAATTTTTTTTTTTAATGTTCACATTCAGGGGCACCTGGGTGGCTCAGTCGGTTAAGTGTCTGACTTCGGCTCAGGTCATGATCTTGCCGTTGGTGAGTTCAAGCCCTGCATCAGGCTCTATGCTGATCTCAGAGCCTGGAGCCTGCTTCAAATTCTGTGTCTCCCTCTCTCTCTGCCCCTCCCCTGCTCGCATTGTCTCTCTCTCTCTCTCTCTCTCTCTCTCTCTCTCTCTCTCAAAACTAAATAAACATTAAAAACAATTTTTTTAAACATTCACATTCAAACCTGAATTCAGCTTTGATATTTTCATTAGACAGCCAACCATTTAGACTTTTGCTTGAACAGAATTCTTGGCCTCCCTGATATTCAGGGAAGAACTTATAATGCATTCACCCCCATATCCAATAATCTTCCTTTGTTCCACCTGGCCACCTAACAAACAAGTTCCGATTCTGCTGTGAATTTGTTTAAATGCAAATAACTCTCCACTGTCCCATTCCTAGTTTCATGTCACCTACCTAGATATTTAGCCAGGCATCTCAAAGACATCATTTGAAATATGCACATTTAGAGTACGCTGTTCAGTCAGACTTGTTTAATGAAAAGAAAGAGAGACCTACTTAAGATTAGTTGATTCAGGAGGGGTTTCTTGTGCAGATACAATAGGCTTATTGTAGGGATACAGCTAATTGGTAATTGATAAGCATTACTTATCTTGCTGGGAAGCCAGTGTCCATGGAATGGGAAATGAGAAGATTTGGGTCTCATTTTCTCAGGGTTGTCTCTTCCCACCTCTCTACTGGCGAGCCGGCATCCTTTCGTTAGCTCTAGTTTTTACTCTCTCGTAACTTCTGCTTGCGTGGTTCCCCCCCCAGTCATAAGCATCCCTTACACAGATGCAATGCTCCTTCTGTCCCTGTGGCACACTACCTCTACCCTCTGGCTTCTGGATTTCCAGCTCCTAAGTGAATCTGACATGCAAGTTACACAGGCTGCTGTTCAGCTTACGGAGAGACCAAAATGTGCACTTTGCAGTCTGTTTCAGCTAGGGTAGCGCTCCTGGCTGATATAAAATGTGTCTGCTGCCCCTCATCAAGGTTGTGGGCCAGGAAGAGCAGGAAGGGTGGGTGGACAGGCTGGCAACATAAAGCATAACATACACCTGCTTATATTATAGATATGATACACACATATAAAGTTTAACTTGCTATAAAAAAGTATGAGCGAGTTCCTTTAAATGATTTAGTGTGAATTTGCCACTTGAGTGTTTTGCTGTCATCAAAAATAAACTTCATGGGGCACCTGGGTGGCTCGGTGGGTTAAGCGACCAACTCTTGATCTCCACTCAGTTCTTGATCTCACCATCATGAGTTCAAGCCCTGCACTGGGCTCCATGCTGGACATGAAGCCTGCTTAAAAATGATAGATAGATAGATAGATAGATAGATGATAGATAGATAAAATAACCATGTTACCAAATGAAGGCAGCCCATCTATAGAGCCTAAGACTCAGCACCTTTCCAAACAAGGACAGAAGGACCATCTTTAACTCTTGGGTTATGTTTAATGTACAACAATCTTGAATATCCCGTCTTTTTAGTTGACTGTGGCAACTGAAAGAGCTTTTCAATCAGTTTCCTGAGAAAGATGGGTCGTTGGGGTGAATAATCACCTGGCTTATCCCATACGTGTAGTTTGGATATTCAAGGCCAAGGTGCCGACATGTCTATGAGCAAATGGTGTTGCAGTCTATACGTAATAGGTGAACAAAACGTATCAACTCTCAACTAAACAGCCAGCATAGTCATTTGCTTCCTTACAATCGTTCCCCTCTCCCCGCTCCACATCATACCACTTAGCTTTTCCTCATAAAATCACAGGAATATAATAAGAGTTTTCTAAAGAAGCAGCATGGTTACAATAGTTACTATACTTCTCTTTTCATTCTGGCTCCTCGAAGAGATTATAAATAAAGACCGGAAAATACCTCTACTCTGCTTTCTATTCCCTTTGATGCCTTTCACAGTGTCATCCAGAATAAATTTCATTTTTTACTGAATTAATGTCAACGAGTGAATTCTGAATGGAAATGATAGAACGTTGTGGACGAAGAAACAACAATCGCCTGGGAGACGGAGACCTGAATTGGTACCCATGCTCCACCGTTCAGGGTGTTATCACCAGCAACTCAACTGCTCCCTCTGTGCCCCTGTTTCCTGTCCTAGAAAACGAGGACCAGAGTGCTAGGTGGCCTGGCTGTCTCAAGATTGCTGAGGGAGTAACTTGAGATCCCATCATGTTAGCCGTGAAACCCTACAGAAACGTTCAGTGATTTTCCTTGGAAACAACGAGTTTATCCAAATCTATTTTTCACTCATTCGAACACGTTTACGGTAGCGTCGGGACTTTTCAGCTGGTTTCAGGATTCTCTTCTCCCCGGAGCTGGAAATCTGAAGTAGAAATGAGGGCACTGCCAGACCAGTCTTGGCAGGGTGGTGATATCTCTGTAAACACAGCATGGATCTTGGCCAACACAGGTTAGCTCTCACGACGGCTGCTAGTCTAAGAATCAGCAGAGACAAATTGGTCGGCTAAGTTGTCGTTATACGAGAAACGTAGCTGCTCACTAAAGGAGGAGCCCTAATTCATGCCCCTCGTCATCGGGCAAACACAAAAAGTATCTTCTACCCTGTAATTGGACTCCTTTGAAAGATTATCCGTCTCCAAGTCAATTGCGTTTTTCAAAGAACTCTGGTGTTGCTTCCTCACTGTCAGAGAGAAGCATTTCCCAGTAAAATCCCGATTGGTTATGGATGTATTTGCCATGAACTGTCCCATGAGCCATACTCTTTTTTATGGGTCATCAGCAAGGTTGCTGAAGAGGCTCCTGCCCTCCAAATGCTTCCAATCCTGCCATCCTTCTTTTAGGTGACTAATTTTAACAAAGTTTTGTAGAAAGAGGGGAGGAAAGGGGGGGCGGGGAGGGGTGCGGCTGACATTCCTTTTGTCCTAATCCTTGAAATCATCCCGTGGAGACCAGCACAGTTTTCCTGGACATAGGTGAGTTCCGGCCCCTGATTGATGTAGGTCATGCAGAGAAAAGAATCCGTGTTTTTATTTTATTTATTTACTTATTTATGTATTTATTTATTTATTTATTTATTTATTTATTTATTTATTTATTTTGTCAGAGGTAATGTACAAACAAAAGCCCCGTCAGGTCTAAAATCTTCTTGTTTCCAACACTCAGCCCAAGTCCGGCAAGAGTCAGGAGATAAAAGGCAGAGGGTGATGGGGATGGGCGGTGGCCAAGGGGGAATCTTCCACATTGACCGATCCAGGGGGTTGGGGCGGGGCGGTTACCTCCAGGCTCCGCCCATTTGCCCTGGTTCCCAGTTTCTTGGGATGGAAGCAGAGGTACCTGGGCCTACGAGGCCCTCTGAAGCTTCGGTAGAAAGAAGCCAGAGCACAGCAGCAGCAGCTCCATTTCGGGCCAATCAACGGGACTCAGTGTCGGCTCCAGGGAGCACCCCCACCCCCGGCCCCGCGGGGACACTGTCCAGGAGGGGCAGATGGATAGAGGGGAGGGCGAGGCTGGGGGTGGCGGACCAAGCCAGACGGACGGGGCCGGGAGCGGGAGAGCGAGGCGGAGAAACCGGGAGACGCAGCCGAGCTCCCTGGGGGGAAAGCAAACGCGGCAGAGAGGCACCAATTATTATAATTGGAGGTAATGGGGCCGAGGCGCCAAGCAGCTCCGCTCTGTTTTACATCACCCAGCCCCGACCCGGACGCACCCGCACCGGCGCTCGGCTCCTCCCGCGCCGAGTCCACGCCCGCGGGGCTCTCCGGGCCCTTCCCCGCCCGCCCGCCCTCGTGGCTCTGCAGCTGCCCCGCCCGGGGCCGCGCTCAAGTTCAGGTGCGCGCCGCCCGGCCGCGCTCCCCTGCCTGACTCACCGGCCGGGTCCTCGGCCTCGCCCCGCCGCCTCTCTCACTTGTGACTAGTCCAGCGACACGGACTTGTCCCAATAGTAAAAGGGGGGCTGTGTGTGTGTGTGTGGGGGGGCAAACCTTTCTGGTCTGGGCAGATTCCCCCCAGGCTAGGGTCGGTAGGCCGGAAACAACTCTGTCCTCATCATCTCGCTTTGATCCCACCATTACTACCAGCATCACCCCGGAACTTAAGTGGGGTCTTGAAGATAAGCCACGTGGGAAACAAAGCACATGAACATAGGGTGTGGTTGGGGCCAAACATCGTTACATCTCGCTAGAGCTGTTTTGTCACTGATGGGACACCGACCAGGAGAATGGTCTCGCAGACCATTTCGAGGTTCGGTGAAAGACAGCTTCAAAAATGAAATCAGGGTGGAACACAGCAAGTGACATTACCTCCTCCAGCAAGTCAAATAAAAATTACTGCTTTTCAAGAAATGCTTTGAGGAGGCCTTCACAAGGCAGCCAGGTGACCCATCGGTCCTTTAGAAGCGTTGTTTCTTCAAAACAGATGTGAATAATAACACAAGGTTCCGGCAGGGCAACTTGGTGCCAATACATGTTTAAAAGTCCAGCTCCAAGGGATGACTGTTGTACTGGAGGCTGCACTGATCCGACCATTTCGAAACGCCTGAGCTCAAGGCACAGTGTAGCACCTTAAAAGGCCTTTGATGAAGTAGAGCATTTATCGAACGATAAATGTGAAGGGAAGACTTTCAGTGATTGAAAAGAGAGAGAGACCTGCTTGTATAATCGCAGAGGGCATAACAAGGACCAGGGGGTGCCAGCTACACCCGCCAGAAGTCGCCAGGGAGAGTTCAAATAAGGAAGAACTTCCTAGCAATAATGCCACTCGGAGGCGGACGAGGCATCCTGAAGACACCGTGTGGTTCCCAAGTGCGGAGATGAAGTCCCGGGTTGGGGGTGTGAAGTAATTGTTGGAGCAGGTGACACTTTGACGTCCCTTGCAACACTGAGATGCTCTAATTACAGCTACAGCTCAAATATTAAAGACGACGACGCTGTGTCGTTTTCCAGAAGTAGGAAAAATGCCGGGCGCTGGAACTCATCTAAGGAGTAAGGACCTTAGAGTGAACTTGGGCTGCCCAGAGCTGTTCAAGACTGAGGCTGTCCCCCTGATGGGGGGGGGAGGGGG
This sequence comes from Lynx rufus, assembly GCF_022079265.1. NCBI lineage: Eukaryota > Metazoa > Chordata > Mammalia > Carnivora > Felidae > Lynx > Lynx rufus. The sequence goes on along the minus strand of NW_025814889.1, from coordinate 26,293,193 downwards.
TTGGGGAGGAGGGAGGGCTGAGGCTCAGCTGTGACTCTCAGACTTGGCTGTGTACCCCGAAGCTGGCTGTGCCTGCTTGAGGGGGTGCCTCTTTCTAATGTACAAAATGAGCCTAGTATGAGCTAGTCACAGTCCTGAGACCCAGCCCTTAACTAACGTTAACAAGACTGGTTCACGGGCAGGAAATGATAGCCTCCAAAGGGCAGATGGCCCACGTGAAGACAGCTACGTAAATATAGATGGTCTTAATTCAAGGCTGGGATCCGTACAAGACCAAGGAGAAAATCTCAAAAACCACTTTCAACTGATTCAGATTCTCCCCACCCTGTACTGCCTGTGTCACCAAAAGGCATTCTGTATCCCTTCCCTGACAAGTGTCTAAACAATGCCTTCTGTCCATCTTCTTTCAGTTGACTGCTGGACAGATTTGACTTTCAATGGGAATAAAGACAAATTGTGCTCGCCAGGCCTTTGCAACCTTCCTCGTAAGTGATTTCATATCATATCCTCATTCCAGACCAAAAAAAAAAAAAAAGAGGAAGGAGAAAGAGAGAAAGAACCCACGTAGGTCTCCTGTCTTTCTTCATGATGTAATTGTAGATTTATTTTCTCAGCTTTTGCTAGCACAGTATTTTAAGTTCCTTGGTAAGTACCCCTCGAGGTGTGCCTGGAACTGGACTCCGAAACCAGGAATAGATTCACCATAACTTAGCCTAGTGGCTCGCTTCTCTTGAAAGCATTGTCCTCCCCGGTATCCTTCCCAGATGTCCTGCACATCACATGGTCCTGAAGCAAGAGTAACAGCTCTGGGAACTGGGCCTCTGTTCCCCATCACCAGACCCTCTCTTTCATCACACATTTGAATTCTTACCCATGTATCCTTAAAGTGACCTAAACTAATGTGTTCTTTTCTGGAGAAAAAAAATGGGTTAAAAAAAAAAAACTCCCACCAGGGTAACCCTTTTTCCCCAAGCCAGCACTAGATTATGCACATCTGTGGTCACTTTTATTTTTCGGAGAGTGTATTGCATTGGTTTTTGCAGCCCAGAGTCGGTTCCCCTGTCGGGTGGACATTCCCCCGGGGGCATGTCTTTCTCGCCCCCTTGTGGTGAGAGGGAAGGAGCGCCCAGCTGGGAAGACAGGAGCTGTGATTTGCTGTCGGGGCAAGTATCGAGGTCACCGAGGGGAAGATTCCGAGTCAATATTTTAATAACCGTGTCTCAGTGTCATGTGGTGACCTCAGTAAGAGGGCGGTGAGCCCTATTTCCAGAATCTTCTTAGGGCTTTGGACAACAATGAACAGGCTTCTCTCTGTGTGTAAGGCCAGGAGAAGGTGGTGGTTGCAACTCCAGGTAAGCCGTGGACAACAACAGTGACCATTGTTCTAAACAAAACACCCTTGCCTGTGTCACCCACCGGCAAGCCAGGACTCTCCCCGCAGAGGAGTCCATACTCTCAAAGACTTTGGTTCATTCCTTGGTTTCTAACATTTTCCAGTGGAACTGTGTTAACTGAACAGAACCACCACAGAGCATGACTCCTAATCTCTAAAGTCTAAATGTGTGCATTGTTTCTACAAATCCACAGACTTTTTTTGGCCAGCTCCAGCTTTAAAAAGCAAACAGACAGAAACCCTCCACGCAGATGAGTTCAACGAAAATCCCCTCCCCTCCTGATCTGTATTCCACCAAAAGATGGGTGATGGACGTTTCCCCCAGAACCAAGCATGGCAGGATTGTATCGAAGTCTGGAGCTACCCGACTCTTCCCGCCATGGGGCATGAAAATCTGACTCTCATTTGGGTCAAGATCAAAGCCAAGGGTCTAACAGGATAATTCAGTCTCCAACTCTACACGAGTTGCCAGTCTCGACTGCTGAAATTAACCACACAGTTCCTCTGGGTACTAAGAGCTGCATGAGGCCACGCCAGCCACTGTTTATATTAAATCATGAAAATGATCACTTCCGTCTCTGATTTTACAGCGGAAGAAACCAAGAGAAGGCTATGTGGCTCTCCAAGGTCACACCAGCTGCACTGAGACTCAGGGCTCAGGGCACGACCTTCTGGCCCATCCAAAAGGTGGGAAGGTGTGAGGGGCCATTGCATTCACTGGTAAATCGGGGTCAGTTTCTCCTTGAACAAAGATACAGAAGGAAATTTGTTAGCGTTCTGAGCTGAGATTCCATAGAAACATTTCGGCCATATTATAAGGTAAAATCACCTCTTGCCAAATGCAGTAATTTGAAGGAGACTGAGAAAAGGAGGAGAGAAAGAGAGAGAGAAAGGGAGGCATTTGACTGCTGAGAACAAAGGCTGTTTATAAGTGGGTTGAATCACTGCCGCTCCCAAACCTCTCTCAGGTCCTGTGAGCCTGAAGAGAGTATTTCTGGGAATGAGCTTTGGGGTCATTCTTGGGCGTCAGTCTTTGCTGCAGGAACCAACCTGCCTAGGCAGCTGTCAGTGATTGCTTTCCCCGATGGCTTGATTGTATCTGCAGGCCCCTTCTGCTCAGGACTTGGCCTTCCTCTGCAGAAATCTTCTATGGGATCCCTGACCTTCACCCTCAGTGCTCGTTAAGTGCATAAGCAGAAACATCTAGGAATCCCAGCCTTCCTACCAGCCAGAATTTTCACACCAATCAGGGAAGTGGCTTCCGTTGGAACAGACACCTCAGGGCCTCCGAAGTCCATACCTCATTTGTGTTTTGAGGACAATGGACGGGAGAGCCACCAATTACGAAGAACCTGCAGATAACTTCATCTTCCAGACCAGGAGCAAGTAAGGCAGCCATGACTTCCCCTGGAGTCCTGCCCTCTGGGCTGGAGATAAGTGGGTCTAACCAAGCCGAGCTTCTCCACCTGACTTTGCTTCTCTGTGCTGGACCCCCTTCTTTGAGTAGCAACTGCATGGCATTTGTGATCTGGACGCAAGACGGAAATGGGACGGAGGCGAAGAGCACCGGACTGAGTCGTCTTGACATCACCTCTCGGCCTGGTTTGGGGTCAGATCTCGCTTGAGCCCTCGGGGCTGCAGAATCCTCAGCTATGGAATGAGCCAACCGGACAAATGGCTTCTCACGTCCCTCCTGGGTCTGGAATTCTAAGCCTCCTTTGTCCTGCCCGCTCACATTGTGAAGGATGAGTAACAGGCTGTTAAAGGGGCCCTTGTTCTTGGTTTCTGCAGAGGCTCCAAGACCTAGTTCAATGGTTCTCAAACTTGAGCAAGCAGAAGAATCATCTGGAAGGCTTGTTAAAACAGATTCGTGGGTTCCTCCCCCAGAGTTCCTGATTCAGAAACTCTGAGGCAGGGCCTGAGAATTTGCATTTCTACTAAGTTCCCAGGTGGCTGCTGATAGGAGACCACACTTCGGGAACCTCTGGCTGAGCACTGTGACGGAAGCACCAAAGTACCGAGGCTCCAAATGACAGACTGACATACGGCTCAGAGAGCTTGACCTGCCCTGCCAGCCAAGAGGGAGGCTCTTTCAGACAGACACGCAAACCGACCCCTGTTGACAGGTCCCTAAATAACCTACAACCTGTTTCCCAGAGCTAACCTCATGGAGAAGGATGTAACGGTAACCGATACGAATATAGTGCTCTACAATCTGCGGAGAGCTTTGGCTTTACTCCTTTTGTTCCTCCTGGCAACCCCATGGTCCGGATAAGGAAGATGTTACCATCCTCAGTTTCCGGGGCTGAACCCGCAGTTCCAAGTGGTCACGTGTTTGATCAGTATCACACAGCCCAAGAGCAGCGGAAGGGGGACTCAGGACGGTTCATCGAAAGCTTTCGAGTCTTCTCTGTTCTTCATGCTTCACCAAGCTGCCCATGAGTGTACTCTTTTGGGTAATTGGGGCACTGTTTCTACCCAAATAATCATTTCCTTGAAGTGCTAATTAGGTATCGCTTTAACACACGCAAAGCCAGATGATTCAGAAAGCTGTTTTCTCCTGCTCCGTTGCCATAACGCAGCAGAAACCTGAGCCGAAGGCCCCGACTCTCGCTCAGTGTGGCTTTCCAACAGTCTAAGGGAAACGGTGAATGAATTTGCATCGTATTTCAGTCACCGCCATTAGTAGTACCAGATAATTTTTCTGCACAACCCAGCGTCCTAGACGAGGACTCCCCGGATAAGACGGACACAAGGCCGCTTTCAGCACTTAGCTCTCGGTTTTGATTTTAGAATGTCTGATCACTTGCTGGATTCCTTTCTGTCGTCAGTTAATGCAGTTCACAGCAAGTCCTCGGAGAGAGTTGGCAGTCTGGTAGTATAGAGTGATGGCTGCAAGCGGACAGAACGAGGCCGCACCCCTTCACCGTCAACAATGATGACCTTCCCGAACAACGTGACTGAAGTGGTTCATCAGGCTCATTCTCCGTCACCCGTCCTGGGAGCGCTGCCCGAGAAGAGTCTTTCCTGCCGAACACTCCAGTGCAGCTCTAGGGAAGTCCGACCTCCTTCTTAGGGTAAAGGAATGAAAACCCCCGCGTATCCTGTTAAATGCTTCCCCTGGAGGACACACGGACTCTTACACCGATTCAACCGTGCTTATCGTTTTGTCGAACAGTGACTCTTGGAACAGAGCTTTTGCAAGAGAGATTAAAAACCTTGCTCATCTACCCCGAGAGCCTCAGCCCAGAGCAGGGGCCTGCACCGCTCGTCAGTGATAATGGGAGGTGGGGGGGGGGGGGACACGGGGAGTAGGTGCTGCCCAGTGGGGAGCTCCCAAGCCGCAGGGCACCGAGTTGGGCTTTCTGCCCTTACACCCCAAACCTGGTCCACCAAAACCGGATCCCTTGAGACAGGTGTCTAAGGACAGAGGCATGGAAAAATATTGTTGGCCTGCTGGCCTCCACGAAAGTTGGATGATTAGTCTCCCAGCACCGGCTGGAAGGAGATGGGCCTGGGAGAGCGGCAATGGCTGTGCAGAGCAAGGACAAAGGCGGGATTTGTCTGCACTTGGAGGTGAGCAGTGCTGGCAATGGGGTGGGGCAGAACATGCATTACAAAGTTTTTAATAAAAACTTAAGAGAGTCTTGGGGCGCCTGGGTGGCTCAGTCGGTTAGGTGACCGACTTCGGCTCAGGTCATGATCTCGCGGTCCGTGAGCTCGAGCCCCGCGTCGGGCTCTGTGCTGACAGCTCAGAGCCTGGAGCCTGCTTCTGATTCTGTGTCTCCCTCTCTCTCTGCCCCTCCTCCGCTCATGCTCTGTCTCTCTCTGTCTCAGAAATAAATAAACCTTAAAAAAAAAAAAAAAAAAAAAACTTAAGCGAGCTTTGCCAACTTTCCTAAGTTGGCAGAAGGGTTTTTAGCAAACTGAGAGCCACCCAGAGTGGTCAGCTGGTCTCTCCCTTGGGATCTTCCTGGCTTGGACTTGCTGCACGCAAGCGACTACCTTTCCAGCTAAACTAGGTGGGAGTCATGCCCCTTCCTCCACTATTACATTGGTCCCTGATACAAACTACTGGCATCTGAGATAACGGCTCAGTAATGCTTTCCCGCCCACAAACCTCCTGACCCCACATCCACCTAACGCTTTTTCCCTCGGGGGCCGATGGAGGCCGTGGCCTGGGGAGGCGGCGGGTGGCCGTGGGCACGCTCTGGACTCAAACACCCACTGGGACGCTGGCCAAGCCAGGACTGGGTCTGTGGCTCTTGTAGACTCCTCCTCCTCTGTCTCTTTCACGATCCTCCCTCTCCCGCCCCCCCCTCCCCTTTATCCTTTCCCCCCACTTCCTTCTCCCCACTACTTTTCTTGAAGTTTTTTTAATGTTTATTCATTTTTGAGAGACAGAGAGACACAGTGTGAATGGGGGAGGGGCAGAGAGAGAAGGCGACGCAGAATCCGAAACAGGCTCCAGGCTCCGAGCTGTCCGCACCGAGGCCGAGGCGGGGCTCGAACCCACAAACCATGAGATCGTGACCTGAGCCGAAGTCCGAAGCCCACCCAGGCGCCCTTTTACCCCGATACTTCTTTTTAAATTACAGTGGATTTAATGGATCGATTTGTTCAGAAGACACTTGGTTGAAGTCTTTAACTCTTCCTAAGCCTCCATTTTCTCATTTTATAGATGGGAATAAAGGTGGCTCAGGGGGCTAAGCATTCGACTCTCGGTTTCCGCGCAGGTCACGATCTCACAATTTGGGAGCTCGAGCCCTGCATCGGGCTCTGCGCGGCCAGTGAGGAGCCTGCTTGTGCTCACTCTCTCTCTCTCTCAAAATAAATAAAAATAAATAAAGATGGCAATTAAATAACCATTTCACGAGGTTATTGGGAGGAAAAAATGAGACATTATACCTAAGGCACATGGCATAAACGACTATCCAGAATGAGCCCTCAATGCACTTGGCTATCCTTACTACTTTGGTTACCTGATAAGGGAAACTCTTAGGATTTGAGGTTCTTGGCCAGAATCTACACGTTGCCTGGGTTATATGATCTAGGATGTTACACGACCTATGATTTTGATGCCAAAATACGTCACCTGACTCAGCGTCTCCTCCGCTCCCGCTTTCTCACCGATGAAACGGAGGTCACGATAATTCCCACCTCCTGGGAATGTTGCAAGGATTAAAACTAAAACATCACCGGAGACTCTGTTTGGTGAGCTGTGAAGATTAATTCCCAGAAGGCTAAGGGACTGAAACCTGAGGACAGACCGTGGACAGGAGAATGAGAGCAAAGGAAGGATAGCAGAGAAGACCCTGAACACAGACTTCTCCTTCTCGTAATTACGCCCAAAGGCTGCCACGGTTGCCCGAAAAGTCTGGCTCCCCAGATGTGGTTCCGTCTGGGGCTTGTGTGCTGGGGCTTGTGTGCTGGGGCTTGGTATGTTCCATAGGCGACATTTTAATATTATCTACTCTTTTTTTAATGTTTTTGACGTTTATTTTTGAAAGGGAGAGACAGAGTACGAGTGGGGGAGGGGCAGAGAGAGAGAAACAGAGAATCGGAAGCAGGCTCCAGGCTCTGAGCTGTCGGCACAGACAGGCTTGAACTCACGAACCGTGAGATCATGACCTGAGCCGAAGCTGGGTGCTTAACCGGCTGAGCCACCCAGGCGCCCCTATTTGCCTTTTTTTTTTTTTTTTTTTTTTAAGTAATCTCCACAGGGCACCTGGGCGGTTCAGTCGGTTGAGCGTCTGACTCTTGATTTCGGCTCGAGTCGTGATCTCGGGGTTGGTGAGTAGGGCACACGTCAGGCTCTGTACTGACAGCGTGGTGCCTGCTTTGGATCCTCTCTCTCCTCTCTCTGCCCCTTCTCCGCTTTCTCTCGCTCTCTCTCAAAAAATGAACAAACTTTAAAAAATACAAGTAATCTCCAGGCCCAACGGGGGGCTCACACTCATGGCCCCAAGGTCAAGAGTCACCTGCATGAACTGAGCCAGCCAGGCGTCCCTGATGGTGCTCGCTCTCTGAATTGAGATGCTGCCCGCTCACTGCTCACGTTCCCCGGGTTGCTGACAAACAGAACACAGACAAGGCCAAACGCTGCCAGCCTGTGGCGGGGGGGTGGGGGGGGGTGGGGGCAGGGGTAGTGGGCTGCAGGCCCCACTCCCGCTACAGGACAGCCCCTCCCCACCCTCAGTCCGTCAGCACTGGAGAGCCGAGCTGGGGGTGGGGGTGGGGGGGCTGGAGGGCCAGAGAGTGATTTTCCCTAAAACCTGTCCCTCCTCTCAGATGCCCACCCAACAAAAGATCTACTTGGCAAAACATACGGACACTCACTGTCCTACCCAGACCTGACCTCTGAACACACGAGAAAATGGATAAACACAAAGGAGTGAGGTTATCACCAAGTTCAATTTCTTGTGGAGCCACAAACGTCACCGCGTGTGTGTTGAAGTCGATACCCTCTCTGCTCCCCGCCCCCCCTCCCCCCCACCCCGCCCCGGGCTCCTCACTAATAACATTAGGAGCTCGGGCTGGAATGTCAACTTGAACTTTTAGCATTTGTGGCACAACCATAACGCAGTTTAAGCGCACTCGTTTTATTTGATCGAGGGCTCGAATTTACTGTGCACTTCCTGAGGCCCCTGGGTTAAAACCACATGATCTAATGCAATGAAAACCAGCAACAACAAAAAAATATATTCTTTATTTCCAGTAGCACAAGGCCAACTGAATGTACCCAAAGCGTACTTAGACAGTGTTAATCAGCCTAAAGACTAAATGGTTTTCTCTCCTTCCTTCGTGTCCACACGCCCAACTCAGAAGCACCCCCCACGTCCACACACACAGTCTTCGATCACACACAAACATACGTGATTTTAGGAATAACCAAGCGCCTCTGGAGGCTAAAAGGTACTGTTCATAGTGAGTGCCCAAGGAGGTGCCCGAATCGTTTTGAGGCAGATGAGACCAGAGGGAAAAAAGTTCAGTAATTCTAATTCTCTATCTCCTGCCAGGAGTGTGGGGTATAAAGAACTTTATAATACTCTTGAGGACATCAAGCCAGAAAAGCAGCCAGGAAGGAGTTGCTGCTTGATTTGAGTTTCATTTATTTATTTGTTTGTTTTATTTTTTTAATGTTTATTTATTTTTGAGAGAGAGAGAGAGAGAGAGAGGGAGTACAAGTGGGGGAGGGGCGCAGAGAGAGGGAGACACAGAATCCGAAGCAGGCTCCAGGCTCCGAGCTGTCAGCACAGAGCCCGACACGGGGCTCGAACTCACAAACAGTAAGATCATGACCTGAGCTGAAGTCGGACTCTCACTCAACTTACTGAAACACCCAGGCGCCCGTTGATTCGAGTTTTAAAGCCAGGACAGGACCTGGTTGATAAAAGGGAGAAAAGATGACATGGTGGCAGACGAAGTCACACAAAACCGAGGCAGGTGTGCACAAGTGAGCTCGGCGTGTGGGCCCTCAACAGCTTTGAATGGTCACGGGCTGTGTGCCGGGAACCAGGCATCTGGGATGCCTCAAGGAACACAAATATCTCCTGGGACTTACATTCTCATGAAGGCAGACAGACAACAAAAACCAGCCAAGGAACATATAAAGGTGCCAGATGGTAGTAAGTACAAAGGTCCTGAGGTAGAATTATATGCAAATAGTGGAAGTATGCATTCCCAACAGGGGAGACATCCTCCTAAGGCGGTGAAAAGTCATTCTTGGGAGGATGATGAAAATCTAATTCTTTTAAAAAAATTTTTTTTTAATGTTTATTTACTTTTGAGACAAAATGTGAGCGGGGGAGGGGGGGGGGCTAGAGAGAGGAAGACACAGAATCCAAAGCAAGCTCCAGGCTCTGAGCTGTTAGCACAGAGCCTGATGCTGGTCTCAAACCCACGAACCGTGAGGTCGTGACCTGAGCCGAAGTTAGTCGTCCAACCGACTGAGCCCCTCAGGCACCCTGAAAATCTTACTCTTTTAATGTATAAAGCACAGATACAGGGGTGCCTGGCTGGCTCCAGCCATCCATCCATAGAGCATGAGACTCTTGATCTTGGGGTTGTAAGTTTGAGTCCCACGTTGGGTGTAGAGATTACTAAAAAAAACAAAATCGAAAGAAAGAAAGAAAGAAAGAAAGAAAGAAAGAAAGAAAGAAAGAAAGAAAGAGAAAGAAAGAAAAAGAGAAAAAGAAAAAGAAAATAGGAAGGAAGGAAAGAAGGCAGGCAGGCAGGCAAGCACAGAAACGGAGATGGTAAGTAAACATGTATATAGTGCAATCATACCTCAGAGAGATTGTGGGTTCGGTTCCAGACCAACCACAATAAAGGGAATATTTATCTCAATAAAGCTAGTCAAATGAATTTTTTGCTTCCCAGAGCACATAAAAGTGGTGTTTACACTACCGTGTCATCTGTTAAGAGTGCAACAGCATTGCGTCTAAAAAACAACGCATATGGGTTAATTCAAAATCGTTTCATTGCTAAAAAATGCTAGCCATCATCTGAACTTTCAGCGAGCCGTGATCACTGATCACAGATCGTCACAATAAATATCGTGGCGATGAAAAAGTTCGCAGTATTGTGAGAATTCCCGAAATGTGACACAGAGGCACGAAGCGAGCAAATGCTGTAGAAGCTCGACACAGGGCTGCCACAAACCTCCGACGTGTAACAGCTGCGGTAGCTGCGAAACACAAGAAAACAAGATGTGCCTGTATGTCCGTGGTATTAAAATGTCATGGGGTGAGGGTAGGGTTGATTAGGAAAAATGTCTAAAAAAATGACATTTCCCTTTTGCCCGTGGTGGGGGCAATAATGAAAAAAAAGCTGCAATACGCCGAGGTACAGGAACAGTGAAGGCAGCTAGAATGGAGGGAACAAGGGAAAGAGTGAAAAAGACAGAAGAACAGAAAAATAATGGGGAGCAGTCTTATAGGTCATCATAAACCCTTCCCTTTTTCCTCTAAGAAAACGAAGGACATTGCAGGCTTTTAACAGAGGAGTGAAGTGACAACGTGGCTTTAAAAAGAATCCTTCCGGCTGCCATGTTGAAAATGGACTTCAGGGAGACCGGTTGGAGACCATTGCTATGGCGCAAGGTAACGGCACTTGGTCTGGGATGGTAGAGGCTGGGAGCTGGAGTGGCTGTGGAATGTAGTGCATTCTGGAGACACTTTAACGCCAAGACTGACAGGATGTGCATGTGTTGAATGTGGGGTGTGAGAGAAGGAGAAGGGCCAAGTAAGACCCCAAAGTTTGGCTGGAAGAACTGGAGAGAGTTGCCATTGTCCTAGAGGGGGACCCCCGGGAGAGTTAGGGAGGGGACTGTCAGGAGCTTGGGTGTGGTATGTTAAGTTTGAGATGCCTGTTGTATATGCAAACACAGGTGTTGAGTAGGGAATTGAATTTCAGAGTCTGGAGTTCAAGAGAGAGAGACCCAGGCTGCATACGTGAGACATGGCGGTGATATTAAAAAGAGAGTGAGGAGAGGAGGTGCCTGGCTGCCTCGTGTGACTCTTGGTCTCCGGGTTGTAGGTTCGAGCCCCATGCTGGGTGTAGAGATTGCTTAAAAAAACAAACAAACAACAACAACAACAAAAAACCTTTAAAAAAAGAAAAGGGAGTGGGGAGGTAAAAGAGACAAATAAAGAGAACAGAGTAGACCAAGAGAAAAGTCATACAACAATAGATCCAAACCCAAATGTATCAATAATTACATTAGGCATTAATGAATTAAACACTCCGATTGAAAGGCAAGCACTGGGGTGCCTGGGTGGCTCCATTGGTTAAGCAGCTGGCTCTTGGTTTCAGCTGAGGTCACGATCTCATGGTTCGTGAGATCGAGCGAGCCGCGAGTCAGCTCTCTCAGCACAGAGCCTGCTTGGGATTCTCTCTCTCCTCTCTCTGCCTCTTTCCCACTTGAACTCTCTCTCGTAAAATAAATAAATAAACTTAAAAAAAATAAAGGGCAAGCTTTGTCAGATAAAGATTTTACATATGTATGTATTATGTATATACCTGTGTTAACTATTTAGACGTGCAATTTAAATATACAAGCACATATGAACAGAAAGCAAATGGATGAAAAAAGATACGCTATGCAAACAGTAAGTATGAGAAGGCTGGAGTGGCGGTCACCATCCTAAATAAACTCTAAATGAGGAGATGTGACAATAAGGTTCTGAAAACTAGAAGGATGTGTTTTCCCCAGCTCCGGTCTAGGTACGTCACAGTTTTTTGGCTTTAGGTCCAAGCCTGATTCGGTTTTCTAGATAAATAAACCCTCCCAAGACCCGATCGTGTAGCTTTGCTTGAGCGGACCTCCTCGTCTGACGTCAGCAGTAGGTCTGCCAGAGTGAGGACTCCACAACTGAGGCCTGAGCTAGTATTCGTCAGGCGCATACAGGCTTCGGGGATGGGCCTATGCTTCTGGAAGGAAGATAGGGCCTCAACAACTATGCTGCTCAAGGGTCACCGGTGATAATTATTTGCCAAGGCACAAGTAGTTTCTAAGTACAGTATCATCACGAAAGTAGTATTTCTGGGGCGCCTGGGTGGCTCAGTCGGTTGAGTGTCGGACTTCGGCTCAGGTCATGATCTCCCGGTTCGTGAGTTCGAGCCCCGTGTCGTGCTCTGTGCTGACAGCTCAGAACCTGGAGCCTGCTTTGGATTCTGTGTCTCCCCCTCTCTCTCTGTCCCTCCCCTGCTCATGTTCTGTCTCTCTCTGTCTCCTGAAAATGAAAAAAAGTTTAAAAAAATTTTTTGAGTCATATTTCTTTTTTTTTTTTTAATTTTTTTAATGTCTATTTATTTTTGAGAGAGAGAGAGTGTGTGAAAGTCAGGGAGGAACATAGAGAGAGGGAGACACAGAATCCGAAGCAGGCTCCAGGCTCTGAGCTGTCAGCACAGAGCCCGACGCAGGGCTCGAACCCATGAACCGTGAGATCAAGACCTGAGCCGAACTGGGACACTTAACCAACTGAACAACCCGGGTGCCCCAAAAGGTAATATTTCTGACTTCTCCTCCAAGTGACAGGTGTCAGGGTTGACTCATTTTGCCATTTCACACGCATTTCTCACCTGCCTGTCAGTTTCCACACGCTCTTCTTCCCCCCACCCCCCCCCCCCGCCCCGGAAACCCATTTCATTGTTAACTCAAATAGAGCGAGAGACAGGCCCTCCATTCAACAGGACACCGGGCCTGGCCCTTGGGCTGACCCCAAGGAGGTGCTACCTCCCTCTACATCCCTTCTTGGGCCTAATGACCTTCACGACCCAGAAGGTCTCCCTCTCATCGGACCTACACATTTTACAGAATTTTTGAACTCCGTTTCCTGTTCGATCATCCTTAGGACAAAGAACAGTGGAGCACGGCCGGTGACACCCCTTCAGGTATCAGAAGACCACCGTGGGATGTGGTCTGACCCTTTTCATTGCATTAATCATTCCAATTCCTTGGCTACCACGTTAATCACCACTGTGGCCTCTCTTCTAGCTCTGGGGATCGCTCCCGTCTTGCAGAGTTCAATGCTGCGTGCCGTCCGGTCTGGGTCTGACCAGCACAGAAAACTGGAGACCCTGCAGCTAACTGGTCCGCCCTGCCTTCCCCTTAGCCGTTCTGAGCTCCTGGCGTCCGGGGCTACTGTTCTTTCCCCCTGTGCCACCTGCCTTGAGGACTCTGGTTTTTCGGAGCTGTGAGGGGCAGAACCGTTGGCAGAGGTTGGGAGACCGGGAGTAAGGGAAGGGGGAAGTCGGACGTGTCCTGCACAACACGAACCCCATCTGTTTTACTTGACCAGACCTTAACTTTCGTGTGGAAAACCCTGCATCGTATCTGCCCCAGAAACGGCCTCTTCTCCTCAAAGCACAGGTGGGAAGGCAGGTCCCCAGCTGCAGAGGTAATTTGGGGTCCACCGTCTCAGGTTTCAGGTAGAATCTCCAGAGCGATGGGCAGGGGCGAGGCGGCCCGAGGCAGGAGGGGCGGCTAGGACTGCCTCTGCCGGTTTCATCCGCGTCCACTGGTCCCTGGCCACGCCGCGCACGGAGGACCCGCCGGCCTGGCACCCCCAGCCCACGGCCAAGGCGACTCCACCCACCAACGTTTGCAGCAAGAGAAGCCAGGGCAGAGCTCGGCCCCCAGAGCCGGGAAGACCCAAGGGAGGCCTCCCTCCCACATTCCAGCACCCCACCTCCGTCAGGGAGCACCCCGGGACCACTGGAGGGGTGCCCTTCCCCAGGAGAAGAGGGGCTGCTCCCAAACACTTACTTAGCTCTTCAGCAGGACAGCCAGAGGGAAGTTGCTGGAAAGGTCTGCATCCTATGGAAAAGCAGCACAAAGCCCTGAGTTCAAAATAGTTCCCCCAAACAGCCTGTAATTTCGGGTTATAAAAATGTCATCGAGGGGCGCCTGAGTGGCTCAGTCGGTTAAGCGTCCGACGCTTGATTTCGGCTCCGGGCGTGATCTCTCGGTTCGTGCGTTCGAGCCCCATGTCTGGCTCCACGCTGACAGTGAGGAGCCTGCTTGGGATTCTCTCTCTGCCTCTCTCTCTTTTTTTTTTAAAGTTTTTTTCAAGTTTGTTTATTTTTGAGAGAGAGAGAGAGAGAGAGAGAGAGAGACAGAGTGTGAGTGGGGGAGGGGCCGAGAGAGAGAGAGGGGGAGACACAGAATCTGAAACAGGCTCCAGGCTCTGAGCTGTTAGCACAGAGCCCAACGCGGGGCTTGAACTCACGGACCGGGAGATCATGACCTGAGCCGAAATCTACAGTGGGACGCTTAACCAACTGAGCCACCCAGGTGCCCTGCTTTTTTATTTTCTCTTATTTCACAAGCCTTGCTTTGCGGCTCGGCAGGTACTGGGGACCCCTGTCCAGAGCAGCCTTCCGCACATCAGGACAGAAGAACCCAGCTGCCCCCTCATACCACGAATGCTCTCAGTTCTCGCGGGCCCAGAGGCACAGATGAGGCAGCTTCTGGGGTCACTCCTGGAACATCCTTAGTTTTAGGGGAAGATTTTTTTTTTTCCTTTCCTTTCCTTTTTTTTTTTTTTCCTTTCTCAGTCGAGAAACTTACCAATTGCTTGTGGCTAACACAGTGCTGAACGCCCACAAAATACTTAAAAAAAAAATACGTTTGCTTGTTTCGTTTATGTATTCACTAAATGTTCACTTATTTATAAAGTCGTCTGCTTTATGCCAGGTATTATACTTAGGGAGACAGAGAGCACAAGCAGGGGAGAAGCAGAGAGAGAGAGCGAGACGCAGAATCTGAAGCAGGGTCCAGGCTCTGAGCTTTCGGCACAGAACCTGACGCGGGGCTCGATCCCACGAACCTTGAGATCATGACCGGAGCCGAAGTCTGATGCCTAACCGACTGAGCCCCGAAGTGCGTTCATGAAAATAAGTTCTCTGTCATTTTCCCCCTTCTTGCCTCTTCAGGGTCTGCCTGCGGTTCTAACATTGACTTTGAAAACGTAACCGTTCTCTTGCTCCCTACCTAAAGTTTCTTGGGGGGCTAGCTCACCAGTTGGGGTGAGCTGGCTGACGGCAGCCCAACACTGCCACCTGGTGGCGGCAGCAGGCGTGCCCAGGCCCGCGAAGCACCCAGAGCGGCCACCAGACGCAGAACCTACAGGCCCCGATTCCCCCTTGTCTTTGTTTCGGTTTGCTTTTCGGACTGCAAAAGAAACACGCTCCTTGTAACACTTGCGAGTCTGCTTGGGAAGAATGATTCTAAAAGCTCGCTTCTACAGTGGGAAGCCAAGTCGGCCCTGCTTTGACCTCTATTCCCCTAATTTTCCTTAACCGCCAGTTCCATGAAATTGTACCTGTCCTTGTGACAACGGTGTCCTGGTTATGTAGGATAACAGGCTCGCTCTTAGGAGACTCACACTGAAGGGCGTAGGGGTAAGTGCCGCAGCGTCTGCGTCTGGCTCTGAAACGGATCCGGGGGACAAAAGAGAGCCCAGGTATTGAATCCAGACGGTGGTAACTTTTTGTATGTGTGACAGTCTTCCAATAAAAAGTCACAAGCATCACTGGGAGTGGGAGGAGACAGATTAGGCAGGGTTCACGGGTTAATGTCCAAATCTAGGAATGTGGCCCACGCGCATGCGCGCCCTTCCAGGTGAGTAGTGAGTAGAATTTCTAGAGGCTGGGGAGGGCTCACGGGCAAACTGAATCTTGTGGGACTGGATTCCAGCCTCCACCCCCCGGGGGTAGCATCAAACCTTCTTGGACATAAGGAATTTTCCTCTACTTGATAGACCTCAGTGGTTCCAGCCCAACCCAACACAAGTTGACCTGACACAGCGTGCGACAGAAGAGTTGCATACTGTGGTCAATTAAGTGGAGCGAAATTTGCTACCCCAGAATACGTCGCTTGGGCCTGAGGGTTAGTTCGAGCTAAAGGGAATCGAAACTCAGCAGATCCAGGGAAAGCCTTTTAGCGTCGCTCAAAGACGTAAATTTACATGAGAAAGGAGACCTAGACCTGGAAGATGGCCTTACCAGAGAGACGTCTTTTTCTTAATAAACTTACCTGCCCCACAGGGCAAACTTTGCTTTCCAAACATGTCACCTTCCCTCCGTATCCGCAGACCCCCACCCTTTGCCTTAATTCCGGATGTTAGAGAAGCCTCAATTACCAGACTGCCCTCGGAATCTCCCGTCTTTACAGGGCTCCCATACTTACAAAATTAAAATTTGGTTTTCTCCTGTTAATCATTTTTTTTAAATTTACATCCAAATTAGTCAGCAGATAGTGCAACAATGATTTCAGTAGATTCCTTAGTGCCCCTTACCCATTGAGCCCATTCCCCCTCTCACACCCCCTCCAGTAACCCTCACTTTGTTCTCCGTATTTATGAGTCTCTTCTGTTTTGTCCCCTTCCCTGTTGTTATATTATTTTTGTTTCCCTTCTCTTATGTTTATCTGTTTTGTCTCTTAAAGTTCTCATATGATTTTTGTCTTTCTCTGACTAATTTCACTTAGCATAATACCCTCCAGTTCCATCCATGTAGTTGCAAATGGCAAGATTTCATTCTTTTTGACTGCCGAGTAATACTCCATTGTATATATATACCACATCTTCTTTATCCATTCATCCCTCGATGGACATTTGGGCTCTTTCCACACTTTGGCTATTGTTGGTAGTGCTGCTATAAACATGGGGGTGCATGTGTCCCTTCGAAACAGCACACCTGTATCCCGTGGATGCCTAGTAGTGCAATTGCTGGGTCGCAAGGTAGTTCTATTGTTAATTTTTTGGGGAACCTCCATACTGTTTTCCAGAGTGGCTGCACCAGCTTGCATTCCCACCAACAATGCAAAAGAGATCCTCTTTCTCCGCATCCTCGCCAGCATCTGTTGTTGCCCGAATCTTTTTTTTTTAACTTTATTTATTTTTGAGAGAGAGAGAGAGTGCAAGTGGGAGAGGGACAGAGAGAGAGGGAGAGAGAGAGAGAGAGAGAGAAGGAGAGAACCCCAAGCAGGCTCTGCTCGGTCAGCACAGAGACGGACGCGGGGCTCAATCCCAAGAAGTGAGATCACAACCTGAGCCGAAATCGAGAGCCAGACTGAGCCAACTGAGCCACCCTTTCTTTTCCATTTTTATGCTCAACCAGGAAACGTTAGAGCCTAGCAAAAGGAACCAAAAACAAAGTGGAAAAGAACAACAAACGAAGGGGCTGAAGGAAGGCCCCGAAAGTGTAAGTTGGTGTCTTTTTCTGTAGGGTGTGGAGGAGGGGGAAGGGTGCAGGCGGAAGGCGGATTCGAAGGGCCTGACCAAGCTGATGGCACCCAGAGTTGGCCATCGATACTGAAGCTAATCACTCCGGTCACTTGAAAAATTCTTGTTGTGACCGTAATACTTAGCTAAAGCAAATGTTCGCACATCTTGGCAACTTCTATACATAACTGGATAAACAACCGAAGGGCACAAAGGCAGGGAAAGAGGATTTTGTAAGCAAGCTTCTCTCTACCCTCACCTGCACTTTTTTGTCACAAGACTTCTCTCAGGGAATTCATAATTGTGTTCAAAACTGGAAACGCTTTGGGGCATCTGGGTGGCTGCGTCGATGAAGCGTCCAACTTCGGCTCAGGTCATGATCTCGCGGTTCGTGAATTCGAGCCCCGCGTCGGGCTCTGTGCTGACAGCTCGGAGCCTGGAGCCTGCTTCGGATTCTGTGTCTCCCTCTCTCTCTGCCCCTCCCCACTCACGCTCTGTCTCTCTCAAAAATAAATAAAAAAAGGAAAAAAAGAAAGAAAAAAGTTATTTCCAATAATTTGTACGTTGATTTTTCCAGGTGTACGTAGGTATCATTCTATCAAATTCCCACCAAAAAAAAGTTGGTACTTTATTGAAATTACATTGAATATATTGAGGATTTTGACATTTTAAAATTTTATTGATTGATTGATTGATTGATTGATTGGTAGGGAGAGGGCATAGAGATAGGGAGAGAGAATCTCAAGCAGCCTCCAGCCCAGCACAGAGCCTGAAATGGGGCTCAATCTCATGACCTTGAGATCATGACCTGAGCCAAAATCAAGAGTCAGATCCTTAACTGACTGAGCCACCCAGGCACCCCTAAAGTTTTTTCACACAGGCTTACACATATCTTCCCCTCTCCCAGTTTTACTGAGAAATAGTTGATGTATAATATTGTGCAAGTTTCAGGTGCACAATATGATGATTTGATACATGTATATATTCCATTACCATAATAAGATTCGTCTGACATGATTTTGGGTTTAGTTTGTGTGTGTGTGTGTGTGTGTGTGTGTGTGTGTGTGTGTGTGTGTGTTTTGTTTTTTGGTAGTTAGAATATTTAATTTCTTAGAAACTTCCAAGTATTCACTACAATATTAACTATGGTCACTATATTACACATCAGATGCCTGGACCTTATTCATCTTATAATTGCAACTCTGATCAACATCTCCCAAATTTCCTCACCCCTCAGTCCCTGGCAACCACCAGTCTCATCTATTTCTATGGGTTCAGCTTTTTTAGATTCTACATAAAAACGATACCATACAGTATTTGTCTT
The DNA here is from genome assembly GCF_022079265.1 of Lynx rufus. Lineage (NCBI taxonomy): Eukaryota > Metazoa > Chordata > Mammalia > Carnivora > Felidae > Lynx > Lynx rufus. The sequence goes on along the minus strand of NW_025814889.1, from coordinate 26,274,745 downwards.
TCTCTGACCTATTTCACTCAGCATAATGCCCTCAAAGTTCACCCATGTTGTTGCAAATGGTAGGATTTCTTTCTTTTTTATGGCTGGATAATATTCCATTTTATAAATACATTTTTTTTTTGGTCCCTTCATCTGTTGACACTTATTAAGCACAACACAATAAGCTTCACCTGGCTGTCTTGTTCTCACTCCTCAGATCTTAACTCAAAAGTCATGCCTTAAGAAGTCTTTAAGGGTTTTCCTAAACACATGATCTAAAATCGCTAACAATCCACTCCCTTGTGGGTCTCTAATTTAGTGCCTTGTTTTATATTCTTCACAATTATTTCTGCATTTATCATGCATTACGTATTGAATTCCGATTTTTTTTTTTTTGCATGCATTTGCTTTTTCAACTTATTATTGTTCTGCCTTCACTTCAATGGAATGTCACTAGAGTGAGAACCTGGTGTACCTTCGTACCACTTTATTTCTTGATCAACTTTGGACTTTCTGTTAACAAAAATGAAGGCACTTATATTTCCTCACATCTTGTGACCATTTCCCGTTTTATTTCAACATTGCCACATTTTACTGAATTCATGTACTTTTCCCATTATTCTGAGGTTGCATATGTAAATTGCTTCTGTATCACCAGTAATGCTTTAATCACCATTCACCACTCATCTCTTAGCTTTTGTCAGTTATTTTCTTCAAGGACTCAAGAGTTGAATAACAGTCTTTGACCCTTTCATGTTTGGGAGTCACTGTTGCTTTTATATTTGAACAGCTTACTAAATACAATATTTGGGTCCCAATACATTTTCTTACACATTTCTTAGAACTTCATAGACGTGCCTCCATTATTGTCAGGAAAGGTGGCTTGAATTGACATTCTTTCTTCCTTTTGTCTGCTGGTAGGGTCAGAGGTTATACTGAGGTCAGAGGGTTTGCCCTCAGATTCATTTTTCTCCCTTCATTCTCTACCCTTCTCAGCATTTCAGGGACTGTCCCAAGCTCTCTCGTCCTCTTGCTTCTGAGTAAGTTCTGCCAACGTAGGCAGAACTAGAGGACAGAAAGAGGGAAAGTCTGGGTTTCTCCCTCCCTCTGCTTCACATGGCATTTGGTCAGAAGTTTTGTCTTTTCCTTGGATCCTGCTTCCTCCCTCCCTTCCCTCTATCTTCCCAGGTCTCTCCTGACATTTCCTCCAATAAGGCTGCCTTGTTTTCATTCGCCGTTAGTTTCAAACTCTCTTTTGAAATAACTAAGGTGACCTCTATTTTCTGACTGAACCCTCACTAATTTGGGGATCATTTAACGTGGTAAATTATACCAAAATTTTCTATTTTCCGTTCTCTCCATCACCTTTCAAAGATCATAGAAGTTTTGTTTCTTTCATTGTTTTGATGTTTGTGGAGAAATATTTTGCCTCCTTAAATACTTTTGTTAAGCGTTGGGTGAAATTTCGTCAGCTATCTTATCCTCCAATTCCGTTGTCAGTGTTTTTACATGGTATCTTTGGAAGTTTTGGGCTTCTGAAACTGGTATAGAGAGATGTAGCCTGAGACTGCACTGGTGTTTTAAAAATTAGAGCTCATGTCCAACCATGGTACAATTTTATCATTTTAACAGTTTTAGTTATTAAGAGGATATTCAAGGCATCAATGAAAAAAACATTAGGCAAGAGGCTTTTCGAAGCTTCAGAGTGACTCTCTATTCAAAGCTCTAGTCAATAATTTCAAGACTATTTTTAACTAATCTCTACAACCAACATGGGGCTTGAATTTACCCCCAAGATCAAGAATCACATGCTCCACTGACTGAGCCAGGCAGGCGCCCCTAATAGTTTTTTTTAAGTTTATGTATTTTTGAGAGAGAGAGAGAGAGAGAGAGAGAGAGAGAGGGTGGGGGGGAGGGGCAGAGAGAATCGCAAGCAGGCTCCGCATTGTTAGTGCAGAGCCTGATGTGGGGCTTGAGTTCATGAACCGTGAGATCATGACCTGAGCTGAAATCAAGGGTTCGGCGCTCAACCGACTGAGCCACCTAGGAGCCCCCTCTAGTAACAAACTTTTAATTTAAAAAATATTTTTGAAAACATTATGCCTAAAAATTAAATACAAGTTTGAGCAAACTTAACAGAGAAAATATTTAAAATGTGTATTTCACTCACTCATTCATACAAAAATTCTGAGCAGCCACTATGTGCTGACCTTTCTAGGTTTGGGAGGAAGACAAAACACAAAAGACCCAATTTTATGCTTGCATTCTGCCTTTCACATCCAAGGTAATAATCCTGTAACTACCTAAAAGGGATAAGAAAACGTATTGTGATGCTAACACAGCCACATAGGATGATCAAACTAAGCGATGGTACCCACCTTAAAAAAGGAAAAAGATCCTGTTTATAAAGTGCATACAATGGTGTCAAGGGCCTGTCAATCTTAAATCTTCCCACCTGTCATAAAGGCAGGCCATTCCCACACCCCAGCCATTTTCCTGTAGGATATATACACGTGGTACAGATGTTCTGTGACACATCTTAGAGTGTTGTCAAGTGTTTTCTGCCTACACCCTTGTCCTAAAAAGTTGGAACGGTTTCCTTGGATGTAAAGGCGTCATCCGAACCAAACAGGCCTGTGAAAGCATCCCTACCTTGAGGGGCCTCTAATGATTACTGGTTCCGTTGATTAAACGTGTCTAGAAAGCACATTTCACAATAAGAACAGGTACGGAGTTAGGTTTTGGTAACCAATAGTAAGTTGCAGTAAAGGAAAGAAAGGAAGGTAGGGAAGGGAAGAAGAAAAGAAATAAAGGAAGAAAGAGAAAAGAAAAAAGAAAAAAAGCTAGTTGCTGTTTCATGCCTATCTCCCAAGGTGTAAGGACCAAAATCAAAACCCTTGAAGAAAAAGTTTCTTTACAAATTGTAAGTTGATTTTTTCCATAGCCCTTTTTCTTAATCCCTTTCAACAAGTATTTCTGGGGTACTTCCTACGTATCAGACACTGTTCTCTCGAAGAAAATGAACGAACAGTGACGGTGTTTTTAGATGGGAGGTCAGAACAGGCTTGTGTGTCCTTCGAGAAGAGACTGAATGGGCGGCAAGCTGTACAAGTCTCCAAGAACAGAGCTTTCCAGCCAGATATTTTAAAAACCCTGGGGTGAGACTGCAGTGAGAGGGAGAATCTAGTGGGTATTCCGGGCCTTGAGCACAAGCTACAGGGAGAGGTTTGGACTTTGTTGTATGTGAAGTCATCGACCAGAATGATACATGCTTCTCATTTCTCTCTGGCATAGAGAACAGACTGGGTACGTGTGGTGGTGGTGGTGGTGGTAAGCGGACTAGGCAATCATGCCAGCAGTCTGGTTGGTTCATAGATGATCGTGGGTTGGAATAGAGTTGTAAACATGGAGGTAATGAGCGCTCAGATCCAACATATATTTTGGAAACCAGGTTTGATGGATTAAATACAGGGTGCTAGACAAAGGATGCTTCCTCCGTTTGGGTCTCAAGCAATGGGGAATGACGGGATCAATTACTGAAAATGGGGACACTAGGGAATGAAGTCTGAGGCACAAGGCTTTTTGTTTTGTTTTGTTTTGTTTTGAGAATTTGCCACGTTAAGGCAAGTATCTACACTGACTGCTGTTTGGAGCTGAAGGGTTCAAGACTGGAGGTTAATGTGGATGAAACCGACCGAAGATTGGGATTCTCAGAGCCAAGGGCCAAGATGAGATCACCTAGGCAGACTGTACTTTCAGGGCACTCCCAAAACTCAGAGGTCAGGAAAAAAGGGTACAGCAAATTAGAAGAGGATCTCAAGACCTCAAAAGATTAAGCTAAATTTTTCATCAAAATAGTGCGATTAAATTATATGGAAACTACTGAATCGTAGTAAAACTTTTGCAGTAATTTGGTATTTTCTTACTCAAATGCAAATTATGCATTCTAAGACTAAGACTTTCAAAAGACTGTTCTGAAATAACTGCACAATATAGTCAAAACATATTTATTACTTTAAGTGTCATTTTGTACACTTCAGTACAAATACAAGAATATAGCCATATATACAGGTATTGAAAAGAAATCCGTATATTCAAAACCCACATCTAAATACAGTAGCTTTAAGTCCTCAACTACAATAGTTCCGGTTTGCAGAATAAATTATTTTGTGCCCCCCCTTTGAAATAATCCCTTAAAGCTAGTTATGTTTAAACAATAGATTGTTGGAAATGGGATAACAATTCACTTTGCAAAGTTTTAAGCACCTCCTTTCCAAGGTTTCAGAAGTGTGAAATGTATATAAAATTGAGAAGATAAAACCATTCGTTTGGGTTATTAAAAGAAGCATCAGGTCTTTAAAAAGAGCTGAAGAATGGAGTTTTCAGTGTGCTTAAAATCTGGAGTCATAGTCCAAGGTTTGAAATGAAAAATTAGTCAAACTAGTCAAACAGAAAACAATGTAAAAGTAGGAAATCTGGTTCTTCAGGGTAAAGACTTCCTAACAGACTCGCCTTCACAAAATATGTTTTATTACGACACCAGTTTTTAAGGTTTGAATAGAAGACTGCTAATGTCCTTTTAAAATAAAAACCCTGAGGTTTCCTAGGGACTCTTTGCATTCTTATTTTCAAATTATCTGAGCCAAGGTGCCCATCAAAATGAGATACGTGTTCCAAGCCATGGCAACAGGCCGACTGTATGAAGAATCTTCTTGGGTATCATGCCTATCTTAAGAAATACTCCCTGGTTATCTCAAGAAGGTTTGTAGCTGGACACAATGTATTAAACGCAATGATTGAGATAATTTACTACAGAATAATAAGTGAATCAAATATTGTAAAAATATTTCCACAAAAATTTTAATTGTTTAAAAATTCACCAGGAAATTTCATATTAGGCATCTTCTCCTATATATATATATGTGAGCAATTCATTTAGGGATGTAAACATTTTTTCAAAGCAAATGAATAAGGTGACATAGATCCATAAACTATTAGCAAATAAAATTCCAATTTACCTTAAACCACAAGTCAAGTTGCCATCTGACCAGGAAACATTTGCCTACTACATCACAAACTGCTCACTTCTTTCCAGGAAAGATACAGGACTCCATCAGTGAAGAGTTCTCGCTTAACATTGCCCTTTGGAGTTTCATTTACATGCACTAATCAAGCCCAGCAAATGTTAACAATCTTACAGGTATGAACATTCCATGAGGATAGAATTTGACAGTCGTCTTTTCTTACATTTTTAAAAGGAAGCTCAAGTTACAACAACAACAACAAAAAATCAGTTTCCAGTAGAAGACTGTGATTCCTCTTAATTACACTGGAACATTTATGTGTTTTAGAAAGTATCATCCATACTATCACTTACAGTTTACTTTTTTAAAGTTTACTGAAAGGTTTGAGCATGATCTTCTATGCTTTAAATATGCTTGAAGCACAAGAGCAATTTTGGAATTTTCGTATCCCAGAATGCAACAACATGTCTAACATCACAAAATAAGCCCTTGGTGCTGGCAGTTCTGAAAGCACATAAATACATCTGCCTCAATAGGAAAAAAGTCTCTAAATCGGTTAAGATTTTTGAAATTGAAATTAAATTTTCTGCATACAGAAACCCTTGTGATTTGATAGAATACTGGCAGTGTCATGCTAAGGCCATGTGACCAATATTTTAGAAAAGAAAAAAAAAAAAAGCCAAGGTAATTTTATAGTAGCAATAGTTTCTTTTTTTATTTTAATATACTTTAGGAAACAATATACAAAGCTGAGCTTTCCCACCATTTCCAGGTAACAGAAGGAAGCTCCAATGACACAAATTTAGCGTTTTGTGATGGCTAAGAACAGCAGTCAGCACCAGACTTGAACAGTTAGCTACAACACAAACATCCTTCAAAATGAAATGTCATAATAGCAAGACAGGTTAAACCAGGGTTTATAACAAATGACAACCACTTGGGAAGTGACTTAATCATTCTTGTTGAATTTCTTAGTTCATTAAATATCTTATACACAATTTCCTGTTAATATGCTTTAAACAAAACCTCCCTTAAGGAATTATTTCAATTAAGTATAAATATTCAACAAGAATAGTTCTGATAAAGAATCCCCAGGTAGTTCAATTTCTAATATGCATTGACCGAAGGAAAAGAAAAATAACAATTTTTGTTTGTTTTAACATGTTTATTACAACAGATACAATTCACATCTGACTAGCTCTGTTTCCTCTTTCCCCTCCCACAACCATGTTCATTGGGCCATTTCTTTCTAGTTGAGCAATCAATGTACTTTCAGCACACATGCCCAGCAGTACTTTTAAGTCCATTCTTACAGGGTGCAAATGGATTTCAATAATTTATACAAACAAGTGGGTTATGCTCAATCACTGCAATTTTAAGCTACTGTACACGGGAATGAAAAGGTTATAGAAAAGTGCCATAGCAACAGTGCCTTAAGAAAGGAGAAAAAGAGGAGCCTTAAAAAAAATGGATAAAATCAGATCGAGGATTTCAGAGGGAAATGGAACACACTGAGGAAATGAAAAACATTTCTCTGCAAAACAAATGGAGAAGCACTGCTCTTGATCAGGTGCAAGTGTGGAAACAGTTGTTTCATGATATTTTGTACACTGCCCATATGGTTCAAAATCGTATCCTTAGACACAGATCGCCTGGCGCTTGCACTGAATTTTTGAAAATGCAAGATTTCTGAATGATAAATTAACCCCCCAAATTTTTTTTAAAAAAGCTAATTTTGCAGACAGGTTTACATGTAAAAGGCTAGGTATTTAGCCACCTCAGCATTGATTAGTTTTGGATGTCTAAGCTCTGTTACACATGGCTTCCCATGGCTTCACTCTACAAAACATATTTACAACGTGAAGAATACATCTACAAGAAATCTACATTTCAAGGGTTTTACAAATCAATCTTGTATCTTTCCCCTGAATTGACTCTCACAGACCCCATCCCCTTGTCATTTCCTTTGCCCAGCTTAACGGTCCAAAGTCTACTTAAATGCAGCTCAAAAATGTTAAGATCGGGCAATAGAGATTTACAGTTCCTGTACGCAAAACCATGTGCAATTATTCACATCTTCACACCATGAAGGAATTCTGATTTTTTAGCTTTTCGAGTTCCTTAATTTGTTGTCTCAAAAATAGTATCCTGAAAAATAAAAGAAGGCATTAGAACTCATGTAATTCATATAAATGTTACCAAAAACCAAATTTTTAACTACAGATATTATCTTAAAAAAAGATAAAATGAGTAACTGCAGTTCAGACTAAGTAATTAAATATGGGTTTGTTAACACAAAATGACCAGTGAGTATATGATACGTATTAAAGTATTACGATGACAAAAGTTAGAATGTTCCTAGTTTCCTAAAAATTCCAATTAATTTGAATATAAAGATAAACATTTTTTTTTTAAGTTTATTTTGAGAGCGAGAGTGCGAGCGTGTGTGCACGAGTGGGGGGTGGGCAGAAAGGGAGAATCCCAAGCAGGCTCTGCACTGTCAGCACAGAGCCTGATGCGGGGCTTGTACTCACGACCTGAGCGGAAACCAAGAGTTGGGTGCTTAACTGACTGAGCCAGCCAGGTCCCCCGATATTAAGACCGACTTATAAAATGTATTTGTTTACTGTATCATCAGAGACCCACACACAAAAGGCAGCGGAGATTAAATAGGAGATAAACTTAGACTGCATGACTTCTGGGCCACAATCCAGTAAGCCTAGAATTAACTAGGTGCAGGAGGCTAATCGTTTTGAAGAACAATTCCCAACATAGAGACCCATGAAAACGGAGCCACGTCACAGTCCAAGTGACACATATATTTAAAATAAATGTTAGTAAAACACCAACTCCACAGGCAACTAGATTTCCAGGAGCTTCGTGAAACTGTTCCCCTTCTGGCCCTCTCTTCTGTGAAGTGGGCCATTTACCGCCTGTAGCAGTGGATTAGGCACGATCGTTAAGAGGGACGGGCTGGTATTTACCCGTGTACACTCGTGTCAACAGTTGAGGCTGCAAGTTCCTACAAGTCAAACCGTTTATCTTACCAAGCCAAAATGAAGTCAAGCTTTGTGTCTATTAGAAGTACTTTCAGAGCAATCCTAGAGTACACAACTCTCAAGTGATACTCAAAATGTACCTCCAGATGCTTTAGTGACTGCAAGATGCGTTACTTTTCCAAGCTGAGGATAAACTCCAACTTAGTGTTTACTAAGTATCTGTGGTTTCATGTTAAGAGTAACTCTACCTATAAACCAGTGATTTACACAGACAGGATGTGAAGCCATTAAAAGTTTGTCCTTCATTCTGTAATCAGCATTTAAAAAATACCTATACTATTTATTGGGATGTAGGTATCCTTACTGGAGTATGATACTAGATTAAGAAATAGGAGACAGGAAGAGTTTAAGTGAAAACAATTCAGAAAATAGATATACTTGCTGGGACAACTACAGTCTTACTGTAATTCCCAAGGGATCCACAGATGATCCAAACACCATGTAAATAACGATTTGAAATTTCAGCTGCAACAAGCATCCTCAGAATCCCATGCTCAATTAAAGAAGAGACCCTTTGTAATCAGCTGCTGCCAACATTTCACTTTTAAAAAACAGTTTTATTTTTTAAAAATTCCTGTATACTTAACATGCAGTGTTTCAACATTTCACTTCTTTTTTCTTTTTTGAGAAAGAGAAAAAGCGTGCAAGCACAAGTCGGGGAGGGACAGAAAGAGGAGAGGGAGAATCTTAAGCGAGGTCCATGCTCAATGGGGAGCCCCATTGTGAAGCTTCATCTCACAACCATGGGGATCATGACCTGAGCCGAAATCAAGAGTCGAACGCTTAGCCAACTGAGCCACCCAGGCACACAAACATTTTATTTTTTTAAAACTTACTGTACCTTACAGAGTTCTAACATAAGGGGAAAAGAAGTCTATCGCAGCATTTACCATGGGTTAGAGAATTAAAATCTAGATGCCATTACCATTCACCAGGAATACTATTAAACTATAAAAATGCAGTTACAGTAGTACGGAACATGATATAGCAGAAGGAACTTTTAATATCAGAAGTGAGATGTGGTTTATATTCTTCACATGAAGATATACAACGCTCACACAAAAATGGATTTCAGTGAAAAACTTACCTTTGCTCTCGCAAAGTTGCTTGAATTTCACATACTCGGACTAAAGATCTTAAATTTTTTAATTCAGTACAAATTTCTGACATGTGAACACTTCCCATATTATGGGCTTCTTCTCGCAATCTTGATGCCTATAAAGAAATACAAATCGTGGAAAATATGTCACAATCACATACCAAAAAAACATCAAACTGCTGAGTAGAACTTTAAACCAAGATTACAAAATAAGCCTTTTATTTTTTTAAAAGTTTATTTTACTTATTGAGAGAGAAAGGGTGCGTGTGCAAGCAGGGCACAGGCAGAGAGAATCCCAAGCAGGCTCTCCATGTCGTGCTGCCACAGGCCTCGATCTCACAAAACCAGGAGATCATGACCTGAGCCAAAATCAAGAGTGGAACGCTTAACTGACTGAGCTACCCAGCCGCCCCTAATTCTTTTCCTTTAAATCCACACCTCTCGCTCTGCCCCTCCCCCACTTGTGCTCTCTCTCTTGAAAATAATCATTAAAAAAATAATAATAAAAATAAAATTGAATTGAATTAAATTAAAAAAAGAAATCCCATCGCTAATGGTGGAAAGAACTTTTCAAAGATTTCCCCTTCAACTGCTTGAGAAAACAGTATTTCCAATTTCAGTAATGCACAGCACTAGGATAGATCTCATGATTTGTGGTTAATAAAAGATGCTGAGTCAGCTAGAGTAAAGTTCAGGTGTAACACTGATAAAAGGGCCTCACTGTTTTCTTGTGTCATAAGACACACAACATTATCTCTGTGAACTGAGAGAAAATTTCAGACAGTCAGTAATCTGCTCAAAGGGAGAAGCCAGTGGCAGTTAACTGCACTGTCCAAAGGTCCCTCACTACAAAGCAAAACTGTTGCCTCACTTCTAGTTGCTAGTCTAGTGGAGAGAACGACGTAAGACTAACTATACGAACGGGTTCTAAATATCAGAGTGGCCAGCTGAGTGGAAAAAACACTATGGCTTTGATGTGAGCTCCATCATGATTTAACTGGGTGACCTTGATATAGAATTTATTTGGTCGTAAGGGACTCATTGGTAAAATGGGAAAAGCATTACCTGCAATGGTTAACAGTTTTGAGAAGTGGAGAAAATAAAGGACTCAGCACAGGTGCTAACTGCTGAGTATTTGATGACAGTAGCTGTAACAGTAATTATTTTAATAGGATAAAAAGTCACCTCATAAATACCCTATAGTTATTTATCAAATATTTTATAAAATGACTACAGACAATCTAATTAGAAATTAGTTATTTTAAAATGTAGCTTACATTCAGTGATTTGGATTAGATTTTCTAAAAGTAGAAGTTGTATTTTCGTCACTCACCCAAAGGTAAAACATCTTCTATGAATCATGTAACATACCTGCTTCTCTGCATGATCTGCAGGCCATCCTTGAACATGTTTTATGAGATTTTCATTGAAGTGTGCTGCTAGTGTAGGTGTTAATGAACATGTAGGTCGAGCAGATGAATTCTGTGGTACAACTGTTGCATTTGATGCATTACTACTAGAAGTATGATTTGGACCAGGTGATGGACTTCTCTGGCTACTGGAAGAGAAAACAAAGTTGAATGTGTAGTATGTTTAAAAAAGTAGGTATCCTAGAAAGTGTCAATACCTTCTATTAATTTAAAGATATCCAAATTCCTAAGAAAAATTTGTTATTTGAACATCAAATAAATAGAATTTAAAATCCAAACTGTATTTATATCGTGTATTCCTCTCCACACTTTAGGGGGGAAAAAGAGCCCTTTTAACACTAATGTCAGTTAAATTTAAACTACCACTGCTCTCTAAATTTGACAACAGAAACTGTTGATTTCGTATACCAGAGACACTAATAAGAATGTTAGAAACGGTCCAGTTTTAACCGTTGTAGATACAAGGAACAACTGAATATTCTATTTTACATACATGTAGATATGGAGGGGAAAAAAATCTATTGCCTTTGCTTAACATCAGAACGAAATACTGAATCAGAGGGTAGATAATGTGAAGCAAAATACAGGCATTTTATTGGAGAGCAATGAAGGAGTTTAGTGGCAAAATAAGACCAAAAAAGTAACACTCTGAGATTGGTTATCTTCTTTTAAAACTGTATGGTTTGGGCTAGGGTTTGGGGATATGGTGGTGAGAACCAAAAATTTAATCACCCAAGTTGATTTCCTACCTGCTTCACCAGACTTGGCTCTGAATGAATTTCAGTTATTTCCAAAAACTAAATCTCCCAAAGGATGAAGAGTTTTCATCACTGAGGATATTTAAAATAATACTGCCGCCTCTAAAGACAATTTAAAAGAAGAGTTTCCCAAAAATGTTCTGAGCAATGGCAACATTGCTGGAGTAAGAAGACAGCTTCCCAAGGTGATTATTTTGAAGGGAACAACTCTCATTTGGATGTATAAGTTCTGAAATGCTTGTTTAGAAAACAACAATAAAAACAACAGTTGAATTATTTTGCCACCTCATAGCAAGAAATAAAAATAGGAAAATCAATCAAATGAAAATCATTTAAAGTTGTATTTGTTAATTAACAAAGAAAGTGACAACACAACACAGCCCTATCTGACAAGCAATCCACATAGGGGTCAGAGTTAAAGCTATCAGGAAAACCTGACACAGACCAGCTGGGAAATAAATACTGGCCCAAGTCTTAGATGTAACATTTTTGGCTTCGTCAATACACTCAAAATCTAAAACTGCTATGAGGTTAAAAATGATGTCATTTCCAACAAGTAAAGTATTATACACTCATGTGCCCTCTTTATACAAGTATCACATATTGTTAATCCCATCATATTCCACTAAGTAAAATTCTAAAGAAAGGAATCACTTTCTTCAAGAATAACCCAGCTTCACTACTAGAGATAAATCACCTAGTTGTAATAAGATTTCCCTTTATAAATCTTATAATGCACAAAACAAAGGCTATCCATGGATTCTTCCAAGATCAAGTTCTGTTACACATATATATTTATAATATTCAAACAATGCAGCATGCAATATTAAGGAAAAAATGTTTCAACACCTATCAACTTACTTTGAGCGCTGAAGACTTCGAGGAGAGACAGGTTCATGACCTTGCTGCTTGTCAGCAGTTACAGGCTGCTGTGTGGCCGATTGTGAAACCGGTCCTTGCTTAACTACTGGAGTACTAACCTGAAATGTCAAAATCTGGTGAGATATCCTTCTATCACATAAGACAAATACCATGGAAACTAAATAAAAGCAAAAGTACTATCAATGAAAAGTACCTATTATTTCTATTCTTTAGTAATTTAAGGTAACACAAACTGTCCTAATTCTGTTTCATAATAAAATTAGTATTAGCGATACAGACATATTTAATAGTATAAATCATGGTAATTTAAGGCCCCCAAATCCACACACCCCTCCAAATCTGGTTGAAAAATCTTAAACTGTGAAAAATCTAGAGATTTAAAGAAGTGAAATCAAGTAAGTTCCCCAAGTTCATGTAGTTAGAAGACAGTCAAGTTTTGAGACTAGGATCTAATTTCTTCATAAAACGGCCCAAGGCCGTTAAGACTACTTTCTGGGTGCCTGGGGGTTCATTTGGTTTAGTGTCCTACTTCGGCTCAGGTCATGATCTTGTAGTTCGTCAGTTCGAGTCCCGCATCGGGCTCTGTGCTGACAGCTCGGAGCCTGGAGCCTCCTTTGGATTCTGTCTCCCCCGCTCTCTCTCTCTGCTCCTTCCCCCTCTTCTCTCTCAAAAATAAATAAACATTTAAAAAAATTATTTAAAAAAAGACTACTTTCTTAGCACAACAGTCTAAGAAACTAGTTCTCCTAATGTTGTGCCTACTGTTGTGGAAAGTTTTCTTTCCAATATGCTAAAATAGCTTTTCTGATTTACTGTTACTTATAGATCAAGAAAAATTAATGTTAACACATCACATAAATACAGCTGGCTCAAATTTCAACGACATGTGCAGAGAATGTATAGATTGGCCTATATATTAGTATAGGTACGGCCCATGCAAAATTCAACTGGAGTGGTCTTCAAAGAGATGTTACCCTGTAGAGGTGGAACAAGAAGAGGTCCATAATTGTCAGTGGTGATACATATACTAGGCAGGTTCAGATGCCACTGAGAGGGAAAACAAGTAGTTTTAAACATAAGCCCCAAATTAAGGCGCAAAGGCAACAACAGCCATTTGTGATTAAGTCACATCCTCCGACAGCAGTTATTTTTTTCTTTTCTTTTTTTGATTAATTTTCTCCAAAACAAATCTGCGGATAGCCTGGTAAACTTCTGAATGTAAAAGAACATGTCCTTTTATAAAGACCATTTTTAGAAGATCTATAGAATACCAAATGTCCACTTAAAAAAAAAAAAAAACCTTGAAAAAGTTTTTTTTTTTAAATTTTGTTTTAACGTTTATTTTTGAGAGCGAGCGAGAGAGAGCGAGAGAGAGCGAGCGAGAGAGAGAGAGAGAGAGAGAGAGAGCGCGCACGCAGGGGAGGGTCAGAGAGAAAGGGACACACAGAATCTGAACTCATGAACCGGGAGATCATGACCCGAGCTGAAGTCGACCGTTTAACCAACTGAGCCACCCAGGCACCCCGAAAAAGTTTTTGAATGCAAAAAATTGATAGCCATATGCTTAAGGGATTTGAAATGCTAATTTTATAACTGACTATAAAACTAACACTACCACTTACTTCCCTTTCAGTCATCATTTATTATACTCTTAAGACACCACCCTGAAGTTAAATTTTAAGCTCTAAGGATAAGGCCTAAGAATAAGGTCTCTTTAGCAGAAACTCACAATTCTCCCATCAAAATACAGGCAAACAATAAGAAACTGCACAATAAACTAACAAGTTTAAGTCAGAATTTTAAAAACTCAATCCACATTGACCTTAAAACATGCATAAAGGACTGAAAAAGGAAGGGATAAGCCAACAGGAAGACCTAAGCTGGCCTACCAACAATTTCAAGTTATGGATCAAGGCACTTTTATTTTTAGGCTTCTGCTTATGATTTTATTTCAGTAAAAAATTCCTTGGCATCAAGGACTGAAACAGCCCAGTTTTTACAACAACTAAAAAGAATTTCCTAAATTTACCATTAAGAAAAAACAAATGCAATTTGTACATACCAACTTCCAAATCTCTTAATGTGTTGCTGGTAGTAGGACTACAAAGCCAAGAATGAGCATGGACTGGGATTTACTTATGAATCTGTAGGCAAGACTCAAATGATGTAGTACAAAATTGGGGTGCAGCACTGTTGTTGTTAAATATATTCCAAAAGGAACAGACCGGCAACTTTCTAACTGTGCCCTGAGGAGCCATCTAGAGAAGATTTCTCCTGGACAAACACAGGCAGTATAGCTTAGTAAAATGGGTTCTGTGTTCAGAAAGACCTAGGTCTCAAATTCTGAGTCCATCACAAAAAACTAGATTTAACTGAAGGCTTAGTTTTCTTATCTATTAAATGAAGCAAACAGTCGTTGATTCTCATGTGACGTTAAATATATACGTTAAAGGCATCAGCACAGAAACAGACTCATCTCTGAAATAAAAGCATGGGGTAGGAGGAGTCACTGGAAAACATGTTCTCTCCTACCTTTTAAACAATTCTACAAACATTAAGACAATTAGCATATGCTTCTTTATCCCACTCTCCAGGTCAGAAATCCCAAAGCGAGTAAGAGAACAGAATCAGTGTGTAAAGAGGAAGCACAGATGAAATTCCCTTATCTAGCCCTCAGTTTACCAAGTCTAACCTGCATCTATTCTCACCCCTCATTCATTCCACCACTGCCTACATTCTCAAAGAGAGCTTTTTTGACCCTGCAGATTCTAAAACATTAAGTTGGTTTTTCTAAAAGTGAGTGGTTTCTTTTCCAAATTTCCCTCAAAAGCGACATACCTTTGGCTGTGATGAAACAGGAGGAGTACTAATCAAAGGTTTGATAGGGACTGTGTTAGTTTGAGGTGTGCTTATTCTTGGAGACACATACGATCTTGGGGATGATGCATCAGAAGTTAAAGACATTGGAGACTGATTAGATGGCTGGGCTGTAAAAAAGTGAAGCAATTAATTTCAAAGAAACCAAAACCTCTGTAATGTATGTGAAGAGGTCTTTCCATCTCTTCACAGGCCCCCTGCCCCGCAAAGAGAACACTTAACACTTATCCGAGAAAGTCAAGAACCTGAAGTACTCACTGGGGCCACATGGACTACATTAGCCGTGGATTAGACAGGCACACCTAATGTGTGCCTCCCCTAACCCCTTTCTTAGGCTGGAGCAAGAAGGTAAGCCTGAACCTGTTCTTACATGGGAAGGCACCCTCACCATCCTTATTTCCTCTTTCTTATTCTACACGTAAGCCTGGTTATCCCCCTGTATCTCCTGCTTCATGAGGCTAACCAGAGGAATAGAAGTCTTTTCACTATTACATTTCAATTTCAGAACAAGTATTCCTGCTCAGTTTATCAATTTTTTGAACTGGGGCCGGGGGACAAGTCAAAGTGACCCTTTCACTTCTCTTTTTCCCTATGTATGTCCCTCTCCATTGAATACCTCCACAGAGAAGAGAAATGGCTGATTCAAGACAAGACTTGAGCATTTCTGTATCCTCTGGTCAAAAACCATCTACCATCAAAGCTGAAACCAAACGTCAACTCTTAAAATACATTCAATGTCTCACAAAGATTGAGGGCATCAGTTTACATTTAGCTTTGGAGTAAAATATTTCACTGGCAACTTAAATTCTGAATTAAATATATATTACAGGTTTAATGGCAATACTGCAAAACAAATGTCAAAGCTTGCCTCATCTCAGAAAGAATCAGTAAGTAAAAATACTGTATATACTGGTGTTAAAAAAAACCCAAATCATTATTATAGCTAACTTCTTCAAAGACTAAAGAAAAATTTGCTATGAAACCCTCCTCCAAGTTAATATGCAATTCTCGTGATACCTAAGAATATGAATACCTTGTGTAGAGAGCTGAGCAGCTTGAGAAATCAAAGAAGTTATGTTGAAAGCAGATGGTCCAGCAGTAAGAAACTTATGAATTATAGACTGCAATGAGGCTTGTGTCACAGCTGCTGTAAGAACTAAAAACATATTATACCTTAAATTAAAATAAAAACACAGAAGCATTTATGGCATTAGTAGTAACTTGAAAACTCAAAAGAACCCACAGAAAACTACAGTGTTTCAAACTTAGAACTCTAGAAGATAGGAGTAATAAAATGGATCTAGAAATGTGAAATGACAAGACAGAGGAAAAGAAACTTAATCAGTTTATAGCAAAGGAAAACAGTAGTTTCCTTCACACTAAAATTTAGGTGTTCAGTTAAAGAAACTCCTCCAAGACTTGATAAAAACAGTAAAGCATGTTCCCGGGAATTTGATTATATAACCAGAAACCTATTCATCCACTGCTAAAGTGCTCAGTATGTTACTTGGAATTAACTGGATAAATAAATGGTAGCTATTTCATGCAAATGCTTTATTAGACAAGCTGACCATTCAAATCCTGCACTGATACGCCCTCCAACAATCTTTTAAAGGCAGACATTAAAAAGCTAGGTAATTTAGGAATACCATGTATTTTCGACATACAAGATTTTTTATTGTTGGCATTTTTTTACGCTATCATTTCTTCAAACTGTTGAAAAGCCCCACAATCCCTAATAACAAAGTTACCTATCACACAATAAAATCAAAATACAGAAAAGTACAATAAAGACAGAAGATTATTGACCAACTAGCCTGAAATAGCTATATGTTTAAAATAAAGGAAGAAAATAACCACTTAACACCACTACTAAATATATTCTGGGACCACAATGGACACAAGTCAAAATTGACTATTCTAAACAGAAAATTTTGCAATGCCTTTAGGACTGTTTGAATGGTTTGTGAATTAACACTACATCCATTTTTATTCAGACTTCTTTGAGGTGACTACCTAAATACTTTAAGTAGCATGCTGACAAGCAAAGTTGGAATACTGCAATTAACTAAAAAACAAGAAAAATGTTATTTCTCACCTCAAATTTTTTTCAAGTATTATAAGAAACTACCTGAATTCCTACTTTTATTAATTAGCTTAATATCCCAAATAATGTACTCCTATACAAGAGGTTTTTTTGAAATTCAAGAATTTTTTTGAAATTCTAGAATTCAAGTATTTTCATATCAGCTTTTGGAAATGCTGTTTTTACTTAAAAAAAAAAAAAACTCACCATACACATTACGCAAACACAGAACAGCTCATCTCCACCAACTACCAGCTACACAGCAAGTCTTAAATAATATACAGAAAAAATCCAAATATTGCTAATGCAATTACAATACCAAAGGTCTTGGATTATGGGGGGTATATAAATCCTAGCAAATGAAGTTCAAATGTGAATTTCAAAATGAAACAAAGACCAATGCAAATGAATTTTTAAAAAGTTTTGACTATGAAAATTTACCTTCATTTATTTTGGATATGTCCACATTAGAATTATTAAGTTGCAGTGTGGCTTGCAAAGCAGGAAGCAACTGTCTAAGAAGGTTTGGGTCCTGGAGTAATGGAGGTATTGGGGACTGTGGAACAGGAGAAACTGGGATTGCTGAAGCTGATGTTGGAGGTGCAGACGTGGGATTCAGTCCAGAGGCAGAAGATGTGGAAGGAGTTGTGCAAGAATGTGATACAGATTTGTCTCCTGGCGTAGACTCTGGGTAAAAAGGAGATAACAAGGCTGAAAAAAGTTACTTGAATAGAGAAAACTGGAACCGACAGCAAAAAAACAACTTTCCTGCGTCAAACACCTAACTCAAGTAACCTCATTTAATCTTTCCAAGGTAGCACACAGGGGGCTCAGTAAATATTTGACTGATTAGAATAATGAGGGAGGGCATTTTTATATCCCAACTTCATAGGTGAGAAAACTAAAAAAGAGAGATTATGGAACTTGCTTGAAATCACAACACCTGGTATAAAGCAGTGATTCAACCACATTTATGTCTGATTCTGAAAGTACCATGCTGTTTACTGGTAATGCTGTTTCAAAGAGTTATGAATTAACTACACCGTTAAATAAGCTTCCATTAGGATAAGTGGACAACATAATTCTCCTGAACTTAATTTAAGATGAAAATGTTTATGACCACAGTAACAACCCTCCTAATAAACACAATGGCCTGAATACAAATCAAGATTGGCACCATGATGAGCACCTCCAGAATAGGGGAAGGACAGATGAATGAGGAGACTCCCTACTTTGAACTTTTATACTTAACAATTGAGTTTTACGATTACATACTTTTATAATATATAAGGCAACTAGCTATTTCTAAACTGTGGGCAATAAAAAGGATCCCAGTACACTATATTCAGTATTTAAAAATAAACACACACACAAAAAATAAAACATTCATGGAAAATTATCATCATTTGAAAGCAGTCCATGCAAATTATGTATATAGATTCAACGTAATTGCAGTCAAAACCCCAATAGCATTTTTAGCAGCATTTGACAAGCTGATTCTATTAACTTACTTAAAAAAGACAAGGGGTGGTACAGCCACAAAATTCGTGAAGAAAAAGAACACAGCTAGTGAGATGTGTCTTGCCAGTATAAAAACTTACATTTAAAACAAAACCAATTTAAGGAAGATCAAGCTTCTGTATACATATTTAAGTTTTTAGAACTAGTAAAGGAAAACAGGAAAGTATCTTTGAGATTTAGATACAGAAAATTACAAAAAACAAACCAATTACATTCAAAGTATTGATAACCGAAGTACTTTACCTAGAAATCAAGAAAGAAACCACATGATAGAAAAATGAACAGAAGACCTGAAATAAAAAGACATTTCACAGAAGGCACTTGAATGGCTTTAGAAAACACGGGGTAATCAACTTCACTGATATTCAGGAAAATGCAAATCAACAGGATATCCTTTTATGCTTACCAGATTGACAAAAATTTGAAAATCTGACAATATCAAATGTTGAAAAGGAGTAACAGGAACATTTCTGATGCACACTAAATTGATGTACCCACACTGCAGAATAATTGGGAATTATCTAGGAAATGTGGAGATGCACACACTTGATGACTCAAGTAATTCCCTTTAGGTAGAATACCCTTAAGAGAAACTAATGTATGTAAATTGGGAGAAATATTCAACAATATTTATAATAGTACTATGCTTGTTTTCATTTTAGCACAAAACTAGAAATAAACTAAATGTCTACCAACACAAAGATGAACATAAACTATTTTCATATCATGGAATTTTACTAATACAGTAACTTTAATGGACGAAAAAATGAGTTAGAGGACATCTGGGTAAAAAACATTAAGACTCAACTATTCAAGATATTCAGACACGCTCTTACAATACTGGCCTAAAGACTAAATATGAAGATTTGCTTAAGTATCTTTAGTTTCCCATACACACCCACTTCTTGAAGATGATTTTCAAGCTCATATATACATTGTACAACCCAAATTAAGACTATTACGAGGCATAAAAGTTTCAGGAATATTACACTGCTACCTAGTAACTGTAAATCCTCATTTCCAATTCTTAGAACTAAACATTCTTTAATCTTCACGTCCCCAAAGAAGCTGGGAATTACTAGCAAACTTACTGAAAAGGGACTCCTCTATCAGCCTTTTTACACCACCACTGTACTAGTAAAACACAACCAGGGGCAATAGCTCTCTCAAGTATGGACCTCATAGCTGCTATAAATACATTTCAAGGCTATGCTGATCAACTACGACCAATTCATAAAGTATAAGACATTTTAATTTTTGTAAGGCACACATTCTAAAGGAGGGTTATTAAGCCTAGCAGACCGCTTATCATGGCTAACCCTGCTGTTCTGGATTCACAAATATACAGAAACTTGAATGAAGTAAGGTTTTCTCTGTGAAAACATGCTGTCAGTTATTACATTTTCTGGGGTAAAGACTATAGTAACAGTTTTCTCCAGATCATATTCCACAAGGGTCAGCTTAGTCAACATATTGCTGAGGGGCAAATTTTTTTTTTTTAAGTTTGAGAGAGAGGGCCCATGAACAAGCACATGTGAGAGCGTGGGAGGCACAGAAAGAGAGGGGAGAGAGAATCCCAAGCAGACTCCAGGTCATTAGGGAGCCCAACAAGGGGCAGGATCTCACAACCCTGAGATCATGACCTGAGCTGCAATCTAGAGTAGGATCTTAAACCAACTAAGCCACCCAGGTACACCCCCTTAGGGCCATTCCTGGTTAATGTTTAAAGAATGCTTTTAATGTTTATTTGTTTTTGAGAAAGAGAGAGAGAGACACAAGGAGAGGCAGACACAGAATCCGAAGCAGGCTCCAGGCTCTGAGCTGTCAGCACAGAGCCTAAGGCGGGGCTCGAACTCGTGAACAGTGATATAATGACTAAAGAAGGTAAAAACGGTCTCCAACTGTATTTTGATGCTGTTAAATCTATCCAGACTTTAAAAAAATCAACACAACTTAAAAACTTTTCAGTGTTACCCTTTAATCCAAGAAAAGGAAACATTCCCAAGATAGAAAACTAATACACATCACTATAAAGAAATAAAGTAACAAAACCTAAATATCCTTACCTCCTAGTTTTAATGTTTATTTACCATAAGAATAAATTTCTTTTGAAGTTTTGTGGAAGATTACTGATGAGCAGTATAAAACTAGCTGGTACTACTAAATACCTATGAGACCCTTAAACAAGTAACATCTTGATCGAAAAGGCCAGGATTTTTCTATTAAAAGGTTTTTGAATATTAGTTTTCAACAAAATGCTGATCAGAATCATCTATAAAGCTGAAACAAAATTAAAACAAAACAAAACAAAACAAAACAAAACAAAAACCTAGATACTTGGACTCCACTCCTACTGAACCTGGGGAGGCCCGAGCATATGTTGAACTTGTGAGAATTCTATGGGTGATTCTGACATCCTTGCTGATTTTGAAAAAATAGATTAGAGAACTTCCGAGGTTCCTTTTAACTTTAAAAACCAAAGGAAACATAAGCAAAACAAAATAAAAAAAGCATAGCACAAACATATAGGAGTGAATAGAGTTAAGGATAAGATGCAAGACAGGGAAACTAAATCTTTTTTTTTCAAGGCAGGTCTTCAGTATACGATTGTTTTTTTTAATTGAAGTATAATTGACATACAATACTGTATTAGTTTCGGGTGTTCAACAATCTTTATCCATATATATTGTGAAATGATCACATTATTTTTCTTGTGATGAGAACTTTCAAGATTGATTGTCTTGGCAACTTTCAAATATGCACAACTTTCAAATATTAACTGTATTAATAACTATAGTTGCCATGCTACACATTATTGTCCCCATGCTTCCATTTTATAACTGGAAGTTTATACCTTTTGACTTCCTTTACTCATTTCCCCCCTGGCAACCACCAATCTGGTCTCTGTATCTATAAGCTTGGTTTTATATTTTTAGATTCCTCATATAAATATTTCCATGCTATTTTAAATAATAGCTCCACCCTAAGACACATACCCATACAAACGCCCTTCCAAAGCATGTTACGTTATACATTTAAAATATCAGTTGCCTCAATCTACATGTATAACTGAAAATAATGGAGCTTATTAATATAAATATGCTACCCCAAAAGGCAGTCTTAGTTTTATCATTAAAATATCACAAAAGGTGGGGCGCCTGGGTGGCTCAGTCGGTTGAGCGTCCGACTTCAGCTCAGGTCATGATCTTGTGGTTCGTGAGTTTGGGCCCCACGTCGGGCTCTGTGCTAACAGCTCAGAGCCTGGAGCCTGCTTCTGACTCTGTGTCTCCCTCTCTCTCTGCTCCTCCCCCACTCGTGCTCTGTCTCTCTCTCTCTCTAAAATAAACATTAAAAAAAATTTTTTTAAATATCACAAAAGGTATTGGTTGGGTACCTTTCCTCTGAGTTCTGACTGTCCTAACACAGATCTATCATATTACTCAGCATCTTCTATTATATAGTTTATTATCTTTATGTTTCCCTCCTATTAGAACTTGAACTCCTTCAAGAGAGGAATTTTGTTGTATTTACCTCTGTAGCCCTGGTACAAAAATAGGACTTGGCAACAAGATGGCATCAACAAGTATTTGTTGAATGGGTGCCTGATTCTGTCATTAAGGCCCAGGTCCACATACATGTGCTCTCCCTCTCCCTCTTAACCTCTAGGTGTAGAACTTATGATAATGGGGTGGAAAGCCTAAGGTCTCCAAATAGCCAATTAACGGCTTACTTTATGCTATTTTCAAAACAGGGATTAACAGTATACAGTCTTAGAGATAAATTTAACTTATTTAAACTTATTTTAAATAATCTTACATTCGGGCACCAGGCCGGCTCAGTCGTTAAGCATCGGACTTCGGTTCAGGTCATGATCTCACAGTTCATGAGTTTGAGTCCCACATGGTGTGAGCTCATGTTCCCCTTCAGGTAGAAGGAACACAAGCCCCACTTCTCTTTCTCTCTCTGTCTCCCTCTGCCCCTCCTGGGATTCTCTCTCTCTCTCGTGCGCACTCTCTCTGTGTCTCTCAAAAATATCTTATACTCAATCTCTTTTTTAAAAAAATATAAGAAAGGAAACGAAACTATTTGGAACAGTCACCAAATATAGTTTTTTCTATATAGACGTGTAATTTTCTTAAGTTTTATTTAAGTAATCTCTACACCTCATTTAGGGCTTGAACTTACAACCCTGAGATCAAGAATTGCAAGCTCTTCCAACTGAGCCAGCCAGGTGCCCTCAGGTATTTAATTGTAATTAACATTTCTATGAGACCTTTTAATCTGGAATCTAATCTGTTAGGAAGTAAGGCTGATATACTTAATAACATGCTCATTACAAGTGTGTATCAAACATAAATAAAAACTATTTTGCATTACAAAGCCATTCCTATAGGCTTTCACTTTTAAAGAATATCAGCCTCTAGTCTCATTCCTTTAAAAGCAAACTTTCCCAAGCATTCAAACCAACCTAGGTTCCTTTGAGCGTTTTTTTAGTCTCTTCCCAAAGCTGTTTTAAACTTAAATAAATTAAGTCACTTTCCCATCTGATATTTCTATGATTTACAGATCTCTAACCAATTATTCACTTTAATATGAGCCTTAAAATAAGTATGTTATCCTCTGATTTTAACTTCTGTATATATGCATTGACAAAACCTTTTTCTTTCCCTTTATGCCTGTAACTATGAATTATTCATTTATATTTCCAACGCTTACCAGTAGGGGGCGAAACCTACTAAAGACTAAACTGCACATACAAATCACACAGAAATCTGTTACTACACTCTGAGTTAAGGTTAAAAGT
The DNA here is from genome assembly GCF_022079265.1 of Lynx rufus. NCBI lineage: Eukaryota > Metazoa > Chordata > Mammalia > Carnivora > Felidae > Lynx > Lynx rufus. The sequence continues at coordinate 26,251,226 of NW_025814889.1, read as the reverse complement.
AACATTCACCTCTTCTAATTCTAGGCACCCATTCAAAATATCCAAGAGCATAAACCAAAGTCAAAATCTATTTCTGACCTACATTTTTCTGGTATGCCAAGTAATTCCTTTTTGAACTACACAGTAAGATCTAAACAGATACAGCACTTAAACAGTAAAAGGTAGTATATTGCATTTCTAAACATTAATCTCCTATGATGTCTGGACAGTTGCTGTAATGCCACTCCACCAGGACATGCGAACAAGCACAAACCACCGATGCAACAAGGGCAGTCTGTTTTGTCCTATTTTGTAGTAGTGGTGTGACACTGAAAATTACAACATGGAGAAGTTGCAAAGGAAACAAAGTATTCAAGCGTAGTAGAATAAGAAAACAAAACAAAACTGTAAAGTAGCTTGTTGACAGCAATATAATCTGTGACTTTCATTTATTTTTACTTTGATAACTCATGAATACTTTAAATCATCTATCCATCCACTAAGGTACTTAAGTATGGTGTTGATGTGAAATATATTAGGATATATTTTTGCAACTTGCTTTTTTATTCAACTGAGAAAATCTTTAGGCTAACAGATATGAAGGATAAACATTTTAAAACTTTTAACAGATTTTATTAAAATGACTCCTGCAATAACCAACTTATATATTCCCACCGATTGTGCTTCCCCACATTCAACTGTTAACTGTCACTAATCTTAAGGATGCAAAATCTCATTTTACTCTCCAATTTGTATTGACAAAGCTTTCTCTTGAAAATTTTTATGCTGTTAAAATACATACAATATAAAATTTACCACTTTAACCATTTCTAGGTTTACAATTCAGTGGCATTAAGTATATACATTGTTGTGCAATGTAAACATCACCACTATTCATCTCTAGAACTTTTCCATCTCTCCAAACAAAAATTCTGTAACCAATTAAACAAGGATTCCTCACCATCCTGCTCCCTAGAAGTCACTATTCTACTTTCTGTCTCTGAATTTGCTCACTCTGAGTACCACATAGAAGCGGAATCACAAGTATTTGTCCTTTTGGGTCTGGGCTTATTTCACTTAGCATAAGGTCTTCAAGGTTCATCCATGTTGCAGCATGTGTCATAAATTCCTTCCTTTTTCAGGGTAACACTGCATGTGTCACACGTTTTGTTTATCCTGTTTCAGCTGATGGACACTTGGACTGTTTCCACCTTTTGGCTACTGTAAAGAATACTGGTAAGAACAACGTCCATGTATTAATACCTGTTTGATTCCCTTTCACTTCTCTTGGCTATGTACCTAAGCACAGAATTGGCTGATCCTACGTTAATTCCAGGTTTTGTTTTTTTTGAGGAAACACTGTATCCCAAAGGAGCTGCATCATTTTGCAATCTTACAGGAAATGTACATGGGGTCTAATTTTTTCCACATCCTCAAAAACACTTATTTTCATTGCTGTTTTTATAGTAGTCATCCTATGGGTGTGAACTATGTATTTCACTGTGCTGAATGCCTTTTCAGCTTACTGACTGGCCACTAGAACATCTTTGGAGAAACGTCTATTCAAATCCTTTGCCCATATTTGAACCAAGTTGTTTCATTTAATTGTTCAGTTACAGGACTTCATATATTCTGGACATTAATTCTGTATCAGACATATGATTTACAATTTACTTCCTCTCATTCTGTGGGTTGTCTTTTCACTCTAGAGTGTCCTCTGATGCACAAGTTTTTCATTTTGATGAAGTCCAATTTATTTTATTTTGTTGCCTGTGCTTTTTGTGTCATAGTTAAGAAATCACCACCAAATCCAATGTCCTAAAGATTTTCACCTGTTTTCTTCTGAGAGTTTTATAGTTTTAGCTTCTAGGTTTAAGGTCTCTGATCCATTAATTTTTTATAACTGTAAGCCAAGGCTGGCAATTTTAAATTCCTCTTCTATAATTGCCTGTTCATATCCATTGCTCATTTGTCTTACGTGTTCAAATCTATCAACATTTTTTTCAAAGACAAATGCATTTTGGGTCTTGATTTAAAAAGTCCTCCCCTACCTCTCAAATTAAAACTGTATTTTCTAATATTCTTTCATCACAGGTACTGCATTTCTCCTGTCCCACTGTTCAAAGTGCCATCTTAGGTTGACTAACATCATTTTAAACTTATTGATTAGAACAGACTAAATTCTTCCACTAACGTATTCAGTTATTCAACAAAATCTGAGTAACTCTATGGCCAGTCTTATTAATTTTCATGAATAGTTATTAATCCTAAAAATTATTATAAAGCAAAGCAACTCAGGGCTGAAGGTGGCCCACTACAGCTGGTTAATGACCAACTGAAGTCTTCAGGTTCATTCAGGTTTCACACTGACTACAGATACCATCAAAACACAAAAGGGAAATTTATTCCAAGTGACTAACTCACACCTCATGTTAATGAAGGATTAATCTCCCCTCCCATTAGATTAAGAGTGTGGAACCAAGTAAATGGTTAGATATGCTAATCTCCTAAAAGCTATCTTGTAAATCACTGAATAGATCTGCTTCTGTGGCCATTTTGCTTTACTTTTCAAGCTTATCTATGCTAATAAATCAAAACTCTAAATTACTAAATAAGAAACTTCATAATTAAGGTCATTAAACTCCTCTGGATTGGCAGTTATTTGGCCAAAGCAAAGGTCTCTTGCCCATTTTGTCATGTCACAAATCCAGAAGGGAGGGCAGAGTTAGGACCGATTTAGAATGGTCAATGGGGTGCCAACCGATAAAAATCAAATTTTAGGTTTTTAAGCACATCGCTATCTCTGTTACTTTGTTATACGGTTGTTCAGGAGAGTAATCTTGCCAGTAGATGTTCAAATGTTACCCTAGCAACAGATACAGATCTAAAAGAAGATACACGACCTTGTTTCACTCTACTGAACACCAGGATTGTTCCCTATAAAACGGGAGCTTCAGATTCTCCACACTCTGGCTTCTCAAGCAAGCATGTGAATTTATCTTGGGCTCTTTTTCTCAAAAGGCACACTGGCATTTTGGCATCTAAATCTATTGCTGGTATCTTTTAATTAGATTCACAACAAATACAGAATACTTTATTTCTGCAAATACATTTTTTAAAACATGACCACTGCAGGTGTTTCCCCAACCTTTAACACACTCATTACCCTTCTTTCAGGTATTTATCCTTCTACAACAAATATTTACTGACTGCCTATTATTTTGTCAAGAACTAGAGACAGAGCAGTGGTAAACAAAACAAAGACCTTGCTCTTGTATTACTTAATACAGCACCCTACCACTGATATCCCTAGATAGGGCTTAGCTATACTATCAGCACTTATTACCAAGAGTCCAAAGAGTCTGATCTTACCAGAACCATCAACCTCTCAATATAAATTTATTTGTTAGGGCAAATCCAAACAAAGAAATCACTGTATTGATGAGAAGAGTCAATAGGAAGCTTAACTTAAATAACATGGATGTCTCCATTAAGGAAAAAAATATATTTCAAATTAATGAGCAGTTCACAAATTTAGACTAAGTGCTAAACAATCTGAAAAGATCCAAATAGTCATATAAGAATACTGTCTTCAATTCGGAGGCAAGGAGTACCTGCAAAGATTATACGATTTTCCCTCTATCAATAGTCAATTCCAAAGTAATCAAGGTTCTTCCTATAATATCTACAATTTGTCAGGAATTTTGAGTTACTGGAGTCCAAATTAATATAGATTTGTGTCTTTCATTACCTACAGTTTTAATGGAAACAATGGCGAAGCTGCCTCTAACACCAGGTGGCAACATTCAGGCTCTTCTTAGCTAAGAGATACACCACCTTCCCGTATAATTATGTTTTAAGGAATAAACTAAATTGTATGATAAACACTTAGCCCCAAACCCGGTACACAGTTAATTTTTAATGATGTTTAAAAAGTTTGTCAGGAATGGTGCTTATAGCATGGAGGGAGAGGGCAGAAGGTGAAACAAGTTCAACATGCAATTAACATCTAACCCTAAACAGTTTAATTAAAGCAACTAAAATTAAAATGTGTAAGTGCTGTAATAAATAAACACACCCGATGTTTGGGAAACACAGAGACTGGGAAAGGTTAAGGGACATTGAGAACCCAACGACATTAGAGCTGGCTCTTAAAGAAAGAGTACGGAGTTCAACAGGATGGAACGGAAGAACAAACATGTCCTTCTTTTAAGCAAAGGCTCAAAACATGAAAGAATGTAACATGCCCTAAGAAATGTACAAGTTCGCAAAAGATGAATTATGGGGAATGGTGGAGATCAAGCCAGTCAGACAGGTGGCAACCAGACTATCAAGTACTTGCTATGATCATCTTACTAAAAAGTATGGACTTTATCCTGTGGATAATGGAGAACTATTAGAAAATTTTAAACAAAGAAGTTAACACAATCCAACCTAAATTTTATGATGATGCCACCATAAGTCTGGGTAGAAGGAAGCAGAGCGGTTATCAGATAGTTATTTCAAAAGAGATGCCCTGAGTTTCAATAACAGTAGTAACAATAACCAGAGAAAGGAGATATATATATATATATATATATATATATATATATATATATATATACATACATACACACACACACACACATAAGATACAGAAGGCAGAATCCAGGATTTGTCAATAGACAGGTAAGGGTAGGTGCAGATGAACCTTGTTGAAGAACAAGGAACAGCTGGGAGAATAGTGTAGTTACTCACTGAGAACCTAAGAATAAATTGTGGGGAAAGGGAGGAATCTGGGACACATATATGTAGTAGGAGTTAGAAATAAAGATTTGGGAGTCACCTTTGTAGACAAAGCAGTCACAAGAACAACTGTTGAGCAAAAGAGAACATGCTGAGCAAGAAAAAAAGAACAAACCACAGGAAAAGGCTGAACGATACCGGTATTTAAGGAGGGCAAAGAGAATTAGTAAATTGAAGAGTGGCAGTATCCCAGAAGCTAAGGAAAGAAAGAATTTCAAAAGGGAGGTAAGAGCTAAGAAGTAAGTGTTAAATGAACAAGAGAGGAAATGAGACAAAGACTTTTTAAAGGCCACAGGATTTTAACTGACAGGATTTTAAAGTAAAATTTCTGTGACCAAATAATCAAAATTATAAACCATTAACATCCTTTAGAAAGTTCTATCACATTAACAATTACTGCATTAATTCAGATTTCATCTCTCAAGAATTCTCTTCAACTTAATTCTGCATCAAGGTAAATAGGACTTACACGTATGAATTCTGGTACAAACCATCTTAGGGGAATCTGACATTTGGAACAACCTGCTTAAGGTTTAATGTATTAAAAAGACTATACGATAAAAGTGTGGCTTAATGTGTAACCACTACTACAAGAGAAATTCAAGTAACATGCATAAAAGGAAACAAGAAACAAAAGAAACAGAACTATGAGAACCCTTTGTCAACAAATCAATGTGAAATAACGAATCGGGTAATAGATTAAAAGCTTAAAGACTCATCAGATCCATGTAGCATCTCCCAAACTCATAGGACGTTTAAAAGTTTCTCAATAGTTACTGATGCTAATCTGCCAATTAGTCTGCTAATGGGTCTTGCCCATAATTTACTTCCTTAATGCCTTTTAATTGCCTTTATTTCTTAAAACGCGTTATTACGTGTGAAGTTTAGAACTGTGGTCCACGCAGATATAATTATCTCAGCGCTCTGCTTCTGTTGTGTGTTACCTCCCAAGTAGTTGTTGCCACAATTTTTCTCTTAACTCTTTTAACAATCTACGGTTATCAGCACTGAGTTGTATAAAAACACAAATTGGGTTGCAAAGTTTAACTTCTACTCTTCAGATTAAAGTTCTAATTCAGACATTAAGACTCTATCTTACGGCCCATGACAGTTTTCTAATTCACAAATTAAAACCAATAGTTGCACGGTATGCAGAAATAACAAGCTTTAAAATGTCTATTCATATTATATTCATATTAAATTTTAATTAACAGAAAATTGAGACCATATCTGAACTAAACCATCATGACAATTATTACAAAACCTGAAAATTATACAAATATGAAGGGACAGTCCTTTGACTTTGAGAAGTTATTTAAACCATTACTGTTATAAATTAAGCACTTGACTTCAAAGTGTCGAAGGCAAAAAACAGTGCAAAAGCTTCATAATTAAAAATTAAAAGAAAAAGCTAAATATGGCTAACTCTAGACCTAAATCTATGCAGTAACATTCTAAAAGACTTTTAAAGAGTCTTATTCAAGCTAATGGAGATAATGTAATATAATCAAAAACTCAGAAACTATAGTTCAACGTGCATCATCTAGTAATAATGGCATACCTTTTCTTTCTGTTTTCTGTGCAGGGACAGAAGATGTGGGTGTAGGCAGTTTTGATAAAGTAGATGCTCCATTAGCATCAAATGATTTCTTTGGCTGGTGATCAGACTGTAGCGTAAATGGACTAGAAGGAAGAGTGCTTGGGGTAGCAGTTGGATGAACCACTGGTTTGATGGGGTGCTGTACTGGCGTAGAACTACTGTGAGTCTCTGCTCTTGGCAGTCTGTAGTCTCTGTCATTGTGTCTGCTTGTTTGAGACAAAATATTCTGTGGGAGCAAACTACTGGCATCACTGGAATGCTTGTCTTCCACTTTAGTTCACAGTTCGAAAAAAGAGATGTTGGAATGACGGAAGGGGGAAGAAAAAAGATTACGTTAGAATCCTGTCTTTAACATCAGCTAATTTAGCAACATACCTGTACTTGTATCTTGATATAAAACTGCAAGCCCAGTTAGTATCTGCAGTTTTACCACTAGCATATATAAAAATCCGAATACTGAAAGAGAGAAATTTTAGCTCAATTGTAATTAAGCATTAATCTATACTCAGATTTCAAGTGGGCTACTAGTTTCGGGCGATTCTTTAGAACCACACCACAGTTCACACAAAACATGGAAAAAAATAAATATATGGAGTTATAACATTTTACTCAAATGAAAACCTTTTTAAATATTTTAAAATAGAAAAGGGAAATGGTCCATTCCTTTAAAATATGGACCACAGGTTCTAATAATTGAATTATCCACAGTGGTTCAACTGCAAAGGAATATTAGCTTTATTAGCCTGATTGTTCTGAATAGTAAAGTAGCTAACTAGTGGTCTCTAAAGTAGTTTGTGCTAGGGCTTAAATGACCTTATTTTGGGATGGCTGAATTTATGATGTACTGTGCTTTCAAAACATAAATCAGTTCATATTTTTAATAATGCTAATAATACCATTTAGTTATAAACTCAAGTTATAGATAATGCTATCTGAAAATACAAAGCCTACATCTGGCAGCACAGTCAGAAAATTCTCGCTATTTACCAGTTCTATTAAAAACATCTCCTTCCGATTTAAAGTCACAAAAATATTTAAACCTCAGAAATATTCTACTTCCAAAAAAGAGTACAAGGAAAATTTCAACAATCATGATAACAAAATTTGGATTTATCAAAAATTCTATAGCCAAAATTCTAATAGTCTAATTTATAACTAAAAAATTAAGCAACTTTCAAGTAGAGAAACATCTTAAGATTCAAGCACATATGCAATAATATTACCAAAGGATGCCCTCCCTGTTGAATATTTTAGTTTTTTTCCAATTCGTGGTTCCTCTGAGTCTAGAGATCAAGACAGTGCAAAGAAGGAAGTATACTGAAACTACAAGTCAGTTTCCAAATCTTCAGTGCACAACTCCCATGTGTTACACTAAACAAAATGTACTGGGTACTGCCAAAAAAACCTTCAGTTGTACGAAAACACAAAGTCTTTTGACTTAATAAATAAAATTCAATGTTATAAGTTACACATATATTAACCTTAGCAAAAAAAAAAAAAATGAACACACAGATTGAGCTATCAGAGTAGAATACAAACATCTGTTGCATGATATTAACTCATCATTAAACCATCAACTTGCATGCAGCACACGAAACTTAAGAAATTTTGTTCTAGAATGTCTTCCTGGGAAGAATACCACTACAATAGAAACTTTTCGGGACAGATAAAACAAATAACACCATGCCCAATTCCCCCTAATCATGTCACTTGATTACCAAGAACTTTTTTTTCCTGGACACCAACAAAAGTCCCTTTCAGTTCTGTATGACTGGAGTCAAAGTACAACAAGCAAATGCATTCAGATGAAAATTAAAGCTGATACTTCTTCACTTGTAAGCTTTAGGGAAAAAAAATGGCAGCAGGATTACAGGAGCTAAGGAAGTAGCAGCTGCAACAACTTTCTATTATTCACAACTCTAGACAAAACAGTTAACGCAATGACTCTGCTTGCACACCCCCCACAACAAAGACATGTGGCAAATGTCTGCAGACATTTTTGGTTGTCACGACTGGGGAGAGAGGAGGTGTGCTACTGGTATCCAGCAAGTAGAGGCCAGGCACAGTATACAGGTATGGAGGACGGCGTCCCACAACAAAGAATCTCCCAAGCCAAAATGTCATCGGTGCTACTGTTGAGAAACCCCAAATTAAGGTTTCTCTAAGCACAGAGCAATCATTCTATGAGGCACAGATTAAAGACAATGAAAACCTAGCAGCAGTAATGTCAAATTAAAAATTTTATCCAGAAAGTTTTCAATGTCAAGTTCTGGATAACATTATTTGCTATAGTGCAAAAAACAAATCTATTTTCCACCTTGATGTCTTTACATATAAAACCTTTCCATCTTGCCCCGCCTCGCCCCACACATTTTATCGGCATTTATGAACTACAAAGCTTTAGGCCTTATCCTATATGAACACCAATGCACTGGACATACGGGAAAGTTGCCAACATTTTTTGGATAGACCAAGTTAAGCACTGAAATGGCATAATGACTTCATTACTACCACACTTAAGTACAAATCAGTTGATCAATTAAGGAAAAATAAAAGGAGAAAGTCAAGGTTTTTCTCAAACATTACTTAAAACTGAAAAGGTGTGACTCATGACTGTATTTCAACACAAAGTCAGACCTACTGACTCATCATTTGCACTTCGAGGAATTTGGCTGAGGAAGTAATAATAGGAATCGCAGCACTGTTGACATTAGGAAAAGGCAAAAAACCACCTAAGTATCTTATTTATATATGAGGGCACAACCAAAAATGGAAAACCATGCAGCCAATTTAACACATATGGATTTATAAACTGACACAGAAACATTTCCTTGAAATACTACTGAAAAAAAAAAAAGATTAAAAGCAGTAACATATCATCCCATATATATATATATATATATATATATATATATATACACACATATGTAGTTTTTATAAACATTTGTAAGCATATAGAAAAAAAGTATAACCCCAAATGTTCCTGGCTGACGGAATTTAAAACTGACCCCTCTAATTTTTTAACAATAAACATGCCTCACTTGTGAAGTTATGGAAAAAAAGGAAAAAACTATTTCATCTTTGAAAGAAAAAGATGCACACAATTTAAAAACTGATTTTATTTCCTTAAAGGTGGTTTATTAAAAAGACAAAAAAATAACATTTTCACTTCTATCATTATTTGCATCAGATCTTTAACTACTTCTCTCATGTATTCTACCTCAAGGGAGGAAAAGGGACTTAACTGATAAGAGTATTTTGGAAAGAATAAAGTAGACACACTACGCTCTGTTTTCCTATCCGGGAACCATGAGCCACTGAGAGGCCTGCCCCAATATCTTAATAAAGTTATTATTTTTACACCCATTTGCCACTCCTTCTCCATACCTCCTAATATCCCTTTTTCTGCAGTTTGTTCAGGAGGCCCATAAGCAGGGTGCTATTTTTTTTAACCTGGAAAGAAAAACCTTTATCTCATTTTTGATTGTTTGCCAGAAGTCAGTTACTTAAGGTAGTAAGTGAAATGGACCTAGAACCCAAGCCTTCTGTCTCAAAATACAATAGTTTTAATTTTACTTCAGTACTTTAAGTCATTGTTTTCTGAGAATTAAGTACAATTTCACGAATATAAAAAAATTAAATGTTCCAAGGAATGTAAATTAAACATTCAGTGCTGAAGAACTGTTAACTATCTGTTTCACCTTAAAGTTTTTCCCATCAAAAAATCAGCATCCTCTGCTGAGACCAAACACATCCCCTACATAAGTTACAGGAGGAAGATTCAAATGCTTAAGTCCAAGAATTTCCAGAACACATCTTTTTAAGATTCTTCTCAAAATTTCAAATTTGACAAAGAGCCTAAAAATTCTACAGTGGCATTTAAATTCTATTCCAGGCAAGGGAAGTCACTGGGAATAGACTACCACTAGTAAAAAGCTTCAAATTCAAACTCAATTTGAATTAAGAAATAAAAGTATAGGACTCATACTGTCCCACTTAGACATAATCTGACCTCAAAAAATATTAAGGTATGCCCACACTATGGAGACGTTATACAGATCTAGGATTATGACAAAATCAGTATCCAGCTATGAGGATAAAAAAGTTACTCCCTGATAAACACAAAGCACCGATATTTGGATGTCACAATCTGTGTGTGGCCACAAATCAATAATTAGATGGAAACACTGAGTTTTGGAAGGGATTTCACTGTCCAGTTTAATAGGACACAATTCAGGAAAGGTGAAAAAACACAAAACTCCTGCCTTAAAAAGCAGTCAGTCCACATTATGAAATTTTATTTCTCACCAATTCAGCTGCATTATAGCCATTATGAGTAGTGATGAATACATAGATGTACTATTCCTCTGTGCACCCTTTTTCTTTTCAGCAATCAAAATGGTGGAGGTTTAGGGGACAGATCTGACATAAAAGAAACCCTGTATGTTACTATTATTTTAGTTTACATATGTAAACAGTTATGCATACAGAGATAAATACATGATCTATAGGAGTGAATCAAACATTATACTGTTGCAAAGACAATAATTAATACTTACTTCCACTGGCAAACCCACTAGTGGCTGTTGCTTGCATCACCTCCCTTCTGTAATCCCTATCTTTTGGGAAGCTATTAACTGCCATCTTGTTTGCTTCTTTTTGTCTCTGTTCTCTAAAAATAAAACATGGATAAACCCATAAAATATCAAGTACAATGAGTTTACATGTGCCACTTCTCAACAAATGGTCAAAACAAAATGGTATATGGAAAATAAAAGAACTGAACACAGCCATACTATCAAGTGGTGTGGAAGATGAGAGAGACATAGCTAACAGAACATTAATGTTTCTCAGTGATGGCAATATTATAGCAATTATTTATATGCCATTAACCCTACAACCAAAACTCTCCAATATTAATTCTACATGTATGAAGGAAACATATTATCCTTTAAGAATTATAAAGATCTCTATTACAAATTATAAGACACATAAATATAGGATGATATAAAATTATAATTAAATATACTGTTTACAAAGTCCTTGGGGACAGCTGCTTATCTGTCCAAGTTATTTTTTTTATTTTAAGAGAAATTATAGAAAACACAATGGGCCAACTCCTATAACTAAAGAGGAGAACGAGGAGTTTCACTATAAGAAATCTAAACTCAGAATGTTCTAAGATATTAACTTGTAGAATCAAGAAGAAATATTTTTCAATAAGAGCAAATACCTTTCAAGCCACTCTTTTGGTTTTTCCCATTGTGAAACTTCTGTTCGACAATTGTAGTAGTATTTTTTCCCAGAAGAGCTAATATGCTCAGACCAGTCATCTGCAGAATCATAAGGCTTAAAAATACATTTTTACAAGTTAGAAAATGTTAATGCTAATCAACCAATATCAAGAATGCCAAAGGTTTTCAAAGCATATATATGGAAAAAGACTATGAAACAAAGGGATCTTGATCTAGAATGTAATTCTCTGTATATATATCTTAGGAGACCTTGGTCTACTGAAAACCATCAAAAATAACAATAGAAAATCCTATAAAATTAAACAGATTACATTAGATTAGGCACAGAATAAGAAATGCAAAATTAACACATCTTGACTGTAGAAAAGCATTACAAAAAGTTCCCCATTATTGTAATTTTAATTGCTGAAATCCAGTCACACGGCAGCGGGAGGGAGAGTGTTTTAGAAAACCCACTCAACTGACTGATTTGATGACAGGACAGTGCAGCAGTTCTAAACTCATCATGGCACAACAGTACTCACATACAATGTAAGAGAACATCCTGCCTATATTAACTTACTTAGTGGAAAAAAAAGGCACAAAATTTAAAAAAAAAATGTAAACACAGCTTTGTGCTATAAATTTGTTTCACCTTCAAAATCCATGAGATGGGCCAAGTGTTAGCTAAACCTTGTCTAATACACAGGGTCAGCAGCATCACTCATTTCCCTGTAACAAAAACCAGCCTTTCAAAAATTCTCACATTCTCTAGGTATTTTATAGATACTGTTAAATTATAAAGAAATTAGAAAAGTCTGAAAGGAGGCCCCATTTCCATGGAACTGATCTCAAAAAGTATGAAGTCTAAGTGCCTGCAATGGCCCCAGGAAATCGGATAGGTTTCCAAGTGTACTTCTAGATGAAGTTGACTATTTTCTCAAAGGAGCTTTGAAATCAAAATGAAACAATGTCATACTTTGGTAGTCCACACTTCTTCTGGGCTCACCGGTGTAAAGTGAACAATTTTAAAGCTTGAGGAACAAACTCTCATGCCTGCTTTAATTTCACCAAGTAGGAAATAAGCCTAGAGAACTTACAAGTTGTCCACAGGTCACAAAACTAATTGTGACAGAAAAAAGGGTCAACACCTGTTTCTGGATGCCCATTATTTCCACCAAATCAATTCCAATTCTAAATAGGTCACAATAATTTTGAGGGTAGATGAAAAAATACTGCAGATTCTGCCACATTTATACTCTTGGGAGTATGCTCCCCAAAAATGAAGCTACTGGAAATCACCCATGTGCCTCCAAACTTCTGATACCAGTGGAAAGTTAACTCTCAATCCTTCTAGTTTCCAGAAGTAGCCTACAAGTACCAAGCTGCAGGAACCCAACCATGGGAGATTGAATGCAGAGCAGATGTGAAGTTCTAGGTATCTTCTATTAAGACAAGCGTTAAAGAGATAATTCGATTCTATTTTTTTGTTTTATAGTTATTTTTCATAAAAACATTACATACGCTAACATCTAAAGGGTTTACAATTGACCAATTTAAAAATTATTTTTCATATTTACCAAGTTTTAATTTTTAATATGGCAAATACTGATAGAAGATAAACAAAGGCTCTCAAAACTCATGAATGTAGAAAGATCTTGAGAAAGAATGAAAACAACTGCACTTAACGAATAGTACTAAACAGTTAGTACTCCATAGGCACCATCTGTTCTCCAATTCAAAATGTCTTTTACCTCTTATGCAAAGACTGCTTTTCTCTTTTTAAAAAAGCATATCCCTTTCTACTGTCTTTCTTGAAATACAGAATCCCACTACTTCTTCCCCAAGTGAGACCATGGGAAAGAAATGGTTAATCTTGGAATTAACCTACAAATGGTTATTAAGGAACAGTTCACTGAACAGCAACATCTAAGATGGCATTTACTGTAACAAAAGAATTTCATGGAGTCCTAAGAATTCTCTGATAAATTTCTAATTTTTAAAAAATTAAGCTGTGGGGCTCCTGGGTGGCTCGGTCGGTTAAGCATCCGACTTCGGCTCAGGTCATGATCTCACGGTCCGTGAGTTCGAGCCCCGCGTTGGGCTCTGTGCTGACAGCTCAGAGCCTGGAGCCTGCTTTGGATTCTGTGTCTCCCTCTCTCTCTGCCCCTCCCCTGTTCATGCTCTGTCTCTCTCTGTCTCAAAAATAAATAAAAACGTTTAAAAAAAAAAATTTTTTTTTTTTAAATTAAGCTGAGTATCTTTGGGCAAGGCTGATTACAGAAACTAGATCTTGAGGGCCTCGAACTGAAAAGCTTCAAAATATGAAGATACTTAAGCCATAACAGTACAGCTGATATATAAATGCAAAGTCATCTAGGACTGAATTCAAACTAGGACTGAATCCCTAGCAAATCAAAATTGGTGGACAGGCAGAAGGGAAGATACCAATTATGTATTTAAATGGGAATATTTTTTTTTTCTAAATGAAGCAATTTAGAGGCCTCTTAAAAATCACAAATACGCATAACTAATCTAAAATAATCTACATGAGGTAAATCCTATTATGATTTAGATTAGGGAGGAGGATGCATTCAAAAAGCTTTTCCTAGTTACCATGGGCTCGGTTCTGTGTTAAACCACAATAAATGTTCATCATCACAGGACATGTGAGCATCTTAATCTAATACTGAAAAAATAAGACAACTTCAATTTGATTTTCAACAGTTTATAAATATAAATCACCCAACAATAAAATGTCTTTGTAGATAACTAAATAAGATTTTCAAAGACAGATTTAAAACGTGAAAACTTCGAAGAGAAAAAAGAACTACTTTTTTAAAAAGTTATTCCATATTGTGTTGACCTAAGTTACCTAATATTCATCTTTTCTTCCATTATGAAAATATTAAAGACTAATTTTATGTTTTATTTTCTACTCAAAAACTTCCATTAGAAGTGATTTGAAGAGAAAGTCAGTTTACAACTAAGTAACATGCAGAAATTTCAAAAGCTAACTTCTCAGGTAAGATTAAATTTATACTTTATAAAACACGTGTCATGCCCACTGGGTACATTATAATAAAAAAGACACCTGCTTGGAGATTAATTATATACCTATAGTTGAAATTTACCAAAAGGGAAATCCTGATTCTGAAAACATGTAACACTTAATTCATTCCATTTCAGTACAGTCTTCAGCATCCACCCACATAATGAAATCCCCTAACATGATTTGGGTTGATGAAACTTCTCTGATTGCTCATTGTCATCTTGGAAATCAAAATAACCAGAATTAGTTTTCCTTGAATAAAGATTCTGTTTAAACTAATGTCCACATGGCCTGCCACTGTAACTGTCAGCAAATACCAAATCAGAATTGTGAGTGATAAATGGAACTTTAAGTTATTGCTTGTTACTTTGTAAATTAATGGAGCCATTTTCCACAAAAAAGATTCATCCTAAAATCCTGACTATACACCTTAATGGAAATGACTCCTCACAAGTAGTTTGGTAAACACCGGTTAAGGTTTACCAAGCTGTTGTCTCAGTCTCGACACCACACTCCTACTAAATTTTTTTTAACGTTTATTTATGTATTTATTTTTTTTTTTCAACGTTTATTTATTTTTGGGACAGAGAGAGACAGAGCATGAACGGGGGAGGGGCAAAGAGAGAGGGAGACACAGAATCGGAAACAGGCTCCAGGCTCTGAGCCATCAGCCCAGAGCCTGACGCGGGGCTCGAACTCACGGACCGCGAGATCGTGACCTGGCTGAAGTCGGACGCTTAACCGACTGCGCCACCCAGGCGCCCCTAACGTTTATTTATTTTTGACAGAGACAGAGCATGAGCGGGCGAGGGACAGAGAGAGAGGGAGACACAGAATCCGAAGCAGGCTCCAGGCTCCGAGCTGTCAGCACAGAGCCTGACGCAGGGCTCGAACTCACGAGCTGTGAGATCATGACCTGAGCTGAAGTCGGATGCTCAACCAACTGAGCCACCCAGGCACCCCAACACCAACACTTCTATGCTGTTGTGTGATACTGCAAATTACATTCTATTTAGTCACCTGGCTTCCCGTTAGATTCTGCCAACAGTAGGCACTGGAACAGGACTGAAAGGCAGGAGAAAGGAGAAGCCTAGCAGCCACAGCTGGCTCCAGTTTCTGGCTCTCTGCTGTCTGAAACCAGAACTAGCTTCATACCACTGAGGTTCTAACCAGATCTCTGCAGGACTCCTCCTCTAAACTACTAGGTTCTAATAACCACAACGTCTTCTTACTGTACTCTGGCCCTAATGGTGATTACTATAGATGCAATAGCTGAATGTTCCTTTTTGTTTCTTCAGTCCTCAAAAGCATGCAGTATCTGCTTAATCCTATACATAAAATTCTTTGCACTATTAAATTTTCTGTGCTGAAATATCCAATATTGTTTTGTTCTCCTACCTGGACCCTGACTAATACAATATTTAAAACCATTCTAAATCTACCTTTACGAAAATACTACCATTTATGTTTCGAGTTTCTGCAGAAATGTACTATCCACACTGCTTCAACAAGGGACAAGAAATAATCAATCCCAAGCACCTTTCAATGCTGATTAAGTCATGATGATCACCAAAGCAAAATCTGTTGGATTCAACCTCCACTTTTATAGTCTTCTAGTTGTTCTTTCCTTCCTAGATTTTCCAAGGTACTACCGGATAGAATTTTTTAAATTGCAAGTATGAGGTTACTTCACCAATTCTATGCTTCAATAGCTCTCCACTGCCTTTCTATAAAATTCACATTCCTTGGTAAGATATATTATTTTTTTGTGATCTGGCTCCCACTCACGTCTGTAACCTGAACTCTTGCCATTCTTTCACACTACCAAATCCTTGCCGTTCTCCAAATACACTGGGCTATCTCACACTTTACTGTCTTTGTAGATGCTGTTCCCTTTGCATAGCACACAAATTCCAGACCTCTTCAACTGGCTAAGTTCTATTCAATCTGCTCAGTAGTGTTACTTGTACTTTAATATCTTACTCTCATCCAAGCTGGGAGTTCTCCTTCTGAGTGCTCCCAAAGCAACTTTAACTCACACTGTTTAAAAAAAAAATTTTTTTTAAGGTTTATTCATTTCTCAGAGACAGAGAGAGACAGACTGTGAGCAGGGGAGGGGCAGAGAGAGAGGGAGACACAGAATCCAAAGCAGGCTCCAGGCTCTGAGCTGTTCACACAGAGCCTGATGCGGGGCCCGAACTCACAGACTGCGAGATCACAACCTGAGCCGAAGTCGGACGCCCAACCGACTGAGCCACCCAAGCACCCATAACGCACACTGTTTTAACTGTTCACTCTTCAGTTTTCACCACAGGTCCAAAAGTTCCTTTAGGATGGGACACATTTTCTTAGTACTATATAGCTACAACCTAGCATATGCTTGGCAACTTTTGTAAAATGGACTTGTTACAACTTTCATTTGAACCCTGACTTTAAAAAATGCAAGCTGAGTTATTACTTCAGTTCAGAAATGACTTAAATTCCCTTGAGGACAGGAATCTTTGCATCACTAGTGTTTAGTACAGTGTGTAACACAGGAGATGCTCTTAACAGATGTTGTAAGATGTGTACATATTATAGAAGGAGAACAAGCTCAAGTTAAACCACTTTAGGTAACTATAGAAGTTTCATAATCTACAGATCTTTATATCTCAGATATTGCAACGGTAGATTTTGCTCTGTACAGTATAAAAGTGAAGAAATATCAAAGTGGTGTCTCCCAAGTATTCTCAATTCTACTAAAAGGTAAGCTCATTACTTCAAATACATTTTTAAAAAGGTCAACATTTACTTAAAAAAAAAAAAAAAAGACATTAGATTTAACAACAACAACAACAACAACAACAACAACAACAACAACAGACTTGGTTGAAGGGGTGGAGAGTGGAGGTGGGTAGGGCAATAAATGAAACAAACAGAAAAAACCCAAAAACCAAAAGTGAGCATGTTTATATACTTACTGTGTCTGAAGTTTTGCTTGGATTATTGCTTGGATTAGAAGAATGTGAATTTGAACTATGAAGAGCACTGTGGTTGTGTGAATTTTCTTGTGGAGAGTAACTGGTCCCTTAAAAGAAATAAAGAGCAAAGTGAATTATAAATCGTATTTCATGTTTAATTTCAACTGGTTTCTACCATACTACAGATCACCATGTAACCCTAAATCATTTTACATAAGCATCAGGAATATATACATATTCATACTTCTTGCAATATTAAGCATTTGTGAGCCAACTAAAGATGTGGCTTGAAGAGCATGTATCTTACATGGCTGACAGCCTATGGAAAAATGTTAACTATATTTAGATGAGCAAAACCTAATCTATATCATTTCTGGCAACTTGTTTTTGTTTTTTTTTTTTTTAAATAAGTTATATTAGGGAAAGACAGAAACACAACCACACATAAAGAAAAAAGTCACAAAATTTCAAGCGATACACAACTAAAAGTCACAAATATCCAATATGTTTTTGCAATTATTTTTAAATTTCTTTTTAAAAATATTTTTGAACATTTACGTATTACTGAGAGAGAGAGTACACGCACAAGTGGAGGGAGGGGCAGAGAGAGGGAGAAGCAAGCTTCACACTGTGAGCACAGAGCCCGATGTGGGGATGTAGGGCTCAAATTCAAGAACCGCAAGATCATGACCTGAGCCGAAATCAAGAGTCAGATGCTTAACTGACAAGCCACCCAGGCACCCCTATTTTTCAATTTCTTAAATAGCTCCTACAACTTTATTTTAAAGAGTTCTGCCAATTTTTTAACTAAAACAATATCAAGAAAACTAAATCTTAGGGAAAGTACTTCCCTTTCAAGATGGTGAAATGTTATCAAGTCCCCTAATAACAGGACCAACTCTACCTAAGAATGGTTTTTAAAGTAATTCATAAGTTTTATTAATAAACCACACATCTCAGAGACCATCAGAGATGATAAGTGTTCACGGTCTTTAAAAAAAAAAAAAAAAAAGAGGGGGCACCGGGGTGGCTCAGTCGGTTAAGCGTCCAACTTCGGCTCAGGTTATGATCTCACGAGTCAGGAGTTCTAGCCCTGCGTTGGGCTCTGTGCTGACAGCTCAGAGCCTGGAAGTGCTTCGGATTCTGTGTCTCCCCCTCTCTCTCTCACTCTCAAAAATAAATAAATAGTAAAAAAAAAAAAAACAAAAACAAAAACAAATTTTAAAGCCAAGATATAAAAACATAGACTTGTAAAAACGCTGGTAAGGATATGAAAAGGTTCATCATAAAAGTCTAATTGCTAGTATTTCAAATTTCATTCCACATGTTTATTTTTCAGCAACAAGGTACCATAATTCAACTTTTGTTAAAAAAGAAAAACAACTACGCTGTCAATGGTATGGAGGGTACCCTATAATGAACAAAAAAGTGGGAAGAGTAATTTAAATGGATGACTGGTCTAGGAATTAGCACTTAGAACCAGAGTTGTTATTAGTAGAAATAATTAAGAATTAACTATATCAGCAGAGGAAACTAGGTGGATAAGAAAGTGAACTGGGGACAGAAGGGGACTATAAAGTTTTAAGATACCCAAGTGGAAGTGGTCAGCAGATCTACACAGAACCAGGAATTCAGAAGGGGATCTGGAAGTCTCCTCCATTAGAAGTGAAAGGTAGGAGACTCTAACTTTACCTTGCATGATAATATAAACAAGCACTATGAGCTTGGAATGAAGTAAGAATATGGCAAGAGTAAAGGCAATGACCAACACTTAACCTTGGACAAGGGCCAGTTTGCAAGGGATGCCAGAAGCAGATCCAAAGACCCAAAAAAGCTAGTCAAGTGACAAAAGAGGGTTACTTAAGAACCTGGCAAAACGGAGGTGGTATAACAGGAAATTTCTCAACAAGGCTACTGCTTGATGACTTCTTCATCTACTTGTTTTTAATTTTTTTCTTGCTGTATGGCATGTGTTTATATAAAACACCCTAAACTTTAATACAGTTGGCTAAACATTCTTCAATAAACAACATAAAACACAATCAAGACGAAATCAGTCAAGATTAATTCAGTGTGCAGAAAAGTTATCAGAGCCGGGCTAAGACTGCTATCCTTAGAAAAGCCCGCTTACACAGTTGGCCTTTGGCTCATATGTGGGAACCTAGATTTCTGGAGAGTTCCCACAACAGCTGACAGTTGCTCACTGGCTCTAAGCTGTTTGTGCATGCAATATGGTTTATGCTTAACATATGCTTTCCTATTGGGAATCCAGATTTTTGGTACGTGCTAGGGAGAGGTGCCTATGTAACGACAAGCCAAATCCAGTAAAAATCTTGGGTACTAATTCTCTAATAAGCCTCCCGTGTAGTCAACATTTCACATGTATTGTCACAATTCACTGCTGAAGGAACGAAGAAGTATGTCTTGTCTGAGTCTACTGGAAGAAGACTCTTGGAGGCCCACACCTGGTCTCCTCCAGGCTTTACTCTGCATACCTTTTCCCTTAGCTGACTACTATGCTTTGTATCTTTTCACAATAATAGGTCATAGCCAGGGTAGTAATTACACACTGGGTCCTGTGAGCCTCTTAGACAATCACCAAGTCCCAACACACTCAGTTACAAAGAAAAGGCAATACTCCCAGGCTTTTAAGAAAATCAGATCTATGCCAAAATTTGCACTCTTTAGAACTCTTATTTTAAAGTCAGGTTTACAAATAAAAAGCAGAATAATACACACTTGGAATGTCATATTTATACATCCCTAGTAGAGTTGAGATTCCCATTGAAATTTCCAAAGATATGTTGAAAATAAAGAAAATCAAGGCCAATTTTAAAGACTGAAAAGAATCCTAGAATAATCCTTTAAGAAGCCTGTGTTAGATGCCCTGACATTTATTTGTATATATTCTTAAGCAAGACAATCTATGCTTAAATCTATGAAATAAAGACCCAAATTAAAGATTTGTTGAGAAGACATAAGCGAAGTACTCTATAAACGTAAGGTATATTTGGAGTGCCTGCGTGGCTCAGCTGGTTAAGCATCTGACCTGGTTTCAGCTCAGGTCAGGATCTCACAGTTTCATGGGTTTTGTGAATGCGGGCCCTGTCTGGCTCCACAGTGACAGCGCTGAGCCTGCTTGGGATGCTCTCTCTCACCCTGTCTCTGTCCCTCCCCCACCTGTGCTATTCTCAGTCTCTCTCAAAATAAGCAAACTTCAAAAAAATAAACATAAGGTATATTAGGAATGAGGTCTACTGACTGAGCCTCCCATGAGGTTAAAAATCCACGAATCTACTCCACTTTAATGTTATTCTTACTATCAACAAAAATTCAAAAATTGACAACCACCCAATTAGCTAAGCTCTCGCCTCTGAAGAAACAGTGTACTTTCCACAAGTCTGATACAGATGGTATCAGAGAGCTTTCAGGCCTGGTGTATGTGTTTTCAGAGGGCATAACATAATCGTCAAAAACGCCAAGTATAGAGGCACACCAGTCTAAGACTTTAGAGAGAAGAGAAAACTGAATCAGCTGTTAAGAGAGAAGGCACTTTCAGAGACAGGAGCTTTTTCAATAGGGATTAGAGTCTACATCCTGTGAAACAGATTTATCTAGACCACTTAGCAAAACAACTGAAACTTAGAAGTGAGAAGCAAGATTAAGACACAGATATTTTAGTAAGAGACTAAAAATAAACTGACATTCTTAAACAGAATTCAAAACTAAGTAAAAGAGGTTTTTATAAAAAGCATGATATGATATGGTAGGCAATAAATCCGTACATTCTAACCAGAAGGGTGTGCTTAAGAACTTAAGGCAGGGCAGATTTGCTTCTGAATAACATGATATTAAGTTAAAACTAACTCTCTATAATAAAAGCTACAATCTATATTATCTTCTAATGCAGTTTTGGGGGGTATGCCATTTGAGTCTTCATTTCTCCATGTAGTTCTTTCCAAACTGAAGTAACACCCAAGTAGAAAAGTATAGTGATGATACACACCCAGCATCAGAGTTAATGGTGATGGTGGTTATGATTTTCAGAGCTACATTTGCCATACCTATACAAAAGTGCTACATCACAAAATTTCTTCTAAATCTTTTATCTTAAAAATTCACATGAGTTTTTGTATACTGCCCTACAATGAGTTTGTGTGTTTCAGAGTAAGAACACAAGTTTTCCGTTGTTTTTTAATGTGTATTTGTTTTTGAAAGAGAGCAAGCGAGCAAGCAAGCAGGGAAGGTACACAGAAAGGGGGACAGAGGATGCGATGTTGGCTCCACACTGACAGCAGAGAGCCCAATGCAGGGTTTGAACGCATGAACCAAGCTGAAGTCAGACACTCAACCGACAGAGCCACCTAGGTTCCCCAGAACACAAATTTTTATTAGTAGGTTGCAGAGTCTAAGACTGAGAGAAAAAATAAGTGATTTGTGGATGGCAATATATCCAAAGATGCATAAAACTTGAACTCAGAATTTTAATACTATATCCAGTGACTATTCAAGTGCACAAAAGAAGATTATATGCTGGTGAGGAAAAAAATGCGTATACACATACACACACTTATATATATAATAATTAATATAATATAATATATAAATATATATATAAAGCCGGTTAAAGACAGTCTCATGGATGCTGTCTGGCCCAGGAAAATAATAGAAGCAAAAGCTGTTTATATGGTCTGGTACCCTTTATGGTCTCTGTATATTTAAAACCAAATTTTTTTTAATGTTTATTTATTTTTGAGAGAGACAGAGTGTGAATGGAGGAGGGGCAGAGAGAGAGGGGGAGACACAGAATCTGAAGCAGGCTCCAGGCTCTGAACTGACAGCACAGAGCCCGACGAGGGGCTCGAACTCACCATCAGTGAGATCATGACCTGAGCTGAAGTCAGATGCTTAACCAACTGAGCCACCCAGGCTCCCCAATGTTCTCTGTATATTACCAAAAAAGGGCTCACTACTTAAAAAATCTGAGAAAGGTAGTATTTATGGATAAGCGGGATAAAATCGACTTTAAATGATAGCGTAAAAAATTAAAAGTGCGGACTGGTGAAGCAAGTCTTAAAGACCTCTAAGAAAAGGATATTACTGAGATTTAGGTTTAAAGGTAGGGTGGGGAGTAGAATAAAGGGGTTATAGGTCTATGCTTAACCAAAGGCAGAAATGAAACAGATGTACTAACATGATTAGATGCTAATGTCAGACTAGAATCCAGGTATCAGCAAAATACAACCTGCTGGATGTAAATTTTCATCAATAGTTTTATCAGAACACAGTGAGAGCCAACCATTTAAGTATTACCTATGGCTACTGTTTCTCTTTTAATTGTAACAATGACTGTGAGACCTACAATACTAAAACATTGCTAGATTGGGCGTTAATCTAAGATAAAGTAGGGGCGCCTGCGTAGAGGAAAAACAGCAGGTATAAACTTCTATATGATCAAACAAGGCTGGGAAATGCAACCAGCTTTTCAAAAAGTGAAACAACAGTTTTCATTCTACTCAGGGATAAATATCACAGCATTTGTATCCTTATTCAGAACAACCGTTATCAGATCCTCAGACTTAGAAATTAAGTCTTAATGCCTTCAACAAATAACTGGAATGGGTAAGGTATACCTAGAATGCTAAATGCAAGATTTCAACCACACTAAACTGCTATTCAAACTAATAAAAGCAGATAGTAAGTATGCCTGAATAAGGTTCAGCAGATCTCAAACTTTAGTATATTAAAAAAATATAGATTTCAAGGTTGAATGTCACAAAGATTCTGATTCATGGTATATGGGATGAGACCCCCAAGACATAAATTTTTCATAAGAGGGTTTTAATATGGTCAGTATCCGGGCCACACTTTTATTTTAAATGCTCTACTGCCTTCCACTGTCTTCAGTCTTCCTTTGAACAGTTCAAAGAAAGAGGCCACAAACAGTTAAAAATAAGGAGATTTTTACAAGGAAAGCCACACCTATGAGTAATTTTACCATAACATGACAAATATTTTCCTGAAAAACCTTAAATTCTGCAAACTCACACTAAAAATAAGTCTTATGGGAAAAATAGATTAAGAGCAAATCACTCAAAATTATGCAACTTTATTACAACCAGAGCATAAACAAAAACTTGAATAGCACAGGCAAGCAGCTCAGCACGGTTGTAGATTGTTTCAGGGGATATTAAAAACGCAAAAAAAAATTAGGAAAGAAATGCAGTTTGCTGAGGCTGAGAACAGAGAAGTGAAGTTCTGAGCATTGAAGCTACAGTTAAAATGGACAGAGAAGAAAGTGCAACTTGCCACAGACAGGGAGCCATGAAGGCTGGAGGAGTAGACTTGACTTTAGGGGTCTTGCCTGTGCAGCAGCTGGTTGAGGGCTTTATCCTTTCTATTTGAAGGTCATAACCTACTCCTGCTATTCTGATTCTCCCTGCCTAGAAAAAAAAATTTCACATATGAACGAACACAGTTTCAGTTTATATTGATGTCATTCTCCAATTTACTACTTGTACACGAGCTCAATGGTGGTGGAAAAGCAAAATGTAGCTAATCAGACTACGCTTCTCGGTGAGGGTGGAAATGAATAAGATAATGTGTCGACAACAGGCTTGCACTGGACAGTCCCCTGTAGTTGAGTTACTCCTTCGAGATCTGTGTTATACAAGTGATAGTTCACTAGGCCACACACAGCTGTTGAGCACTTGAAATGTGGCTACTCTAAATTGAAATCCGCTGTATGTACAAAACACACACTGGATTCAAAGACTCAATACAAAAAGAATATAAAATAGCACAATTAATATTTTCATATGGATTACATAATGACCTGTTTTCGATATGTTGGGTTAAATAGTATATATGATTAAAATTAACGTCAGATGTTGGCTGGTAGAATAAAACTGCATACATGGCTCACTGGACAGCATCGTTCTAGATGAAGGTACCCACTGACAATTAGTGAAAGAGGGCCAGAGATGCCTAGCGTACAGAGGCCATTTCTCAAAGATCTGTCCCATCTAAAAAATTAGCTTATAATTAGCTAAGCCTAGAACCTAATTCTGCTTAACACAATATGCAAATTTTTCTAGAAATTTAGATTGTACTGTACAGTACTTAGTTCTGTTTCAAACTCTTACCAAGATGCTCACCACTTTGAAAAACTTCATCACCAACAACATCATACAATATACCTGCTGTTGTATCTATCACAAACAAATGATATCAAAGAGATTCCTTTGTTAAGAGTCAGGACCAAAAATTAAACTAGCAGAGATAAATGAAAGATGCAGCTTTCACTGAATTTCATTAATAAAGCTTGTTTTAAAAGCAGTACTGCTATCCTTTATGTTTATCCCAAATGAATATGCTACCTATTTTTCTGCACAGTGATACAAACTACTTTGTGACAAGTATGTATTACATCCTTTAGAACTACCCACATCTTTCTACTCTAACATGTGTAGGTAACATATTATTTATATTTACCTACAGTCTAGAAATGGAATTTTACAACATATTTTAAGGGAAGGTGTACATGCAAAAGAACAAAGTTGCGTTGTACCCCAATGTTTATAGCAGCACTTTCAACAATAGCCAAATTATGGAAAGAGCCTAAATGTCCATCAACTGATGAATGGATAAAGAAATTGTGGTTTATATACACAATGAATTACTACGTGGCAATGAGAAAAGAATGAGATATGGCCTTTTGTAGCAACGTGGATGGACTGGAGAGTGTTATGCTAAGAGAAGTAAGTCATACAGAGAAAGACAGATACCATATGTTTTCACTCTTATGTGGATCCTCAGAAACTTACAAGAAGACCATGGGGGAGGGGAAGAAAAAAAAAAAAGTTAGGGAGGGAGGGAGCCAAAACATAAGAGACTTAAAAACTGAGAACAAACTGAGGGTTGATGGGGGGTGGGAGGGAGGGAGGGAAGGGTGAGTGATGGGTGTTGAGGAGGGCACCTGTTGGGATGAGCACTGGGTGTTGTATGGAAACCAATTTGACAATAAATTTCATATTAAAAAAAAAAGAACTACCCACATCTTTCTTACTCTAAAGTGTAGGTAACATATTTATATTTACCTACAGACTAGAAATGGAATTTTACAACATATTTTAAGGGAAGGTGTACATGCAAAAGAATAAAGTTGAGTTGGACTCCTTCCTCACCCCATACATACATTATACACTATACATACGTATAATACAAAATGAATCACAGACCTAAATGTAAGAGATGAAACTAAAACTGTTAATAAGTAAATATAAGCTCAAATCATCACCAAAAGTACAAGTGAAAAAAGAAAAAATATAAATTAAACTCTGCCAAAATTTAAAGCTTTTGTGCTTCAAAGGACACCATCAAGGAAGTGAAAAGTCAATCCACAGAATGGGAGAACATATTTGCAAATCATATATATGCAAAGGACATTTACCTAGATCTACTAGTAGGAACTCTTACAACTCAATAAAAGACAAACAGTACTTTATTTAAAATTTTTTTTAAACATTTATTATTGAGAGAGAGAAAGACAGAGCATGAGCATGGGAGGGGCAGAGAGAGAGGGAGACACAGAATTTGAAGCAGGCTCCAGGCTCTGAGCTGTCAGCACAGAGCCCGACGGAGGCGGGGCTCAAGCCCACCAACCACGAGATCATGACCTGAGCCGAAGTCGGACGCTTAACCGACTGAGCCACCCAGGCGTCCCCAAACAGTACTTTTTAAATGACTAAAAGATAACAAACATTTCTCCAAAGACATACAAATGACCAAAAAGCACATGAAAAGATGCTCACCAACATTAGCTATTAGGGAAATGCAAAGCAAAGCTGCAATGAAACACCACTTCACATCCATGAGGATAGCTATAGTCAAAAAAGATGGACAAGTGTTGAGGAGGATGTAGAGAAACCAAAATCCTCATACACACTGGTGTTGAAAATATAAAATACTAAGATGCTTTGGGGGTGCCTGGGTGGCTCAGTCGGTTAAGCGTCCGACTTCGGCTCAGGTCACGATCTCGCTGTCCGTGAGTTCGAGCCCCGCGTCGGGCTCTGGGCTGATGGCTCAGAGCCTGGAGCCTGCTTCCGATTCTGTGTCTCCCTCTCTCTCTGCCCCTCCCCTGTTCATGCTCTGTCTCTCTCTGTCTCAAAAATAAATAAAAAACATTAAAAAAAAAATACTAAGTTGCTTTGGAAAACAGTCTGGCATTTCCTTAAAAGGTTAAACACAGAACTATATGACCCAGTAATTCTACTTCTAGGTATATATCCAAGAGAAATGAAAACATGTGTCCACAAATGTTCAGAGTCCATAACAGCCAAAAGATAGGAACAAACCCAGGGCGCCTGGGTGGCTCAGTCGGTTAAGCCTCCAATTTCAGTCAGGTCATGCTCTCATAGTTCTTGAGTTCAAGCTCCGTATCGGGCTCAGTGCTGACAGCTCAAAGCCTGGAGCCTGCTTCAGATTCTGTGTCTCCCTCTCTCTCTGCCCCTCCCATGCTTGTGCACTGTCTGTCTCTCTCAAAAATAAAACAAACAAAAAAAGATAGGAACAAACAAGATGTCTGACTGACAGATAAATAAGATACAGAATATTATCCGACAATAAAAATGAATAAGTACTGCCATAACGTGTAACATGGATGAACTGAAAATGTTATGCTAAATCCAAGAAGCCAGTCACAAAAGACTGTACCTTGTAGGATTCCACTAGGATGAAACATCCACAATCGGCACATCTATAGAGACATAAAGGCTGCCTAAGACTGGAGGCAAGGTGAAAGCTATAGGGTTTCTTTTTGGGTAGTAACATTGTTCTAAAATGGGTGGTGGTGATGGTTGCACAACTGGGAGTATACTAAAAACCACTGAACTGCACCCTTTAAATTAGTCAACTGTACAGGAGGTGGATTACACACCAATAAAACTTACCAAAAAAAAAAACCTGCCGTAACTTAAATGTGACTTTGACTTGTCTAGCTTAGACAGAAACCCTTAATTCATCATTTCTTAAACTCTAATTCTATGAGATGCTTTGAATACAAAATGTCACATGGTCATGTAAATCTGGAAAAAGTTGTATATGATATTCTCTCATAGAAAACTTAAATGTACTTTAAAGGATCTAAGAATTACTGAAGTAAAGAAACTTTAAGCTGGGTAGGTGGGGGGGGAGAGGGAATTAAGTACTGACACATGACACATCATACGTGATCCATGAAAACACTATGTTAAGTGAAAGAGGCCAGTCACAAAAGACCACATGTAATCCATTTATATGAAACGTCCACAACAGAAAAATCTCTCCAGACAGAAAGCAGATCAGTGGTTGGGGAGTGGGCAGGGAGGGGAAGAAATGGGGAGTGACTGCTACTGGTGGGGTGGTGGTGGTGGTGGCGATTGTGTGGTATGCGAATTATACCTCAATTTTTTTTTTTTAACGTTTATTCATCTTTTGATAAAGAGACAGAGCGTGAGTCGGGGAGGGGCAGAGAGAGAGGAGACACAGAATCCGAAGCAAGCTCCAGGCTCTGAACTGACAGCACAGAGCCCGACACGGGGCTCAAACTCATGGACCGTGAGATCATGACCTGAGCTGAAGTTGGATGCTCAACCGACTCAGCCACCCAGGCGCCCCTATACCTCAATTTTTAAAAAGACATTTAAAATTGAGAACCACGTGGGGAAAACAGCACTCAAGCAGGTAAATATGGGCTTCAGTCCAGACTTTGCCTCTGCCTTACTAAATAAAAGTGAGGAGGTCACCCATCTTCTACAATTATCTTCACTTGTCAAATAAGATACTGGCTGGACAGTGTGCAGAATTACTTCTACTTGTTTAGAAAAACTACCAACACAGGACCCTGGACTCTTCAATGATCTCAAGCACTTAATTCAGTACGACACAGAGCAAACAGCAAGACAGGGCTGATGTAGAACTAATCTTGAAGTAAGGATCTCTTCATTCTTATGAATTCCAGTAGAAATTCACTGGGTTCACTTTAATATTCAAACTGCTCTCCCACTTTCATTCTGGTCTCCATTTGAAAACAGTCTCTACAGAGCAGTTGAAGTAATCTCTCAAGCCTGTATCTTCAATCATGACAGGTGTCTTGAATTTTAATGGTTACAGTGGGAAGCCATTCAACTTCTCTGGCCCTACTTACCCTTCCAGCCTTATTCTGCAGCACTAACCACACCTCGCTCTCTACACCTGAGCTATCCTGGCCACTTTCAAGTTTTTGAATACATGCCCAGTTCTTTCCTACCCTAGATCCTAGATCCTTCATACATTCTATCTCACCTCTATCTCCCATTCTTTATCTGCCTATCTCTTGGTCATCCATTTCTTCGGTCTCAGCTTAAAAGCCACATCCTTAGAAATGCCCTTCCTAATCCTCCAACCTAAAACAAGCCCCCTCTCATAGCACATATCTCTCCTTAACAGCTATTTGTATGGAGTGTAATTAGATTACAACTCACATTGTTCTGTTTTCTTGTATTTATATTAACTATGTGGCTCGCCAAAGTAAGGAACGCATTCCTTTGAAAGAGAAAAGAATATAGCATAGGTTAGCATGAAAAAAATTGAGTTTTAGGAAACTTACCAAATTATCCTAAGATTCTGAATAGGTGGGTAGGAGACAATGTAGTTGGAAACTATTCTTTCCCAAGCTGATGCCTTTAGAGAGAGTACAGCAAACAAGGCGAAAGAGAGGCAGGTCCTGTCATGCCTATGTGTCTCCAAGTAATTTTACCTCCTGACTATAATCAATTGAGCAAAGTAATCAGTTTCAACTTTGGAAGCCTCATGGTATTCTTCAATCTAGAAATGGTCGCAAGATGAAAACAAAGGAATCCTCAAGTATGTGCTACGCTCTCATATGTTTCACACACTTGTAACTCTCAGTTTATATTAAGATAGTAAAGGAAATTACAAAGATCATCTAACAAAAGATTTAACTGGATAAAATGAAATGAAGAATAAACTTCAGTCAAGAAAAACAATATGAGATGGGGCGCCTGGGTGGCGCAGTCGGTTGAGCGTCCGACTTAGGCCAGGTCACGATCTCGCGGTCCGGGAGTTCAAGCCCCGCGTCGGGCTCTGGGCTGATGGCTCAGGGCCTGGAGCCTGTTTCCGATTCTGTGTCTCCCTCTTTCTCTGCCCCTCCCCCGTTCATGCTCTGTCTCTCTCTGTCCCAAGAATAAATAAAACGTTGGAAAAGAAAAAAAAAAATTAAAAAAAAAAAAAAAGAAAAAAAAGAAAAACAATATGAGAAATGGCGTAAGGAAAGCACAGGATGACAAGGGTTCAGAGAGCAATAACGATTCCCACTAAAATTAGTGGGATAGCAACATAAACTTTCTACAGATGAGCTAAAAGGGGTGTAAAGCTAAATTAAGGAAAAACTACTGAAGGACCTTGGAAGCCAAACTAAGGGAAAAACAGAGTTTATCTCTCAGACAAGGAACTCTCAAACTATTAAGAACTGTTACTTGCTTCTGAGTATTTTGTTTTTTTTCCCCCCAATGCTTTTGAACAGTACTAGGTACACCATGAAAAAAGGAGACTTAAGAGTATTTATCTTTAAGAATAACACAAAAGATTAAAGAAGAAAATTCTTTCAAAGAAATAGTTGCCTAGTATTTTCCCAACTTTAAGCCACCGAATTCTTTCCTTACATGGCTTGCTGCTCTTCCTGCAAATGTCAATTCACAAATTACCCCCTAAAAGAGCCTTTACCTGACCACCTCCTGTCACATTCCATTACCATGTCAAATCACTATTTCCTTTATAGCACAGACCACAATATGAAATTATCCTGTTTGTCTATTTCATATTGTCTGTCTCTTCTACTAGGAGAGAAAAGCTCCCTGAACACAGGGACTTTGCCTGTCATGTCACAGCTAGAATACCTGTAACAGTGCTTGGGTCTGTCAGTAGACTAAAATAAAACAAATGCATGAATGGAAGCCCGATATGTACAGCAGGATACTCTCTTATTGTGATGGGAGTATGAGGGGTTGAAGACATGCTCAGTCCCATCCTTGGAACCTCTAGCCTCCATACAGTATCATTTAAAAAGTAATGACACAGGGGCACCTGGGTGGCGTAGTCGGTTGAGCGTCCGACTTCAGCCAGGTCACGGTCTCGTGGTCTGTGAGTTCGAGCCCCGCGTCAGGCTCTGGGCTGATGGCTCAGAGCCTGGAGCCTGTTTCCGATTCTGTGTCTCCCTCTCTCTCTGCCACTCCCCCGTTCATGCTCTCTCTCTGTCCCAAAAATAAATAAACGTTGAAAAAAAAAATAAATGGATTAAAAAGTAATGACACAGAATCCTGAATGGCTCAGTCAGTTAAGCATCCAACTTCGGCCCAGGTCATGATCTCACAGTTCATGAGTGCAAGCCCCGCGACAGGATCTGGCTGACAGCTCAGAGCCTGGAGCCTGCTTCGGATTCTGTGTCTCCCTCACTCTCTGCCCCTTCCCGGCTCACACTTTGTCTCTCTCTCTCTCGCTCTTAAAAATAAATAAAACAAACAAAAGGAATGATACAGATAAATTCTATATATTAGCTATCAAAAAGCTAGGTAGTAGTAACAAATCCTGTGGGTTATATATAAGTATATAAACTTCACTTGTTAAATGTAACTAATATGACACAGCAAAAAAGTGTCAAGATGACCTTCACTACCTGCCAACACCCACTAAAACTGTATAATTAGTACATATTAGTAAAAAATTATTCTACCCTCCTCCCTGTACACCATTAATTGGAAAAGTACTTTCCCAAAATTATGAGGTATTAAAAGAAAAAGGCAGCACGTTACAGAAGAGTAACCTCAAAGAAAACATTGGGTTTTCCCTTACAGGTAGAACTTTTTTTTTAAGTTAGGATATCTCTCTTTTAAAAGTTTATTATTTATTTTGAGACAGAGTGAAAGAGCATGTTGCACAGGGGAGGGGCAGGGAGAGAGAGAATCCCAAGCAGGCTCGAGACTGCGCAGAGCCCGATGCAGGGTGCAAACTCACGAACCGGTAGATGACCTGGGCCAAGACCAAGAGTCATGGCTTAACCGACTGAGCCACCCAGGAGCCCAGGTAAGACATTTTTAATATTGCTCTTCCATGGCTCCTAGTGGAGACGCATAAACAGACAGCATTTATTCCAAAACTCCCATTGGTTTCTGCTGCTAAGCCATCCTGCTTTTGCGTTGAGACAGGGCTGAAGTTTTACATACAGCTACTAGTAATGTAACATTGGACACTGTGTCTAGGTGTTCTCCAACTGTGAAATGGGTGTCTATTAAAGGGAAAAGTAAACACTGACACATTGCCTAAACCAGTTTTATAAACATAGATGCAAATGCTGCTTACTATGAGGTATTTTAAAAATAAAAACAGAAGCTCAATAATTAGAAGAGGAGAAGCTCAACAGATCACATTTGCTGATAATGTTTAATCGACGTATCCATTTTATGGCAACATTTTTTGGATAATTATAGATCTCTTCACTCTCCCTTCAGTCTCATGGTTCCATCTCTCACCCCCCTCCCTGTCCAATAACAGCTCTAGCCAGACTTAGATTACAGAGGTTGATTTAGGAACTGTTTCAAGCTTTCAAGGAAAAAGAATTCCTATAATGTATCATGTGTTCCAGAAACAGACTCAATCATAAAAGAAACCCATTACAGAATTCTAACAAAGACAACAAGAAACACAGGGCGTTACAGAAGTTAGAATTCACAACTATATATGCACCTCAAGCCAGGAAAGCACAATATCTGAATATCGAACTTGCATGAATATAAATCTTGAATGCCGATTTTTAAAAACAGATTGAGAGGGGCACCTGGGTGGCTCAGTCGGTTAAGCGTGCGACTTCAACTCAGGTCACGATCTCGCAGTCTGTGAGTTCGAGCCCCATGTCGGGCTCTAGGCTGATGGCTCAGAGCCTGGAGCCTGCTTGGGATTCTGTGTCTCCCTCTCTCTCTGACCCTCCCCCGTTCATGCTCTGTCTCTCTCAAAAATAAATAAACGTTAAAAAAAAAAAAAACAGATTGAGAGAGCATTTGATAAATTTCAAACAGACTTTTAACAACAAATTACCAACTGTAGGAATAGGTAGTTTCCTTAGTATGAAGAAGATAAACTTCAAGAAGGGATGATCTTTATACATAATGATCATTTATCACCAAGTAATACGTTTTAATACCAAGAACACTCCCAATCAAGCCTTTTTTTTAAATTGCAATAACTTATCTGAAACAGGTATTAATACTAACTATACTCATAATCTTAAAAAAAAAATCAGGAAAAATAACTCTATCCTCTTAGATTTTTTTCCTACATGTACATATAATACCCAAACACAGAAGCATACTACTTATTTAATGCGTGGATTTTCCCCTAAATATCCAGAAACACTTTCACTCAATAAAAAAGTGGTTCTACATCACTGTTTCTAATGACAACATTATACTCCACATAGCATGCAAATATCCTAATACCCAATCAGAGAAATATTTGTGTCTTCTAGTGACCACTTACCTAGGTGTCAGAATTCCCAACCCATACAAAAATGGAGTTAGCAATACCTTAACACTGAAAAGAACCATGAAGAGTCATCTTAAGAGACTACTTCCAAATTGATTTTAAAAGCCTGTAATTCAATGATTCAAATGATAAATATATTTCAACAATTAAATGATTTACGTAGCACAAAAACTTGGTAATGAAAATTACATTGAAGGCAGACTTTCAGAAGGATGACCACATGAACAAGTTTCTATATTTGCCCTCTATAAAACCTATCAAAATCGGGGGGTGGGGGGAGGGGGGAACAGAAAATTTAATCAAATCCAACAATGGAATGGTCACAACCCAACAAACTGGCACTGACGGATGGTTTCAAGAGAAAATTAAAATCAAATCCATATTCAGTACAGAAAAGTGCTAAAGACCAATACCCAGTTCCTCTAAAATCTGTTAGGATATATTTTGAAAACTACAGCAGGCAGAAGAGCTGGGAGAGAAAGGTCACTTGGCCCATTTGTTGACTTTTTGGCCCAATTAAGTACAGAACTACCTGAAACAGGAAGGAGGGCCCTTTGCACTAAACCTTTGCACTGACCCCAAAAGTGAGCTCTGAAGAGAGAGTTAATCACATACAGTGTGGGTTGAGAAAAAAACAAATGAACTGCCTTCTCATGACACTCCTTTCCATGACTCTCCTCCCAAAAGACACTTCCCATACACCTTTCCCTAATCGCGGAGCATTTTATAAAAAACCAATTTCTAAGGATACAATTAATGTAGTGTCCAGGAGAATAAGAAACAGAATCGAAGAGAAATGAATCA
Source organism: Lynx rufus (assembly GCF_022079265.1). NCBI lineage: Eukaryota > Metazoa > Chordata > Mammalia > Carnivora > Felidae > Lynx > Lynx rufus. The sequence goes on along the minus strand of NW_025814889.1, from coordinate 26,217,239 downwards.
CAGTTTACACACACACACACACACACACACACACACACACACACACACACACAGATACTCAAATTCACTCAAGTACACATAAACCACCCTACACAGAACCTATGCACAGACCAAAGTAATGGTATATATACCATTAGTAGGGTGAAGAGAAAACTTTGAAAAAAGTTAACTTTTAGACAAATTCTGTTCTATCTCAGAGTACAAAGAACAGGAATTTTATGAAACAAAAGCAAAACAAGAAACAAAAGGATACAATAAAGGGGTGGGGGAGCTGGAAGAAATAAGAGGAAAAACTTAAGGATGCAATCATCAAAGAAACAAATACAACAGTTGAGGTAATAAAAGAATCAACATTGCTGAAAGTGATGTCATCCGTAAGGAGGTACACAGACCTGAAAAATAACACAAAGCACAGAAGACAAAACAACAGAGATGCTAGCACTTAGAGATAAAATGCCACAGATGAAAAATGAAGCCAACATACATAAAACTGGAGGTCCTGAAGAAGAGAAAACAGGACACTAAAGTATTAAAAAAAAAAAAAAAAAAAAAAGCTTTCCTGAAATACAGGAAGATCTCATTCTGGAGATTGAAGGGGGTCACCATATAGGAGGAAAAATTAAAAACCGATAAAGCTGACGCATATCTTCCTTCACAGTCTGGTAAAGCTGCTGAATTTTAAGCATGAAGAAAGAATTCTTAAAGCATCCAGGCAGCAGAAGCAGGTCACTTATAAAACAAACAAAAAAGGGCTGACCTCATACTTCTCCACAGAAACCTTAAATGCTAGAGTACAAAGTGATAATGTCTTGTGCTAAAAGAAGAAAATGGATGTGACCCAGAAAATTACTTTTCTAACCAAGACGCCATTTATAATGAACAACAGTAGGACATTATCAAATATTTAAGAATTCAAAAATTAAAGTACTCATAACCTGGGGAAAGATGGGGTTAGTAGATTAACACAGACTAACAATCATAAGAAAAATCGAAATAACAAATCTCAAACGGAGAGAAGCTGTACTGCTAAGATAGCAGTGTGCACTACATGCAGCTCAACTCACCTGCTTAACATCTGGAATCAAGAGCCACTTATGATTACTGATTATTTTGAAAACTTTTATGCCAAATGACATTATACAGCAAATATTAATTTACTCAAAATAGACTTTAAATGTTTCCTTTGTTGTAATTTTATTTCATAAAAGCACTCGGCTACACCCCTCGCCCCGCTGCACACAGTACTCACATTTGACAAATACTGAAGAGCAAATACCAAAGATGGTACAAGACACTAACAGAATAAACCAGAAATCATTCTTCCCTGGAGTTCTGTTTAGTTTCACAGACTTAACTATGTATCAAAAGAAACTACGGGATTTCTAGTCCCATACCACCACTTTTAATAACGAGAATTTTCAAGTTTGTTTGAGCTACCCAGGTGATTGATAGACACGTGCCAAAGGCTACAACATATACTACAACCTCTTTAAGTCTCCTAAATCTTCAAAGGCAGATTAAATAACATCCAGTAATTTTACTGCTGACTGCATTTTATATTACGGTGAGTTTTTTGACAACTGCAGTTTAGTAGGTATTGGCACCATGCTACGTCGGACTCTAGAGTAGGTGACTGCTTTTTGAACACAATTTTTAAATGTCTTAAAAAGAGAGTAGCAGCAATATGTACCTCTGTGAAAATATAACAGCTTGAGAGTTTGACAGGTTAAAAATTGCCTTAAATCGGGGCGCCTGGGTGGCGCAGTCGGTTAAGCGTCCGACTTCAGCCAGGTCACGATCTCGCGGTCCGGAGTTCGAGCCCCACGTCAGGCTCTGGGCTGATGGCTCAGAGCCTGGAGCCTGTTTCCGATTCTGTGTCTCCCTCTCTCTCTGCCCCTCCCCCGTTCATGCTCTGTCTCTCTCTGTCCCAAAAATAAATAAACGTTGAAATAAAAAAAAAAAAAAAAAAATTGCCTTAAATCTATTAAATGAATAGTGTTATTTGTTCCAATAAGTATAATGACCAAATATGAAAGTACAAGTTACCCAGGAGAGTTGCTTATATTACATTCTAAGTAAAACGGAAGAAAGCAAATCTGATACATTTAATATCACTCTACATTAGATATAAATATTGAAACATTAAATTAGCATCCAGTGATTAAAGGCTTTCCTAAAAAACATGCAGGTATTTGTATCATGACTTACAGAAGAATATAATTAGAGAGGACAATACACGAGGATTGAATTCTGGCAACAGTAATTATAATAATACAGTTTGATGACTGATGACCATTAAGTGAAAATTTTTCTACTTATAGTTGTCATTAAAAAACTAAGCAGCTAAGGCAACCTGGGTGGCTCAGTCGGTTAAGCTTCCAACTGCAGCTCAGGTCATATCTCACAGTTCGTGAATTTGAGCCCATGTCAGGCTCTGTGCTGACAGCTCAGAGCCTGGAGCCTGCTTCGAATTCTGTGTCTCCCTCTCTCTCTGCCCCTCCCCTGCTCACGGTGTCTGTCTCTCTCAAAAATAAACAAACATTAAAAAAAAATAAGAGTTAAATAAATAGCTAACCTACCATATGATCCAGCAATTGTACCTTAGCTATCTGTAACAAAGAAAAGTTATTTCACACAAAAGTCTGTACGTGAAACGCACAGCTATGTTGGTAAGAGCCCAAAACTGCAAACCACCCAAGTGAATGGTTAAACAAACTGAGGTTCACCATACCATAGAATGCTACTCAGCAATACAAAAGAAATGCATCACTGATACACAGACCCTTGATTCTGAAGGGAATTATGAGGAGTTAAAAAATTTAATCTTAAAAGGTTACATACATACTGTGATTCCATTTATATAATACTCTTCAAACAGCAAAATCGTAATGATTGAGAGCAGTTAGCTTGCTAGAGGTTGAGTGGAAGGAGGGAAGTGGATGTGGCTATAAAAAGCACAAGAAATTACTGTGATGAGCTGTTCTGTATCTTGACTGTGACAGCAGTCATGTTAATCTACTCATGTGATAAAATTGCATGAAACACACATATGCAATGCATGTAAAATTGGTAAAAAATCTGAATACAGCCACAGGAGACTGTGAAGGAGAGCAGAATACGTCACCCAAAAATATGCCACTTCAGCATGTGGATATTTTTGAGCTAAAGAAAATTAAGACCCTACAGACTCAGGAAAAAGTTCTCCCTCTTCCATAACTACCTAAAAGAATTTAGATAGTCTTTTTCTGGTACGAGCTTCCTAATTACCTGAGATAACTTTTTAAACTAAAAGACCTATTTGTATGGCAGGGCAAACTTCTAATTACAAACATCTGCTTTTATCATCCTGTGAATTACCTTCCTCCCTATGAAGCCCCAGGCTCCATCCCATTCCTTGACTCAAGACATCGTATGTGCCTCAACTGATGGACTCATGAGTCCCTGTTTGGGGCTCTTGTAGATAGGAAATCAAATTGTCTTCTCCTATTTATCGGTTTGATGCCAATTTAATTGTTAGACCAGCCAAAGAACCTCAGAAGGGAAAGGAAAAGTTTTCCACACCTACAACTGTAACAATGTCAAATTCCTGCTTATGATAGTATACTATAGTTACAGAAGATATTATCTGCATGCATGCAAACTAGATAAAAAGTACACTGAGCCTCTCTGTAGTATTTTTTACAGTTGCAAGCAAATCTACAATTACCTCATATAAAAAGGAAACCAGCTAAAAACAAACAGCTGGGATTTAAACCCAAGTGTGACAGCTCCTTCTATACCCTGCTTGTTGATGACAAGTAGAGGGGACATTGTGGCTTTCTTCTCTCACAGTCCCTAATCATAAAGCCATTCTTGTTGGAAGGTGACTTTCATCATTGCTCCTCACTATCCCCACTAAACTTCCTCCTCTCCACAAAGTCTGTTTCATATTTAATCACCCTGTTCACTTGTCTAACCTCCATGTTCTCATTCTATCACCTTCACATAAATCATCTTGCCTTGCAGAGACAACACCGACACCAGCCAATCACATCAATGAACTTCACACCATCCTTTCCTTTTTTACACTTCTATATTTGATGTCATTTCAGAAAGACTTTATTTTAGTCAAATAAGGTTTTACTGTAATTCTTAAAAATACAGAAGTCTCTTGTGTTGCTATCATTATATTGCCATAAACTTTTTTTTTTTCAACGTTTTTTTTTTTTTTTTTTGGGACAGAGAGAGACAGAGCATGAACAGGGGAGGGGCAGAGAGAGAGGGAGACACAGAATCGGAAACAGGCTCCAGGCTCCGAGCCATCAGCCCAGAGCCCGACGCGGGGCTCGAACTCACGGACCGCGAGATCGTGACCTGGCTGAAGTCGGACGCTTAACCGACTGCGCCACCCAGGCGCCCCGCCATAAACTTTTAAAAGTAGAAGGTAATCAAAAAGACTTCAGACAGTTCAGCTCAAGCTCGCTGTAAAATGCTGAAACCTAATTGATTAAAGCTATAAAATACAGCATTTTAAGAATTAAATTTTAAGAAATATTTTCAATAAAAAACAGTGCCACATTAAACATTCCCTTTTTTTGTTGAAATCCAAAATCTCATGTGTTCTACCTTCTAGAACACAATCACTAAGCTTGGGCAGAAGCCAAAAATAAAGACAGAAATGTTAGGTACAAGTAGAGAGGAATAAGAGATTACTTAAAAAGGGTAATGCTGAAAGAATATGGCTTTTTGTGCCTAAATCAAATAGATTTTTACTCAAAACAGAAAGTATCACAAAACAGAAAAAAAAAAAACAAGGTAACATATTTTGATTACCTTGTACACGTTAGGGACCGTTACAGATGTCAGGTACATTATTCCATTTAGTCCTCAAACAAGTCTTTGAGAGGGGTAGTAAAAATACCTATTTTACAGTTCAAAATCCAGAGAAAAATTTTAAATAATGAGCCCAAGGCTACAGAATTAATAAGCGGAAGACAAACATAGGTTAGAGTCCTTTGCCCTAATGTTAAATTTTCTTTCTTTTCCTTGTACCCCAATGTCACTAATTCACTGGTATTAACATAATTGACTATCCCCACTAAACTTTTTCCTATCCTATGGTATAGGAAAACCAATATTCAATTAGTCTGACCCCTTCAAATAAGGAACAGAAAATGCCTAAATATTGTCAATTTTATTAACTTTTGTTACCTTTATCTCCTAAAAGTATATTCTTAAGTTATATTCAAATTCAAAAACTACTATTAACCGTAACATTATTTTCTCATTAAATCATATTATTCAGCATCTATTATATGCAAGGACAACACGTACCAGACCAAAGAGCATGCTATAAAAGGTGAGATCACTCTATTTGAATCAGATTTTCAACTAATGTCATTGTCTTTTAGGAGCTTGGGGGGAAAACATCTAGAAAATCTACTAGAAAACAGAACTCGGACTGCCTAGATGGCTCAGTGGGTTAAGTGTCTGACTCGATTTTGGCTCAGGTCATGATCTCACAATGGGGAGACTGAGCCCAGGGTCGGGCTCAGCACTGAGCGTGCTTGGGATTCTCTCTGCCCTCCCCCACTCACACTCTCAAAATAAATAAATACACTTAAAAAAAAAAAAAAAGAAAACAACGCATCTCAAATGTCTGCAATATATCGTGTATCATGATCAGTTCTTGTTCTCTGTTCTCCTGTTGTCTCAATGTTAACCCTTCCCCAACCACCCCACCGACAAAAAATTCTGATGCAATAGTCTAGCAGAGAAAGCCAGAAAGTATTTCACTCACCATCCCCCCTAATGAAAAAATTTAAGTTTTGCAATCTAGGGTCAAATCTCATTAAAACACACATACATCCACATACCCTACCTAATACAGACTGTTTTGAACTACTGTTTTTTCAGTTTTTTTAATGTTTATTTATATTTGAGAGAGAGAGAGAGAACAAGCCAGCATGAGTGGGGGAGGGGTAGAGAGGGAGACACAGAATCTGAAGCAGACTCCAGGATCCAAGCTGTCAGCACAAAGCCCCGAAACGTTTACTTTTAAATAAGTGTTTTTAAAAACAGTAGTTTAGTGGCGCCTGGGGGGGCTCAGTCCTTTAAGCATCCAACTTCAGCTCAGGTTCTGATCTCACAACTCCAGAGTTTGAGCCCTGCATCAGGATCTGTGCTGAGCTCAGAACCTGGAGCCTGCAGCCTGCTTCGGATTCTGTCTCCTTCTCTGCCCGTTCCCTGCTTGCACTATCTGTCCTCTCTCTCAAAAATAAATATTAAAAAATTTTTTTTAATTTAAAAAATAAATAAGATAAAGGTAAACTCTTCATTTCTGTCAAAAGAAAATTTGTAAAAGTACATTTTAGGTGACACAAAATCAAAAGAAGACAAATTCTTGGGAACAACAAATACCAAAATCAGGGTAATTCTAGGAAAGAAGCAGGACAAGGTTGAGAGTGTGACATCCAGAGGATACTATGATTGAAAAAGGGCAGTTACACAAGAGGCTTCCTTTATTTTTAATGATGTATTTCTTCAATTAAGTGGGGAGCATAGAGTTCTGAAGAGGTGCAGTAGATCATCACCTTCCATTACTTTTTTAAAAATATTTTTAAACATTTATTTAGTTTTGAGAGAGACAGATTGTGAGTGGAGGAGGGGCAGAGAGAGGGGTGGGGGAAGACACAATCTGAAGCAGGCTCCAGGCTCCAAGCCGTCAGCACAGAGTCTGACACAGGGCTCGAACCCATGAACCCTGAGATAATGGACCTGAGATGAAGTTGGACGCTTAACTGACTGAGCCACCCAGGCGGCCCTCTTTTAACTCTGACATTTATCACTTCATATGAACAAAATATAAAATATTTTGACAAATGGTTTTCAAAACCTTTAAAGAAGAATCTTTTTCCAAAAACAAATCTTACCCAGAAGAGATATATAAAACAGATACAAATAGAATTGGTCTCTCTTCCCTTGCTAACAGTGACCTGGCAAGGTACTTTTGCAGAACACCAATGGCACCAGAGGATGCAGTTTGAAAGCATTAAGAACACCAATTTAGCAACTATAGTTTCAAATAAATCTTCCTATGATTTACTTAAAAAATGGTGCTATAGTGATCTCTCCAGCTATAATTAAATGACAAAGAACAATCAGTATATACACTCAAATACTAATAGGCTGTCCTCTTTACTTATTATCAATGAATAGTTAATGCTCCTATCTCAGGTCAAACATTTATTTTGTATAGTAAATCTCAACACTGCTCCAGCAATAGTCCCTCTGCAAGTTCTTCCACTACTAGATCGGTTCCATCAGCCTATCAGTATATTTTAATGACTCTTCAAAAAAAGAGAGAGGGATGGAGCGGGGAAGAGGAGGCAGGAAGTGTGGGGGGGGGGGGGGGAGAAGGAAGGAAAACCCTTTCCTTTAACCCATACATCCTACTCTAGCCATACCTCTGTTCTCTACTCTTTTATAGCAAAACTCCTGTGTTCATCAATGCCTTCACCTCTTCTATGCTCTTAAACACACTCCAATCAGGTCTTTATTCCCCCAAGCCCACTGAAACTGCTGAAGGTCAATACCCTCTAGGACACCAGTTCTCACGTTACCCAACCTACTGACAGACCTAGACAGAAGTCATCACAAACATCATGTAACACTTTCTTCACTTGGCTTCCAGGAGATACTCTAAGGTTCTCTTTTACTCCACTGGCTGTTCCTTCCCTATCTCCTTTCCTAGTCACTCTCTGATTTCTAAACATGGAGAAGTCCCTGACTTCTAAACACGGTGGCACCACCAGATAAATTTGCAGCTACATCTTAATTTGTTGATGGCAGAGGTGTGCAAACTTTTTGCTAATCAAATCTGGCCATCTGACCACACTCATTCCTTTGTACAATATCATAGTTCCACTGCACTACACTGGTAGAGCAGAGTATTTGTAAGAGACCATATGGTTGCAAAGTCAAAAATATTTACTTATCTAGGTCCTCTACGGAAAAGAAAGGCTGCAGAACCCTCATCATTACTCATTTTCTAGTCTGGGTGGAATCTAGTCTCCTAGTTTTTAAATTCACTCTATATGCAGAGGACTCAAACCCAAACTCCTCCTTAAATTCCGACCCAGCCATCTGCCTACTCCTTTGATGTCTGAACAAGATTCTCCGATTTAAGACAACCCAAAACCACAAAACTCGCAATTCTATCCAACCCCAAACCTTTTGTTCTATAGTCTTCTTCAGTGCAGTAAAGGATAATTCCAGCTTCCAAATGCTTAGGCGACAACTCTTGGGAGTCATTCTTAACTTCTAGTTTATCTGTTGATTCTTTCAAAATACATCCAGAATCACACCACTTCTACTGTTTCATCCGAATCCAAAGCCACTATGGTCTCTTTCCACTAATCAAGTGTCCTAAGTGACCTACCTGTCTTGTTCCTACAGATTAAGTCACTCAATATCCTCCAATGGTTCATCTGAGTAAAACCCCAAATCCTTTCAAAAGCCTACAAGACTCTGCTTGATCTGGCCCTTGCCTCACCTCTCTTGAGCTTCTATCACCCTCACCCTAAAAACATCTATAGCTATCTTGTTCAAACAAACATTCCAAACACATTCTCATGTGAAACCCTTGCCATTTACTATTCTCTGCCTGGAACCTACTTCTTCCCTTCACAGTCGTATGCCTACCTTCCTCTTTTTTTTTTTTAATATATATATTTTTTTAATGTTTACTTATTTTTGGGACAGAGAAAGACAGAGCATGAACGGGGAAGGGGCAGAGAGAGAGGGAGACACAGAATCTGAAGCAGGCTCCAGGCTCTGAGCTGTCAGCACAGAGCCCAGACGTGGGGCTCGAATTCACAAACTGCAAGATCATGACCTGAGCTGAAGTCAGAGGCTTAACCAACTGAGCCACCCAGGCGTCCCTTTAATATTTATTTTTAAAGGAGAGAAGCAGAGCATGAATGGAGACGCGCAGAAGAGGGAGACACAGAATCCGAAGCAGGCTCCAGGCTGTAAGCAGAGCCCGAAGCAGGGCTCAAACTCCTGAACTGCGAGATTGTGACCTGAGCTGAAGATGGACATTTAACCTACTCAGCCACCCAGGCATCCTACCTTCCTCATTTCTATACAGCAACCCTTACTTTCAACATTTCTTTATTAACAACCCCTACACTTCCCTGGACTATTTTTATTTCCTCTTCTTCAGCTTTTTCTATGAGGCAGCACTTTTCTCGAACTCTCTAACATGGTAGACGTCCAATTTATTTCTACCTGCTATATCAGTATCTTATGGAAAATATCACTTTCCCCAGTAATTTCTTACAATTACATATTCCATTTGTTACAGTAACAAATTCATGTTCATTGATCTGTACCAATGGACTACTACAGATTCAATCTACAATTCCTTGAAATCTTCTAACTTCTTTTCTGGTCAACCTTGGACTTCTAGGTGCCTACCAATTTCATCAACTAAGAAGCCTGCAATGTATAAATATTATGCTCCACTCTTGGCAGCGTCTTTTTAATCCTTGGGACAGTCCTACCTTGGGATTCCGTGAAGTTCTTGAATTTGCCAGGTTTTATTGATTCTGAAGCAAATTCACTTATTTTTTATGTGCTTTCATTAATATAACTACAGTCTTTAACACAATGGAGTGCAATAATGAAGACCAAGAAAAATAAAAATTCCTAACTTACATAGGTTGGTCCACTCACAAAAAATTTTTTACAATTTATTTTTATAAAAGTAGACTGCTGCACATAACACTGGAGAAGAAAAAGTGGCAGCAGGGAAAAAAATGAGTAATTTCACAGAGGTAAAGTTTTCTCTCTAAAGACTGAGCTTTCTAAATTTCGTATCCTTCATATAGGTAACAATAATACTAAATGACATTAATACAATTTTATAATGCTGTTGTCATATTGCCTCAACAGGATTTACACCAGCATTGAAAATGCTTTAAATTATGCCTATAAGTCAATTACACAGATACTCAAAGCTAATTTCCAAACACCTTAGGGTATAACCACCTGTTTTTACTAGAAAAAGACTGTTTCAAGTTAAACAATTTTGACTTAAGCAGCATTCACAGAAATATAACCAAAGTATGCAACTGCCAGTCCCAAATGTTTAGGAGAATCTCCAACTTAACACTGTTATACACTAAAAGGATTAAAGCAACAAAGTTTTCACATAACAAAACTACTGCTAGCACATAGGAAAAAAAAGCCATCCTCAACCCAAAATAACCCATTCACATTCAGGCTAAAAACTGAGTGCTAATATAAAAACAGTTCCCAATTCCTATAACACACACCTAAAATTTGTTGATGCAACCAAAGCACTAAGACAAAACAGGCATTTTCCTAGAAAGAAGGAGTTGTATAAACTCTCTTTACCAAACTGTTCATGATGTTTCTATGATTTGAATTAAAGAGTATTCCTCAAGGTTCTCTAGTGTAACCCTCAAGTAACAAAATGTCATTCAGAATCAGAAGGCACAGGGAAAAAAAAAAAAAAGGAAAAAAAAAGAAAAAAAAAAGGAAAAAAAAAAGGAAAAAAAAGGAAAAAAAAAGAAAAAAAAAGGAAAGAAAAAGAAAAAAAGGAAAAAAAAAGAAAAAAAAAAAAAAAAAAAGAAGGCACAGGAACACCGACAAGTTGTAAATTAAAAGTCTACCCCAAACTTTCTGCCACTGATCATGCCCTGGAATCCTTAATTCCTCTATTCCATTATAACTCTACCATTCCTACAGCACGAAGTACTGGTTGTCAAATTTTTACGTGCCCCAACATGCAGACATCCAGGTTTCATCACCTAGAAGTTCTGATTCAGGTAGTCGTTGAGTGGGAATGAGTGGCATTTTTAAACACTCCGAGTGATTCTTTGAAAGGGAAAAAAAGCCATAATGTTTCTCTAAAAATATAATGAATACAGGTTTCTCCAAAATACACTAAAGTATTCTGAAGAATACCAAAGGCTTGTTAAGGTTACTGGGAATATATTTGATAGTGTATGTTCACTTTTTGTTAAAAAGAAAAAAACTATAGACTCTAAATTACCACACTGAATTTAGTCTTTAAGATTAGAGATTTACTCCTCTGGCAGGAGAAAAAAAGATTCATGAGAAACCCAGCATTTGAACAATCTGTTGCTGGCCTGGGTAAGAACCATGGTACCACAGATGTCACTGTAATCCTTCTGATAATTCCATTCAATTCAGTGTTATTACTCGGATACGTATTCTTAATCCACATTTTTTATGTCATTTTCAAACTACCTAAATGACAGAAGACATCTGAGATATCCAATAAAAAAGAAAGCAAAGACAGACTGTGAGGCAGGAATGTGCATAGAACGCTCAAGGAACTACAAGGTCATTGTGGTTAAAGCCAAACAAATGAAAAGTAAAATCTAGAGACATAAAGTCAGAGGTAACAATGGAGAGAGTAACAAATCACACCGGGCCTGTAGGCCATTGTAAGGACATGTGAGAAGGTTTTGAGCAAAGGGGTAACTTAATATGATTGCTGCGTGGAGAATAAACTGAAGAGCTAGAAAGTAGGAAAGCAGAAAGACTGGTTTAGGAGGCTCAAGATTATTGGCCTGAGCAACTGAGAGGCTGTATTTTCTATTTAACAATATACAGCAGACTGTGGGAAAAGCAGGCTTGGGAGGGGAAAATGAGAGGCCAAGTTTTGGACACTACCATACAATCACCAGAAATAAGGTGTTACATGTGGTAACAGATGTGCTAACTAACTGAGACTGAGGACTGGAGGTTAGAGGAAGTAACTTCTAAGTTGAACCCTAAAAAACAGGAAGGAATTAACTAGGCTAAAGGAGGTGGAGGAGAGACAATATCCTAGAAGGAAACGGCATGTGTGAAGTACCCATGTGTGACAGAACTCATTATCCTCAAAGAACTGAAGCATGTAAGAAAGCAAGAAAATGAGAAAGAGATATAGCAAGCTGTTCAGTGAAACATTTGTACCTTATCTTAAGGGGGTGGAAGACACTGAAAGATTTTTTACATAAAGAAAGAGCAAATGTACTTTCCTTAAAAGGTGATTCTGGCTGTGCTGGGGAGAATGAACTAGCAGGGAAGGAAGGGGCAGTATCCCACGTCTTTAGTTCAGGCAAAAGAGGATCAGGGTCCGAGAAAAAAATGAATAGATTCAAAAGCTATTTCAGAGGCATGATCTAAGAGACTAAAAAACTGGATATTGGGGATAAGGGAGGATAAGGGCATTAAGAAAATCAAGGGCTAAGCAAAGGAAAGGAAAGGAAACCAAGATGCAAAGAGAACTGAAGCTCATACAATCATATAAATGCACATCCAGGATGTTTCACCCAAGCCTCAGTGCTCATTCCATTCCCCAGCTACAGAAACATACACAACATTATGAATACTGACTCTCAATTTTCACTGGAAATAAATTGCCAAATTTAGGAATTAACATTTATGCTTCACTTACAAACTTTATATATATTTTTAAGTAGGCTTCAGGACCAGTAAAGAGCCCAGAACAGGCGCCTGAACTCAAAACCTTGAAATGAAGACCTGAGCTGAGATCAGGAGTCAGATACTTAACCAACTGAGCCACTCGGGGGCCCATCACTTACAGATTTTAAATGTAAAATTGTAAATGTAAAAATTTAAATTTTATATTTTAAATCTGTAAGGACTCTTCCCACAATGTTAAATGGCATTATATAACTATATAATGCCTGTTTTATAATGCCCATTTCTCACCCATTAAATAAAAACCAGAAAGGCTCCACTTCTAAAATACAAAGACTATAAAAGAACTTCTAGAATATGCAAATAATATCTTTCACTTTTTTTTTTAGAAGTAAACCCACAAGAAACTGGTGTTAGACCAGTAGATTAAGTTTAAAATGTTTAATACTCTGGAAAGTCAAAATAAGTAAATAAAGTAAAAAATGAATTCTGAATTTGGTGGGCAACTTAAGACTTAATAAACTAGAAGCTTATATTGACAAGGTTAAAAACTAAACCACTTTTTATATAAACAAAATCTGATTTCTATATTATATATAGCATATACAGTAAAAACTCTAGGACTTCTGTTTATACTAGTCTTCAAAAATGTCAATCTTGTTTCTCAATTTAAACTTAGTAAATGCAGGGGCACCTGGGTAGCTCAGTCAGTTAAGCACCTGACTTCAACTCAGGTCATAATCTCATGGTTCTTGAGTTCGCACCCTGCATCAGCCTCTGCACTAAAAGTGCAGAGCCTGCTTGGGCTTCTCTCTCTCTGCCCCTCTCCTGTGTGTGTGTGCACCTGAGTTCTCTCTCAAACTAAATAAATAAACAAATTAAAGCACAAAAATCAGAAAATTCTCATGCTCACATCTCAAGCCATTTATCTGGAAAGGACCTTGGAGATTATCAATCCAACCTTGTTATAAAAAGGGGAAGGAAAAAAAAAAAAAGCAGTAGCCAAGAAGTTATATGAACATGATTTGCCCATGGTTAAAAAAGCTAATAACCAGTAAAAAACAAAAAAAACAAAAAACACAACTACAACCCATATCTCAAGACATGGATATCTCCTTCCGCTTTACACGTTTCCACCTTAATTCTTGTTATCAAGTTAACAATGATCTATCTCTAGCAGCACAGCATCCCGAAAATATATCCAAACCCCAAGAGGAACTTCTCTTTAAAAAAAATTTTTTTAAACATTTTTGAGAGAGTGAGAGAGATAAAGTGCACGGGAGGTACAGAGAGAGAGACACAAAGAATCAAAGCAGGTTCTAGGCTCTGAGCTGTCAGCACAGAGCCCTATGCAGAGTTCGAACTCACAGACCACGAGATCATGACTTGAGCCACAGTCGAACGCTTAGCTGACTGAACCACCCAGGTGTCCCTAAAAGGTACTTTTCTTGTAAGACAATTAGAATCCAGTCAATATTCAGAGTTCTGGCTCTGTGATCCGACAACTTTACGTTGTAAATTTTATTTGGTAGTAGTTCCTTAACATGATGCTTTTGACATGTATATTCAAAGGCTAACCAATAAAGAGTCTTTGGAAATAACACTGCACATAATCCAAGTTCTCTATATGCCTCCCTGCCTTCCTCCATTGATACTAATCTTAGTGATACTGAAAGCATTACAATGTTTACAAAAAAAACAAAATAAAACAAAACAGGGCTAACAAGCCAAAACTTAAGTACCACTCTGCCCAACAAATGGACTTTCTCCACTTAATTTGATCAATTCTGAGCCTAGAGGAAAAATCTTATGATACACCATTCCAACATCTACAAAAATAAATCAGCGCTTTTCAAAGCAAGATAGTTTTTATATTTTTTAATGATTATTTATTTTTGAGAGACAGAGACAGAGCATGAGCAGGGGAGGGGCCGAGAGAGAGAGGGAAACACAGAATCTGAAGCAGGCTCCAGGCTCTGAGGCGTCAGTACAGACCCTGAAACGGGGCTTGAACTCATGAACCGTGAGATCATGCATGACCTGAGCCCAAGTTGGACACTGAATCCACTGAGTAACCCAGGTGCTCCTCAAAGCAAGACAGCTTTTAAAAACCACACACATCCTTAAGACTAAAGACAAAGAAAAAATTGGAAAAGGGACAAATATGTGATTAAAAAAAAATTAGAATACTCACATACAAAAAAAGTAGAAACCTTCAAAGTATTCACCTTAAGACTCTCCAGTGTCACTTCTCAAACCATTTATCACTCCTCCTCGAGAAACCATTTCAAAGCCTATAATATATTCACTCAAATGTCTTAAGCTAATTCTTCAAACATTGGAGATGGGTTAAAAATAGTGAGTAATTTGGGGCGCCTGGGTGGCTCAGTCGGTTGAGCGTCCAACTTCAGCTCAGGTCATGATCTCGCGGTCCGCGGGTTCGAGCCCCGCGTCAGACTCTGGGCTGATGGCTCAGAGCCTGGAGCCTGCTTCCGATTCTGTGTCTCCCTCTCTCTCTGCCCCTCCCCCATTCATGCTGTGTCTCTCTCTGTCTCAAAAATAAATCAACGTTAAAAAAAAAAATTTAATAAAAAAATAAAAAAAAATAGTGAGTAGTGAGTAATTCAATTAAAATACTGGTAAATATGGTAGAAGGAATACTGGCTAATGTTTCATATCAAAAACAAAATGAGTTATTAAAGAGAAATTAAGAATGATCTGCTACTGTGGCTCTTGGATTTTCAACAAAATATGTATTCAACCCCAAAAGACTTCAACTGAGCCACTGCTGGACTAGAATAGCTTATATTCTTTCAAAGAGTTTACTTTTTAAAAGTCATAGTTTTATTGTCAAAAGGCACAAATTCATGAGCCCAAATATGCCACGTTATAGCTGCACTCTTTTTTTCCTGATCCAAAATGATCTTAACATTTTAATCATTTTAGGAATAAAAATCACAACACAATGAATCACTAATTAAAAATAACTAGAGCAGTAATTCTCAAGGGTTTACCCTTGAGAAATGGAGCACCACATATGAGAATTTCTGGGGAAATTCTTAATTTCACTAAAGCTCGAAAAACTGAATACTCAAATATAGGGTTATATTTGGAAAAGACACTATGCTTTAGGAAAAGAACAGTTAAAAAGTCTGTAGCATTTAAAATGTCAGGGCACATTGGTGGCTCAGTAGGTTAAGCATCTGACTCATGCTCAGATCATGATCTCACAGTTCATGGCATCGATCCCTGCATCGGGCTCTGTGTTGACAGTGTAGAACCTGCTTGGGATTCTCTCTCCCTCGCTCCCTGACCCTCCCTGCTCACTTGCACACGTGCACGCTCTCTCAAAATAACTTTTTAAAAAGTTTAAAAAAATAAACTTAAAAAGTGCTTTAAATGTCATTTTATTCTAATTATATATATATGTATTTATAGCATTATAATAAAGCTACTGGTACCAGTCTAAAAATCAGGGCTACTTAAGGGATTGGTAGTATTGTGATGGAATTAGCACATCAATTACAATTTGTTTTTAAATTTATAATTAAAACTTTATATATTTTCTTCAAGATCTGAATAAACTATTTGCTTTCTTCACGAATAGTACAAAAGCAAGTTTAACCACTTTAGGAATTCTAAAATAGTAAATTCTTACTATTTTACTCAACTGCACTTGAAAAATTAACTCACTTGAACCCAAGTAATTCCCTGAAGATTACTACCACTTACCTATTTCTGACATGTGTTAGACATGTCAAATGTCATACCAGACATTAATTTAACATTACTGAGCATATACATTTATATGCCAGGCCTTGATACAATAAAAATTAAAACAGTTTCTGCCTTCTAGGAGCTTACGGTATAGCAGGCAAACCACATATGCAAACAATTAACCCCCCCACAAAAAAAAAAACTGTAATATAAAAAGGTTCAGGCAAGTCTCCATACAATAAAGAGCTGGATGGGGCGCCTGGGTGGCGCAGTCGGTTAAGCGTCCGACTTCAGCCAGGTCACGATCTTGCGGTCCGGGAGTTCGAGCCCCGCGTCAGGCTCTGGGCTGATGGCTCGGAGCCTGGAGCCTGTTTCCGATTCTGTGTCTCCCTCTCTCTCTGCCCCTCCCCCGTTCATGCTCTGTCTCTCTCTGTCCCCCCAAAAATAAATAAACGTTGAAAAAAAAATATTTAAAAAAAAAGAGCTGGAATCTTGAAGGATTACCAAGAGAAAAAAAAATGGGATAGGAGAGGACGGTTTTAGCTGTGAAAATGTACAGAAGGACAACAGCATTTGATGTTCTAGGACTGGGTAAATAAATTTACATGACAGTAGCACAGAGAGAGGCAGTAGGTTGAGAAGAGACAGAAATTTGGACTCTTGGCAAGAATGACTTAGATTTTAAATTCTTCAAATTTTCAAGCTATATTTACAAGCAAAACATCTACTCTGAGATGCTAGTTAGATTTCTGGCATGAACATAACTGTTCCCTTTTCGTTTCAGTGTCCCCTATGTCCACCAGACAGATTTCCCAGATAAGTACATGACAAAGGAGGAAAGCCATATACACAGGCAATCGTGTTGGCAATACAATATTAATGAAGACTTCTAAGGGTTAATGAAGGGAATATGTTTAAAATTATAGTCTAAAATTTTTACTCAGATAGCAATGCATAGGGATGAGACAAAAGATCTGTTAAAAGGATGCTGCAATACTTAAAGAGGATAATGAGGTCTAGAATTCCCCACAGGAGGAAAAAAAAGGAAAAGGAAATCAAGGATGCATTCCTAAGCATTAACCGGGGAATAATCAATTTAGGAAGAGATTTTAGGAAAGTAACTATGGAAAATATTGAAACATGCCTAATAAGCAAAAAAGACATGTGGGCCTGGACACCGAAGGGTAGGATTTACAGAATGAGAAGCAGCAAGGACAGAACATGTCAGGGAATAATAACTGTTCAGTGCAGGCAATGAGATGAAAACAGCAACAGAGAAAGGAAAACCAACATCGTAAGAAATATTATAAAGAAAGAGAAAACTTCAAAAAACTAATGGACTGAAAGGTTTTCAGTGGACTTGTTAAACAAAGAGACCATAAGCAGTTGCAAAAAAATTTTTAAAAAAACCTCAAGTGAGAGAGAAACAGCATAAGGGCAATGGGCTAAATTTAAATTTAAGTAACACTAAAACCTGAAGTTCACAGTGGCACTAGTCACATTTCAAATGTTCCACGAGCACATGTGGCTAGTGGCTACCATATAGATAGCTCAAACATCAAACATTTCAACCATATATTCTATTGAACAGTGGCTAACCTAGATTCTCATTTCCAAATGTGAACACTCAACTATAAACAGCAAACATCCATGGAATTCGGGGCACGCCTGGGTGGCTCAGTCAGTTAAGCTTAGTCTGACTTCGGCTCAGGTCATGGTCTTGTGGTCCATGAGTTCAAGCCCCGCATCAGGCTCTCTGCTGACAACTTGGAGCTTGGAGCCAGCTACAGATTCTGTTGTCTGCCTGTCTCTCTCTGCCCTTCCCCCGCTCATGCTCTGTCTGTCTCTCTCTCTCTCTCAAGTATAAACATTAAAAAAAAAAAAAATTCATGGAGCCCAATAATGTGGAAGAGATGCACTAAACTCAAACAGAAAACCTTATGAGGAAACATTTGACATGGAAAAAAAACGAAAATATAATTTAAATTCCCAGACTATTTCTATTGAATCAGATTCATAAAATTAAAAGCTATAAAAAAAAATAGATTGTGCAAAATAGAACTTTCAATAGGTAGATGATATGAACACATCTTTAAATATAATTAGTGTGCTGAAATATGCCACGGGAGTGCAATGTATTCTCACTCAAAAAGCATCTGAATAATTGGCGTGCCTGGGTGGCTTAGCTGGTTAAGCATCCAGCTTCAGCCCAGGTCATGATCTTGTGGTTTATAAGCTCGAGTCCTGGGTCAGACTCTGTGCTGACACCTTGAAGCCTGGAGTCCACTTCTGATTGTTTGTCTCCCTCTCTCTCTGCTACTGCCCCACTCACTCTCTCTCAAAAAAGTAAAAATAGACATTTGACAAAAAAAGTATCCAAACGTCTACTGTTTATCAGAGAAGAGGGAAGTAGAATATAACCAAAAAACATATAACAAGAATTCCGAAAGGTGAGGAGTCAAAAACAATTTTAAAAAGAGGGGGAAAGTAGCAGTAGGAGTAAGGAACAACTCTAAGGGCTCTCTTTAGACTAAAAGAGCCATAAGCAGAAGTATGAAAAAAGACCCCACTTACAAGAGAAGACTGGTGAAGTTTTACATTTTAGGATGAAGAAAAAGAAAAATCTTAAAGGCTCCCAAGCTGGGGGGTAGGAGAATTAAAGTAAAAGACACACATCATAATGGAAAACTACCTATAGATAACAACCAGATTTGAGATCAGACTTCTCATCTGCAACAATGAATGGTAATCGCCAATTTAGAAGTATCTTCAGAAAAGAAAAAAAAAAAAATTTGTATTTAATCTAGCCAAAAGATCATTCTTCTTGTATAAAGACAAAATGAAGACATGCAAAGCTTCACATTACCACTCGTAAAAAATATCCGTTATAAATCTCCATGCAAACATATAGAACATGTAAGGCAAAAAATATTTTTAAAAAATGAGAAGTGAAATCAACTATCATAATAGAAAACTTTCTCATCAGTCAGAAAACAGATCAAAATTAAAATTACTAAGGACTGATATTACATAGTTAGGTGTTACAAAACTAAAGAACTTGATCTGACAGTTCTTTGTACCAAAAAGAAGTAAGATTATTTTCAAACATCCACAAAATACTTAAAATAATTATCCTGAGGTAAGGAAAAAATAATTCTAACAGGCCAAGAAAATTAGAATTTAGCAGAAAGTTAAATAGTAATTTTTAAAATACTGGTTTATAAAATTCATTAAACATTTGATTTGAGAGAGAGAGAGAAAGAGAGAGAGGGAGAGAGAGCAAGGGCGAACATGCCCTCAGGAGAAGGGCCAAGGGAGAGAGGGGGAGAGAGAATCTCAAGCAGGCTCCATGCTCAGCCCAGAGCATGACACAGGGTTCCATCCCACCACTACAGGATCATGACCTGAGCCAAAAACTCAACCAACTGAGCCGTCCAGGTGCCCCAGCATTAAACATTTTTAAAACACACTCCCAAATACTCAGGCTAAAAAACAGAAAAAAGACAAAACTGGAATCACATCGAGATATGAATAAAAATGCAATCACTCTGCATCAAAACCTATGCAGTATGAACAAAGCAGTCAAGTTTAGAAAATTTACAAGTTTAAATGTTTTCAATAAACAAAACATCAAAATAAACTATCCAACTGATTCAACTGAAGAAATTAAGGCCAAAGAAGAATCCAATAAAAAACGAAATAAAAATAGAAAACAAGAGTTCTTTCTCTGTAGCTTGTTTAAAAATACCAATAAAAGAAAAGAGTCTTTGGTTAAGTCTGATTCTTGAAAAGTACAAGATACAATGTTAATACAAAAAAAAGAGAAACTGTTGTTAGATATAAATTTTAAACTTTGTTATCAATACATTTTCTAATAAAATATTAAAGGAAGCAGGGAAAAGGAAATCAGTAACCGCACAAAAAACGTGAGAAGAGCCAAAGTTCTACCACTCATTAAGGCATTAAGAGCAGAATTTATAGCAGAATTCAACTACAACTTTAACAGGTAATTCCAATTATTATTTAAGCTGCTTCAAGACACAGAAAAAAAATATTTCTCACCTATTTTAAACAGTGCTTCTCCTCTCACTTCTGGACATAAAGAAATGGGACACAAAATTAAAAAATAAAATAAAAACTAGCATGTCAGGGCGGCTGGGTGGCTCAGTTGGTTACACATCCGACTTCTGCTCAGGTCATGATCTCACAGTTCCAGAGTTCGAGCTCCGTGTCAGGTTCTGTGCTGACACCTGGGAGCCTGGAGCCTGCTTCAGATTCTGTGTCTCCCTCTCTCTCTCTGCCCCTCCCCTGCTTGTGCTCTGTCTCTCTCTCTCTCTCTAAAATAAATAAACATTAGGGGGGGAAAAAAAAACACTAGCACGTCAAAACCATGAAGACCATGACCAAGAAAAGGTGCTACAACATGAAGAAACATACTGTAGTTTATTATATTAATGAACTGAAGAAAAAAACAAAATCATCTCTCTTAACGGCTGCAGAAAAGCAGGAGATTCAAGGTCCATTCCTGACAAATACTTTGGCAAACTAGGAAAAAGAAACCATCTTATTTGGTAAATACCCACAAAAAAACTAAAAGTACTCTTACAGGTGAAACTATAGAAGTATGCCCATTAAAGTCATGAACAAGGATGTTCATTGTCAACACAATAAACATTATTTGTTTTTCGGGTTTTTTTGGTCTTTAAGTTCATTTATTTATTTGGGGGGTGGGTGGGTGGGAAAAGGGCAGAGAGAGAGAGAGAGAGAGAGAGAGAGAGAGGGAGAGAGAGGGAGAGAGAGAGAGGGAGGGAGAGAGAGGGAGGGAGAGGGAAAGAGAATCCCAAGCAGGCTCCATGATCAGCATGGAGCCAGATGCAGGGCTCGACCTCAGAACTGTGAGATCATGATCTGAGCCAAAATTAAGAGTCAGATGCTTAACCAACAGAGCCACCCAGATGCCGTATCAACACAATGAGTATTATCTGGATACCCATCTTTGGCAATAAATATAAAATTAAAAAATAAAAACAAAAAATAAAAAGATTATCCAGGCAGGAAAATATATTTAAGTATATCCTAGATATTTTTGAAAACATGAGGACTGCCCTAATAAGCAGTAAAATATGCTATAAATCTATAACAACTTAAATGGAACCACATGAAATTGAGGATTTTTTTTTACTTGCAGAAATAGCAACATCATACAAATTAACCTAATATAAAACTACAGTGAGGGGAAGCAGCTGAAATGTACATCATTTCATCAACACTGCTGTTCTAATTTTAATGAAGAAACAACACACACAATTAGCACAAACTACATATAATGGCTACCTTGCACAGGCCTTTCTCTTTGGATACAGTCCTACTGATTTTGTAAAAATTAAGTAAACCTGTTTTAAAATAGAAAATGTGGGGGGACCTGGGTGGCTCACTTAAGCGCCAACTCTTCTTGATCACGGCTCTGGTCCTGATCTCACAGTCCGTGGGTCCAAGACAGGCTGGGTACTACTTGGAATTCTGGCTCTCCTGCTCTGCCCCTCCCCAACTCGTGCACACATGCTCTCTCTCAAACAAACATTTAGAAAATAAATTAGGAAATTTAAGATGTTTTTAACTCAACCCATTCTACATTATCAAAAGAGAAATGAGAAGTGTCCACGTGACTGACATTCTGATGTTTCCCATATTAGTAAAATTCTAGAAAGGCCATAAAAGCAACCAAAGTAACCCAATAACACATGTCCAAAATCTAACTTCCTAGGCCTCACTCCTATATGAATAAAACTAGTTGTTTCTTGGATTCACCCAGACTATCAGGTTCAAGCTTGAGCTGTTCTTTAGCATTTCTAACCATTTTGATGTCAAAAGTGTTCATACGGACCGCAATTCTCTTTAAATTCTACTTCCACTATCTTAACCCAAATCCTAATTACCTCAAATCTACAGTACGACAAGCAATGCTAGTAACATAAGGCTTTATATAACCAAAACTTAGCTAATGTGCCCCCAAATCAGCAAAGGACAATTGCAAAGCCTAAATGTATAATGTGCCAATGTACAAGGGCATGGGGGGGACAAACTAGTGAACGGTATATAATCCCCTCACTGTGCTAATAACATGTGCTGACAAAGGCAAGTTTTGAACAGTTAGGAGTCACAGCTCCAGTAGTTCTGCTCTAGACTGACCTACTTAAGTCTTTCCACGAACTATGGAAATGAAAATCAACTAATGGATTTAAACACAGAAATACTAAAATGACTGCTGCATTCTGAAACCTGTTCTTCCCAAGACATCAAGAACATCCCAAAATTATGAGTCAGTGTCAGGGACTCACCCACTCCTTTTCAAGGTAGTAATAAAACTGGCCCAAATCAAAGAGGAGACTCTGAGGGGCTAAGCACTTTTTCCTCTTTCTCCAAAATAATCAACATTGACATTTAGCAGTTATATAAAAGAGGAACTATTATAATTATACAAAAATATAAAATTAAGGTTTACTAAGTATAGCTCCTGCTTTGTGACTTTAACATTTTTAATAGTTTAAACGTCCCATGATAAATGAGACTCGGATATTTACGCATACAATACTATATATACAAATGCTTTAAAACCCTGAGGAAACCAAAAAAAACCGGCATAAATTGGACCAAACCACCACAGAAAAGGCAACAGGCAGTATATTAGGTGAAGAAATTTTACCATGATCTTCTCCCTCATATGAGCCAAAATATTTCAAAATACCGCATTTTGCTAGCGTTGCGTTTTGGCTACCAAAAACAACTAACTCTGTTCAGACAGCACAGGTCAGAATCTTTCAGAAGAAGCCAACATATGTCACGCTCTTCTGGTATACTGTCACACGATTCAAAAGTAACGAAAGATTAAACAAAAGACTAAAAAAACACTAAGTAAATATACCAGCCACACTCAGATCCTAAGTTTCTTTTAAAATGCACTTATTCCCAAAAGTCAATTTTAAGAAAATGGTTTATGAACACCTGAAGTCAGCCAGAGTACGCCAACAGGCGAAACCTGTTTCTCAAACAAAAACTAAACGAAGTTCACCATTCAACAGTCTCACGACAATGTGAACGCACAGGGACGGTGTGGGTGGGTGGCGGCGGAGGACACGGAGCATCAAGGACAGTTTTACCTCACGCAGTGATAGTGGCTCCTGGCACCACCCCAGTAGCTTAGCAGCCTGCCCAGTCACTGATACTGGTTAGAAACTTGTCTATCGTCCAGCACGAATTCTACAGTAGGGCATCAGATGTATGTGCCACAGAACACTAGGTTAGGTATTTAACGTATAACTACAAAGAAATTGTACTATTTATAAATTAGGAAAGATTAAAGAGAAGAAAATTCTTTAAAACTCAAGGTAACACGTTAACGTTATGATCTGGCAAATAACCACTCTAACTTCTAGATTCCTGAATCTCGCTCAGAGTTCCTCCTCCTCTTACATGTACTCTCTCTAGACCTGCACTTTATAAATAAATTAAATTCATGTTTATTTAAAAATTCAGTTTTCTAGGCTACATCCTAGAAACTGCTCTGATTTATAGTAATTCAGAGGCAGTCAAGGAACTTGTAGCTTTAAGTTTCTCAGGTGATTCTAAAAAGCAGCCACATCTGAGGGAAATTATCCTTACATCTATCCTAAAAACCTTAAACTGCGAAGTCCTGGGTAGGAGCAGGTACCAAGTTAAAATTGCCGTGTCGTGTCGCCCCGCCCCCGACACGGCTCTCACTTGCCAGGCTCCTCAGTCGGCAACTAAAATATCTAGTATTTTCCTTCCTGACTCTAAAGAAAGCAGTAGCCTGAGACCTACACCTGCTGATCTACCACTAACTTAGTGACAGGAATACGAGTAAACCTAATCATTTAGGGTGCCACAGTCAAGGCACTCACCTAACTGCTTGGAAGTGTTTTAGATACATAACAGGCACAACAATCCTAGGGGAACAGGACACAAAAATTCATAGTATGTAGTGTGCCTAACATCACCTAGCTACAAGTATCAGAGCCTAGACTTAAAACACTAATCTAACTGAAAGAAGACTTCAATCTATTAGGTAAGGATAAAAGATAAATACGCATATTCTCTAAGAACTAAAAAGTATTTCTGATCAGTCCTCTGAGACTGATACCATCAACACCAAGTGTCCACTGAATCCACTACACAAATCTTAAATACAAGCCCCCAAAAAGGACATAACAGAATACGGAATATGAAACCATTTTAATAAAAATTCTGGAAAAGCTACCTGTGGAACCCTACTGATATTTTACAACATAAAAATGTATACTCTGAAAACTGATTAACTCCAAGTGACAGCATTTAAGGCAATTTTATTTTCCCCCATTCTCCACATTTCCTAATTCTTCTATCACAAACGGGTCCTAACAGAGAAAAATTTTAGTACAGGAGCACTCTATGGCTCAAGGATTCATCAACTCTAACCATACCTTGCATTTTACGTGATATTTCAATCATCAGGCATATGAAAAATTTCTTTAGTGGGGCGCCTGGGTGGCTTGGTCG
This sequence comes from Lynx rufus, assembly GCF_022079265.1. Classification (NCBI taxonomy): domain Eukaryota; kingdom Metazoa; phylum Chordata; class Mammalia; order Carnivora; family Felidae; genus Lynx; species Lynx rufus. Next base: position 26,192,504 of record NW_025814889.1, on the reverse strand, counting down.
GTTAAGCGGCCGACTTCGGCTCAGGTCATGATCTCACGGTCCGTGAGTTCGAGCCCCGCGTCGGGCTCTGTGCTGACAGCTCAGAGCCTGGAGCCTGTTTCCGATTCTGTGTCTCCCTCTCTCTCTGCCCCTCCCCTGTTCATGCTGTCTCTCTCGGTCTCAAAAATAAATAAACGTTAAAAAAAAAAAAATTAAAAAAGAAAAATTTCTTTAGAGAAATAGGAGTATGTGAAGTTAGATCATTCAACAGAATGATCATATTCTGCAGAATATGGAGAATATGTGTTGTCCAATTCAGTAGCCAATAATCACATGTGGCAAGTAAGCACATGAAATGTGGCTAGTCCAAACTGAAATGTGCTACAGGTGTAAAATACTGGATTTCAAAGACTTCACACAAAAATATGAATGTAAAGAATCTTAAGTGTTTTTAAAATATCAAGTACATGTTGAAATAGTAATATTCTGGACAAATTAGTTTATAAAATATACTAAAATTAATCGTACTTTACTTTTCTTCATTATGACTATTAGAAAACTATACGTGGGATTTGCATTTGTGGCTCACAATCTTCTTCCACTGGACAGAGCTGCTGTAGATCCATTACTCACACGCAGCCAGCAACAGGGGCACCATGTGGGATCTTGTTAAAAATACAGAGCCTTGGAACCAACCCCAGCACTACTTAACTACAATATGCATTTTAGCAAGATCCCAAGGTGATTACTATACACATTGAAGTTTGAGAAGCGCTGTTTCAGAAAACTGGAATATTCATTTCCCTTAAATTATACTGACAATCCCACTACTATTCTATCTACCCATTTACTGAAATGTTATAAGGTGTCAGGCACTGTTCTAAGCAATAGGAATACAAGTTAGCAAAACAAACTCGCTCTCTGTTCTAGAGCGTATTCCACAGAAGATAAGCAAAAATAAACTAAAATACAGTTAGTTCTGCTATTAACACTTATTTTGAAAACACAAATTTGTCCCAGCACTATTGATAAATCAGGAAATTATTTGAGCATAACAAATTTACCACTTCTGAGTGGTTTCACCTATGAAAAACACTAACTGCACCCAGCTGAACCAAGCTACACAGGAATTCACAAGCACACCCCAAACATCTGCCAGCTACCTCGGTTCATCCTGCCAGTAGGAGTCTTTCTTATCCATCCACAATTTGTGTTACAACTTTACGAGGGTTATTTCAGGTAACCCTCTTCCCATCAATTCACAATAACTCACAATCTGCAACCCTTTCAAAAGATGCCCACTTCCACAAGCTAACTCCAGGTCTTTGTCAAAGTACCATATGTACTGCACTATTAATGGACTCCTTAACCATTTAATGTTATGCTAGGATTTGTTAGATTTCTATCTTTTTAATGTGCCCCTAACCACATTTTTCCCGTAGGTCCTGTGGTGCTATTTTGCATAGCATGAAACCTTTCAGGAACACATGTCATGTTATAGCAGAATGACTATAAATAAATAACATCAAGTCATGTTAAATATGAGCAAGGAACAAAGCAATGAAAAGGATAAACAGTGCTGGGGATGGCTGTTTCAGAGCGACCAGGAACAAACACTAGGGAAGGCCTCTGGGAGAGGATGCCATTTAAGCACATTATTCAGTGAAAGCGCACCAGGAGGACATACAGAAAGATGAACGTCCCAGAGAGGAGGAGCGTAACATGCAGTATCCTTGAGATAAGAACGAACTTCTTCCTATAAGGCCAGAATGGAGAAGCACAAACAAGGGGAAAGAGTGGTAGGTGAAGAGGCTGAAGAAACTCAGACACCAGATTACACAGAGTATTTTCATATGGGCCTTGTAAGTAACAGAGAGTCCCTGGAGGGTTCTGAGCAAGAGTGATGTGAACTGACCAGTATTTTAGTGGACCACTCTGGACTGTGGGGGGAAATGATTGTGTGAAGCAAAAAGAACACCATTCAGCAGGCTCTTACACAGTCCCGGTAAGAGAAGATAGTAGCTAGGAGTATAATGGTTGCATTTTAACTACTAAAAATGGTTATAAGTGCAATCCAAGTGAAGTATTTAGGCTACTATTAATTATTGAAACTGGAAAGCAAGTTTTTAGCACTATATGAAACCTTAGCTTGATCTTCAAATTATATTTCTAAGAACAACCACTTAAACACGAATAATCCTCATCAGCCTGTTTCACAAAGAGTTGTTAAAGAATGAGATGAGAAACAATGTAAAAGAGCTTTCAAAATTATGATTTATCACATAAATCATAAATGGAAAGGAGACTCTTCTTAGGATACATTTGCAAGACCTAAGTAACTGGTTTTGAAATGATTAACAAAGAGTTATCTCCAGTTCTTAGGACAGAATCCCAGAAGCGCAATAGTCCCACTTATAGAAACCCTGTAAAGATGCCCCAGCTCATTGTTATCTTTACTCTTTCAAGCATAACATGATAAACTACATACACCACAACCATTCTGCACAACAGAAGACAAGAAGCAGATGCTTAACAGAGACAATCTAGAATAAGTTTCCTGAATTATGGACCAAAAATCCTAAATATGTTACACCAAAAACTTTAAATGTATCTTACACAACTAAAAAACATTTTGTTCAATCAAGACAGCCTTTAAATATCAAAGCAAAAACTCTGGTCAACTTTCACATTAAAACTCTTTCTAAAACTAAAACACTGACTTGATAACTTGGTCTAGAACTACACACATATATTGTACCAATGTCAATGTCATGGTTTTGATAATGTACTAAATTAGGTATGATGTAACCACAGGGGATGCTGGGTGAAAGCATTAAGAGGATACAAGCAAACTGACTTTAAATTAATTTGTGCTATAGTAAACACCCACCAAATAAGCTTTCAATATGCTTAAATGTTTCATCTGAGAGTGTGAACAATCTACCAGAGTATAGAGGACCAATTTCTAGAGTCCACTATTCAATTTTATACAAGTAAATTTTCCCTCATTTGTAGAACTGTAAAACAGGGATGCTATCTGTTCTACCTCCCAAGAGCAACATGAGGATCAAATTAAACTGTTTATTTTTATAATACTTTCTAGCATTATAAATGCAAAGCATACTTCCTTTCTATTCAAAACAAAGTTATCTGAGTAACTATAAGGCCATGTTACACAAGTACCAGTCTATCATCCAACATGAAAAGCTTCAAACGTTACTAAAGTATATTTTAAAAACTATAAAAGTACCCATTATCCCCAGTTTCTACTGAACAATTTCAAATGTCAAAGTATCCTTCGTTTGAAAATTAGATGAAAATACATTTCTGAATATCTCCAAATATATAGCTAAATGACAAAACAAGATAAAAGCTTTCACTATGCAGCTAAAAACTTTAAAATCTTTAGAACAATAATTACTAAACCACTAAGGGTACTTTACTTTGTACTCAAAGATATTTGAATGCTAACTAAAAAGCTATGCAAATTCAATGAAGTCCAACAAATCAGAAAAACAATAAAGATTATTCTGCTATCAGTCAATTGAGCTGTCTCCCCAGAAAAGAGGTTTCTAAAAAGTATTCCAAATGTATCTTGTAAGTTTCTTAACAGTTAATTCTGAGAGGAATAGTATGAAAAAATGGAACAACTCCCACGAGGCTGAAGTTTTGTGGAACAGCTTTCCAGAATCCTTGTAAAGATACCTTTCCCTCCTAAACTCATCTGTACTATCATCATTCTTAAATTTAGTTACTTGGTAAAATAATCATTTGAAACTCGTTCTCCAGAAAAAATACTTTCATAACCAAACAGAAAGTGTTTTTAAAATTCCACGAAAATACAAATTCAACCTGAATTGTATGCTCATACTTCTAAGGTCTGGATGTCAGCTGCACTTTTAAAACATGTCTAAGCTATAAAAAAAAAAAAAAACAAACCCTTAAGATTCTTGGTTTTGGTTATTTTTAAACAAAACATTTTAAACAAAAGACTGCTTTGCAAATAAATCCCAGAATACATAAAAAATAGCTTGATTCACGAAGTTAAAATATTATACTCTCACAGAACTTCCCTTTACTTACAATAAACCACATTCCCTTTAATAAATCCTAAAGGACAAAATTTAACTCTTAACTGCACATATTATGTTGCAGTCAGTCTTTTAGCTAAGGATTTCTAGGACAAACAATCCGATAGACAATCCTTCTCAATAATTGCTTTGTTACTTTTCATGGTAAATTACTTAAAATCATTTTATACATGTGAACTGGCACTTTTCAAGGAAATCCAAGGTGCTACAGAAGACATCTAGTAATTACTGTAAAAAATATGTTGCGATGTGGATAGATGCCAGTAAAATCCAATCTCGGAAAAAAACAAACACATTTTGTAAGTTCCACATCCGTTTGTTTTATAGCACGTAGGCTTTTACGTTATTAGGTATTTACTAAACTCATTAGATTTTTTTAAAACACTAAAATGAAAACACATCTGATATTAAATCAATAAACAATGTAGTAACCCATTCTTATATCAAGTTGTTTCTTAACACATGGGCAGAGAACCCAATTCACTTCCATCTGACTTTGGGTAATGGCTTCGCGTTTAAATAGACAAATATCTATCTATGTACAGATATCTATACATAAATGTATATTTAAAAATTAAAATCTAAAAAGATACAAATGTTTGTAATAAGATGATACTTATACACTTTGAAAAACTCCATTTCAAACACGTATCAGCAATCAAGGCAAACACCTGGAGTCAATGTATAATGACAAAATAAGTATTAAAATGAGAAAATGACTTCATATCTTTAAAAGAATGGACACCAAATCTGCACTCCAAACTTCAGAACAGAGCTTCTATTAAAGTCTCCAGAGGAAGACAGATAAGCAGCTAAAAAGCAAATCAGAAAGTAGGGCCTAACTCGGCAAATGACTATCAGAAAAACAAGGAAGTTTCTTACAAATGGAAGAATCAGCAAACAGATGCAAAGAAAGAAAACTAAAATCCTAGAAAAGGTATCTGGAATTCATATAAGAAATAAAATTAAAATAAAAATGAAGAAAAAAGGAGTACAGAGAAAGTAAGCAGTTAAGCTAAAACCACCACTAGCTGACAAGAGTCAGTCTTCCAAACTTGTTTCCAGGACAGGATCACATTTTATCTTTACTTCCAGGAATACAACACAATTGTTGCCCCATGTTTGTTGAATAAGTAACAGAATGGTCTTGGGATTATTTAACCTATAAAGGAATTATCAGGTACAGTTAACTATAAATGTTTGAAAGCATTTACAGAACTTTCCTAGAGTACCTTAACTGACTTCTTCTGGATTTAGAAACTGATGATACATTAAACCAGATCACAATCACTAAAAGAGAACCCAAGATACTTATCCATAAGGAGATGAAGTGCCACATCCTATTTTGTCACAATCACCAAAATTTGAAAAATAAAGCACAGTACAATGCAAACAGTACCTGCCTTCCAAGAGCTAACGTTTAAGATGAAATCCACTACATAAGAGTGATTGAGAATGGTATCATCTCAGACTGTACATAACACAAGGGAAAATTTATCCACAAAATTAAAAATATTAATAGTTTAAGTAATTTTGCCATCAAAGAACTTCTAACACTTAATAACCAAACCCACCTGCTACTGGTTACTTACAAACAAAAATATAGTTTATCTGCATAAGTAGCACAGAACTACAGCTATGTTCATCAGAACTATATTCACCTCCCATCCAATAACCATCTAAATTCTTCCATCTCAACACAATCTGACCATCTTCTGACCATCGCTAATTTCCTCAACCCAGTAACTATGTACAGAGGAGACCCATGTTTCCGAGTTATCTGAGCACACTGAACAAAGCAGTTCTCCATCCCAAGAGGCAAAAAAGAAGACCAGAAGATGCAGGATATTTTTTAAAAGGAAGTATTGAGAAGGTAGTTGGCAGTCAGAGGCAGAAAGCCACATGGCACTCGAGTTTCCTTAGTAGCTTCTAAAAGCACAATCACTGTTGAATATTTGTATATCAAACATGTTACCTATTAAGGAGAAATTTTATAGTGGGGAAAAAACATGTTTTAATCACCTTAGTGAAATTGGTTTGTTGCTCAATACATGCTTTAGACATGAAATTGCATTTTTTGATAAATTCTGGGCAAATTAAATCTGAAGTTATTGAATTTACTTTATTTACTTTTTCTTAGCCTCCCACCACAACGAACTTAAGATGAGGTAAGGTAGTAACTTAAGGGTAACAGCACTATACAAAAGAAATGAGGCATACTTTTAAAAAGTTGAATATTTGTATGAACACAGCATAGAAATTACATTAATAAGACCCTGGAGAATACAGAAAGTAACATTTTAAATCCTTACAACAAAAACCCATAAGAATTTTATAATCACAAGTGGTTTTTTAAACCTGTAAACTATCTCAAAAACCCTACTGAACTTTTAAATTCATAATGTATCAGTAGGAAATACATTTGAACTCCTTATAAAAGTAAATGAAGCAGCAATAAAAATTTTAAACTGAGCCAAATAAACTGAAATCTTTACTTGAAAAGGTGAAAATTCCTTCCTTGGAAAAATGTTCTGCATTTTTCTCATCATTAATAAAGCATTTGATAGGTTATATTCATATAAAGGCATTCTCTTATTACATGCCATTGGTATCCATTTTAAGATGCTCCTCAGATCAGCACCTTACTTCTATAGTGACTTGTTTAGGGATTAATTGATGGAAATAAAATATTTTGATGACACAACCATATGGTCATGTCCACAGGCTGGAAATATCACTGCTACCTATTGTTTTACACAGAGCTATTGTTAAATATATGTGGAAGTTTCATTAAAAAAGCTACTCACCACCATCCCTCTCTCTAACTCTGTGAATATGCACATTTTTGGCCTTACTGTGACCTGTGCTGTCACTATATTTGTTTTCAGGACTATCAGATCTCCGCAACATTTTATTTGGTGGTGAAGGATCTGCGGCGTCTCGCATTTTTTCATGTCTGTGATCACCACTACTGGGGTGACTCTTCGATGAATACTTAAGTGCCTGTAAAACATCACCCCCCCAAAAAAAAGAGAGAAAGAATTGAAACTTTAAACTTAACAATAAACCAAATCAATTTTAGCATATGGCGTATTAACTTCAGTTTCGTGAACTTTTATCAATAAAATTAAAATTTCCATTTTCAATTCTGCCTCTAAGTTTTTCAGACAAGACTTAAATGCCCCAGAGTTATGATAAGGCTCCTCATACAAATCATGTTCAAAAAAGGAAACAAAAAAACACTTCATTAAATATACTGTAAATACCAGAAACCAAACACCTTGGCACATTAATTCCATAGTAAGTTTTTCTGCAAATTACAAAGTTTAGCCCAAAGTAGAAACTCATGTACTAGTTCCATCGTCCGTGATCTTGTATACTAGTGTAATCTTGTGTTCTACAACTGATAGGCATAAATAAGCAGAAGCAGGTTTCTGAAAACCTACAAAAAAAGAAAGCATCAGGTTCTCCAGCTTTCTGATTCAAATAAAACATTTCAGGCCTAACTTACCTACTCTTGCAGGTGTGGAAAAATAATTTTAAGGTATAAAAACATTGGTCAATACTTCCTATTTCCTAACATAACTTAATGGAACTCCCTCAGAAAAATGGTTCAGTTTTATTCTAACACACATTTAAGACAACCATAATAGACCAGTCTTTCACAGTGTGTAATTACAATGTTTCAGAGGAGCAGATTCAAGAGAGTTTAATCTCTTGACTATCCAAAGGTAATGAACAACGATTTTACACTTCAAGGGACCTAAGACTTTTAACTTGAGCTTTAACAACTCCGGCTAGCCAATAACAGAACTATCAGCTTAGAAACCCCTTTAAGCGATTAAATGTACTAAGCAGAATGTATTTACTTCTGGTGTCATCTGATAGTTACCGTTTATGAGATTCTTCCCCCTCAAAACAGGGCCCACTTCTATAATTTTTAAAAACTTGATATGCAGAAACCGCAGTAACAAAAAGGAACCTTACATACCTAGAGCCATCTATATTAGAATTAATTATCCAAGTATCCAAAGATCTCAATTCGTACAAAGAGAAAAGCACTATCTCTCACTAGTAAGGCAATTCCTTGCGCCAAAACCATTCAAACGGGGAGGAGATAGTTTAGGACATACTAAGAGCTGCAGATCAATTAATCATTTCTTCCTAGGCCCTCCTAATTTAAATATCATTACGTTATTTTTAGTGCCCAAATACAATAAATAAATACTGCTTAGAAGTCACCTATCACCTCATCCCATCGATTCCTTCACACTGAAATAATCGAGTCAGGTCCTTCCTGGCTAGGAATATTTTTCCAAAAAAAAAAAAAAAAAAGAAAAAAAGAAAAAACAAACCCTGAACTTCCTCCAGTCACCTGTCAAAATAAGTCACTCAACGTTGCTGGAGAGCGCTAATGGCACCAAACACGAATTTTAAGGGGACCCGCGGTGCTAGTTTCAGATTTGTTGCACCGAAGGGCCTGTAGCGACTTCTGAAGCCTGCGCTCGAGTAGCAGTTCCTCCCTTCCCCCTCCGTCCCCCCACCCACCCCTCCACCCCGGCCTCGGCTGGTACCTGGTAAGGCTGCGAGTCCCCCCTCCGGTCGTGACAGCTGAAAAACAGGAAGAGAGACGGCGATATGAGACACCTCGGGCGGGGAGGAAGAAAACGGGTGCCCCCCCAGCGCCCCTCCCCGCGGGAGACCTACCAAACGTACCGGCAACGAACACACACACACACACGACTCAAAGGCGGTAACGAGGGCGAAACGCCGCGAACCCGGCCCTCCGCTGCCTCCACACTCACTCAGTCCTCGCCTGCTCGCGCGGCTGCTCCTCCTCCCCAGCCCGATCCGGATCAGGGTTAACAACAAAAATGGCGGCTCGGCCAGCACCAGATAAGGAGGAACAGCCCCCCCCCCTCCCCGCGCCGCCGCCGCCACCGCCCCCCGCCCGCGCTGCGGCCCGGCCCGAAACGAAAAGACAATTTACCCATCACTGAGTCTCTGCTGTTTCCTCGCATACATTACCATCAATGCCCGGCCTGTGAGTGTGTGTCGGGGGAGGGGGGAGAGCGGCCGCGAGAGGCGGGCGGGCGGGCGCGCAGGCGGCGGGCGGGCGGCAGCACCGGCACCAGGGCCCGGCGCGCCCTCGGCGACTCTCAGCACCTCCCCGTTAGTGGCGCCGGCGTTCCCGGGCCATCTCCCTCCGCCGACACCACGCTCACTCTCAGCCCGGGCAGCGGCGCCAACTACACGGCGGCAGCGGCGAACCGGGGGGAGGGGGCAAGAAGACGCGTCCGGCTCAGCCCCGCGGAGAGCTACCGCCTCCTCCGCCTTCTCCTCCTCCTGCTCCGCCGCCTCCTCCCCTCCTCCCCCCGTCGCCGCCGCTGCCTGGTCCTTCTCCTCCGCCTCCTGCCGCCGCCGCCGCCGCCGCTGGTGCCGCCGCTGCCGCTCCACCAACTACATCCGGGCAACTCGGACGCCGCGGCCTTCGGAAAACCTCGGCAGTTTCCGCCGCGCCCCTCCTCTCCCACCCTCTGCCTGCCTCCCCGCCCCGCGCGGCTCCGGAACGCCGCCTTCGGCAAACCTCGGCCCGCCCCGGCCTTCCTCTTCCTCTGAGGCCTGGCTCGCCTCCTCGCTACCCGGCAGGTCTTTCCGGTTGCCGCTTCTTTTCCTCACACGCAAATCTGGCCGCTGCCGTTCCAGTTTAGGGATAGTCCCGCTCGGGGACCCGCTCGAGGCTGTTCCCGGGGGCTCCGGGATGCGCGGGGAGGGAGCCGCCTTCGGGAGGAGGACGGTGGGGCGCGAGAGAAGCCATCGCGGACTAAATAAAGGAGTCTGCGGCTGCTGCGCGTGCGCCCAGAGGCGCGGGGGTGGGCGGGTGCCCTTGAGTGAGCTCTTCGGCCGCCGGCCCCCGCCCCTTCGGGCTCCGGCGGGGTGGTCGGACCCCCCCCCCCCACTCCCCGGTTAGGCGGCGGGCGGACGGTTACCAAGGAGCTTCCTCGGTTGGCAACGACAGCAGCCGCCCTCGGGGAGGTGGGGAGCGTGCCGCTGCTCCCTTTGGCCCGCTCCCGGGAGCCGGAACCCGGGCCTGGGCACCTGCCTCAGACCGGAAGCCGGGCGCGGGGCCGGCCTTCGGTGGGCAGGGGCTGCGCGGAGCTCGCCCGTCGACGCGCTAGAAGTAAGTGTCACCCCCGGAGGCGTGCAGGAAAGCGAGCTTGCCGGGCGAGGAAAGACGCAGGCGTTACGGGGTGTCGTACAGAATGCGGGAGGACCGGGCGCCCCAGCGGCTGTAAGGCGAAGGTGCCCGGTTCGAGGAGGGAGCGCGCGCGCGCGAGCGCGCGCGGCTCGGGGCAGTGAATTAAAACCGAAACTGATCTGGAGCGGGATGGGTTCTAGGGGAAAAGGGTTGACCCGCCTCATCCTTGAGGAGTATTTTCCGTCCGCGGCAGTGTCCTCCCCACCCTCACCTTTATTTCCCATTTTTCTCTTCTAGTTCCTCTTTGTCCTTGAAGTCCTTTGGTGAAAGAAAACTCATTCGAACGTTCTGCATGTGAATAAAGGCATAGGGGGTGCTAAATGGAGTTGCTACGAATTGAATTTTATAAACCGCTACCCGCGCAATGCCAACATTGGCGTATTGGGAGGGGAAAAGTCAGGTGTACCCCCCCCCAAATTAAGCGTGGGGTGGTTAGTGGCTGATATTCAGGTGGGGTTTTTCCCCTGCGCTGAATTTCTTATAAGGCAGCATTAACTTAACGAATAGATTGTAATAAACATAAAGGAAGTATATACTTATTTGCGTAAAAGAGAAAGATAAAACGGGAAACCAGAAAAAAACAAGACCCCACCAAAAACCAGTATCCAAAAGTAGCTGACTTGGTTTCCAACAATTATCCTTATTGCTGGGCCTAATAAAGAGAAGGAATGAAGTGGGGAAGAGGCCCTGAAATCACAATTGATTGAAGAAAAAATGCTTACATACCCTCATTTGTCAAGTCCCCCTGCCAGATGTTAAGATTATTGCTTTTTGTGAGGACCAGTAAAAGCTTAATACCCCTTGTGAGCTATTGGTAACTAAAACAAAACTGGTAGTGACTGAAATGAGGGAAAAAATTAAAAACCTAGTCTTACGTGCAATTTCTAACACGTTTGTAACATGCACTGAAGATACAGGTTAGCAGAGTACACACAAATATATAAATCCTTTGCAGAATGTTTTTGAAAACCGGCAGCAAAAATTATTACTAATTTCTTGATGGTAATCATGTGCTGAAACTTTGACATATACCGTTTGATCAAAAGCCGCGAACTGGAGGAAACTACAAGGCAATGTACAGTTTTCATTATTCATAGATTCCATATTTGCAAATTTGCCTACTCACTAAAAATTTGTAACCACCAAATCAGTGTGCATAGCATTCATGGGCATGCACACAGTGGCAAACAATGTAACATTCCCAGCTGTGTTGAACAAGATAGCACTCCCTTATTAATTCAGCTCTCATATTGTAAATAAATGTACTTTTCATAATATATATACTTCTGTGGTTTTTGCACTTTTCATGCTTTTTATTGGTTTTGCTGTTTTAAATGCCCCTGCAAGCATAGTGCTAAAGTGCTGTCTAGTACCCCTAAGCACAAAATGTGATGTGCCTTGTGGAGAAAACACAGGCCCTAGATAAACTTTCAGGCTTCTTATTTGTGCTCTTGACTGTGATGAGTTCAGTGTTAAGGAATCAATAATGAATATAAGATGTTTAAATAGAAACTGATGAAAATGTTGTGACCAGAGTGTTTCTGGAACCTAACCCTGTTTTCCCCTAGGAACAGATCAGTGTTCACAGTGGCTTCATAGAACTACCTCACAAAATAAGAATCAGTTATTTACCAAAAGGTACATCTAAATGTTATACCCATGTTTTAAAAAATTCCTTGCCTATTTTTAGATTCCATTATCCATTGTTATAAACCCTTTGTGAATACCTTCAATCCTTTCCTTCTCTCTTCCATTTTATCTTTCTAATCCACAGTCCTGGTTAATTCACTGTATGCTTGCTGCGGAGCAGTTGAACTTGGCTGGAGAAAAACACAGCCCTGCTAACTCCAGATTGAGCTCCTTGTGTTCTCCCCATACCCTTAGTCTAATTTCCCTAATACGTTTACGCCTGTTCTCTTAAACAGCTGTTTAACTTCTTAATCCCACTCCTCCTGAGTAGATCCTTATCATGCTTCTAATCTCTCCAGGGAAATAGAAAAAAAAAATCAGAAATCAATAACAGCTGTCTGCTACTCACCATTGCATCTACCAACCTTTCTATATCTGAATATGCTGCTATACTCCAGTAACTGTGGATAAACTGTCAAAATTACTAAGAGCAAACTTGGCCACCTTTGCCTTGAATTCTGTTTAACTCTTGGAATTGTCTACTTTACGATTTTTTCACTCTTAAGTGATTCACTCCTGTCAACTTAAAAACATGTTTTAATAGCTGCCATCATTTAAAAAAAAACTTGGGCTGCCTGAGTGGTTCACACTATTTCACTTTTAGAAAGGTCTTTCCTCTGAAGACTCTGTTTATGGCACCCCACCATTCTCTCTCTGTCATCCTCTTTTTTTTTTTTAACTATTTGCCATATAATACATATTTTGTTTACTGGTTGTCCCCCACTATAATGATATCTCTGTGACATCAGAAAAATATGTTGAATGAAAGGATATTTACCTACAAAATTGCTAAAAGAAATAGAAGGGGTGCCTGGGTGGCTCAGCTGGTTGAACATCTGACTCTTGATAATCGGCTCAGGTCATGATCTCATGGTCATGAAATCAAGTCCTACATTGGTCTCCGTGCTGACAGCATAGAGCCCGCTTGGGATTCTCCCTTTCTCTCTGCTCCTCCCCTGCTTGGGCTCACTGTTTCTCAAAATAAATAAACACTAAAAAAGGAAACTAGCAAAGTATTGTAATCTTAAGAAGAAAAGACATGTGGCTATAAGATCCAGTCTGGCTGTCACAAATAGAGAAAAGCTGGCTTATTCCTAATGCGGGTAAAATATTGTATTAGATAACATTTGAAAATTTACATGTATAACAAATCTTAAACTATTTACATTCCTCTCTATTGAGAGATTGCAAGTTTGTATGTGAAAAAAGATCCATATTTCAACCAACAGATTAACGTATCAGCTAATAGAGAGGAAGAACTATTGGCCCATTAGGCTGTAGGTGACCATGATTTTAATGTGATCCTATTCATGGAGGAGAGTCAAAAAGTGAAGTCCTCAAGCCTCTAGTTGTAAAAGTGACTTAAAAAGGTTTTGCTAGAATTTATTTTTTTTAGTTTTGTTTTTTGAAGGGGCAGGAGTATTTGAGAGAGACAGGGAGAGAGCCGGGAAGGGGCAGAGGGAGAGGAAGAGAAAATCTTAAGCAGGCTCTACACCCAGCACAGAGCCTGACACAGGGTTCAGTCTCACAACTTGTGAGACCATGACCTGAGCCAAAATCAACGGTCAGGTGCTCAACCAACTTAGCCACCCAGGTGCCCCAGTTTTGCTAGAATTTCTAAAGGATCACAAAATAAGAATGTATTCCCTGAAATTTTTACCTATTTTCTCTGTCCTTGCCTTCCTCCCATACAGCATAGTATAGTGGTTAAAATCATGGCTTTTGGAATCAGAATGACACAATATAAAGCTCTGGCTACATTATTCACTGACTAGCAAGCAGTGTGACGTCAGGTAAATTACTAAAATTTCAGTGATTATGCTTCCTTGTCTCTAAAATTGGCTTGATAGGGTATAAGGCTGTTTGTCAGAAGTAAATGAAATTACATAAATACTTTAGCAGCACCTGGCATATACATGCCCTACTGCTGGTGGTTATTATTCATTCATTAAAAAAAAACAAAAACATTGACCTGTGTATCATGTCTTGGGAGCACAGTATTAAGCAAATTAACTTAGTTTCTGCTCTTACAGAGTTTATATATATATATTTTTTTTTAATTTTTTTTAAGGTTTTAGTCATTTTTCAGAGACAGAGCATGAGCAGGGGAGGGGCAGAGAGAGAGGGAGACACAGAATCTGAAACAGGCTCCAGGCTCTGAGCTGTCTGCATAGAGCCCAATGTGGGGCCCGAACTCACGGACTGCAAGATCATGACCTGAGCTGAAGTCAGACGCTTAATCAACTGAGCCACCCAGGTGCCCCCAAGAGAGTTTGTATTTTAACTGCAATATATAACTAAAAAGAAACCATTTGAGTTCTCAGAGTTGTGATGTAAGGCTTTCATTCAAATATGTGGAAAACTAGGAAAGCTGTAACCAAAATCAGTATTTAGAAAAGGGGAGTAGAAATCTCCAGGACAGCACCATATTAGTAAATGGTGTATCTTTTTAAGCAGAGATAATAGTGTAAATAGTTAACAGGTCCAGAGGGCCTTATTTACTCATGTGAGGTCTGAATTTACAAACTAGCCACTTTTTAAAGTCCTTCCAAGTGATAGATGGTAAAATACAGCCAAGACTGAGAACTGTACCCTAAACCCTTTGACTCTGTCTGGCAGAACTGCGGCCTGAATTAGACCAAACATCTGAGCAATTGCACACTGCCAAAGGCTATTGGAAAATACAGCAGTCTGATTCCACTAAAATTTCATAATCACCAAAATCAAATGAACCCTAAGTACATCTAGACAATCTTCTATTTATATATCTCTTCAACTTTTATTTTTTTTATTTTTTATTTAAAAAACAATTTTTTTTTTTAATGTTTATTTATTTTTGAGACAGAGAGAGACAGGGCATGAACGGGGGAGGGTCAGAGAGAGAGGGAGACACAGAATCTGAAACAGGCCCCAGGCTCCGAGCCATCAGCCCAGAGCCCGACGCGGGGCTCGAACTCACGGACCGTGAGATCATGACCTGAGCCGAAGTCGTCCGCTTAACCGACTGAGCCACCCAGGCGCCCCATCTCTTCAACTTTTAACCAGGTTTTCAAACTTCCACTCTCCTCAAATCTACCCCCCTCACTTTACTACCTCCCCGACACTCTCAGAAGATCACATCATCACTTTCCTCCCAAACTGAAGCCATCAAATAGAAATTTTATCTTTCCAAATTTGCAAATCTACCTACACTCATCCTCCCTACTTAACAACTTACTGAGTACCCACTATGTGCTGGGGATACATCAATGAGCCATACAAAGAAAAATCTTTACTTCCCCCTCACCGGCTTACCTTTTAGTGGGGGAAGATGGGAATAAAACAAACACGTGGTATGGCAATTTACAAAGTAGTAAGTACTATGGAGAAGAGCGGAAGGTTATAAGAAGGACTTGATTAAGAAGTAATCAATAGAGTAGTCATTGAGCAGATGACATTTGAGCAAAGACTCAAAGGTGGTGAGAGAGCAAGCTGTTTGGCGGTTTGGAGAGGAGTATTCCTGGCAGGAGGAACAGCAAAAGCAAACGTCTAGAGGCAGGAGTTTGGTGTGTAAGAACAATAAGGAAGCCGGGGGGCGGGGGGGGGGGGGCGGGGGGGAGGGTGGAGGGAGAGTGATTACTTCTTTCTACTTCTGACAGGTCCTCTCATTCCTTTTTGCAGAAGGGAAAAGTTTTGGAAATGCAGTCAAATAGGTTAAAGGAGGGCGATTAAGGGGCAGATCATGAAGGATCTAACAGGCCATTGTGAGAAGGTTGGCTTTTATTCTGAGTGAGATGGGAAGCCATTGGAGAGTTAAAAGCAGAAAAGTAATGCTAGCTACTGTGTTAAGAATAGTCTATATGGCAAGGAAGAAGCCAGAGAAATTAGCTGGGATGCTACTGCATCATCCTAAGGTCCCTGTTTCAAAACAGGAATTAAGCTTCTCTAAGGTTATTTCCTTTCCCCATGATTTCCTTCCACCTCTTAAGTTACTTTACACTAACAATTACCCCTTTCTTTGTGTGTTTAAACTCTCCCTTTTATTTGGATTGTATCCACTTTTTTAAAAACATGCCTGAATCCTATGTCAAAAAACCCCATCCCCTCCTTGATCCCAGTTGCTACACTGTCCCATTCCTCAGTTCAGCTAAACTTCCAGTAAGCCTTGTCTCTGGCACCTCACTGGTTTCATTCCAGGTTACTGTCATCTGCCCCCATAATATCACCAAAATACAATTTTCTAATGCAGTGGTTCATGAAGAGATAGTGCTAATTATTCTCTAGGGGGCATTTGGAGCTATGTGGCAGTACTTCTTGGTTTTGATTTGTATATTCTTGGTTATGACTTAAGGCTGAAGAATGCCACTGCTGTTTAGTTATCAGGGATCAAGTATACCTAACATACTGCAATGTGTAGGACAGTCCCTCACCTTTAAGCATTATCCTCCTTGGAGTGCCTGGGTGGCTCAGTCAGTTAAGTATCTGACTTTGGCTCAGGTCATGATTTCACAGTCTGTGGGTTCAAGCCCCGCCTCGGGCTCTGTGCTGATAGCTCTCTGTCCCTCTGCCTCTCCCCAGCTTGTGCTCTCAATAATAAATAAATAAACTTTAAAAAAATTATTAAAAGAAAAAAAGAGGGGCACCTGGGTGGCTCAGTCGGTTGGGCATCTGACTTCGGCTCAGCTCATGATCTCACAGTTTGTGGGTTCAAACCCCACGTTGGGCTCTGTGCTGACAGCTTGGGGCCTGGAGCCTGCTTTGGATTTGGTGTCTCATTCTCTGTCTGCCCCTCCCCCATTTGTGCTCTGTGTCTCAAAAATAAATTAATGTAAAAAAAAATTTTTTTTAAAAGAAAGAAAAAAAGAATTACCCTTCTCGAAATACCAGTATCATGTTGAAAAATAGTCTTGGGTGCCTGGCTGGCTCAGTTGGTAGAGCATGCAACTCTTGATCTTGGAGTTGTAAGTTCAAGCACCACATTGGGCATAGAGATGGAAGGAAGGAAGCAAGGAAGCAAGGAAGGAAGGAAGGAAGAAAACTTCTTGAAAAACAGTCTTAAGGTCACAAATGACTTCTATGTACCTGTTTTCACTGAACATATTCCAATCTTTTTCCTACTTGGTCTTAGAATATTTGGCAGGAATAGCTACTGTTTGCATTACATTCTCTCTTAGCTTCTATAATGCATCACATTCTTTGTTTTCTTTCTACTTCTCTGACAGCCCCTCTCATTCCTTTTTGCAGATTCATCCTCTTCTACTCCACTACCAAATGTTGAAGTTCTCCGTGAATCAGTCTCTTGTGGGTTATGTCAACAAAAATGTCCATTATGTAACTCCAGGGACCTGTCCCTCCACATAAACAGCAAATAATTTGGCAATAATTGTCAAAAGCAAGTTTATGTGAACTGGAAATTAGTAAAAGGTTACAGTAACCAGGCAAACATTTAATCAAGAACAAGGTGGTAGAATCCCATTAGGAGAGCTTTGTGTTATTTAAACTAACCCTAGCCCCATTTCTTCATCCCCAGTTCAGTGGCAGTTTTGAAGACAACAGCCTGCATTTCTGGTGTAGGTTTCTGGTGCCAGAGGTAGCAAAATGGACCTTGTTATTGGAGAATTGTAGTAGTTTATTTTGACCTATCTGGTGGCTCCCTGAAGGACTGGGGCAAGGGCTTGCCCTTATTTTGCCTGATGTGGAACTCTCCTGAGTCAAAGGTGACTACCGAGGGGATGTTTGTCAAGAACATTTAAAGGCAAGTTTATTAGCTGCTGCTAGTTGGGGAAAGGAGTAACAGTTGGGGCAAACAATAGACACAACAGAAGGCCTGGGAGGAAAGGCTGAAGAGTGAAATACTTTGGAGAATAAAATCTTTGAAAAGCTCCTACATATTCCTTGGAATCTAAAAGACTACCTGGGGCAAATGGTCAGAAAAAACCCTACAAATTTCCTAAGTCTCACCTCTGGCTAATGTTCAGGATCTGCTCAGATTTGCTTAATGAAATCTAAGATAGATTTATAAATTGCCCATTTGGGTGATAAAGACATGCTCCAACACACACAAAGAGCCCTCTGATAAAGCCTGGAAATTGTTTTCTTCATTTTTTGACTCTAGGCATTTAAGGAAATCTCTGTTGAATCACTAGCTGACCACTAAGCCAACAGAACAGAAATTTCAGTGGTCACAAATAAGGAATACAGACTTCATAGTTCAGAAAAGTCATTAAACAAACAAAAGCAACTACAGTAAACAGCAGAAACATTCCAGGGAGGAAGAAGAATCTGATTTCCAGACTTGCCACATTGTAATAATCAAAGTGTCCAGTTTTCAACACAAAATAACCAGGCAGGGGGAAAAAAAAAAAAAGGAAAGAAAAGAAAGAAAAAAAGTGTGACCAATATACAGGAAAAAAAAAAAAAAAAAAAAAGAAGCTAATAGAAACTGTCCCCAAGGAAGCACAGACACTGGACTTACTAGACAAAGACCTTCCACCAACTCTTTTAAATATGCTGGAATAGCTAAAGGAAACCATGAACAAAGAACTAAACGAAATCAGGACAGCAATGTCTCACCAAATAGAGAATATTGATAAAGAGGTTGAAGTCTCACCAAATAGAGAATATTGATAAAGAGGTTGAAATTACAGAAAGGAACTAAATAGAACTTCTGGAGTTGAAAAATATAATAACAAACTAAAAATTCACTAGAGGAATTCAACAATATGTGTGAGCTATCAGTTAAGGAACTCAGCAGACTTCAAGATAGGTCAGCTAAGACTACCTAACGTGAGGAGCAGAAAAGAAAAAGAATGAAGAAAAATGAATATAGGAGACCTGTGGCACAGTATCAGGCATACCAATATATGCATAACGGGCATCCCAGAAGGAGAGGAGAGAGAGAAAGGGAAGAAATAATGGCCAAAAACTTCACAGATTTGAAGAAAGACATGAACTTAAATATCCAAGAAGCTCAATGAATTCCAAGTAGGATAAACTCAGAGACTCACACCAAGACACATTGTAATCAAACTGTCACAAGCCAGTGACAAAGAGAGAATCCTGAAAGCAACAAGAGAGAAGCAAGTCCTCACATACAAGGGATCCTCAATAAAATTAACAGTTGATTTCTCAACAGAAACTATGGAAACCAGGGGGCAGTGGAATGACATCCAAAGTGCTGAAAGAAAAAAAAACAACTGTCAGTCAAGAATTCTATATCCAGCAAAACTATCCTTCAAAATTGAAGGAGAAGTTAAGACAGTCTCGGAAAAGCAAACACTGAGAGAATTTGTCGTTAGTAGACCTTCCCTACAAGAACTATTAAAGGGAGTTTTTCAACCTGAAATGAAAGGACACTAGGCAATAACTTGAATCCACATGAGTAAGCACTGTTAAAGGTGACTATATAGGTAAGGTAAAAGTCAGAGTTAATGTATTTTTGATTTGTAGCTTTTTTTCTGTATGACTTAAAATCAACAACAACAAAAACCAGTAATTATAAATCTATATGATTGGGCACATGGTGTATAAAGATGTAATTGGCAATAACATAGGATGAAGCCTAAGAGCAAAGATTTTTTTATACCCTTGAAGCTAAGTTGATTTTTATTTGAACAATATTGTTATTAGTTGCTAATTATAGTCCCCAGGGCAACTATTAAGACTAAAAATTATGTAGTAAAATAAATGACGAGAGAAGTAAAAGATACACTAGAAAATAGCTAGCACAAAAGAAGTCAGTAGTGGAGGCACTGAGCAACATAAAAGATATACAACATATGAGAAAGCAAATGGCAAAGTAAGTCTTTATCACTAATCACATTGAATATAAATGCATTAAACCCCAATTAACAGGCAGAATGGATTTTTTTTTTAGAATGGATGTTTTTAATGTTCTAATTACATCCTCTCTACAAGGGACTCACTCTAGAACCAAAGAACCAATGAGTTGAAAGGATGGAAGGAGATATTCCAAGATACCTCAGATGCATGCAGAACAGTCTCCGGTATAGAATATAGGTTAGTCCATAAAATAAGTCTCAATAAATTTAAAAAGATTGAAATCATATCAATTATCTTCTTTTACCACAATGGTATGAAACTACAACAGAAATTTTAAAATAAGAGGAATGAAAAAGAAAACAGTGCACACTAAAACATGGATGCGGCAAAACCAGAGCTAAGAAGGAAATTTATAGTTGTAAATGCCTAAATTTAAAGAGAAGATCTAGAATCTGTAACCTAACCTTCCACCTTAAGGAATTGGAAAAAGGAAAATAAATGAAATCCAAAGCAAGCAGAAGGAAAGAAATAATATTAGAACAGACATAAATGAAATAAACAATAGAAAACAGAAGAATCAAACCAAAAGTTGGTTCTTTAAAAAGATCAATAAAATTAACAAACTTTTAAATAGAATAAACCAGAAAAAAAGAAGATTCAAATTACTGCAATTAGAAATAACGTGGGACATTACTACTAATACTACTACTACTACCAACCTTGAAATAAATGGAATTGTTTAACAATTATATGCCAACAAATTAGATGATCTAAATGGAACAAATTCCTGAAAACAAGCTACCAGAACTGACTCAATTAGAAATAGAATGGACCTATAATACCACAAGTAACAAGACTGAATCAGTAATCAAAAAGACTTTCAACAAGAAAAGCCAAGAACCGTATGGCTTCCTTGGTGGCTTCTATCAAACATTTAAAAAAACAGCTTCTCAAAGTCTTCTTTGAAGACTCAAAGTCTTACCAAAAAAAAAAAAAAAAAAAAAAAAAAAAAAAAAAAAAAAAAGCAGATGAAGAGGAGACACTAACTCATTCTATGAGGTCAGCATTACCCTGATACTGAACCCAGACAAAGACACCATGAGAAAATAAAACTACAGACCAATATCTCTAATGAATATAGATACAAAGATCTCAACAAGAGTGAATTTAGCAGCATAGTAAAAGGATTCTATTCCATGACTAACTGGAATCCACAAAAAAATATTTTTTAATTTAAAAAAAGAATTTTTTTAATGTTTAATTTTGAGAGAGAGAGAGAAAGAGCATAAGTGGGGGGAGGGGCAGAGAGAGAGGGAGACACAGAATCCACAGCAGGCTCCAGACTCTGAGCTGTCAGCACAGAGCCCTATGCGGGGCTAGAACCCACGAGCCACAAGATCATGACCTGAGCCGAAGTTGGACGCTTAACCAACTGAGCCACCCAGGTGCCCCTCCACAAAATATATTATTAGAGCTAATAAGCAAATTTGGCAAAATCACAAGATCAACCTATAAAAAATCAGTTGCCTTTCTACGTTTGCAATGAATATTACAAAAATGAAATTAGGAACACAATTCCATTGACAGCATCAAAATAATAAAATACCAAGAACTCAGTCTAAATGAAGTGTAAAAAATGTACACTGAAAACTACAAAACATTTTTGAAAGAAATTCAAGAAGACCTAATGAATGGAAAGACAGTTCTATGTTTGTATATTGGAAGACCAAATATTGTTAGAATGACAATACTCCCTAAATTGATCTGCAGATTCATTGTAATACTTACCAAAATCCCAACATCTTTTTTTTTTTTTTGCAGAAACTGACAAGTTGATCCTAAAGTTCATATGAAATAACAAAGGATCCCCAAATAATCTTGAAAAAGAACAAAGTTGGGGTATTCATACTTCCTGACTTTTTTTTTCATTTTTATTTTTTGTAGTGTTTTTAAATGTCTGTTTATTTTGAGAGAGTGAGAGAGATCAGGAGAGGGACAGTGAGAGAGGGAGACAGAATCCTAAGCAGGCTCTATGCTGCCAGCATGGAGCCCAATGTGGGGCTCAAATCCATGAACCATGAGATCGTGAGCTGAGCCAAAACCCATTTGGATGCTTAACTGACTGAGCCACCCAGGCACCTCAACTTCCTGATTTTAAAACTTACTACAAATCTATAGTAATGAAAACAGTGTGGTCCTGGCAGAAGAATAGATATGTAAATGTAATAGAATTGAAAGCTCAAAAGTAAACCCATACATCTATGGTCAATTGATTTTTTTTTTAGGTTTATTGATTTATTTTGAGAGACAGAGAGAGACAGCATGAGCAGGGGAGGGGTAGAGAGCGAGGGAGAGCGAGAATCCCAAGCAGGCTCTGTGCAGTCAGTAAAAAGCCCAACACGGCTCAACCTCACAAACCATGAAATCATGATCTGAGCTGAAATTAAGAGTCAGATGCTTAACCAACTGACCCCCCTAGGCACCACATATGATCAGCTGATTTTTGGTAAAGATGCCAAGACAGATCACTGAGGGAAGAATAGTATTTTCAATGAATGCTGCTGAGAAAACCGGATATCAACATGCAAAGGACTGAATTTGAACCCTTTTCTCACACCATGTAAAAACATTAACTCAAAATGAATTACAGACCTAAGTGTAATAGCAAAACTGTACAAATGTCAGAAAATATTTGGGTAAATCTTCATGACTTTGGATTTAGCAGTGGATTCTTAGATATGACATCAAGAGCACAAGTGGCAAAATGAAAAATAGATAAATTGGACTTTATCAAAATTTAAAACGTCTATGCATCAAATGACATTATCAAGAAAAAGAACCCAATGAATGTGAGAAAATATTTGCAAGTCATTTATCTGTTAAGGGTCTGTAATCTGAAGTATATAATAACTCTTGTGAGTCATCAATAAAAAGACAACCCAATTTAAAAATAGGCAAGGATTTGACTATATTCCTCTCAGGAAGATATTCTAATGGCCAAGAAGTATATGAAAAGATGCCCAACAATGTAAGCCATTAAGAAAATACATATCAAAACCACAGTAAAATACCACTTCACACCCACTGGGATGGCTATAATTTGAAAACAAGTATTAGCAGTGATGTGGAGAAATTGGAACCCTCGTAAATTGCTGGTGGGAATGTAGAATCATGCAGCCACTATGGAAAACAGTTTCTGGGGCCCTCAAAGTTTAAACATTGAATTACTGTATGACCCAGCAATACTGCTCCTAAATACACACTCAAGAGAACTGAGAATAAGTGTTCAAAACTTGTACAGGAATGCGTATAGCCAAATAGTAACCAAAAAGTAGAAACAATCCCAAAGTCCATCAACTGATGAGTGGATAAACAAACTGTGGTATATTGATGTGATGGAATTTTATCCAGCCATAAACAGAAATGAAGTACCAATGCATATGGATCAACCTTGAAAAACATGCTAAGTGAAAGAAGCTGGGCACAAAAAGCCACATATGGTATGATTCCACTTACATATCAGGAGCAGCCAAATCCATAGATATAAAAAGCAGTATTAGTATTTGCAAGGGGCTAGCAAGAGGTTGGATTGGGAATTACTGCCTAATGGTAGTAATACTGCGTTTGTTGAATGATGTTCAAATTCAGTGGTGGTGGTTGCAAACATTGTGAATGTACTGGGAAGTCACTGAATTCTGTACTAAAATGGTTAAAATGGTGAATTTTATGTCATATTAAAATTGAGTTTTACCTCAATTAAAAAAAAAATCAGGGGTGCCTGGGTGGCTCAGTATGTTAAGTGACTGACTTTTGATTTTGTCTCCCGTCATGATATCATGGTTGTGAGATCGAGCCCCACACTGAGTGTGGAGCCTGCTTGGGATTCTCTGTCTCCCTCTTTCTCTGCCCTTCCTACACTCCCACTTTCTCTCTCTCAAATAAATAAACATTAAAAAAATAATTTTAAAAAATCAGTCTTCTCCTCACTGTTTTGTTTTGTTTTTTCCAGGCAATCTTACCCACCCCAACGGTTTCTGTGAATTGGTACCATCTGAACACACATGACACTAATTTGTATCTCCAGCCCAGATCTTTTTTTTTTTTTTCTGTATTCCAGGCCTGACTATCCAACTGCTTACTTACTTAACACCTCCACATGTATGCTTCCAGTATATGCTTTGAAACATACAAAGCTGAGATCATTCCTTGCCTTTCAAGATGGATGACCTTTGAATGTTTCAGTAAAGGCTAAAAATAGCTCATACTCACTGAAGGCTCACTATGTGTTAGGGCTGAAATAAGTGTTTTACATCCATTAATTCATTTAATTCTCACAAAAATCTCATATATTATTACCTGCTCTCTGTAGTGAGGAAACTGAGAAGCAAAATAACATGTTGCTATCACACACCTTGTAAGTAAGGCTAACTTTGAACAAAGGTATCCTGAATCTCTGTTCTTTTTTTTTTTTTTTTAATTTTTTTTTCAACGTTTATTTATTTTTGGGACAGAGAGAGACAGAGCATGAACGGGGGAGGGGCAGAGAGAGAGGGAGACACAGAATCGGAAACAGGCTCCAGGCTCTGAGCCATCAGCCCAGAGCCTGACAGGCTCGAACTCCCGGACGGCGAGATCGTGACCTGGCTGAAGTCGGACGCTTAACCGACTGCGCCACCCAGGCGCCCCTGAATCTCTGTTCTTAATGATATTGCTAGACGATCATTCACCTTTATATAGAAACCTAGAAGACATCCTTGTTGCTTGCATCCTTTATATGCCATATCCAATTCATCATTAGGTCTTGATGATTTGACTTCATTAATTTCTGTCCCCCCATCTGTTTCCTTTCATCTCTACTACCACCAGCCTCATCTAAACCATCATTCTTTTGTCTATACAATGTCCTCCTAACTGATCTCTCCATATTTACTGAGAAAAACCTAATGAAAAATAATTATGAACATAATTTTCTATCTTACAAGTAGGAAATTCATATTGTCTTATGTCTATGGAGCATTTCCAACTATTAATCAAGTTTGGCTACATAGAAAATCTTAGTGAAACTTCCAAAGGTACAAATCTTAAAACCTACTCTTCAGCTCTCGAAACAATAAAACCTCAAGTCAACAAAAGTTACCTTTATTTCTTGATGATTTATCTTTTTCAGTCTCTCCAACATTCTTGCCTCCATTCTGGGTGATCTTAATATGCATATCAATGATCTTTTTTTTTAAGTTTTTTTTTAAATGTTTTTATTTATTTTTGAGACAGAGAGAGAGAGAGAGACAGAGCATGAGCAGAGGAGGAGCAGAGAGAGGGAGACACAGAATCAGAAGCAGGCTCCAGGCTCTGAGCTGTCAGCACAGAGCCCGACGTGGGGCTCAAACTCACGGACTGTGAGATCATGACCTGAGCTGAAGTCGGACGCTTAACCGACTGAGCCACCCAGGCGCTCCTCAATGATTTTTCTAATGTTTTGATTTCATCTTGACTAGCTTTCTTTTCCATGGCACTTAAGCCACTCCCTTGGTCATTCCCTACTTATTACCAGTAACTACAAACTCACCAGTATCCGAATTTCATGCATCCCCCTCTATGACCACCTTCTTCTATCTTTCCAGCTCACCTCATCTAAATACCTGCTTCCCAACAATTCTTCCAAGTCATTGGGAATTCCAATATATTTGATCCTATCACTGTTTCACTGCCTCTCACCCTTTTTTCCCTCTGTTTAAATTTCATGGTCTATTATTGATCACTCCTTTGGACATTTCCTTAATATTCTCTCTTGATTCATCATACTCACCTGGCAAAACTGTAACTCTAATCGGTGTTTGTTCATTCCACTCTTGCTCCCAGGAAGCTGACCATGACTGGAAGAAAAATGACAGTGTGAAGAGGTCTCACTTTAAATTTATGAACACAATCCTCAAGTAATCTCACAATGCTGGCAGGCAATCCAATTATGTTGGCTCCAAGTTTATCCATGTTCTCCTTTTCATAGACAACTATTTTATACAGTTCTCCTCCTCAGATATTCAGCACTTTCTGCTCTCAATCTTACCCTTAGTGATAACGTTTCCCATTTCCTGGAGAAAATTGAAGAAATCAGCAGAGCTTCTGCTACTCTAAGTGTCTACCTACCAGTAGCTGAATTCGTGTATTATGCTTTTCAGCCTATGACTATACAAAAGCTATGCATATTCTCCATGCTCTTATTAAAATCAGCCTTTCTGCCTGTGTACTAGCTCGGGGGTTGGCAAACTACCTGTGGGCCAAATCCTATTATTTGTTTTCACATAGTCCATGAGCCAAGAATCATTTCTGCATTTTTATATATGGCTGGGTGTGAGAGGAGAACATACAACAGAGAATATTTGTGACCCGCAAGGCCTAAAATAGTCATTATTTGGCCCTTTAAGTTTGCTAGATCGTATCTGCTCAGCTGCTCATTGTTAATTAATTCAACAATTCTCCCTTCTCTCTCTTCTGTTAACAAATTTTTGCCTCCATATTAGATTATCTCCACTATCATTCAAGCATTCTGTTATTTCTTCTATATTTAAAAAAAAGTACAAAACTCTTGACTCCACCTCCCTTGACAGTTATGTTCCATTTCTTTGCTCCCCTTTGTAACACAGCTTCTTGAAATACTAGTCTTTATTTGTCTATACTATTCCTCCTTTCCAGTTCTCACCTTAGCCTATTTCAATCAGGCTTTCACCCAATCACCGAAACCACTCTTGTTAAGGTCACTAATACCCCCCATCTCCCAATGATTGATCCTCAATCCTAATCTTATTTGACCTAACAGCAATATTTGACACAGTGGGTCACTCCTTACTTCTGGATATATTTTCTTCACTTAATTTCCAGAATGCCAAATTCTGTTTTCTCCCTATAGTACTGTTGTATCCTCCACTGGTCTGATGCTTCTTTCTGGTCTCTTGACATTGGAGTGTCCCACGATTTGGTCCTTTATATGTCTCAGTGATGATATCTAGTTTTATGGCTTTCAAAAACATTTGCTGATAATTCCTGAATGTATATCTTACCTTGACTTTTCTCCTAATACCCAATTTCCTATATCTAACTGTCTACTCCATATCTCCATTTAGATGTCAAGAGGACATCTGAAACTAATTTCCTGATCTTCAACCCTAAACCTGTTCAGTTGTTATTCTCATTTCACTGTCGTGACCTCCATCTTTCATGTTGCTGAGGCTAAGAACTTTAGAGTCATCCTTGATTTCCCTCTTTTACACCACACATTCATTTTATCAAGAAATTCTGTGAAATGGAACCAGAGTCTGACCACTTCTCAGTTCTTCCACTGCCCCCACTCTGATTCCACTATTGACCCAGCTATTGCTGGGTCATAGGGTAGATCTATTTTTAATTTTTTGAGGAACCGATCATCCCTCATCTGGATTACTGCTCCATTGCCTATTAGTTGATCTCTTTGGTTCTACTTTTGCTCCCTATAGTCTATGCAGACCATAACAGCCTGTGATACTTTTAAAATATAAATTATATTGTGTCACTCATCTGCTCAGAATCCCTCAATCACTCCCTATTTCACTCAAAGTGAAATCTAAAGTCATAACAGTGGCTTACAAAAACCATATACGAATTGGCCCCTTTTGTGTTTTTTTTTAATACGAAATTTATTGTCAAATTGGTTTCCATACAACACCCAGTGCTCATCCCAACAGGTGCTCTCCTCAATGTCCATCACCCACCCTCCCCTCCCTCCCGTCCCCCATTAACCCTCAGTTTATTCTCAGTTTTTGACTCTCTTATGGTTTGACTCTCTCCCTCTCTAACTTTTTTTTCCTTCCCCTCCCCCATGGTCTTCTGTTAAGTTTCTCAGGATCCACAGAAGAGTGAAAACAGATGGTATCTTTCTCTGTATGACTTATTTCATTTAGCATAACACTCTCCAGTTCCATCCACGTTGCTACAAAAGGCCATATTTCATTCTTTCTCATGGCCAAGTAGTATTCCATTGTGTATATAAAGCACAATTTCTTATCCATTCGTCAGTTGATGGACATTTAGGCTCTTTCCATAATTTGGCTATTGTTGAAAGTGCTGCTATAAACATTGGGGTACAAGTGCCCCTATGCATCAGCACTCCTGTATTCCTTGAGTAAATTCCTAGCAGTGCTATTGCTGGGTCATAGGGTAGATCTATTTTTAATTTTGGAGGGGACCTCCACACTGTTTTAGAGAGTGGCTGCACCAGTTTGCATTCCCACCAATAGTGCAAGAGGGTTCCCGTTTCTCCACATCCTCGCCATCATCTATAGTCTCTTGATTTGTTCATTTTAGCCACTCTGACTGGCATGAGGTGGTATCTCAGTGTGGTTTTCATTTGTATTTCCCTGATGAGGAGTGACTTAGAGCATCTTTTCATGTGCCTGTTGGCCATCTGGATGACTTCTTTAGAGAAGTGTCTATTCATGCTTTCTGCCCATTTCTTCACTGGGTTATTTGTTTTTCAGGTGTGGAGTTTGATGAATTCTTTATAGATTTTGCTTTCCAGACTTTAGCCTCTACTACAAAGCTGTAATCATCAAAACAGCATGGTAGTGGCACAAAACAGACACATAGACTAATGGAATAGAATAGACACTCCAGAATTGGACCCATAAAAGTATGGCCAACTAATCTTTAACAAAGCAGGAAAGAACATCCAGTGGAAAAAAGACAGTCTCTTTAACAAATGGTGCTGGGAGAACTGGACAGCAACATGCAGAAGAATGAAACTAGACCACTTTCTTACACCATTCACAAAAATAAACTCAAAATGGATAAAGGATGTGAATGTGAGACAGGAAACCATCAAACCCCTAGAGGAGAAAGCAGGAAAAAACCTCTCTGACCTCAGCTGCAGCAATTTCTTACTTGACACATCTCCAAAGGCAAGGGAATTAAAAGCAAAAATAAACTATTGGGACCTCATGAAGATAAGAAGCTTCTGCACTGGAAAGGAAACAATCAACAAAACTAAAAGGCAACCGACAGAATGGGAAAACATGTTTGCAAATGACATATCGGACAAAGGGCTAGTATCCAAAATCTATAAAGAACTCACCCTTTCGCGTTTTTGACCCATCTCCAGTTCTCTACCCTTGCTTGTTCCCATGGCCTCCTTGTTCTTCAGATACTCTAGACATGCTACTACTTGAGGGCTTTTGCACAAGCTATAAACTGTGCATTCTTCTGTTACATGTCCACTTGGCTAACTCCTTCATCTCCTTTAAGGCCTTGCTCAAATTTCACCTTCTCACTGAGGCTTAATTTGATTAGCATATTTAAAATTGCAGCCCCCTCCACCTGCATCCATGATTCCCCTGTCTCTGTTTTGTTTTTCTATTTTTGTGTGTGTATGTGTTTTCTTTTTTATTTGTTTGTTTGTTTTACCCATAACACTGAACACTTTCTGGCATGCTATATAACTTACTTACTATGTTTACTGTGGATTGCTTATCTCCTGCCCACTAGTGTAAGCTCCACAAGGTAGAAATCTTTGTCTCTTTTACTCATTGATATATCCCAAGCATGTGACTCAGATGATGCTCAATAAATATTTGATGGATGAATGAACAAATGAGACAAAAAGACTTAAAACCTTACTAATTTTTAAAGCACTCTACTACATAATGTTTGGGTCACAGCAGAATTCAAAGTTGAGATTACCAATTGTATGCAAATTGAAAAACCAGAAAACCAGAACATTTCATACAAAAATATATGAGATATGAATAAGACCTAAACCCAGAGGAAAAAATCATAAATTTAAAGGAGTATAATGCCAAACATAATAATCCTTACTGTGGAAAGAGATCTAACTTAAAAATTTTTTTTTTACATTTATTTATTTTTGAGAAACAGAGTGAGACAAAGGGTGAATCGGGGAGGGGCAGAGAGAGAAGGAGACACAGAATCTGAAGCAGGCTCCAGGCTCTGAGCAAGCGGTCAGCACAGAGCCTGATGTGGGGCTCGAACCCACAAACTGTGAGATCATGACCTGAGGCAAAGTCGGACGCTCAACCGACTGAGCCACCCAGGTGCCCCAAGATCTAACTTTTAATGCTCTCTCTACCATCTCCTTTTGCATCTATCTCAGCAAGGCTACTGGAATTTCTCTCCCAGCATCATTTCACTACATCAGTGGAGGTCAAGTGTAATCATTGGACTAACACCATCAGCATCACCTGGAAACTTGCTACAATGCAAATTCTGTTTTAATGATCCCTTCAAATGATTCTGATGCACATGATTGTTTGAGATTCTACACATTAAAAGTAAGGATTTTACTCCTAACTTTTCTCTTTTCAAGACCCAGGGAGAGGCATGGAATCTACTTTTGACTCAAACATTTTATCTTGCTTGAGGAGACAAATTTAATGGATCAGACAAGTTTAGTAGACAAACAGTTCACCTATCTTAGCCAGTAAAAAATCATCTTTAATTCTTGATATATTTTGTTCATCCTATAAACTTTGAATGCCTTAACTTCTATTTTTCAAGATGAGGCAAAACAAAAATATGTGCATAAGAAAATTCACAGTTGTAGACTTTTATCCACAGTTTTTATCCTGATTGAAGGTAATAATCACAGACAGATCTCTACAGAATAGCCCATTTGATACCCAAGAATAAGTTTTTTAAAAAGTAGCAAGACCTATGTTGAGAACATCTTAAGAATTTGCTGAAGGACATAAAACAATTGGACTAAATTAAAAGCCATTTAAAATCCTGGATGGCATAACTTAATCTGGTTTTTGTTTTGTTTTGTTTTGTTTTTTAATTAAACTACAGTCCAACGTGGGGCTTAAAGTCACAACCCCAAGTCTCATGCTCCACTCTCTGAGCCAGCTAGGCACCCGGGATAACTTAATATTGTAAAGGAGGATGGTGCTTCCAAATTAACATATAAATGTAATACAGTTCCAATCACAGTCACAATTTGGGGGGAGTTAGGGTTGTATTTGACAAGTTCATTATAAAATTCAGGAAAAATTCAAAATTATGAGAAAGAATAATGAAGGGGAGCTTTTCATACCATACGTTACAATTTACTATAAAGCTAAAGTAATTTAAAATGTATGTTATGGATATTGGAAGAGACTAATACCACATGGAACAAAACAGAGAATCCAAAAATAGGTCCACATGGTTATAACAAATCAGTGTATTATAACGAAAACATTCTAATCAGCAGCAAATTAATAGAATATTTAAGAAATGATGTTGAAACAATTGGCTACCCATTCTGAAGAAAAAAATTAGATCCCCTCCTCACATAATACTCCAAAGTCAATTCTTAGTGTGTTACATTTCCAAATATTGAAAATTAAAATATAAACTACTGAAATAAAATGTGGAATAGTTTCGATCTAGGTGTAACAAGATATGAAAACCAGAAGCCAGGAAGAAAAAGACTAATAGATCTGACATACAAATTTAAGACTTCTTCATGATAAAAAATGCACCACAAATAAAGTTACAAAGTAAATTATGGATTTGGAGAAAATAATTGCAATACATATAAGAATTGAGAATTTATGTATGGTGTATAAAGAGGTCATGAAAGAGTAAAAAGACTACTTCTACAAAAAGGGAGATAAAGTAAACTAATAAATGAGTCAAAAACAGAAATACGAATGGCTGATAAACATACCAAAAATGTCCAACTTCACATATAAACTAGGAAATACAAGTAAAAACAAACTTCCAGTTCAAGATTAAACTGAGCGCCTGCATACACCTCCCTTTCAAGGTTCTATTTTATTTTACTAATGTCATAGATATATACCCTTATGTTTACCACCTCATTATCATCTTTATTTTATTTAAGGCACAAAGTAGTTAAATTAGTTGACCGAAGTCAAATGGATAATAAAAGTGGCAGGCAGGGGCGCCTGGGTGGCTCAGTCGGTTAAGCGTCCAACTTCAGCTCAGGTCACGATCTCACAGTCCGTGGGTTCAAACCCTGCGTCAGGCTCTGTGCTGACCGTTCAGAGCCTGGAGCCTGCTTCGGATTCTGTGTCTCCCTCTCTCTCTGCCCCTCCCCCGCTCATGCTCTGTGTGTGTGTCTTTCTCTCTCTGTCAAAAATAAATAAACATTAAAAGAAATTTTTAAAGTGGCAGGCAAACCTGGGACAGTTTAGCTCTAAGATCTGCCTTTTAAACCACTATGCTTTCTGAATTAAAGCAGAGCTTTCCAGTGAGATCTGAGAGTAGCCTTCTTGCAGATCAATGAAGTCAAAGCTTTTTTTTTCTTTTCTTTTTTCAAGTTTATTTATTTATTTTGAGAAAGAGTGCACGAGGGGCAGAGAGAGAGGGAGAGAGAGAGAATATCAAGCAGGCTCAGCACTGTCAGTGCA
Organism: Lynx rufus; assembly: GCF_022079265.1. Lineage (NCBI taxonomy): Eukaryota > Metazoa > Chordata > Mammalia > Carnivora > Felidae > Lynx > Lynx rufus. The sequence goes on along the minus strand of NW_025814889.1, from coordinate 26,160,327 downwards.
GAGCCCAATGCAGGGCTGGAACTCACAAGCTGTGAGACCATGACCCGAGCTGAAATCAAGAGTCAGACACTCAACCGACCGAACTACCCAGGAACCTCAAAACTTTTCATAATAATAAAGCATTTTTTGACTTTTTCACTCTTTTTCATGAATGTACAGTGCAGTGTTTACTGAGGCTTCATGATGTGTGATGTTGCAAAAGACTGAATGCAGAAGTAGATATGAGATATGATATGAGTTCCACTAAGCTAGATATTAAAGTGATTTTAAAAAATGTGAACGAAGCTACTGTCTTTTGTTTTGAAAAATATGGTGATGTTTCATAAAAATGTTAACATGTACTTTATTATTATTTAAAATGAGTTAGCAAATGGGAATGCAAGCTGGGGCAGCCACTCTGGAAAACAGCGTGGAGGTTCCTCAAAAACTAAAAATAGAACTACCCTACGACCCAGCAATTGCACTACTAGGCATTTATCCAAGGGATACAGACAGGTATACTGTTTTGAAGGGACACGTGTACCCCCATGTCTATAGCAGCACTATCGACAATAACCAAAGTATGGAAAGAGCCCAACTGTCCATCGATGGATGAATGGATAAAGAAGATGTGGTATATATATACAATGGAGAATGAAATCTTGCCATTTGCAACTACATGGATGGAACTGGAAGGTATTATGCTAAGTGAAATTAGTCAGAGAAAGACAAAAATCATATGACTTCACTCATATGAGGACTTTAAGAGACAAAACAGATGAACATAAGGGAAGGGAAACAAAAATAATATAAAAACAGGGAGGGGGACAAAACAGAAGAGACTCATAAATATGGAGAACAAACTGAGGGTTGCTGGATGGGTTGTGGGAGGGGGGATGGGCTAAATGGGTAAGCGGCATTAAGGAATCTACTCCTGAAATCATTGTTGCACTATATGCTAACTAATTTGGATGTAAATTTAAAAAAATAAAAAATAAACAAGTTAAAAAAAGAAAAAAAACAAAGTGAATTAGTAGAAATTTTCATATTTTCTCAGGTTTAATTTCTAATATGTTAAATATCAGTAGATAAAACCTACATAAACAAAAGCTCACTAATTTTAAGGATGTAAAGAAGTCTTGAGGCTACTAAGTTTGAGGACCACCAAATTAAAGAATTACCTTCAGACAACTGACAGTTTTCTCACATATACAAAGCATACCCTGTGGGAATCTGTGGCTTTCCCCAACCAAGAAGAAAATCTTAAGAACTATTCTCTAAGCTAGAGTAGTGTTTCACGTAGTATGGTTATAAAAAAAAAACAAAACATTTTCTGGGGCACCTGTGTGGCTCAGTTGGTTAAGCATCCAACTTCGGCTCAGGTCATGATCTTGTGGTTTGTGAGTTCGAGCCCAGCATCAGGCTCTGCGCTGATAGCTCAGAGTCAGTAGCCTGCTTCAGGTTCTGTGTCTCTCTATCTCTCGGCCCCTCCCCTGCTCATGCTCTGTGTCTGTCTCTCAATAATAAATAAAAGTTAAAAAAAATTTTTTTTTAAAGTAAAAAAAAAATACAAACCATTTGTGGGGGCCTGGGTGGCTCAGTCAGTTATGCATCTGACTTTGGCTCAGGTCATGATCTCATGGTTCATGAGTTGGAGTCCCATATCAGGTGAGCACAAGCCCTGCTTCAGGTGAGCCCGGCCTCTCTTTCTCTCTCCATCTCTCTCTCTCTCTCTCTGCCCCTCACTCACTTGAGCCCTCTCTCTTTCTCAAAAAAAAAAAAAAAAAAAAAAAAGGGAAAAGAAAACCATTTGTGATGGTACTATGCCACCATCAGACCATTTCTACTCCCTGGGCACAAACCTGTGCACAAGTACAGAATGTCCATTGAATGGCACCTTCTGTCCAATAAATAGTCCCACCCCAAAATGCTGGCAGATGTAATTGGGCCCACTGTTAGTGAGAAGGCATGCTTCTCTAGGGCCAGCAGCAAGGGATATCCTGGATGACAAAGGAGTAACTGATGTTTATAATCTGCTGCGGCTGGAAGGGCACCTGATTCTGGTTTTCCATTTACAATATTGATTTTAAAGTTTTCTTTTAAGATAAATTCAATTCTGAAAATTGAGTTGATTTAGGGGCACCTAGGTGGCGCAGTCAGTTAAGCATCCAGCTCTTGAACTCAGCTCAGGTCTTGATCTCAGGGTCATGAGTTCAAGCCCTGTGTTGGGTCCATGCAGGGTATGAAGCCTACTTTAAAAAAAAAATATATATATATATATATATATGAATAAATATAATAAATAAATAAATAATATATATAAATAAATAATTGAGTTGATTTAAAGAAAAGTGTTAGAAGAAATGTTACATATTATGTGAATGTGGAAAAAATTATTAAGTGAGGAAAGTTTCAGAAACACTGCCCTAAAGCAAATCATTGATCTGTCTGGGGTGGGTCTTTGATAGGGTTGTTGGGGTTGAGAAAAGGAGGAAGAAACTTCAGGTAATGCCACACCCACACAACCAAGGAGGATAAAAAACAGACTCTGCCTAATACTGAAAGATCAAACTCTTTCACTTTGGCATTTGTGGGGGATTTCTGGACTACTTCTTCTTTCCCCCATGAGACCTGCTTATCAGTATGTTTCATTCATTTACACAAAACTTATGTTCATCCCATGAGTCCTCCACTACTTAGCCATAACTGTGGACTTAATTACTCCTTAAAACACTATGTGAAATCATATATCTGATAAGGGATTGGTTTCCAGGATATCTAAAGAGCAACAACAGCAACAACAACAACAACAACAACAATAACGACAAACCTGATTAAAAATGGACAAAGAACTTGAATAGACATTTCTCTGAGGAAGATAAACAAATGTCTAATAAGCACATGGAAAAGTGCTCAATGTCATTAATCATTAAGGAATTGCAAATCAAAACCACAGTGAGGGGCTCCTGGGTGGCTCAGCCAGTTGAGCGCCCGACTTCAGCTCAGGTCACAATCTCGTGGTCCGTGAGTTCGAGCCCCGCGTGGGGCTCTGGGCTGATGGCTCAGAGCCTGGAGCCTGCTTCCGATTCTGTGTCTCCCTCTCTCTCTGCCCCTCCCCTCTGTCTCTCTCTGTCTCAAAAATAAATAAACGTTAAAAAAATTAAAAAAAAAAACAAAACCACAGTGATATACTACCTCATACCCATTAAAATGTCTATTATTAAAAAAGAAAACGGAAAATAATAAGCGTAGATGAGGATATGAGAAACTGCAACACTTGTGCACTGCTGATGGGAATGTAAAATGGTGTAGCCACTGTGGAGAACAGTCTGGAGATTCCTCAAAAAGTTAAAAATAGTTGGAGCACCTGGGTGGCTCAGTAGGTTGAGCATCTGACTTCGGCTCAGGCCATGATCTCATGGTTCGTGAGTTCGAGCCCCACATCAGGCTCACTGCTGTCAGCCTGTCCGTGAAAAGGCCTCTTCGCATCCTCTGTCCCACTCTCTCTGCCCCTCACCTGCTTGCACTTTCCCAAAAATAAATACATATATATTATTTTTAAGTTAAAAACAGAATTACCATATCATCCAGCAATTCCACTTCTGGATATATACCCAAAAGAAAGCAGGGACTTGAACAGATATTTAAATTTTTTTAATGTTAATTTATTTTTGACAGGGAGAGAGAGAGAGAGAGGGAGAGAGCGTGAGAGGGGAAGGGACAGAGAGAGGGAGACACAGAATCTGAAACAGGCTCCAGGTTCTGAGCTGTTAGCACAGAGCCCGACGTGGGGCTCGAACTCACAAACTGTGAGCCGAAATCAAGTCAGATGCTCAACCGACTGAGCCACCCAGGCGTCCCATGAACAGGTACTTATACACCAATATTCATAAAAGCATTATTCACAATAGCCAAAAGATGGAAGAAAACTAGTGTCTATTGACAGATAAATGGATAAAATATGGTACACACATACACTGGAATATTATTCAGCTTTGAAAACGAAGAAATTCTGGGGCACCTGGATGGCTCAGTCGGTTGAGCGTCTGACTTCAGCTCAGGTCATGATCTCATAGTCTATGAGTTCGAGCCCCATGTTGGGCTCTGTGCTGACAGCTCAGAGCCTGGAGCTGCTTCGAATTCTGTCTCCCCCTCTCTCTGCCCCTCCCCTACTCGAGCTCTGTCTCTCTCTCTCTCAAAAATAAATAAACATTTTTTTTTTAAAAGGAAGAAATTCTGACACATGCTACAACACAGATGAATCTTGAGGTCATTATGCAAAGTGAAATAAACCAGTCACAAAAGGACAAATATTGTATGATTCCATTTATAGGAGGTACCGATTTTAGTCAAGTTCATAGAAACAGAAAGTAGAATAGAGGTTAGCAAGGGCTGAGGGAGGGAGTAATTGAGAGCTGTGTTTAATTGGTACAGAGTTTCAGTATGATATGATGGAAAACAGGATGTGGATGGTAGTGATGGGGCACGACAATGTGAATGTACTTAATGTCACAGAACACTTACAAGTGTTACCACAATTAGGGACACCTGGGTGACTCGGTTAAGCAAGTGGCTCTTGATTTCTTGATTTCGGTTCAGGTCATGATCTCCCAATCATGAGATCGAGCCCCGAGTTGGGGCCTGTGCGGACAGCGCAGTGCCTGCTTAGGATTCTTTCTCCTTCTCTCTCTGCCCCTCCCCACTCACACTTTTCTCTCTAAATAAATAAATAAATAAATAAACAAACAAATAAACTAAAAAATTAAAATAAAGCACTGTGTGGGGAATTATTATCTACTTAACTTAGAGTCCAATCTGAATGATAACATTACATAACTCGGGGCGCCTGGGTGCCTCAGTCAGTTGAGCATCCGACTCTTGATTTTGGTTCAGGTCATGATCCCAGGGTCATGGGACTGAGCCCCATGTCGGGGTCCATACTAAGCACGGAACCTGCTTAAGACTCTTTCTCCCTCTGCCCCTCTCCCCACTCACACGCTCTCTCCCTTGCTCTCTAAAATAATTTTTAAAAATGTATAAAAAAATGATACCACATGTCTTATACGAAATGGCTAATCAGACAGATAGCACAGATGACCCCAAGATACTAACCGATCCCTGCTCACAAAACCACAATATTCAATGTAATTTGCACGGTGTTGTCCACTTGTACATATGCTCATTTACTCACAGATTAAAATTTTAAACTGATGAGACATTGCTTCCGGATCCCCATTTTAGGCCTTACTTTTCTCTTGTAACATTGGTAGTATTACAATAGAGCAGCTGTGTCCAAAAAGGAAGCACTCAGTTGTGCCAGGAAGTTACCCCAAAACAGAAGCACCAGTTATCCAACTGTGAGGCAACTCCCCTTGGCCAGCGAGTTCAAGTGCTGTAATAACAGTTGCTCAGGTCTTACTATTCAGATCCCTGGTTTATCCAGATTGTTTTGCAATGCAAACTTCCCTTTGCAAACCTCTTTTTGCAAAACAGTATAAAATCTGAAGAGAGTGGTAAGCACTTTTTTAAAATAGGAAAGCCAATTTTTATTTCAAAAAATGTTCATAATTTTATCTACTTATACCAAGCTACTCTTGTGAATGAAAAGAATAAGTGGTTTTATTTTTTATAGTGTAGGAAGTTCATACTCTAGCAACATTCCCCCCCCCAAAGAGTTTATCACTGCCTTCAAAGGCTTCTGTATCATCCATTAGCTATTATTATCTGTGTTTGAATGAATGCAAAGGGAAATCCTACAAGTGGTTTCTTTCAGACCCTTTTATTTTCTTAAAATTTAGAAAAATTAAGCCCATCTGAGGGATCTTTGATAAAGCAAAATTTGCTTATAGGTACAGTGTGGTGTAGAACACTAGAGGTTTCCGATTCGTTCTACAATTATTTCCCGTAAAAGTAGGGTTTCTCTGGGCTGTGCAGCTAGCAATCATTACCTCTGTCAACACTCTCCTGACAGACTCTAACGCTCCAGCAAAACATCATAGGATCCGCTTCTGCAAAACCTTTCTAACCTGTATACTCAGGTATTTATTCATAACTTGAATTCCTGGGAGATAGATCAAAGGAGTCATGAGGAGTATAGCTGAATCCAACTTAGGATCGAATAATTAGGACCCAGTTTTTCTTGCAGTGTTTCAGGACATGCTATGATAATTTCGCTCATGTAAATGTCCAATACGTCCTAATTAATCAAGCTTCATTATCATATTGAGATGATATGACTTCTGTAGGGACATTATTTTAAGCTCACCATTGGCTCATGTTATACGCTTTTGGGCCACTGCAATAAACACATTGCGACAGGGAGCACCCTTGGCCCATGCGAGCAGGTGTGTGGCCATGTGGTCCTTCCAGCCTAGCAGGGACATATGACTCCATCAGCAGGGCTCCAAACTTGTATCAGTGTTGTCTGCTTGCTAAGCGGAACGCAACTGGGTGGTGGCACCAAATTCCTTCCTTTTAAGATGTTTTCCAGGGTGCCTGGGTGGCTCAGTGAGTTGAGTGTCCGGCTCTTGATTTCAGCTCAGGTCACGATCTCACGGTTCGTGCGTTCGAGCCCACGTTGGGCTCTGCACTGACGGTGTTCAGCCTGCTTGGGATTCTCTCCTTCCTCTCTCTCTCTGCCCCTCCCCGCTCATGCTTTCTCTCTCAAAAGAAATACATAAACAGTAAAAAAAAAAAAAAAAAAAAAAAAAAAGATGTTGTTTTCCAACTGGCTTTCATTCTTTCTTCATCATGAAGGATGCTTCTAGAAAAAGGAATATTCATCGGTTCTATCAAAAAAGGCCATCTTAAATCATCATTTGGAAAGTTAAATTTAGTTTGCAAAATTCTAAAATAGATTTTTGATGTTTACTCTGTGGGAGTTATTTTGCTGTTCGAAGAGCTACTGACCTGTTTACATAATAAATTATCTCTGGGAACATGGGGTGCCTGAGTGGCTCGGTCGGTTGAGCGTCTGACTTCAGCTCAGGTCGTGATCACACAACTCGTGAGTTCTAGCCCCATGTCAGGCTCTGTGCTGACAGCTTGGAGCCTGGAGCCTGCTTCAGATTCTGTGTCTCCCTTTCTCTCTGCCCTTCCCACCACTTGCACTCTGTGAGTCTCTCTCTTCCCAAAATAAATAAACATTTAAAAAAATGTGTTTAATTTACCTATGGAACATTAGAAATCTAAAAGCCCTCCATGACAAAGAGGCTTTCTTCTAATAATTTTTCTCCTTTTTTTTCTCAGTGGAATCCCTAGTTTTTGAGGGGCCCTATCTCTGTCCAGAAGAAGACTGTATTTCCCCACTTTCCTGTAGCTTGATGTGGTCATGTGACTAGATTCTGTCCCATATGATACAAGCAGATGTCGCACAAGGAGCTTTCAGGAAATGTCCTTAAAGGGAAAGGGCTGTTACTCGTTTCCCCTTCCTCTAGCTACAATGTGAATGTGATATCTGGAGCCTGAAGAAGCCATCTCAGACTATGACGTGGCAACCATGTGCTAAGGATGAGAGAGCAAAACATAGAATCCTGGTTTCCTGGCACCATGAAATAGTTTACCAGCCCAAGAGAGATTACTGCTAGATTTTTTTTTTTTTAATGTGGGAGAGAGGATAATCGGCTATTTTGTTAAGCCACCGTGATTTTGGATGTTTTTTTGTTCTTGTAGCTAATTCAGTTCTCAAATACGGAAAGAAATATACCTTGTTGTGCTCTAAGTTGTTTAATTTTGGCTAGTTGTGGCATCTGCATTCAATGAAATCACTCAAATCTGAAAGATAATTCTGCAGAGTAAAAATAAAAATAATAGTAATAATAATGCAGCTCACTCTACTTTCTCTTTCTGAGAACTGATTTAAAGCAACAGGTAAGAGGAGAAAAAGTTTGGGATTGGCTGCTATCCTTCCTTTCATGGTTTTTTTTTTTTTTTGAATGTTTATTTATTTATTTTTGAGAGAGAGAGACAGAAAGTGCAAGAGGGGGAGGGGCAGAGAGAGAGGGAGAGAGAGTCGCAAGCAGGTTCTGCACTCTCAGGGCGGAGCCCGACTTGGGGCTCGATCTCATGATCGTGAGATCAAGACCTGAACCAAAATCAAGAGTGGAACTTTTAACCAACGGAGCCGCCCCGGCCATCCCCTTTTTATGTGTCATATTGCCTACAATTTACTGCCTAATACTCATTTTATTGTACTTCACTTTATTGCAGAGACTGTGTTTTTTACAGATTGAAGGTTTGTGGCAACCCTGCATCGATGAATTCTATCAGCATCATTTTTCCAACAGCATTTGCTCACTTTGTGTCTCTGTGTCACGTTTTGGTAACCCTAGCAATATTTTATCATTATCATTATCATTATCATTATCATTATCATTATCATTATTGTTATTATTATTATACCTGTTATGTGATCTCTGATCAGTGATCCTTGTTGTTACTATTGTAGTTGTTTTCGGGGGGGGCGGGGCACATCACAAACTGCACCCATGTAAGAAGGAAAATTTAACCAGTACATGTTGTGTGTGTTTTGATTGCTTCACCCACCAGTCATTTCCCCCATTTCTCTCCCTCTCCTCAGGCATCCCTATTTCCTGAGATACAACAATATTGAAATTAGGCTACTTAGTAACCCCTCAATGGCCTCTCGGTGTTCAAGTGATAGGAAGAGTCCCACATCTCTCACTTTAAAGCAAAAACTAGAAATGATTAAGTTTAGCGAGGAAGGCATGTCAAAAGCTGAGATAAGCCAAAAGCTAGGCCTTTTGCACCCAACAGCCAGATTCCATTTAGGACTTTCATACCTACGAGACGTCAATGCCTGCCTTCAAAGCTTCAAAGGACAGAGTGACTTGTTTATTAGAGGCTAACGTAGCTGGTGACTCCAAATTGAAACCAATGCTCATTGACCATTCCGGAAATTCTAGCGCCCCCCCCCCCAAATTATGCTATATCCATTCTGTCTATAGTCTATAAAGGGGACAACACAGCCTGGAACCCAGCACACCTGTTTTACAACATGGTTTATTGGATATTTTAGGCCCACTATTGAGATCTACTGCACAGAAAAAGAGATTCCTTTGGGGGTGCCTGGGTGGCTCAGTCAGTTTAGCATCCAACTCTTGGTTTCAGCTCAGGTTATGATCTCGTGCTCATGAGATCGAGCCCTGTGTTAGGCTCTTCATTGGGCGTGGATCCTGCTTGGGATTCTCTCTCTCTCTCTCTCTCTCTCTCTCAAAATAAATAAATAAATAAACTTAAGGAAAAAAAGATTCCTTTCAAAATATTACTGTTCATTGACAATAAAGTTTGGTCACCCAAGAACTCTGATGGAGATGATCAACAAGATTAATGTTGTTTTCTCATCTGCTAACACAACATCCATTCTGTAGCGCATGGATAAAGGAGTCATTTTGACTTTAAAGTCCTACTGTTTATCAAATACATTTTGTAAGGCTATGGCTGCCCTAGATAATGATTACACTGATGGATCTGGACAAAGTAAATTGCAACCTTCTGGAAAAGATTCACCATTTAGATGCCATTGATTGAGAACATTTGTGATTCACGGGAAGAGGTCAGCATATCAACATGAACAGGAGTTTGGAAGAAGTTGATTCCAACCTTCCTGGATGACTCAGAGGGGTTCGAGACTTCAGGGGAGAAAGTAACTGCAGATGTGGTGGGAATAGCATAAGAACTAGAATTAGAAATGGAGCCTGAAGATGGGACTGAATGGCTGCCATCTCTTGGTCAAACTTGAAAAGATGAGGAGACACTTCTTATAGACGAGCAAAGAAGGTGGTTTCTTGCAACGGGATCTACTCCCGGTGAAGACTTGAAATGACAGCAAAGATCTAGAATATGAAATAAACTTAGTTGATAAAGCAGTGGCAGGGTCTGAGAGGATTGACTCCAATTGTGAAACGAAGTACCACTGTGGATAAAATACGATCAAACAGGATCACATTTCAAAGAGGAATTATTTGTGAAAGGAAGAGCCAACTGATGTGGCGAACTTTGTGTCTTATTTTAGGACATTGCCACAGCGGCGCCCACCTTCAGCAGCCACCCACCCCGAGGCAAGACCTCCTGCCAGCAAAAAGATTATGACTCCCTGAAAGCTCAATGATGGTTAGTCTTGTTTAGCAATAAAGTAGTTTTAAATTAAGGTAGATACATTGTTTTCCTAGACGTAATGGTAGGGCACACTTAATAGACTTCAACAGCAAGTAAAAATTAAGTTTTATACGCACTGGGAAACCAAAATATTCATTTGGCTGGCTTTATTGCAATATTCCCTTGATTGCACTGGTCTGGCACTGAACCTGTAGTACCTCTGAGCTGCGCCTGTATAAATGACGCACGAATAGTAGAGGGTCCACACATAATGGGTGGTTTAGTTGTTTTGCTAAGCGTTTTTCAAATCTTTAATAATATGCCTCAGAACACACAGCCAGTAAAAGTGCAGAACTAGAGTTTGAATCTGGGAGTGTTGGGTTTAAAAATCTTCAGATCACATTGGGCAATTTATTATTATTTTTTAAGTTTATTTACTCTGAGAGAGAGAGACAGACAGAGAGTGGGAGTGGCAGGGAGAAAGGGAGAGAGAGCGAGAATCCCAAGCAGGCTTAGTGTGGGGCTTGAACTCACGAACTGTGAGCTCATGGCCTGAGCCAAAACCAAGAGTTGGACGCTTAACTGGCTGAGCCCCCCAGGCACCTCCACGTTGGGAACTTTAGGTGTTTATCTCCATTATGAGTGGTATGTGATAAAATCTTCCCACTCGGTGTTTTCTGAAAGAGCATTTTTCTTCTGCCTTTCTCTAGGGGTCACCCTGTTAACTCCCTTTCCATATTAACAGTGTGTCTCAACTAGGACCAAGTTTTGCCCTATTTTGTAAGTCAATTTTTTTTTTAAAGTAGGCTTCATGCCCAGCACAGAGTCCAGTGCAGGGCTTGTACCCACAACCCTGAGATCAAGACCCTGAGAGTAAGACCTGAGCTGAGATCAAGAGTCGGATGCTCTCAACCGACTGAGACACCCAGGTGCCCCAAGTCAATTTTTTTCTATCAGAAATAGCAAGCATGGAAACTTTGAAAAAAAGAATGACCGTATCAGGACTGTGACTTCAGAAAGAATAAAAATAGATCAATTTAGTCTTCACTGGATAGTATGCTTTAAAAATATATATATATACTATGTACTTATGTTACAGAATAGCAAAAATATAAGAGTTTCCATATTAGGAACATTTTTTGATAAAAAAATTTTGGTATTTATTAGCAATAATCACATTTTTTAAAAAAGGAAAGCTATAGTCTTTGCAAATTCTACTTGAAAATTAATGTATAGATTTGGGAAATATATCCCGGTGGAAGGCATATGGTAAACTTTAATGCAGAGGACAATGTTTTCTAAGGAAATCAGGATACGAGCCTTGTGTCACTGACAGGAGCTGGTGCAGGTTAAGAAGAAGAATGAAAATACATTAAGCTTGCAGAGAAACCATCCTTTCTGTATGGATGTGAGAGCTTTAGAGCAAGAACAGCTTAGGGGAGATAAGCCCAGCTCTTATTCCCAGCAAAAGGGAACTGGAGTTAAGAACATTTTATAAGAATCAGTGTTAAACTAGGTAGGGGTTTACTTGGCCATCAAGAGTGCAGTTTTCACTTGCACTGAGAGGCCATACTTAGGGCTCAGATAGAAAGGAATGTGCTTCCCTAGCACCCAAGGGAACTGAGAAAGAGAAATTTAGCAGCTGCTTCAAATCTTCTTAGTAGCAGTCGGGGTATATAGCTAAACTAACCAAACAAATAAATGGCTCTGGTTTTGGACTGGCAGTGGAAAGAAGTGAACTAGAATGGAAACTGGAAACAATTTAAAAGACAGCTATGTATGGGAACATGAGTGAAATGGCTTTATGCAACACATATGCTTATTTGCCTCCTTAGTACCTAATTTGTACCTAACGATCTGCTTGGACTAGATAACCAGTTTATACACCCTAAATGGATGACAGTGAAATGGATCTGGAGTGAAAGCGCACACATCCCAGGGGCAGAGTGGGAGCTCCTCACGGGACTGTCTGCGTCTTTGATAAAGGTTGGTGAACGAATGAATGATCCCCACTCCGCTCCAGAGCCTACTCTTTAAGCTGCCCCTGCACATTTCCCCCTATTTTCTTTCAGTTGGGTAGCCACTCTAATGTACTGTGACAGCAAAAAAAAAAAAAAAAAAAAAAAAAAGGCTATCAATTCTTTCTATCATAGGTGTATACCCCTTTGCACCATTGCTTTGCAGCTCCTCCCCTCAGGAAACAGTCTAGTTCACCCTCCTTAAATCTGGATTTGACCGTGTGCTTTGCTTTGGCCGACGGGACATTAGCAAATAGGTTGCAAGCAAAGGCTTGAAAAGTACTTATGCATAAAGGCTTGTCCTCTCTCAGGGACTCTGCCCACTCCTACTCAGAAAAAGTCCAGACTAGTCTCCCAGTGGGTGAGAGAGCCCTAGGAGAGAGGAGCCAGACTTCCCAGCCAATCCAGCCTTTTCAGATGACATAGAGTGAGCTGAGTCCAGCTCACCTTGCATGCAGCAAAACAGACCCCGATTGCTTACCCACATAATTGTGAGCAAAGAATGAGACACCACTAGCACTATCAACAGTAGCCAAACTGTAGAAAGAACCCAAATGTCCATCAAGAGATGAATGGATAAAGAAGACGTGGTATGCATATATACAATGGAGTATTATCATTCAGCGATCAAGAAGAATGAACTCTTGCCATTTGCAACTACGTGGATGGAACTGGAGGGCATTGCGTGAAGCAAAATTGGTCAGTCAGAGAAAGACAAATATCATATGACTTCACTCACATGAGGACTTTAAGAGACAAAACAGAGGAACATAAGGGAAGGGAAGCAAAACTAATATATAAACAGGGAGGGGGACAAAACATAAAAGACTCTTAAATATAGAGACCAAACAGAGGGTTGTGGAGGGGTTGTGGAGGGGGTGGGCTAAATTGGTAAGGGGCACTAAGGGAGACACTTGGGATGAGCACTGGGTGTTATACATAGGGGGTGAATCGTTGGAATCTACTCTCTAAATCATTGTTGCACTATATGCTAACTAACTTGGATATAAATTAAAAAAGAAAGAAATTTAAAAGGATGAGACTCTGCTACAAGGCACTTTATTTGCGGCATGATTTGTTACACAGCAAAAGCTAACACCGGTACCAAAGGGTATATAGCAATTACTATTGTTCAAATAGAAAATGTTACAAGACTTTACCAACCATGATATGGGGATACCTTTTTTTTTTTTTTTTTGAAGACTGAAATAAATTTAATATTTCTTTTTTTTTTTTAATTTTTTTTTTCAACGTTTATTTATTTTTGGGACAGAGAGAGACAGAGCATGAACGGGGGAGGGGCAGAGAGAGAGGGAGACACAGAATCAGAAACAGGCTCCAGGCTCTGAGCCATCAGCCCAGAGCTCGATGCGGGGCTCGAACTCCCGGACCGCGAGATCGTGACCTGGCTGAAGTCGGACGCTTAACCGACTGCGCCACCCAGGCGCCCCATAAATTTAATATTTCTTTATTTTTATACTAATTTATTTTACATTTTAAAAAATAATACAGTTTAAAGCAAGTATTAAAGTACAACACCTAGCTAAAATTAAGTAATTCACCAAATTAAGTAATTTGAATATCCTTAATAATTGAGTCTCCTGTTTCCGAGTCGTATATCTGATACCCTCTTTCATGTATTTATGCAAATTAACTGTGCTTATTTTACATCCAAATCTGAAAACCTAAATATGTTTAGTCTTTCAAGTCTGATTTCTGTTATTTATTATTTCTTTTTTAAAAATATTTTTCAATGTTTATTCATTTTTGAGAGACAGAGCACCAGTGGGGGAGGGGCAGAGAGAGGGAGACACAGAATCCGAAGCAGGCTCCAGGCTTTGAGCTGTCAGCACAGAGCCCGATGTGGGACTGGAACTCACAGAACCACAATATCATGACCTGGGCTGAAGTCGGACACTCAACCGACTGAGCCACTCAGGAGCCCCTGTTATTTATTATTTCTGTTAACTCTCATTCATGATGACTTGTGTTCCTCATGTATTTTGTATTTTCTGACTGTGAGTCAGTTGTTATAAATTTATCCCTTGTTATTCTTGAAGTCTGTGGGGTTTTTTTTTTTAGTGATTATTTATTTTTTAGAGAGAGAGAGAACAAGTGGGGGAGGGGCAGAGACAGAGGGGGACAGAAGATCTGAAGTGGGCCCTGCACTGACAGCAGAGAGCCTGATGTGGGGTTTGAACTCACCAATCGTGAGATCATGACCTGAGTCGAAGTCGAATGCTTAACCAACTGAGCCACCCAAGCACCACTGAAGTCTGTTTTTTGTTTTTAATTTACTTTTGTTTTAAGTGTATTTATTTATTTAGAAAGAAAGAGAGATGGAGCAGGGGAGGGGGAGAGAGAGAGGGATAAAGAGAGAATCCCAAGCAGTCTCCACCCCATCAGCATGGAACCTGACATGGGGCTTGAACCCACAAACCAGGAAATCATGACCTGAGCCAAAAACAAGACTCAGGCCTTTAACTGACTGAGCCACTCAGGCGCCCCTAAAGTCTGTTTTAAGTTGGATTGTTGCAGAATGGATTTACATTTGTCTTTTCCAGGTACCTAGGGACACATAGGTAGCGTGAATTTGTGCCTTCAAACGTAAGAGGACCTGCTTGTTGCAAGAAACTCTCAGGGAAACATTCCCTACCCACCTGCGTCTAGCCAAATCCAAGGCTAAACAGGTAAGTTGTTGTTGTTTTTTAAGTTTTTATCTTTTTGAGTTTATTTATTTATCTTGAGGGGAGAGAGAGAGCGACAGAGAGAGCGAGAGAGAGAGAGAGAGAGAGAGATTGAGAATCTTAAGCAGGCTTCACACCCATCATGGAGCCCAACTCGGGGGCTCGATCTCACCACTGAGAGAGTATGACCTGACCCAAAATCAAGAGTTGGATGCTTTACTGACTGAGCCACCCAGGCGCTCTTAGTTACTGAATTTTATAATGTATCTATGGTTATGCACTATTCTCATCAGCCTAGTTCCCAGCAAGGATACTGACCTCTAACAAGTACCTGCCTTAATAATAAAGGGTAACTGGTAAACGCACAGACAAACATTTAAAACTGAAAGAGACTTAATGCAACCCCTTGATTTTAATAAGGAGGAAATTGACTCAAAAGATTAAAGGATTTTTCTGAAATAACTTAGCTAGAAACAAGGTTTCTTTATCTGAGATCATTGTCTTAACCATCAGCATGAGTGGTGGCGGTTGGTGACCATAAGATGTAGACTTGGAGGGCGCCTGGGTGGCGCAGTCGGTTAAGCGTCCGACTTCAGCCAAGTCACGATCTCGCGGTCCGTGAGTTCGAGCCCCGCGTCGGGCTCTGGGCTGATGGCTCAGAGCCTGGAGCCTGTTTCCGATTCTGTGTCTCCCTCTCTCTCTCTGCCCCTCCCCCGTTCATGCTCTGTCTCTCTCTGTCCCAAAAATAAATAAACGTTGAAAAAAAAAAAGATATGGACTTGGAAACAAGGCAAACTTTGAAAAGAAAATGCTGTGCATTGAGTAAACCATACCTCTGAGCTGCCTCTGGGTAAACCATACCAAAATAACCACCTCAACACTGTACAGCCCATGCTATTATGGACACCAAGCACTGGACTCATGAAGGTAGTAAATTAGGGAACGGGACATAGCACGGTCAAGTGTTACTGAGAAAGGACTTTAGGCAATAATAGACATGTATAAATAAAATCGATCTATAATGTGTCCTTATAATCTCTGTACCACAACCATGCCTACTTTTTGTAACTTACTTATTTATCCCTCAAAGCCTCTTTCCCTTCTCTGTCTCCTTTCCCCATCAATACTCTCCTCCGTAACATTTTAACCAGATTATACCTCCACAATTAATTCTTTACATGGCAGGGGAAGGGTAAAAAGTATAGAACACATAGGCATTGTAATTTCCCCTTCTTCTTGAATTCCCTAGACTTAGTCTTAACTATATAATTTTAGTCATTTTCTCTATATATTTAATTCAAGGGTAAGTTAAGAATAAAACATCATTTTTTCTTTTAAGATAATGATAGGATTGCTGCATTATGCACATCACGATCCATAGCTTGGAAAAAAAAAAAACTTGAATAAAAACAAAAAGCATTAAACTTACCAAACATTTTTAAGACTAGAAGTATCTCCCCCTATCAATCTTGCTAAATAGAGGATTAAATACCTTTATTTTTTTGTATTTAAAAAATTTTTTTTAACGTTTACTTATTTTCGAGTGGGGGGGGAGGGGCAGAGAGAGAGACGGAGACACAGAATCCGAAGCAGGCTCCAGGCTCTGAGCCGTCAGCACAGAGCCCAACGAGGGGCTCAAACTCACGAACCACGAGATCATGACCTAAGCTCAAGTCAGACACTTAACCGACTGAGCCACCCAGGAGCCCCAAGGATTAAATACCTTTAAAGGAAAAACCTAGAAATGCCTCTAGCTTTGAAATTTACCAGATAAAGGCTTACGTCCCTACAAAGCAATAAGAAAATAGCAGAACCCTAACCTCTAATTCTGTTTTCTTTTTCTAAAATGTACTGTCTTCTAAATATGCAACCTCCTTGATATAGTATTGACTTTGGGCTTTGGTTGCGTGTGGCAGTAGCTGTCAATACATCAATAATCTGAAAGGTAATGAAAACTCAGTGGTATTGATGGTATGTGAATATGGCCAATTTGCAGTTATTCCGGGATCCTATTCTAGTCCCGTGTTGATAACAGAGTCCCCGGTGTGTTATCTCTTTAGCAATCTCTTATGCTTTTGAGTAAATTGACGTTCAACTTGTTTGTGAAATTATTAGTGCAGAAATTATCATCCTCAAGCGTGAACACATAAAATTGGACTTCTAGCTTCTTGAAGTTATGGTCTCCCTAACTCTGAACCTTGCGAGTTTGCATCTTGGGTTGCTTAGTCCCTATCTGCAGTGTAGGAAAGTTCCAGCTCAGACCGGAATAATTCAGATCCTCTGTACGCGGTGGGTAAGGAAAGCTGGTCAGCAGATCATCAGCCCCAATGCTGGATCAGGCTCTCACTGCTGATCGAATCTCATCCTCGCACCCCAATATTTGCAGAACGTTGATTCCCCACTGATTACTTCTGTGCCTGAGTCCTTGCCTTCCACTTTCATAGGTTGGAAATTTGACAGCTACTCTTCTGATGCCTCACTACCCCTACCCTTGTGAACGGGGTTCTCCTCCATTTCTCCAGTTTCAGCTATCCTAGTGAATGACTTTCCCCTCTGAATGTCACTGTCCTGTGACCAAATATCCAATAGCTACTCCTAGACCTCCCTTTCCTCCTGGAACTTTTCCAGCTGCCTGACAGTTAGATATTTACCAGTCATCTGCCTTGCTGACAGCAGCGTGGTGGGTTCAAGCCCAGATTTCATCACCTCCAAACCAAGACTATGCTTTGTCTCTGCTAGATCCTACCACTTATCTATCCTTACATTTTAACGATGTTCCCCAAATGAGAGATTAGGTGAAGGGGGCTGGACAAAGAAACCCTCCTAAGGACACTGCTTTCCTAAACAGTCACGTTGCACGGGCAAAAGCCAACTCTCTTTATCTAGTTGATGTCAGTGTTACTCAAAGTCTCAGTGTTTCTGAGAGGAGATGTTCTAGGAGGCCTGGAGCATGGACAAAAAGATGGCCCCCTAGAAGATGGTCTTCACGTTTGGCAGGAAAGGCAAATTTAAAGCTCTCTTGATCCATAAACGAGTCTCTAAAAACAAGTGAGGCTTTGGAATAACAGCCACCAGATTTGGGGAGTCAACGGGCATCCGGCATCTTGAATCAGTGTCTTTCTGAGGCAAAAGGAAAATAACGCACCTACCGTATCTTGAAATGAAAGCAGAACATCGTTTGCCGCAAAGCTATAGCTTAATGTTTTCAGTGCAACATGGATCCCTTTTCTCAACCTTCATTCAGGATGTCCTGACTACAACTCCCTCTTCAAAGCTAAGTGGCAATGACAGCAGAGTCCAAATGGATGATTAATGCCTAAACCCTAAAAGTTGCCTTGGATCATAGACTGTTTCAGGTAAAAGCAGAGGGTAGCTAAGCCTAAATCATGCAAATTATTGTCGGTAGCAGCCAATGGAGTAATGCCTCTCAGATCTCCTAGCGCAGGAAGATTAATCAGCCTCCCAAGCTGCTGGCCATCCTTCTCAGGTCTGCTCCTGGCCAATGACTGAGCGTGGTGGGGTTACTAAAGAGACCATTCCTGGAAGACAGGGGCTCCTCTGATGAGAGTTTGGCTCAAGGATTCCCTTTTATCCTTGCTGAAACTTTCTTAGAACCACAGAGCTGTATGTATGTGGCTTTCCTCCTTCCCTCCCTCCCCGCCTTCTTCCTTTTCTCCTTCCCTCTCTTCTCCGCGGGTCTCAGACTCACATCACGGTCTGATAGCTCGCCCTGCCTCCTTCCGCTTCCTCCCTGCGATCCCTCACAGATGTTTTCCCCGATAAGTTTCTTACATATCTAATTCCTTCTTGGCATCCGCTTTCCAGAGACCCTGGACTAAATCAGTATTTACCTATTGTGTTTTGCATGTGCATTCTAAAACCAAACATAATTTCTGAATTCAGGGCCAAGTATCACTCACTAAAAAGAGGAAGATCTAATAATGAAAGAAATACCTATGTGAATTATATGAATCAACTAACTCTGCTGACTTATACATAGACAAGAATAGTCCAGTTGGGAATAACTTAACTAGCTTCAGCAAGGCCCTATAGATTAGAAGAGCCACCGGAAGAACCAAAAGGAAAGCGGTGGGACAAGCCAGTCCTCCCTGTTCTCCGTGCACGAAGAAAGGCATACAACTTCGAAACCACAGCACTGCCCCAAAGCTTGGCTAGGGATAGATAGGGCTCTGGGGGACATCTTATTCCTTCGTTATCCGTCCACTCAGCCACACGATAAAGTCCATCGGGCACCCACTCTACAACAAGCAGTGTGGTGGGCCCTGGACATAAGAGAGATCAGACAAGAGCCTTGCCCTCAAGGCTGATAGAGTCGGGCCCCTCCTGGCCATCACTTGGCATTTTCCCTTTTGCTAGGAACACAGGTGTTCGTCAATGGGTATACCTTATACCTTTAGAATTCCTAAGTTTCCAGACTATATCCAGGAATCTACTTGAACTTCATCTGTTATTAAGGTTTTTTTTTATATATATATATAAAATTAAGTACATGGGATTTGGTTATAGTTTCTTTTCTAGTTTTGAGTTGTTTGAAATTTGTCATATGGAAATTAGGTAAAAGTGAAAAATTGCTTCATAGATTTGAACTTTTTTTTTTCCTTTTTTATGTGGAAATGATTTCAAACTTACAGAAAAGTTGAAAGAATAAGAATAGGACTAAGAACATCTGTATTGTTCCCTCATCGTTAGCGTTTTGCCACCTTTGTTTTATCATTAGTCCTGTCTCTCTAATAATTGTTTCCTGAACTTTGAGGGTAAGTTACACACAATAAGACTCTTTTTGTCTCCATATATCAGTGTTTATTTCCTAACAACTGCACAATTATTAGTTTCAGTAAAATTAACACCACATAATGCTTTTGTCTAATCTAATCTGTCATTGGCACGGGTATTCCCGTGTTGTCAGTTAACTCAATAACGTTCTTTTTTTTTTTTTTTAATGTTTATTTTTGAGAGAGAGAGATAGAGAGCAAGCAGGGGAGGGGCAGAGAAAGAGGGAAACAGAGAATCCCAAACAGGCTCTGTGCTTTGAGCACAGAGCCCGGCACAGGGCTCAAACTCATGAACCATGAGATCATGACCTGAGCCAAAATCGAGTCAGACGCTTAACCGACTGAGCCCCCCAGGTGCCCCTCAATACGTTCTTTTTTTTTTTAATTTTTTTTTCAACGTTTACTTATTTTTGGGACAGAGAGAGACAGAGCATGGACGGGGGAGGGGCAGAGAGAGAGGGAGACACAGAATCGGAAACAGGCTCCAGGCTCCGAGCCATCAGCCCAGAGCCCGACGCGGCGCTCGAACTCCCGGACCGCGAGATCGTGACCTGGCTGAAGTCGGACGCTTAACCGACTGCACCACCCAGGCGCCCCCTCAATACGTTCTTTATAGAAAATTTTCCTGCAGTACAGGAGTCAGGCTAGAGTCAGTTTGCACTTGGTTGTTATGCTTCTTTCTTCTCCCTTCGTTGAGGACATTTCTCCACTGTTCTTGACATTTTTGAAAAATACAGCTCCCCCGCCTTTTTTTTTTTTTTTTTCTTTTTTTAAAATAGAATGTCCTCCACCTTGGGTTTGGCTAGTGTTTCCTCCTGATTAGATGCAAGGGTGCCTTCTGGGCCATAATACTACACAGGTGACGTCCCCTTCTCAGGGTAGCATCTCCGGAGGTATATGATATTCACCTGCTCTTCATTGGTGATGTCGATTTGGATCACCCCAGTCAAGTTGTCCAGTTTCTCCGTTGTATAATTGCTCTTTTCTTCCCTTTTGGCAACTAATAAGCGGTTTGAGGGTGGCCACTTCCGGACCAAGCTCCTCATCAAAATGCCTAGATTGAGCATCTACTGATGATCCTTGCCTGCCACAGGCTTCACTATGAGTGCCCAGCTTCAGCGCACCCTCACGTTGATCAGCGAGCCCTGAGCAAAGGTCCTCCTTCTCCCCAGTTATTTACTTATCCGTTTATTACTGCTTATTACCTATTGTCATCAGTATTGACTTGCAGGTTATTATTTGTCCAATGATTTATACTATTAATTATTTTTGTGCTCCGATCGCTCTGGATTTGGCCGATGTGTGCCCCATTAGGCTGGCTCCCGTGTCTTTGTGACATGCCATGGGTATTTTTGTAATCTTATTTTAATTTTTAATTTTTAAATCTTATTTATTTTGAGATAGCGATCACGCACGCACGTGTACACTCACAAGCAGGGGAAGGGCAGAGAGAGAGAGAGAGAGAGAGAGAGGAAGAGAATCCCAAGCAGGCCCTCCACTGTCAGCACAAAGCCCAAGGTAGGGCTCCAACTCAAAAACCGCGAGATCGTGACCTGAGCTGAAATCAAGAGTCCAACGCTTAAGCGATGGAGCCACCCAGGCACCGTGGTATTTTTTTAATAACTGCATTTTTAATAATAAATCCTACTATCGCTGGAAGAAAAGAAAAAGAAAAACTAGATTTAAAAAAACGCAGATCGGGGCGCCTGGGTGGCGCAGTCGGTTAAGCGTCCGACTTCAGCCAGGTCACGATCTCGCGGTCCGTGAGTTCGAGCCCCGCGTCGGGCTCTGGGCTGATGGCTCGGAGCCTGGAGCCTGTTTCCGATTCTGTGTCTCCCTCTCTCTCTGCCCCTCCCCCGTTCATGCTCTGTCTCTCTCTGTCCCAAAAATAAATAAACGTTGAAAAAAAAATTTTTAAAAAAACGCAGATCTTATCGAAAAGAGTTTCAGGCTGCTTTGTGGTTGCTTGAATTGTATTCTCATAGTCCTTTGGGTTATAACATTTTTTTCCTTCAATAAGTAAAAATGTCTTGAGCATACATCGTGCATCACGTGTGCAAGACCCTATTGAAGTCCAACGGGAAGGTTAAAGGGGTATAAATTGTGGTCTTCCTGACGCTAAGGAATTGCTAATACAGCTTTAGACAGAAGGTCTCCGAGGGCTCTCGGAATGTTGAATAACACGTGAAGGCAAAGCACATACGAAGATAATCAGAAGTTAAGTAAAACCTCCTCCTTCTGAGCAGTTGCAGGGAAACCAAATCGATTCGACCTGGTGCCAGCCCTGCCTTCCTGAGCTCTCCTGGGGGCCGTGGCCAGCCCAGACCCACACTTGCCAACGTCCCCTGCCCACAGGAAAGCATCGGAGAGGCGCTGGGGGAAAGAGGAGAAGCAGGGACCCTTCTTCTCCAGAAGCCGGTGTGAACAGCTGCAGGCAGCTGACGTGGGTGTTGGCCTGTGGTTTTTCAGTTGTACTCTGGGAGTCCCGGCTGCGGTGCTGAAGGAGCCTGTCTGCCTCTGTGTTCCATGCCCTCTCATCCCTGTCTTATCTCCAGACATGTTTAGGTCCCTAGTCCCCAGCACTAAACGTCACGCTCAAACCACGGAGGTGGCTTCTGTTTTCCTAATAGAATATGACTCATCAGTCTCTTATTTATTTGTCACCCGCTTGTACATTTGCCGCGAGCCAGGCACTCTGCTTCGCAAATACGAACTCCTTTGATCCTCGTAATAACCCCGTGAAGCAGGCAGTTATTTTTTCCTGATAGGCACAGAGGTAACTTGCCTAAGGTCACGGCGCCGGTAAGCAGTGGAGCTGGGATTCAAACCCAAAACGTGTGACTCCGGAGTTCACGCCTTTATTCCTGTAATTTTAACGAACAATACCTATGAGGCGGTATTAGTCGGCTCAGGTTGTCATTGAAATATCATACACGGGGTGGCTTAAATCACAGAGATTTCTTGTCTCACAGTTCTGGAGGCTGAAAGCACCAAGATCAAGGTTCTGGCAGATTGGATTTCTGGTGAGAGCTCTCTTCTTGGCTTGCAGATGACGACCTTCTCACTAGCTGCTCACGTGGCCTTTGCTCAGTAGACAGAGAGAGAGAGAGAGGGAGAGAGAGAAAGAGCTCTCGTGTTCCTTCTTACAAGCACACTAATCCTATCAGATCAGAGCCCCAACCTTATGACTTCATTGAATCTTTTTTCTCCTAGTTGTGTTGAGACACAACTGACACACAACACTATGTAAGTTTAAGGTATACAACATAACGATTCAATTTATGTGTGTTGTGAAATGATCACCATGATAAGTGTAGTTAACATCAACTCATATAAGATACGAAAGAAAGAAAGGAAGGAAGAAAGGGGATAGAAAGAAGATAGAAAAGAGAGAAAGAGAGAAAGAAAAGAGAAAAGAAAGGAGAAGAAAAGAATAGAAAAGAAAGGAAAGGAGAAAAGAATAGAAAAGTCAAGAAAAGAAAAGAGAAGTTTTTCTCCTTGTGGTGAGGACTCAGGATTTTCCCTCCTAACAGCTTTCCCGCACATCACACAGCAGTGGTGGCCGTAATCATCACGTTACACATCACATCCCCAGTGCATATTTATCTTCTAAGTGGAAGCGTGTGCCTTTTGACCACCTTCTCCTATTCCGTGCATTAGGATAGAAGTTCCATGGGATCAGGATGGCATTTCCTCTTTGTTCACTGGGGTATCCCCAGCGCCTAGAACAGTGCCCAGCAGAGCTGCTCAGTAAATACTTGTGGAACTATTGACTAAATTGGTCGTGAAGTTCTTACCCCCTGAATAGTTGTTTGTTGCTGCATAACAAATCACCCCAAAGTTAGCGGTTTGTTCTCTCATGGTTGCTATGGGTCAAGAATCTGGGGACAGTTTGGCGAGGGAATTTGAAGTCACCTCGGGGCTCGCTGGGGGAGGATCCCCTGCCAGGCTCACTCACAGGCTGTTGACAGGGGCCCTCGGTTCTTCAACATAGGGACCTCGCCATGGACCTCACCACAGGCTTCCCCACAAGAGAGCAGATGACTTTCCCCAACGGGCGTGATGGGAGACAGACGGAGAGCCACACACATCCCAGACAAAAGCTCCAGTCTTTCGATAATCTAGTGTCAGAAGTGACATCTCATGTCACACTCATTAAGATGGCTATTCTCAAAACAACCAGTAAATAACAAGTCCTGTTACGGATGTGAAACAATTGGAACCCTTGTGCACCACCAGTTAAGAATGTAAAATGGTGTAGCTGCTGTGTAAAACAGTTTGGTAGTTAAGCAAAAAATTAAGCATTGAGTTACTGTGTGATGAAGCAATCCTACTCACAGGGATATTCCCAAAAGAATGGGAAGCAGGGACTTGCACACCCATGTTCGCAGCGGAATTATTCACAATAGCCCCAAAGCGGAAGCAGTCCAAATGACCATTGGCAAAGGGCTAAGCAACTGTGGCATATTAATGTATCGTACGGTAGAATATTATTTAGCCTTAAAAGGGAAGGAAATTCTGACACAGGCCACAACATGGATGAACCTTTGAGGACATGATTCTGAGTGATGTAAGCCAGTCACAAAAGGACAAATACAGTATGATTCCACTTACAGGAGGTATCTAGAATAATCAGACTCCCAGAGAATAAAAGGACGGTGGTCGCTAGACGCTGGGGGGGCAGGCGGGGAATGGGGAATTGTTTAATCGGGATAGAGTTCCAGTTTGAGATGATGAAAAAGTTCTGGACGCGATGGTGGTGTTGGTTGCACAACACTGTGAATGGCATTACACTGATCGGCACCCTGAAAGATGCCACCCATGCTTTCGGTGAGTCAAGAATCTGGGAACAGCATAGCCGGGCGATTCTGGGTTAGGGGGTCTCTCTCAAGACTCAACTGTCCACGGAGCCATCCACTGAAAAATGGTTACATAGTCAATATCATATTAAATATACTTAACCACAATATTTAAAAATAATAATAAAAATGAAGAAGCGACATAATTTCGGCCAAAAGACTGAGTGAGTTCCAGCCCACACTCAAGGAGAGAGGAATTAAGTTCCGCCTCTTGAGCTAAGGAGTATAAAAGAACTTGCGGGTGTATTTTTAAAAACACCACGCCTTTCAAAAGGCTTCCATTCCAAACTAGACATAATTGAAGTAAAGTTAGAAAAATACACAAACGACTTGCACAATGTGCTACATGAACGATTTCAGCGGGTGGGCTTGATGTGAAGACTGACCTAGGGGTCAAGAGTGAATATGTGGGGTAAGGGTAAGTATCTTTATGTTGCGTTTTAGTGCTCAGCGTTTGCCTCTTAGCACCTGTGGGACCTGAAATATATCAAGAATATAATACCGGAAGAGAGATTAGCATACGTATAACATATTTTATCCAAACTCAGTGAGTTAAGATTCTCTTAGAAAGAAAAGTCTACCTTTCATGATCTCAAATCAAAGGACCTAAGGACTGTATTTGGAGTTGCAGCCACACGATCTCCAAAGATTATAATCTGTATAAATTGTAATTCTAGAGTCTTCTTAATGAATTCCCCTGTATCTCCACGCATGTAACACCGTGGGCCTCTCAGGCACAGAATGGAATGGGGGTGGCCGTAGGCTTCCTGGGGGGGTGGTGTGGCTGATGATAAACCGCAGCATCTGTTTACAAATGCCCTTAAAATCCCCTTACAAGCCCTCCAGTTACTAACACCAAGCAAGATCATCAACAGATAGAGAACAGCAATTTCCACTTCTTTCCAAAGCAATGTGTTAACTAAACATACATTCTCTGAATAAGTTCTCTTAAATAGCTTAGTTTTTCCTGTGTATAATCAGAGTTTTATTTTTTTCTTTCTGATTTGGCCATTTATTTCTTCCTAAACAGGTATCTTCTACTTCTGATTTTTTTTTAATGTTTATTTATTATTTTGAGAGAGAGAGAGAGAGAGAGAGACAGCGTGAGTGGGGGAGGGGCAGAGAACAAGAAAGAGAGCGAGAGAGAGACAGAATACAAAACAGGCTCCAGGCTCTGAACTCACGGACCATGAGATCCTGAGATCATGACCTGAGCCGAAATCAAGAGTCGAATGCTTAACCGATTGAGCCGCCCAGGCGCCTCTGTTATCTTCTACTTTTGGAAAGTTTATGTTAGGCCACTTCACTTTTGCAAAAGACCTACCCTAGTACCTGTTCTCCCTGAGAGGAATCCAAAGAGGATTTTTGCTTTTGTGAGAAAAGGTGAAAAGCAAAAACAGCATTCAGCATTTGTTTTGCAGCAAGCCCTTAGAGAGGCAGCATGTAGCCCAGGCAGGGCCTGGCCCCTTCCCCAGGAATTCTACTCAGCAAGTCAGCATTAAGCGGCCAAGGCTTTGAAACTGCGTCCACGAGCATCTGTGCTTTATCTTGATCTATTTTGTGCATCCGTTGGCAAGATGCGTCCTAAGATCAAATCAGAAAACCCGAAGAGTGAGGTTCAGTCTTCTGAATGTCCGACTTCAGCTCAGGTCATGATCTCAAGTTCGTGAGTTTGTGAGTTCAAGCCCTGCCTGGGGCTCCCTGCTGTCAGCATAGAGCTCATTTTAGATCCTCTGTCCCCCTCTCCCTCTGCCCCTCCACTGCTGATGTACTCTCTCTCAGAAATAAATAAAAAGCATTAAGGAAAAAAAAAACCTTAAGAGGGGTGCCTGGGTGGCTCAGTCAGTTAAGTGTCCCACTCTTGGTTTTGGCTCAAGTCATGATCTCACGGTTTGTTGAGTTCGAGCCCCCACCGGGGCTCGGTGCTGACAGTGAGCAGCCTGCCTGGGATTCTCTCTCACCCACTCTCTCTGTCCCTCCCCTACTCACATTGTCTCTGCCTCCCCCAAAATAAATACATAAACTTTAAAAAAAAAAAAAAAAGCTCAAGAGAGGTTATTTTGCAGGTCTGGAACACTCAAAAACGTCCCATCCACTTTAATGGAAATTGCCTCTTTGCGCCACTCTGGCTTACGAAAGGTTTCACAGGAACGCTTTACTTCTGGATAGCGGTGGAAACCTACACATCTTCTCCCTTCTGAGAGACCAAACTGTTTCCAGTGTAAGCTAACACTGCACAGGCTTTTTTTTTTTTTTTTTTTTTCCTCTCGTAGTATTGTATCAGCTTTCCTTCCTCTTCTTTTTTCTTTCCCCAGAGCATATTACAAAAGAGTTTTAGCTCTTTTCTCAATATTAAGCAGTTGCTTTCTGGGGAAACGAATCAATCAGCAAGAGAATAAACTTTAAAAAAAAAAAGGAAAAAAAAATCAGCACCCTCTCTTTTGCTTTTTGTTATTTGACATGCCTGTGGTTACACCTCCTTCGGGAGACAACAGGACTTTATCAAGAGTTATACATAAATTAGCACCCATTTTTACCAAAACGGAGATTCCCATGCACTGGGGGCTTCCTACTGTTACTGCGTACTTTCCCTGGATCATCTTCAAAATTCCTTCCCCTCTTCATCTCCCATTTTTCCCCTCCCCCTCCCTCACACTTTCTCTAATAGGAGTAAAGGAGTTCCCATTCTATTTCCATCTTTAGTGCTCACCAACCAACAGTGCTGCCCCCCCCCCCAAAGTTCACCTCCGCTGCTCAGGAATTGAACAATCTCTCTCCCTCCCCTCTCCTTCCTATACAAGCAAGACATCTGTGGGCTGGGAGGGTTTTGTCTTTTGTAAGGGAGCTGGGGACAGCTGGGAGGTGTTGTTTTATTTGAGCGAAGTGTGCTAATGTGTGCTTTTCCACTCCCCTTCTAGTGGAGGAGGAGACCGGGGGTGACACTAAGTGACAACTGAAAAAATTTTAAGCTGCTGGCAACAAATTGGGGCTCACATGACCAGGCTTGCTCCCTGACATCCCGTCCCGCTTAGTGCCTGGGAGACTTTGTCATGGACAGCAGACACGTCCCCTCAGACTCCAAGTTCACTTTCCTGTGTTGCTAAGCCTTCATCTTAACGGCGGTCACTTTCCACATAAAACTGAACAAGTGTCGTGGGTCGAATCATTTCTTTTATAAAGGTAGCTCATTATTAACAGACCACCGTCAGAAGTCTCTCGAGAAACTGTGCCATATTTAAGACAGAGCTTTCTATCAAATTCGGAACGTGTGTGCTAATGTTTTCAGTACAGTGAAGCACAATATCAATGCTCATGGCCAGGTTCCTCCAGGAAGCTGACTGGCAGGTGGAGACGCGTGTGTAGGACGTTTACGCAGGAACTCGCCCAGCATCTCCCTTGAGGGAGGGAGAGGAAGAGAATGAATCAGGGCCAGGGACACCGCAACGTTGGGCTGCGGTGAAGGCTGTTTAACAACAGCTCCAGTGGGCACCACAGAGAGCTCTGAACTTGGGACGGCCTCTCAGAGCTGCCCCATTTGTGTCAAAGTCTAGGCCAGTTAGTCACTGGATGTGGGCCACCCTGGGAAGGGTGTATAACTTTGGGTGGGGCGCTTGTTTTTCAACTGAGGCAATGTCCCAGGAGGCCAGTCGCTGAGAGCTGTCTGCAGGCAGCCCTCCCACAGCTGGGGGACTAAGGTCACCACCTACACAGGTAATGGGTGGTCCATCGGGATGCCTTTTTGCAAGAACATCCATCGTGAGTCTGAAAGGGTGAATTCACATAAACTATGGTGAGGTGGTCTCCCTGGTCTAAACAGAAGACTCTGTGCCTCGGGGCTGGTGGATGGCTCCCGGGCCAGCTGTCAGACAAAGAAGAGCAGAGAAGGAATTTTATGCCAAACCCTCCTCTTCCCCTACCCTCCCGGGCCAAGTCTCCTCCTTTGTTCCCACCTCACCGGAAGGCAACTCAGATGACCCCTGCCCCCACCCCAGGGCAGGGGAAGGGGGGCTTTCTAGCTGGGACAGAGGAAGACCAGACATCATGCCTGCATTTACCCCTCTTCCGGTCTAACACCTGTCTTAAAGCTTCAGCCAAACAAATTCTTTGCCTTTTTCATGTTTTAGTCCTACGTACTGTCCTTTTGTGATAACCTGAAAATGTGGCCCAAGCTGAGGAAGGGACAACTTTTCTGGAACGATGATTTTCTTTGCTCCTCTTTTCCCTCCCTCCTCCGTCCAGTTAACCCCGAGCTCAGCACCCTTTGAATGGGATACAGCTGTGACGTTTCCCCTCCACGCTCAGCAGGAATCCCTGCGTGAACTTTCTGGCGCCATTTTGGAGGAGGGATATCAAACGTAATCACCACCTTCTGGCATTCTGGAACGATTTGTGCCAAACCCACAGAAGTGAGTGGGAAAATAAGACAAAATCATCTGAAACCCATTGAGGAATCGGTCTTTCATGTTAGGAAAAGAGAATGTATTCAGATTTCTCTTCAAAGTTTTCTTTTGGAGTTGAGCTTTCTTTGTACAGGGGCACATTAGAACATATTATAGGTGCTGTGACTTGGTTATATTTACAGAGGAATTTTTTATTCTATTTAGTATTTGAAATTTTTCGGTTTTGAGTACAAATAATATATCACTGACTATAGTCTGGCTAGAATCAAATAGGAATGTCTCTGTGTAGACAATGCAGAGATAGTTGGTATAAGTGTGTAAGGAAGAGATGAGTGTGAATTCACCTTCTTCATAACTTGTTAGATAGGAAATTTAGAGGAGCTGATAAACCTTTGACGAAATGAAACCTAGCTTGTTGAAATAAGTTTTTTTTTTAATTTAAAAATAATTCTTCAATAATGAGACAGAAGAAAATTATGAAGAGCAGGTCCCACATGAGATGAAGAAGTATAAAGAAACGGAACATCACTAACTTATACAAAAGAATCTCTCAAAGATTAAGAAGGAAAAGAAGAAATAATCCTTCGGAGGCATCAGATTAATCTCTCAAGTCTAACTCATAATGTGCATGATTTGAGTTTCTGTCTTGCTGATGAGAGAAAATATTACTTTCTAATTTTTTTGTTGTTGTCTTAGGATTTCCACAGACTTTCGTGCTGGTAGCAATGAATGCTGGGAGCCATTCATTCCAAAGAGAATGCTAGATACAGCCACAGGCCCAAACTAGCTTGATAATCCTCACTCCACATTTCACCTTGTCTGTGGAAGGGAAGCAATGAGAGATGAGGTGAGGGAGATTCAAGGGATTCCATGTGTTTTCTATTGTCACATAGTAATAAGCACTACAGCCACCATTTAATCTAGGCATGGGTTATTGTAAAGTTCATGTTCTTTTCACCACCCCAGGCTGACTCCTGGAAAAAGTTTTCTCAGTAACCATCAAGAACCTGTGACCTGGAAAATGGGATATAAAAGTTCCAAGAAAATGTCAGGGGCGGATTCTTACAATGCAAATAGATTTCAGATGACTACTTTAGAAGAGAACATAGAGACTTTTAGTTGAGGACAGAATATCTGATTCTTACAGAGTTTACTTAATTTGAGGTTCGAAATGTGGTTTATGTGCAGGGCGCCTCGGTGGCTAAGTTGCTTAAGTCTCCGACTCTTGATTTCTGCTCAGGTCATGATCTCACGGTTCATGGGTTCGAGACCCACTTAGGGCTCTGTTCTGACAGCTCAGAGCCTGCTTGGGATTCTGTCTCCATCTCTCTCTGCCTCTCCCCCGCTTGCTCTCTATCTCTCTCTCAAAATAAATAAACATTAAAAAAAACCACATTTGTTAAAATAAATAAATAAATAAATAAATAAATAAATAAATAGAGTTTATGTGTAGTTTCCCTGGGAGAAAGTTCATAGACTATCAGCTTCTGAGTGATGCTCATGACATTTAAGTAATTTACATGCTAAATGATCAAAGTAAGACAAACAGAAAGTAGACACTAGAGATTATGCTAACAGAGGAGAAGGAAAGGCAAATAGAAAAAGGATGAAAAGGAGCAGCTAAAGCAAAACAATTCTTGCCTTCTCTTTCTCCTTTTGCCCCCATTTTTCTTTGCCTCGTACATTTGTTACCTGCCAAGGAACAAATAATGGGCTCGGGACTCAAAGAACTGATATCAGGAAGTGCAAAGGGGTGCAAGGTCCTTCCTTCCTCTCTTACAGACACGGTAGGTATGGGGGTTAGGAAGGGTAGAAGTGTTGGCACCGTTTCTAAGACTGGCCCTGAGTTAAAATATCAGCAGATATGGCGGAACTGAGCCACGACCAGAATTGAATAAGATAATCGGGAATCACAATGGCATTCTTTTTTTTTTTTTTTTAATTTTTTTTTTTTTCAACGTTTATTTATTTTTGGGACAGAGAGAGACAGAGCATGAACGGGGGAGGGGCAGAGAGAGAGGGAGACACAGAATCGGAAACAGGCTCCAGGCTCTGAGCCATCAGCCCAGAGCCCGACGCGGGGCTCGAACTCACGGACCGCGAGATCGTGACCTGGCTGAAGTCGGACGCTTAACCGACTGCGCCACCCAGGCGCCCCACAATGGCATTCTGACTCAACAATGAATAGGGTAGCAAGCCCAGTCTATAGTTTAGCGTATTTTGTGTAAAATTACAGCGCATTGTATATAATATCGCGATCATAGTACATATGCATTTTGGACTTATGAGAAATTTGAGGTTTCTTATCACGGTTAGTGGTAAAAAAAAAAAAAAAGAAGAAAGTGAATGGTTGTCAAACCAGGTTGACAGAGCAAGTTCTGGGTTCTTTCTCCAGGTCAACCACTGATTGACTCATTTTTACCTCACTTACTTTTTCCAGGTCATCGAGCTTCCTAACGCCCCTCTTTCAACCACAGAAAGTGTTTTCTCTTGTTTGCACGGAAGCAAATGCGGTAAAATCAGTTATAAAGATAAAAATGGATTTCAGGAGGGCAATGTTCGAATAAAGCTCAGATTTACAGAACTGGAGATTTCTTACCATGAGTTGGTTTTAAATGATCAGAAGACCCTCTGATACTGATGCACAAACGAGAAATAGGGATCCTAGTTGAATTATTCAGAATAAGACTCGGTCGTGCTGCAGTGGCAAATAACCCTTAAAATCTCTGTAACT
The DNA here is from genome assembly GCF_022079265.1 of Lynx rufus. Lineage (NCBI taxonomy): Eukaryota > Metazoa > Chordata > Mammalia > Carnivora > Felidae > Lynx > Lynx rufus. The sequence continues at coordinate 26,128,741 of NW_025814889.1, read as the reverse complement.
TATTTTTTTCGCTCACACTGTATTGAAAGTTGACAGTGGTCTGGCTTTACGGACCATCAGAGACTCACGCTGACATGGGCTTCACTATCTCAAGGCACCATGTTAGCACATGGCTTCATTAGCACCATGGCAAAGGCACAGTGTGAACGCAACTAAATCCTACTCATAGCCCAGGGGGGGTCAGAACTGGTCACTTGACCCCAAGTGAACAGGAAGGGACTAGCAAGGAGAGGCGTGTCAGATGTGGTGATACGTCTAAGCTCCAGCACATGATGTTCTTTGGCTTTGTGGAGATTGTATCAGTATTACCATCAATTGAGGCACATGATTAGTAGCGTGTTTATTTAAACGGCATGATAGAAAGGGAGTTGCTGAGTCGGCTTATGCAGCGTTGAATACAAGAATTTTCATAAGTTAAAAAAAAAAGAATTCTAGTAAGTTAGGGAAGTTTACGTATTTTAATAAGCATCGGAATCATTAGAGAAATCACTGAAACACAGATTCTGGGGCGCCTGGGTGACTCAGTCCGTTGAGCTTCTGACTTTGGCTCAGGTCATGATCTCTGGGTTTGTGAGTTCAAGCCCCATGTCGGGCTCCCTGTTGTCAGCCTGTCAGTATACGGAGCCCACTTGGGATCCTCTGTTCCCCTCTCTCTCTGTCCCTCTCTCGCTTGTGTTTTCTCTCTCTCAAAATAAAAATAAATAAACATTAAAAAGTAATAAAAAAAAAAAGTAAGACAAAGATTCCTGGTCCCCTATCCCTAGAGATTTTTAATCCAGTTAACCCGAGGGGCAGTCCAGGAATTTGGATTTTAACAAGCACCTCTGAGAGTTTTCATGCGGGTGGTCTTCATGGTTTGACAAACACAAGATTATTGGTTTCTGCCTTATGACAGTGATATGTCAGAGTTTCAGCATGTGTGTGTGTGTGTGTGTGTGTGTGTGTGTGTGTATGATATTTTATTCTGAGGGGTACAGTGCTAAGAAGGTTGCTAGTTCTATCTCACTGATTTTCACAAGATAAAGCCTTGCTAGAAACGGATCTGAAAACTTCAGAGGTGTATGGTGAAAACCAGCCGAAAATTCAAGAGAATAAGTAGAAAGTACATGGAGAGAACCTGGGGGTGATAAAGACCAGGAGAAGGTGCAGAAGGAGAGTAGAAATGAGGGTAATGAACATCCCTGGTAGACCAATCATGTTCCTGGATACAGGGATTAGTTTATCTGGGTCAACATATGGTCTGGTAGGAAGAACAGTAGCTGAAAAGTGCTCTACAATATGACAAAGGACTCTTGCGATGGTTTTTATTTAGAGGCACTTAACTGAAAAACTAAGACAGTGCTGAGAAGGGGCAAAATACAGCTGAATTCCTTGTCATTATTGAAAATGTGGTAATTTACACAAGAAATAGAGACACGCACAAATATCATGTACCAAGTTTTTGTAGCTTTTATATACTGACAAAAAAAATTGGAAATCACCTGAATGTTTGCCAGTTGGAATCTGGGTAAGTGCTTTTGACCTCATCCATGTGATTGGGATGCTATGTAACCATGAAAAGTGCTTTGGGGGCATCCAGGAAAGAGTGATGGATTAGCAGGTTTATAAAAATCTCCTTCCAATACTCACTGGAATGAACAAAACAAGATATACCAAAGAAAGTATCACCCAACAAAGAATCTAGGGGATTTTCACAATCTCATATTTCAGACTTCAAGAAATACAAATCTAACTCCAAAACAATTAAGCCTAAATTGATATAAAATTCTGGGAATCAATCCACAACTCCCTTTTTGGAGTGAGAAGAGGCAGAATTTCTGAAAATCCCACTAAAAATAATTCTCACTCTGGAAAGACAGGAAATAGGGGCCTGAATTGGCAAAAGAAAAGATCTGGAATGTTCCGCTTGGGGCCCTTTTTCCTCACTGTAAAGCCAAACATCGGTCGAAGGCCACAGTGGTGGGACAGAGTCCAGAAATCAGTTTTTTTTTTAATTCTTTTATAAATTTATTTATTTTTGAGAGAGAGAGAGAGAGAGAGAGAGCGAGAGAGCATGAGTGAGCAGGGGAGGGACAGAGAGAGAGGGAGACAGAGGATCCAAAGCGGACTCCATGCTGACAGCAGAGAACCTGAAGTGGGGCTCAAACTCATACACCATGAGATCATGACCTGACCCGGCAGTGGACACTTAACCGACTGAGACACCCAGCCACCCCCAGAAATCAGCTTTTAGCAGCAATTGCTTGTGAAGGACTGACAGCTTCGGACAGAGCAAGCTGGGTGGGGGAAAGTGCCCGCGGCCACACAAGGCCAGGTGTTGACGCCATTCAGCAGGGCTCTGCCCCCAGCTTTGATCACCCGGAGAGGGGAGACAAACCCACACCTCCAGACCCCGCCACCACCCATGGGACAAAGTAGGCTCTCTATTCATTGGACCGGGCCTCTTGTCAAGGGTCTCAACGACAGCAACACAAATCAAATGAACGTGCAAATTGTTCCCAGCTTTGATGGCTGGCGGAACCACTGTCCTCCCCAGTCTCCTCAGGCAGCCCTGGGACCAATACATATAAATGGTGTAGACCCAAGTGCCAGTCAGAGGAAGCAAACCACGCTTGAGAAAAACAGGGAGATGACCAAAGAGTGCACGGGTATCGTTTGGGGAGTGCAGCGCAGGCCCGCATAGACCTGCCACTAGTTCAAAATGACTAAGCAAGGAGAAACCTGTCTTGGGGTCTGTGGGATAACCCTGCCTCCCACCCCCTCAAAGGAAAAGAAAAAGAAGAGCCCGTTCTGGAAGAAAGGCTCAGAAAAGTGCTTCTCTTCCTAACTAAATTCAACAACAACATACGCTCAAAATAACAGAACGAAGAGGCCTGCGGAACCCCCAGAGACCCAGGACTCACAATGTATGCAGTAGTCCGAAGACCCCTCGTTGCCTCTCTTCAGGAAAGGGCTGCGCCCATCTTATGAAGTTGTGGCTGTTGTTTCAAACGGATAGAGGGGAAAGGGTGAGGCACGTTGGCTAGCCAGAGGGGAGAACTGACGTGAACACTGTTGACCTATCTAACCACACATTCTCCTTTCATCTCGCCTGACAGAATCCCCACTGAGTTAAGGTGTCCGCCCCTCCTCCCTTGGCCATGCCCTTCAGAACAAGCTGACCCCCAGCCTGGGCTCTGTACCTGACCAGTCCTAGCTCATGAGCGATTAGGGTTGCCCTGGTGACTGTTATTGGTCAAGCAGGGCGTGAGACACAAGCTGACCCATTAGACTTAAAGAATGAGCTGATATTTCCCCGGGGCAGAGGGACACAAGAAGGGACCATGCAGTCTCGGCTGCCACTGGAAGCCATCTTGTGACCACGAGGAGAACGGGCTTGCAGATAAGGGTGCTGAAGACCGCAGAGGAGAGAAACAAAGCACCTGCAATCTTGATGACAATGTTGAGCCCGTCCTACCTCTGAACTTTCTGTAGTTGGGTTGCTTATGCCAATCGAAGTCACAGTTTCCTAACAAATACTGCGGGTCCCCCCCTCCCTCGTCTTGTCTGTACACGGTTGGCATTTCTTTCACATTTAGCGGTTATTCCTTTTGTAATTAGGAAGAAAGATGTTTATATTTTGACAAGTGAATACAGAAGAGAGTGACACTAGCTGAAATGCATTATTAAATTAAAAAGCAGGTTACAGAGTTTTTTAATGAGATGATTCCAATTTTATTTGAAAAGGTGTACATAATGCCCTGTATGCACAGGAAAAAGCCTGAAGGAACGCATGCCAAAATAATCGTAATTGTTTTTTTTTTTTCAACGTTTATTTATTTTTGGGGGGGAACAGAGAGAGAGACAAAGCATGAACGGGGGAGGGGCAGAGAGAGAGGGAGACACAGAATCGGAAACAGGCTCCAGGCTCCGAGCCATTAGCCCAGAGCCCGACGCGGGGCTCGAACTCACGGAGCGCGAGATCGTGACCTGAGCTGAAGTCGGACGCTTAACCGACTGCGCCACCCAGGCACCCCGTAATTGTTTTTGAATAGTAAGGCTATGTGTGCTTTTTCCTTTTTCGTTTTGTCGGATTCCCCCCCACCCCCACATAATGAATACGAAATGACTTCCACAGAGATTCAAAAGATAGATTAAAATTTATTTATTTATTTATGGAGGGTGTTGGGGAGGGGCAGACAGAGAAGGAAAGAAAGCAAATCCCAAGCAGCCTCTGCACTGCCGGTGCAGAGCCCAGTGCAGGGCTCAAACTCACGAACATGAGATGGTGACCTGACCGGAAGTTGGACGCTAACCGGCCGAACCACCCAGGCTCCCGGAAAAGATAAATCAAAATTTACATAAAAAATGCGGTACTCTGATCGGGCCAACAAATACTGCCACTTCTTCTCCTGCCAGGTCTGCGTTTGTAATATTTTGCAACTCTTAAGAAGAAACAGAAGAAAGGCTGGCGGCCCCTCCTCTTTCCACCAACCCCAGCATTCAATAAATACAGCAGAGTCCCCCATGTTGTTGGAGTGGGGCCTCGCTGGCCGCCCCGCAACCCCCACACCTCTTTCCCCTGGAACCCTGAAGCGGTTTCCTCTCTCTTCTCACGGAGGTGAGGCCAGCACTGGTGGTTGGAAGGTCTTGGCTGATATCAGTTTGCCCCCTGAGGGGGGTCTACCTCAGACATGCAGCAAACCCAGGGCCTGGTCTTATCAGGATGTTATATTTTAAGGATCAGCAATCAAAACCAAAGACGGCTTTCCATGCCCTGGAAGTAAATGCTCAATTCAAAATTGCAATGAGACATTTCTCATGAGCATCTTCCTCCCACCATCTTCATATTCCTCTTGAATTTTTTTTCTTATTCCCTTTTTATCATGTACTGTACGGCAAGTTCTTTGTATATATTAAATCACTTAATCCTCATAAAACCTACTGGCATTATTAAAACTATTTTGTGGATAAGTCTCGAAGCAGACTTTCTCAGCCTTGGCACTATTGACATTTGGGACGTGATCATTCTTTTTTATTTATTTATTTAAAAAAATTTTTTTATACATATATATTTTTTATTTTTGAGACAGAGAGAGACAGAACATGAACGGGGGAGGGGCGGAGAGAGAGGGAGACACAGAATCTGAAACAGGCTCCAGGCTCCGAGCTGTCAGCACAGAGCCCGACGCGGGGCTCGAACTCATGGACTCTGAGATCATGACCTGAGCCAAAGTCGGGTGCTTAACCGACTGAGCCACCCAGGCGCCCCATGATCATTCTTTTTTAGAGGGCGGCTCTGTTTAGCAGCATCCTGGGCCCCAACCCAATAGATGCCAGTAGCACCCCACTCTCCTCCCACCCGGCTGGGACAACCCAAAACACCTCCAGACGTTGCCAAATATTTCCCCGGGGGTAAAATCACCAATGAAGAATCACTGGGAGGTGAAATAACTCACCCAAGTCTCATAGCAGAGGGGAAGTCAGATTTTGAATCCAGGTCTGAATCAAAGCTTATACTCTCAATCATTATGTGCCGCACTGTTTTTCCTAGCTTTATCTTCTCCATTCCTTCTCTCTGCCCCCAGGCACACTGTTCTTGCCCCCCCCCCCCCGGCCATAACACAGCCTGGAACTTTCCTCCTTGTCCCATATGGCTTGGGCCCATATGTCAGTTCTGATCAGTAATCAAAAGAGAGTTGGACAAAGTCGTCACCTAGATCAGCTCCACCTCCAAATCTTAAATTGCATTATGTCAATCTCTAATTTTCTTTTTTAAGTTTATTTTTGAGAGAGAGGAGTGGGGCAGAAACAGAGGTAGACAGAGGATCTGAAGCGGGCTCAGCCCTGACAGTAGGGAGCCCGATACAGGGCGTGAAGTCATGAACCGTGAGATCATGACCTGAGCCGAAGTTGGACGCTTAACCAAGACACCCAGGCTCCCCTCGTGACGTCAGGCTCTGATCGTAGCCTCCATGGTTTGCTCTGGTATTTCTCCAGCCTACACTCTGGAAACAGGACTGCGTCTTCCAGTGTGCCGTGGTTGGCCTGGTACCTAAGGCGCAGAAGAGATGCCTGTATTTGTCAAGTTTAATGAAAGGAAATCCCACACTACTTTATTCTCTAGCTCGTTAAGAGATCCGTTCCCTCATATCACTCCTCCTCTCCCTTTTCCCCTTAGTTATTCAGTGGACAGTTATTAGCCAACTAATTACCATTTGCCATGTAGTCTCCATTCTCAGAAAGAGAACTAGACAGACGGTGGAGATGATTATACTCTAATAGGAGCTGGTGGCAGAAAATAAACAGGGAGTTCCTTCAACAGTATGGGAAGTACAGAGTGCTCTCTCTCTGTATCAAGAGGCCCTTTTGTCCCTTCTATCCACACCAGACTGCAACTGAATCGCCCTCTCCCAAGAGTTCTGAACTCCAACTGTCTTATGTGTTATGCATGTTCCTTAGCACCCACCAAACTTAGTGGTCTCTGTGCCAGCCTTTCCGTGGGTGCTACCGGGTTGGTGAAATGAATGGTCTCCAACTTCAACCAGATTGTCAGCTCCTATTCGGAAACTGGAACTCTCTCCTCGCTTGCCTTCTCTCTGACCAGAAACGGTCTTCCTTTCTCACCCGCAGGCTTACCTGCAACTGCGCTCACCTTGCTTCCTCCCCACCTATTTTAGAGGCCAAGATTGCCCTCCATCTGTCTCATCGGAGACCTTGCTCGTCGTGGCCCATCTTCTCTCTCCCTCTGTGTTGTCGCCTTCCCTACTGCATAGAAATGGGCTCACTTCTCCCCTGCCATAAAACAAAGTCTGGCCGGAACCCTCTGTCTCCCTCTAGCCACCACCACATCATCCTGCCTTAGCCAGTTCTTTGAAAGCACGTGTTCATTCATCACCTACATTGCCTCACTTCACCAAAACCAAACTTGGGGTTGCCACAATACCCTCAATTGCCCTTGTTGATGTCTGCAAGAACCTCCTAGTTCATAGCCCAATCCAAAGTCCGCACTTCATCTCTCCGTAGCGTTTGCCTTTGACAAAATTAACACTCTCTTTTCTTTCTAGAAAAGGAGGTGTGTGGCTTTTTCACTTACCGAGATGCTGTTTTTAATTACGGACACTCTACATAACACATTAAGCAATACAATCCATGAAGAATAAAATGAGCGTCCTCCCCGTCCTGGTTTCGAACACTTTCCCATGAAGTATCTTCTGCATTGCTGTCTCCACCCCATAAACACCCCTATGGAGAGGGCTCTGTCCTCTTTTCTCCCCTTCTGACTTCCATTCCCCTTCTGCCTCCCTCCCTTCCTCTCCTTTGATGTAACTTTCTTGTTTGTATCCCTTGTGCAGTTTTTCTGTTGGTTGTTAGTGGAGAACACACCCTCCCTTCTCTCTCTAGTTCAGTGCACATGAGGGGTGAGGGCACGGATCTTCCAGACTCTTCCCCTTCCCTCACTCCACTCCAGGAGAGCCCATGTGACCTGGGAGATGGCGAGCAATGGAGAGACTTCAGTTGGTCCTGCTCAGCCCCTCTCCCTCTCTGTCTCGGGGAGGGGTCTGCTCTGTCGCAGCGGCAGGGCTGTGACAGGTCTGCACGATGCACGCTTCTATTCAGTTTTGGGAAGACGCGTGTCCCTCACGCTAAAGTGTCTTCCACCCCAACCCCTGTTCCTTTCTGAAGATGATGCGCGGCTCCCATCTGCCTTATTTTGTCATAGATGTCGATTTGTTCAGAATTCAGGAAAGGGGCAGAGGTGACATTTGTTCAGACATCCCAACTCACCAGTTGTTTTCTATCAGTCAGGTAGTCCTTTGTCCTCTGCTTTTCTCTTTTCTACTTTCTGCTCACTCTGTGGACTACTTCAACAAGTTCCCTTACTCCCTGGCTTCCCATTGGATCTGGCCGCTGGGGAACTCCTGCAGGTGATGGGAGGGAAGGAGGAGAACGTCAGGGAATTTATTTCCTAACTCCTCTGATCAGCTGCATCCTTAGAACACGGGTCACATTTCTCCTCCAGGAAAATCACTACATGATTTTCTCCTTGTTTTCACATCACTCTCCTGAGTAGTTCTCCTAAACCCTACCTGTAACTATAACCTGTCCCTTAACTAAACTCTCCTCAAATTATCCTAATTTGCACTATCTGCTTCCTGGCTGCTACAAAGGGGCCCTTTTTTTTTTTTTAATTTTTTTTTCAACGTTTATTTATTTTTGGGACAGAGAGAGACAGAGCATGAATGGGGGAGGGGCAGAGAGAGAGGGAGACGCAGAATCGGAAACAGGCTCCAGGGTCCGAGCCATCAGCCCAGAGCCCGACGCGGGGTTCGAACTCACGGACCGCGAGATCGTGACCTGAGCTAAAGTCGGACGCCCAACCGACTGCGCCACCCAGGCGCCCCCAAAGGGGCTTTTTTAAAAAAATTGGGTATTTTCTGAATATATTCTCACTGTAAAAAATTTCAACTGTACCCATAAAGTGAAAACATCTACCTTAACCTTCAATCCCCCAGCTGTAACCCTTGCCTCAGAGTTAACCATTGTTTTCAGTTTGGTGAATATCTTTCCAGATTTTTCTTTTTTTATATATATTACTTTTTTTTTTTAAGTTTGTTTATTTCTTTTGAGAGGGAGACAGAATCCCAAGCAGGCTCTGAGATGTCAGCACAGAGCCTGATGCAGGGCTCGAACTCACAAACGGTGGTGAGATCATGACCTGAGCCGAAACCAAGAGTTGGATGCTGAACCGACTGAGCCTCTCAGACGCCCCTCCAGATTTTTATTTTTTACATTCACTTACTTTAACAAATTTATAGACAAATACAGGTTTTTATGTATATGTTTGTGAGGTGTGTTATATGTGTTTACATAAATAATACCAGACTGCATGCGTCGTTCCATATCTTGCTTTTAAAATTTATATTTTGAGGATTTTTACACTTCAGAACAAGATAAAACCTAACACATTTTTAAATTTTTTATTTATTTTTAGAGAGAGAGAGAGAGAGTATGAGCTGCGGAGAAGGGCAGAGGGAGAGAGAATCCTAAGCAGGCTCCACAGTCGACTCAGCATGGAGTCAGACTCAGGGCTGGATCCCAAGACCCTGGGATCGTGACCTGAGCCAAAATCAAGAGTTGGACGCTCAACCAACTGAGCTGCTCGTGCTCCAAATCTAACACATTTCTAAAACTTACTGCTTAGGAGTGTGGAGATACAGCTGTTTATTTAACCACTTCCCTATTGACTGATATTTAGGGTATTTCCAATTTTTCACTATCATAAACAGCATAACTGAAAATCCTTTCACATTCCTTCTAATGCACTATCTGGGCAATTATTTTCCTAAGGCAGATGCTGAGAAATAAAACCCTGGGCTGAAGGTTAAGTGAATTTTTTCCCCTGAATATTCTATCAAAGTACCTCCCCCAAAGTCCAGGCCTTCCCTGTGTGTAGATATGCATGTCTACATATAACAAAATGCCCTAGACATCTAGACACTAAGGCAATACATTTTTTAAATTTAAATCCACGTTAGTTAACATACAGTGTAATAATGGTTTCAGGAGTAGTATTTAGTGATTCATCACTTACATACGACACCCAGTGCTCATCCCAACAAGCGCCCTACTCAATTCCCATCACCCATTTAGCCCATCCCCCTACCCAACAGCCCTCCAGCAAGCCTCAGTTTGTTCTCTGTATTTAAGAGTCTCTTATGGTCCATCTCCCTCTCTGTTTTTGTCTTATTTTTCCCTCCCTTCCCCTATGATCATCTGTTGTGTTTCTTAAATTCCACATACGAGTGAAATCATATGATATTTATCTTTCTCTGACTGACTTATTTCACTTAGCGTAACACACTCTAGTTCCAACCGCGTTGTTGCAAGTGGCAAGATTTCATTCGTTTTGATTGCTGGGTAAGTATTCCATTCTATTCCACATCTTCTTTATTCATCAGTCGATGGACATCTGGGCTCTTGCCATAATTTGGCTATTGTCAATAGTGCTGCTATAAATATTGGGGTGCATGGGCCTCTTCGAATCAGCACTTTTGTATCTTTTGGGTAAATACCTAGTAGTGCAATTGCTGGGTCGTAGGGTCGCTCTATTTTTAACTTTTGAGGAATCCCCATATTGTTTTCTAAAGTGGCTGCACCAGTTTGCATTCCCACCAGCAGTTACGGCAATATTTGTATCTAAAAGTTGCGAGACTTCTGCCTTTGGGACTTGACGTTCTAACTTCTGAGTTCTCTGTTTCCTTGTAAAGTGGGTGTGAATCTCAGGCCACAACTCACATGTGCAGGATAAGTCACACCATAGTCACAGTCATGTCATTTCTGTATCAAGTCCCCGTTCTGCCGGGCACCTGAAATGAAGTGTCAGTCAAATTAGGGCATCTCTGCCCATTCCATGGGCTACTTCATTGGTGTGGGTGTGGGCTCCCCTCTGGTTTCCCAGGAGTCGTTGCTTGCCTGTGGTGGAAGACAGAGGCCCTAGTGGTGATGGATTCTGCCTAGCAGGCTGGATTCTGCCTCACTGTCTTCACTCCCGGCCCTCTGCTGGGGTGCTCCCCTTCCATCTGACCCTTGTGTCGCTGCTCCATGGCCTTTCCAGGCCTGGCTCTTTCTCAGCTACCACTGACCTCTTTGGGGTAGAGAAAACAAGCGTCCGTGCTTCCTTGCCACATTGGTACATGGAGAACTGCATCAGGCTTTGTGCACCGTGTCTATGCCGCCATGCTTCATAGCCATGCTGCCTCAGCATGCTAGATGGCACCCCTGAAGCTTTCTCATAAGCAAAGAGGAGCAGGAGCTCTCCTTTCAGATCCCCCAAGCAAATCTATGGTTTCTTGAAACGTCTCGTTTGTCCTGGGCCAGGTGTGGGGATAGGGAGTGGGACCCATGTGTAGGGTGAACTTATGTCTGGGCTGGTTTGCCTGAGACAGTCCTGGTTTGTGCCTATGATCCCAGCAGAATTCAATAGCTCTCCGCTGTCTGTGATTTCCCCTTCCCTGGTTTCAGTCACTCGCGGTACACGGTGGCCCAGAGGCAGATGAGCTTCCCCTGACCCTGAAAGGGCGGGCCTACCCCGGCTGACTCCATCTTGTTCTGTGTCCTTCACCTAGACCACGCCTCCTCCCCTTGAGTAACCTCCCGCTCACCCATTCAAACTTCCTGATCAAAACATGCCCAGCAACCTGCGTAACAGAACTCTGACCCTTTCCCAGCCAATCAGCCGAGGCCACGCCCCTTCCCCAGCCAATCGGCTGCCCCTAGACCCCTATAAAACCTTTGTGCTTTTGAAACTCGCTCTCTCTCCCCGGTATCCCACCGCTGTGTCGGTGCAGGTAGCGGATTGAGCTCGAGCTAGCTCGAATAAAGGCTCTTTTGCTTTTGCATCGGACTCGGCTCCCTGGTGGTCTTTGGGGATCACGAATTCTGGGCATAACAACCCGCAATCAGAAGGTCGATTGCAGCGCCACTCTCTGTCACAATGCCTACGTCGCTCGCTCCACTTCATCTCGTGATGTAGCCATTTTATCGTCTCACATCATCGCGAGAAGACGAAGGGTGAGTACAGTACAGTAAGGTATTTTGAGAGACAGGGAGAGAGACCACACTGACATAACTTTTATTACGGTATGTTGGCATAATCGTTCTGTTTTATTAGGAGCTATTGTTCATCTCTTACTGTGTCTACTTTATAAATTAAACTTCATCATAGGTATGTATGTATAGAAAAAATCATATGTAAGTTTTGGTGCTATCTACAGTTTCAGGCATCCACTGAGGGTTTTGGAACATGTCCCCATGGATAGGGGGAGCTGGCATAGTAATAGAGCTCCCTTTCACTGTTTTTTTTTTCTTAAAATTTTTTTTACTTATTTTTGAGAGAGGGAGCAAGAGTGAGGGTGAGGATGGGGGGTGTGGGGGAGCAGGGGAGCAGCAGAAAAAGAGGGAGACAGAGGACCCGAGGCAGGCCCTGCACTGCCAGCACAGATACTGACGTGGGGCTCGAACCCACGACCTGGGCTGAGGTTGGACACTTAACCAACCGAGCCACCCAGGCGCCCCGCCCTTTTTTGCTTTCAAAAGTGAACCGGTTTAGATGCTAAACTACATGCTCACCCTACCCCCGCAGAATCTAATTTATCGGTTTCCTTTCTAATTCTCCTCTTTTCCAACTGACAGAATCTGTATCTCATTTTGGCTTGCAAGACCTGACTTTTACCATCACCTCATATTCTTTCCAATCTAGCGTTTACGGCATAAAATGAATGCGGTGACTCTTTCAAGGCCAGGCTTTTGACACAGAAATGTCCAGATGTTTGAACCTCCAAAAAGCATTTCCTCTGCTTCTCCGACATACTAACCCTTCCCTGGGATGTACAATGGGTGCCTCACTGTCTACTTTGACTGGTAAAGGGCCTTAGAGTAAAAATGAATTAGCAGTAATGAAAAACACATTGTGTAGGATTCTAAAAATTTACACCACCACGACCCTCCCTCCTGTCGTTCCCCCTGAACTTGCAGAGAGAGTTGACTCCTTCTAGAGGTGTTCGTTCTCTGCTTCCATTCTCCTCAGGAAGTAAGAACTGGGTCTAAGCTGGGCTCTCTGGGGAGTCACTTCCACTGTAGGCACCTGGGTGCATGGCTGGCCTAGGACCCAGGTCCAAAAGTTAGACACAACCCTAGGGAGAAAGAGACTCTGAATTAACTGGAATGAAGTCTCTGCCACCCAGGAGAATGAGCACACACAAAAGAAACTAAATAGACTTACGGAAAAATGAAGCGAGTTACATTTTTTGCCTTTGAGTTGTGACCTGAGACTTACCCCGGCTGCATGTAGGGATTCATGTAAGGATTTGTCAGAGTAACAGTAACAAAGATAGTCAATATAATGATGGTAGTAATATTTATTGGCTGTTTACTACGTACCATACTTTGTTCGAAGGATTTTGCATGTTATGCTGTAGATATCATCATTTGTCCCATTTTTACATAAGATAATTGAGTCACAGGGAGATGAAATTATTGCCCAAGGTCAAAGTACACGTTGGCTCTGCAGACTGATGACAAACTGTAGAATGGAATCTGGGACAGGTCACTCCAGGACATGAACAAACTGGTGTGCAGAGCTGAGGCAAGCTTCTCAGGAATCACTGTGGTTCTAGAAGTATCAGTGGGCCAAGAGGAGACTGCATTTGAAAAAAAATAGCATCTGAGTCGATGCAGGACAGCCAGGAGAGGAAGAAACGTAGGGGTAAGAAAAGGAGAATTTAAAACTCTTTGGTGAATTCCTAAGCGAACCGACCTTTTTCCTTTACAAAAGGAAAGTTTTGCAGCTTGTGGCTCCCAGCTCCGCATCGTGGACCCCAGCTCTGCCCGCCCAGGTAGAGGACCCCATGTCTCAGGCCCACCAGCAACCCTTTAACCTGCCTTGCGTTCCTGAAGCCACGGCGGACCAGCTGCCCTTTGCAGGACCCCAGTTTCCGTGCCAGAGGGAAAAAGCATCCCCCGTCCTGAAAGGGATGCGATGTTTGCTTTGTTTTGCCTTTGAGACAATCTTTAAAAGTTTCCAGAAGAACAGGGGCGCCTGGGTGGCTCAGTTGGTTAAGCGTCTGGCTCTTGGGTTCGGCTCAGGTCGTCATCTCACGATTCATGAGATTCACGCGCTGACAGCCCGGAGCTTGATTGGGTTTCTCTACCTCCCTCTCTCTCTGCCCCTCCCCTGCATCCTCTCTCACTCTCTCTCTCTCTCTCAAAATAAATAAATAAACTTAAAAAAAAAAAAGGAAAACAAACAAAAAAAGAAAGTTTCCAGAAGAACAGATGCCTTTCCTTTTTCTCCTGATTTCGTCTGTGGGAAAGGGAACATTTGGCAGTGGACTGTCACACAGAAGCTAAGGTGGGTACAGGACTTCTACGCACCGGAAGGGACCCCGAAAATAGCAAGCGTCTAGGCTCAGCCTGCCCCCCTTCCCTGGCCAAGGCCCAGAGGGAGATGAGGAGGGGAGGAAGGCTTGGCTGGGCAGGCAGGATGACCAATCAACCCACATCCCAGTTCCATGCTGCAAACTTGTTAATAATAACCCCCAGGTAAGTGAGGACATCTGAGAGGCAGTGGGGCTGGGGAATGACAGGCCTTGGGAGCCCCCAGGCAGCGTGGTTTGGGAGCAGTGGAGGACAGACAGCCCCAAAGGGTCCCAGGGGCCCGGGGCCACCTCAGTGTCCCGGGCACCCGGTGAGGTGCGTGGCAGCCGAGCATTTCCCTGTGTGTCTGCTGTGCACGCAGCAGAGAACCCAGGAGGGCGCTGTAACAGAGCCAGGGACTCAGAGGAGGCCGGTGAGGTCAGGCTTCTCTTCCCACGGATGCTGGAAGTCTCCCCTGGCCCCCGTTCCCAGCCTTTAAACGCAGCCCTGGGAGAAAGGAGGGGAGTAACCTGTGCTGTGGAGAAACCATGATCCCAGCTCGCTAAGATTTCACTTTTGTCACCATGCAGAATGAGGCGTGGTGGTGAGTGGTGACTATCCCAGAGGAAAAACGTTGCGGTGTAAAAAAAGTAAAGTCATGAACATTTCTTGTACACCTGAGTTTAAGATCTGAGTACGGTACCCACTCTGTTTATTTTAGGAAGTTGGCTAGAATAGGCCCTTTCTTACTACAAAAGGAGTACCTGTTACTCTCCAAGGAACCAGGACATCACCTTTAACTGAGAAGTGTGCATTGTGTACTCAGTTGAGTGTAGTTTTCTTTAAAAAAAAAAAAAAATTAACATTTATTCTTATTTTTTTATTTTTTTTAACGTTTTATTTATTTTTGAGACAGAGAGAGACAGAGCATGAACGGGGGAGGGGCAGAGAGAGAGGGAGACACAGAATCTGAAACAGGCTCCAGGCTCTGAGCTGTCAGCCCAGAGCCCGACGCGGGGCTCGAACTCACGAACCGTGAGATCATGACCTGAGCCGAAGTCAGACGCTCAACCGACCGAGCCACCCAGGCGCCCCACATTTATTCATTTTTGAAAGGCAGAGAGAGACCGAGCGCGAATGGGGGAGGGGCAGAGAGAGAGAGACACACACACAGAAACAGAAGCAGGTTCCAGGCTCTGAGCCTTCAGCACAGAGCCTGACGCGCGGCTTGAACTCACGGACTGCGAGATCATGACCTGAGCCGAAGTTGGCCGCTTAACCGATTGAGCCACCCAGGCGCCCCAGTGTAGTTTTCTGGATTTGGGGTGCGAGTGGTGGGAGAGTCTTGGCTTGCCATGAATGAAGACGATGGTAGTTCCTAAGGAAAAAGGCCTTTGGTCAAGTCTCAGTTGTTGGTTTTCAGGTAGGAAACAAAAAGGAAGAACCAGAAGCGTCTGTTTTTTGAGACTTTGGGAGACCCCCAAAGGATGCACAGGTGCAGTGACCCGGGTGACAATGTGAGAGTTGATCCCAGCATCTCTCCAGTGGCCTCGGCGTGTTGTGTTAAAGGCTGTTGGCAGAGGTGCTGGTGACCTCGTGCAAGGGCAGCAGACAACCTCCTTCAGGCAGCCTCGTGGGCAGTAGGCATCAAGCTGGAGCGAGGGGCAGGGAAGGAGGAACATGGCAGCAGGAAGACTTGCCCATGGAGATCATGGGAGGTCAGGCTTTGAGGGAGTTCTGATGTGATAGAAGACGCAAGACCAGGGAATGGGGGTCACAGATGATGTGTGTGAAAAGCTCCATGATGTAGGGACATTACTTTTCCACATACAGTAGCCCCCCCCCCCCCTCAGCTGCAGCTCTTCTTTCTGTTGTTGCAGTTACCCTCGGTCAGCTGTGGCCCGGAAGCAGATGATCGTCCCTCTGACATGTCCCATGAAGGTCAATTATAGCAGCCTAATGCTACGTCGCGGTGCCTACGTCACTCATCTCACTTTGCCTCATCCCCTGGGCATTTTGCCATCTCACGTCATCACAGGAAGAAGGGTAGGCACAGTCCAATCAGATATTTTGAGAGAAAAAGAATGAAATCTTGCCATTTGCAACAATATGGATGGGTGAGAGGATCTTGTTCAATGAAATAAGTCAGACAGTGAAAGACAAATACTGTGAGAGTTTGCTTATGTGCGTAATCTAAAAAATAAAACCAAACAACAGTAAAAACCAGAAACAGACTCATAAATACAGAGAACAAAGTGGTGGTCGCTGGAGGGGAGGGGCGTTGGGGGATAGATCAAACAGACAAAGGGGGTTGAATAAATAAGTCACGGGGATGAAAAGTACAGCAGAGGGAATATAGTAATAATCTTGTAATAACTGTATGGTGACCGATGGAAACTACACGTAAGGTGAGCCTTTTGTAATATCCGTGATTGTCAAGTCACCATGTTGTACGCCTGAAACCAACATATGTCGACTGCATTTCAATTTAAAAAACATGTTTCGACAGCAGGCGAGAGACTGCATTCACATAACTTTCATTAAGTGTATTGTTATAATTATTTTATTGTATTATCCGTTGTCGGTCTCTTACTGTGCCTAATTTATAAATTAAACTTGATCGTAGGTATGTATGTGTAGAAAAAAAGCAGAGTGTATACAGGGATTGGCGCTATCCGTAGTTTCAGGCACCTGCTGGGTGTATTGGAACATATCCCCCATGGATAATGGAGAACTACGGTAAAATCAGATCAGGTTTAATGTTCGCTGACTTGGCTAACAGAATATTCCAGCCAGTCACCTTTGGGAGGCTGTGTTCCCAGGTGAAAACGTTTCTCTCCAGGTGCCTAAACCTCTCAACAGAAACTCGAGTAGAAGAGGCAAATGGTTTTGGTTAAGTGGGTAGGCATAATCTTGACAAGTCCCCTCCGCCACCACTACTACCCCCTGAGGAGACCTGGCCAAGCGCATCCCGGCTGGGGAGAAACAGCGGGGCTGGTGAGACCATATGCTGCATCACGGCAACATGTTTCTCCAGCTGGCCCAGGAGCTGGTTGCCAATCGACCATTCCTGCTCTACAGAGCCGCCCGCTTCTGGTGTTCCGATACACAATGAGGTCAGGGAATCTCACGGGCATTTGCCCATTGCTTGCTTCTTCTCTGTAAAATGAGCTCCTCGGCCAGCAGCAATATTGTGCATGAGGCCGTGATAGGCCATAAGCCATTCGGCAGGTCTACGGAGAGGGAGTGCTGGCAGCAGCAGGACAACAGCCAGGGAAACCAAATCCAAATCCAGAATAAGTGCCTGCTCCGAAGAGAACAACGGAGCCCCCTGCCCCCCATGGAAAAGGTCCAGTGTAATCAACCTGCCACCTGGTAGCCGGCTCCTCCCCCAGGATTCCTCACTGCGCTAAACTGCCAGTAACTCAGTGCACCAGGTCCAAATCCTAGGAGTCCCCTGTCCCTTCCTTCCCTTCACGCTGGATATCTGCCAACGGGTGCTACTGTTTCTACTTTTTAAATGGATCCCAAATCCAATCTGTTTTTCTTTTGTGTGTTTTAATGTTTATTCAGTTTTGAGAGAGACAGAGCGTGAGCAGGGGAGGGGCAGAGAGAGAGCGAGACACAGAATCTGAAGCAGGCTCCGGACTCTGAGCTGTCGGCCCAGAGCCCGACTCGGGGCTCGAACTCATGAACCACAAGATCATGACCTGAGCCGAAGTCGGCCGCTCAACCCGCTGAGCCCCTCAGGCGCCCCTGATCTTTTTGCAATTACCTCCACCTTTATCACCAAAGTCCAAGCCACGGTCATCTCACCTGGCCCAGTGCCAAAGCCTCCCAGCAGATCAGCCTGCTTCTACTTCGTCTTGGCTACACACTGCTCTCCACACCACAGTGACCTAAAAATGTTTGTAAAGTGTAATAAAATACACGTAACATAAAAATGAACCATCATAGCCATTTTTAGGTGTGCGGTTCAACGGTGTTGAGTACATTCGCATCTTTGTGCAACCGGTCACCAGACTTTTTATCTTGAGGAACTGAAACTTGACACCCATCAACAACCACAAGCCCTTTCCCCTTTCCCCCCTCCCTCCCTACCTGGCAACCACCATTCTGTTTTCTCTCTGTGTGAATCTGATTACTCAATGTACCTTATGGAAGTGGAACCACATGGTATTTGTCCTTTTATGACCGGCATATTCCGTGTAGCCTAATGTTGCCAACGTTCATCCATGTTGTACCATGTGTCAAAATTTTCTTCCTTTTCAGGGCTGAATAATACTCCACTGTAGGTACATGCTGGATTTTGTTAAAAAATTTTTTTAAAATATTTATTTATTTTTGAGAGAGAGAGAGACAGAGTGCAAGCAGGGCAGGGCAGAAAGAGAGGGAGACACGGAATCTGAAGCAGACTCCAGTCTCCGAGCTGCTAGCACAGAGCCTGACGTGGGGCTCGAACTCACGAACCATGAGATCGTGACCTGAGCTGAAGCTGGATGCTCAACCGACTGAGCCACCCAGGCGCCCCTATGCCACATTTTGTTTCTCCAGAATGATTTTCAAAAACATATATATGAAACATATATATGTATATATTTATACAGTTTGTTCAACAAATAAATGCCATAGGAAATAGACAAATCAACCAATTTTAATTGGTGGATATTGCTTGCATACTGATTTGAATTAAACAACTATAAAAGATGTTTCTGAGATAAGGAGTAAACTTGAACAGGAAATGGTATTTTACTAGAGAAAGATTCTTAAAAATTATTACTTTTGTGTGTGTGATAAGGATATTTTGGCTAGGTTTTTAAAAACTTCATATTTTCTAGAGATACTAATAAAGTATCAATGAGTAAGATGCTTTGCTATGGAATTTAAGTGCTACAGAAAAAATGTGTGTATGTAGTAGAAAAATAGATGAAATGAGATAAGGCAAATTGTCAATCATTGTTGAAGTTGAGTGATGCATAAATGGAGGCTTATTGTATTTTCTGTCTACTTTTGTATGTGTTTGAAAATGCCCATTCAAAAGTTCTTAAAGTCACCTACTATTATTGTATTGCTGTCTATTTATGTAACAAACCTAAAGACGGAAATCGACACCAATACAATCGAGTAGAGACCTTTAATACCCTATTTACATCAATGGATACATCATGCAGACAGAAAATCAATAAGAAAACAACCCAGATGGACTTAACAGGTATTTACAGAAAATTTCATCCAAAAGCACCACAATACATATTTTCATAAAATGTGAGACAGAATGTTCTCACAAAATGTGCACACAAAACATTATTCCAGATAGGTTGTATGTTAGGCCATAAAACAAATTTTAAGAAAACTGAAATCATATCAAGCATCTTGTTTGAACACAACGGTATGAACATAGAAATCAATTATAAGAAGAAAACCTGGAAAATTCACAAATATGCAGAGATTAAACAACATGTTCTGGAACAACCAATGGGTCAAAGAAGAAATCAAAAAAGACATGAAAAAATACCTCGAGGCAAATGAAAATGGAAATACAACATATCAAGTCATATGGGACACAGAAAAAGCAGTGAGGTTCAGAGTAATAAATGCCTACATCAAGACACAAGATAAAGCTCAAATAAAAACCAAACTTTACATTTCAAAAAACTAGTAAAAGAAGAACAAATGAAGCCCAAAGTTAGTAGAAGGAAGGAAATAACAAAAAGTAGAGTGGTGCCTATGTGGAATTTGAGAAACTTAACAGATGATCATAGGGGAAGAGAAGGAAAAATAAGATAAAAACAGAGAGGGAGGCAAACCATAAGAGACTCTGAAATACAGAGAACAAGCTGAGGGTTGATGGGGGTGGGGAAAATGGGTGAGGGGCATTGAGGAGGGCACTTGTTGGAATGAGCCCTGGGTGTTGTATGTAAGTGATGAGTCACTGGAATCTACTCTTGAAGCCAAGACTGCACTGTATGTTAACTAACTTGAGAATAAAATCAATAAATCAATAAATCAATAAATAAATACAGTTGAGTACCAAAAAAAAAGTGGTAATAAATGAAAGAGAAACTGAAAAGATCAAGTAGGCTGAGAGCAGCTGGTTATTTGAAAAGATAAAATTGACAAAGCTTTAGCTAGACTCACTAAGAAAAAAAAGAGAGAGGCCACAAATAAAATCAGGAATCAAAGACTGTATGTTTCTACTGTTATCACAGAAATACAAAGGGTCATGACAGATTATTATGAACAATTATATGCCAATGAATCTGACAATTTAGAAGAAATGGATAAATTTCTAGAAACATACAAGCTACCAAGGCTGAATCATGAAGAAATAGAAAATCTGAACAGACTGATTACTAGTAAGGAGACTGAATCAGTAATCAATCACCTTCCAAAAAACAAAAGTCTAGGACCAGACAGCTTCACTGTGAATTCTACCAAACATTTAAAGGACATTTAATACCAAACATTTTCAAACTCCTCCTCCCGTTCCCATCCCCCAAAATAGAAGAGGAAAGAACATTTCCAAACTTATTTAATGAGCATTACCCTGATACCAAATAAGGCATTCAGACAAGGATGTCATAAGAAAATTATAGGCTAATATCCCTGATGAACATAGATACAAAAATCCTCAACAAAATATTAGCAAACTGAAAATACATTAAAAAGATCATTAATTATGACCAAGTGGGATTTATTCCAGAGATTCAAAGATGGTTCAACATCCACAATCATTCAGTGTAATATACCACATTAACAAAATGAAGGACAAAAAATCATATGATCATCTCAATAGATGCAGAAAAAACCACTTGAAAAAATTCAATATCTATTTATGATAAAAACTTTCAACAAAGTTGAATATAGAGGGATTATAAAGTTGGATATAGAGGGAAATTATCTCAATATAATAAAGGCCATATATAACAAGTCTATCATATTTGATGGTGAAAAGCTGAAACATCCTTGTTCAGACAAGGATGCCCACTCTTGACATTTTTATTCAACATAGTATTGGAAGTCCTAGCCACAGCAAGTAGGCAAGAAAAGGAAATAAAAGTTATTCAAATTACAAAGGAAGAAGTAACACCTGCAGTATTTGCAGATGAAATATTATATCACCTTAAAGATTCCACCAAAAAACTGGTAGAAGACAGAAATTCAGTATAGTTGCAGGGTATAAAATCAATATAAAAAATCAGTTGCATTTCTATACACTAATAACAAACTATCAGAATGGTAAATTAAGAAAACAATCCTGTTTACAATTGCACCAAAAAGAATAAAATACCTAGAACTAAATTTAACCAAGGAGGTGAAAGACCTATATGCTGAAAACTACAAAACACTGATGAAAGAAATGGAAGAAGACACAGATAAGTGGAAAGATATTCACGCTCATGGACTGGAGAAATACATATTGTTAAAATGCCACACCACAGATTCAGTGCAATCCCTATCAAAACTCCAACAGAAGTTTCGACAGAAATAGAACAAACAATCCTAAAATTTGTATGAAACCACAAAGGACTCTGAGCAAAGTAATCTTGAGAAAAAGAACAAAGCTGGAGGCATGATGCTTCCTGATTTCAAACTATACTACAAAGCTATCGTGTTCAAGACCGTGTGGTACTGGCATAAAAACAAGACATATAGATCAGTGGAACAGAGAGAGCCCAGAAATAAATCATGCATATGCGGTCAATTAATTTATGACAAAGGAGCCAAGAAAATACAAGGGAAAGGGACAGTCTTTTCAATAAATAGTATTGGGAAAACTGGAGAGCCACATGCAAAAGAATGAAACTGGACGACTATCTTTCACCATACACAAAAACGAACTCAAAATGGATTGAAGACTTGAATGCAAGACCTGAAACCATTAAAACTCTTGGAAAAAATCATAGTCTATAATTCTTTGACATTGGGCTTGGCGATGATTTTTTGGATCTGACGTCAAAAGCAAAGGCAACAAAAGCAAAAATAAGCAGGCAGGACTACATCACGCCAAAAAGCTTCTTCACGGCAAAGAAAATCATCAAAAAATGAAAAGGCAAACTACTGAATGGGAGAAAATATTTGCATTTCATATATCTGGTAAGGTGTTAACATCCAAAATATACAAAGAATTTACGAAACCCAATAGCAAAACAAAACAAAAAACAGTCCATTTAAAAAATAGGCAGAGAAGGGGCGCCTGGGTGGCTCAGTCGGTTAAGCGTCCGACTTCAGCTCAGGTCACGATCTCGCGGTCCGCGAGTTCGAGCCCCGCGTCGGGCTCTGGGCTGATGGCTCGGAGTCTGGAGCCTGCTTCCGATTCTGTGTCTCCCTCTCTCTCTGCCCCTCCCCCATTCATGCTGTGTCTCTCTCTGTCTCAAAAATAAATAAATGTTAAAAAAAATTTTTTTTTAAAATAGGCAGAGAAAAAAAAATAGGCAGAGAATCTGAATAGACATTTTTCCAGAAAAGACATACACATGACCAACAAGTACATGAAAAGGAGCTGAACATCACTGACCATCAGGGAAATGCAAATCAAAAACCCAGTGAGGGGCACCTCGCTGGCTCAGTTGGTGGCGGATGTGACTCTTGATCTTGGGGTTGTGAGTTCAAGCCCCACGTTGAGTATAGATTACTCGAAAGCGCAATAAGATATCACCGCACACATGTTAGGATGACCATTATCAAAAAGAGAAGAAATAAGTGTTGGCAAGAATGTGGAAAAGGTGGATCCCTTGAGCACTGTTGGTGGGAATGTAAATTGGTGCAGCCACTGTGGAAAACAGTATGGAGGGTCCTCAAAAAATTGAAAGTAGAACTACCCTATGACTCAGCAATTCCACTTCTGAGTATTTATCCAAGGAAGTAAAGACACCAACTCAAAAAGATATACGCATCCCCATGTTTATTGCAGCATTATTTACAATAGCCAAGATACGGAATCAATCTATGTCTACTGAGGATAAACACATAAAGAAAAGACCATATATATCAAATTATAAAATAATTTAAAAACCTATAAATTTAAAATTTAAAAATTATAGGGGCGCCTGGGTGGCGCAGTCGGTTAAGCGTCCGACTTCAGCCAGGTCACGATCTCGCGGTCCGTGAGTTCGAGCCCCGCGTCGGGCTCTGGGCTGATGGCTCGGAGCCTGGAGCCTGTTTCCGATTCTGTGTCTCCCTCTCTCTCTGCCCCTACCCCGTTCATGCTCTGTCTCTCTCTGTCCCCAAAAAAATAAATAAACGTTGAAAAAAAAAATTTAAAAATTATAAAAAATATGTATATATTTTTTCATATATATATATATTCTGTTGTGTGTACACACACACACACACACACACACACACACACAGTGGAATATTATTCAGCCATAAAAAAGACTGGACTCTTGCCATTTGTGACAACATGGTTGAACCATAGAACATTATGCGAAGTGAGATAAATCAGACAGAGAAAGCAAATACTATATGATCTCACTTGTATGTGGAATCTAAAAACAGAAAAAAGAAAAAAAAACTGAACTCATAGATATGGAGATCAGATTGGCAGTGGCCTGAGGTGAGGGATGGGGGTGTGTGTGAGCTAAATGGGTGAAGTGGATCAAAAGGTATACAATGTCCAGTAATAAAATAAGTCCTGGGATACAATGTGCAGCATGGAGACTATAGTTAATGATACTGTATATCTGAACGTTGCTTAGGGAGTAGATCTTAAAAGTTCTCATCACAAGAAAAAAACCTTGTAACTAAATGTGGTGATGGATGTTAACTAGACTTATTACAGTGATCATTTCACACTATGTACAAATAAATCATTATGTTGTATGTTGAAACTGTTATATGTCAACCATATCTCAATAACAAAGTAATTACAGAATTGTTAGCCCATACTCAAAACAAAAACAAAAACAGGTATGTGCTAATTACCACAAGTAGGTATAAAGAATTTGGTCATGGGAAATTCAAAGGATTCAGAAAGCAGCTATGGAATGCAGATATTAAAGAGATTATTTTTAGCTCTAGCAGTCAAGGACATCTGGATGAGGCAATATTATCTGAGCTGGGCTCCGAGGCAAGGGTAGAACTCTAACAGGGAGGGGGATGGAGTGGCTTAATCTGTAATTTACAAGCTAGTAATAAATTTACAAGATATTTTATCTCATAAAGTATCTTATAAGACAAACACGTGTTTATGAATCGTCTGGGGATCTTGTTAAAATGCAGATTCTGGTTCAGTAGGCACTGGATACGACATTTCTAACAAGCCCAAGCTGCCAGGTGCTGCTGGTGCTCCTGGTCCAGAGAGCAAGGGGTTAGCATTTCGAGTGGATGGCGGCATGAGAAAAGGCACAGAGGTGGGAAAGTATAATCCGAGCTGCAATGGAGCCAGAAACAAGAACAGTCCAGTTCACCAGAGTTTCGTCTGTATCTGGGGAACGTGTGGAAAATAAACCTACGATGGCAGATCAGTTCTGAGCTGTAGAAGGCTCTAAGTGTCAAGCTTCCAACTGTGGACTTTATACCAGTGATAGGGGAACGCTGAAAACTGTTGAGCAGGGGAATAACATGATCAGAAGTTATGTTAGTGAAATTAATCTGGCTATGGCACTCAGGAGCCAAGGAGACCAGAGAGCTAATTGTAACAGCCCACGTGAGAAGTGTTAAGGGCTTATGATGGAGAAATGCCAGCAAGATTGGGGAGCAAAAATCATTTATTTATTTATTTATTTAATTTTGTTTAAGTTTATTTCTTTATTTTGGTAGGGAGAGAGAGAGAGAGCGCACAAGCAGGGGAGGGGCAGAGAGAAGGAGAGACAGAATCCCAAGGGCAGAGCCCCACGCGGGGCTTGAGCTCACGAACTGTAAGATCATGACCTGAGCCGAGATCAAGAGCCAGATGCTTAACTGACTGCACCATCCAGGAGCCCCAGGGGAAATTATTTTTATGTAGCAAATGGATGCTCAAAAACCATAAGTTAGATAAATAAATGAATCCGAAATGACGGAGAAAACTTACAAAGGAGGACTGAACAACGCATGGAGGCTGACATATGCCAGTAGTGTTGAAATATGGGAGAATATTGGTGGCATTAAGAGAAAACTGAGGGAGGGGCACTCTTTTTCCAGGGAAAGTACAATAGCAATACTCACTGAATATTCGGGCTATGCCATTGATAGCTTTGAGGGCTTTTTTGCTTTGTCTCATTTAATCCTTACCACAGTCCTGTGAGGAGATACCATCGAAATGCCCCATGTTAAGAATTTAAAAAATGAGGAACAGAGCAATTAGGTAACTCTTTCAAGGTCACACAGCTAGTAAGGGGTGGAACCAACCCTGGAAGTAGGCATTCTGCGTCCAGAAGACAACTCCTAATTATTGCCCTTCTTCTCATACCCGTTAGATGTATTTTGGGATGTCTCCCTCACCCATTTCCCTTGTGGGTCAGGAACCACAGGGCTGCCACCACACCTGGCCATAGCCACTTGTCTAGCAGAGGAGACCTGACGGGAAACCTAAAATCTGGGGACCTGGTGAGAAAGGTGAATTGGCCTGATCTCCTTCCTCTCTTGGCAATTTGGAATAGGGAAACAGATTGATTTTGGAAGACGAAAGGAAGGGAAACTCTGGTTCTCCCCTGCCTGAGACTATCCCTGTGCCTCTGCAAACCCTGTGCCTTTCATTTAAGTCTCCATTTTCCTGGGGTAACTGGATCTCTGTCCTTTGTACCCAAATGATCCTGACTTCAGTTCAGTAATTTACTTCCTTCTAAGAATTTATCCAGATCCATTGAAAAGTGAATAAATACTTAGCTAATGCTGGGTGAGCACTGACCCTCTAGCTTCCTTCTGTCGTCTTAAAAGTAGGTAAAACGGGGGTGGGGGACACCTGGGTGGCTCAGCCAGTTAAGTTGATTTCTGCTCAGGTCATGATCTCACAGTTTGTGAGATCGAGCCCCAGAGATGGGCTCTGTGCTGACAAGTGTGGAACCTGCTTGGGATTCTCTCTGTCCTTCTCTCTCTGCCCCTCTCCTGCTCGTGTTCATTCTCTCTTCCCTTCTCTCTCAAAATAAATAAGAATTTTTTAAAAAGTAGCTAAAAAGTCTCTTACGCTTTGTTTAAAAAAAAAAAGGTAAAATGGATGAAATAAGATGAAAGGGATTAAGAGTACACTTAATTTGATGAGCATTGAGTAATGTATAGAATTGTGGAATCGCTATGTTGTATGCCTGAAACTAACATAACGTTGTATGTTAACTACACTGGACTTAAAATTTAAAGAAGGAAACAAAACGAAAAACAGGGCTTCCTGGCTGGCTCAGTCGGAAGAGCATGCGACTCTTGATCTCGTGGTCATGAGTTCAAGCCCCACGTTTGGGGAAGAGATTACTAAAAGAAAATAAACCTTAAAAAAAAAATTTTTTTTTTTAAGGTTTATTTATTTCTGAGACAGAGAGTGAGCAGGGGAGGGGCAGAGAGAGAGGGAGACACAGAATCCGAAGCAGGCTCCATCTTTGCACGGTTTTGCTAGTGTTTTTGTAAGAGAGACGTGAGAATGAGGAATCATATAGGATGTTCACATAGAGTTATGATTTGCCTAATTGCTCTCCAAAAGTCATACCATTTTACACTCTAGCCAGCATGGTACATGACAGTTCATTTCCCCAGACTTTTGCTCAAACTAGATATTATAATTAAAAACAAATTTTCCATCTAATAAGTGAATATGCAGTAGTCTCCCCTTATCCATAATTTCACTTTCTGCCATTTCGGTTACCTGAGATCAACCTCGGTCCAGAAGCAGATGATCCTCTTTCTAACATGTCGTCAGATGTATCATCAGAAGGTCAGTAGTGACCTAAAGCTATGTCGCTATGCCCATGTCACTCGCCTCACTTCATCTGATCACGTAGGCATTTTATCATCTCATATCATCACAATAAGAAGAGTGAGTATTGTACAACAAGATATTTTGAGAGAGGGAGAGACCACAGTCATGTAACTTTTATTATAGTATATTGTAATAATTATTCTTTTTCCTTTTTTGAGAGAGAGAAAAAAGGGAGACAGAGGGCACAAGTGAGCAAGGGATAGAGAGAGAGAAGGAGAGAGAGAGAGAGAGAGAGAGAGAGAGAAGTGGAGCTCACCTGAAGCAGGACCAGAGCTCACGAATCATGAGATCATGACCTGAGCCGAAACCGAGTTGGACACTTAACCAACTGAATCACACAGGCACCCCAAGATTTATGAAATTCTTATCTTTTCTTTCCATAATGCTTATATGAGTCTTCATCTTGAACCTAGGGTCTGTGAAATAAAGTAAATTTTACTTCTTTTGATTATCTTCCTTTAAAGCCTACAGACATGGTGAATACTCAAGTGTCCAGGGGAAATTATGTTTTGGTTGTTACAAGTCTGAGTTCTATCAGTAGAATATGAGATATGTTGATATTCTCTGTCCTCAGTACGTTTTCTGAGTGCTACTTTACCAAAACTGGTCTCTAGGAATTGTGTTATGAGATGGGTCCTGATTGCAAAGGATTTAATCTCTATCACAGACTAAAATCTTACATAACTTGGAAATGCCAGGTTAAGTCAAACTGGTGTTCAAGGCCGTATTTCCTCCTTTCTAAGTTCTCAAGTTAGGAGTCATTTTTCCTGCTTAGATTCTGCATGAACTTGGACAAATATGTGAGAAACATCTCTTGTCAGCCTTGTGGGTTCCGGTTCCTTTATTTTCCATCTCGTTCGCCCTCTGCTGGTTTTTCAGAAGAAGAACATGGGTAAGAACTGTTCGGTGACCCTGTGAAATTTTTCTCGTCTGTTTTTGTTTGGGGAAGTCAAAATTCCAGTTTAACACCCCCCCACACACACACAAACACACATAAGTAACAAAAGATGTGAAAAGAAGGGGCACCTGGCTGGCTCAGTCAGAGGAGCACGTGATTCTCGATCTTGGGGTTGTGAGTTCGAGCCCCACGTTGGGTGTAAAGGTTACTTAAAAAGAAGTAAAAAAAAAAAAAAACTTAAAAAAAAAAGATGTTGAAAGAAGAAATGCACATTCTAATGGATTATATTAGATTGATTAATTTGAATTACTATAGGTATTTGGAGATAAGGCATAGGGTAGAAGAACCCCCCCCCAAATCTCTTTTTATGCACTTTTTACTATTTAGTCTTCAGCTAAGGATTTTCTCATGTGTATAACTGCAGTTACATCATAAATTCAAGGAGGAAAACGTATGTAAATATATATATCCTGGAACCCTGCCAATCTGAGGAACCCAGAGCTGAAAACTTCCTGAGACAATGAAACCGACACCTTCTACTTATTACCAGACTGATTAACTCAACAAAACGTAGCAAAGTGTTTTTGAATCCTAAAAGGCTCCATTTTACCCAGATTCTATACAGTAATTTTCCTGGACACCCTCAAAGCGTGCAGGCATTATAGTGTTAACAGTTTATTTGAGAGCCGATTACTTCAGGGGTTCACAGGACACGGGACAGCAAAGCACACGGAAACTAGTTCAGGGTAGGTGAGAAACAAATTGTAGTGCTCAGCAGTGTAGATGGCATTGCGTGCTCTTTACCCCATCCCCTTACACACCTACACACACAAAACCACACCACATTGCAAACGTGTAGCAGTGACTGATCAAGTCTCTTAAAAATACTGGAGAGACTATCATTGCATCCCCTGGCAGACAAATTCATCCCTCGGGTAAATACCCATTCGAACCCCAAATCGTGAAGATTGTAACACAAATACAGAGGGAGTCCTTGAGTATAAAAATGGAGGTATTATTCTCATTTCCACCTCTTGATTCTCCTCCGATCCACATCCAATGTTTGGGTACTTCTGTCAAGTCACCACTAATGCTGAACTAGCCAACACTGAACTCCAAGGGGAAATACGGGGTTTTCCCCTGGTCACAGCATTTGCTTCAACCAACACTCCACTTGTTCTATAGGTTTATTTGCCAGCATCCTTGTAAAACAAGCCAGTTTCATCAGCATTGAAAACCTGCTCTTCTGCATATAATCCTTTTCCTGTAAAACACTCGGCAGGTATTTAAAAAATTCTTCCGCAGCCTCCTGAGCTGCAGAGCCTCCACCTTGGGTAAGTTTAACATTTTTCATGCTGTATTGCTGTTTGGATTACGTGAGCCAGCATTGGCCCAGAAGAGTAACATTTTCCTGACCCTGGGCGACGTGGTTGTAAATTTCTTTGGTTTTTTTTCAGCCTTACAACAATGGTTTCCACTATGCTGCTTCTTTTTTTTTTTTAACTGGTTGCCATCTTTTTTTTTTTTTTAATGTTTATTTATTTTTGAGAGAAAGAAACAGAGAGGGGCAGAGAGAGAGGAGCCACAGAATGTGAAGCAGGCTCCAGGCTCCGAGCTGCTCCAGTTCAGAGTCGAAGTCGGATACTTAACCAACTGAGCCACCCAGGCGCCCCTCGGGTGGCATCTTTGAATCCACAAACGTAGCCCCTTTCCCATAGTTTCATCACACACTAAAGATGCTACCTTAGCACTTTCTGGAGTGGCCTGAGATACAGATCATGGAAGTCCCTTGTTCTTTTTTTTTTTGGATGTGTCACATTGTTGATTTCTTAACACTGAACACGCAACCACAGCACCGTAACTCATGCCTGAACAAAGCTCATTTAACACACACATTTTTTCCCTAAGGCACATGACAGCCTTTTTGAGCTTAGGAACACCAGACAGCACTTCAGCACTGCGTGGAGGCTGTTTCAAACACTGAAACCACAACAAAAGGCACAGAATGTGAAAAACGTGGTACCACTCAGGTCACAAAAAGGACATTTGTTCAGCATGAGAGCTGAAACAGGAGGACAGTGTCGCCTTGCTCAGCTGGCAACATGTGCATAGGGCAACCGAGATGTTTCTGCACTCTGGGCCTGTCCTCAGATGTCTGCAAAAGTGCTGTCAGTGTCAATGTCCCGGTTGCAAATCAATCTTAGCAAGTGGGCAAATGCACAAATATGGAATCCGCCAAGGACGAGGATTGCCTTTCTTCTGCCTTTGGGAAGACCAATGTGTTAGCCCGTTCGGGCTGCTAGAGCCACATACCATATATCTGGGTGTCTTAAACAACAAATATTCATTCCTCACAGTTCAGGGGCTGGGGAGTCCAAGGTCAAAGAGCCAGATGAATTTCGTGTCTGGCGAGGTCTGCATCCTGGTTCACAGACATCCATCTTTTCATTTGGACCTCACACGGTGGAAGGGGTGAAGAAACTCTCAGGAGTCTCTTTTTTAAGAGCACTGATCCCATTCATGAGGGCTCCGCCCTCAGGACCTAATCACTTGCCCAAGGCCCCACCTCCAAATGCCATCATAATGGGCTTTCGGTTTCAATTAATGACTTTTGCGGGGACACAAGCATTCTGTGTATGGAATCAACACCATCTGATGTTAATTTGAAGTCCATAATACCAAAATCCTGTGGTGAGGCTGTAACATTACATCCGCTGTCTTTCAGCTGGTGCCAGCATGCTAGGCAGACCTACCTGCGATCCAGGTTCAAAATGTTCCCATCAGTCAGCTGGGTATAATAAAGTGCCCAGGAGGCCATCCGCGTTTGGAGATTGAAGAGGTAATGGGCAGGAGTACATCTTCTGGGAATATAAGCTACCTATTCATGCAATTCATTTGTGTCTACAAGACCTGCTTGGTTCGGGGTAAGTATCTGATGCTTCCTTCCACTTAATAATGGAGTGTCTCTGGGCACCTCAAATGTATGGAGAAGCGCATTGGAAACACATATTTCGACATGGGCGGTTCTGTCACACGATCACCTCGTGATCCATGGTCAGGCGTCCAGTACCTACCAGGGTTTGGTAGCAAGCCAAGAGCTGTTCTCTGAAAACAGAAATTGTAACTAACGTAATGTACCATAACTTTGCTCTGTAACTTATTATCCAGTCCTGGTTAGAAATCCATATTGATTTCTCTTGTTCTGGGTCACACTTAAAGATGGCAACCTTCAAGTTCATACAGTATACGGACTGCAGAAAGACACCTAAAAGCGACACAGGTAATTGTTATGGTCTGAATGTTTGTGCTCCCCCCCACCCCTGCAAAATTCATGGTTGAAATCCAAACCCTCAACGGTGATGGTATCAGGAGGTAGAGCCTTTGAGAGGTGGAGCCTCATGAATGAGATTAGTGTCCTTATTAAAGAGATCCCAGAGAACTCCCCTAGCCCCTTCCATAATGTGAACACACAGCCGAAAGGCTCGGGCTAAGCAGCAGGAGGAGGGCTCTCACCAGAATGCAACCATGTTAAAGCTTTGATCTTGGACTTCCCAGCATCCAGAACCATGAGAAATAGATTTTTGTCGTTTATAAGCCTCCCAGGCTCTGGTATTTTGTTATTGCAACCCAAATGGATTAAGGCAGTAGCCTCTAAAATTTCCAATATCCCATCAAGGATTGTGCCTCTTTCTTACTGGTAGGGGTCCATATTTTCATGGGGTTTATCTCCCACACTTGAGCAGATATTTATCTTAGTTGCGCATCTGAGGAACTTCCGAATTCTGGCTCATCAGGTCCTATCCGTATAAACGTCATCAAAATAACGGACAAGCAGGATATTGTATAGATGGTGAAAACATCAAGTTCCCAGAGGACTCCCTTGAATGAGGCCAGGGACGAAGTGAGGTTACATAATAAAAGTATCCTTCTCTCTCAAAAATAAATAAAACATAAAAAGGGGGCACCTGGGTGGCTCAGTCGGTTAAGCGTCCGACTTCAGTTCAGGTCATGATCTCACAGCTCGTGAGTTCGAGCCCCGCGTCGGGCTCTGTGCTGACAGCTCAGAGCCTGGAGCCTGCTTCGGATTCTGTTGTCTCCCTCTCTCTCTGCCCCTCCCCTGCTCACGCTCTGTCTCTCCCTCTCTCTCAAAAATAAATAAAACATAAAAAATATATAGAGAAAGAAAGAAAGAAAAGAAAGGAAGGATGGAAGAAAGAAAGAAAGAAAGAAAGAAAGGAAAGAAAAAGAAATTTTCAGATTAACAGCAGCATACCAGGTCCCAGGGTGTGTGCTGAGTCATTACTATAAAGGATCATATCCAGAAAAGCAATTCTAATTCTAATTAGCCTAATTAGGCTTCAGATAATCTGCCGTCATCTTCTAAGACCTTTCTCTCTTCTGCAAAGGCCCCATAGCTGGATTTAATGGGATTTAATAGAAGTGACACTTCTTCATCTTTCAAAGCTTTGAAGAAGGCACCAATTTCTACGATTCCTCAGGGCTGTGCTATTGCTTTTTGTTTACGATTTTAGCAGGGAGGAAGAACTCAAAGGGCTTGCACATGGCCCTTTCTGCCACAACCGTCCCAATTGCACGGGCCAGGGAGCAATGTGGGGGGGCTGGGGGGGGGCTGTGCCAGTTGCCCAAGGCAGGCAGGAAGGGGAAGGATTGCATCTGTCTCTTCCATTTGGAAAGCAAACCCTTGCCTAGACACTCCCCACCAAATTGTCAGTGGCTCCTTGACAAAATCTTGCCACTGATCTCTAGCTGCAAGAGAAGTTGGAATTCGGGTATTTTAAATGTCCACTGTCTCTAGTGGAGAGCAAAGGAGGAAAGTTTAGAGAATGACCCGTGGGTTTACACCAACTTTTTGCCGCCCACGGCCTTATCACAGCTTTGGCGCTCTGACACTTGCTACCAATTTCCCCAGGGAACTGCTAATTTCTGCCCTCCACAAACATTCCAGCCCTATGGATGAGACCCTGCCATCGGGAAGCTTATAGTTTTGTGGGGAAAACAAATGCAATAGGGCAAAGTTTTGCTCTTAAATTGTCTTTGTCTATTCTTTTACGTTACCACTCCCCTACCAATAAGAGAGCAGCAACGGCTCTCTATTCTGCACCGTCCTTGGGGGGAGGCTGGGTGTAGGCTGGCACAAAGCAGTCATTATTCAGCTTCGAGTTTCAGAGTATAATTTTAAACCCCTTAGCTAACATGTCAGTCTGAGAGACAAGCCCTTTTGATTTTCAAGAGGTAGGCTTGGGTAAGACAGAAAATGAAGGTCTTTGAAAATCAAGGCTCCAGAGTCAGGAGGACTGGAGCACAAATTATATTAAAAATTGAATCTTGGGGCACAGTCGGTTACGCGTCTAACTCTTGATCTCGGGTCAGGTCACGATCTCATGGTTGGTGAGCTCGAGCCCCGCATCAGGCTCTGCGCTGACGGTGTGGAGCCTGCTTGGGATTCTGTCTCTCCTTCTTTCTGCCCCTCCCCTGCTTGTGCACTCTCTCTCTCTCTCAAAAATAAATAAATAAACTTAAAATTTTTTTTTTAAAAACGAATCTATCATGATGTAGAAAATCATAGTTCTTCCTGAGCCCCATGGGATAACCTTGGAGGGATTAAATAAATTGAGAGTAAATTAGGTGCCCGAGAAGCACCTTCCCAACCCTCCAGTTAAACCTGCCCCACCCAGGATAATAACCCCTGGGGAAGGAGAGTCATAAACACCCTAGACGTTCAAAGGATCTCAGGGTCCTTACATTCCAGGATCATCCCAGTTGATCAGCCTCTAGGGAAGCCCCACACCGAGCACAGGGTGACAAAGCAATAGGTTCCCCGTGGCTCAGGGTGTCATCCAAGCAGCTGGGCCTGAGAACAGCCCCCGCGAAATCCTGCACACCACACAGTGACAAGAAGAAAATAGATCAGAGCCCTGAGCCGCGGGGGAGATAGTGGAGGTATAAATGCTAAGAGGAGGGGTACGGGGTCTGGAGGGAGGGGGTCCAGATGAGAAGGACGGAGTGGATACAGTGGTTTTACCAGAGGCCATGTCATGCGTGGGCCTTCTATATCAGCAACTGATGCCAGTCCTCAGCGCCCCAAACCTCTTCAGAGGCCAGCCAGTATTGGAGGAAGGCACAGAGTCCACACACACCCTCCTTCAATGTCAGGATGTTGCCTAGGTCACCCAGGAAGATTCTGCAGAGAGAAAAGTTTAGCGGAAACAAAAGGGATAGGATCTTAAAACTGCTCGCACGTTTACTCAGAGAGAGTAGGTTGATCCAGAGATGACTCCAGGGTGGCAACAATATGTGTTTTCTGACATGTGTGGATCTGTGGCTCAACAGTTAGTTGAGTTTTATTGTAGGGAAAAAAAAAAAAAAGTTACCTTTCCTGCACATGTGGATTGTGACTATAAATTTTATGTCCCCTTCACAGGCACGGGAATAGATAATTACAAAGTCACATGGTGTGTGGTAAATTCCGGCACGATGGGAAAGCCGTGGAGACCGAGAAAGGAAACGTCTAGCTTTCCTGGGGGAAAAGAGAAATAATTCAAAGAGGGCAGTACATTTCAGATGAGTTCTGCCGGGTTAGCAGGCACTTGATAAGTGAGCAGTTGAGGAGCAAGTGTTCCAAGCAAAGAGGGCAACCTGTACAAGGACACGGAGCCACAAAAAGGCGAGGTGTACTTTGGGAAATGGCAAGAAATCGGGGGGTTAGATTTAAATTGTTTTAATTAAAAAAAAATTTCAGATTATTTATTTATTTGGAGAGAGAGAGAGCGAGAGCAACAACGAGTGGGGTAGGGACTGAGAGAGACGGAGAGAGAATTCCAAGCGGGCTCTGTGCTGTCAGCGTAGAGCCCGCTGTGTGTCTTGAACCATGAGGTCATGACCTGAGGCGAGATCAAGAGTCGACGCTTTACCAGCTGAGTCAGTAAGCCACCCCAAGAAATATGGATGATTAGAATATGGGTTTTTCAGGGCAGTGGCAGATGATGATGGAGGCTTCCCTGGTGTTCTACGGTGTTAAACACGATGATCTGCATAGAACAGAGGTAGCCAAAATCTTTACCTGGACATTATTCAGTTCCATTGTTCTCTTCAGAACAAGACTCTGGAGATGAAATGCAGAGAGAAGGACCAGGCCCCAGGAGGCCTGTGGGGAGGCTTACAGCAGCCCAGACAGAGGAGGCTGGCCTCCACCAGTGCGTGGTAAGGAGGACAGAAAAGAGACACCGGATCCGGGAAGTATTTCTGAAACAGAATGGCCAGGATTTCACAGCAGACTCCATACGGGGTATGGAGCGGGGAAGAGAAACGTGATGACTTGCTCAGAGATTTCCGGTCTTAGTGGATGGTGATATCTTCACGGATGGGAACAGAAAACAGGAAAAGGAAGTTTCAGAGGATATTATAATAAGCACATTTATTCATTTAATAAGTGTTTATTGAGGATTCCCTACGTGCTAGGCACTGTGCCAAGCATGAGCGAACCAGACACAGTCTCTGCCTTTGTGAAGTTTATAGTCTAGTGTGTGCTGTTAATATTAAGCAAACATTGGTGCGAAGTTAATTCCTTATAGTTGCAAAAAGATCACAGTGAATCACCCTTGCGACAAATGTGGTCAAAGAAAAGTTCAGCAGAGCCAGGAGACTGTCTGTGAGTGAGACCTAACCTGGGGGAGGGAGGCATGGTGGTTTCCTCGAGAGAGAGAGAGAGACTTCTGAAGTTAGCTCTAAAGAATGAGTAGAGATTTCTCTATGCAAACAGTGACGGAGTGGAGAGCATTTCAGGCCTAGGAAGAGCTGCAAAGCAGCAGGGAATTTGGCGGGATAAAGAAACTAAAGGAAGCTCAGTGAGCGAAGGAGAGGGGCCATTAGAAGAGGCTGGAGCAGCGGGACAGGTGCAGGGGGTTGCACATAGCATCTTAGGTTATGTTGACGGCAAGGGTCCCAATCGCAATGCAATAGGAAATCATCGAAAGGTTTTCAGGAGAGAACATAGGGGCGCCTGGGTGTCTCAGTCAGGTAAGTGTCTGACTCTTGGCTTCGGCTCGGGTCATGATCTCACAGTTTGTGGGTTTGAGCTCTGCATAGGGCTCTGTGCTGACAGAGCCTGCTTGGGATTCCCTCTCCCCCCCCCCCGCCCCTCCCCCACTCATGCCATCTCCCTCAAAATAAACCAGTTAATTAACAATTTTCTTAAAAAAAGAGAGAACATACAAGGATTTTCATTTATATCAACTTCTCCAGCTAACGTGTGAAGAATGGATTAGAAGAAGTCGAGAATGTAACAAGGTGGGACCACCCCGGAGAACAGCGTCCAGGAGGATGAGCAGGGCTCTGGAGAAGAACACGGGGTAGATGCACTGGCATGGTGAGCGCTGAATGAGCACAAAACGGGGTTGCTGGTACCGGGTGGGGACACCAGAAGTTCAGTTTATATGTTTGTTGATTTTGACATTCCTGTGAAATGTCCAAGTAGAAATGTCCCATTAGATATTCGATTCTCCCTCCAGCTTAGATGAGTGGTCTGGGCTGGAGATATAAATGAAAAAAATACTTGGCATGTGATGTGATGGGAGCCCAGGAAAGGGATTCTGTTGCAGAGGGAGCATGTATTGCATGCAAAAATAGATTTGGTTTGCAACAATGTATAAGTGGTGTTGAAACCTGAGGTTAGACGAAATCGCCAAGAAGAGTGTGAGGACCAAGGACATAAGACAGAAACGAAGACAGAAGAAAATAAACGTTTAAAGGGGAAGCCAAAGGAAGCACAGCTTGAGAACAGAGTGATGAGTAATCGTCAGCGATGAGGAAGAAAATCAGGAAGGTGAAGATGAAAGGTAGAAAGAAGAGAGTTTCAGGAAGAGCAGATAAGTCAGAGCAAGATCAAAAACAAAGCTTTGGTTTTAACTTTTGAAGATCATTTAAGGCTGTAACGAAATAGGGGCGCCTGGGTGGCTCAGTCCCTTAGGAATCAGACTCTTGATCTCAGCTCAAGTCTTGATCTCAGGGTTGTAAGTTCAAGTCCCACATTGGGCTCCACACTAGGTGTGGAACCTACCTAAACAAAACAAAACAAGACTTTAGCAAGATAAATTTCAGGTGTGTTTTACAGTTAGAAGCCAGATCATAACGGGTTCATTAAAATATTGAGAAGTTAGGGGGCACCTGGGTGCCTCAGTCGGTTAAGCTTCAGACTTCGGCTCAGGTCATGATCTCACAGTTCGTGGCTTTGAGCCCCGCGTCGGGCTCTGTACTGACAGCTCAGAGCCTGGAGCCTGTTTTGGATTCTGTGTCTCCCTCTCTCTCTGCCCCTCCCCTGCTTGCTCTCTCTCTCTCAAAAATAAATAAACATTTAAAAATAAAATAAAATAACATCTATTAATGTTATATTATATAAAAGTATAGGGGCATCTGGGTGGCTTAGTCGGTTAAGCATCTGACTTCAGCTCAGGTCATGATCTCGCAGTTCACGAATTCGAGCCCCACGTCGGGCTCTGTGCTGACAGCTCAGAGCTTGGAGCCTGCTTCGAATTCTGTGTCTCCCTCTCTCTCTGTCCCTCCCCCACTTGTTCTCTCTCTCTCTCTCTCTCAAAAATAAATAAAAACATTTTACAAATTTTATTAAAAAACAAAAAATAAATAAAAGTGTATAATTATACTAAATGTTAATTTATATTTGTGTTAACATTAACACAATATTATCACATTATACATAGTCCACATTAAAGAATCTATACATTATTTACTAACAATATACAGATTACCTACACATGCTATTACATTATTAACCCCATTACGATCATCCCTCCTTATGTGCAGGGTTAGGGTCCAAGGTCTCCAGCGGATGCCTGAAACTGTGGATAATGCTGAACCCTATACATACTGGTTTTTCCTGTGATAAAGTTTAATTTATAAATTAGGTACAGTAAGAGATGAACAGCAACCACTAATAATAGAACAATCGAAACAATATAGTGTCATCAACCTGATGTAAATGCGGTCCTCTTCTATCTCTTCAAAAATACTGTACTTACTCACCCTTCTTCCTGTGACGATGTGGGATGTTAAAATGCCTAGGTGATGACATGAAGTGAGGTGGGTGATGTAGGCATCGTGATGTGGTGTTAGGCTCCTATTGACTTTTTGACAGGTATATCAGAAGGATATATCAATATATCAGAAGGAAGGTCATTTTTGACCATGGGTAACTGAAACCATGCCAAGTGGGGAAGAGAAACCGCACGTAAGGAAGGGCTACTCCCTATCAACATCTGACTGATAAAATCAGCCGGTTAGTTAACATAAGTATTATGTTAATGTATTCATGATAATCATTTAAATAATTTAATTGTTTCATGGGGTTAAAATTAATATTACTGAATTTATAAGAAAAAGGAACACAACCCAATTAAGAAGGGGTAAAGAATGTGTACCTGCAGTTCACAGAAAAGGATGTACAGAGGCCAGGAGTCATGGAAAAATGCAATCAACCTTACGGTCAGGAAATGCAACCAAAACAAAAAGAGGTGTCATTTTTCTTCCATCAGACTGACAAAAATTTGAGTTTAATAATATCGAGTGCGATCTACAAAGAAAATTCAGGGTGCTTGACCCACAGGGAGGGCTGACATTGTTGGCAATTGGGAGAAGCCCCACGTCGCATTCTTGGAGTAATGGTTACCATGATAAGGAAGGTCATATGGAAGTCTCTGAAACAGATCCTAAGTCCCTGCTCAAAACACGAAACAAAACCAGTCTAGCAGTTTGGGGGAAAAGGCAGAGATTAGTGTTACTTTAAGGATCTTAAGCATACAGCTGTGGTGGCTCCTGTCATATCTCTAGTGAATTTATCAGACTGACCCCTGAAGACCCCTAGCAGAAGCTAGATGGATCCTGGAGAATAACTGTAGACTGTGAAAAGCTCCACCGAATAGTAGCCCCACCTGCGACTGCCATGCCAAATGTAGTATCTTGGCTAGAGTAGCTTAATACGGTTTCAGGCACACGTTCTACAGCCATTGATTTGACAAATGCCCTCTTTTTAAATTTAACAAAAATTATTTATTTATTTATATTTATTTATTTATTTATTTTTGAAAGAGAGAGAGAGAGAGAGAGAGAGAGAGCAAGTGGGGCGGGGGAGGAGGGGCAGAGAGAGGGAGACAGAATCCCAAGCAGATTCTGTGCTCCCAGCGCACACGCACAGCATGACACGACATGACACGGAGCTTGAACTGAGATCATGACCTGCGCTGAAGTTAGGAGTCGGACGCTCAAGTGACTGAGCCACCCAGGTGCCCTGACACGTGCCCTCTTTTTAATCCCAATCAGAAAAGAGGATCCGAAACAGTTTGTAATTACGTGGATTTATATACTATATGTTTGTTTGTTTCAAGTTTATGTATTTATTTTGAGAGAGAGAGAGAGAGACAGCCAGGGAGCGGCAGAAAGGGAGAGAGAACCTCAAGTAGGCTCTACACTGACAGCACCAGGCTCAAACCCACGAACCAAGAGATCATGACCTGAGCTGAAACCAAGAGCCAGACGCTCAGCTGACTAAGACACCCAGGTGCCCCGTAATATATGTTTGTGCAATAAATAGATAATACATATTACAGATTTTTCCTGGGGCTAATTTAATGCACCCACTGGCTGTCATAATATAATCGGGAGGGATGTGGATTCCAGGGACATCCTGTAGAGCATAAAACTAATCTTTCACATTGATGACGTCTGCTTGGGCAGGATAAACAAGAGGTGTGAGTGCCAGGAGGCCTTGGTAAGACACATGTGCACCACAGGGCAGGGGATAACCTCGAGGAAGATTTATGGACCTGCCACTTTGGTAAAGACGTTGGGTGTGCAAGGGCTGGGGTGGACCAGGACATCCCTTATTAAAAGACTGGATCTTGCGTCTCTTACAACAAAGAAGACAGTACTACCACCCTCGATAGGCCTGTTCACATTCCACATCCAGGCACGTGGCTCCAGGTCACGTACTGAGTCACTGAGAAGACCGGCAGCCTGGAGGGATTCCCCTTCAGCAGAAAAGGGTTCCGCAGCAGGTCCCCTCTGCCCCGCAAGCAGTCCTGCCATTTGGACCATTCAACACGGCAGACTTGATGATGTAGGAAAGGTCAGTGATGGGAAAAGATTCTACGTGGAGTTTATGGCAAGCTCAGGACGAGTAATAGCCCTTTTGTCTTTCTTGAAATAATCTCTGGTGTGTTACTGAGCCCCGGTAAAGGCAGAATGCTTTACCATGAAGCATCAGGTGGCCATGTGTCTGAAACCGCTCGCTATGAGCTGAGTTGTCTTGAACCCGCCAATCATAAAGACGGGGGGCCCAGAGGCAGCGCGTGATAAGGTGGAAAGGCTGTGATGGGAGCCTGAGCAGGACACGCAGATGCACGAGAAGTTAGCCCAGACTCCCCTTTTCCACGTGACAGTTGTACCAGTTTGGTATATGGCCACGACTCACATGTTTGGCCATATAGCAAAGGAAGAGGTGCTGAAAGGGGAAGAAGAGCCTGAACTTGACCTGTGGATGGGTTGGGTCGGCTTGCTACATGCCCACGGTGAATGGATAAAACGGATAGCGGATGCATCGCAGTTACATTCAACCTTCAAAGAGAGTCTGGAGAGAAAAATCTCTCCAGTGGGTTGAGCTTTGAGTAATTGCTTGATCACCCACTTTTCACAGACAGAAAAGGTGGCGTAAGGTGAGAATTTACATGAGTTCATGGTAGCAGTGAGTAGACTGGTTGGCTGGTCAAGAGCCTGAAAGGAAAGGACTGAAAGGATGATGACAAAGAGGTCTGGAGTGGAGGCCTATGAGAGGGCATTCAAGGTAGACATGACGATCTTTGTATGTGTCCTTACAGCCATCCCATTAAGAGGTGGGGTCTTGTCTCTCTCTGTCTTTTCATTTTTTTTTTATTAAGAATTTTTTTAAGTTTATTTATTTTTGAGAGAGAGAAAGACAGAGTGCTAGCAGGGGAGGGGCAGAGAAAGAGAAAGAGAGACACAGAATCGGAAGCAAGCTCCAGGCTCTGAGCTGTCAGCACAAAGCCGGATGTGGGGCTCAAACCCACAAGTTGTGAGATCATCACCTGAGCTGAAGTTGGGTGGTTAACTGACTGAGCCACCCAGGCACCCCTGTCTCTCTTAAATCACAGCAGGGCCATGCAACTTTGGCCAATGCAGCAATAGCAAAAGCATAGACTTCAAAAGTGCCTGGACATTGGGACTTGCCCTCTGTTGCTTCCAGAAACTCCTCTTCCACTACATGCCCTAGCTTGTAGTGCCCTCCCTGATCCTGGAGGATCAGAAAGCATGGAGAGAGGCTGTGCATCCTAGATTCGCAGCCAATGTCCACATGCATGAGCGAGCCTCACTGACATGACACGGGGCAGAGGCCAGCCACCTAGCTGAGGCCCACTCAAATCACCAACCCGTCGAATCAAGAGCAAATAAATGTTCATTGTTTGAAACCATTAAATGGAAGGGTAGTTTGTCATGCAACAAAGGCTAACTGATAATATAGCTTTCTAGGCTTTGCTCTTAATCTGTTAATAGGATTTAAAGGAACTTTGCTGAAAACTGGCTTCAGAGACTTGTTTCTGATTCAGGAAAGTCAGGTGTGAGATACAGAATGGATTAATGCCTTTACCTACCTCGCTTTGCGAGGACATTAAGCCCCTTGCATCAGCCTTAGAGGTGGAAGTCTGCAGGGGAAAATGATTTAAGGAAGGAATTTAAAGGAAAAACACATTAGCTTAATATTTTCAAAATATTATTCCTATTACTGAAGTTGGCGGGAAGCCAGTGAAACAGTTACTCTTTTGCTCTGTTGGTGGTGGAATAGATTATACAGACATCTTGGAAGGCAAATGGTGATATCAACACAAAATTAACATGAACCTACTGTTTATCTAAACGATTCCATTTCTTTGTATCAGTTCTGGATACTAAGAAATGCTGAAATGCTGTGTACAAAGAGACATGCACAAAGGTGTTAACTGACACATTTTAATAGCAAAAAATTAAAAACAGGAAAACAGCAATGCAAAGATATGTCTGTGTTGTGAAACATTATGTAGTAGCTAAAAAGAATGAGGCCAATCTATGAACTGGCTAGGAAAGATCTACAAGATATATTCTTTTTTAATTTTTTTAACGTTTATTCATTTTTGAGAGACAGAGGGAGACAGGGCATGAGCGGGGAAGGGGCAGAGAGAGGGAGACACAGAATCTGAAACAGGCTCCAGGCTCTGAGCGCTCAGCACAGAGCCTGATGGGGGGCTCGAACTCACGGACCGCGAGATCACAACCTGAGCTGAAGTCGGATGCCTAACCGACTGAGCCACCCAGGCGCCCCTAAGTTTTTAAGTTTATTTTGAGAGAGAGAAAGAGAGCTCGAGAGGAGGAGGGGCAGAGAAAGAGGGAGAGAGAATCCCAAGCAGGTTCTTCACTGTCAGCACAGAGCCTGCCATGGGGCTCAGTCTCACGAACCGTTAGATCATGACCTGAGCCAAAATCAAGAGTCAGACACTTAACCAACTGAGCCACCCAGGCTCCAAGATATATTCTCTTTTTATTAAAAAAAATTTCTTTTAATGTTTATGTTTGAGAGAGAGAGAGAGCAAGAGAGAGAGAGAGAGCTTGAGCAGGAGAGGGGCAGAGAAAGAGAGGGAGACACAGAATCTAAAGCTGGCTCCAGGCTCCGAGCTATCAGCACAGAGCCTGACGCAGGGCTGAAACTCATGAACTACGAGATCATGACCTGAGCCAAAGTCGGATGCTTAACTGACTGAGCCACCCAGACGCCCCCCGCCCCCAAGCTTACCTTTGAATATGCTTTTCATTCCAAGAAACTGCAGGTGATCATTTGAAAAAGTGCTTACCGCTCCAAGCCACAGACTGGCAGTATTCCATTGTCCACAGCCTTCGAATATAACCACATCAAATACCTAATCCTAGAGCCCCATCCTGTGGGACTGTTTCCTAAAACCATTTCTGGGCACAATATTCCAGCAGTGAGGGTTCAGTCAAGAACAGAGAAATCATTCAGGTGGCTTAAACTGGAAAACATTTAATTGAAGGGATTCGGGGCTCACACAACTGTTGAAAGGACAGGGGAAGCAAAAAGTTGGGAAAGGCAATATTAACACTTGGGAAATCAGGACCATCAGGGATCACAGGAAAATGCCAGCGACGCTCTCAGCTGCCAGCAGTACCCAAGCAGGCAACTCACAGAAGGATGTCCAGAAACCGTGTTTGCCCACGAGCTGTCCCTGTTTCTAAGGCAATAATGACCTCTGCTTCTCTTCTACCTTCCAAATATCAAGCAAGAGCCTGGCATTCATGGAAGCTAAACTGGAAATATGCTGGCAAGGGAGCCTGGGAAGTAGTTTGTATATTTCCAGCCCCTGCATTGCAGGAAAAAGAAAGAAAGAAAGAAAGGAAGGAAGGAAGGAAGGAAGGAAGGAAGGAAGGAAGAAAGAAAGAAAGAAAGAAAGAAAGAAAGAAAGAAAGGGATGGGAAAGGGGCACCTGGGTAGCTCAGTCCATTGAGCAATCTGACTTCAGCTCAGGTCTTGATCTCGTGGTTCATGAGTTCGAGCCCTGCATCAGGCTCTCTGCTGTCAGTGCAGAGCCTGCTTCGGATTCTCTGTCCCTTTCTCTCTCTATGCCCCTCCTCTGCTTGAGTGCTCACTCTCAAAAATAAATAAACATTAAAAAAAATAAAATGAAAAATAATAAATACATAAATAAATAAATAAATAAATAAATAAATAATAAATGGGAC
This sequence comes from Lynx rufus, assembly GCF_022079265.1. Classification (NCBI taxonomy): domain Eukaryota; kingdom Metazoa; phylum Chordata; class Mammalia; order Carnivora; family Felidae; genus Lynx; species Lynx rufus. The sequence continues at coordinate 26,085,230 of NW_025814889.1, read as the reverse complement.
AGGAAGGGCGCTGAGATAAATCAAGCTGTGGGGGAAAAAATGGCTGTAGAACAATACGCACAGAATAATGCCATTCTTGGGAGAATGAACCCTTCACAAAATAAATCTATATTCTATGGTGAATCAAATGCACAGACAGAGTTCTAGCAGGAAACACCAAACCGATTACTAGCGGTGACTTTGTTGCTGGTGGGTATGGGTGAGTCATAGGCGGGCTTGAACTTGTTTCAAAGTTTTGACATTTTTTTACAGGAAGAATATACATTCAGATAAATGGAATAGAATGGGATGGAGGGATACAAGGTAAAGATTTGAGAAGCGTCAGATTAAGAAAAGTTTCTTTAATTTTTTAAAAGAAAGAATGAAGAATCTTATACATGTATAATCTTATACACATACATATACGTATATATACACATAAGATTCTTCATTCTTTATATCTATATCTATATCTATATCTATATCTATATCTATATCTATATATCTATATCATCTATAGACTAAGGGAAGGAGCCAAAGGTTCGAGAGAGTTTAGACATAAAGAGGAACTGACTGGTGGAGCAAGCTCTTGGTGGAGTCCAAAGAGGATGCGTTCTAGTTCAAGGTGAGGATCTCAGCCAAGGAGACTGAGGATGCAGAAGTCAGTGCAGGTGCTGTTGCCAGGAAATGGGTGGTAAAAGGGACAAAAACTGAGACACTGAGCTTGATGGCCAGTGATTTCTCAGTGGAGTGTAAGGCAAGGCCCCCAAGTGATGTACATGGGCTGTGGGCAGTTATGGCCACTATCTAGGGTAGTAGCGTCACCTGACCCGGGATCTGCTAACGATGCCGAAGTACGCTTCAGGGTGTGCCAGTCCCAAGTCACCGGGTGGAGTGCTCTGAGTTGAGAGTTTCAGTCATGGTGTTTCTGAGAATTGGTAACCCCTCCCATGACATCACTATTTAGAGCAAGCTTTCTCAACCTGAGTATTAACACTGGGATTGGAGAATTTGCTGTGGGGGCTTTCCTGTGTGTGTAGGATGCTTAGTAGGGTCCCTGGTCAATACCCACTAGATACCAGTACCCCCCCCCCCCCACCAACATGCTAGTTATGACAACAAAAATATCTCCAGACGTTTCCAAACATCCCTTGGGGGAAGGAGCAAAATCTCCTCTGGTTGGGAACTACTGATTTGTAGTTCAGTGACCACACTCCAGGGCTGGGTCTCAGGAATGTGCAAGCTGGTCTGTTCCCGGGAATGGTCTGCCCTGCCTGCCTTTGTGGAGGGCGGGAAAGCCTTTGGCATTTGGGCAAGGTGTTCACAGGGAAGCCACGCCCAGACTCTCAGTGCTGTTTGGACCACAGGGGCCAACCAGCTTTCGCCACAGGTGTCTTCCCCATCAAAGCCGAGAGTTACTCATTTAGCCAATCCTTCTCTTGAGTAATTTCTCACTGTCACCACCTTGAAGAAAAGGAAAAGAAAATTAAGTCAAAGGCATGTATCACAATGGTCATCAAATCAGGTCACAAAAGATTCCTTTTTCCTTTCTAGAACCTTCCTGTTCCCCCCCCCACCCCCTCAATTTATGGAGAATGTTTTGACACCCCACTGCTTTCCAGGCATGATGTCAGGGACTGGCTACTCAAATCTAAAATACGGGTGCCTTTTGTTGAGCTCATCTCAAAGAAAGAATGACAGAAAGGGTGATAAATGTTAATGGACTGCCACACCTAGTATTTCAAAAGTGCACCAGGGAGGAGTCAGGGAGGTTCTCGGCGGGGTGGTGGGGGGCGGGGTGGTGGTGGTGGTGATAATTTGGTTAACTCCTGAAGGGTGCCCACTTGTTCAGACAGCCAGCACAGGAAGTGGATCTCGGGGACGAGAACGGATTATTCAAAGACAGCGAGGCATGACCATGTGTGGTGTTTAGAAGGCTTCAAGAAGGTAGATGCGGCTGAAGTACAGTGAGGAGAGAGAGAGACTCAACTGGGGAGCAGATTAGGAAGGCCCCGGCCAGCTGCGGTAAGAAATTTGGGCTTTTCCTGTACGTTCGACTGTTTTAGGCATGGGAGTTCCCCAGTTACCGGGTCCTGTGCTGATCTTGACTTCTCTGGGTGGTCCACCCTTTCTTCCTCCCTTTAGGTCCAAGACCCGACCCTTTAGCTTCAGGTAAATACTACCCAGCCCTCCATTTCTCCCCCAGAGAAATGTCTCCACAATCTTACTTTCCTTTCTGTTTTTACCTCCGTAAAGCAGACTCCATAATTTCCATCAATCCACCTCCTAGAATCTTCACAACTCAGTTACCCTCCGCTTTCTGCTTTTCACAATCCACAGGGCCCCCAAACCTCCTAGTTTTTAACCCAAATTCATTTCCCTTTCCCCACCAAAGTAACCAGAAAACCTTCCTTACGCCTACTAGGATATCACATTTAGAAGGTGTTAAAGATTCAAAGCCCCAGTTTCTGGGCACGATTCTTTTAATAAAGTTTCCTTCTCCTGGTGTGTATTAAAAAAAATGGATTCCTTAACCCTGAAGCTACCTCCAAAGAGCGAATACATGCTCACGCCATTGCCAGAGAATTCTTCGGTAGCATTGTATAGCAGCTGGCTGAAAGCAAGACGCTGTAGGAAGTGGGCAGGTTCAGAGATGCCAGAGTGCAGGGAGAAAGGGAAAGGGGGAGAGAGAGAAGGCCATGGAGGCCGACTTTCCCCACATCATAATCTGCCTGGGCCTGGCTCGTTGCAAGGCTTTCTTTCCTTTAAGAAACACTGATGCGGGGGTGAGACGCAGATCCATATTCTCATTCTGAACCCTGAACCCCGCGTGTGCCACTCTGTTTATCCACCATCAGTACCACAAAGGCATACCCCACTGGTGTTCCAGCTTGTGAGGACGGTGGGAGTGTTGCAGAGAACAGGGTTGGGGACGCAAGAGGGGAAAAATGGCGTTTTATAGCCTTTGATAACCTGCGGCCTGATTTCTGAGGTCTTTCCCTTTATAGTTTCCCTGTAATTTTTATTTTTATACTTCCTTCCTTTCCTCAAAATGAAAGGGATTGGAGGAACGAGGCAGTTGAGAGGAAGCTGGATTTCGGAAGAAGAGTCGGCAAATATGTAAGTTTCTTTCTTTTTTGATACGAAAGTTTCTAAAATGTTATTAGTGGGGCGCCTGGCTGGCTCAGTTGGTTGAGCACCCGACTCTTGATTTCGGCTCAGGTCATGATCCCGGGATTGTGGGATCGAGTCCTGCATTGGGCTCTGTGCCGAGTGTGGAGCCTGCTTGGGAGTCTCTGTTCTCGCTCTCGCTCTCTTGCTCTCCCTGTGCCCCTCCCCCCATAAAAAAATACAAAAATAAACTGTTACTAGTAATTAGTACATCTTCGTACTTACTTGTACTTCCCAATTTCCATAATAATAATAAAGAAAAAACCATGGAGTGGACAGAAAGATGCATCCTAAATTATAAGGTAATGAAAGCAAAATTAGGGAGGGTCAAAAGCTGAGAAAGAATTCTAAAAAGGTATCAATGCTTTTGTTTCTTTCTCTGTTCTCCAGTGATATAGCTGAATCCGGGGACCCATGAAAAATCTGGGTAGGCTTTCACATCCCCCCCTGGAGGTTATCTCCCCACTACTAGAGATAACAGTATAGGCCTTGCTGGGTTGGTTCCAGAAAGACAGGGTGGAGGACAGACCAGGTATCCTCGGAGGGCTGTTCCCCAAGGAGATCAGGGAAATCTCACTTGCCCTCCAGGTTGTCCCTGGCCTTCCAATCTGCCCTGATCCCCTCCTCTCACCCTCCACTCTGCCCTGACCCCCTCCCCCTCCCTCACCTGGGGATACCCAGCCTCTCCACTCACTCTTATCTTACCAAGGGTAATTCTCTAATAATTTCTATCCCTTTGTGTTTTGATCAGCATTCTAATAGAATTCCTTGAGTTGATTTTTGAATTTTTCTCTCCCCAAAATGTTCATGATATTATTCATTCTTTTGTTTGAGGTTTTTTTGTTTTTGTTTTTAAATTCAGAAATGCAAAGTTACAAAGGAAACAGATAATGGATTCATCTAAATAGAATTTTGAAACTTCTCACTGTCAATTACCCCAATTCAAAAAAATTAGGTGGCTCAGTCAGTTAAGCTTCCGACTTCAGCCCAGGTCATGATCTTGCAGGTTCCTGAGTTGGACCCCCGCATGGGGCTCTGTGCTGACAGCTCGGAGCCCGGAGACTGCTTCGGATTCTGTGTCTCCCTCTCTCTCTTTGCCCCTGCCCTGCTCGCGCTGTCTCTCAAAAAATAAAAATAAACACCAAAAAACATTATTAGACCAATGGATACACTAGAAAAATGTATTTGCTATATGCCAGAGTGAAAAGATAGATATATAATATTCATTAGTCATATATATAATTAGTGACTTACAAGTATTAGTATATAGTATATATTAAAGTACATTAAGGGGGTGCCTGGGTGGCTCAGTCGGGTAAGCGTTCGACTTCGACTCAGGTCACGATCTCACAGTTCGTGGGTTCAAGCCCTGCATCAGGCTCTGTGCTGACAGCTTACAGCCCAGATCCTGCTTCCGTTTCTATGTCTCCCTCTCTCTCTGCCCCTCCCCTGTTCACGCTCTGTCTCTGTCTCTCTCTCTCTTATAAATAAACAAACATTAATAAAGTACATTAAACTGTAAGCAGTAAGAGAATATAGCTGAACAGGAGCAAAAAAAGGGATTTAATAGGCAATTCATAAAGGCAGTGGTAAATCATAATGATCAACCATACTAATAATCATAGACACATCCACTGAGATGACTAAAAAAATGTTGAGGAAACTGGCATTCTCTTATATATTGGGAGAGGGAGGATCAGTGTACAAACTCTTTGATCCAACAGTCTCAACCCCTGAACATAATCAAGGATGTATGTGCAAGAATGGGTGTTTGTATTCATCAAGTTTAAAAAGGAAAAAGCCTTAATGTCTAACCTTTAGAAACTGGTTTCAGTTGCAATTTATAACAATAATTAGTAAGTTTGTAAGTTATACTTTACAATTTAAAAATCTTGCAGAAGAACACAGGCCTTGAGGAAATGTTCAAAACAAAGCACTAAGCATAAATGCATTTTTTAAATAGATACTTTTACATATGTGTACAAAAACTAGGGGGTGCCTGGGTGGCTCAGTCAGTTGAGCCTCTGACTCTTGATTTAGGCTCAGGTCATGACCTCAGAGTTTTGTGACTTTGAGCCCAGAGCACAGGCTCTGTGCTGGGCAGTGTGGAGCCTGCTTGGGATTCTCCCTCTCTCTCTGCCCCTCCCCTGCTTGCGCTGTCTCTGTCTCTCTCAAAATAAAAAAATAAACTTAAAAAAAAAAATACTGGAAGAACATGCAGTTCACCCAAAATTAATACTGGTTATCTCTGGGCATAAGATTAAAGACGTTTTTTAGTTTTTGACTTTGTGCTCTTCTATTATTTTCTGACTTTTCTAAAATTGTTTCAATTATGTATTACTTTTGTAATCGGGAAAGGAATGGGGGGCCCAAGTGGGTCAGTTGGTTAAGAGTCCGACTTTGGCTCAGGTCATGATCTCACAGTTCGTGAGACAGAGCCCCCGCATTGGGGTCTCTGCTGCCAGCATGGGCCTGCTTGGGATCCTCTGTCTCTCTCTAAAAAATAAATAAACACTAAAAAAGAAAGAAGAAAGAAGGAAAGAAATAAAGAAAGAAAGAAAGAAAGAAAGAAAGAAAGGAAGAAAAAGAAGAAAAGGAATGATACACACACACATATAAATATATATTTTTTAAGCAAGGGAAAGCTGGCTTTGGCATAGAGAGGTGGAATGTTCTTGGAGAGTTAAAACCAAGTGGACCCTAGGGCCAGTTAGACATGAATACATGGCCTTACTTTTACTGGAAGTACGACTTACTCATACTAGAAGTGAGCCAGTTACTAACCCCATTTGTCTCACTTTTGTCCTGTCAAAATGGGGATAATAATGACTTTCATTGGGTTGTTATAAGAACTAAATGAGCCACTTCATTCAAAGCACTTAGAATAGTGCCTGGCCCAGCGCCAATGCTCAATAAATGGTAGTAACATTAATTAATGATGCTTTGTGGGAAAAATTTATACTTAATTTATACCAGGATAAATTTCAAAGAGATTAAATTAAATGTTATAACGGGAAAACATAAAAATTAAGGAAATATGGAGCTGAGGTAGGTTGAATGCCTCATATGATATCCCGAAACCCAAGAAAAAGGATAGATATATTTGTCTGCATACAATCTTTTTTACAAGATTTTTTTTTAACTTTATTTATTTATTTTGAAAGAGAGAGAGACAGAAAGAGAATCAGTGGGGGAAGGGCAGAGAGAGAGGGAGAGAGAAGGAATCCCAAGCAGGCTCCACACAGTCAGCCCAGAGCCTGACGCAGGGCTTGAACTCACAAACTGCGAGATCACGACCTGAGCCGAAATCAAGCGTCAGATGCTTAACCGACTGAGCCACCCGGGCACCCCTACATACCATCTTCGATACAGAAAAAACTCATAATAAAGAAATGACAAAATGGAAAAAATATTTGTAATAGATAAGAGACAAAGGGTTATTCTCTCTGCCATACAAAGAGACCTTCCAAATGGCTACATGCCTAAATCTTCCAGAATGATCTCTCTAATGCTAAATGACCACCTCATGGCCCTACTTATAAACCTGTGACGACACCTTAAAACCTACAAAATAAAACCCAAATGGCTTAGCATGGCACATGCCGTCTTCTGCAAGGTGGCCCCTCCCTCCTGCGTAAGCATCACCTGCCTTACATTCAATGTTGCAATAGTACTAAACTACTAGTACTTTCCGCGCGCTGTGTGCTATCTCATGCCACTGCACCTTCTCCTTCCTTCCACCAGAGTATCCTTTCCCAGCTTCCTTATACCACCTCCTATGCTAGGCTGAATGGGGACCCCCAAAGATGTTCAGCTTCTAGGACCTCGCAGCTTTAATTAAATCACAGATTGTGGCATGGGGAGATTATCCTGGATTATCTGGTGGTCACTAAATGCAATCACGCAAGAGGGGAGTAGAAGATTTGACCACACAGGAGAAAAGGTGATATGACGATCAGAGAAAGGTTTGAAGATGCTACAAAGCTGTCCTTGGCAATGGTGGAAGGGGCCATGAGCCAAGGAATGAGAGAAATAAAGTTCTAGAAGCTGGCAATGGCAACATATGGATTCTCCCCAGGGCAGCCTTCTCAAAATCTTGGTTTTGACCCAGTGTTTCCGGGGTCTGACTCCCAGAACTGTAGGAGAATAAGTATGTATCACTTTAAGCTAACAGCTTTGTGGTTGTTACGGCAGCCATGGAAAACTACCTACCCCTCCCTCCCCTTACCCCTGCTGGGGCTGAGTGCCATTTCTCCTTGCACCCATCACATCCACTGCATCTTTCCACTACATTGTAGGAATTGCATATCTCTCATTTCCCAACTAAGGCATATGCTTCTGGAAGGCAGGGACCATGTATTGTTTCCCTTTATATCTTTGGCAACGATCCCAGTGCCTGGGGCATAACAGACACCTTGTAAAGATTTATTGAGTTGAACTCCCCGACAGGCTGAAAAGCAGGGCAAGGGGAGCACCAAGGTGGGAAAAATCCACTTTTAGGTCAAGAAGTTATTCCTCCTATGATCACCGTTTTCATTGCTCTAGGAAGGGGGGAACCCAGCAGAGCCGAACAGGTTGTGTGGGAAATGGCACTCAAATCATAAACAACCAGAGTGCAGGACCTCTCCAGTGGAAAAAGAAAACTGTCCCAGAGGAAGATGATTACTTGAATGCATTTTGGTAGTGGGGCGCCTGGGTGGCTCGGTCAGTTAAGTGTCTGACTTTGGCTCAGGTCATGATCTCCGGGTTTGTGGGATTGAGACCTGTGACGGGCTCTGCGCTGACAGCTCGGAACCTGGAAGCTGCTTGGGATTCTCTGTCGCCCTCTCTCTCTACCCCTCCCTTGCTCTCTCTCTCAAAAATAAGTAAATAAACATTTTTAAAACATTGCATTTTGGTATGGCATTTTATAGGGAGCAATATTCCCAGGACAGCATTGAAATGTCACTGCTAGTCTATACCAACTGTGATTTTTCAGAAATTGCATCAGCACAGGTGGAAATTTTTCTGCAAATGGCATATAGTAAGGACTCTGAATCCGGGCAGTAACATCCTCACACATATTCGCTAAGGAACGTGCAAACAAGATCAGCAGAACTTGGAAAAAGCTAGATTTGACCACACAGGTCAGACAGAGAAAGGTTTGAAGATGCTACAAAGCTGTCCTTGGCAATGGTGGAAGGGGCCATGAGCCAAGGAATGAGAGAAATAAAGTTCTAGAAGCTGGCAATTCAGTCTAGAGGAAAGGATTTCAGTCTAGAGGAAAAACTGTTCTCCTGGCCACACTGATTAAGGGTTTCCAGCAGCTCCCTAGTAAGGCAGAATTGGAAAGGTCTGTCTGAGTCCTGTTGAGGGCTAGATATAGTTAGATTGTGTTTCTTGTAGAGTAAAAACTGTATCAATTGTTATTACAAAATGTAATGTACGAATGAGTTACGATCAACCCGTCTTTTGTTGCCTTTATAAATTCTAGACTTAATGAACACTCTAAAATACATTATTGAAACTTACCTGGCCTGGACAGATCCTGACTCCTGTTGCCATCAGGAACCTGGTGATCCCGGTGAGTAAAATAAAGTAAGCAACTCCCTTTCCAGAAGGCACTTTCATGAGGCCATGCTCTGCCTGAGCGGGTTCCATGTTGTCAATATAGACCTCACGAGAGCTAGATAATTCTGTGTGTTGTGACCCAAATCATAACTGACTGTGTTAAAAGGAAAATGTGCAAATAATGAAAAAAATTCTGAACATAATACAATTGCTCAGACGAACTGAGAAAATCTGGCATTACAAAAATTAAAGGTAAGGGGGTGCCTGGGTGGCTCGGTTGGTTAAGCGTCCATCCGACTCTTGGTTTCGGCTCAGGATATGATCTCGTGGTTTCGGGAGTTCGAGCCCCACGTCAGGCTCCGTGCTGACAGTGCGGAGCCTGCTTGGGATTCTCTGTCTCCCTCTCTCTCTCTGTCTCTCCCCCACTCGCACTGTCTCTGTCTCTCTCAAAATAAATAAAAAACGAAAACAAGAACAAAAGTTAAAGGAAAGGACAAAACTAATAAAGTTCAGCTCTGATCACCGTGCCACAGCGTGTCAATCAGGACTCGGTGTTGACACTTCTTCTTCCCCCGGGGGCCGCCTTCTCACGTGACACAGCCTCTTGCCACCCACCACTTCTCTGGTGGAAACCAAATCCAAGTTCACCCTCTCTAAGAAGCGTACTGCCCTTCAGTGGTTTAGGACCATAAACACCCATCGCAGAAACAGGACTGGTAACGATGCCCAGTGCTGCACAGACTTAAAAAAACAAAACCAAAAAAAAACCCAATTATTCAAGTAGACGTGGAAAACCAGAAGAAAATTATGCTAATCATTTCATTAAGAGTTCGTGTTTACAAATAGGAAGCCCCTGCTGCAGACTTGGTGAGCTCTCTAAGGTGCCTAATGTGCTGTAGGCGCTCAACAGAAATTAAATTAACATATCAAGACGTTGAAGGGAAAAATGCATTTTTTTAGACATAAGCGAACACAGCTGTGTTTGGGGTCTGTTGACTGTCTCAAGTTATTTTGAAAGTGTTTTGTTTTGGTAACACATTTGGCAAGTTCTCTTCCCCTTCATTTTTATACCCATGTATATTTAAGGGAGAATATAACCCATATGTTCCTGATTCAATTATACTTGACTCATCCCAGGATGGCTTTGTAAAAGCAATTTGAATGCCAAGAGCCTTGCAAGTTTCCTAACAAACTCTGAGGCTTTTGTGTTTTTGCAAGAACTCAGAAATTTACTTTTGTTCGTGCAAACGTCTGAGGCTTATTTTATTTTATTTTTTTAAAGGAAACACGTGGAGTTTCACTGATCGCTGCATTGATGTACTTACTTACTTAGTTACAGCCTGGGACGACGAGTGGCAAAATGATGACGTGTGCACGAAATGTTGATTATTTGGTATTCTTGTTATGTAACTGTCCAAAAAAGACATCGGCCTTGAAATTAGATCACTGCAGGAATTCTTAGCAAAGCTCTTGAAAGCTCTCTTCTTGGTCCAATTCGATGAAAAATGCTGAGCGTTGAGGAAGTACAGATTGCTTTGCTCTGATACCAGACAAGTCCAGGAACGTCTGGCCATCCCAAATGAATGGCCTCACCTGTTCCCCCTTCCAGTTCACAAGGGGGAACTTCAGGCATCGTGGCTGATTATTGGACTAAGTGGGCACTTAGCCCAAAGGGAGCCTGCCAGAGTCTCTCTCCTGTTGACAGTCTGAATTTAGAGAATGAGAAAGAGAGCAAGAGAGAGAGAGAGAAGGAGGGAAAAAAAGAGGAGGGGGAAACGCAGCAGGAAGATAAAAAGAAGGAGAACAGAGAGATTGGTTTAGTCTATTTGTGTGGCTTGTGTCTCTGTATCAGACAAACTCAAGGGCCAAGTGTGGGCATTTGATACAACAGGGTGTGCACAGAGTAAGTCAAGAAGCTAGCGTACAAAACCAGATGAACCAGAAAATCGGTGTATATATTTAACAAGCAGTGTATTCTAGGATCTGAGAAATTCAGTATGCTATATTATACTCTGATAGATGGAAGCAACAGAGATACTACTCTTGTCTTAAGGGAGTAGGAAGAAAGGATGGTCCACATTAATTGTGTTCAACATACAGGATAGACTTTGTCTCCAAAGTCTATCAGCATCCTGGTGTGTCGATGTGTTTGCCACCCTGGAAGCTCTCCAAACCTCTAAATTATTACTGGAGTTTTATGGAGGCATCCTCATGTAGGGCATGATCAATAATTAACTCCATTTCCAGCCCCTCTCTGCTCTCTGGAGGATGGGCGGGGGGCTGAGGATTCCAAGCCTTTAAACATGGTTTGGTTTTCCTGGTGACCCCCACCCCCAGCCAGGAGCCCACCTTCAGCCACCTCAACAGAACAAAAGATGCTCCTTGAGGATCAGGATCGTCACCTAGGAATCCCTTAGGAATTTCCAAGGGTTTAAGGAGCCTTGTGTCAGGGATGGGTTCAAAGACCAAATATCAGAACAAGATCCCAGTGCTCTTATCACTTCAGAAACCACAAAGGTTTCTGTGCCAGGAACCGAGGACAGACACCAATATATGTATTTTCAATAACTTTATGTATATGCCAACAATATGATATATAACGTATCACATAATATATAACATATTCACACCTAAATACAAATTTGAATAAACAAGGAAGCTATGGATGAAATGTCTTATGTCTTTACCTAGGAGAATGAAAGGAAATGTTTAATAGAAATGTCCTTTTCTGGGGCGCCTGGGTGGCGCAGTCGGTTAAGCGTCCGACTTCAGCCAGGTCACGATCTCGCGGTCCGTGAGTTCGAGCCCCGCGTCAGGCTCTGGGCTGACGGCTCGGAGCCTGGAGCCTGTTTCCGGTTCTGTGTCTCCCTCTCTCTCTGCCCCTCCCCCATTCATGCTCTGTCTCTCTCTGTCCCAAAAATAAATAAACGTTGAAAAAAAAAATTTTTTAAAAAGAAATGTCCTTTTCTATTAAAGGAAATTAATAGCCAGATGAACACGGATCTCAGAAAGCCACACTTGAAGAACGTTCTCATGACAAAGCCATGATACGTAACACACCAGGGTCCTACAAGAATTTACTGGCATATTGCCACATACATAATAAGAATCTCTGAATGATCAGAGAGGTTCAAAAAGCACCCAACGGAGGCAAGTACTCTCAGTTTTTCTTTAAGAAGAGAAAGATCCCAGAAATGTAAAACCAATGTGCTTATGCTCAAATCCTGGTAACATTATGTAACGGGTTGTTAAAAAGTCCATTTGCAAACCTAAGAAAAGGAAGTAGTGTGGTGTAGCCACGATGGAAAGCAGGGTGGAGGTTCCTCAAAAAAATAAAAATAGAACTACCATATGATCTAGAAAATCCACTTCTGGGTGTTCTCTCAGAGGAAGCGAGAACAATAATGGGAAAAGCTATATGCATTCCTGTGGTCATTGTAGCATTGCTTACAATAGCCAAGGCATGGAAGCAACCTAGATGTCCATCGATGGATGAGCAGATGACAAAGAAAATGTGAGGGGCGCCGGGGGGGCTCAGTTGGTTGAGCATCTGACTCTTGATTTTGGCTCAGGTCATTATCTCATAGTCTGTGAGATCGAGTCCCGCATCTGGCTCTGTGCTGTCAGCTTGGACCCTGCTTGGGATTCTCTCTCTCTGCCCCTCCCCTGCTCATGCTATCTCTTTCTCTCACTCTCTCTCTCTCTCTCTCTCAAGAAAAAAAAAATAAACATAAAAAATAAAAATAAAACCAAACTGTGATAACACACAGACACTGGACTATTAGCCATAAAAAGAAGGAAGTCTTGCCATTTGGGACAACACACTCGGACTTTGAGGGCGAAACGAGTCAGACAGAGAAAAAAAAATGCTATGATCTCACTTACATATGGAATCTTAAAAAATTCCAAAAAAAAAAAAAAACAAAAAACAAGCTCATAGATGAAGAAAATAGATTGATGGTTGCTGGAAGTGGGAGGTGGGCGAAATGGGTGTAGGGATCAAAAGTTACAAAATTCCAGTTATGAAATAAATTAAGTCGTTGGGTGCAATATACAGCATGGGGGCTACAGATAATAATATTGTATTGCATATTTGGAGTTGCCAAGAGAGAAGACCTTAAAAATTCCCATCACAAGAAAAAAATGTAACTATGTATGGTAGGGGATGCTAAGTAGACACATCGTGGTGATTGTTTCACAACATACACAAATATCAGATCACTATGTTGTAGACCTGAAACCAATATAATGTTATGTGTCGATTATACCTCAATTAAAAAAAAAAAAAAAGGAAGGAGGGATCGCAAAGTTGTAGACAGCACAGAGTGTGAAAGAATTAACCTCTCACTTTATGACAGAATCATGTTCCAAACGAAGAGTGGACCAAGTCTAATCCTGAAAATGACGGGAGATTGGTGTCAAGGGTTGCATATGATTTCAAAACCAATTGCACAGGGAGAGACATGGGCGGGAAAAATCGGGAGTCCGTGGTGAGTTGTGGCATGCAGAAGAGGAAGCAACTAATATTTACCATGCTCTTTGGAGCTCAGCGGGTGCCTTGGGCACTGTGTCCCGCTGGAGGGGCCGTGTTTTAAGAACAGTGACAAATCTGTGGCGATCCAGAGGGGGCACAAAACACCGTGATGGAAATCTCCAAACACTTGAAGGTCACACGCAGAGGAGGGATTGAATTTATCTTGTGGAAGTCCACAAAGCAGGCAGAGGACAACAGCCTAGAGATGTTAGAAAAGCCAACATTCATTGGGAGTTTACTGTAAGCCAGACGCTGCTAATTATAGTTGTCATCTCATGAAGTGCTCCCCAAACTGGGAAAGGATTTGTTATTATTACCCCCATTTTACAGGTGAGACAAGTGAGGAATGAAAAGATTAAATAGCTTGCCCAGGTCACAAGGAGTGGATGACAGGGTCGTAGGTTGAAAGAAAACAGACTGAGCCCAAAGTCCACTTGCCTGTGCGGAAATATTCAAACAAACGCTGTCGCATAGCACCGTTGTCCAGGATGCTTCTTTCCTTCAGAGGGACGTCCATGTACATTCTTTGAAAGCATATTTTTATAACTCTGAGAATTATAAATTGGAAAGTTTGAAAGAATACATTCCGAGATGCTACCAGGATTTAATACCGATTACTGGGATTAGAGGATATTTTCTCTTTCTCTTTTTTATTTTTATTTTTATTTTTTTAACGTTTATTTATTTTTGAGACAGAGAGAGACAGAGCATGAATGGGGAGGGTCAGAGAGAGAGGGAGACACAGAATCTGAAACAGGCTCCAGGCTCTGAGCTGGCAGCACAGAGCCCGACGCGGGGCTCGAACTCACGGACCACGAGATCATGACCTGAGCCGAAGTCAGCTGCTTAACCGACTGAGCCACCCAGGCGCCCCTTTTTTTCTTTAAACTTTTCAGGGCGCCTGCGTGGCTCAGTCGGTTAAGTGTCCGACTTCGGCTCAGGTCACGATCTCACGGTCCGTGAGTTCCAGCCCCGCGTCGGGCTCTGTGCTGACGGCTCAGAGCCTGGAGCCTGCTTCGGATTCTGTGTCTCCCTCTCTCTCTGACCCTCCCCCGTTCATGCTCTGTCTCTCTCTGTCTCAAAAATAAATAGACGTTAAAAAAAATTTAAACTTTTCTATACTTGGTAATTTTTTTTTTTACAGTGAACATATAATAATAATGTTGTCATTAGAAGGGAACTCTTGAGCTGTTTCCTTCTGAGCAAGGAAGAGGACCCGTGAATCTGTGTGCAAAAAAGTGAAAAAATGGCTTCTACATGGTTCAGGGGGTGTTGAATAGGCCTTACATGCAGAAATTATAAAAATGGTCTCCCAGAATGTGATTTTTTTCTGAAAAATTTTAATGACCTTCCCTTTACACACAGTTGTTTTTTAAGTCATTACATTGAAGAAGCAGAACCCATGGGGTGCAATATGGAGGGACTTTTATTCTCCTCCACTCCCCTACCCCACACCGCCCGCTCACCCATTTTGTGGGGTTGTTTGTGGATCCTTCAGAGCCCTCCTGGTCTCAGTGGGCATCTCTCATCAGTCATTCTCTGAGATTTAAGCAAAAATACCTCCTCTGCGTCTCTGATTCTGGGGGAACAGTTCCACTCTCCTCTGCTGAGATCTCCTGACGCCTCCAGGTCGCCTTGTCCTACAGGAAGGACTTAACCCCAGCGCCCCGGTTCTCCAGAACGGTGCCCATCTGACCCACGGAAAACGCTCACCTTTAATCCGCCACTAGATGGCGCACAGTCACTTCCCAAACACACTTCTCCCCGCAGCCAGGGGCCGGTTCAGCCACACACTTGTTTCCAGATCATCTTTGAAGCATCATACATCAGACACCATGTGCATGGAACCAGTGCCAGACTTCCCACCCGGGACGTTCACAGCACATCGATAAATAACCCCCAGAGAAATCTCGCCTAATCTCCAGCTGCACATAATTGACACCCTCGAGATGGGATCTGGATTAAAGTAACAACACTGGTTCTAAATATCAGGTTTACAAGTTCTGGCTGGGTAAGGCAGCACCTCACTTTCCCAAGCGGCAGTGGTTAGCACCTATCTTTTTGGGGTCTCTGTAGAAACAAAGACTGAACATGAACTGTTCCATGAAGATTCCCATACCTTATTGGGGGCACTTGGGTGGCGCAGTTGGTTAAGCTGTCCAACTCTTGATTTTGGCTCAGGTCGCGATCTCATGGTTCATGAGATCAAGTCCCGGGTCGGTTCCGAGCTGACAGCACAGATCCTGCTTGACATTCGCTCTCTGCCCCTCCCCCACTCATGTGCCTGTGTGCACATGCTCTCTCTCTCTCTCTCTGTCTCAAAATAAGTAAAGAAGCTTAAAAAAAGATTTACATACATAGAATCGTGCGTTGTGTCATTCTTCGTGTGGAAAGGGAACGGAAAGAGGGAGGGAGAGATGGAAAACAGAAAGGACTTTATGTTTTTCTGAGCATCTATTTTGTGCCTGCCACTATGCCTGGCCCTCTGAAATACACCTATGGGGGGTGCTATTCTTCCAGAGTTTAAAAATAAGTTTGCAACAGAAGTTCATGGAGGGAACTGGCTTAAGATTCCACAGCTCAGACCGGGCACTGGGTGCAGGTGACTCTAAAATGCCATGTTTTCTCTACTATAACTACACTTCCTTTCTTGCCTATATCATGATCAATTGCTAATCTATTTGGCAAACCAACGACCCATGTTTTTAAAATTCATAAAAGACCAGAATATTATTGGAAATTTTTAAAAAGGGAATGGGGACTCCTTTTAAATACAAAAGGCTGGAGGAACCATTGATCCCTTCTACCCTGTTGCAGGGACAGCCTATACTGAGGCTAATCCTGTAAGGTCGTGCTCCTCAAAAGTCATTTGCAACAGAGTTGCCCAGAACTTGTTACAAATGCAAATTCCGGAATTGACTGTTATGTTGGTTTCCTATTGTCGCCTGTAGCAAATGACCACAGATTTAGTGGCTTCAAAGAACAGAAATTTATTGTCTTGCAGTTCTGGAGGTCAGAAGTCTAAAAAGGATCAGGCAGGGGGCACGCCTTTTGGACCATCTAGGAGAGAATCTGTTTCCTCACCTGTTCCAGCTTCTAGAGGCCGCTGGCTTTCCTTGGTTCACTGGCCTCATCATTCTGACCTCGGCTTCTGTGTCACATCTCCTCTGACTCTGGAGCTCCTGCCTCCCTCTTTCACTTACAAGGGCCCTTGTGAGTACTTTAGGGACACCCAGATAATGCAGGATCACCTTCTCTTCTCAAGGTGCTCGATTTCATCACATCTGCAAAGTCTCTTTGCCACATAAAGAAACATATTGACAGGATGGAGGGATTAAGATGTGGACATCTTTAGGAGACCGTTATTTTGCCCACTACAATGCCTTAGGGATTCCTTTTCAGAATTTGTTTTAATGTTTACTTATTTTTGAGAGAGAAAGAGAGAGCATGCAGATGAGGGGCAGAGGACCTGAAGTGGCCTCTGCACTGTCAGCACAGATCCCGATGTGGGGCTCGAACTCAAAAACTGTGAGATCGTGACCTGAGCCAAAGTCAGAAACTTAACTGACTGAGCCACCCAGGTGTCCCTCCATTCCAGAGGTTTGACGTGGAGCCCAGGATTCTTCACCTGACAAGCCCCTAATGGTTGTCACACTGAAGTTTGAGAACCATTGCTGTGAATGCATACATAGCCTCTTTGTTTTTTGAGATTTTTTTTTTTTAAGTAATCTGTACACCCAACGTGGAACTTGAACTCTCAACTCATGCTCTTCAGACTGAGATGGCCAGGCAGCCTCATATCTTATCTAAAAACATTTTTTAGTTTATTTATTTTTGAGAGAGAGAGAGAGGGGGTGGGGGAGGGACAGAGATACAGGGAGACACAATCCGAAGCAGGCTCCAGGCTCTGAGCTGTCAGCACAAAGCCCGACGAAGGGCTCTAAACCCACAAACTGTGAGATCATGACCGGAGCTGAAGTCAGACGCTTAACCAACTGAGCCACCCAGGTGCCCCTCATACCCTGGTTTTAAAGGCGAGCATCCTAGGACATCTTATATCTTCCTCAACAACCTATTTTAAATTTAACTGTGTTTTATCAAAATTTGCAATTAAAAGAATTTAAAGTATGCCCTTGCCCTTATCTAATGTTCTTTTTTTTTATTTAAAAAAAAAATTTTAACGTTTATTTATTTTTGAGACAGAGAGAGACAGAGCATGAACAGGGGAGGGGCAGAGAGAGAGGGAGACACAGAATCTGAACTGGGCTTCAGGCTCTGAGCTGTCAACACAGAGCCCGACGCGGGGCTCGAACTCACGGACCGTGAGATCACGACTCGAGCCGAAGCCGGACGCCTAACCGACTGAGCCACCCAGGTGCCCCTCTAATGTTCTTTTTTTTAATGTGTATTTATTTATTTAGAGAGAGCGAATGAGCAGGGGGGGGCGAGGGGGGTGGGTGGGCAGAGACAGAGGGAAAGAGAAAGAGAAAGAATCCCAATCAGGCTCTATGCTGTTGGTGCAGAGCCTGATGTGGGGCTCGAACTCATGAACCGTGAGATCATTACCTGAACCAAAATCAAGAGTCAGAGACTCAACCGAGACACTGAGACAACCAAGCATCCCCCTAATCTAATGTTCTAATGTCAGATTCTTTGATGGTGTTTTAAAACTTCTTGTTTTGTTTTCAACGCCCTGAACCATCTACTTTTTCTTCCTACTGGAGGCTTCCACGATTTATTTTACTTTTTCCCCACTAACATTTTTTTTTTTATAATAAGGGATAACAAAATAAGCCAGCTGTAAGCGGTGAAAGCAGGATTCCTTACTAAGATCTCACAGCAGACTTTAATTATTTACAATATCGTGGTTAAGAACATCAACTTTATGGCCAAATAGCCTTGGTTTGAATTCCAGATCCACCCTTTACAGGCTGTTTAACCTTGCAGAAGTTGTGTAATCTGTGTCTAGATTTTCTCACCTATGAAATGAGGATGATAGTCCCCATCTCAAGAGCGTTGTGAGTATCACATGAGTTAATTACACGCGCGTTACGTGAGTTACTGCGTGGGAAGTACTCACACATGGTACATACTCGATCAACGTAGCTATTGTTCTTATTCTTGAATAATAATATGGCTCCCCATGTTTGTGTCTCTTTGTACATTCAGTGCTAGGCTTTAGGGGTTAGGGTATGTGCCCTCGCACACTAATTTTTGTCTTTATGAATAGCCAAGGAGAGAGAATAAACGGCATAGGTAGCCTGTGTTTGTTGGAGGGGCAACAAAAAAGAAACTTCATTTTCTCTGCGGGGCTTCAGCTGCCTAACATGACAGGTGCCCAGAGAGAGTGAATTACGTGGTCGTAAAGACTTGGGGGATGTGCGATGTGGTCCCGTAAGGAAGGACTCTCCTGTTGGAAGGAGGAAGGGGACGCCATGAGACACTGGTCACTCTCAATTGAAGGTCAGGGGTCAGAGCCATTACATCCTGTCAGTGGGAGCTCCAGAGGGACGCTTAAAGGGGAAGGTTGCAGCTGTCAGGGTTTGAGCAGGAAAGGGATGGCACATTCAAACTGGGAGAGTTTTAGGAACATTTAATAAAGGGACGAAGGTGGTGAGGAGTAGGGGGACCAGGGATCAGTAACAGCAGGGTTGGCTTTACTACCTGTTAGCCTGAAGGGGCCAGGGAAGAGAGCAGAAACAGCTAGAAGTGTGGAAGGGGCTCCGGGCCAGCTTGCAGCCCACCCAGGGCCCCCTCCGGGGAGGAAGTGGGGCGAGAAAAACCCTGACCTCATTCCCTTCCCTCTGATCTCCTGCTGGGGCCCTCAGAGCCGCCCCCCAGCTGGCCTCTGTAGCACAGCCTCAGGTCTGCCTCTGGGGCTCAGAGCAGGGCCCGAGGGCTGGAGAGCAGGTGGGTAGAGGGGGAGGCGAGTGGAAGCTGTCCAGGACAAGAGGTGTTTTCACTCCTTGAGAGGTGTTGCTGCCCCAAGCTCTGTGCCCTGTGAGTTGGCATGCGAGCCCCAGGGAGAGGTGGTGGGGGAGTGTTAATCCAAGGCTAACCAGCGGGGAGCCCCGCTCTTTGAGAAATGCAGAAAGTGCCAAATATGCCCCAGTGGGACAATTGACGGGGCTCCTGTGGGTTTGCTGTGTTTCAGGGAGGGTCGTGCTTGGAGTGGTGCTTAACCCTCAGGCCGGGCCGAGTCCTTGGGAGCACCGAGCTCTCGTGGGGAGCCACACACAGTATTTCACCGTTGTTATGAAAAGCCCTTTGCTGACAAGCTACGGTGCCTGGATGTGAAGGAGCATTGAAAGGCCCCACCGAGGGTGTTCTTAGATCTCCAGGCAGAAGTTGGGGCCCGAGCCAGGGTCCTTATACTGTAGGCCCACCTGGGCCAACAGCTACACTTCTTTATTACATTATATCCAGATGTTTAGAATGCTCTGAGGGAAGAAACATTATTCTTGGGAGCTTAAAGATGTCGGATGTGCAGACAGAAAGCACCCAAAGAAAAAGAGCAAGGAAGAGGGGGGTGGGGGATGGGCAAAATGGGTGAAGTGGGTTAAAAGTTACGAACCCCCAGCTATAAAATGAATACGTCCTGGGGATGTAATGTCGAACATGGTAATTATGGTTAGCAATACCGTTTTGAATATTTGAAAGTTGCCAAGAGTAGATCTTAAAAGTTTTCGTAACACGCGCATACATTTCTAGCTATGTGTGGTGATTAACTAGACTTATTGTAGTGATCATTTTACAAAGTACACAAATATCGAACTGTTAAGTTGTTATCGTAAAGCTATGCATTAATTATATGATTATATCTAAATTTTTAAAATAACAAAGGAGAAAAAAAGATTTTGTTTTGTTCTTTAGAGAGAGAGAACACGAGTGGGGGAGAAGGGCAAAGGAAGAGTGAGAATCTTACGCAGGCTCACGCGGGGCTTGATCCTACAACCCTGGGATCATGACCTGAGCTGAAATAAAGAGTTGGATGCTCAACCGACTGATCCACCCAGGCACCCTAAAAATAAAAGGCTTTAACCTAGAAAAAGAATGGAGCAATTTTGGAATCTGGGTGGAACACACAGTTGTTAGCGGCACAAACCTGCAGAATAGTGATGTCAAGGGGTAAGAGAATAACCAATGTCAGAAAACACTTCCCCCTTTGCATCCTGCCTCTTTTGTCTACTTTCCACCCAGCAGTGAGAGTGGTCTTCAAAAAATACAAATCTGCATGCATCACCCGTCTGCTTAGAAACACTCAGTAGCTTTCCATAGAGCCTTGGATAAAACCCAGACCCCTCACTCTGCCTGAAGTCCCTGAATGGTGTCTCCCATACTTGCTGCTTCTTCCCTATGTGTCTCCCGCACTCTGCCTTTGCTCACTGTACCCGTCAATATTCACCATCCCATTCCTAAAACCGCATGCTCCTGACGGCAAGGTGTCTCCTTCTGTCGGGACTGTCGCACTATTTCCTTCACCAGTCGCCACGGAGCTGGATCCTTCCCTGGCTACTTGATCTAAAGTAGGTGGCCCTCTGTCTCGGTACCCAATCTGCTTCCTTTGTAGGATGCATCCCAATGTGTTGTTTTGATTTGCTTGTTTACTTGTGTGCTGTCTGCCTTTCCCACAAGCCCCGTGAGGGCAGGGTTTGTTTCTTGTGGAATCTCTATTCCCCATGGAATTGATGGTTAGCTAGGTGGGTGGTTGGATAGGTGGACGGATGGCCCTGTCTTCTAAAATCTAGTCTTTGATTCTTCCGCTTGCACTAGAAAACTGCATTCTTTGACATAGGATTTGTTGGGCGTTTGCTCTGCCATGCCCCGCTAAAAATTTCGTGGCATTTCACAACTGGAGAGAAACCAAAACAGAGATAAAGCAGGAAGTGGCTGGACACAGAAGAGAGGTGACATTTATTCATTCCTGCATAGTGATTCCAGAAATAACAGTTGGGAACTTGTTTTAGAAATTTAAGATTTGCTTCGCCCAAACGTAGAAGATCAAAAGCCCACTTTCCTTGTAAGAGAAATCGTAGATGACCTTCTGTGTGCATGTACATGCATACATGTACAGCCTGCATGCACACAAATAACGGAAGCATTGGAGGCTCACAGAAATTCTGCCTGGTGCTTTTGTAGAAACAGAATTTTCCCTCTTTGCAAAAAAGCTAAAACAATTTCAGGCCAATCTGGAAAATCTGTTTTCATCTAAAACCTCTTAGAGCACTTTCGCAAGGATTTATGATGTCTGAGAAATTTTATACCTTGAGACACTGAAAGCCAAGATGAACAAAAATTAGAAGGAGTGGTTGGAAAGAATTCTACCTCTATATACTATTCCACCCCCAAATTTGTTATTTAATATGGGCCTAGGAAAATATGCAAGGGAGGAAACCCTCTTTTTACCTGACTATAGAATTTACAGCAAGGTGGTCCTGCAGAGGGGAAAAAAGGCCTATGACATAAAAAGCCATGGACCTGGGGGTGCCTGGGTGGCTCAGTTGGTTGAGCACCCGACTTTGGCTCAGGTCATGATCTCGCGGTCAGTTGAGGTCAAGCCCTGCATCGGGCTCTGTGCTGACAGCTCAGAGCCTGGAGCCTGCTTTGGATTCTGTCTCCCTCCCACTCTGCCCCTCCCCTGCTCACGCTCTGTTCTCTCTGTCTCTCAAAAATGAATAAAAGTTAAAAAAAAAATTAAAAAGAAAAAAGCCACGGACCTGGACAGGGAATGGGGGAGAGGATTGGATCTCAATAGAGGGAAGGCCAGTGAGAGCCCTGCTGGAAGAGGGCTTTGCATTGTGGGTAAGATCATTCTGGCTTTGGCTTCTTACTAGGCTGGGTTCAAGTCCACACACAGTGACCTACTAACTGTGTAAGCTTGTTCCTTATTCTCTCTGACTCTCGGTTTCCTGATATGTAAAATTGGAATGATAATGAGGCATATTTTTAATATTGCTATCGTGGGGATTAAGCGAAAAAACCGGTGCTCATAAAACCCTTAGAATAGTACGCATATGAAGTATCCCTTACTGGGAACCCAGTAAGGGCCCCTATTATTATTGAACGCAGCACTATTGAGAAGAAAAATATTGTGATCCACGTATGTAATTTAATTTTTCTTCTGGTGGCCACGTTAAAAAAAAAATGGAAGCGATGATGTTAATGTTAATAATGTTTTAATTCAATATATCCAAAATAGTATCACTGTGATGTAAGACCAATACAGATAACTAGCAAGATATTTTATAGTCTTTTTTTCATACGAAGGCTTTGAAATCCAGTATTGTATAGTTACAGCGCAGCTCACTTCAGATTGGCCTCACTTCAAATGCGTAACAGCCGCCTGTGGCTGGGGGCTGCGGTATCGGACAGCACAGGTCTAACTTCTGTCCCTGAATCCTGTAGAATGAACCTAATTGCACAGAACTCCTTTTTGACGGTCACAAATTAAGATTCCAGCTGGAAAATCTCTTCATACCCTGCCACCAATCCCATTTTATAGGAAAGTAGCAGACACAACACCGTTGGGTATAAAGGCGACGTAATTTTCTTGGTTTGACTCATCCTCCCTATGTGCCATTCTCGTCTCTCTGGAAACGCTAATGTCAATGCTGTGAAACTAGAGCCAGATTTGTTTGTTTTCGGACTTCTCTAGGTCCCGGAGGATTTTGTTGCCACTCAGGAGTCTTAGAGCGCGCTGTTTGTTGACTCAAAACTCATTCAGTATTGAGAGGCTGAATTGTAAGGCTAGGAACTGAGATAAAAGGCCTCCGCGCCTTCCTTCTTCAAGTTTACTGTGGTCTGAGGCAGGAGATGAGAACAGAGAAGGGGTGGGGTTGGGGGGGGCTCTAAGTATCCCACCTTCTTTCCCATGGATCTTGGTGGGGAACCAGCAGATGGCAGCCTGCTACAATAAGTTCCAGCCCCTCGATCCAGGAGAAGAGAACCTAAAAATATCAGTCCCACATATTTGCCGAGAAAGGCATTGGTTAGCGTTTGGGGTCGGCCTGGAGTTTTTGAGATAATTCTAGGACTGTGGTGACGATATTACGGTTAAGGCAGAGGTGCGTATTCCAACATAATTCTCTGTCTTCCCGGCTTCCCTTCCGTGCTTAAGATCTTCTGAACTACTTTTTGGATTATTTTTCGCTCTCAACTGAAAGACTTATTTACATAATGGGAATCCTAGAATTCAAATACACGTGGAATAATATACGTTTCCCGTCATTAATCAATACTGATTGCTTTTCTCCTGTTTCTTCCGTACTGTTAACTGTGTGTAAACCTTTAAAAACGTTTCACTTGTGTATTGAGTGTCACTGAGGAATGCTTGTTTTGCAAAATCTGACACTTTGTTGAGCAATGTTCACGTTAGGCAAGGTTTTGAATTCCGTGCAGTAAAGCCATGGCTTCTTCGTTTTCCATAATTAAATGACTTTGCTGAGAGTGTACCTCCTTAGAAGGATGCATGAGGATTAAAAACCAGCATATCAAAGATCAGATGCCTGATTACAGTTAGGTGAAACTCGAAATAATCACTTATGCGGGTCTGCTTTTCTTCCTGGCAAAAAGCTTTGGTTTATTTCAACGTAATAAAACAATTAGATAGTTAGATGATTTCAATGGATCGTTATTTTTGGCAAACTGATAAGCAGAGAGTACACACGTGCTTCCTTAAAGAGTTGTTTTAATAACAGCATTGGGGGAAATTAGCCAGTGAAAACTAGTTACTTTCCATTAAAAAGTAGAAGAATGAAGGATTCTTTTTTGTGTGTATATTATGGTCTCTCATTAACTTCTTTTCTTCTAGTGAGCACATTAAATATCGGCTGGGCATCTACTTAGTGGAAAGGCTCTGTGCCGAGTATCAGGCATAGGAAGATGGTCCTTTCTCCAAAGCTTACAATGCAGTGGGGTTTACTAGAGGATATGGCCTTGAAAGTGGATGTTGTTGGGGCGACCGGGCGGTTCAGTGGTTTAGTGCTAAATGGATGTTGTTTATCAGTTCACAATGAATACAAGCGTTGACTCACTATGTTGTGCCCATGAAACTAGTATAATATAGCATGTCAATTACACTTTAAAGAAATAAAAATATTATATCCATTTCAATATATTATATGATTCCACTTATATGAGATACCTAGATTAGGCATTAGATTCAGAGATAGAAGGGTGGTTGCCAGGGGCTGGGAGGAAGCGTGGAGTGGGGGTTATTGTTTAATGGGTCCAGGGTTTCCGTTTGAAATGATGACAGGTTCTGGGAATGGATATAGTGACTGTTGTCCAACAATATGAATGTCGTTAATGCCACTGAACTATACGCTTCAAAACGGTTGCAACGGCAAATCGTGTATGATACGTGTTTTACCACACACGCACCAAAGGGGGGGTAGAAACTATAATCCTTCACGGGGATTTCTGGGCAAAAGGAACAGTGTAACCAAAGGCTCCAGGGGCAGAAAAGATTGGGGGGGATATTTTTTTGGCAGAAACCGTCAAACCTCAGAAAGACTCCCAGGTGCCTTATGGGAAATTTGGGCAACACGAACGGACGGAGTGTTGGAGCAGGTATGGAAGCGAGGGCGCGAGGCAGTAGCGTCTGGGGTCAGTGTGAGCGGTGAGGGAGGTCAAGTCATGCTATCTCCGGGACCCAGGGGCCTTAGGAGGGTCGGGCGATTCAAGGAGGTCCGATTCAGTGTGCTGGCAAACTTAGTTGGGAGTCCAAGGCAGAAGTCAAGAGGGCTGGGCAGGATCCAACTTAAATCTGGCCCAAGTTGTGCAGAGCACGAGGTCATCATGACTGGGGGGGAAATATGCAGAACGGAGGGAGACAAAGAGCAGAGCAAGCCCACACACGGGGCTCAGAGCTAACCTGGGAGAGTTGGCACAGCTGAGGCTCACTCCGGGCTCCCTGGCTCCCAACACTGCGGAAGGCTGAGGGATGTGCCAGGACAGCGCTCGGGAGCCGGGGAAATCGGACCAGAGCGGCGGACACTGGCCACCGGGAAGCAGGAGCTAATTCCAAACCAGCCCAGAAGCTGGGCTCCAGCTGCTGATGCCCTTGGGTCAGGGTTCCCGTGGGAGCTGGGGAGGGCTACAGAAGAAGGAGGCAGAGGGAGTGATGTGGGGCTGATTGGCTCACAGGAAACATAAAAGGAAAACAAGGAAGAAAAGACTGCAGAGAAGGTTAGGGCCAGACGGCGGACAAATTTCATGTCGGACCAGATAGTTTGAATTAAATTCTATGAGGAACAGGAAGACAGAAAACTCCTGAATAGGGAAGTCGTATAAAGAAACCTTGGTCTTAAGAAGGTTAATCTGGCACGTCCCATGGTTTTACATATAAGAGTCACTGTATCAGTGGGAGACCACAGCCAGAACAGGAGTGTGGGATGGAACGGAAGATACAGGTGTCTCAGAAATGCACAAGCGACTTTGTTGTTGTTGGGGGAGGGACGTATGTTGTGACTGGATTTTCCATGTTTCAATGTGTTGCAGTGAAATGAATTTTAAAATTCATTTATGTTTTTAAAATTTTTATAATGTGTATTTATTTCGAGAGAGAGCGTGCATGTGCAGGTATGCAAGTGGGGGAGGGGCAGAGAGAGAGGAAGAGAGAGAGTCCCAAGCAGGCTCTGAAAAGTCAGCACAGAGCCCTACGAGGGGATCAATCCCACACACTGTGAGATCATGATCTGAGCTGAAATCAAAAGTCGGACACTTAACCTCCTGAGCCACCCAGGCACGCTGAATTTTAACTCATTTAAAAATGAAATGTAAGGTCGCCTGGGTGGCTCAGGAGGTTAAGCGTCCAACTTCAGCTCAGGTCACGATCTCAGGGTTTGTGCGTTCGAGCCCCACATTGGGCTCTTTGCTGTCACCACAGAGCCTGCTTTGTGCCCTTCCGCAACTCATGTTTTATCTCTTTCTCTCCAAAAATAAATAAACATTGAAAACAATGAAATGTAAAATTTATTATGCATTAACAACATATTGCATTTGTAATATGTTTCCGTTGTAAACATTATACTCATAATAGGAAATTTGGAAAATCAGAAAAGTGGAAGGTAGAAAGTAAAGTTGCTCTCATTCCAGCCTGCACCCAGGATTGTATTTCCTTCTTGTCTTTTTTCTATACCTAGTTGTTTAGATCGTTGGTTTGCTTGTTTGCTTCCCACAGCTGTGATCCCATTACGTTTTTTTTTTTGTATCCATTTTTCGTTTGTCGTGTGGTGGGAAGCGGCAGAGTAGAGTGGTGAGGAGTACAGACTCTAGAACTGGCCGCCTGGTTTCAAGTCTCAGCATCTGCCACTTGCTGACTGTGTGACATTAGCGTCTCTGTGCCTCAGTTTCCATAGCTATAAAATGGTAGCGATCATAGTAACAATTTCATAGCACTGTTATGAGGATTAAGTGAATTAACAGGTGGAAAGCCCTCAGCATTGCCACGTAGTAATTCTTGCATGTGTTAGGTACTTTACCCCGTTGTTATAAATACGTGTGAAATATCTGAGGCTTTCAAGATGGAAAGTAGGGAAATTCACAAAGAACGGTGATGTCATTAACAGGTATAGGAAGCCAGGAAGAGTGGTTTGGAAGATGGCAAGGAATATATGTGGCTTTAATTGTATGGGGCTGGAGTTACAGGCAAAAAGAAGGGTGGAAATATGTAGGAGAGCTTGGAGATGCAATACAGAAGCCCCAAAGAGAAGTTATGACCAGATGTTATGGATTTGGAAGACATCTTCCTTTGGTGACTTCATAGTATAGGAAAAAATCAGATCACTAAAGGAAAGAAAACGTGGTGAGGACAAAACTTTGGAGAGTGGGCATATTTATTTATGTATGTATGTATTTATTTATTTTTAGAGACCGAGAGAGAAAGAGAGAGAGAGTGCACTTTCGAGCGGGAGAGAAGTCAGAGAGAGGGAGAGAGAGAAAATCATAAGCAGGCTCCATACTGTCAGTGCAGAGCCCAACGTGGGGCTTTGATCCCACAACCCTGGGATCATGACCTGAGCTGAAATCAGGAGTCAGACGTCCAACCGACGGAGCCACTCAGGTGCCCCAGAGAATGTGCACACTTAAAGAATGAAAGAAGGGAGGAGAACCAGGAAAAGTCAAAGAACATGTACAGAATTAGAGGGGGAAACCAGAAAGATGGGAGAAGGAAGGTTGTGTCAAATGTGTTTTTCATGGAAGCCAAATTTTCCTTGATGTGGCTGAGATGCGTCTTGGGGCAGCATAACAGAGAGATGGCTTTCCAGAGTCCTAGGTGGGCGGTTGGTGGTGCTGGGGGTGGGGGGCATTCCTCCAAGACCCTTGCCTTCTTACGGGATGGAGCCCAGAAAGGGAGCCATGAGGACACAGGTCTGCCTAGCCCTTTCTTCCCACCTGCCTCTCCTTGATGACCCCTAA
Source organism: Lynx rufus (assembly GCF_022079265.1). Lineage (NCBI taxonomy): Eukaryota > Metazoa > Chordata > Mammalia > Carnivora > Felidae > Lynx > Lynx rufus. The sequence continues at coordinate 26,057,575 of NW_025814889.1, read as the reverse complement.
GTCCTACTCTCTCTTCTGTGACTCCACTTCCCTGGAACGCTGTGAAACCTGATGTTGACGAGGGCTTTCCCCGCACAATAGAATTCGAAGAATTGACCTCTGAGCCTGCTTGATTAAAGAAATGTAATCAGTTGAGGTGGGGAGGAATAAAGGCTATCTTCTTGTTGCATGATTGTGTTTTGCATGTCAGAAGATGATTATGCCTCTCCTTTAGGAATTGCTACATTCCTGTGCTAACGATCCTAATTTTGTCCCAAATTTACAGACACCTCAGGACAAGAACAGCAAAGGTCTGTGTACTGAGCGGGGCAAAAAGAAAGCAGGGTGGCTCAGTCGGTTGAACGCCTGACTTTGGCTCAGGTCGTGCTCTTAGGGTTCGTGAGCTCGAACCCCACATTGGGTTCACTGATGTCAGTTCAGAGCCTGCTTCAGCTCCTCTGTCCACCTCTCTCTCTCTGCCGCCTCCCGCCCCCCCCCCCCCGCACCTCAAAATAAATAAAACATTTAAAAAAAAAAAAGAAAGCATGTGAATTTCACAACAGAGCCCTGTTCCTTATTTTAAAAAGATACAAGAAGGGTGTACAAAGAGGCATGAAAAGGTCTCAGGAGGTGCGGGAGAAAGGGACAGGTGCAGGGGCAAGGCTTGAAAAGAGTGACAGTTTTTGAGCAAATGTAGAGAAGACTGAAAATACATCACACAGAAGTTTTGATGTGGAAAGGAGGATGATGGAAGGAGTTCATGTAAGATGACTTCAGTCAAGGGCACAGACAGACATACTGGTAAAGTGCATGAACTCTGGGGACAGACAGTCTGGTCCAAATGCCAGTTCAGCCATAGTGTAGCTGTGAGACCTCGAGAAAGTTCCTTCGTCTCTCTGCTCCGTGAAAAAAACGTAACGATGGCGTTATGATATCTGCCTGACAGGCTTATTACAAGAGTAAATGCATTACTATGCCTATGTGTTAACTCTTTTCAGTCTAGATAATCAGACTACAGTGTGCCCAAGAATGTTTAAAAATCCGATGACCGAGGCAGAAGAAAATCCATTTTGTAACTGTTGACAGTGATTTGGGCAGCCAGACATGCAGCACCGGGAGCACCTGCTTTAGTTTTCTTCTTTCTCCTTGTGCCTCTAGAGCTATTATAGTGATACGCCTTCCACCCACTAAAAATGTAAGTCATCAGAGAACAGGGACTTTGGCTGGTTTTGCTCACGATTAACACAGTAAGTTTACAAGTAAATAACTAATTAAAAATACATTAACTTATAGGGAAGCTTGTTCAAAATTGAACCTGAGTTTCACAAGTCATGGTGTGGCTTGGGAAAGGAGGGTTGCGGATGGAAACGGAAGTGGAGACACAGGAAGGGCTGAAGCGGGAGGGGTCTGAGTGGGGGAAACAGGGTGGTTGAAAGAAAGGAGGAAGGGAAGGGTGGGAGTTCAGCCTGCAGAGATGGGAGCAGCGTTCTCGAATGTTCATGGGAAGATTAAATGGGACCCCGGCCAGGGAAATACATTCCTACTCAGTCTATTCCTGTTTTGCATCTATTCTGGTATCACTTTGTTTTTAATTTACCTTTGTTTAGATTAAGATATTTATGAAATTGTTTATAATGGTCCCATTTAATCTGTTCATGGTTTTTCTTATTTTTTTTCTTACTATTTTTTTCTTTCATTGTGTTTTTCTTTTTTTTAAAGTGGGCTTCATGCCCAATGTGGGGCTTGAACTCACAACCCTGGGATCAAATATCAGATGCTCTACCAACTGAGCCAGCCAGGCGCCCCCTCATTTGTATTGTTCTTGATGAAAATGTCAGGATTCATCTATCTTGATGGGGAGTGTTCTTATTAAAGGAGCCCCATTGGAATGTATTTGTTAATGTAAGTTATGTCCGGGTTTCTAATTTGTTCATTCATAAATCATATTACTTTCTTCCTTCTGGTATCTTCAGGATTTGATTCTTCTTTTCTAACATTTTGAGTGTTTAATAATTTGAAAACAAAAGAATGCGTGGTTCCTGAAAGTAGCCGTGGCTGTGGTCTCCCCAGAGTGTGGAGGTTGGGCAGGGAGCTGTGGAGGGTTAGAGGCAGGCCTCGGCCGATTTGCATCCCAGATGCCCGAATGTTAAAATGGCACCTGACCCCCAAACTACAAATTATTCCCTTTGCAAAGCTCACTTGCCTTGAAATGACTGCTTCTTGTAATTTTTAAAAAGCTTTTTTTAATGTTTATTCATTTTTGAGAGAGAGACAGAGTGTGAGCGGGGGAGGAGCAGAGAGAGAGAGAGGGAGACACAGAATCCGAGGCAGACTCCAGGCTCTGAGCTGCCAGCACAGGGCCTGACGCGGGGCTCGAACCCACGAACCTTGAGATCATGACCCAGGCGAAGTCTGACGCTTAACCGACTGAGCCGCCCAGGCGCCCCACTCCTTGTAATTTTAAAGACAGTTTGGCTCTATCTTTTCTGCCTCCTTTCTATGATCTCGCCCAAATGCCATGCCCGACGCTGTATGCTGGGCTGGTTCGCAGTTTTCCCACAGATGTTTTACAGGCAGAATAATCTATCGTGATTAAAAGCCGAGAGCCTAGAATTAAGTTCACGTCACAGCTCTGCCGCTTCCTCACTGTGTGAGCTTTGTCGGGTTATTTGACCCAAGCCTCAGTCTCCTCACCTACTAAATGGGGGTAATGACGGCACCTGCCTCAAAGAGCAGTTGTGAGCCCTCGGGGAGAGTGCCTGTCAAAGCTTTTATCACGAAAGGAATGTTCGCTCACCCCATCTGTTACATGTGTCCACGGACTTCCACGTACTATGTTTGGGTAGGACAGCTCTTATTCTTCGTTCACAATGAGGAAAATGAGACACAGAGAACTCAAGGACAAGTTGTGGTTAACAACGGAAGGCTAGACTTCGAGCGCTAACTGCATGCTCTTTTTAAGAGGGTAGGTTAGCTTTTGGCAACAACTGGGAAATAATGGTTTTGTGCTCACAGTTCACCAGCACCACTTCTCATGTTGTTAAATTCTTTCCCAGGGTCTTCATCCTCCTGGTGAAATCTCTACAGATAAGGCTCAGTGTGTATTATCTCCCAGGGAGTGTTTATATTTTATCGGCGAAGACTTACAAGCTCAGAATGCCTTCAAGGGGTGAAGAATGAGCCTCTAAAAGAAAATTTAAGGGCGCTCGGGTGGCTCAGTTGGCTGGGCGTCCGACTTCGGCTCAGATCTATCTCACAGTTTTCGAGTTCGAGCCCCGCGTCGGGCTCTGTGCTGACAGCTCAGAGCCTGGAGTCTGCTTCGGATTCTGTGTGTCCCTCTCTCTCTGCCTCACCCCTGCTCATGCTCTGTCTGTCTGTCTCGCTCAGAAACAAAGATTAAAAAAATTTAAAAGAAAGAAATTTTAAGTCTAGGAACAGTGTGGGGCAAGGGATCTTCTCAGTGAGTGAATTTTCTTATTGTATCTCATAGTAGATGGAATTAGGCCCCACAAACACGTCCTTATCCTAATCCCTGGAAGCCACCATGGCACTTAACATGACAAAGGAATTTTGCAGAAGTGGTTACATTTAGCATCTTGAGGTGGGGAGATTATCCTGGATTATCCAGGCAGCTCCAGTGTATTCACAAGTGTCCTTCTAAGAGGGAGACAGGAGGGTCAGAGTCAGAAGGGGAGAGGTGACAATGGATGCCGAGGTGAGGGGTGGGAAGGAGAGAGAGAGAGAGAGGAATTTGAAGATGCTATGCTACTGCCTTTGAAGACGGGGGCGAGGGGGTGAGGGGTGAGGGGGTGAGGGGGTGGGAGCCGGGGAGGGGGGTAGAGCTATATACCAAGGAATGCAGATGGCCGCTATAGGCTGGAAAAGGCAAGGAAATGGATTAGCCACTACAGCCTCCAGAGGAAATGTAACCCTGCCGACACCTTGAGTTGAGGACTTCTGACCTCCAGAAATGGGAGATAGTAAATTTACGCTGTTTCCAGCCGCTGCGTTTGTGTTGTTATAGCAGCCACGGGAAACTGATGCACATCTCATTCTCCCTCTGTGGTCAAGCAAACTCATCTTTTCCGTTAGTCAACCATTTCCAACATAGACCAAGGGATTCAAAGGAACGCGGCTGCACTATTGCAAAATGAGCTGTATGATCAGAATTAACTAAGACTTCAAACACAAAACCAACGTCTTGGGAATTATCTGACCGTTCGTTGGGGAGGCATCACGGTACAGGGAGGAAGCTGTTGATTCTGAGCCACTGCGCATTGCTCTGTGGGTTGGGCCCAGCCCAGGGGGTGCCTGACTGAGGAGGTAAGTGAGAGCGGAGCTCCAGGCCAGGCCCCGACTGCCGAGGAGTGCACACGAGCGTGAAGTGGCATTTTCCGAGAGGAAGAGACACCCCTTCTAATTTGCTCAAAGGTACTGGATAGACTAGCAGCAGACCTAGAAGACTTACCCCGATTCTGTCAAGGATCAATGAGGTGAACTCACATGAGTCACTCGAGCTCTCTAGGTTTGTTACCAGTAATCCTTTTGGACAGAAGCTACAATTAATTGGGTAATTAGCCTTTTTGCCATTCAATTGCTTCACCCTAAAAGAAGGATTTCAGACGAGGTAAACTCACCCTCACTGACTCCACTCCAGCACTTGCCTTCTTGCCTGTAGCACACATGGCATATTGCATATTGCATATTGCTCCTTGCCTCAAGCATGCATACCTAATGCCTCAGGTCCTTTGCACGCACTGTTTCCTTTACCCAGCACATGTCTCCCTTCCTGATTTCATTTAGGTCTCTCCTGGAAAGGCATTTATTCAGAGAGTCCTTCCTTCACTGACCATTCTATTTAATAGCATCACCCTTATACTTAATTCCCTTATTCTGCTTGATTTCATGTATATGATTTCCCCCCATCGAACACTGTCTTGTTTATTGGTTTACTGTTTGTCTCCTCCACTAGAACGAAGGTCCATAAACACAAGAACATTGTTTTGTTTGCTGTTGCACCCTCAGCGGGTGCACACAGTAGGTGTTCAATAAATATTTGCTGAATGAATGAAATTTTTCCTCGTGTAACCTTGCCTTCTGCAATAGGATGTGTGGGTGTTTCATAGTGGTTTTTTCATGTGTGACTGTGCTCTGCGGCCCTGCATGGAGGTGAAGGTGAGGGTGACCAGTGCATTGCCTCAGGATTTGTTCTGGCCCCCTTATTAGTGGCGTCATCATCTTCTAGGACATAAAGAGACACACAACAAAATGAAAATTGCTTAAACTTGATCCCTGTGCCGTGTCTACTTCCTGCCCCGTTTATCTTCACCTACAAACGACAAAGTCTTCAGATTGTGGACCCATGCTTCCCCGTGAAAAATGCTTATGCTTTACAGTAATCATTTGAAGAGTCATCTCGAAATTTTTATTGCAAGACCCCAAGTTCGTTTTGGGGAAAGAGCCGCCCTGTTCTCGACCCTGCCGTGGGTTTTCCTTTGCAGGCACGCTTCCTGTCTCCGAACCCTCTGTTACCATCTTCCTATCCTTTGGCACGGGTCTGGGGATCTCTTCGGGTGGGCAGAGTGCGTAAGCTCACCATCTCCCTTCTTTTCCAAAGAAGCTAAAATCATTTTAGTTCCTACGGTTGGGGTACTCTCATTAAATATGCGCCTGAGGAGACAGATCATTTTCTGATTAGACCATTTTCTGATTCTCCTAACTGGGCATAGTTTCTCTTTGTGCCTAGGAATAACTTCTATGTCCGCTTTTTCACCCTTGTGACTTTCAGGACTCCCAGACGGGGGGAGCTCTAGAGAGAAACTTTACACCCCTCAGTCTCTCTCTTTCTCTATTTTGTGTGTCAGTTATTCCTTGGAAGGTGGGAGTCTTCAGTGGTGACCCGGTGCACAGGCCCACACGTCCCCACTCAGTGGGGTCCCCTTGTTGCCATATCCCAGGGAGGCGTGGCTTTGTCTGGCAAGTTCGAATTGTGTGTACTATGGGATGGGGATGGGTACCTGGTCCAGAATCACCGCTCTTTTCTCTAATGTTTTTCAGTGGATATTCTTTTTTTTTAATTGCTTTTTTTACATTTATTTATTTTTGATAGACAGAGAGAGACAGAGCCCAAGTGGGGGAGGGACAGAAAGAGAAGGAGACACAGAATCCGAAGCAGGCTCCAGACTGAGCTGTCAGCACAGAGCCCGACGCGGGGCTCGAACTCACAAACCCGTGAGATCATGAGCCGAAGTCAGACGCTTAACTAACTGAGCCACCCAGGCGCCCCCAGTGCATATTCTGAAACGCTGGCCCGCCACAGGAAGATGTTGAAAATGTAGATTTGTATTTTAAATACTCTGTGAATATCAAACTTTTCATTGTGAATTCCTCTGTCAGTGGGAGGCAGATAAATTTGGAGAGAACACTGAATCTAACTTTTATCTCATCAAAACAGTAGCATTCTTCTTTTTGGCCACTCAAAGGACTTTGCCCCTAACGGGCTGAGATCCCCATCAGTTTGAATTGTCTCGTGTGAAGCAAAAGTACGGATTTCGTGATCTGAACAAAGCAACTTGACCTCGCTGTGGAAAGCTCATTAATTCCAAATGGAAAATAATCAGCTCAGAAAAGGATGGGTGGGATTCTGTCTTCCTCTTTTTCCTGTAAACTAGAGGAAAATGATTTTTGGCTGAACGATGGCTTTGGCAAGAAGTCAGACTCTCCAAAGGAAAACCCCTGTTGAGAGCAGATAGGTTTCGGCCGCCCAGAAAGCCAGGAGGCCACCGGTCTGCTTCCATTTGTCTGTTACTTGAAATTGGCAGTTGTCTCAGCTGCTTACCTCACAAGAGGGTTTCCATCAGGCTCATGTTTTCCAGGAGAATGTTCTTGGAGTGTGCTCTGTACGAACTTAGGGACCAGTAGTGACTTCCAGATGCCCGTCTGCTTCTTTCTCTCGTTACCATTTTTCTGCTCTCCCCAGTTCGAGGTTAATGTCGCGGGTGGGTGAGAAGAGTCTGAGAGGGAAGTAAAGGAAAATGATAAGAATTTCTAGCTTTCGGAACAGTAACCATGAAAGCGAAACTTGAAAACCGCTGGATTCTATGCCCCAGTCCGTAGAGGGAGAAGCGAATCACATGTAAACATTCTCTTTGCAGGGGCAGCTGGGTTTTCAGTCTCCTTCTTACACTTTTCTGTTAGCATTTTCTTTTTCTTCCGGTTTTTTTTCCTTTTCTCCTATTTTTCTCAACCTCATTTTATTCCTCCACCAGCTCCTAGCTTCGTGTTCTTCCTTATTCCTTTCCCTTGGTGTCTTTCTTTTTTTTCTTTTTATTAAAAAAATTTTTTTTTTTTTTTTTGAGAGGGAGAGAGAAAGAGCATAAGTTGGGGAGGGGCAGAGAAGGAGACACAGAATCCGAAGCAGGCTCCAGGCTCCAAGCTGTCAGGTCAGAGCCTGAAGCGGGGCTTGAACCCACAAACCATGAGATCGTGACCTGAGCTGAAGTCAGCCGCTTAACCGACTGAGCCACCCAAGTGTCCGCCCTTAGGTTCTTTCTTAGCTTCTTCTCCTTCCTCCATAATTTCTCTCCCCCACAGCAGGCAGTAGGGGAGAGAAATTTCTGGATTTCACGTCCCACCACCTGAGACTGGAACAAGATGAGAAGATGGTTTGGTTCACAGCAAGATGTTGGTTCGGCAACAGTCTTTCTAAACATTTACGGGGACCCAAGGGAAAGCTTAAGAGAAAACTTCTTTTAATGTCCCCACTCCTGTATTAGGAATTTTTGAAAAAATTGTGCTGTTGTAATATTTACTAAAAACATAATTTAAGAATTTTGGGTAGGTTGGTGAAGCACCCAACTTCGACTCAGGTCATGATCTCACAGTTCGTGGGTTTGAGCCCCACGTCAGGCTCTGCACCAGCAGAGGGATTCTCTCTCCCTGTCTCTCCACCTCTCCCCTACTCGTGCTCTCTCTTTCTCTCTCTGTCTCTGAAAATGAATAAACATGAAAAAGAAGAAATTTTGGTTTCCAAATATTTCCGTATTATTTGTAAATCAAGTCTGAGATACATGATACGTTCATACTTGCAAGTGGATTTAGGTGTTACTTTACTTTTTGGTTTTTTTTTTCAGTAGTTTTATGTAAGCTTTTCAAAATAATTGGTATGATAAATCATCACAGAAACCTTTGTATTAGGAAAGCTTTCTTGGTTATGATCATTAACGTGGCTAATTGTTCATTTCTTATTGTATTATCTGATAACGTCAGTGGTTCAAGGCACATTTTGTTTCATTCTTCTTCGAGACTGTTTTGTTAATTGTGTTGTGATGCCCTCTTACACGGATTCTGGGACGGCCCCCTCTTCTGCCCACAGGAAACTGGTCCTGAGTGTGAAGTTTCCCATCTTCCACAACAGCCTCTGAGTACCCCTTTGTCCACGTCTTATTTACCTGGACCCCCTGGGTCACTGCCTCGGACGGCGTGATGGTTCATTTCACGTGTCAACTTGACGGAGCTCAGGGATGCCCAGACAGCTGGCGAAGCGTGATTTCTGGGTGTGTCTGTGAGGGCTTTTCCAGAAGAGATTAACGTTTGAATTGACCAGCTGGGTAAAGCAGGTGGTCCTTCCCAGTGTGGGTGGGCATCGTCCAATTCCTCGAGGGGAAGAAAAAGGTGGAACAAGGGTGAACTTGCTCTCTCTATTGAAGGCTCTCAGGCCTTCAGACTCACACTGATGTGTGAGTGATCCTCTGGGCTGCAGACACAGGTGATTGGACTTCTTGGCCTCTAACAATTACACGAGCCCATTCCTATAACAAATCGCTCCATATACATGATCTAGGATATAATCGAACTTATGTATTATACCATCTGAGTCTATATCCTATTGGTTCTATTTCTCTGGAGAACCCTAACTGATACAGGGAGGGGCCACCACTGTTCCCCACTGACTCAAGCGGCCGAGGCTGGGCCCCATCAGTGTGGGACCCAGTGTGACTGCCTAGGCTGACTGGGAGTCCTGGCGCATATCAGCATTCTGGTGGGCTAGGTTAGCTGCCTTCTGTAGCTAATTCTCCCTTTTGTAGCTGCCCTTTTGCCCGCAGTAGAGCGTCTGATACATTCCTCATCCTCATAGGAATGTCTGTGGACTAAGAAAAATACAAAAATTAGATAATATGTGGTATCATCTTCCAAAGGTAATCCCTAAATAAAGTATTGTTTGCAATTAGCAGATATTTACACAACATAATGTTGGCAATAAGTCCTTCCAATCATGGTCGGACTCATCTTTGTATTCTCAGGCACTACATGTATCTGGCGTATAACGGGACCTTCGTACGTTTTGAATGAATACAATGGAATAAAATAAATAGATGCCGATGGCATTCTAGAATTCAAGAACACAAGAGGGAGAGAGAATAAAGGAGTACAGTAATATTTCAGCATCAGAATGATTTATCCTGATACAAGACATCTTTTGCTACATACGAACAAAATAATTTAGTCAAATAAATCATCAGCGTACAAGCTTTCACTGAGAACATGAAACGAATTGCAAATATACGGTTCAACAGCAGACATTTTTTTCTTAGGTGGATTAGATGACATGACATTTAAAAAGTGCTCTGGGTTTTTTTTTTTTTTTTTTTTTTTGGTCTGGCTTCTTTCTCTCAGCATAATTATTTTGAGATCCCTCCATGTTGTTATCTGTATCAACACATCATTCCTTTTAAATGCTGAGTACCGTTCTTTTGTACAGATAAGCCACAATTTACCTAGCCACCCATTGCCGGACATTTGAGCTGTTGCCACTTTAGGGCTATGACCCATCAAGCCACTAGAAACATTTCGTATGTGATGTTTTCCGAAGCAGTGATATCACTTTGCGTTCTCACTAGCAGTGTGTGAGTTACTCCACATCCTCGCCAGCGCTTGGCATGATCAGTATCGTTAATTTTAGCCCCTCACACAAGCAGGTAGTAGTATGGCATTGTGGTTTTAATTTCCATTTTACCAGTGACTCAGGATTGCAATGTCTTCCATGGGCCTGTTTGCCATTCATATATATAAATATATTTTTTTTGGTGAAGTGTCTGTTCAACTCTTTTGCTCATTTTTATTTTTATTTTTTAATGTTTATTTATTTATTGGGGGGGAGGGGCAGAGAGAGAGAGGGAGAGAGACAGCCCCCAGCAGTCCCCAACATGAGGCCCGATGCCCTGACTGCAAAACATCAAGAGTCGCATACTTAACCAACTGAGCCACCCAGGTGCCCTTCCTTTGCCTGTTTTAAAAATTGGATTGATTATTTTCTTATTATTGAGTCTTGAGAGTTCCTTATATTTTCTGGATTCGAGACCTTTATCAGATACGTCACGTGCAAACGTTTTCTTCCAGTCTGTTTTGTTTCTATGCTACTGCAACAATGGCTTTCAAAGAGTAGAAGTGCCTAATTTTCATGAAGTCCAATTTATTAATTTTTTCTCTTTTGGATCTTATCTAAGAAATCTTTGCCCAACCCAGGGTCATGAAAATTGTCTTCTACAAGTTGTTTTTTTTTTTTTTAAGTTCTGTTTCATATTTAGGTAAATGATCTATTTTGAGGGAATTTTGGGGTATGGCATGAGGTTTGAATTAAAGCTTTTTTTTTTTTTTTTTTTTTTTTTTTGCCTTCAGTTATCCAATTTTTTCTGTACCTTTGGCTAGAAAAAAATCCTTTTTGCCCTAACTTGACTTTGTACTTTATTGAAAATCAGTCGACCTTATATGTGTGTCTTTCTTTCTAGAATCTATTTGGTTCTACTGATCTGTGTGTCAGATTGGGCTGTTTTTATTCTTGAGTTTGCTGGATTTTGTTTTTTACTTTAACAAGAAAACAGAGGACTTTTAAATAGCATCATCAACTAAGTTATTGGACGAACGATTAGTGGAGATCAGTCAGTCATTATTAGAGAAGTTTTTATTAAAACAGATTGATGTCTGAATTTATTGGGACTTGTTTTTAAATAATCCAATTAACATTTACTAATCTCTCTAGACAAGGTTTCAAAAAGATTAATGGAGTTTTTCGGTGGGGGAGGTAAAGCAACCTTTGTCATTCTGGAAAGAAAAATACTGCAAAATACAAAATAGTGTAAGTATTGCCTGTTCTTTTTGACTAGAAGAAATGGTCTTCTCACTGCTTCACCGAAACACTGATGATTGAATGTAGCCACGAACCACATTTTTAGTCTGGGATTCAAAGATGTAAAATATCCTTAATTTTTCTTACATTTTCAATGTGTGTATTCAGAGAAGCGTTCCATTTCACGTACTACTCAACAGATGCTTACGTGTGTAATATTAGTGGATGTTAATATTTCAGTGAGTGCTTTTATGCTCCATAAGAATGGATGTCCCATAATGACAGATCCCTGATTACTCAGAATGAAGAGCAGGGGGAGGATATTTGCATCCTGGCAGCCGACAATGATATACGAGGATATCCAACAAGGATATGCCACAAAATCCTCCTTCGATGTGGTCACTGCTCTATATTATTTAATTTGTGCATACATAGGTATTTTCTCCAGCTGCTGATAGTTTAAAAGGGTACTGTTTATGCTGCCCCGGAAGGAGTGGATTTGAGAAAAATTAGACCACATGCATTTCCCATGGATGTATGAGTCACAGATCCACATGTTTCAACATTAGAAGTTTATAAGCCAGGGTGCCGGGGTGGCTCGGTCAGTTAAGCGTCTGGCTTCAGCTCAACTCGTGATCTTATGGTTGGTGAGTTCGAGCCCCACACGGGGTTCTCTGCTGTTAGCACAGAGCCTGCTTCGGATCCTCTGTCTCCCTCTCTCTCTGCCCCTCCCCAGCTCTCACACACACTCCCTCTCTCAAAAATAAAATAAACATTTAAAAAAAAAAGAAGTTTTAAACCGGGAGCAACTGAAAATAGTTCTTTTTCCTGTTATATAATTGGTCTGACATATGATTGTGGATAATACCTGCCTGCTTTCTTCTCTATAAGGTGGGAATAATTCCACTGGTATTTAGGGACATGTTGTGGGGATACAAGCTGTGTCACGTGACAGAAGAGAGAGGTTACACAGTATTGCATCATGGCTCTACACTTTGGCTGTTTTTAAAGGGCTTTTAGGGGGCGTCTGGCTGACTCACTTGGTACAGCATGCAGCTCTTTTTTTTTTTTTTTTTAAGTTTATTTATGTTGAGAGAGAGTGAGCATGAGTGGGAGAAGGGCAGAGAGAGAGAGAGAGAGAGAGAGAGAGAAAGAGAGTCCCCAGCAGGCTCAGTGCTGACAGCATGGAGGCCGACGTGGGGTTAGACTCAGGTCTCAGACTCACAAACCATGACATCATGACCTGAGCTGAAATCAGGAGTGGGGCGCTTAATTGACTGAGTCACCCAGGCGCCCCTAGAGCATGCAACTCTTGATCAAAGGGCTGTCAGCTCAAGCCCCAAGATAGGCATCGAGCTTAAGAAATAAATAAATAGGGGCGCCTGGGTGGCTCAGTCGGTTGAGCATCCAACTTCGGCTCAGGTCATGATCTCGCGGTCCGTGAGTTCGAGCCCCGCATCGGGCTCTGTGCTCACAGCTCAGAGCCTGGAGCCTGCTTTGGATTCTGTGTCTGCCTCTCTCTGCCCCTCTCCTGCTGTGCTTTGTCTTTCTCAAAGATAAGCATTAAAAAATAAATACATAAAATAAAGAGCCCAACTCTTTTGACACTTTGACTCTCCCAATCACCAGCAAGGTAGGTGGGTGGAGACTAATGTCCATTTCATGACTTTGGAAGGCAGGAGTAAATTAGAATTATAGATGTAATGATTGAAAAATAGGTGTCCAGGTGGTAGTCTAATTTATTATAATAATAGAAGACATATATGTCTCTGAGTATTTTCCTGTGTTAAATTATGTAAGCTCATGAGTAACAGCGAAAAATGATATATATTGTTTATGTAAGAGGTAATATGATGTCATGTTATAATCAGTGACCACATCTTTCATAGTCTATATATAAACTATATTATATTTTATATATACATATATACATAATATATAATATATTCTATTGTACTTCTGTATTCGATTCTATCTTTATAAAAGATATTTATGCCACCTGTTTTGGAAAAGGAAGGGGTGATGTGAAAGAGAGCTGACATCTGTTCTGAGAGGACTGAGGACCACAGGGAGGCAAGTGACAGAGGAACTGGCGATGAGACTGGAAGAGAAAGATCTGGAAACTTGGGGAGGGGAGCCGTGGGTGAAGTGTGGGAATGCAGGCACGGGATTGTGACGGGGAGGGAAGGTGCCGGAAAAGGGGCCAGTCATGGAGGAAATGACATAGGGAGGAACGAAGATCGAGCAGACGAGGGAGTCAAAAGGGTTACAGGAAATAGCACTGGTCTGGTGTCTGTTGCTTCCATTATGGTTCCAAATGGATAAAAGGAATTCAACAGATGTTTAAAAAAAAGAAAGCCGGAAAGTGGGACAAACCATGGGACTATTCAAAGGACAGTTTGTTGTTTCTAATGAGCTCCCAAGAGGTCAGCTGTAGAAATCCTCATCATGAGATCTCAGCATGAGGCAGTATCATGAGGACCCATGGTGCCAGGCATGAAAGCAGAATTTAGGGACTTGGTCATTACTTAAGGAATTTCTTTTCTGGTTTTTTTTTTAAGTGCATTTTTTTGTGTTTATCTTTGAGAGAGACAGACAGAGAGAGAGAAAGAGAGACAAAGAAAGAGAGCGAGAATGAGTGGGGGAGGGGCAGAGAGAGAGGGGGACAGAGGGTTGGAAACAGACTCCACCAGCTCGAACTCATGAACCGCGAGATCTTGACCTGAGCGGAAGTCGGACACTCAACCAACTGAGCCACCCAGGCGCCCCTGCTTAAGGAATCTCTGACAGAGAAGAGAAAGACCACTGGTGGAAATCTGTCACAGTGCCAGGGGGCAGGCCGAGGACAAAGACCGAGGTCTCTCATTAGGTAGATGTGAGGTGGTTGCTGGAGATTCCAGAGCTAGGGAGTTAAAATGATACTGCAGAGTTGCCTCAGTTGAGTAGAAATGGACAGATACAGGGTAAAGAATGTCTATTTGTAGAAGAACTGGGATAGAGAGAGTTAGGATATGCTATTTATCTGGTAGGCCTGACCTGAGTATGTAGAGACTATGGATATTTTTTTTTTTTAATGGCCCCATAAATATGCATTCTGAGACCAACAAGTATTAATTAACTTCATACAAAACTGCTTGTGTCAGGGGTGCCTGGGTGGTTCTGTTGGGTAAACGCCCGACTCTTGATTTTGGCTCAGGTCACGATCTCGTGGTTCCGTGAGTTCGAGCCCCACGTCGAGCTTTCTGCTGTCAGCACCGAGCCCTGTCAGATCCTCTGTCTCTCTCTTTCTCTGCCTCTCCTCTGCTTGTGCTCTCCCTCTCAGATATCAGTAAACATTTATAAAGAAAAATCGCTTGTTTGAGGACAAAGGCTGGGGTGAATCGGCCTGGGACCGGGTTTGGAAATGAAGCTACTCGGGCCGAGCCAACTGGCCAGCTGGTTGAAAATGGACCCCGGGCTGAGAAACCACCCATGTCCTAAATCCCTCTGGCTTAGGTCGACAACATTCTATGTTGGAAGAAATTGCATTGGTCGACCTCCTTAATGTCCATCCATTCAGATACTTCTCTAATGTCCTCAGGTTTTGCATCTGTAAAGAGAGATAATAATAGTGCCCCACCCCACCTCTCCTCTTCTCTCTCTCTCTCTCTCTCTCTCTCACACACACACACACACACACACGGTGTTTTTGTGAAGAGTAATTGAGATCATGAACAAAAAGCATTTGATGGATAGCAGGACTGTGATATGTGTTAGATTGTAAGCCCACAAGCTATTTCCACGGAATCTCCAATGCATTCCACAGTGCCTGGCAAATGATAGGCATTCACTATGTACTTACGGAATGGAGGAATGAATGAAGGGCCCGTTACATTCATCACCACAGCTCAGATCCTTGCCATTTATTTTCGGTTGCTGCACCAGCGGGTCTTCCTGACTCCAGTCTTGTCCCTCTCTGATCTCTACTCCAAAATGCCACCAGCGTTTTCCAAGCCACAAATCAGCTCATGTCACTTATTAATGAATTCTTAAGAGTCTCCCCATCGCACCCCAGATAAAACCCAGTCTCCTTAGCATGGCTGAGAAGGCCTTTCATCCTTGGCCCTTGGTCAGTTCTCTCTTTCAGGAGAATTCCTTAAGAGCTTTGGGACTTCTTAATACATGACAATTCCTCCTTCTCAAGGTGTATCGACGAGAAATTGAACTTTGCTGGGGCACTTGGTTGGCTCAGTCAGTTAAGCATCTGACTCTTGATTTTAGCTCACATCATAATTTCATGGTTTATGAGTTCAAAAGTCAGGTTTTGTGCTGACAGCACAGAGCCTGCTTGGGATTCTCTATCTTCCGATCTTTCTGCTCCTCCCCTGCTTACGCCGTCTCTCTCTCTCTCTCTCAAAGTAAATAAATAAACTTAAAAAAAGAAAGAAAGAAACCGAATTTTGCTGCCTGTAATGCAAACTTAATTAATTGGCTTACATTAATTTTTTTTCACATATGAAGAAATCTGGGGATGCCTGGATGACTCAGCTGGTCGAGCATCTGACTTCGGCTCAGGTCATGATCTCAGGGTTCGTGGGTTCAAGCCCCACGTTGGGCTTTGCGCTGACAGCGAGGAGCCTGCTTGGGATTCTCTGTCTCCCATTCTCTCTGTCTCTCCCCCAATGCCCCGTGTCAAAAATAAATAAACATTAAAAAAGAAAGAAAGAAAGAAAGAAAGAAAGAAAGAAAGAAAGAAAGAAAGAAAGAAAGAAAGAAATCTGGGGAAGCCCAGAGCTTGCTGAGTGGTTATGTTTAAAAAAAATTTTTTTTTAATGTTTATTCATTTTTTTGAGAGACAGAGACAGAGCATGAGTCGGGGAGGGGCAGAGAGAGAAAGAGACACAGTATCTGAAGAGGCTCCAGGCTCTGAGCTGTCAGCACAGAGCCCGATGCAGGGTTTGAACCCATGAACTGTGGGATCATGACCTGAGCTGAAGTCAGACACTCAACTGACCAAGCCACCCAGGCGCTCCTGAGTGGTTAAGTTTTAATGGAACCAGATTCCTTCCAGACCCCTACTCACCATTGAGAACTGCCACAACTTACATGGATCGTATAGCTACTAGGACTAAGAACTGTGACCACCCAGGTCAACTACTGAGTTACAAAATACGAATTTGAAAACAAAGACTGGGTGTGGAAATGCCCAACTAAGCATGGCCTAGTCGTTGCTCCTAGCAAACTTTGCTCGAGGGAAAGACTATAGCCATTTAGTAACTTCACTGTTGCTTTAGGAAATTTCTGCACATTGGTATATCTGAGGCAATAGTCTGCTCATCTGGGCCAACAACTCACTTTAACCAGCAGTCAGATGTGATAGCCACTAGCCAAATTGCCTCAACTGAGATACGCCGTTAGTATAAAGTACGTGAGAGATTTCAAAGACTTGGTCTAAGAAAAACAATGTAGAATATCTCATTAACATTTTTACGTTGATTATGTGTTCAAATAATAATATAGATATGCTGCTTTAAATAATTTAATATGGCTGCTAAAAAAATTTAAATCCTATCTGTAGCTCTCATGGTATTTCTGTGAGGCAGATGGGTTACAGTTTTCTTTTACTTGAGGTATTATCTTTCTCTGATTGATTTATAGGACCTCTTGATATATTGTTTTAATTTTTTTTTTAATTTGAGTGTAGTTGACACACAATGTTACATTAGTTTCAGGTGTACAACGTAGCAAGTCAACATTTCTGTGCATTATGCTGTGCTCACAGGTATAGGTACCACCTGTCACCATACAACCCTATCACAATATCATTGACTATATTCCCTATGCTGTGCCTTCTCTTGCTGTGACTTATTCATTCCCTAACTGGAAACCTATATCTCCCACTCCCTTTGCCCATTTTGCCCATCTTGCCCAAGCAACCATCAGTTTTTTTCTCTGTATATATAGGTCTGCTTTTGCTTTTTGCTTATTTATTCATTTGTTTCATTTTTCTAGATTCCACTTATGAGTGAAATCATATGGTGTCTGTCTTTCCCTGTCGGACTTATCTCACTTAGCACTGGCACGAAACCCTCTATGTCCATCCATGTTGTCACCAATGGGAAGAGCGTAACCTTTTTTATGGTTATCTAATATTCCACTATAGGTATATTTTATATATCATTTTTCTTGTCTATTCTTGTATTGATGGACATTCGGGTTGCTTCCATATCTTGGCTATTATAAATAATGCTGCAGGAAACATAGGGGTGCTTTTTATCTTTTTGAACCAAATGCTGTTGGTATTTGGATAGGAATTGCATTGAATCTGTAGATTGCTTTGGATAGGATGGACATCTTGACAATAGTAATTCTTCCAATCCATGAGCATGGGACATTTTTCCATTTGTGTCGTCTTTGATTTCTTTCATTAGTGTTTTATAGCTTTTAGAGTACAGGTCTTTCACCTTCTTGTTTAAGTCTATTCCTAGATATTTTCTTCTCTGTAGTGCAATTGTAAGTGGGATGGTTTTCTTAATTTCTCTGTTACTCCATTATTGGCATAAAGAAACATTACCAATTTGTAGGTATTACTTTTGCATCCTGCAAATTTGCTGAATTCACTTATTAGTTGTAACAGGTTTTTTTGGTGGAGTCTTTAGGGTTTTCTATGTATAGTATCATGTGTAAATAGTGACAGTTGAACTCCTTTACTAATACAGATCCTCTTATTTCTTTTTCTTGTCTGATTGCTGTGGCTAGGACTTCCACTACTATGTTGAATAAAAGTGGTGAGAGTGCACATCCTTGTCTTGTTCCTGATCTTAGAGGAAAAGTTCCCAGGTTTCCACAATTATGTATGACGTTAGCTGTGGGTTTTTCATATATGGCTTTTATTATGCTGAGGTATGTTCCCTCTAAACCCACCTTATTGAGAGGTTTTATCATGAATGGATGTGGAATTTTGCCAAATCTTTTCTGCATCTATTGAGATGATCATATGATTTTTAACTTTCATTTTTTTGTCTCTTGTTTAATTAATTAATTTATTTTTAAATTTGCATCCAACTTAGCATATAGTGCAATAATGATTTCAGGAGTAGATTCCAGTGATTCTCTCCTATGTATAATGTCCAGTGCTCATCCCAACAACTGTCTTCCTTAGTGCCCCTTACCCATTTAGCTCATTCGCCCATCCACAGCAGCCTCCAGCAACCCTCAGTTTGTTCTCTATATTTAAGAGTCTCTTATGTTTTGTCTCCCTCCTTGTTTTTTTTATATTATTTTTGCTTCCCTTTCCTTATGTTCCTCTGTTTTGTGTCTTAAAGTCCTCATATGAGTGAAGTCATATGATATTTGTCTTTCTCTGACTAATTTCGCTTAGCATAATACCCTCCAGTTCCATCCATGTAGTTGCAAATGGCAAGATTTCATTCTTTTTGATTGTGGAGTAATACCCCATTGTATGTATATATACCACATCTTCTTTATCCATTCATCCATCGATGGACATTTGGGCTCTTTCCATACTTTGGCTATTGTCAATAGTTCTGCTATAAACATTGGGGTGCCTGTGCCCCTTTGAAACAGCACACCTGCATCTGTTGGATAAATACCTAGTAGAGCAATTGCTGGGTTTTAGGGTAGTTCTAGTTTTGATTTTTTGAGAAACCTCCATACTGTTTTCCAGAGTGGTTGCACCAGTTTACATTGCCACCAGCAGTGCAAAAGAGATCTTTTTTTTCCGCATCCTCACCATCATCTGTTGTTGCCTGACAGGTGTGAGAGGATATCTCATTGTGGTTTTGATTTGTATTTCCCTAATGATGGGTGATGTTGAGCATTTTTTCATGTGTTGGTTGGCCATTTGGATGCCTTCTTTGGAGAAGTATCTATTCATGTCTTTTGCCCAGTTCTTTACTGGATTATTTGTTTTTTGGGTGTTGAGTTTGATAAGTTCCTTATAGATTTTGGAAACTAACCCTTTAATCTGATACGTCGTTTGCAAATATCTTCTTCCATTCTGTCAGTTGTCTTTTAGTTTTGCTGATTGTTTCCTTCGCTGTGCAGAAATTTTTTTATCTTGATGAGGTCCCAATAGCTCATTTTTGCTTTTGTTTCCCTTCCCTCTGGAGACGTGTTGAGTACGAAGTTGCTGTGGCCAAGGTCAAAGAGGTTTTTGCCTGTTTTCTCCTCTAGGATTTTGATGGCTTCCTGTCTTACATTTAGGTCTTTCATCCATTTTGAGTTGATTTTTGTGTATGGTGTAAAAAAGTGGTCCAGGTTCACTCTTCTGCATATCACTGTCCAGTTTTCCCAGCACCATTTGCTGAAAAAACTGTCTTTATTCCATTGGATATTCTTTCCTGCTTTGTCAAAGATTAGTTGGCCATATGTTTGTGGTTCCATTTATGGGTTCTTGATTCTGTTCTATTGATCTGAGTGTCTGTTTTTGTGCTATATCTTTCATTTTTGATGTGGTATATCATGTTGATTGATTTGCAAATTTTGAATTATCCTTGCATTCCCAACATAAATCCCACTTGATTGTGGTGTATGTTGAATATATTGTTGAATGTGGTTTGCTATATTTTGTTGAAGATTTCTGAATCTATGTTCATCAGGGATATTGGCTTGGAGTTTACTTTTTTTGTAGTGTCTTTGTCTGGTTTTGGTATCAGGGTAATGTTGGCCTTGTAGAATATATTTAGAAAATTTCATTTCTCTTCTTTTTTTGGTAATAGTTTGAGGAGAATTGGTATTAACTCCTTTTTAAATGTTTGATAGAATTCACCTGTGAATCATCTGGTCCTGGATTTTTAATTTTGGTAGTTTTTTAAAATTATTGATTCATTTTTTTTTTACTAGTAATTGGTCTATTCAGATTTTCTATTTTTTCCTAGATCATTTTGGAAAATTGTATGTTCTTAGAAATTTATCAATTTCTTCTAGGGTGTCCAATTTGTTGGCATATAACTGTTTTGTAGTATTCTCTTATAATTCTTTGTATTTCTATGGTGTCAGTTGTTACTTCTCTTTCATTTCTGATTTTATTTATTTTAGTCCTTTCTCTCTTTTTCTTGATGACTCTGGCTAAGGGTTTATCAATTTTGTCTCTTTCAAAGAACCAGCTCTTGATTTCATTGATCTTTTCTATTTTCTTTTTTAGCTTTTATGTCATTTATTTCTGTTCTGATCTTTATTATTTCCTTCCTTCTATTCACTCTGGGCTTTGTTTGTCCTACTTTTTCTAGTTCCTTTAGATGTAAGTTTAGATTGTTTATTTGAGCCTTTTCTTGTTTCTTGAGGTAAGCCTGGATTGCTATATATTTCCCTCTTAGAACTGCTTTCACTGCATCTCAAACATTTTTCAACTGCTGTGATCTCATTTTCATTGATGTCCATGTATTTTTCAATTTCTTCTTTGATTTCCTCTTTGACCCATTGTTGTTTAGTTTTTTTAGTTGTTTAGATTTCTTTCTCCAGTTTTTCTTTTGTGATTGACCTCTAGTTTCAATACCACTGTGGTCAGAAAAGATGCATAGTATGATTTTAGTCTTCTTAAATTTATTGAGACTTGTTTTGTGGCCTAATCATGTTATCTATTCTGAAGAATGTTCCATGTGCACTTGAAAAGAATGTGTATTCTGTGGTTTTTGAATGGGATGTTCCCTATATATCTGTCATGTCCAGGTCTCATGTGTCATTCAAAGACACTTTTTCCTTCTGGATTTTCTTCCTAGTTGATCTATCTGTTGATATAAATGGTGTGTTAAAGTCTACTATTGTTTATCACCAGGACCTCTTGTTATATTGTTCGTATATATCCTTTGCTATATGGTGGTGGATATTTGTTCTCGGTCTGTAACTTATTTTTGGTCTTGAATGATGGGTTTCTTGTTGTACAAAAATTATGAGTTTTTAAAAATCTGTCAATTTTTTCTTGACAGTATCCCAGAAGAAGGGATACTTCTGGTTTGTGTGTCTTGCTAAGGAAATATTTCACCATGCTAAGATTATAAATATAACACCCTGTATTCCTTTAAAGTTATTTCCTTCTTTAATACTGATGATGTTTAGGCATTTGGAATTAATTTTTTTGTCTGGTGTGAAATGGGAAGTTTTACAACTTTTTGGTAAATTGTAGGATAAATAAGTCGCACTACCTCCTTTCCCATTGATTTGAATTGAATTGCCTCCTTTCTCGGCGAGTACAACACTTTCTTACAAATGAAACGTTTTGAATTCTTTCCTCAGTTTCCTCCATATGTTTGTTAACTCTTACGCCAGAATCTCACTATTTTAATTACCAATGTTTTAGAGAATCTTTTTATATCTAGGAGACCAAGTTTTTTTTTTTTTTTTTTTTTTAAACAATTCATTCATGGGCACGTTCTCTTCCAACAAACTTCAGAATCGCTTGCCAATTTCTGTATAAAATCCTGTTTGAATTTTGGCTGAGACTGTATTAGTGGACTTTGGGAGACAGCTTACATCTTTACAACATTAACTGTGTCTATGTAGAAACAAGCTATATCTCTTCATTTATTTATGTCTTTTAAAGTGTGGGGGTGCCTGGGTGGCTCAGTCGGTTAAGCGGCCGACGTCGACTCAGGTCATGATCTCACGGTCAGTGAGTTCAAGCCCCGCATCGGGCTCTGTGCTGACAGCTCAGAGCCCGGAGCCTGTTTCAGATTCTGTGTCTCCCTCTCTCTGATCCTCCCCCGTTCATGCTCTGTCTCAAAAATAAATAAACGTTAAAAAAAATTAAAAAAAATAATAATAGAGTGTGAATCCATAAAGCTTTACACGTCTCTTAATAGGTGACTTCCTCATTATGTATTAGGCCTTTTCTCAATTATTTTATTGTGCTTGTTGCCACTGTGAATCAACGGTTTTTACTCTACATTTGTTGGTCTTGTATCTAACCAACTTAACTGATTCTTCTTTGGTTCCATTAGGTTTTCATTTGATTTTCTTTGCTTTTATAGGTACACAAGTATATGATGTACGAGTGCTGTTTATGCCAGCTCATGAGAGTCAATTTTTTACGTAGTCAGGAATTTCGTCAGCTGATTGTTAAACATAGCCATTATTAAAGATTAAATTGTATAACTTTATAATGAAATAGATTTTATTAAAAACAAAGATAGAAGCTCAGTACCTATTGTGTCCTAATTATTTTTACTTATTTCTACTCTTAAAGTTATTCATTTCCAATATTTCTGTGCAGTGGAAATTCTTTATATAATAGTACTCTACTGTGTATTTTCTCCAACTTCACGTTGAGTGAGTTCACATTGGTAGCTTGAAATCAATCATGATGAGAATATTTACATCATGAAAATCAGCAAACGCTTCAAGGCAGGTCCTGACTTATTGTTTTGTTAATTGTCTGGACTTAAAGTAACAGAGAAAAATGTTAATAATGGAGATTAAACTCAAACATGCATCATGTCTGGGGTACCTGGGTGGCTCAGTTGGTTGAGCGTCCAACTTTGGCTCAGGTCATGATCTCATGGTTCGTGGGTTTGAGCCCCACGTCGGGCTCTGTGCTGATAGCTCAGAGCCTGGATCCTACTTCGGATTCTGTGTCTCCCTCTCTCTGCCCTCCCCCATTCATGCTCTGTCTCTCAAAAATGAATAAATATTTAAAAAAAAAATGCATCATGTCATACATTGTGAATTGCACAAAAAATTGGCAATATTTGAAAACTATTTTTCCATTTCATCATGAAGTAACTCACATCATGGACCCACAGGTATAGTTAGGACAAATTGTTTCACTTTTGTTTTCCTCATTAATGTAAACAAAAACATCAACAACCAACATTCATGTTGGAAACTATACTCACAAGTATCATCACACTGCTGATTTTAAAGCATGCAAACGTTGAAAGTCTCCCCTCTTTTCAAAAATTACATCCCATTGCATGTTTTGCATCTACTGCATTGGTTAGGATTCTTGCACAATGTGGAATAACAGTAGTGTTACTTGGCATTCTTGATTTGATCCTTATTTTAATATTTCTATTTTATCATTAAGAATGAGGTTTGCTCTGGGTGTCTGTTAGCTACTAGTTAGAGCTCTGGAATGTCATTTGAATACTTTCCTACAGACTAATAGGAAACTTCTGCAGCCTGTTTTTAGTAAAATTTGCTCTCTTAAAATATTCTTCCATTTTCTACAAATCTCTCTTTTCTTTCCAAAATTTTATGACCATGTGGATTCCAGAGTCCTTGCAACATTTGGCACAATCTCGCAGTTAAACAAAACACCTCTTTATAGCTCCTTGAAAAACTTGCCTCGTCTCATTGTTTCTATCTCCTGGCTTGCCATTTCTCTTTTGTCCTCTCCTCCCCCCTTCCCCTCCCCACTACCCACCCCCCCCCCCCCCCGCCCTGCACTGCTGAAACCACTTGTGCCAAAGTCCCTGGAGACTCCATTTTTCCAAATCCATTGGGCAATCCTCTGTCTTCATCTCAGTATTATTACTGTTACTATTATTGTTGTTCTACATTTGACCATCTCTCGTTGAGTCCTTTTCTCTTCTTGACATCTGGGACACAATATTCTTTTCGTCTTGTTCCCACATCACCCGCCATTACTCTTTACTTACCTTTACTTGCACCTCTTCCTCTTTTTGGTCCCTAAATGTGGAAGGTCCTGGCGTGCCCGGAGCTCACTTTTCAACCCTCTTCTTGATCACATTTGTGGCTTTGAGTACGACATGTTCGCTGTTGATTCCCACATTGATGTCTTTGCCATACTTCTGTCTAGAGTGTTCAAATGCTTACACTTATAGCCACTCGGATATTTCATAGACATTTCAACCTTAACAAACCAAAATTACACACTCAGTTCTTAGCTCCTTCCCCAAATCCACTGCTTTTATATTCATCCCTTCCTCAGCTGGTGGCACAAATCGCTATTTCTACCACAACCTAAAAATCACAGTGCATTCCTCTCTGGCTCTCCCCTCCATGACACAACCCATCAGTAAGTACTGGTTTTTATTTTTTCTGTTTTTTTTTAAAAATTGTTTTACTGTTTATTTATTTTTGAGAGACAAAGCGTGAATGGGGGAGGAGCAGAGAGAGAGACACACACACACAGAATCCGAAGCAGACTCCAGGCTCTGCGTTGTCAGCACAGAGCTCGGCATGGGGCTCGAACCCACAAACCATGAGATCATGACCTGAGCTGAAGTCGGACACTCAAAGAACTGAGCCACCCAGGCGCCCTGATTTTTTCTGTTTTTAAAATGCATCCCTGGGGCGCCTGGGTGGCGCAGTCGGTTAAGCGTCCGACTTCAGCCAGGTCACGATCTCGCGGTCCGTGAGTTGGAGCCCCGCGTCGGGCTCTGGGCTGATGGCTCAGAGCCTGGAGCCTGTTCCCGATTCTGTGTCTCCCTCTCTCTCTGCCCCTCCCCCGTTCATGCTCTGTCTCTCTCTGTCCCAAAAATAAATAAACGTTGAAAAAAAATAAAAAAAAATAAATAAAAAATAAAATGCATCCCAAATCCAACCACTGCCCACCGTTAAACATCACTTCACGTGCTGGTCCAAAGCCCCCTTTCATCTCTGACCTGGACTGCTACAACAGTCTCAGAATACAGCAGCCCCTGCTCCCATTCTTCCTCCTTTCATAGCAGCCACAGAATATATATAGACATAGAACATGGC
The DNA here is from genome assembly GCF_022079265.1 of Lynx rufus. NCBI lineage: Eukaryota > Metazoa > Chordata > Mammalia > Carnivora > Felidae > Lynx > Lynx rufus. The sequence continues at coordinate 26,032,809 of NW_025814889.1, read as the reverse complement.
ATTACTTTCAGGTGTAGAACATAATGAGTCAATATCTGTACACATTGGGAAATGATCACCACACTACGTCTAGCTAACATCCATCACCACCCCTAGTTACGATTTTTTTCTTGTGATGAAAACTTTTAAGATCTACTCTGTTAGAACTTTATATCTCTATCTCTGTCTCTGTCTCTGTCTCATCTCTATCTCTCTCTCTCTCGTGTCATTTCTTCTGCAAAAAAAAAAAAAAAAAAAAAAGAAAAGAAAAAAAAGAAAAAGAAGAAAAAGAAAAAATTCCCTAGTGACATCCCAACATACTTAGGAAAAAATATCCAAACTCTCTGATGGCCTGCTTAGTCTCCCGTCTACCCCTCCAATCTCACCTTGTCTCACCCTCTTTCTTATCCATCGTGTTTTCACTGCACGAGGTTTCCTACCGTTCCTTAAAAATACTGAGCTTATTCCTGCCTTTAGGCTTTATTCTTGCTGGTTTCTCTATAGGGAATACACTTTCTCTAGAGCTTTCCTGTATCTGGTTCCTTCTCCTCATTCTCATCCCTTGTCACAGAGGTTTCTCCTAATCACCTTATCCAGATAACCACCGTCCATCACTCCTTGCTTCATTTCCTCATTGTACTTAACAGTATCGGAAACGAAAGGCTTTATTTATTTAACATGTTGATGACCTGACCTTTTCCATTGGAAGATAAGCCCCATAAAAGTAGGGAACCCGCCTGGGTGGCTCAGTCGGTTAAGCGTCCGACTTCGGCTCAGGTCACGATCTCGCAGTCCGTGAGTTCGAGCCCCGCGCCGGGCTCTGGGCTGACGGCTCGGAGCCTGGAGCCTGTTTCCGATTCTGTGTCTCCCTCTCTCTCTGACCCTCCCCCGTTCATGCTCTGTCTCTCTCTGTCTCAAAAATAAATAAACGTTAAACAAAAAAAAATTAAAAAAAAAAAAAAACGTAGGGAACCCATTTGCCGTATATGCTGGTATGTTCCCAGCTCCATAGCGCCTGGTGCGTAGGGGGACTCAATCAATGTGGGTTGAATAAATGAAGGAATAAAGAAATAAATGACTTCTTTGACTATAAATGATCAATAACTAAAGTGGGCTTAAGCAAGTAAAAAAATACATAGGCTCAAATGCTTGAAAAGCCTAAAGGCAGTTGTAGCCTCAGGCTCATATGGATCTAGGAGTTCAGATATTGTCACAAGGTTCCCCTTTCCAACTCTTGGTCGTACATTCTTCAGCACGAGGCAATGATTCCTTCATGGTAGCAAGATGGTTAGTAGCATATCCAAGCTTCCTGTGTCTGGGTGACAATCCCAGCAGAACACAGTTATTTTCTCTTCTCAACAGATTCACAGAGTCTTAGACTTGAGTCTCATTGCATCTGATGGTATAATGTGCCCTTCTGTGATCCAAGCCCCGCGGCCAACAAATGCAGTGCTCTAACCGAGGAACTGGAAACTGTAGCCCACGGACCAAATCCGGTTTGTTTCCTGGTTTTGTAAATAAAGTGTTATTGGAAAATGCCATGCAATTAATTTATGTTCTGTCTATGGCTGTTTTGTGCGACAATGGCAGAATTAACAGAGTATTTGTACAGAGACTGTCTGGCCTACAAAACCTAGAATATTTACCATGTGGTGCCCATCATAAAAGGTATGTGCCTGTCGTTCTAATTGGCCAGGATGTCACTGGCCCAGCTGCAGCTACTGGACTGACAGGGTTTATATGCTGTGTATTTCAGTTGATCTATTGCTGTGGATAAAACTACCACGAAACATGGTGGCTTAACGCAATGATTTGTTATTTCTCGTAATTTGTGGATTGGCTTCTTTCAGTTTTAGTTTTTGTGTGTATCTTCTCTCTTGCTCTTGACTAGGCTTTCAAAAGCTTTGCTCGTTTTTGGCCTTTTTGTAGGAGCAGTTTTGGGTTTTATTATTCAAAAGTACTTTTAAAAACTCGTACGCCAGATAAAGGCTGAAATTAGTATGAGTTTTCGTAATTACTTGAGTTGAATGCTTAGTTAATACATTTCCTCACATTCTGGGTTTTCTAATAATAAATTGAGGCTATATATTTTCCTCTGAGTATTAATTTGACTACATCCCTAGATTATTGTATCCAGGAGTCTCATTTTTATTTATCTCTAAATATTCTCTAGTTTCATTTGCTTTCTATCATTCAAAAACTCTCTATTTGTATAGATAATCTTCTGATGGCTAAAATTTCCCTTTTACTTTGCTGTTTGGGATTTATCTTTTTGTCATAGCCAGCCCCCAAGATAGACCCCAGTGACCTCCTCATCCTGATATTCCCATCCTGATGTATGTAGTCCTCTTCCAACTGTATCACAGTTAATCTGTGTGGCTAACAGAAGACGGCAGAAATGATAGCATGTGACTTCTAAGGCTCGGTCATAAAAGACATGGTGATTTCCATCTTGCGCTTTACGGCTCGGGTCACGCTCACTGAGGGAAGCCAGGTGCTATGTCAGGAGGACCGCCCTGTAGAGAAGCCCACGTGGTGAGGAACTGAGGCCTCCTGCCCAGAGCCTTGAGGGAGCTTGACAGTGGACCCTCTAAGTCATCCAGTTTTCAGAAGACTTCAGCCTCCACTCCTCTGTGACATCTTTTTTTTAAAATTTTTTTTTAATGTTTAGTTTTGAGAGAGAGAGACAGAATGTGAGTGGGGGAGGGTTGGAGGGAGAGAGAGACCCAGAATCCGAAGCAGGCTCCAGGCTCCGAGCTGTCAGCCCAGAGCCCGACGTGGGGCTCGAACTCACGGATCGCGAGATCGTGACCTGAGCCGAAGTCGGACGCTCAACGGACTGAGCCACCCAGGCGCCCCCATGACATCTTGATGACAGCCTCGTGAGAGACCCTAAGCTGGAAGCTCCCAGCTGACCTGCTCCTAAACTCCCACACAAACTGTGAGGTTCCAAAACTACTTGTTGTTAAAAGCCTCCAAGTTTGGGGATAAGTTGCTATACAACAATGGGTAACAAATAGAATTGAAACATGTTTTATTCCGTTTCAATACTATTTTGGAAAAGGGAGAAAGACAATGCATCTATTCAGTCTGTCTCCTTGAACCATAATCTCACTTTCTCTTTAACTTAAAATAATTCCTTTTGCCAGGGATCTAGCTATTTGGACAAAACGTTTATAGTCATAAAGAGAGGAAGGTGGGGAGAAATCGATGTTCATGAAGGGAAAACATTTAATATTAGAACTTCACAAAATATTTAACTCCTGTACGTTTGTATTTCTACTAAGGTACAGAATTGTATGTCTAAGAACAAACACCCAGCACATAGACCTGAATATAAACCCTGAGGGTGATGGAAAAGAACATTGAGGTGAAGGTGTTACTTGGCAACTAAAGAAAAAGAAACAAAACATCAGCTTCAATCAGATCCCACCACCATCGTCTCATCCTGGATTCAGCCGTTGGGCTGAACATCTGGTTGAGTGTTTAGGGGAGAAAAAAACCTCCACCTACGTTTGTTTTCTTCTGTTTTCTTTCCATCAAGTTTTTCTTACATTTAGTGCTTTGAACTGGAGCTTTTACTCAGTCTCTTCTTCGGTTGTTCTGAAACTTGGTTTTAGAAGTTCTTCTTCCTCCACTTTGTTTCTTCTGTCCTCCCTTATCACCCCCTCCCACCAGCCATACTCATGACCCACTCCCCCCCCACACACACACAGGTCTCTCTCAGCCCCACTTGTATTCGTATAGCTGAGTTCAGATGTTTGAGAAGAGCCCTCTGCTTTTCCTTTGCTCCTAGATAGACTTTAAATTAAATTCCAGTTACTTTACACGTATTTCTTTTAAAAAATGTGTCCACGTGGGTCTCTTTTCAAATGGAAACTGTTTCTTTGAAAGTGCTTGAAAAACTGATGTTCTAAGAAAGGAGATTAAAATTGTTTGCGTGGCCAAATTTTTAGCAGACTTTAGCTACATTATTTCCTGTGTGATTTTAGTTTCACAAATGTATGATGTTACATAATGGAACATCTCGAGCATGTAACCTTTTCCTGTTACTTCTGAGTGGCAGATTTACTCCAGCTGAAGATTTATAATGTGTGCTATGCGGGGCCGTGTAATTGCAGAACTCAGGAATTAGAGCAGTACATTTCAGAACTCTGGAATTTGAACACATAGAGTTAAATTAAGTAGAACTCTCACAGTGCCATGAGCATAGCCGTTGTAGCCAGACACAAATGGGCTCATGTCTTGGGTGGATGTATCAGCTGTTGGACGTTTGGCATGGTACTCGCCCTCTTTACGCCCCAGAGTCCTCCTCTGTAAAAAGGAAATGATAGGGACACCTGGGTGGCTCATTTGGTTGAGCATTGGACTCTTGACTTCGCCTCAGGTCATGATCTCATGGTTCATGGAATCGAGTCCTGTGTTGGGCTCCATGCTGGCAGTGTGGAGCCTGCTGGGAATTCTCTCTCCACCTCTCTCTTTGCCTCTCCCCTGCTCATGCTCTCTCTTCTCTCTCTCTCTGTCTCTCTCTCTCAAAAATAAACATTTTTTTAAAAAAGCAAATGATAGGGCTGCCTGGGTGGCTCAGTCGGTTGAGCGTCCAACTTCGGCTCAGGTCATGATCTCGCAGTCTGTGAGTTCGAGCCCTGTGTCAGGCTCTGTGCTGACAGCTCAGAGCCTGGAGCCTACTTCGGATTCTGTGTCTCCCTCTCTCGCTCTTCCCCTCCCCCGCTCAGGCTCTGTCTCTCTCTCTCTCTGTCAAAAATAAATAAACATTAAAAAAATTTTTTTAAAAGCAAATGATAATACATGCCTCACAGAATTGTTTGAGAGTTAAATGATCTGATACTATATTGTAAAATATGTATTACGATTTAAGTGCACAATCAATGTTGATTTTATATACACACACGCAAGAAATACTATGATAAAGTCTTCTAGCTATAATAATTCTGACAGGCTTACACCATTCCTATTCTAAATTAATAGGTAGGTAATAAAATGTGTACACACTCAACTGTACAATAGTTACTTTAAACCTCTTATGCTTCAAACTATATTAAATGATATCCTTTCAGTTTTAATCTTATATCATAATCCCTTGAAATGAAGTGACAGTGGAATATGGTTAGGATAGCACTTAGGGAATGGATAGGAATTGGAAATACTATACCAACGTAGGCCATTTGCAATTTGTTAGTCACACACACACGCACACACACACTTGACAAATTGACGATGTATGCGTCTCAATTATTACCTAAGTTGTTTAAAACATGATGAAATTAAGATTTATAGGTCATCGAACTTGTGTAAGTATAAAAACCTCTCAGTGGCTGGAAGGGGACCTCACGAAAAGGAATTGATCGAGTAACCCAAACCAGGACCACAGCTGAATAAACAAAGCAAATGCCTGTTCAATTAAGAGTGAGTCAGTAGCATCATTTTCCCTTGTAAAGGGTGGAACATATAATTTGTAAATGTCTAAAACCTGGAATTAGTGTCTATGACCTCAGTAATACCAAGAGTTGAAATATGAAGATAATAATTGTTCTAATTTTCTATGTAAAGATATATATTTTTTTAAAACCTAGAAACTGAAAATTTCTTTGTTGGAGATCATCTTAGCTTGTATTATAATTTTCATTGCATGCTGATTTGCTAAAATATAGGTGGACAAGACCAGTTACTGGGGTTAAATATTGCACTATGTTATTGAGTATGTAGTTCCTTGCCTTACAATTCGTATCACGATTTTAAGTTATAGTTATTTAAAATTGTTTCTAAAGACTTTCCCCAGCATTTTACATTAGGAACTTAGCCTTAAAGCTATACTTGCTTGAAGCTCCTGTCCTTAGTGAGATTAGTGCAGGGAAGAAGAGATGATGGGGGGTGCCTGGGTGGATCAGTCAGTTAAGCATCCAACTTTTATTTCAGCTCAGGTCATGATCTCACAATTTGCAGGTTCGAGCCCCGCATCAGCTCTGCACGGACAGCATGGAACCTGTTTGGTATTTTGTCTCCCTCTCCCTCTGTCCCTCCCCCGCTTGCTCTCTCTCTCTCTCAAAATATATAAAAATAAACGCAAAAAAAAAAAAAGAGAAGAAGGAAATCAGTTGAAGGCAGGATCCACTCAATGAAGAGCTGGGCTAGTGAGAGAAGGTCTAAAAGAACTCTCAAGGTGTTTCCCTTCATTCGCTCATTGGTCAAGTATGTATTGAGCACCTGCTATGGGCTACGGCCTGAGCTAGGTAAACAGTTCTGAAAAAAATTGCTCTGGGTGCCGTTGCTGAATTTATATTCTAGTGGCAAGACAGTAAAGAAACAAGAAAAAAAAGACTTCATTCCAAATTGGCATAAACATAGCAAAATGGATAGAGTAACAAAGGAGAGCAACTTCAGACAAGGGAGGTCAAGGAAGGCATTTCTGAGGACGTGGCCTTTTGAGCTGATCCTCAGAGGAAAAGAAAGAGTCGGTCACCTGATAAGAACAGGAGATCATTCCAAGAGAGAAAACATTTGCTGTGAAGGTGCCCAAGTAGAAGAATAAGAACTCGCTATATTAGCGCCAGTATATATAACACTGGGCGGGGGGTGGGGGGTACAATAAACAAGATGAAAAGCTGTGAGAGATGAGATTGGGGAAACAGGTTTCTGATTGTACAGTAAAAAAAAATGGGAATCTTATATTAGCTTGGATGGAAGGTACTGTTTTAAATAGAAAAGAGTTAATCTGATTTATATGCTTACATGATAACTGGTTGTATGTAGAGAAAACACGAAGGTGGACAAGAGTGGGAAACAGAAATATAATAAGTCGCTATTTCAATAGTTCAGGACAAAAGTGATGACAGCTTGAAATAGGCTGATGGCAGTGGAGATAGAAGAACCAGCAGATCTTGGGGCGGCCGGGTGACTCAGTCGGTTAAGCTTCCGACTTCGGCTCAGGTCATGATCTCACAGTTCGTGGGTTCGAGCCCCGCGTCGGGCTCTGTGCTGACAGCTCAGAGCCTGGAGCCTGTTTCAGATTCTGTGTCTCCCTCTCTCTCTGTCCCTCCCCTATTCACGCTCTGTCTCTGTCTCAAAAATAAATAAACATTGAAAAAGAAAAAAAAAAGAAGGTTGAATGTAGATCTTGATAGGTTGAATGTAGGGGTGAGGTGAGAGAGAGGAATAAAAATGACTTCCGAGTTTCTGATAGGATATGACCAGGCAGTTGGAGGTGCCATTTGCTAAGATGGAGGTGGAGAGCAGGTTTGAGGAGGAAATCAAGAGTTCAACTTTGGAGATGAAGGAGCGATGCTTGCAGCTGGTTTTTTGAGCTCTTCTACTGGGTCTGCATGGATGTGCTGCTTTCATTCAAGGGACTGGAACTGGTTGGACAAGCCCTCACCTTGTCATCCCCTGTAAGTGTATTGCTTCTCAAATCTTCTGCTCCCTCTTTGAGCATAGGCTTCCCACCCCCGGCCCAGTTTCTTTATTTCCTTAGTCCAACTCCATCTATTCTTTGACCTTTTTGAAACTCAGTGGCCAATAAAATGAGCCGCTTTCTCGATAGTGCCCTCACTTTTCCTTGTCTTTTTTTCTTTTTCCTTCCAGATTGTGTAATCATTCATTCAGCAAATTTTTGAGCGCTCTACCTTATTGCGGAAGTCGAAAGAGAGTTTCATTGACAAAACCAGGGAGCCCCCTCTGAAAATGCATATGCTTCTCGGGTATTTTTCCCTTTGTTTAGGATATTCTCAATGGGATCAGCAAGGATAATGCTCTCATTCATAGGGTTGGAAGGAAGTGGAGAGATGTTCTAAATAAAGCTGTTTATCCAGGAAGTGAGGTCTTCTGGAAGAAGTTTTAAGAGAGCTGTTTGGGAGACAGTTTGAGAGACATGAGAGACAGTTTGCCAACTGTGTGGAATCTAGACACTCGACTGAATTGATGAAATCCTGCATTGGGATGAAGTCCTCAAAAACTGTCCAGCTATACCTTTTCCCTGCCTTTCTTTCTTTCTTTCTTTCTTTCTTTCTTTCTTTCTTTCTTTCTTTCTTTTTTTATTTTTTTTTTTTAATTTTTTTTTTCAACGTTTTTTATTTATTTTTGGGACAGAGAGAGACAGAGCATGAACGGGGGAGGGGCAGAGAGAGAGGGAGACACAGAATCAGAAACAGGCTCTAGGCTCTGAGCCATCAGCCCAGAGCCTGACGCGGGGCTCGAACCCACGGACCGCGAGATCGTGACCTGGCTGAAGTCGGACGCTTAACCGACTGCGCCACCCAGGCGCCCCTCTTTCTTTCTTTTTTTAATGTTTATTTATTTTGAGAGAGAGAGCACAAGCAGGGGAGGGGCAGATAGAGACGGAGGGACCAAATCCTAAGCAGGCTCCGTGCTGTCAGTGCAGAGCCCTGTGTGGTGCTTGAACTCACTAACTCTGAGATCATGACCTGAGTGGAAATCAAGAGTCAAGAGTCTGATGGTTAAAGGACTGAGCCACCCAGTCACCCCTGCCCTTGACTTTCTTGGGTCTTTTTTTGTCTTTGTTCTTCAGAAGTTTCTTCTTTGATTTTTGTCAGATTGGATAATTTCTGTTGATTTGTATCCAAATTCACAGATCCCTTCTTCTGTCTCTTCAACTGCTGGGAAGCCCATCCAGGGATTTTCTTTCACTTTAAATCCTATTCTTGTCAGCTTTAGAATTTCTTCCTTATCCTCCCCCTCTTCCTCCTCCTCCTCCTTTTTTGTATTCATAAAATACAGTTTCCGTTTTTCTGCTGAGATTCCCTATCTGTACACCCATTATGACCATCATTCCCTTTACTTTCTTGGAACGTATTTATAATAGCTGCCTTAAAATTTATATCTGCTAATTCCAACATCTTGGTCATTCAGAATATGGTTTTCATGATTTTTCTCTTAACTATGGGTTATACCTCTCTGTTTCTTCAAATATATAGTAATTTGGGGGTCACCTGGGTGGCTCAGTTGGTTGAGCATCTAACTTCGGTTCAGGTCATGATCTCACAGTTTGTGGGTTCGAGCCTCGTGTCGGGCTCTGGGCTGATAGCTCAGAGCCTGGAGCCTGCTTTGGATTCTGTGTCTCCCTCTCTCTCTGTGCCCCTCCCTCACTCATGCTCCGTCTCTCTCTTTCTGTCAAAAATAAATAAACATTAAAAAAATAAAAAAATATAGTAGCTTTTAAATCATACACAAGACATTGTGCACAATACATGTACTTGGAAATCTCTTATATTCCTTGAAGAGTTTTGGTTTTTGTTTTAGCATGCAGTTAAATTACTGACTGATCTATCTTAACTTTTGGAAGCTTGGTTTAATGTCTATTTAGGGCAGATCTATTTTGGTTTTGCCCTTACTCCTAGGGTGAACCCCTCAGTCCTGGGACATAACCTTTACTTGTAAGTCAGGGCTCTTCTATGGTTCCAAAATAACTCTGAGCTGTTTACCAAGCCCCTCTAACTTGGTAGGTTTCAAAATTCTAAACGTTGTTCACTCTGCAGTGGGCAACAGCTGGAGTTTCTGCTTAGTTCTTTCTAACTTCTAGCTTTTGCTTTCTGCTGGGAAACGTATGCACAGTTTATAGCAGCTGAGCATTTGAGAGGGAGTTTATATTCCGATTTAGGACTTCCTCCTCTGTGGTTCCCTCTGTTCCAGGAGTTCCACCCTAAATATTCAACCACTCAAGCAGCCCTGTATTTCATCTTCCCTCCTTCAACACAATCAGATTGTGGCTTTCTTCTTGAGTTGTAGTCATCTCGCACTGCATGAAGTTTTCACCTACTTTCTGCCCATTTTTAGTCATTCACCGATGCCTTCAGATCATTTTTAAAAACTATTTCAACTAATTGCTATCAAAAATAAAGTTAGTTCGCGGGGCACCTGGGTGGCTCAGTCGGTGAAGTGTCCAACTTCCATTCCGGTCGTAATCTCGCAGTCTGTGAGTTCGAGCCCCGCGTCGGGCTCTGTGCTGACAGTTCAGAGCCTGGAGCCTGCTTCGGATTCTGTGTCTCCCTCGCTCTCTGCCCCTCCCCCGCTCATGCTCTGTCTCTCTCTGTCTCTCTGTCAAAAATAAATGAACATTAAGCATTTTTTTTAAAGTAAAATTAGTTTGACTAACTACTCCACTATCACCAACACTAAAACTCTGTGAGTAGTAGCATTATTGGTGAGTACTGGCTGGTGTGCTTGGTAAATGCAGTGTAGTATCTATTGGGAAGCTGTTAATACCTTGCTTCAGTGTTTCATTTATCATATGTCACCTCAACTTAGGGAGGAAAGAGGAAGTACCACTCTTTCCACTGTACAAAGTGACAACTTAAAGAGACGGGGGGAAAAGTGGTTATAATCAGAGAATTTTGGCCACTGAGTGGGGATAGACCCTAAACCTTGTATTTATTTTGTTCTTGCTGGACAGGATTAAAATCTGTAAAGCTATTAAAGTTAGTAAGATTTATAGAAAGGTGCATATTCTCAGATACAGCAAAACCTCATTATTTCAGACTCTACATTTTGATAATTAATTTTTTTAATGTTTATTTATTTTTGAGAGAGACAGAGAGAACAAGTGGGAGGGGCAGAGAGGGAGGTGGGACACAAAATCTGAAGCAGGCTCCAAGCTCTGGGCTGTCAGCACAGAGCCTGATGTGGGGCTTGAACTCATGAACCGGGAGATTTTGACCTGAGCTGAAGTCGGGCACTCCACTGACTGAGCCACCCAGGTGCCCCTACATTTTGATAATTTAAATTACATTTTGATATATTGTTTTTACAAATGTAATTCAATTTTGTGTTATTAAGGAAAGCTCAGCTGAAAAACTATTAGAAAAATAGTAAAATATATATATATATATATATATATATATATATATATATGGTAAAGCAGTTGGTCTTTAAGGTAATATGCGAAAATCAATACTTTACTAAACGAAAAAAAACAAAAGTATCAGGTTGGAGGGACTGCATTCACTCAGACACAAAAACAAGCCAAAGACATTAAATACTTTGGAATGAACTTGATAAGGAAATATTCAAGGAAGATTGCACATTTTTATGCTTTAGAACAAGCAATATTTTGAAGTAGTGATAGTATCTAAATTAATCAACGAATCAAAAGATATCCCAATCAACTGGAGGAGAGGGGGCAGGTAAGAAGACTTGAAACTACAACTTATTAAGAGTTTCAGGGAGTAGCCACAGCCACTTTGGAAAAGAATAGCAAAGATGAGCAGCATCTTTACAATACATCTTAATAGTAGTGTAGTGAATATATAATGTATTACGACGTAGTACGGTGGCTAAAACAATGTGGGAATATAAAAGACACATTGACCAAAACTGTGACAATGAGAACAGTCATTGTAATGGAAAGGAATTGAGGTCCATGCATATATAAATGTAATGTATAATAAAAGTATTTCAGATCAGTGCCTTATTGTATTTGGACAAATGGAAAGCCATTAAGCAAAACTGGATTTATACTTAATGCCAAAATAAATTCCAGCTACATAGAACATGTAAATGCTAAAACTATAACTACAAGGTATTATAAGAAAACATGGGTTGATATATTTATAATCATGCAAATCCTCCCAGTGGAAGAGAAAAGCATATAAACCTTTCTTCTGGTAGGTAGAAAAATAAGATCAGAAATATGAGTTTCCCTATTCAGAATGGAAATCAACTCGTAATCAAAAAAGCACCCTCTACTTAAGGAAAAGTCTCAAGATGGAGGCGTTTTTTATTTTTCTTTTCTCTGAACTGACTGTGAATCATCTCCTGACACCCAGAGAGAAAAAACTAAGAATTCTACCAGCACCGTTCTACACCTATGAACCTCATCTGGCCATTTAAAATTCTGACCCACTGGGAAAAAAAAACCAAAAAAAAAGGCAGCACTTGGATTAATGTTCAATTTCAAGGGATTAAAATTTTAGAAACTCCAGATGAGACCTAAAAAAACAATTTCAACATGTGAATTTCAACACTGAACCTATTTACATTGCACGTAGGTTAAAAGTTCTAATTAGATTTAATTTTACCTTTTATTAAAAAACTCAAAAGAAAATCCAGCAGAGCTGAGATTTTTATTAACCGGGCATCAAGACTCTATTATATTAATGAGGCACTAGAAATTTGAATCAAATAAGAAAAGCATTCATGGTTCTCAGGACAGAACAACACTGTACATGAGGACAAACACTTCTTTGCTGATTGGATGCAAATTGATTGCATCAGTTTCAACAACTGAAAGCTACAAAAGCATTTTCTTGTTCACCAGGTCAGGGGACTGAGGGAACCCCGAATCAAATGCCACTTATTTCCTCTTATCTTGTAAGGAGTTATTATCTGAGCTATTTTTTGTCCATGGAACCCTTCCAATCACCTCTACTGTGTGTGATACAATCAGTGCGCACAGGCCAACATAATGTCAGTGCACAATGGCTGCTTAGTGTGCTGAGCGTCAAGGCTCTGGTCTGGGAATCAAAATTTCACTTGGGCCTTGACTTGCAAAATCACGTCCTAAACATGTCTGTAAATGATCAGAGCATGATTCACCCCCCCTTGGTAAAAATAGAAACCTCACTGGAACAATGGGACATGGATTAGACAGCTTGTTTAAAATAAATAATTAAACAAATTAGAACTCCGATAAATCTGTAAGTCTGAGTCTTTAGAAATTAATGCAAAAGCACATGTTTTCATTTCTCTCCTTACTCAACTCTTCCCATGAGTCCACGTACTGAAGAAGTTATCAGGCTGCCAGTTTTCTTGTTATGGTCAAATCAGAAGAAAGACAAATACTTTTTTTTTTTCCTAGCTGCAAATGTTTTTCATTCTTTTGCCGATGACAGTTGAATGAATTTGAAATAAGGTAGAATGTAAAATATTTGTATTTTAAGTCTTTCTTGCCATGGCAGCCTTTTATGATTTAGTGAAAACATTTTTTTTTTTTTTTTTACCTTTTTGGCAAGCTGAAATCAAAACCTGTCCTGCCCCTCGTTAGGGCTGTGCTGTATGATGAGCTATTTTTACCCCGGGCTCGGAGCCATCTGTGAAGGTTCTCGTTGGTATTTTTCAGGGCAGCTGGTCACATGTGCTCTTTTCCCAAGTCCGGGCCGGGTGGCCTGGGGGAGGAATGTGTGCAGACTCTCAGGCATCCTCTGACCTCACCATGTCCTCCTGAGACTTGATCCCCTGGCTGAGTGCTGGGCTTAGTACTTCAATCCCTCTTGCATGTTAGTGTTAAAGTTTTTTCTTTCCCGTGGGGTTTAAGAGAATGTCAGCCTGACAGAGCTTGGAAACGGGGGTTCTCAAACCCTCTGGTGGATCAGGAGGCATTTACCTGGATGGTGTGACAGGGCACCTCCCGTCACTCTTCTGCTTTGCTGTTGGCAGCAGTGTGCCCTATGAATGTGAGGGAACGGAGTGCCTTGTTCCAGGAAACATACGCTGTGGACAGGGGATTAGAGAAATGCTTTTACAAGGCAGACTTGGGAGAAAGGATAAATCATCTTCCTATGGTCCATTAGCCTCCGGCAGGGCTCTCCCTGTCACTGAGACCGTGATGGCTGTCACCCAACGCACGAAGAAAGCCTTTCTGATGATCTGGGCTCCGTTGCTTGTCTTTTTCCTTTAAAAAAAAAAAATTGAGACTAAAGTGTTGGCTGTCACCATTTGGAGAAGTGTAAGTCTCTTTACCTTATCAACACCTTTCAATTCGTTAATATTTATATAGTGCCTGCAGGCCCCGCGCCGTATCCAAACCTCTGACTTCTCACGTTTGCAAACGAGGGCAGAAAAGAATAGTAGCTGCATTCATTCTGAGCAGCCCTCTCTGCAGGATGAACAGCGTTCTTTTTATTCTGCCGCAATGATTTATGTCCTGAGGGTCTTTGGGGGAAAGTGCCTCCTGGAAGTGTAGAAAAGCCCCCCGTAATTAATAAGGGGTTATACAAATAAAAGGAAGAAATTTTCATAGACTCAAGAACACTTCTGTACATTATCACATCCCCCGAAGTCTGTGCGGTTTAGCCCCAGAATGGGTAATCACAGAGAGAAAGCAATGAACTTGTACGAGTCTTGCAGGAACAGGATATGCTACGTGCTGTGTAGTTGGCTTTATTGCTTCATACCAGATTTTTCCCTTTAAAGATTTTCTTAATACTGGTACAAACTCTTCTTTATCCTCTAGACATATTCTCCCCCTAATGCTTCCACTACTTATTACAATTACTACTTCCACCTACCAGCTAATGTTGTTGACCTTGACCATGAGGCAAGCCCCGAGCTAAGCCAGGCACTGTGTCGTCGTTAAGAACACAGGGCTTGGAACCAGATTATGGGCGCAGTTCTCAGCTCCAAAACTTATTATTCACGGGCAAGTCATTTAATCTCTCCGTACTCATTTTCCTCATCTGGAGGAAAAAGGAATAATAATACTTTATAGGGTTATAATCAGGATTAAATTAGCCCTGGGGTCCACAAACCAGTGGATTGGAGTTCCGGATGCCTGTGAACTTCAATAGGGATATTAATTGCATTAAGGCTCCTCAGTGTTTCAAAGTTACAGTATTGTTAAACCTGTCACTAGACCTCATCATTGAATATGTTAAAAGAAAGAAGCACTTTATTACCGTATAGCTTTTTGTCTCAGTATATTTTGTTTCACGTCTTTTCCCGTGTGTTGTGTTTTATGCTTTAAAAACCTGATTTTGAGAAGAAATCGATAGGCTCTACTAGATTGCCAAAGAGGACAGTGGCACAGAAAAAGAATCCTTGGTGAAAGCATGTGCCAAGTACTTGTCAATAATTCCCAGCATAGAATAATCATGACATGTGTTCATCATTGTCATGATCTTGTTTGATTCTCAAATCACCTGAGAGGGAAATACGACTAGTATCAGCCCAGTCATCCAGCCTTGATTGATGTAGCTCCTGGGCTGGAGACTGAATTTCTTCATCTGTTAGCTCCTGCTCATTTCACAATTCTTTTTTTAAGTTTATTTTGAGAGAGAGAGTGAGCAAGCAGGGGAGGGGCAGAGAGAGAGGGAGAGAACCCCAAGCAGGCTCCACATTGTCCGCGCCGAGCCCGACGTGGGGCTCAAGCTCATAACCTGTGAGATCACGACCTGAACCGAAATCAAGAGACGCTTAACTGACTGAGTCACACAGGCGCCCCTCGTTTAGCAGTTCTTAAAACAGCAGTCCTTCTCAGAGTTAGAAGTTGTATTTAGGGAAAACAATACCTAGTTTTGTCTGGGGACTAAACATTTGTTTAAAATTTACTTTTTTGGGGCGCCTGGGTGGCGCAGTCGGTTAAGCGTCCGACTTCAGCCAGGTCACGATCTCGCGGTCCGGGAGTTCGAGCCCCGCGTCAGGCTCTGGGCTGATGGCTCAGAGCCTGGAGCCTGTTTCCGATTCTGTGTCTCCCTCTCTCTCTGCCCCTCCCCCGTTCATGCTCTGCCTCTCTCTGTCCCAAAAATAAATAAACGTTGAAAAAAAAATTAAAAAAAAATTTTAATAAAAAAAAAATAAAATTTACTTTTTTAATTGTGGCATAATTGACATATAGCGTTCTATTAGTTCCCAGTGTACCACTTGGTGATTTTATATGCGTATATACAGTTGACCTTTGAACAACATGGGTTTGAACTGTGTGGATCCACTTACATGTGGATTTTTTTTTGGTAAACACAGTACAGAATTGTAAGTGTATTTTCTCTTATGATCTTATTAATAACATTTTCTTTCTTCTAGCTTACTTTTTTTTGGTAAAAATACAGGATATAATGCATATACCATACATAATATGTGTTCTTCAACTGTTCATGTTATCAGTAAGGCTTCTGGTCAACAGTAGGCTATTAGCAAAGTTTTGGGGAAGTCAGTCGTTATATGAGGATTTTTAAAAATTTCAGTATAGTTAACATACATGTCATTTGCAAATATCTTCTCCCATTTTGTAGCTGCCTTTTAGTTTTGCTACCTTTTAGTTTAGTCTTGTTTCCTTCGCTGTGCAGAAGATTTTTATTTGTATGAAGTCCCAGTAGTTAATTTTGTTTGTTTGTTTCCCTTGCCTCTGGTGATGTGTCTAGTAAGACGTTTCTACAGCTGAGGTCAAAGAGATTGCTGCCTGTGTTCTCCTCTAGGATTTTGATGGGTTTCCTGTCTCACATTGAGATCTTTCATCTACTTGGAATTTGTTTTTGTATATGGTGTGAGAGAGTGGTCTAGTTTCCTTCTTCTGCATGTCGCTGTCCAGTTTTCCAAACACCATTTGTTGAAGACACCGTCCTTTTCCCACTGGATATTCTTTACTGCTTTGTTGGAGATGACTTGACCGTATAGTTGTAGGTCCATTTCTGCGTTTCCTATTCTGTTCCATTGATCTGTTTTTGTGCCGATACCACACTATCTTGATGACTACATCTTTGTGATATAGCTTGAAATCCAGAATTTTGATGCCTCCAGTTTTGTTTTGTTTTGTTTTTTCAAGATTGCTTTGGCTGTGCAGAGCCTTTTGTGGTTCCATACAAATTTTAGGATTGTTTGTTCTATCTCTGTGAAAAATGCTGGTGGCATTTTGATGGGGATTGCGTTAAATGTGTAGATTGCTTTGGGTAGTATAGACATTTTAACAATGTTTGTCCTTCCAATCCGTGAGCATGGAATGCTTTTCCACTAGTTTATATCTCCTTCAATTTCTTTCATAAGTGTTCTATAGTTTTTAGAGTACAGATCTTTTGCCTCTTTGGTTAGGTTTATTCCTAGGTATTTTATGGTTTTTGGTGCAATTGTAAATGAGATTGATACCTTGATTTCTTTTTCTGCTGCTTCATCATTGGTGTATAGAAATGCAGCTGATTTCTGTACGTTGATTTTATATCCTGTGAATTTGCTGAATTCATGTATTAGTTCTACCAATTTTTTGGTGGAGTCTTTCGCGTTTTCTACATAGAGTACCATGTTGTCTGCAAATAGTGAAAGTTTGACTTCTTCCTTGCTGGGTTGGATGCCTTTTATTTCTTTCTGGTGTCTAATTGCTGAGGCTAAGACTTCCCATATTATGTTAAATAGTAATGGTTAGAGTAGACATCCTTGTCTTGTTCTTGACCATAGGGGAAAGACTCTCACTTTTTCTTCATTGAGGCTGATATTTGCTGTGGGTCTTTTATATGTGGCCTTTATGATGCTGAGGTATATTTCATCTATCCCTGCTTTGTTGAGGGTTTTTATCAAGAGTGGATGCTGTATTTTGTCAAATACTTTTTTCTATATCTATTGAGAGGATTGTATGGTTCTTATCCTTTCTTTTATTAATGTGGTATATCATGTTGATTGTTTTGTGAATGTTGAAGCAGCCCTATATTTCTGTGATAAATCCCCCTTGACTGTGGTGAATAATTCATTTAATGTATCGTTAAATTGGACTTGCTAGTATCTTGTTGAGAATTTTTGCATTCATGTTCATCAGGGATATTGGCCTGTAATTTTCCTTTTTAGTGGGGCCTTTGTCTGGTTTTGGAATCAAGGTAATGCTGGCCTTCCTTATAGAATGAGTTTGGAAGTTTTCCTTCCATTTCTATTTTTTAGAACCGTTTGAGAAGAATAGATATTAACTCTTCTTTAAATATCTATAGAATTACCCTGGGAAGCCATCTGGCCCTAGACTTCTGTTTGTTGGGAGATTTTTGATTATTCTTTCAATTTCTTTGCTGTTTATGAGTCTGTTCAAATTTTCTATGTCTCCCCGTTTTAGCTTTGGTAATTTGTGTGTTTCTAGGCTGCCTGAATTTATCAATTTCTTCCAGGTTGCCCAGGTTTTCATAATTTTTCATAATATTCTCTTACAATTGTTTATATTTCTGTGGTATTGGTTGTGATCTCTCCCCTCTCATTAGTGATTTTATTTATTTGGGTCCTCTCTCTCTTTTCTTTTTGATAAGTCTGGCTAAGGGTTTCTCAATTTTGTTAATTCTTTAAAAAACTAGCTCTTAGTTTCATTGATCTGTTCTACTGTTTTTTATGTTTCTATATTGTTTATATTAGTATGTTATATATATGCTCCAGTCTTTATTATTTCCCTCTTCTGCTGGCTTTGGGCTTTATTTGCTCTTCCTTTTCTAGCTCCTTTAAGTGTAAGATTAGGTTGTGTATTTGAGACCTTTCTTGCTTCTTAAGGTAGGCCTGTATTGCAATATACTTCCCTCTTAGGATTGCATTTGCTGCATCCCAAAGGTTTTCAACTGTTGTATTTTCATTTTCATTTGCTTCTCTGTATTTTTTATTTTCTCTTTAATTTCCTGGTTAACTCATTCGTTCTTTAGTAGGGTGCTCTTTAATCTGAAGTACTTGTGGTCTTTCCAAATTTTTTCTTGTGGTCGACCTCAAGTTTTATAGCATTGCTGTCTGAAAATATGCATGGTTTGATCTCAATCTTTTTGTACTTGTTGAGGGCTGATTTGTGACCCAGTATGTGATCTATTCTGGAGAATGTTCCATGTGTACTTGAGAATAATGTGTGTTCTGCTGTTTTAGGATGAAGTGTTTGAATATATCTGGTTTTTTGAAAATGTTTATTTATTTTGAGAGAGATAGAGAGTGAGCATAAGCAGGGGAGGGGCAGAGAGAGGGAGACAGAGAATCCCAAGCAGGCTCCATGCTGCCAGCGCAAAGGCCGACTCAGGACTTGATCTCACAAATCAAGCTCCTATATATATCTGTTAAGTCTATCTGGTCCAGTGTGTCATTCAAAGCCAGTTTCCTTGTTGATTTTCTGTTTAGATGATCTGTTCATTGTTGTAAATGGGGTGTTAAAGTCCCCTACTATGATTGTTATTATTGTTAATGAGTTTCTTTACATTTGTTATTAATTGATTTATATATTTGGGTGTATCAAATCGGGAGCATAAATATTTATAACTGTTACATCTTCTTGATGGATAGAGCCCTGAATTATGATATAATGCCCTTCATCATCTCTTGTTACAGTCTTTCGTTTAGTATCTAGTTTGTCTGATAGAAGTATGGCTACTCTGGCTTTCTTTTGGAGTCCATTAGCATGATAGATGTTTCTCCATCCTCTCACTTTCAATCTGCTGATGCCTTTAGGTCTAAAATGAGTCTTCTGTAGGGGGCACCGGGGTGGCTTAGTCAGTTAAGCATCTGGCTCTTGGTTTGGGCTCAGGTCATGATCTCACAGTTCATGGGTTTGAGCCCCGTGTCAGGCTCTATGCTGGCAGTGCTGAGCCTGCTTGGCATTCTCTGTCTCTTCCTCTCTCTCTCCCCTTTCCCCATTTGCACTCTCTCTCTCTCAAAAAGAAATAAACATTTTTAAAAAATAAAATAAAATAAAATGAGTCTAGTGTAGGCAGCATATAGATGGATCTTGTTTTTTATGCATTCTGACACTGTCCTCTGACTGGAGCGTTTAGTCCATTTACATTCAGAGTGATTATTGAAAGATGAGTTTAGTGCCATCGTGTTACCTTTAAAGTTGGTGTTTCTGATGATATTCTTTTTTTCTTTCTAGTCTTCATTGCTTTTGGTCTTATTTCCCCCATCCCTCCCCCTCCCCCCCCCCCCACTCAAAGATTCCCCCTTAAAATTGATTGTGGGGCTGGCTTAGTGCTCACGAACTCCTTTAGTTTTTGTTTGTCTGGGAAACTCTTTATCTCTCCTTCTATTCTTAATGACAGTCTTGATGGATAGAGTATTCTTGGCTGCATATTTTTCCCATTCAGCATGTTGACTATATCCTGCCACTGCCCTCTTGCCTGCCAAGTTTCTGTGGACAGATCAGCTGCGAACCTGATCTGTCTTCCCTTGTAGGTTAAGGACTTTTTTCCCTTGTTGCTTTCAGGATTCTCTCCTAGTCTGTGCATTTTGTGAATTTGACTATGATATGCCTTGGTGATGGCTGGCTTTTCTTGAATTTAATGTGAGTTCTCTGCGCTTGTTGGATTTTGATGTATGTGTCCTTCCCCAGAATAGGGGAATTTTCAGCTATAATTTGCTCAAATAAACCTTCGCTGTCTCTTCATCTTCTCAGTCTCCTATGATACAAATGTTATTCTGTTTTAAGAAGTCACTGAGTTTCCTAAGTCTATATTTATGATGTTACCTTTGGTTCCCTCTTTTCAGCTTCATTATTTTCCATAACTTTATCTTCTATATCACTGAATTGCTCCTCTGCTTCATTCATCCTCACTGTCCTAGCATCCGTTTGGGTTTGCATCTCAGTTTTAGCCTTTTTAAATTTCAGCCTGACAAGATTTTAGCTCTTTTATCTCTGAAATAAGGGATTCTCTGTGTCTTCTATGCTTTTTTTTCAAGCCCAGCTAGAATCCTTATAATGGTTGTTTTAAATTCTGGTTCAGACATCTTACATCAGTATTGATTAAATCCCTGGCTGTGGTTTCTTCTTGCTTTTTTCATTCCTTTGGGATGAATTCCTCCATCTTGTCATTTTGGAGGAAGAAAAAAAAAAACTAATATCAAAAAATTTTTAAAAATCAAATAAAGGAAGCTAGACCCTAGGTGTGTTTCGGTCTGCTTATTAGAAATTGGCATGTTCTCTCCCTCAAAGTATGCAGATTGTTCTGTTAATCCTCAGATCGATTTCTTAGGTGTTCAAATGGTTTGATGTTGATCTAACTGTGAGGGACGAAACAAGCACAGGGTCCCCTTACTACTTCACCACCTTAACTCCTCTCACACTATGTCTTTTGATTGAAGCATTTCGTACATTTGCATTCAAAGTAATTATCGATAGGTATATACTTATTGGCATTTTGTTTTATTGGGGTTTTTTTGGTAACTCTTCTCCGTTCCTCTCTTCTCTTTCTTCTGTCATGATTTGTTGGCTTTCTTTAGTGATATATTTGGCTTTCTTTCTCTATTTTTTGCATATCTATTACTGATTTTTGATTTGTGTTTAGCATTAGATTTTTATATAACATGTTATGTATATAACAATCTATATGAAACTGATGGTTGCTTAAGTTTGGACCCATTCTTTGATCCTCTCCCTCTACATTTGGTGTCATACTTTGCATCCTTTTAGTTTCGTGAATCCCTTGGCTGATTTTTGTAGATATGCTTGATTTTACTGCTTTTGTGGTTCCTACTTTTCTTATTCCTACTTCTGGTTTTTCCTTTCCACTCAAAGAATCCCCTTTCACATTTCTTTTAGGGCTGGTTTAGTGGTCATGAATTCCTTTAACTTTTGTTTGTTTGAGAAACTCTTGATCTCTCCTTCTATTCTGAGTGATATCCTGCTGGATAGAGTATTCTGGGCTGCAGGTTTTTTTCCTTCAGCACTTTGAATATATTATGCCACTCCATTCTGGCCCACGATGTTTCTGCTGAAAAGTCCACTGATAGCCATATGGGGTTTCCCTTGCTTATAACTGTTTTCTCTTGCTGCTTTTAAATTCTCTCTTTATCAGCACTTTTTCTGATTTTAATTACGACATGTCTTGGTATGGACCTCCTTTGGTTGATTTTATTGTGGGGGCTCTATGTGCCTACTGGATGTGGATTTCTGTGTCCTTCTCCAGATTTGGGGAGCTGTGAGCTGTTATTTCTTCAAATAAATTTCCTGCCCCCCTTTCTCTCTCTTTTCCTTCGGGGATCCCTATAACGGGAGACATATGATGCTTGATTGTGTTGCCGAGTTCCCCAAGTCTACCACTTTTTATTATTATTTTTCCTCTCTTCTGTTTCACTTGATTGCTTTCCCATTACTCTGTCCTCCAGGTCACTGATCCATTCTGCTTCCTCTAGTTTAGTATTCATTCTCTCTCGTGTATTTTTAATTTCAGTTATTGAGTTCTTCATCTCCGAGTGTTTTTTTTTTTTTTTTTCTGTCTCTTTGTTGATGGTCTCACTGCAGTCGTTTCTCAAGTTTAGTGAGTATCTTTATGACCATTACTTTAAACTGTCTGTCGGGCACGTTGCTTATCTTCATTCCGTTCAACTCTCTTGCTGTGATTTTGTCCTGGTCTTTCATTTGGGATATGTTCCTCTGTCTCCTAATTTTTTTTTTTTTTTTTTTATAACCCTGTGCCTGTTTCTATGTATTAGGAAAGCCAACTACGTCTCCTGCTCTTGAAAATGGTGGCCTTATAAAGAAGAGATCCTCTAGTGCCCTGCAGTGCAACGTCCCCTGTTCACCAGAACCTGGTGCTTCAGGGGCGTCTCCTACTGCGTGTTGTGTGCACGGTATTGTTATTGAGCCACGTTTGCGTGCACCTAGTGGTCTGCGGTGGTCTCTTTGCCTGTCGCGGGCAGAACCGGTTCCTGTCGGGACTTGCCTCGGGCTTGAGTTGAGTCAGACCAAATGTTGGCCACAGATGCAGTCGTGTGACACTGCAAGGCGCTCTCCCTGTTTTGTCCCCTGAGAAGCTCCCATCGGTGGGTGGGGCCTGCAGTCAGACCAGATGTCTGCCCCCAGTCCACCGCAGGGGCCAGAGCCAGAGTGGTACGTGTGCTTATGGTCCCCTCTGCCAAAGGGCAGGAGACACTTTGGAGCAGTGCTGGCCCCTATTGGGGCTGCTTGCACACCGCCGGGCTTGTGGCGCCGCTTTGGATGCGCTCCGGCCAAGGGCAGATTGGACGGGGCAGGTCTGCGGGAGAAGAAGGGGCCAGGTGCTTGATGCTGGCAAGGTTTGAGTGGGTCTGCCGTGGGAGGAGACCTGGAGCTAGGCCTGGCTGGAGGGGTGTGTCCGCAGGAGAATGTAGGGGTGGGGCACTAAGTGGATCGTGCTGGTGCTGCTCTGATTCTTGGAGGTGTCCCCGTATCTAGGCTGCGGGGCAGGGGAGGGAAATGGGGACTGCCAGCTCCTTTGTTCCTGTCTCCTAAAGATGCTTGCCTTCCAGCACACGTTCTGAGATTAGTAAATAAATCTCCTTCCCCCAGGTGTTTTTCAAACTGCTGCTTCCATGCTGTATCTCCATGGGGTTTGGTTGTACTGTCTTTTTAAGGGCAGGGACTCGGTTTCCTATCACCCTCCATCAGCTCTTCTAGAGCTGAGCCCACTGATTTTTAAGTCCCAGATGTGAAGCCCTGCCTATCAAAAGAACTTTAGAAATTGGGCCCCTCTGGTTTTCGAAACCCAATGTTATGGAGATTTGTCTTCTCTGTGTGGGTTCCCCTGTGGTGTCTGAGGCGCTGGTGTAAGGATCTGTTTCACTCCCCTCTTTGTGCCTGCAGTGTCCCTCCCTCCTGGGGACAGTCCCACACCTGTCCATTTAACTCCTGACCAAGTCTCTGCCCTTCCTACCCTCTTTGATGTGCCCTCCTCTCTACAATTAGCTGTGTAGAGTGTTTTCTGCCAGTGTTCAGGTCATTTTCTGGGTTATTTACACTGTTGTGGGTGTTATCTAGTTCAAAGGAAGGGAGCTTAAGATCTTTCTACTCTGCTCTCTTCCCAGGAAGTCTACATGTGAATTTTTGACTGGGGGCGGGGGGGAGGGTCAGCGCCCCTAACATCTGCATCATTCAAGGGGCAACTGTATTGTGAAATGAAGACCACGGTAAGTCTAGTCAACACCTGCCACCATACACTTCCAAATTTTGTTTCTAGTGATGCGAAATTTTACGATTTACTCTCTTAGCAACTTTCAAATATGCAACACGGTATTATTAACTATAGCCACCATACATTGGCTGGGACTTCTTGACAGAGAAATGGAGGGAGAAGAAGGCATTGAGATGATATGCAAAACTGAGTAATCCATGACATGTGAGAGTTCATAGCTTGGCCCTTTTATAGCTCCTAATGGGAATTCTGCCTTTCTCAGCTCAGTTCCTGGGCTTTTATGGTGCGGGATTTGCATTCAGAGAAAATGGAGAAGTTACAGGGATGTGTTCCAGGAAGGAATGAGTTTTGCCCATGGGAGAGGACAAAGAGTAGAAATTAAAGGAAAGAGTGCAAGGAGAGACAAGGTCTACAAGGAAGACCTGAGAGTGACAGAGACAGAGAAAGTTTTGGGGACTGGCCACCGTTTTTAAAACATATAAAATGGCTGTTAAAGATGGGAGAGAGGATTTTTGCAAAATGTCTTGCCTTCCCTCCCCTACCTCACTGAGTCATGAACATTTCTTTTCTTTTTTTTTTTTTTAATGTTTATTTATTTTGAGAGAGACAGAGTGTGAGGGGGGCAGGGGCAGAGAGAGAGAGGAAGACACAGAATCCGAAGCAGGCTTCAGGCTCTGAGCCATCAGCACAGAGCCCGACGTGGGGCTCAAACCCATGAACCGTGAGATCACGACCTGAACTGAAGGTGGATGCTTAATCGACTGAGCCACCCAGGCACCCCAAGTGTTTCTTTTAAAGAAAAGTGTTAACTGCTGAGTCTCTGAACTTATGTTTAGTTTAATACTACTTCTTCAGGGCAGGGTCTACACACATTCTAGCTTTTATGTGGGTTATAATATCTCATCTATTTTGGTCAACACAAGGTCTCCTACTCCTATTCTCCTTGCCGGGGTCTCCTGCCTGCTAAGTGGCTCCCAAGGCTTGGAGTGCAGGGCTCCTTACACAATGTGGAAGATCAGACTTCACCCTGGCTCTGTGATTCATTTTGTCACATGGCCCCAGGGTGCCACAAAATGCAACCAGTGTCTTTCCAACTTCCTTAGAAAAACAGGGTTTTTTTCTCTTCTTTATCCTCACAGTTAAACATACACCTGGCTACAAAAACAAGTAATGGGTTGCAGGTACAATGCAGTCTAAATAAAGTCTTTAAAAATTTTTTGATGAAGAAAATGTAATCTGAAGGGTCGAGAGTGACAGATAAGGGTTTGGCTTTGATGTGAGGCAGACAGATTTGAGCCCTAGCTCTGCCAATTATTAATTGCCTACATTTGGGCAATTAATATCGATGTTCTAGCCTCAGTTTTCTTATCTGTAAAACAGCGACAATGATATATGCCCCCACGGTGTTTATTGTGAGGACTGAATGACATAATCCAGGCAAGATACTTACCAGGTGTTTACTGTTTAAGACCACTATTTAACATGGAGAGATTTAGGCGTTTGGAGCAATAACATGAAAAGACCTTTTCTCTGGCGCCTGTGGCTCAGTCGGTTAGGTGGCCGGCTTTGGCTTAGGTCATGATCTCGTGGTTTGTGGGTTCAAGCCCCGCGCTGGGCTCTGTGCTGACAGCTCAGAGCCTGGAGCCTGCTTCAGATTTTGTGTCTCCCTCTCTCTCTGCCCCTCCCCTGCTCATGCTCTGTCTCTCAAAAATAAAGGAACTTTAAAAGAAGAGAAAAGATCTTTTCTCATTTAGTGTCTATTTTCATATCTGTAATTAACCTTTTCTTGGTTTTCCAGAATAGTCTGCCCTAAAAACATACCCTGGTCTCTAGCTTTTGCAGGATATAAAACTGCTTCCATGTTTGAAATGTTGGCTTCCCCCCCCCTCCCTCCCCCCCCCCCCCGGGTTTCTACTCACACCGGGAAGGTTTCAGACCTCCCAGATCCAAGTTCTGGGCTGGATTAGGCTCTGGGAGTTGTGAGCTTCCTGCGTCTCCATGGGAAGGAAGCTTCTTGGAGCAGTGTCTCAGAAGATGAGCTGAACCCTGGGCTCCTCCTCCTGGCATACTTAGCCCTGCCTTCTCCTGGGTTGCATCCCAGTTATAGTGAAGGGGAGGGTTCTCACCACGGACCATTCCTATGACCTTCCTTTACAGCAAAACAATCACTCAATCAAACAAAGAACCTTACATTAACAACTGAAAATGGAGAGATAGATGGTTTGAGGTAGAAATCAAGTAATTATTTTAAATGAGTGGAAAAATGCAACTATACATTAACAATTGCAAAACCAAGATTTGGGCCCACCCTGAATAATTAAGAGCATGGGGGGCGATTTGAAAAACAAAAAACAAAAACACAAAAAAAACCCAAAACTTTTTTTTATAATTAAAAAAAATTTTTAGTGTTTATTTTTGAGAGAGAGAGAGAGAGGGAGAGAGAGAACGAGCAGGGGAAGGGCAGAGAGAGAGGGAGACACAATCTGAAGGAGGCTCCAGGCTCTGAGCTGTCAGCACAGAGCCTGACTCGGGGCCTGAACTCAGGAACCACAAGATCATGACCTGAACTGAATTCGGCTGCTTAACTGACTTAGTCACCTCCCCCAAAAAAGTCACCTCGAAAAAAAGAATCTCAATTAAAAAAAAAGGGGCATCTGGGTGGCTCAGTTGGTTAAGCATCTGACTTGATTTCAGCTCAGTTCGTGAGCTCATGTTTTGTGAGATCAAGCCCTGTGTCAGGTTCTTTGCTGACAGTGCAGAGCCTGCTTGGGATTCTCTTGTGCACACTCTCTCTCTGTCCTTCCCTCTCTTTCTCTTTCTCTGTATCTCAAAATAAATACATAAACATTTAACAAAATCTTACAAGAGCATGGAGGGCGAAATGGTAATAATTTAATATGACCCTTTCCTACTATCGATAAGTAATTGGTAACTTTAACAGGTTTTTTTGTAAAGTACGCTTATTATAAGGGTCCTCTTTCTCAGGAGTATTATAAAATATACAAAAAAATAGTTTCAATTACTTTATTTTGAAACAGTCTTTTCTCCCTCTACGGGATTGAGTTTTGTAAAATGCCTTTTTTTTCCTTACTAAGTAAAAGTCTGGTGATCCCTTAGGATCTGGCCCAAATATCTTAGCCTGGGGAATGTAGATGATTCTGCTGTTGTCCAACCCTTCCCTACAGAAGTCTTTTGTTTCAGCTCGTATCCTTCTTTTCCTCTAAACATATGTAAGCTCATTGCTCCCTCAAAGGTTTTATTCATGCCGAACCCTACATGGAAGGCCCTCTTCCAAGGTACTTTCTCGGCCTATGTATTTCTTCTCCCTCAACTCACTTCTTTTCCTTCAATTCATGCTGATCTCTCATACTTTTGTTTTCCAGTGACCAGACTCCTTCCTGAAGGGAGGACGCAGGTGTGGCTGGAGGGTATAAATAAAGAGCCTCCCAGAGTATCTTAACACACAAGATATGTTAAGGTAGTTTTCCTACCTGAGGCAACAAAGGACATCAGAAGAATAATTTGGATGGAGAAAAATGTGTATTTTTATGAATGACATTTTCAATTTTCCATGTTTAATTACCCCTCTGAATTTATGTTTTAACTTTACTTCACTGTAGCCCAAGGTCACTCATAATACAGTTAAGATACAAAAAAAAAAAAATACAGTTAAGATACACAATCTCAATTTGAGTAGATAAATAAAGCATGCAAATATTTTTCAAGGGAAAAAAAAAGTCTTTGAAATGGAGTTTAAAGTTTCATCACATTCCATGTAGAAACTGGTTCTTTCTTTCTTTCTCTTCTTTTCCTTTCTTTTTTTTTTTGAAGTAGGCGCCACATCCAGCATGGAGCCCAATGCGGGGCCTGAACTCACGACCCCGAGGTCAAGACTTGAGCTGAGATCAAGAGCCAGACGCTTAACTGGCTGAGCCACCCAGGTACCCCTAGAAATTGGTTCTTTAATACACAGAAGTCACACACTGCTTCTGGCGATAATATAATTTGTGAAGAGGAAACACACGCTGTCTGCAGGTGGTGCATGGTTTTTGGATTTGACTTCACTTAAGCAAGGCAGGTAAAAACCACTGTCTTCCTGCACACAGAAATGTAGGACTGTATGTCTGAGATACTCACAAGAACAGGCCTATGGCCTTTCTTTTGTTTTAAATTTTTTTTTTAACATTTATTTATTTTTGAGACAGAGAGCATGAATGGGGGAGGGGCAGAGAGAGAGGGAGACACAGAATCGGAAGCAGGCTCCAGGCTCTGAGCCATCAGCCCAGAGCCCTATGTGGGGCTCGAACTCACAGACCACAAGATCGTGACCTGAGTTGAAGTCAGATGCTTAACCAACTGAGCCACCCAGGCGCCCCAGTCCTATGGCCTTTCAACAGAGGATCCTGACTGGTGTGGTGAGCCATGTAAGATTTTTAAGTAGTGAAGGAGGCACCCAGCGTCAAGGGAGGCCTGTGATCTGTGCTCAGTGCTGTGATGTGTTGTCTCACTTAGTGATCGTAACACCCCTGCACGACGAATGTTATTATCCCCATTGCGACGGCTAAGGAAAGTGCAATCATAGGATCAGTCTAAGAGTTGGATTCTTTATTTCAATCCAAGGTAAACAAAACAATGATTACCCACCACAGTCGGAATGCTCACTCTGTTGGGAGAATTATGTATAGTGAGACGTGAAAGTAAGCTCAGGCTTGCCAAGGCTCTAAAATTTTTTTTTCAACGTTTATTTATTTTTGAGACAGAGAGAGACAGAGCATGAACGGGGGGAGGGTCAGAGAGAGGGAGACACAGAATCCGAAACAGGCTCCAGGCTCTGAGCTGGCAGCACAGAGCCCGACGCGGGGCCCGAACTCACGGACTGGGAGATCATGACCTGAGCCGAAGTCGGCCGCTTAACCGACTGAGCCACCCAGGCGCCCCATCAAGGCTCTAAAAACGTGAAACTTGCTCGTAAGAGACAATGGCACCCAGAGTGACAGTGTGTGGCTGTGCAGCTTGTACAGTACACAGGCACCTGAGGTCACATCATAGGTATCACGCATTTGAATTTTCACAAATTCCTGGCAGGTGTCAGTGAACTGTCTTGTTCTAACAAAAGCAGCACATTGTGATAGTTTTCCAACAAATGGAAATGAAGTGTCCTGAGGAAGGGTGTCTTCTGAATTTGTGCCACAGCGCCAACGACGTGAACTGGTTTAAGGGCAGCGACCCTTCCATCACTAACTATTCCGTGGATCGCTTAGCTGGTCTGCGTTGGACTAGTCTCCCTTCCACTCTATCGGTGTATCAACGTCCGTGGTTTCCATTACTGTGCGTACTCTTCGACTTCCCTGTAATACAATTTTTAAAAAGTAAAAGGAATTGTGCTTAGACATCTGGAGAGTTAACTTGAGTATTTGGAACTGAATCAATTTTTGCAGAAAAAATAGTTGTTATAAATCTTCATTTCATAAAATTTTGCAATTGCCACCGAAGCGGTCTTAGTATATATAAATGGCAAATGTAAACAGCCATGATGCTGTGCCCTTGTTGTAGACTATGGGGCCTTATGTTTTAGGATGTTGACTTCATCAGCTAAGCTTCTTCTTTTTTCTTTTAAAGTTTTTCAAAAAAACTTCTTTATATTTATTTATTTAAAAAAAATTTTTTTTTTCAACGTTTATTTATTTTTGGGACAGAGAGAGACAGAGCATAAACGGGGGAGGGGCAGAGAGAGAGGGAGACACAGAATCGGAAACAGGCTCCAGGCTCTGAGCCATCAGCCCAGAGCCCGACGTGGGGCTCGAACTCACGGACCGCGAGATCGTGACCTGGCTGAAGTCGGACGCTTAACCGACTGCGCCACACAGGCGCCCCTATATTTATTTATTTTTGAGAGAGAGAGTGAACACGAGCAGGGGAGGGGATGAGAGAGAGGGGCATAGAGGATCTGAAGCAGGCTCACGAACCGTGAGATCATGACCTGAGCCGAAGTCGGATGCTTTAACCAACCGAGCCACCCAGGTGTCCCTGGCGAAGCTTCTTCTCTTTCACCATCTTCCACAGAATTGCCGAGCTGAGAGGGGTCTGTCTGGCTCCCAGATCTTCCTCCTTTTATGAGAATGGTCACTTGCACACAGGCATGGGTACGGTGGCCATGATTCTGACACGGAACCAAACCCTGGGTAGAATGACTAGATCCAGACTTTGATTCCTACCCAGGCCGAAGCAGTGGGCTTTCTTTGAGGGAGGTGAAATGTGGAACTGAGAAATGCAGTGCCTGAGGCATGACAGAGCTGAGTCGCACTAAAGGTAGTGCTGTGGATAAAATACACTACAGCAAACCTGACCTTTTCTGCTCAGCCTTGGGGGTCCAAGTCTTCCACCAATCCCTCGAGCTAATTCGGTGTCCTTCAATACATGTATTTACACATGCACATACACATATAAAATATTTTTACAGTGAACTTTTTTTTAGAACACTTCTAGATTGATAGAAAAATTATGAAGACAGTACAGAGAGTTCCTATATACCCTGTACGTAGTTTCCCCTATCAGGAACATCTTACGTTACTATGGTACATTTGTTACAATTAATGAAGCAGTATCTATACATTTCCTTAGTTTTTACATGATGTCTTTTTTCTGGGCCAGGATTCCATCTAGGCTACCATATTACATTTACTTGTTTAAAAAAAAATTTTTTTTTAACGTTTATTTATTTTTGAGAGACACAGAGAGACAGAGCAGGGGAGGAACAGAGAGGGAGGGAGGCACAGAATCTGAGGCAGGCTCTAGGCTCCGAGCTGTCAGCACAGAGCCTGACGCGTGGCTTGAACTCACGAACCGTGAGATCATGACCTGAGCTGAAGTCAGTTGCTCAACTGACTGAGCCACCCAGGCACCCCTACATTTACTTGTTATATCTCCTTAGCTGCCTCTTGGTTGTGATAGTCTCAGACTTGTCTTGTTTTTGATGACCTCGACAGTTCCGAGGGGTACCGGTCAAGTATTTTGTAGAACGTCCCTCTGTTGGATTTGTCTGATGTTTCTCTCATGATTAGACTAGGGTAAGGGACTTGGGAGGAAGACTGTACATAATGTCAGCATGAATTATCATCACTGTTGATGTTGGCCTTCATCACCCAGACAGGGTAGCATCATCAGGTTTCTCAGTTACAGAGAAACTCTTTCTTCCTTCCCTTTTCTTACTGAACTCCTTGGACGGAAGTCACTATGCACCGTCCACACTTAAAGAATGTGAGGCAAATGCCTCCTCCTTGAGGGTGGGGCATCTGCATACATCATTTGGAATTCTTCTGTATGGGAGATCTGTCTTTTCTCCCTATATCATAAATATTTTAAATTTATATTATCTTGAAACCGTGCCAATAGCTTTCAATGACAACAACAACGAGCCCTTAAAAATTCTCTATTTTGAGAGATGCAAACTCAGATAACTACAGAGGTCAGCAGGTAGCAGAAAGTAAGAGTGAAGCAGGTGGGATGTGGTCCATGGCAGATTGGAAAGCACACGGCAGCTCTGAAGGGGGCACTGTCTGTTCTTGGCAATTGTTTCTCTGTGGGAGTGTGGGCCAGCCTTGCCATAGCTTCCTTCTGTAAAAAATAGAAACTGGTGTCTCCTGACTTTGAACAGTTGGCAACTCATCCAAATTTTTACAAAATTTGTGCTCACCCCCGACATAACGGTAGTTTGCGAATTCTTGGGTGGATTAACAACTACGCATATTAGTGGTAAGGAAATAGCCTTAGAAAGGTAGATGAGATGGCCAAGGTCACACCATTAGCTTTAGTGTCTAAATTGGGATTGACACTCAGGGCTCTAATATTATTCTATAATCGTCTCCTTTGGAGATTCTTCAACAGTTTGTTGGCTTTCTCAGAATCATCTGGACTTTGTTCTAAATTCACTGCCCTCAATGAAATATGTGGAAACTGGAAGGAACGCCTTTAACACTACATCTTTGATTAAACCTACTGCAATAGGGGCTCCTGAGTGGCTCAGTCAGTTAAGTAGCCAACTACAGCTCAGGTCATGATCTCACAACTTGTGGGTTCGAGCCCTGAGTCGGACTCTGTGCTGACAGCTCAGAGACTGGAGCCTGCTTCGGATTCTGTGTCTCCCTCTCTCTCTCTGCCCCTCCCCCTCTCTGTCTCTCTCTCAAAAATAAATAAACATTAAAAAAAAAAAACCTGCAATAAATTGGTGCCATTAATCCCATTCATGCACTATTTGCCTTATTTTCTTGTGTTTCTTTCTAGATTCCATGTTCATTTGTTTCTATAATCCATATTACATTGGGGTGCCTGGGTGGCTCAGTTGGTTAAGCGGCCAACTTGAGCTCAGGTCATGATCTCATGGTCTGTGGGTTCTAGCTCTGCGTTGGGCTTTGTGCTGACAGCTCAGAGCCTGGAGCCTGCTTTGGATTCTGCGTCTCCCTCTCTCTGCCCTTCCCCTGCTCGTACTCTGTCCCTGTCTCTCTCTCTCTCTCTCTCAAAAATAAATAAACATTAAAATTTAAAAAAATCCATGTTATACTAGAGTTGAGCCGGGGCTTGCAAATGCACAAATTGAATTCTGTAATCTTCTAGAAACTATGAATTTCTCCTTAAACATTAAAAAAAAATTGTTTAATGTTTATTTATTTTTGAGAGAGCGCGAGTGGGGAGCACAGAGCCCAATGTGGGGCCTGAACCCCCCCATTCTTGAACCCCCCTCGCTTGAACTGCGAGATGACAACCTGAGTTGAAGTTGGTTGCTTAACCCACTGAGCCACCCAGGTGCCCCGCCCCTTTAAAAATTTTTTTTTAAATGTTTTTTATTCATTTTTGAGAAAGAGAGAGAGAGAGAGAGAGACAGAGAGAAAGAAAGACAGAACACAAGCAGGGGAGGGGCAGAGAGAGAAGGAGACAGAATCTGAAGCAGGCTCCAGGCTCCCAGCTGTCAGCACAGAACTGTGAGATCATGACCTGAACCGAAGTCAGCCACTTAACTGAGTCACCCAGGCACCCTGTGAAGACATATTTCAATAAAGGCAATCAAGGAAAAGTGCTCTATTTTCTGGGGGCAGAGAGAGAGGGGAACAGAGGATCTGGAAGGCTCTGTGCTGACAATAGCAAGCCCAACCTAACTCACGAACAGTGAGATCACGCCCTGGGCTGAAGTGAGACACTCAATCAACTGAGCCACCCAGGTGCCTCTTATATTTTTTTTGAGAACTCTCTACACCCAATGTAGGCTCGAACCCACCAT
This sequence comes from Lynx rufus, assembly GCF_022079265.1. Lineage (NCBI taxonomy): Eukaryota > Metazoa > Chordata > Mammalia > Carnivora > Felidae > Lynx > Lynx rufus. Next base: position 26,000,007 of record NW_025814889.1, on the reverse strand, counting down.
CCCAAGATCAAGAGTCACTGCTCTACTGACTGAGCCGGCCAGGTGCACCTTATGGCTTTCTATCTTGCTAGTGCTTCTCTTTACATGCTTCTTAATCTTCTTTGCACAATGAAGAGTTACTCAGTTTTTAAGCGGGGAGAGGAGGAAGCTTCTGCTTTCCAGGTCAGCACTAATTAATGAATGATGGTGTAGTTTCTGGGGAACCTAATAGCACGAGAGCAATTATGCTTGTGACGTTCCCTGGTGAGCTCAACAAGGTAAGTACAAAGATGACTGAGATTAATTAAATATAAGTTCTGACTAACTCATGTCAGTATAAGGGTGTTTTTTCCTCAACTTTTGTATCAATGCCCTTGTGAATGCAAAATGCCTACTCTGATCGTGCGTATTACAAAGCAAAGATGTTCTTTGTTCTTTGGGAAGGTGGCTAAAGAGTGACAAGATGGATTTTTTTGGTAGTTATAATTGCTCTCACTTTATACTCGTGGCCGAAAGGTCTTTGATCTTTTTTTTTTTAAATGCTAAATGCAATTTAAGAAAAAATGGTTTTCTTATCCTAACTTCAAATGTCATGGGTATGAAGGATGTTCTAAAACTACTCCAACTCCTTCAAATTTGCAGCTTTACAGACATGGGCAGATGGGAGCAAGGGAGGGGTGTTTTGTTTAGTATGAGAAACTTGAAGTGATTTATGTCTATCTATATCTGTATCTATACCTATACCTTTATTGATACCTATACCAATATCTATATCATCTGTATATATCTACATCTTTTATTTTTATCTATACCTACGTCTATAGCATCAAATACATTACAGGGCACATCTGATTTGAACGACTGGAGAATAGATCACAGGCTGAGGCTCCTAAGTTAAGCACACCAGCATGAGTCATCATCAGCTTACTGACAAGCTATTATCAGAGTTCCATCGTTCCAGAGGTCTTGTTTTACTCTAACACGTATGGTAATATACTATGCTGAGGCCCGCATACAGGTTCGTGTAAAGGTTTTCGTGGAATCACTGGTCATCAGCGTTCAGATGCCCGAAATACCCTGTTGTCACCCCTCCCTACCCCTCAGAGTTATTGAATGGCTCTCAGTTTATACACCTGGGGGGGCGGCCAACCGCTGATGTCATCAGGAACCCATCTTGAAGCGTTACCACGTAAATATGAATAGAAATAGAGCCCTGCCAGTGCTAACAGTTTAGACGGGTGCTGCTTGCCTTGGTACAACTGGTGGATCAAAACTCTGCCATTTTGAAATTAGTTCCAAATTTATTACTGCAGCAAACGTCCACTGGGCACTGGCTATGTGCCGGACCTGGGTGATGCCACCGGAGATACCATGGTGAATGAGTCAGACAAAGCCCCTTTCATCATGGGGACAGCTTCTTTCATTTCTAAGCAATAACAAGCCAGTGTTTTTAACGAAGAGAAAAAATATTCCCTCAAACTTCTGGACTTAGAATTTTGATCGAGGGCCTTTCAGATTAGTGAGGGATAAAGGAGAGTTTCTTAACCTCCTCCCATGAACACACCCGAAGGTACTCTTCCCTCCTTAACAGGATCCCTGCTGTAACGAGTTAGTCAATTATGTATATCCGGGGAGGGAACAGTAGGAGGGATTGTATCAATTTCTCAGGGCTAGTGTAATTTGCAGAAGCTCCTCAGGTAATTTTGATATCCTTTAATACGTTCTCTTTTTGCTAGTCTATCGAGGTTATTGTTCCCACGTTTGCACACGTTCATGGTTTTTTGAGTGTTCTACGATTGTAGCTGCAGGATTCGGGAGGACTCTGGGGATGGTACGCTGGTGGCAGTGGGGTTGTGTGACTTGGTGCAGTAAAGGGAGACGCAGATATGAAGACAGAACCTGGGAAAATGCGAGCTAGTAACTTGATCTGGGAAGAATTGATCATTAATGATGAAGTCCAACAGTCCCACACCACCAGAGACAAACCGAAGTCTAACTTACTTAGGTTAATGAACTCGTAACGGGACAGAGTGCGCCAAGGGACCCAGGGAGGGCCTCACCAAAAAAGGAGGAGGCTAGGTTATTGCAAGGTGCGTGGGAAAGGTGGAGTTGGGTAAGATTTAGATGAAAGAGTGTTACGACGGTTTCAAAGCAGAGCAAAGCTGTGAGTAATATTTTATAAACATTTAATAATATTCTTAGCAACATCAGGTCTGGGCTGAACGGCATACTTGGAGTCCTATTTCCTTGGATTAATGCACAATGCTGTGTGTCCAAATCCTTTACCGGACAGTCTGCACCTCGGCTGAAAATCAAGGCTGTTTCTTTGTGTCAAAGTGACCCACAGGCTCCCATCATTCAGGCAAGAGCAAGGGTTCCGTTCTCACTGATACTCAACTCAGTTTCCCACAGTCTGTGACTTTAGAGAACGAGTTTTCTTAGCCCTATGTCCTTGGTGTTAATTAACAAAAGCAGTTTTTGCAGCTTCACACGGGTGTGACAAGGTGCAAAAGTACATTTTTTTTTACTGAGGCACCAAGAGACAATAGATGTAAACTTCTAAACTTGCCAGAGTAGGAAGCAAATCTCAAAGGAAATATCTCAGCTCCTCGTTGACTCTTAAAAATCCCTCACTCAAAACAGGATCGTACAAAGGCAGCGGAAGTGGGGTTTGGGTAGGATCTGTGAGGAAGTTTTCTTCCGAGAAAGCAATGCTGAGAACCACCTAACCTCTGGTCCAAGGTCTTCCTCCTTGATCTCCCTGAGGAGGGGTGTCAGGAGGATCAAAGTGGGTTTGTGTTCTCTGATTCTTGGAGTCTCTGGCTTTTTCCTAAGATATCTAAAATGGAGAGACTGAAGGTGTTTGCTTGAGGCGTTAGTTCAGAGAGACAGCAAGGAAGGAGAGGGAGTACTCAAGACCCATGTGCTCTGAGAATCCACCAAGCTCTGGCATCTGGGTCGGTGGGAGTTAAGTATGTGTGAAGGTTTCTCGAGGACCCGAGGAGAGCCGTTTGTGAGAGAGAGCTGTGCTGGAGATGTGTAAATCTTTTTTTTTTTTTTAATTTTTTTTTAACATTTATTTATTATTGAGAGACAGAGAGAGACAGACCGTGAGCAGGGGAGGGGCAGAGAGAGAGGGAGACACAGAATCCAAAGCAGGCTCCAGGCTCTGAGCTGTCAGCACAGAGCCCGACGCGGGGCTCGAACTCACAAACCGAGAGATCATGACCTGAGCCGAAGTCAGCCGCTTACCCGAATGAGCCACCCAGGCGCCCCTGGAGATGTGTAAATCTGCCCAAGAGCAACAACTGGAGAGGTGATCAAGGGGAGAATTTGTAGAAAGTAGCCTTCTGGGAACCAGAAACTAAGGGTCCTCCTGGGCGCGGGAAGCGGCAGCCAGAGAAAACTGCATTGACCAGGATAGGAGAGACAAAGTCAGATGTTTCAAGTTCAGGTCTCTAAGATTGTTAGAAAGCACCTGAGAGGGGAAGTGCTCCGTGTAGTCCTTGGCCAGGCCCAGAGCAACGTCTCCCCGTCTCCCCGCAGCAGGAAGAGCTGAGCACGGATGCCGGATCTTTGGAGTACTCTCCTCTCCTTACCTTGTGAATTTGGAGGCGGTTCCGTCTCCCCTTCCTGGGAGGACCCAGCCTGTCTGGGACCCTGGCTGAGGGAGTGGAGGGAAGGCCTATCTGAATGAAGCTTGAAGTATTGATCAAAGTGTATTGGCATTCATACGAAAATTTCTCAATGAAAACTATATTTTATGGCTTAAACTGATCAAAGGATTTTTGTTATCTAAAAGCTATCAGAGAAGTTATGGGACTGCCCACATGTTCATCTAAGTGTCGAAGGAACATGGGCAGGTGAAGGTCCACCTTCTGCTTGTATCGTTTCATTGGTCTTGACTGTTCTACGTGCTGGTTTCAGCTGAGCCGAGAGCAGTGTTCACGGATATTCACCAACCTGGCAGGTGCTTTTGCTCTTTAGGTAAATCAGTGTCAAGAGGTATACTTGACACAGGGAAATTGGGAATCAGTGGAAGACTTAAATGGGAATGGCAGCTCGAAAGTGGAAGAGACAGGGGTACTTCGTGTCTGGAAACCAACTGAAATAAACAGATTTCAAGAAAGCGGGCAGTCACCATCGAAGACTTTGGTCTTGGCCTCTGGGCCTCCGTCTTAGTGTGAAAGGACAGGCAAAGACTTTCACTGAATAGATAATGGAGCCCCACTGACTGACTCCACAAAACGTTGGGTAGCGGGGGCAGGATGCATGCCTATCTGGCAATCTGTCTAGTGCCTGTTCTCTGGGAAGTCACTGGCTGTCAACAGAGATGGGCCCTGGCAGCCATGTTGGTGGTCCCCACTCTCCCCACACCTCCATGATCACAGGTGGTGGGGTAGAGTGGAGACGGACCAGGCATAGCCACTCGTATTTTCTCTCCATAGAATTTGGGATTGTGTCAAGGTAGTTGATTAGGTTGGGGGTTGGAGAGCACTAAGGTAGCTTTGCTTTGACTGCTGAACTGTGGAGCCCCGAAAGCTGTTTTCTAGAGAATGGGAGAGTAGAAAGAGGCTGGTTTGAAGACAGAGAAAACTACAGTCAAGTTCCTCTTGTCTTTCAAGTCAAGACTGACTTATCTTTGCCCTTGGATTCTACGTTACCCCTCTGTCTTAAGCATTAATCTTTGAACTCTATTATTGGGGCACAGAGATTACTTTTCAGTGGCTTTGAAGCATTCTGCCATACATTTCAGTGGTTACATTTTTTATTTACTTTTTAACTTATTTAGTTGCTGCATCTTTTGATTCACCTGCCACTACCAGCTGGATGCACCAAGATATTTTGACATTCTCAGCATTTCCACTGATTAGCCCTCCACAGTGCAGGGTCGGGGGGGGGGGTTCTCTTTTCTTACAGATATCTGGTAATGGTGTGAGTTCGACCAGTAAAGAGAAAGCCATGGTCAGAAGCACGCGAAAGGCCAGAACTGGTAGAACAGATCTCTAACTCCGAGGGCTTCAGCTCTGTCCTAATTCTGGCCAAATAGGATTAATACTGTTAACTCATTACTATCCTAAAAGGAATGTCATAGTTATAAGGGTGTGTGTGCAATTTTTAATGACTTGTGTTGAAGAAACGAAGGAGATAATGTGAAACAACAGTCTGTTTCTTCTCATGCTTTGCTCAGCTCTTATGCTTTCAGAATGCTGCTTCTAATTGGATTTTTGTTTCCACATTCTGGGCTCATCCATCCTAGGCAAACTTGCGACGTGGGGAAAATTGATTTTTTATGCAATGCTTTCTAAGGCTTTGCCTTAGATTTCCTTCTTCTGGACTGTGGCCCAATGTTCCTTTGTTGTGGCTCCCTGGATCTAGAACCTGTAGCCTTTCACTGGGATGATGCCCTACTGACTCAGTGATCCCTCATTTCTTTCAGGATGATCTCCTTGGCCCTTTCTGGATTCTGTTCCCATAGCACCCTTGATTTCCTAACCACTTGTGCAGTAACAATTTGTCTGTAGATCCACCTGGGTTGGTATCATACTCAATATTATACCCCCACAGCTAGCCTATCCCTGCAAAATAGTAGGTTCTTACTAGATCTATGCCTGATAGGCTGGCCTGGTGAATGAATGTCCACTTCTTTGGTGACTCTGAAAAGGGAAAAGAAAATCATGATTTTATTCCAACATCCTGTTACCTTATCAGGAATCTACGATAAAATACAACCTTCCTACCACTGCCTACAAGGCCCTGCCTCCCTCTCTGACCTGTCTGGGATCACTCCCTCCCTGTGCCAGTCTAACCACACTGGTCTTCTCTCTCTTCCTACAACATTACTCTTCTTCCTCCTTCAGGACCTTGGCTCTTGCTGTTTCCTCTGCTAGGAATGCCATTGCCCTCGGGTTCTGTAGAGCTGGTTGGTGTTTTCTGATTTCAGTGGCAGCTCAGATCTTAGAGTATTTCTCTCTCCCTTCCCAAATTCAAGAAGCACCTCCATCCCTTGGGTACCTGTTTTCTTCTTTGCCTTTATCCCTTTCTGTAAGTTTATCTGTTGACTTGTTCATTGTCTTTCTTTTACTGATAAATAGCTCCTACTCTGCCTTGTTGAAGGCAATGCTTAGTAGAGTGACCAGTTCACTGAAGGAACTAGAATTTGATGATTAGTATTATTACATGTTTGTTGAGTAAAGGAACAAAATATTTTTTAATTTTTTTTTTTTTTTTGAGAGAGAGAGAGAGAGAGAGAGAGAGCGCATAAACGGGGAAGAGGCAGAGAGAGAAGGGGACAAAAGGTCCAAAGTGGGCTCTGTGCTGACTGGCTAGCAGCAAGCCGGATGTGGGGCTCGAACTCACGAACCGTGAGATCATGACCTGAGCTGAAGTCAGAGTCTCAACAGACTGAACCACCCAGGTGCCCCATAAAAGAATAATTTTTGATATAAATTACTTAATCCCAAAGAAAGAATGTTAGTAATGGAATGCCAGGCATTATTGTGGGAAAACTTTTGGAGAGTTTTCTTGCCAATTTGGTCATAGTAGGCAGTGAGTGCTAAGTTCTTTTTTTTTTTCTTACATATTTACACATAATTAGATCTCAACAGTAAGTTACTTGCTTAGAGTATACTAGGACATCTATTTTCAGACTATTGTTTAGGATTCCATTTACTGCAAAGGTGATATAAAAAATTGTTAGGTAATGAGGTTACTGCCCTCCAAAGAGTTTTATCGTATTCTCAGGAAAAAAGAGAAAAAAGGGGATGTGCCCTATTCCTTGTATTGAGTTTCTTGTCCTTCTTTTCAAGTTCATGTTTACGTTAACATTCCTTTCCTTCCTTAGGTTTGAATTTTGCCAGCTTCCATTTTTTTTCACTACTGTATAATTCTTGGAGTTGTTGGGGAAAGGCTTTATTTCAAACAGCCTATTTCTGAACCTCATGGGAAATGACAAGAAGAACAAATAGAATAGGGAAGCAGCCAGAGAGTTAAGGGAGTATGGTCCCCAGGTGAGTTATGCTTCATTCCCTTCTAAACTGGCTATGATAACACAGGGCCAGCCTACTCTGGTCTGAGAGCTCAGATTACCTTAACTCTAGGTCACTGATCATTCTCTCTCTCCTCCTCCCTCGACTTTGAATTTTCAAAGTTAAAGTCACATCTTGAAGTTCTGTCACATCCCTTTCTTTAATTCCCTGTAGTGGCTGAGTTTTCCAATTTATATCTTCCGAATTTCTTTCTGTATACTTCCTTTCTTTGTTTTTTGTTTTTTTTTGCTTTTGTTAGTGCTTTATTTATTTTGTCCTTTGGATTCTAAATTCTTCCTGTCAGGGAGTTTTCCTATAAATCTTTTGAGAGTGTGATGCATTCTACATTATGTGTAAGTAGCATTTATTTACTCAGGAAAGAGCATGGGTGAGCCTCAGTAATACTTAGTGCTACTTGTAAAGTTCTTAGAAGGGGCTGATACCAGTTCATATTGTTTTGATGACCATCATATGTTACCTGTATTACTATATATTTTTTTCTACCGTGAAAGAATTAGTCTCTTGGATATCCCGAAGGTTTGCTTTACCATTCTTTGCACTTTACTTTCTATTTAAAAATTATTTCTAATTATAAAATATATGCCTCATACACAGGTAAAACGAAAAAAAAAGTGACGCATAATTTTGCCAGGAGCGAAAACATTTTTTGCCTTTCCTTCTCTTAGGACAATTTCCCTTTGAATCTTAGGAAGTACTTAAAAAATACCCAGGGAAAAACTCTCTAAATCCTAGCTAAATTCACGTTAAAGGTTAGCTGTTACTCATCAAGTTCATTCGGGAATCAAAGAATCTCTCGCACCTGGCAAAGAAACCTGGGTATCCGGGTTTCTTCGCTTCGGAGACGTTGCAGGTCTGTAAGACAACGCATTCGGCAGCCACCTGGGAACCAAGCGGGTAGGGGCGGAGCTTCCGATGATTGAGGGGAGAGGGAGAGGAGCTACAGAGCTCTCACCAATCAGACCTCCGCTTTGTTTTCTCTTACCGACCAATGAGAGAGCTCTGCTGTCGAGGCCGTCTTCAAGCCCGAGACGCCTACCTCCGTCGCAGCCTATAAGCAGGCGCGTCTTACGAAGCGTCTGAGGAGCTCCGGCCCCGCGGGCGTTACGGTCCCGCCCCAGCCCGCCCCTCCAGCCGTGGCCCCGCCCTTCCGAGGGAGGGGGCCAAGTCGGTTACTCGCCGGGCTGAAGGTGGGGGCCGGGCTCCCGCTGGGCTCGTGCGTTCTGCGCCCGCCGAGGCGGTGCCGAGCCCGCTGGGTCCTGATTGTCCTTTGCGGCGGCTGCGGTCGCTGCCTCCTCGTCTCCCGACCCGGGGCTGCAGGGGCCAGAGCGATCGCGCCTCCCGCCGGCCGCGGCTGCCCGGAGCAGGTAATGGGGCGCCGGGGCTGCGGCGCCTATCCGAGCACCGGTGCGGCACAGGCTGTGGGGTCTGCTCCCCTTGCTGTTCCCGCGGGCGGCGGCCGGGCCAAGCCGGGCCGCGTCACCCGGAGCCTCCCGCCAGCCTCGAAGCGCCTCCTCCCGGGAGCCCGCGGCGGCGGCGGCGACACCTTGAGGGGAGGTGGGGGCGGGGTCGGGCGAGCGACCGGGAAGGGGAGGGGGGGCAGCGGCGGGTGGGACCCCTTGGGGACTCGCCTGAGGCGGCTGGGCCCAACGGAGGGCGCGAGGACGCGCAGGTGGAGAAAAGCTGCGGAGTTGAGTCAGAGTCAGGCTCGCGAGGAAAAAGGATCTACTGATAAGTAGCGATTAGCTGAGTGGCTTTTTTTTTTTTTAAGCGAGAAAGGTGTCTTGGGTATTGTTAATTACATATTTCCTAAGACAGGCGCATTGCAGTGCCACTTACACATGAACACTGTTTACTTATTATTTATTATTTTTTAAATTAGAAGTCTTTAACGTGAACTTGTTTGGGGACTTTCCTGAAGTGACAAGTAGACCCAGCAGTGTGACTCACCTTTGTCTGGGCTGAAGTGGGGAACGGTGCGATGGGAGTGAGGGGGAGGAATGTTCATGAGGAATGCCTGCGCAGGTTTGAAAGGCTTGAGGGGGTGGAACCTTGTTTCTGTCACTTTGTCAAATTGGGATTCTTTTTTCTTGTAATTTTTTAAACATTGGCATTCAAATACAAAAGCTTCTCTAAAAACCATCTCTGGGTTTAGCTTTTAGGGCTGCACCTGCTTGGTACTCATGCAGTAATATTTTGCATAGAAGCCAGGCTATTCATTATATGAATTGCATTTTGAATTGTTATTACCTTGGACTTGCTTAATAACCTTTTTCCATTCACTATTAACAAGTGAAATGGTGAAGGTCACCGGGTGTCGGTGGTAATGGCACAGTGAGAACTCTTGGAGCAGTGTTCTCCCCCTCCAGGTGCACTCCAGTTCTACAAACCAGTACAGGTTTTCCCCGCTCTCTGAAAACAGCATTCCCGTGAAACCTTTTCTAAGCTGAAGTGCTGCAAAGCAAAGCAGCACTTACTATTTATATGGCAAACATTTTTAGTGTTCCAGATGCACCCCCCCCCCCAAAAAAAAAACCTCTTGGGCTTTTCTGATACCTTAGGACACGTTTTGCTAGTGGATGCATTAGAATACGTCAAGATACAGCACAGATGCTCGACACAGGTCAAGGCTGCGGCAGCGTGATGCTGGATGCTGAGTGTAGTTCCCAGGGAAGGAGCTGGGCAGAGCCACTTCTGATGCTTGGGGTGCATCCTGCCTCTATACCAGCCAGTGCAAAACAAACACTGAACGTTATTTTCGCTTTTCCATTTAAAAAAAGGGAGAATCCTCTGTTGGATTTCTTTCGGTTGGCTAAGTAGGTCTTTCATAAAAGCAAAGTAGTGGTACATGAACTTGTGAAAAATGGGAGATAACCTGTATTTCCATTTAGGTCTTTTAATGAGACTCTCATAGACTCTATCAGTTCTGTAATCCTTCTATTCAGAGGCTGGTAATGCATATCATGCCCATTTTACAAGTACCTAAATGAAAGCTCTAGAGATGAAGAGAATTCTGTTCCAGGTCACCTGGCTCCTACTTTATTTTACACCTGTAATGGATTTAATCCAGGATCTACTAAGGTTCTCACCATCAAGCAAGCGTCTGCATACTGATTTGATCATGTGATACAAGAGTCACAGATGGAGGTGGTTATTTCCAAGTAAAGGAATATTGTCTCTTAGGTTGTTTTGTTTTTTCTTTCTCCTCGAGGTTGCTAAGATAGTTTAAATCACAACAGAAAGGCACTTTCTCATACAGGCTAAACAAAACAAACTCCTCGTGGTGCTATGTGAAGAACCTCTATTTTAAATTTTGGGAGGTTTTCCAAATTAGAGAACCGTATCTTATTTACGTTTGCATCTGTAGCTTAGCAGTGGACTCCAATACTGTTTTTTGAATTGAACCAAAACAATTCACATGCAGAAGGCAAAGGAAAATGAAGCATGATGCATTTTGGTCATGACTTATGACTTCTTTTTGCAGAAGGTTTACTGTAAATTTAGTGGAAAAATTGAAAATGTAAAAATCATTCCTTAATTAGAATAACACAAGGGAGTTTGGGGGTTAATGGAGAGCAGGCTTAGATGGATAGTTGGGAGGAACCTTTTGAATGATGTCAAGGCCTGGGGAACTTTGGAGAATTGCTCAGTTATGTTAAATTTAGTAGTCATCAGGAACATGGAAATGTCTTATGAATTAATGAATGGAACTGTTCTAACCATGAAGTTGTCCCTTTACATGGGAGATGTATCTGTTGCATGTAACATGTACATTTTGACATAAGTTTTCCTTATAGGGTATAAGGCATCCCTTACACAAGCCCTATCAGCCTAACTCTGATTCTGTTTGTTTTTGCAGTAATGTCTTAATTTTTAGTCTCCTGTCAAAATTTTTGACACCCAAGCAAAAACTGCCACTAAGAAACCTTTATCAACCTGTTAGTTTGTACAGAAAATGAGTCCTCTTTTCTTATGAACACAACCCTTTTGCCAAGTGGGAACCAAAGAGATTTAGGCGGTTTGTATATATAGTATTTGTTGTATTCTTATCTAGGGTTTCTTCCTTTAAAAAAAAAAAAAAAAAGAATAATTAATTACAATGTTACACAACTCCCACTAGGTGGTGCACTGGGTGCTGCTTCATAGAGCGTTCAATCAGATTTTTTTTTTTCCTTATAAACATTTCACTAAGATACAAATGTACTGTAACTGTTCCTGTTGTAATGGCAGTTCAGAGATAATTGCAATGAGTGACTTAAGTCAGTTTTATTAAATGAGATTATTTGGAAGGAAGCAGCAGCTTAAAGTGATGGGCACTGTTAGTAATTTTAGAAATAACTTCTAAAAACCTCTCTGATTCTCCCTGTGATCAGGAACCAGGAACCAAAAAACCACCAGAGTGTGGATTTTTGGTCTTACATTTGCACTTTTTTTTTTAATGGCTGTGTTTTAACTCTTTTTTTTTTTTTTTCGTTTTTTTAATTTATTTTTGGGACAGAGAGAGACAGAGCATGAACGGGGGAGGGGCAGAGAGAGAGGGAGACACAGAATCGGAAACAGGCTCCAGGCTCCGAGCCGTCAGCCCAGAGCCTGACGCGGGGCTCGAACTCGCGGACCGCGAGATCGTGACCTGGCTGAAGTCGGACGCTTAACCAACTGCGCCACCCAGGCGCCCCCTTTTTTTTTTTTTTTTTGGCTGTGTTTTAACTCTTAATGTGAACTAGGAGCTATTTGAGCATAGTTTTATGTTTTGTTCTTTGATTACTGTTTCCTCAAAAGTAGTGGTAGAATAAAGTGGGCACATATAACAAGAATATTCAAATCTTGAGTATGAGCAAATTCTTAAGTTATAAATTTTTTTTCCCCAGGCACATAAAACACTTTTGGTTTTTCTTTCTTGAAGGCTCCCATAATCTGTTCTTTTAGGAGATTATTATTATCAGTTTACTCCACTTATAAAGAAGGGAGTATTCTCCCTCTGATTGTAGAAGCTAACAGGCTTGTTTGTTACTGACTAATTGCTGTTACCGATTGTTAGTTACAGTAGGGGGCTGAGAAAACCTACCTATTGCTTTCATAAGGGGTGCCAGTTCTAGATATAGAAATGGCATTGTTACTGGAGAAGGACTGTTTGGGACGATTGCATTTTAGGAGATGTTTTGCAGAAAGCATTGGACTTTTAAAAGGCAGGATAAGAACTTAAACAGGAAGGTCTGTAGGTGGTTGGTGTGTGTGTGTTTCAGTTCCAGTGAACTCTGTGTGGTGAGAAGGGCTTTGGTAGTTTGTTTCTTGGAACCAGCTGGGATTCTCAGGGGATTTGATGGTGCTTTGGGAGGGGGAAGATAAATAGGTATCATTCCTTCTAGGATGCTAGCTCCTCCAGTGCTGCCAGCCCTTGGGTGAGCGTGGGTGTGGAAAGCTGGCAGATTACAAACTGCCTGAGTGTGGGCTTTCCAGAGCTCTCAGCATCTTTGACTTGAATCAAGTCAATATGCGTCTTAAGTCAGGTTTATAGCTATCCCATGGTACAGACTTGGGCTAGTTAACTCTTTAGTCTCTAAATTTATGTTTTTAATGTTTAAAATAAGTGGAATCCTGAACTTCATAAAATTGAGTACGCATGTGAGTAGCTTACAAGAGTTATTAGGCATATAGTCGGTTCTCACATTATGGTAGGTGCTTGAATCTGTATGTACTTCTGATACTGTCTTCCACTCCCTTAAAAAAAGGAGTCAATAGAAATAGGCACATTTAAGCACACACACACACACACACACACATTTAAGTAATCTGTTATTACTTGAACTGAGGACTTGAGTTGGGATAGGAAAGAAGGCTCCTGGTCTAGATACTTCTTTGAAAAGAGAAGGGTCAGGTAGGATGCCTTAAAGGGCGGGCTCAGTAAGGGGGTGGGATTATCGAGCACTTTTGCTCTAGTATGCATGGTGAAAACCTCCCATTAGCTTGACTCATGATAAAAACGTGTTTGGGAGATGGTGCCTATGTGTGTTTATTTAAAGCACTTTGAATCTCGAGAATGCAAATATTCCTGAAGGTTGTTATTTTGTTCTTTTTTTGGCAATTGGAAGTGTGTTGAGGGGTGTTGTAAGAATCTGGAGTGGAGCCAGAGAGAAAAAGGATTATGGAGCTGTGGACCAAGATTTGTCAAGCTTCTGCTGCTGCTAACTCAAAACATTTTTGTCTTCTTCCTAATATAGTTTCTGATTCAACTTCTGAAGATTCTGTTTGGATCTCTGTGCTCTTTTTCGTGTTTGGAATTTAAAATCCAGTTCCTAGTAAGTCTCCTCAGAGTAGACTTTTTTTAGGCAGTTGAATCAGGGTACAGATTCGGCATTTTGTCAGGTTGGGGAAGGAGTTACTGTGTCTTGAGAAAATGAATGAACATTATTTTGATTTATTTAGAGTCATTTTAAATAGGATCAAAAGTTTAAGTTTTGAAATTTCCAAAATGGTGATCGTTTCCCTTTTAACATGCATACATTGAACATGAAAACTGTAGACCAGTGGTTCTCAAACCTCAGGGGCCTCCAGCTCACTTGGAGGGCTTGTGAAAACCTAGGTAGCTGGCGCCATTCTTATTGTTTCTATGTTTATTTACTTGGAGAGGGATGGGGGGGAGACAGTCTCAAGTCACGCTGTCAGCACAGAGCCCGACGTGGGGCTCTATCCCACGAACCATGAGATCATGACCTGAGCCAAAATCAAGAGTAGGACGCTTAACCGACTGAGCCACCCAGGCACCCCTTACAGTTTCTGACTCAGTGGGTCTGGGGGTGGGCCCTGAGAATGTGCCTTTCTAATAAGTTCCAAGGTCATGGTGATGCGGCTGACCCAGGGACCACACTTTGAAAACTACTGAGGAGGTGCCAGGTGGAATATAAGCGTAGTGGTTAAGAAAAAAGTCTTTGAAGGTTGAAAGATCTGGATTTGAATCCCTGCTCTGTCACCGACTACTTCTTTGTCTTCAGGCCCCCCCTTTTTTCCCTCTGTTTTTTCCTTTTTAAAAAAAAAATTTTTTTATTCTTTGTTTATTTTTGAGAGAGAGAGAGAGCACGCACAAGACAAGAGTGTGAGTTAGGGAGGAACACAGAAAGAGGGAGACACAGAATCCGAAGCAGGCTCCAGGCTCTGAGCTGTCAGCACAGAGCCTGACACAGGGCTGGAACTCACGAACCGCAAGATCACGACCTGAGCCGAAGTCGGATGCTTAACCAACTGAGCTACCTAGGCACCCCTGTTTTTTTCCTTTCTAGAGTAGAAACGATAATAGTGTCATATTGTGTTGAGTGTTCAGTGAACTCAAATGTATGGAAAGCTCAAAGAACAGTGCCTGCCAGATTGCAAACATGCAGTAAGTGTTGGCTTTTAATCCTAAACAATCAGTTAGGGTATGAAATAAATAGAATCCTGAATCTTAGAAAGTTGCAGTATGCTTCTTAAGGACAGAAACTTTCCTATTTATCCTCATTTTCTAGCAATGTGCTGTGGCAAGGGTATTTGAGTACTCCATTTCTAACAAATGAAGGGAAACGTTTGTGGGTCTAATAATTTTCCAGAAACATTTTTTTAAAATCTAATTTTTGAGAGATACAGAGTGTGAGTGGGGGAGGGACAGAGAAAGAGGGAGACACAGAATCTGAAGCAGGCTCCAGACTCTGAGCTGTCAACACAAAGCCTGAGGCCAGGCTTGAACTCGTGAACTTTGAGATCATGATCTGAGCCAAAGTTGGATGCTTAACTGACTGAACCACCAGATGCCCCCAGAAACATTTTTAAGCGACATAGAAGAGACATTAGTGTTTTTGTTTTTTTTTTTTTCCTCCTAAAAAGGTTTCTTTGGTCAAAATATTTTGGTTTCTTACAATAACCATTGAAGTGCACGTTTTATACAACAAGAATTTTAAAGGTTGTTCCTGAGAGTTCAATTACAGGAAGTACCCGAGAGTCTTCTTTAGAAAATGGTCTTGCCGGTATGCGTCTGACCCTTGGTTTCAGCTCAAGTCATGATCTCACAGTTTGTGAGTTTGAGCCCCACATCGGGATCTGCGCTGACATTGGGGAGCCTGCTTGGGATTGTCTCTCTCCCTAGCTCTCTCCTCCTCCCCTGCTTGTGCTCTCTCTCTCTCAAAACAAATAAAGTTTAAAAAAAAATTAAAAAAAGGAAATAGTCTCCCCTGTATTATGGGGACTATGTTTGATGACCCCCAAGTGCAGTTCTTGGAGATTCTTCCCCCTTTGGCTGCCTGCTTGGTTAATTCTCTGGCTGCGGGTCTCTGAGATTCCGCCCCTGTGGCGCAAGCCTCTGAAAGGTCGTGCTTCATTCCTGATGCTTCCTGTCACAGTCACCCATTTTACTTCCCTCCGTGCACTTGTCATCCTCTTTTACAGTGTTAGCTGTTGACTTTTTACTGTTTCCTTCTCTAGAACGTAAAGTCTGTGAGGGCAGGGCCCAAGTGCAGCACCTGGTGGGTTGGGGATTTAGCACTTACTGGTTCCATGAAGGAACACACGTGGCTGGGACTCCCTTGCCAGGTCAGGCGTGCAATTAATTAATTGCATTAATTAATGCTCCCTTGGTGGCCCACTGTCGTTATCGGTCCACGTGAAGGCTCTCTGTTCATTTCATTGTGTATTGCCCCTTCGTCTCCTATTCTATTCCTGTTTCTCCTCCCCGCCCCCTCCCCACCTAGGACCCTCTCTTGGGCTTGTGCATGACTTCATTAAATTCTGCCAGATTATTATCTGGAACGGCTGTGCCAGTTTACAAGGTTGCCAGCTGTCCTTCCCACATTCTTGGTATTTTCTGACCTTCTAAGTTTTTACAATCTGATGCAACGGATGGAGCCAACTGGGCACAAAGTGATACATTATCATTGTGATTTAGAATTCTGTGATTACTGATGCAGTTGAGTATCCTATCATATGCTTCTTAGCTGGGTGGCTTTCCCCTTTTGTGAATTGGCATTTATATATTCTTCACCTCTTTTTCTTTCTTTTTTTATTTTTTAACGTTTATTTATTTTTGAGAGAGTGCGAGTGGAGGAGGGGCAGAGAGAGAGGGAGACACAGACTCCAAAGCAGGCTCCAGACTCTGAGCTGTCAGCACAAAGCCTTACAGGGGGCTTGAACCCATGAGCCGTGAGATCATGACTTGAGCCAAAATCGGGGGCTTAACTGACTGAGCCACCCAGGCACCCCCCCCCCGACTTTTTAAAAAATTTCCTCTTTTTCTATTAGATTTCTATAGCCCTCTTCCTGCTTTTCTCCCCTAATTCACAGGAATTTTGTGTATATTCTAGGTGTTAATCTGTTGGATTTTAAATGGTGCAAATATCTTCTCTTAGTTTTTTTTTTTACCCCCCCACTGTTTATTCTAGTTTCTTCTTTGAAATCCTTTATTGAATAGAACCTTTAATTTGGTTATAGTTAGATCTGTTTTTTCACCATCTAGGGTTTGTTTAGGAAATATTTCTCCATTATTAGTTAACAAAGGTATGTTTTCACAGTGTCTCTTCCTGTTCTGCATCCACAGTGGTTTTTGTTTTATTTCCATTTTCATTACTGTAACCTGTTTATAGATATTGGTATGTATGTGGGAGTGTGAGACCCACCTGTATTCTTTTCGAATGTAGTTAAGCTGGTGGTTTTCATCCCTGACTTTACAGTAGAATTACTGAGGTAGCTTTCAGAAACGTATGCCCAATTTACCCCGTATCAACTGAATTGTAATCTAGAGAGAGTGGAGAAACCCAGCAGTTGTATTTTTTTTTTTTTTTTTGTAGAAACTCCTCTGGTGATATGTAACAATGGTTAAACCATGTGTAAAAAACAAAACAGAGTAAATTTTTTTTTTAATTTTTTAATGTTTTTATTTATTTTTGAAGGAGAGAGAGCATGAGTGGGGGAGGAGCAGAGAGAGAGGGAGACATAGAATTTGAAGCAGGCTCCAGGCTCTAAGCTCTCAGCCCAGAGTCCGATGCGGGGCTCGAACTCACGAACCGTGAGATCATGACCTGAGCCAAAGTCAGACGCTTAACCAACTGAGCCACCCAGGCGCCCCAAAAGTTTGTTTATGTTTGAGAGAGAGAGAGAGAGAGAAAGAACGTGCGCACTAGTTGGGGAGGGGCAGAAAGAGAGCGAGGGAGACACAGAATCTGAAGCAGGTTCCCGGCTCTGAGCTGTCAGCACAGAGCCCGATGCGGGGCTTGAACTCACAGTCCGTGAAATCATGACCTGAGCTGAGGTTAGACACTTAACTGAGTCACCCAGGCTCCCTGTATGGTATTTCTATTTTTAATTTTTTGGGAGACCTCCATACCGTTTTCTACAGGGGCTGTGCCAAGTTATATTCCCATTCAACAGTGCGTGAGTGTTCTTTTTTCCATTTCTTCACTGAAACTTGTTACTTCTTATCTTTTCGATACTAGCCATTCTGACAGGTGTGAGGTGATACCTCACTGTGGTTTTGATTAGCATTTCCCTGATAATTAATGATGTTGAGCAGCTTTTCATGTGTCCATTGGCCATCTGTATGTTGTCTTTGGAAAAATGTCTCTTCGGGTCCTCTGCCTATTTTTAAATCATTAGTTTTTTTGATGTTGTATGAGTTCTTTATATATTTTGGATATGAACTGCTTTCAGATCTATCCTTTGCATGTATCTTCCCCCTTTACATTTTGTTGGTTTTCTTTACTGTACAGAGGCCTTTTATTTTTGGGGTAGTCCCAATAGTTTATTTTTGCTTTTATTTCCCTTGCCCGAGGAGACATACCTAGAAAAATGTTGCCAAGGCCAGTGTCTAAGAGATTACTGCCTATGTTTTTTCCTAGGAGTTTTATAGTTTCAGGTCTTATATTTAAGTCTTTGTTCCATTTTGAGTTAATTTTGTGCACGATGTAAGAAAGTGGTCCAGGTTCATTCTTTTGCATATAGCTGTTCAGTTTTCCCAGCACCACTTATTTTTTTATTTTTTTATTTTTTAAAAAAAATTTTTTTTTCAACGTTTTTATTTATTTTTGGGACAGAGAGAGACAGAGCATGAACGGGGGAGGGGCAGAGAGAGAGGGAGACACAGAATCGGAAACAGGCTCCAGGCTCTGAGCCATCAGCCCAGAGCCCGACGCGGGGCTCGAACTCACGCACCGCGAGATCATGACCTGGCTGAAGTCGGACGCTTAACCGACTGCGCCACCCAGGCGCCCCCCAGCACCACTTATTGAAGAGACTGCCTTTTCCCTATTGTATATTCTTGCCCCTTTTGTTGTAGATTAATTGACCATAGCAACATGGGTTTCTTTCTGGGCTCTCAGTTCTGTTCTATTGATCTATAGGTATCCGTTTCAGTATGCAGTGTTTTGATTGATGTGACTTTGTAGTATAGTATAAAATCTGGGATTGTGATACCTCCAGCCTGATCTCCTGTCTCAAGATTGCTTTGGCTATTTGGGGTCTTTCATGGTTCCACACAAATTGTAGGAGTATTTATCTTTGAAAAATATTGTTGGACTTTTGATAGGGATTGTATTGAACCTGTAGCTTGCTTTGGGTAGAATGGACATTTTAACAGTAGTTTTCCAGTTCATGAGCTTGGACTATCTCTCCATTTGTGTCATCTTTAGTTTCAGTGTCTTCTGATTTTCTGAGCACACGTCTTTGACCTCCTTAGTGACATTTATTCCCGGGTATCTTTCTTCTTGATTGTAGCTCTTCACGTCTGCTTAGTAGAAGCTGGATTTTTCTGTTGTGATTGGTTGTTCGGTTGGAATATATGAAGGAAATCCAGTCTCCTACAGACTTGTAGTTGGAAGACAGGAGTGTTTTAATGATCTTTTTAGTTAATCCTGAGTATTCTCTTTGACACTACGTCAAAACTCTGTGACAGTTTCTTAAAAATTTAGTTGCAGACTAGAATCTTTTAACCCGTATCAAACTTTTGTCATTCTGTTACATTTAATTCTATTGGTATATCTTGTCCTTTGAATCTTCATACGTGTTTTGGAACCTATTGGTTCACGGAATTACATAAATCTCCCAAATGTTGGCACCGTTTATGATAACCATTTGAAAAAAGTCACATTTGTTAAAAATCACCCGTGATCCTAGGAGAAAGATCTGTAAGTACTGAGAAAACTGTCAATGTTCGTGACGCAGATGTAATTTTTGGAAAATCCCAATTTTTGCTTGAAAGGTTGAATTTTCTCACGGTCAACACCAATGTTGGGTGTTTTCCTTGAAGCGACAAGTTCAATTTGTTAAAAAAAAGGTCTGTCACATACCCCACTTTCAATACTCAATTTGCCTTACCGTTGTTACTTCCTATAAGATGATATTCTGTGGGGGGCAAAAACTGCCAGCCCAGCTTGCAGATCACAAGGTTGGCACAACGTCTTTCCCTGGAGACAACCATCATACTTCAGCGTGTAGCATAAATTCTTACGCACCCTTCCTGTTTTGTCACAGAACATTAAGAGGACACGTATTCAAGGGTCGAGATTTCACACAATTGTTAATTTTCACTGTTTCATCAAGGATGTTCTTTTTAAAAAAATGTTTATTTTTTATTTTTGAGAGCGAGGGAAGGTGAACACAAGCAGGGGAGGGGCAGAGAGTGAGAGGGTGACACAGAATCCGAAGCAGGCCCAGGCTCTGAGCTGTCAGCACAGAGCCCGATGCGGGGCTTGGACTCACAAACTGTGAGATCGTGACCTGAGCCGAAGTCAGATGCTCAACGCACCCAGCTACCCAGGTGCTCCAAACACCTTCTTATGTGAAGGTGGCATTTTTTTTTTTTCTCACTGAGTGGAGAGGACTGTCCCCACCTTACTTCCTGCTAAAGTGCCAGCAGTTATACACACTCTTGCTTTTAGATCATCAGTACAAATGTCAGTACAGTGAAAATCGCAAACAACCTCTCAGCATTAATTATAAAAATCATTTTGACGTCAGGGAAGTCCTGAAAGATCCTTGAGGACCCCCAGGGTTTAAGGATCATTGAGAACAGCTGGCTGATTGTATCTCTTGCCAGGGCAGTTGAGGGTCAGATCGTGCTGATCTGTGTCCCCTGAGGTTGTTCTGTTCTGTTGGTTCTGAGCCAGATCCAACTTTTCCTTTGCTTATTTTCTCCTAAAGCTATCTTCTTAGAAGCCGGGAGGGACCTGCTGCTACCTCTTGGCTCAGCTGTTTGTTGTATTTTTCCAAGTGAGGGAAAGTTTAGTAACACTAGGAAAGAAAATAGTTCTGAGATTAGCAACCCCAGACCTGTGTGAAGCTGTTAATTTTGCCGTCTTATCACAATAAATACATCTGTTCACATGCTGATACTTGGTGTAGTTTCCTCATCTTTTAAGATGAAGATACTCGCAAAGAGAAGTTGAAGAAATGTCCTGTACATTTATCAAGAAATATTTGTTTGGTAATGTCATCATAATTAAGAATTAGGGGCGCCTGGGTGGCGCAGTCGGTTAAGCGTCCGACTTCAGCCAGGTCACGATCTCGCGGTCCGTGAGTTCGAGCCCCGCGTCGGGCTCTGGGCTGATGGCTCAGAGCCTGGAGCCTGTTTCCGATTCTGTGTCTCCCTCTCTCTCTGCCCCTCCCCCGTTCATGCTCTGTCTCTCTCTGTCCCAAAAATAAATAAATGTTGGAAAAAAAAAAAATTAAAAAAAAAAAAAAAGAATTATAACAAGTGGTAACCTGACGGAATGCTTTTCATTTAATGTATGGTTTAACATGTTCTTTTCTTCTTTTATTTCCTGTAAATAGTAATCAGCTTGATTTGATTCAGTTTTTTTCTTTTCTTTACTTTTTTTTCTTTTTTTTTTGCAAAATTGCTTCATAGGTGGTAAGGTATACTTCTAACTGGAGTCAGGCAGTACGTGTTTTTTTTTTTTTTTAAAGTTTATTGATTTTGAGAGAGAGAGACTACGTGTACATGCAGGGGAGAGGTAGAGAGAAGGGGAGAGGGAGAATCCCAAGCAGGCTCCGCATTTTTAGTGTGGAGCTCGATACGGGGCTTGAACTCACAAACCATGAGATCATGACCTGAGCCAAAATCAGGAGTCAGAGGCTTCGGCTGAGCCACCCAGGTGCCCTGGGGGTAGGCAGTACTGATTGTCTTTTTGTGATGTGCCTGGTCAATGATAATCGTTGCCTACATTTAATATTTTATTAGTGGTTTGTGAAGTGGTCACATTTTAATTCTATCTTCCTTATTTATTAGGATATTTTTATAAAGAGGACATTTCCCGCATCAGTTATTTGAGATATAGTTGTTAAGAAAAGGCAGGTTAAATGTTTGATTTTTTTTTTTTTTTTAAATCAGTTGTCAACATTATGAGTTGGCCCATTAGATTACAGAATAAATGTTCAGGATGAGTAAATTGGTCTTTCATTTTTCTTTGAAACACTAAGTGAAATTACACTGGTTTTTTAGAAATAAGTGAATCCAAAGGAAACTGTGAATAGAAAAATTCTTTTGTTGTATTCTGAAAGTAGCCTAATCCATTTGAAATTAAAAAAAAAAAAACAACTATGGTACACACCTATTGATGCTGTTAAGAAAATTAGAAAAAGTTATAGCTGGTACAATGTTTCCCCCTCTTCTTAAAATTTACAACATGGAGAAACGGATGCCGGAAAATACAATTTTCTTTGGAAAAAGGATAGCAGTAGCCGAAACTGGTTACTGGAGGGGTGAATCAGATCGAGCAGGAGTGTCTGTTGGAATTCTGGGGAGAACAAGGGAGGCAAAGGCCTTTAGTCTTAAGCTACAGACTCTCACCTTGATGTTGGCCGGACTTGAAACAGGTCCTTCTGCTTCAGGCTGGACCTGTTTCAAGCTGTTCCTCCCTTCCTGAATTCCTTCTCGTAATTTGAGTGATTGCTGAACACGCTTGGTCCCTGGACAAGAGATTATGTAAACACCTGTGCACATTTGTACCCGCCTCCTGGGAACTGATTGACAGCTGTTGCTGCCCAGCTGTAGGGTTCCAGCTTTTCCAGTATTTTCCCTCTCGTGCGCACTTCAGGATGGTCCACGGCGAAGTAGTTCATTAGTGATGCGCGTACTGACTCTTTAGCCCCTGAGATCTGTTCAGCTGTCTTCAGTTCAGCATCTTCTACTTCACCGATGGTAACTAAAGTGAGTTTGACGTGGCTTCTGTTCTTGTTGTTTCTAATCTCCACCTGGGCCTACAGCTGGGGAATTGAATTTACTCTAATTTTTGCATAGGGAGCCTAAAATATCCCTAGGGGAAGACTGCGAATGGTATGGCTAGGTGGCTTACCAAAATAGACATTTTTCTCTCTTTGAGTCATTTTTAACTTCATAAAAGCTTGAGAATGCTTTAACATAATCAGATAGGCTTGGAGTTTACAGACAATAGCTGCCATTTATAGATCCTTCACTACACATCGGGCACTGTGTTAAGCCAGTGCTCTCTGATATTCATGCGTAATTTTCACAGCAGCCCTTTGAGTACTGTCTTTTTTTCTTTTACAAATGGAGAAGACTGAGTCATGAAGTTACGTACTTTGTCCCGAGTCCTATGATTAGAAAGTGGTGAAGCCAGGATTTCAAGCCCGGCCACCCTTTCTCCTATATGTCCGAAACCAGTGTGTGAGAGTATCATACGATTTGAATTCCTACGGGAATTTTTCTCTCTTTTATGCATCTTCAGTCTCTCTCTGACTCCTGGTGTTAGTCTGAACAAGCGCAAGGCTCACCTGCTTTGGCCAGTGCGCTAAAAATTTATCCACCAAATCGCACCCCTGACGGCAGACGTTTGCTTAGGAGTCAGAGGGCACTTCAAAGAGGCACCCACTGCAAGCATGCAGTTGTTCTGAGGTTTTACGTTTGATCTAACAGATTAAATATCACTTTCCACTGTTTAAAATTGACCCTCCAGAAAGAGGTGTCATTTTTATGCCCACCCTTGAACCTCCACAAGTGCTTCAGTTTTGGAAACAGGTCTCTGGGACTTTGCGGTTAATGTCCTGTCCTAAGGTAATCCACCATGTTGGTATAGTGGGGGTCAGATGGGAAGGTCACTGACACGGTACAGATGGACAGTGGTGAGGGGTTGAACGCAGGAGTAGAGGGTGGTGCAGGATGAATTTTCTAGAGGTTCAGGCAGTGTGATAGAACAGATTTGATGACCGGATATTGGGAAGTTTGGTTCTTCTAATTCTCAGACAGTTGAGTGTCTTCTTGTCTTCTGCCATTGACTCTTCCCTTAACTCTGGGAGTGTCTTCAGTCCTTGACCCATTTTTTCATGTCCCTCACCCCTGTTATGGTGCCTTTGCCCATTGTCTGGGTTTTGGTCTGTCGGTGACTTCTAAACTGCCAGTGGCTTTGGTGAGCTCCATCTAGTTTATTGAACCCATCTGAGCCCTGATTCGGTGAAACAAGTTTGCAGGTGCTCAGTGGTATCTCCTCACTCTTTGAATGTCTTAGGGTTCCCATGTTTGGTTTCAACTGCTCTTCTCTCTGTAATGATAACGTTTTTAGGTGGTATACAAATTGTTAGGACTAGAACATTTCCACATCCACTGTAGACTAGATTGACATCCCCCCAGGGTCCAGAACTCACTGGAAGGTGGGCAGTCACACTAGCCAGGACACAGGGTAACGTGGCATCCCTTCCTCTGGCCCCTTGGTTCCCAATGAAGCGCGCGGCCTGTGATAATGTCAGGGATTACATCACGGTTCCACCAGAACTGACAGGAACTATCTGTGTACCTCCTTTCAAGGGAACGCTCATAAACAGCAGGTTCTCCTAGTTTTTCAACTAAACGTAGCTTCCATAAGGCCAGAAGTCTCATTGTGAGGAGAAGGAATGGTTGATATTCTTAACCATGACTGCTCTCTTCCTTGTATAATCAATGTTTATTGCCCTGGTCACTGAAAATCTTAAGGATATGTAAATATATATACAGATATATTTTAAGTAGGCTCCATCCCAGGGCAGAGCCTACCACGGGGCTTAAACTCACGACCTGATGAGATCAAGAGTCGGCTTGACCTACTGAGCCACCCAGGTACCCCGAGGCAAGATGTCTTAAATGGTTAAGGATGTGAACTATAAAACAAACGTTGTTTTTTTTTAAAATTTCTTTATTTAGGTTTGATTGACCTACAAAACACTGAGCACATTTAATGTGTCCAACTTCGTGAGTTTGGAGAGAAACCCCTGGGACCCCATCACCACCATCTGTGCTATAGACTTTCTCATCACTTGGAAAGTTTCCTCCTGCCCTGTTTATGATTAGGACTGCTCTTTGTTTTTACTTCGTGATATGAACACTCACGTGCGAGTTACCCTTTTACAGGACTGTGCGGTTGGCTGTCGGGACTGTGCCCCCGCAGTAGATCTGCAGAACCTGTTTGTGTAACTGACACTTTGTGCCCGAAGCCCCTGGCAACCAGCATTCCACTCTGGGCTTCTCTGAGTGTGTTAGATTCGTCCCATAAGAGACACCATGTAGTATTTGTCCTTCTGGGGCTGGCTTCTTCCACTTGACATAATGTCCTTTAGGATTTGGAGGATTGTCATAGATGGCAGGATTTCCTTCCCTTTTTCCTTTTTCTTTCACTTTTGAGATTTAGTAACTTAGCAACTTTCAAATACACAATAGGGTATTAACTGTAGTCATCATGCTCTGCATTACGTCCTGATAACTTATTTATTTTATAACAAGAACTTTAGATCTTTTGACCCCTTTCAAACCCATTCAGCTACCCCCCCCCCCCACCTGGGGCAACTGCCAGTCTGTTTTTGTATTTTGTGAGCTTGATTTCTTTTTATTTTTTTATTTTTTATTTTTATTTATTATTTTTTTTTAATTTTTTTTTCAACGTTTATTTATTTTTGGGACAGAGAGAGACAGAGCATGAACGGGCGAGGGGCAGAGAGAGAGGGAGACACAGAATCGGAAACAGGCTCCAGGCTCTGAGCCATCAGCCCAGAGCCCGACGCGGGGCTCGAACTCACGCACCGCGAGATCGTGACCTGGCTGAAGTCGGACGCTTAACCGACTGCGCCACCCAGGCGCCCCTTGATTTCTTTTTAAAGTTTATTTATTTTGAGAGCGGGAAGGACAGAGAGTGAGGGAGAGAGAGAATCTCAAGCAGGCTCAGAGCCCTATGTGGGGCTCGAACCCATGAACCGTGAAATCATGACCTGAGGCGAAATCAAGAGTCGAATGCTTAACCACCCAGTGCCCCTCTTTTTTCTTTTTTAGATTCCACATATAAGTGAGGTAAGATATAGTCTCTGTCTGGCTTGTTTCACTTAGCATAATGCCCTCAACGTCCATCCATGTTGTTGCAAATGGCAAGATTTCGTTAGTTTTTAAGGGCTGAATAGTATTTGTGTGTGTGTGTGCGTGTGCGTGTGTGCACACACAATTTCTTTATCCATTTGTCCATCGGTGGACACTTAGGTTGTTTCCATATCTTGGCTATGGTGAATAATGCTGCATAAACATGGAGATGCATATGTCTTTTTGAATTAGTGTTTTTCTTCCTCTCTCCCTCTCCCTCCCTCTCCCTCCCTCTCCCTCCCTCTCCCTCCCTCTCCCTCCCTCTCCCTCCCTCTCCCTCCCTCTCCCTCCCTCTCCCTCCCTCTCCCTCCCTCTCCCTCCCTCTCCCTCCCTCTCCCTCCCTCTCCCTCCCTCCCCCTCCCTCCCCCTCCCTCTCCCTCCCCCTCCCTCCCCCTCCCTCCCCCTCCCTCTCCCTCCCTCTCCCTCCCTCTCCCTCCCTCTCCCTCCCTCTCCCTCCCTCTCCCTCCCTCTCCCTCCCTCTCCCTCCCTCCCTCTCCCTCCCTCTCCCTCCCTCTCCCTCCCTCCCCCTCCCCCTCCCCCTCCCCCCTTTCCTTTCTTTCTGATAAATACCCAGAAGTAGAATTGCATCCTTAGGCAGTTCTGCTTTTTAATTTTTGGGGGAACCTCCATACTATTTTCAGTAGTGGCTGTACCAATTGACCTTCTCACCACCAAGGCACAAGGATTCTCTTTTATCTATATTTTTAGTGACCTTGTTATTACTTGTCTTTTTGATAATAGGCATTCCAACAGTTACAAGGTGACCTCTCACTGTGGTTTTTGATTTGCATTTTCCTGATGGTTAGGGATGTTGAACATCTGTTCGTGTATCTGTTGGCTATCTGTGTGTCATTGGAAAAATGTCTGTTGACATCCTCTGCCCGTTTTTTAATCAGATATGTTTTTGCTATTGAGTTGTAAGAGTTCTTTATAAATTTTGGATATTAACTGCTTGTCGGATATATCATTTGCGTGTATCTTCTCTCAGTAGGTTGTCTTTTTTGTTCTGTGAATGGTTTCCTTTGCCATGCAGAAGTTTTTTTTTAATTTTTTAGTGTTTATTTTTAAAAGAGAGAGAGAGACAGAGCGTAAGCAGGAGGGGCAGAGAGAGGGAGACACAGAATCTGAAGCAGGCTCCAGGCTCTGAGCTGTCAGCACAGAGCCCGAGGCGGGGCTCAAACCCACAAACGCAAGATCATGACCTGAGCCAAAGTCAGATGCTCAACTAACTGAGCCACCCAGATGCCCCCGCCATGCAGAAGATTTTTAATTTGATATAATCTCATTTGTGTATTTACTTTTGTTTCCTTTCTCTTTGGAGTCAGTGCACAAAAATATTGCTAATATTTTTATTAGCAATAAAATTATTTTTTTGCTATATTTTGAGCCAATTTTTTTGTTATATTTTTTGCTATATTTTGAGCCTACTGCCTAGGCTTTCTTCTAAGAATTTTATGGTTTCAGATCTTACATTCAAGTCTTTAATCCATTTTGAGTTAATTTTTGTGTATAGTGTAAGATAGAGGTTCTGTTTCATTCTTTTGTGTGTGGGTGTCCTGCATTCCCAACACCATTGTTTGCAGAGACCATTCTTTCCCCATTGTATATTCTTGGCTATTTTGTCATAAATTAATTGACCGTGCATGCCTGGGTTTACTTCTGGGGTGTCTATTCTGTTCCATTGATCTGTGTGTCTGTTTTTTTTTTTTTTTTCCAACGTTTATTTATTTTTGGGACAGAGAGAGACAGAGCACGAACGGGGGAGGGGCAGAGAGAGAGGGAGACACAGAATCGGAAACAGGCTCCAGGCTCTGAGCCATCAGCCCAGAGCCCGACGCGGGGCTCGAACTCACGGACCGCGAGATCGTGACCTGGCTGAAGTCGGACGCTTAACCGACTGCGCCACCCAGGCGCCCCTGTGTGTCTGTTTTTAAGCCAATATCATACTGTTTTGCCTACTATAGCTTTGTAACATACTTTGAAATCAGCCAGTCGGATGCCTCCACCTTTGTTCTTTTTTCTCAGAATTGCCTTGACTGTTGGGGGTCTTTTGTTCTATACAAATTTTAGGATTGTTTTAATTGTTCAAGTTCTGTGAAAATGCCATTGGAATTTTGTTAGGGATTGCATTAAATCTGTAGATTACTTTGAGTAGTATGGGCATTTTAACAATATTCTTCCAGTCCATGAGCATGGAATATCTTTGTGTTGTCTTCAGTTTCTTTTATCCGTGTCTTACAGTTTTTAGTGTACAGATCTTCTACTTCCTTAATTAAATTTATGGCTATATATTTTATTTTTGATGCAGTTCTAAATGGCATTGTTTGCTTAACTTTCTGATACTTTGTTATTAGTGTATAGAAACAAACAGATTTTTGGATATTGAATTTATACCCTGCAACTTTACTGAATTCACTTACTGGTTTTAACAGGTTTTTTTTTTTTTTTTTTTTTTTTTTTTTTTTTTTTTTTTAGTGGAGTCTTTAGGGTTTTATTTATACATAATATATATATTTTATATATGTATTTATACATATATGTCATTTGCAAATAGTGACAGTTTTGCTTTTTCCTTTCCAATTTGGATGTCTTTTCTTTTTCTTGTCTTGTTGCTGTGGCCAGGACTTCCAGTGCTGTGTTGAATAAAAGTGGTGAGAATTGGCATTCTTGTCTTGTTCCTGATCTGAGAGGAAAAACTTACATCTTTTCATCACTGAGTATGTTGTTAGCTATGAGGATTTCCTTCTCTTTGAAGGCTGAATAGTGTTCTAAACCTTTTTGGATTCAAATTCCTGCTTTGTGCATTGCTAGTCTTAAGAATTTGGGGAAGTTATTTAATCTCTCTAGGCCTCAATTTTCTTACCTGAAACAGGCTAATAATCGTACCTACCTCAAATGATGGTAGTGAGAATTAAATCAGATAACAGATACATAGCACTTAGTACAGTGCCTGGTGCAAATCAAGGCTCAGTAAATGCTCATTGCTATTCATTATCAATAAACGATATTCCTCAGTACCCTAAAATGCTGACTTTTTTTCCCTCATCTCTGCCAGCTAGTCAACAACCAGATGCTGTCATCTTCCTTATCAGTGTTTCCGGGTGTCATTCTTCTTTCTATATTCTTACTGTTGTCAGCTTAGCTTAGATGTTCATTGTCTTGTGTAGATTGCAATAATCAGCACTTAGTTGACTAAATGATTCCACTTAGTTATAAATTAATTTACCGTATATGCTTTGGTTTACTTCTGGGTTGTCTCTCCTGTTCCACGGATTCCACTTTTCTATCCATGCAGAAGTGTCTTCCTTTTTAAAAATGTCTTTTGATTCTTGGACTGTACCACTCGGAGTCTAAATTACTCCATGGGACCTTCAAAGCCTATTATATTTAGGTCCACGTATGGTTGTTTTTCATTCTTCACGCTTACATACCTTCTACTCTAGTGAGACATAGGAATGTGTTCCAAGACATGCAGTTTTTTCTCTCGTCTACATTGACACGCTGGATCGCTTCACAGGCGCATGCCCATTTGGCTCTCATGGTTTTGACTCTGTCCTTGGAAGTTGCAGGTTCCCTCCACGTGTGTGTTTTTCCTGGTCGCTAATGAGCAGGGCCTGCGTTGTCACACCTTCCTCCTGGCAGGCGCTATGTAGAGGTCTAGATTCTAAGACATTCCATTGTTCTTTTGCTGTTATTAATGTGGAGCCCAGAGTACTCGAAATTGTCTCCTTTATGCTTATACCCCATTGGAAGGAATTTTGCTCCCTGGTTTGTAAACTACAACATCACGACACTTCTTTGTATCTGGTGTGCCTAAAACTAGCGTGTGTAGTGGAGTGGGTGCATAGTAATGTTTCCTTTTTATTTATTTTTGTCCTCTTAATTTAAGGGGTCTGGGCAGTTGCTAAACTGAGTCTCTTGTTGGTTAAAAAAAAAAAAATGGACTATATATGAGCACGTGTTCCCTTGTTCTCTGTCGTCTCCAGGGTCCTGGGGGTAGCCCATATCAGGCCTGCCTCTTGTGGTGTGGACACAGTGTGGAGGCTCAGACCTGCCTGAGGGTTTGGCCTGTTCACATCACCTGATCTCACTTTGCATGTCCTCATCTTGGCTCACAATAGTAAAAATAATTTTAAGGGATCATTAAGCCACAGTTTAGACTTGAGTCTTCTTGGATTTGATGATGGAAACGTTTTAAGACTAAGACATTGAGAGGAGGAAGAATCAGTAGAGGTGCCTTTAGGAACTCTGTCCTGCTTAAATCCCTGGTGCCCGTATGGTATGATTATTGAGTGAATGCATGGATTTCTTAAATGCAGGCTGTGCATTTCCAGAGCGTGTAAATGGCTAACCCAAAAGAGTAATTCAGTAGTTCTCAAGGACTCACTGCTCCATGTCTCTGCAGGTGGCTGGCTTTGGAGGAAGAAGTCAGAAGAGGGAATGGGAATCATGACTGGGGTAGGAGGGGAGACATTGGACTTAGAATTGTCACTCTTCTTCCGGCGTCTTCCTCTTCGCTTCCGTAGGAGACACTGAGGCTGGTGCCTCTTTCTAGTTTCTACCACTGAGAACTTGCCCACAGTCAAGGCCCACTCTTCTCGATTCATTTCAGGAGATCAGACCAGAGTTTAGAGTTGCTAATGAGTCCATTCTTTTTCAAAAAATATGTTAGGAGTCCAAAATAGAAGTTGGCTGCTTGGTGAAGAAGTGAACTTCACCCTGTTCACTTGGAGTTACTCAGGCAAGATATGTCAGCTGTGTTCTGTGTGATATTGTAATTGGGTGAGAGAATTGAACCCTTTTTTGTTTTTTTTCTTTAATAATTTGGGTAAAATTTAAAACCTATTGACTAGCAAAGAAAACACAATAGGACCTTCACCAAAGTGAACAGATGTTCTCGTTTTGGCAAACTTTTTTCAGATTTTTTTAATGAAAGCAATGAAACATTGTGGATAAAGTTGTATATATTGTTCCCCTTCCTACTTCTATTCCCCCTTCCTCCCCACAAGCAGTTGCTAATAGGGATTTGCATGTATCCTTCCGTCTTTTTCTAAATATGCTTTTGTATATGGATGTTCCTATAATTTAAAGGACATATATGATGTAAGTGATCATTAATGTAAATCATACTGCAGGTTTCATTCTGTTATTTGCTTTAAAAGAATCACGTGTTGATGGTGTCTGGTTCTGCAGATTCAGAGACTGGATGCCATTTTCCATTCGAATTTCTTTGTGTTGTCCGCAGAGGTCGTCTTTATATATCTGGTTGCTTATGGAAACCTATCCTTGGTTCCCTGACATTTAGTACACATTCTTATTTGCATGTTAAATTGATGAGCATTTTAAGAATTTACACCATTAATAAGTTGAAAGCCTCCTTTTTTTTGGCTAAGATTTCCATAGGCATGTTAGCAGACAGTCTCAATATTTTGTGTTCCAAAAGGATGCTGCAGAGATGTTGCCGTGGGTGTGGGAGAGTTTGCAAGGGACATGAGTAGGTGGCAGGGAGTTTTTGGCTAGAACGAATATAGGCAGAAAAGCTGTTGCTAGGGCCATTTTGGGGACTTGTCATCGAGTGGGGAAGTGTTAGGTTATCAAGTTTTTTTTCTTTTTCTTTTTTTTTTTGGTAACCGTTGTTAGTTTTCTAATTGGAACAGTGTCCCCTTTGATTTAATATGCATAAACATGAAATTAATATTTAATTAGTAATGTTGATCCAGCCCCGTTCTAACGAAGCCCTGGTCTCCTTGACTGGACTGTCTTTTGGTTGTTTTCACTTGGGTATCTCATCTTGACCTCATTCAAAGATCGGAAGTGGAAAAACAGGTTCCGCTTTTTAATTTACCCAGCTCCTGTTTATGGCGCCACTGTCTTGCGTGTCTAAGATCCGGAGCTGTGCAGCCATTGATTCCTAGCATGTCTTTAATGTTTTATTCTTACAGCTGGTTTTTCCCCTTACCATCCTGTCCTGCCCTAGTCTCTTGTCCTCCAGTCTCCATGCTGTCATTCTAGTCCCAGTACGCTCACCCCTGACCAAGGTAACTGTAGTCGATGCTTGGCTGAATATGCACCCATCAGTTTACCCTGGATCCTGTTATCAGATTTTAGAACCTTTCTTGCATTTCTTTACTTTTAAAGAGGACTTCTTCCTCGTGGGTTTTTAAGGGCCCTGAAGTTGCTGTTTGTTCCAAGTCAGTTCTACCACTTACCAACTCTAGGACCTTGTGTAGATCGTAAACGTTTGTAAGACTCGGTTTCCTCCTAGGCAAACTGAGGCAGTCATGATAATATTTAGGTTATAGGGCTGTAGTAGGTTTTAAATCCGAGAATATGGTACCTGGCACGGTTAGATATTAGGGCTGTTATTCTTAATGGTATCAAGCCTTAATCCTTTTACCCAGATTGCATTGTTTTTCATCTCGAGCTACTCTGAATATTCAGGTTTAACCTTTTAACAGTGCAAACCTGTTGTGTAATGAGATTCACTGAGAGAGGATGTGCTGGCAGAAGATCCCGTTTGGAAGAGGTAGCAGGATGATAGGTTCATTTTTAGATACTGAGTGTGAGTGCCTGCACATTAAGAGGACTCTTGGTTGTATGATGCATCCGAGGTAAGGATAGGGAACTGAGGAGGTCGGTTTACAGACGGTAATTGCAGATAAATTTGTTGTTACTTAGTGGCAACATTTTCAGGTTCAACAATACCTCTTTAAGTCTGGACTTAGCCTTCTTTAAATAAAGATTTTAGCTGTTTTATCAGGATTCACTGAATACCCATTGTTGAAAGGCACTGCGTTAGGCACTGAGCAGACGCAAAGAGGCCTGCTATCCGGCTTCTCTCTTGGGACCTTAACATCGAAGGCCATAGAAATTGCAAGAAAGCAGAATGAAATGTGATTAAAAGACAAATATTTAGAGTAGCTGTGTTGCACGTCATTTAGGATGTAGAATTTGAAGGCATGTGGGAAGCTAGGAGGGGGTGGTGATGAAGATAGCTTATTTTCACAAATGTTTAGGTTTCTTTATGTTTTGGTAGCAGGATGTAGGGAGGAGGTTTTCCAGGCAGCCTCCTACGTGCCGTGTGATTCGAGGAGTGTCCCACTCAAGTCAGTCTGGTGTAGACATCGTGTAAACATTGGATGGCTGTGATTTTTCTATCAATCCGTTTTATTGGTTTTGTTCGTTCTGAGAGCCAAAGAGCCTTCTGATTTATTAGGTCATTAGAAAATTGGTAAATTTTATGAGATTTTGTATATCCTTTATTTTGTTTCCATGGTGTCAAATGTCACGTGAAATACATATTGATGGCTGAGTAATATTTTATGTTAAAAATAAACTCTGTGGGGTACCTGGGTGGCTCATTCGGGTAAGTGTCTCTTGATTTTGGCTCAGATCATGATTTCACTGTTTGTAAATTCGAGCCCCAAGTAAGGCTCTGTGCTGACAGTGTGGAGCCTGCTTGAGATTCATTCTCTCTCTCCTTCTCTCTCTCTCTCTCTCTCTGCCCCCACCTGCTCACGCTCTCTTTTTCAAAATAAATAAATATTAAAAAAAAATTAACTCCTTAGGGAGCCTTAGGGACTATAAATGTACTTTGCAAATCAACATTCTGAGATTCATACAGCTTTGATAATTTGCACAGGGTGAGAATAAAAATCTGTGAGGACTAACAAATGCGGAACTTTAAACTGTGAATGCAAAGAATAATTGTGTTCTGGTGGAGAGAAACTTTTATGTGTTTGCATTTTTTCATTGCCCTCTTGATGCCTCTTGTCTTAAAGTAGACCAAAGACTTAAATTCTTTGCTTTCATAGTCTCTGAATACTTATCCCTTAAGTACTAAGGTAGCTGTGGGTGAGTGAACTGGAATGTGAGGGTGGGTAAGAATTTTCATATTTCATTGAGCTTACTCTTCCGCGTGAGAGGACCTACTGAGTAATTGCTTATGTATGTTTCCAGTTGCTTGTCACTGTATCGATAAAGAGGTTGCCTAAGAAATTGTGACAGAATTCACTAATGTGAATACTTTCAAATTTTCTTCGGCTATGTTTTTTTTTTTTAATTTATTTTTTGATATAACATTCTTTTGTAATTGCACCAGAAGACACAGAAAAGACTCCCTGGTTAACTTAGAACACATCAACTTAACAGTCTCTTTTAGACAATGCGAGACCTCATTTGCACCATTAATACCGGATAATTTTTTTTTCCACTAGTGAAAGAGAAATCTTTGTGAATATATTAAGTTACCATGTAAAGAAATACAAATAGATTTTTATACATAATTATGTAGTAAAAAGTAGGTTAACTTTTTAAAATTGAAGTATAATTGACATACAATATCCTGTTAGTTTCAGACGTACCTCATGATGGTTTGATATTTTGATATATTGCAAAACGATCCCCTTAAGTCTAGTTACCATCTGTCACCATAGAAAGTCATTACAATATTATGACTGTATTCCCTATGTTGAACATTCTGTTCAGTGACTCATCTATTTTATAATTGGAAATTTGTACCTCTTAATCCCTTCACGTATTTCACCTGCCCCTCCCGTCCCTACCCCTCTGGTAACTAGCAGTCTGTTTCCTGTATTTTTGAGTCTGTTTCTGTTCGTTTGTTCATTTGTTTTGTGTAAGAGAAATCCTGTAGTACTTATCTTTCTCTCACTTATTTGACTTAGCATAATACTCTCTAGGTCTATTCATGTTGTCATAAATGGCAAGATGGCATTCTCTTTGTAGGGCCGAGTAATATTCCAGTGTGTGTGTGTGTGTGTGTGTGTGTGTGTGTGTGTGTGTGTATACCACATCTTCTGTATTCATCTGTTGATGTACTTAGGTTGCTTCCACATTTTGGCTATTGTAAATAGTACTTCATTGAACATAGAGATGCATATATCAAATTGGTGTTTTTGTTGTCTTTAGATAAATGCCTAGAAGTAGAATTACTGGATTATATGATACTCTAATGGGCTACCCAGGCACCCCTTGTAGTTTTGATTTGGATTTCCCTTATGATTTGTGATGTCGAGTGTCCTTTCATGTGCCTGTTGGCCATCTTTACGTCGTCTTTGGGAAAGTGTCTTCAGATCCTCTGCCCGTTTCTTAATCAGTTTTTTTTTTTTTTTTTTTTGCTACTGAGTTTTGTAAATTCTTTCTATATTTTGGATATTAACTCCTTATTGGCTGTATGATTTTACAGCTATCTTCTTCCATTTAGTAGGTTACCTTCCATTTTGTTGATGGTTTCCTTTGCTGTGCAAAAGATTTTTAGTTTGATGTAATCCCATTTGTTTAGCTTTTGTTGTTGTTGTTGCTGTTCTTGTCTGGGGAGACTGATCCAAAAAAAAGTTTAAGACCAGTGACAAAGAGCTTATTGCCTGTTTCCTTCTGGGAGTTCTCTGGTTTCAGGTCTCACATTCAAGTCTTTTAATTCATTTTGAGTTAATTTCTGTGCATGGTGTAAGATTTTGCATGTGGCTGTCCGGTTTTCCCATCATTTATTGAAGAGGCTGTCTGTTCCCCATTGTATATTCTTGCCTCCTTTATTATAGATTAATTGACCATATGTCTGGGGTCTCTATTTGTTCCATTGACCTATGTGTCGATTTTTTTGTTTCAGTACCATACTGTTTTGATCACTGTAGCTTTGTTGTATAGTTTGAAATCAGAGAGTGAGATACCTCCAGCTTTGTTCTTCTCTCTTTCTCAAGATTGCCTTGGCTATTTAGTCTGTTGTGTGGACATTTTAACAATATTGATTATTCCAATCTATGAGCATGATATATGTTTCCATTTATCTGTGATCTCAGTTTCTCTTATCACTGTCTTATAGTTTTCAGAGGATAGGTCTTTCCTAGGTAATTGTAAATGGGATTGTTTTCTTAATTTCTCTTTCTGATAGCTTATTATTAGTGTATAGAAATGCAACCGGTTTTTGTATGTTAATTTTTGTATCCTGTGACTTTATTGAATTCATTTATTAGTTTTAATAGTTTTTTGGAGGAATCTTTCGGGTTTTCTGTATATATAGCGTGTCACCTATAAATAGTGACAGTTTTACTTCTTTACCAATTTGGATGCCTCTTATTTCTTTTTCTTCCCTAATTGCTGTGGCTAGGAATTCCTACTGGGTTTGAATTAAAGTGGTGAGAGTGGGTATGCTTGTCTTGTTCCTAATCTTAGAGGAAAAGCTTTCAGCTTTCACCATTGAGTATGATGATAACTGAGGGTCTGTCCTGTATGGCCTTGATTGTGTTGAGATATGTTCCCTCTACACACACTTTGTTGAGAGCTTTTATCAGAAATAGATGTTGAATTTTGTCAAATGCATTTTCTATATCTATTGAGATGATCATATGATTTTTATCCTTCATTTTGTTAATGTGCATCATGTTGATTTGTGAATATTGAACCATGTTTGCATCTCTTGAATAAATCCCATTTTATCATGGTTATGATCCTTTTAATGTATTATTTGATTCAATTTGCTAATATTTTAGTGACGATTTTTACATCTATATTCATTAAGGATATTGGCTTATAATCTTTTTTTGTGTTGCATTTTCTGGTTTTGGTATCAGGGTAATTAATGCTGGCTCATAAAAGGAATTTGGAAACATTCCTTCCTGTTTAATTTTTTTGGAATAATTTGAGTAGAATAGGTACTAACTCTTGTTTAATTATTTGGTAGAATTTACCTGGTCCTGGGGTGTTTTTTTTTTTGAGTGCTCAATGAGTTTTATTACTCATAATCAGTCTATTCATATTTTCTATTTTTTAATGATTTAGTCTTAGAAGGCTCTGTGTTTCTAGGAGTTTATCAGTTTCTTCTAGTTTTTCCAGTTTGTTGGCCTATAATTGTAGTAATCCCTTATGATCTTTTTTGTGTCAGGTATAATTTCTCCTCTTTCATTTTTGATTGTATATTTGGGCCATGTCTCTCTGTTCTTGATGATTCTGACTACAGGTTTATCGATTGTTACCTTTTCAAAGAACCAGCTTTTAGTTTCATTGATCTTTTCTAATTTTTTTTGCCTCTATTTCCACTGTGATCTTTGTTATTTCCTCCTTCTAACTTTGGATTTTATTTTATTTTACTTTACTTTACTTTTATTTTATTTTATTTTTTCTAGTTCTTTAGATATGAAGTTATATTGTTTACTTAAGGTATACGTTGTTTTTTTGAGGGATGCCTGTATTGCTATAAACTTCCCTCTCACAACTGCTTTTGCTTCTGTCCATAGATTTTGGTATGTTGTATTTCCATTTTCATTTGTCTCAAGTTATTTTTTGATTTCTTCTTTGATTTCTTAGTTGACCTTTTGGTTTAGCAGCATGTTGTTTTTGTCTCCATGTGTTTGGTTTTTGCAGTTTTCCATTTGTAATTGGTTTCTAGTTTCATGCTTTTGTGGTAAGAAAAGATGCTTGAGGGGCGCCTGGGTGGCGCAGTCGGTTAAGCGTCCGACTTCAGCCAGGTCACGATCTCGCAGTGCGTGAGTTCGAGCCCCGCGTCGGGCTCTGGGCTGATGGCTCAGAGCCTGGAGCCTGTTTCCGATTCTGTGTCTCCCTCTCTCTCTGCCCCTCCCCCATTCATGCTCTGTCTCTCTCTGTCCCAAAAATAAATAAACGTTGAAAAAAAAAATTAAAAAAAAAAAAAGAAAAGATGCTTGATACGATTTTAATTTCTTGAATTTATTGAAACTTGTTTTGTGGTCTAACATGTGTTCTATCTTGGAGAATGTTCCACGTGCACTTGAGAGGAATGTGTATTTTGCTTTTGGACGGAATGTTCTGCAAATATCTGTTAAGTCCATCTGGTCCAACATGTCTTTTAAGGCCAGTGTTTCCTTGTTGGTTTTCTGTCTGGATGATCTGTTTATTGATGTGAGGTCTTAAAGTCCCCTACAATTATTGTATTGCTGTTGATTTCTCCCTTTATGTCTGTTAATATTTCCTTTATATATAATATAGCAAGTGCCTCTGTGTTGGGTGCATTCATATTCACAAATGTTATATCCTCTTCTTGGATTGACCTCTTTATCATTATGTAATGCCTGTCTTTGTTTTTTGTTACAATGTTTGTTTTAAAGTCGAATTTGTCTAACAAGAGTATTGCTACTTCTGAGTATTTTCATCTGCATGGAATATCTTTTTCCATCCTTTCACTTTCAATCTGTATGTGTCTTTGGAGGCAGCATATAGATGGGTCTTATTTTCTTTATCTTTTCTTTATCTTTTCATTCACTATATGTCTTATGATTGGAGGCATTTACATTTCAAGTAATTACTGAGAGGTATGCACTTATTGCCATTCTGTTAACTGTGTTCTGGTTGTTTTTGTAGCTCTTTTCTGTGTCTTCTTTTGGCCTCTTCCCTTGTGGTTTGCTGGTTTTCTTTAGTGTTATTTTGGGTTCCATTCTCTATTTTTTGTATATCTTTTATAGGTTTTTGGTTTGTGGTTACCATGAGTTTCATATCTATCTACCTATATATATATAGCAGTCTATTTTAAGCTGATAGTCGCTAAAGTTTGAATGCATTCTCCAAGTCTTACATTTTTACTCTCCTCATTCACATTTTATGTTCTTGTGATCGTATTTTCCATCTGTTTTTGTATCCCTTAACTAGTTATTGCAATTATAGTTGATCTTCCCATTTTTGTCATTTAATGTCCATGGTAGCTTTTTAAGTGGCTCATCCACTGGCTTTATGAAGTATTTGCCTCTACCAGGGAGATTTTTTCCCTTTATTTTGTTATTTCTAGTTACAGCCTTTTCTTTTCCCTTTTTTTTTTTTTTTTTTTTTTTAAATAGGCCTTATGCCCAGCATGGAGCCCAATGTAGGACTTGAAGTCATGACCCCAAGATCAAGACCTGAGCTGAGATCAAGAGTAGGCCACTTAACTGACTGAACCACCCTGGGTGCCCTTAGTCACAGCTTTTTCTTTTTCTTTTTTTTAAACGTTTATTTATTTTTGAGACAGAGAGAGACAGAGCATGAATGGGGAAGGGGCAGAGAGAGAGGGAGACACAGAATCGGAAGCAGGCTCCAGGCTCTGAGCCATCAGCCCAGAGCCCGACGCGGGGCTCGAACTCACGGACCGCGAGATCGTGACCTGAGCTGAAGTCAGACGCTTAACCGACTGAGCCACCCAGGCGCCCCACAGCTTTTTCTTAAAGAAGACCCTTTAACATTTTTTGTAAGATCGATTTAGTGGTGATGAACTCCTTTAGTTTTCACTTGTCTGGGAAACTCTTTGTCCCTCAGTTTTGAATGATAGCATATAATTTTGTTAATGATGTAAAATGACACTTTGTTCCATTTGGTTGATTTTAAAAACCTTTTTCAGGGGTGCCTGGGTGACTCAGTCAGTTAAGCATCTGACTCTTAATATCGACTCAGGTCATGATCTCATGGTTCGTGGGTTCGAGCCTGTGTCAGGCTGACAGTGCAGAGCCTGCTTGGGATGCTCTCTCCCTCTCTCTGCCTGCCCCTCCTCTGCTGATGCTCTCTCTCTCAAAATAAATAAACATAAAAAATAAGTCTTTTTCATAGGAAATAAATAAGAATTAATAAGTAGTGTAGTAAATTAAAAAAAGGAAACTACTCTAACATTTTCCAGGCTTCAGGATCCATGTGTCCTTTTTCCTTCCTTTTCTGTCTTTTAAAAATATTTGGAGTTTTCGGGCACCTGGGTGGCTCAGTCGGATAAGTGTCCAACTCTTGGTTTTGGCTCAGGTCGGGATCTCACGGTTCTAGGATTGAGCTCCGTATTGGGCTCTGTGCTGACAGTGCTGAGCCTGCTTGGGATTTTCTGTCATCCTTTCTCTCTGCCCCTCCCATGCTCACTCGCTCTCTGTCAAAAAAAATTTTTTTTAAGTTTTTTTTTTTTTTTTCAAAGAGTGGCTATAAAATTAAAATCCAAGCAATTCTTTATGAAAACTCAGCGAAAAGGTCATACCTAGGTGAGGGAATAATTTTTCTATAATTTTTCTATATCTATGCATCTATATCTATATCTATGCATCAGCTGTTGCTCCTGGAACTTATTTTCTAGATGTTTCCACATTTTAAATGGTTGTAAATAATAATTCCATAAATATATCATTTTTTTCATTAGTTGAGTATCAATACCTTGTTATCGGTTATTTTTACATACGTGTGTATATAAACGCATACACACATTTAATATATATAGATATAAATAAAATTTTTAATTTTTAAAAAATGTTTATTTTTGAGAAAGAGATCAGAGTGCGAGTGGGGGAGTGGCAGAGAGAGAGGGAGACACAGAATCTAAAGCAGGCTCCAGGCTCTGAGTTGTCAGCACAGAACCTGATGCAGGGCTCGAACTCATGAACCGTGAGAAAATGGCCTGAGCCAAAGTTGGACGCTTAACCGACTGAGCTACCCAGGCTCCCCCAAAATAAAATTTTTAAAAGTAAAATGCACATATACACATACGTGGGTATACCTTGATGAAGAGTCACACATTCAATACATCTGTGTAGATAACGCATTTTGGAGAACATTTTACAAATAATGTTCCTTGTTTGTGCAAGAGGAAGAAACACCGATTCAGGTCATGAATCTAGACGTACACTTTAGGTTGGCTGAAGATGTCTGGTTATTTCTCCCTCAGGCGTTTTTCTGACTCAGATGCTCAAGGTCAAGCTATGTGTCCTAGAATATTGGCATCTTGATCATCCGTTAGTCTGCCTGATTTTCAGAGGAGAGTCTTGACCTTGCCTGTTTTAGTTTCCCCAAAGCTGCGGTGAGCTGGCTTTTTATTCAAGTCTGCATTCCTGTAATGCTCCTCAGCTTTATGGAAGAATCTTCGCTCTGCTCTTAGACTTCCTGTTAAGGCAAGTGGATTTGTATTTGTCTTGCTACTCCAGACGTGTCCCTAAGGGAGGATAAACAAGCTCCCTGCCACCCAGTATTTATCAATGCCTTGTTTGAGAGAAGCAGTATTGAGGGAGATTGCTCAAAAGATACGTAGCTCATACATTATACGAGATAGTTCTTTTATTTTTTATTTATTTTATAATTTTTCTTTAGTTTTGAGAGAGAGAGAGAGAGAGAGTGTGAGTGTGGGAAGTGGGAGAGAGAGAGAGGGAGAGACAGAATCAGAAGCAGGCTCCAGGTTCTGAGCTGTCAGCACAGAGCCTGACTCGGGGCTCGAAGCCCCGAATGGCAAGATCATGACCTGAGCCAAAGTCAGACCTTTGGCTGAGCCACCCAGGTGCCCCTATGCTAGTTTTAAATATACTTCAGGATCAAGTCAGATTAGCAAAAGAACAGCATCTTGATGTCATGTTTTATTGACATCTGACATACTTTTACTGAATTATTACTTGATGTGGTATTAGAAGGTGTTGTCATGGCCAACTCAGGACATCCCCTAGAGGTGTTGTAGATCCTCTGGCTCTGTCACCTGATATTTTCCTTTCTCAGTGCCAGCAAATGGGATCGATGATCTGTGACTGTCATCTATCTGTCCTTAAGTAAAGTATTC
Source organism: Lynx rufus (assembly GCF_022079265.1). Lineage (NCBI taxonomy): Eukaryota > Metazoa > Chordata > Mammalia > Carnivora > Felidae > Lynx > Lynx rufus. The sequence goes on along the minus strand of NW_025814889.1, from coordinate 25,959,119 downwards.
TTCAAGTTTCACTGCTCCTTTCAGAATGATAGTCTGTACTTCTGCAAAGAGGAAAGGCATAGTTCAAATCTTGATTCAGCCTCTTTTGCTTAGAAACCGTATATGTGAGCTTTTTTGTGTCTTTTTGAATTATGCACATGCAATTAAAATTTTTTTCAATATTTTATTGATTGATTACAGTTTTCAGGTTCACAGCAAAATTGAGGGGAAGGTACAGAATTTCCCATCTACTCTTTAACCCCCGCATATCCACAGTCTCCCCTATTATCAACACCCCCCCCACCTGCCCCCCAGTGCACTGGTACATTAAGAGTTGATGAACCAACATTGAGACATCATAATTCCCCGAAGTCCATAGTTTACATTATGGTTCATTCTTGGTGTTGTGCATTCTTTGGGTTTGGACAGGTGTACAAGGACATGTGCACATCATCATGGAGTCGTGCAGCGTGTTCCCACTGTGCTCTGCCTAGTTATCCCTTCATCCCGAGCCCTGCAACCACTCGTCTTCTTACTGTCTTCATGGTTTTGCCTTTTTCAGAATGTCATATACTTGGAATTATACAGTATGTAGCCCACTCATATTGGCTTCTTCCCCTCAGTAATATGCATTTAAGTTTCCCCCATGTGTTTTCGCAGCTTGAGAGTTCATTTCTTTTTAATGCTGAATAATAGTCCGTTGTCTAGATTACCACAGTTTATTAATCCCTTTACCTACTGAAGGACCTCTTGGTTGCTTTAAGGCTTTGGCCATTGTGACTAAAGCTGTCACACAGGTCTTTGTGTGGACATAAGTTTTCAACTCCTTTGGGTAAATACCAACAAGCATGACTGCTGGATAGTGTGTTTTCTTTTTTGACGTTTGTTTATTTTTGAGGGAGAGTGAGCGGGGGAGAGGCAGAGAGAGAGGGAGACAGAGGATCTGAAGGGGGCTCCACACCGACAGCAGAGAACCTGATGCGGGCCTCCAGCTCACAAACTGTGAGATCATGACCTGAAGTCAGATGCTTGACCGACTGAGCCACCCAGGCGCCCCTGTCGGATGGCGTATTGAGAGTGTGTTTAGGGGCGCCTGGGTGGCTCAGTCAGTTGAGCGTCTGACTTCAGCTCAGGTCGTGATCTCGCTGTGAGTTCAAGTACCATGTCAGGCTGTGTGCTGACAGTGCAGAGCCTGCTCAGGATTCCCTCTCTGCCCCTCCCCTGCTTGCGCAAGCGCGCTCTCTCTCTCTCTCTCTCTCTCAAAATAAATAAATAAACCCAAATTCTAAAAAAAAAAAAAAAAAAGTGTGTTTAGTTTGGTAAGAAACTGCCAAACTGTCTTCAAAGCGGCTGTACTGGTTTTGCATTCCTACCAGCAGGTGAAGGAGATTTCCGGTTGCTTCACATTCTCACCAAGATTTGATGGTGTTGTTTCGGGTTTTGGCAATTCATGTGAATGGGTCATGGTATCTCATTGTTACTTAATTTGCATTTCCCCAATGACCTATGACGTGGAGCATCTGTTTGTAGGCTTATTGTTATTATTATTATTTGCCATCTGTATATCTTCTTTGATGAGATGTCTGTTAAACTCTGGCCCATTTTTTAAATTGGATTCTCTGTCTTAAGAGCTTTTGGGGGGCACCTGGCTGGCCCAGTCAGTGGAGCATCTGACTCTTGATCTTGGGTTTGTGAGTTCGAGCCCCCTGTTGGGTGTAGAGGTTGCTTGAAATCTTGAAAAAAATATTCCACATTTTTGTGGACTTTGTATAACAGATCTTTATCAGCCGTGTCTTTTGCAAATATCTTCTCCCAGCCTGTAGCTTGTGTGAGTCTGTTGATACTGTCTTTTGCAGAACGGAACTTTTCGTTCCTAGTGAAATCTGGCTTGGGGCACCTGGGTGGCTCAGTTGGTTAGGCGTCTGACTTCGGTTCAGGTCACCGTCTTGAGGCTCGTGGGTTTGAGCCCCGCATCAGGCTCTATGCTGACAACTCAGAGCCTGAAGCTTGCTTCGGATTCTGTGTCTCCCTCTCTTTCTCTGCCCCTCCCCTGCTCACATTCTGTCTTTCAAAAATAAACGTTAAAAAAAATTCAATGAAATCTGGCTTATCAATTATTTTATTCATGGATTGGGCCTCTGTGTTGTATCTAGAAAGTCCTCACCCTACCCAAGGTCATCTAGATTTTCTCTCGTGTTATCTTCTAGGAGTTGTATGGTTTTGCCTGTTGCATTTAGGTGTGTGATTTCATTTTGTGAAATATTTTGATTAATATAATTCTTTAAAAAAATAGAATATACCCAGTTGCAGTTCATGATAAAGTAAAATGATTCCGCCTTTAATTACCTGGTTTGTGTCTACTGATCCTGCCAGCCGTTTGGCTTACGGTTGTACTGAAACATCCAAGAAGCAGATGGCTGGGGGCCGTCCCACAAGGAGATCCTCAGTGTCCTTTAATGTCACTAGAGGAAAAGTAACGTGCACTTAATTCAAAGGACTGTGGTCTTCCAAATGGCTCTCAAGCTTCATAACTCTTTCTCAAAAACAGCAGCCCAGACAGTATAGCTGATGTTTTCTGATAAATTCCAATTTGGTAGGTCTTCGCCTCCCTCAAAGACTAGCTCTGACGTCTCTTAGTCCTTGAAGCTTGTCACCCTCTTAACTGGCCACGTCAGAGTCTGGTGGCATCTCCCAACCTAGAGCCATGGAATGGAGAAACCGTTATGGACCTTGGAAATCATCGGATTAATCCCTTTAGCCTTTATCTGGGAAAACCAGGCCTGGGGGACTATAGGGCTGGCTGTGGCCGTGTCACTGTTACTAGGAGAACCCCGGAACCAGGACTAGACCCCAAGTTCCCAAAGGCCAACTCCCGTCTCTTTCCATTCTGGTGTCCCATCCTTTTGGAATGCTTTAGTCTTATACACTCTGAATCAGAGTTTCAAATAAGATGATCTGTGTTTTGTTTTGTTTTGTTTTGCAATGTGAAGGATTCTTTACTGGTTTTATCTTTAAAATATTAAAACTTTGTGGATCAACCTCTGTGGATAATTCATGATTTTATGTTGGTGGGGATTTTGTTAAGAATGATGATGGATTGGGGCGCCTGGGTGGCTCAGTCAGTTAAGCGTCCGACTCCGGCCCAGGTCATGATCTCGCGGTCCGTGAGTTCGAGCCCCGCGTCGGGCTCTGTGCTCACAGCTCAGAGCCCGGAGCCTGTTTCAGATTCTGTGTCTCCCTCTCTCTCTCTGACCCTCCCCCGTTCATGCTGTGTCTCTCTCTGTCTCAAAAATAAATAAACGTTAACAAAAATAAAAAAAAACGATGATGGATTCACTTCTTTGCTAAGTGATTTTGCTTCTTTGGTATCGAAGGACGACGGAGACTTATGCTCAAATTGGTTCGTCCTAAGCCAGACTCGTGAAGTTTACTGAGCATTTACTGAAGTCAGGCCCCTTCTTGGGCATTGAGGACGTGGCATTGACCAAGCCCCGTGTAGTACCTGTTGTCATGGAGCTTTCCTAGGAAGGAAGCAGCAACCCCTAATTGGTTCTCCTTCTGCACTCTTAATCCTAGAGCAATGGAATTGGAACAAAGGGGAAATGTCTCTTCCCTCTGACAAAGCTCCTAAACCAGTCAAATGTACAAGGTTTTATACAAATGGAGTAGTATTTATATAACCCCTGATTCCATAGACTCAGCAGCCCAGAGGAACGTGTCTTGACCTATAGACAGTATGTGGTATAAGCAGAACAGGAGCTTTAGAATAAACATGCCGAACTTCTTAATCTCATCTTCTATAAATGTGAATTGGGACCAATAGTAGCTTGTTAGGAATATCCAATGAGGTTACTAAGGTGGACGGACTGGTGTAGCGAGTGAGAGATGCTCAGTAAATGGTCATTGCTATTGTTGCTCTCATGAAGTTCAGTATAGTTGAGGAAATAAAGATCAGCGCATGCTTAGGTTTTCTTCCCGTAGTAGTGCAATTCTTAAGTCTTTTTTGTTTTCTCGTGGCGCAAATTAAGCTCCTGGGGATAATACCCTACTTCCAAGAATGTATCCAGGAAACCAGCTGAAATCCACCTCTAAGGAAAGAGCCCAGGAATGAGGGTGACATCATTATTGGGAGGTGTTGTACCCAGAGGTTAAAACCTGGGCTGAGTCTCCATGGGCAAGCTACTTAACCCATCTGGGCCTAAATATTCTTATCTGGAAATTAGGGATAAACATATATTACCTATTGGATAGGGTTGTTATGGAAGTTGAATGAGTTTATATGGGTGAGGTGCTTAGAAATACTATTTTTTGTTACTGAGAAAATCTTGATTGTTTTTTTTTTTTAATTTTTTTCTTTTAACACTTATTTATTTTTGAGAGACAGAGAGAGACAGAGCACAAGCAGGGGAGGGGCAGAGAGAGAAGGAGACACAGAATCCGAAGCAGGCTCCAGGCTCTGAGCTGACAGCACAGAGCCTGACTCGGGGCTCGAACTCACAAACCGTGAGATTATGACCTGAGCCGAAGTCGGACGCTCAACCGACTGAGCCACCCAGATGCCCTGATTCTTTTTTTTTTTTTTTTTTTAAGTTTATTTATTTTGAGAGAGAGTGCACAGCACAGGAGGAACAGAGAGAGGAGAGAGCGAGAATCCCAATGTCGGGCTCGATCTCATGAACTGTGAGATCATAACCTGAGCTGAAACCAAGAGTTGGACGCTTAACTGACTGAGCCACCCAGGTGCCCCAAAATCTTTATTCTAACAGGAGTAAATCATAAGCTTCAGTAGTTACTTGGTAACAAATTTCAGTCTCCTCTTAATACACCAGTTCCTTAGGTCCTGTTCCCCTTCCCAATGCTATCTGAATGGAAGCATTACTTTTGTGTTTTTTATTATGTAGATATAATCACTACGGTTTGTGATTAGGGAACACTTTTTTTGCGGTATTATTAAAATAAAGATGTATCAGTCTGGAATTAGAAAAAAAATATTGCCTTTGCAATAGTTGATTTTTTTTTTTTTTTTTTTTGAGAGCTTGAATGCTTTATTCATTGTAACTGTCAGTGGGTAAGTACAGGTGACTGAATGCGTAAGGAAGTCCTGATAGTTACAGGAAGAGAAAGTCCTCTCTCTAGTAAAAGTTAGATGTAACCAGAGATGGATTTGTTCACTGTTATTAGTAATAAGTACAGTTGTGTGAGTCTAAAAGATAAGCCCCTAACTTTGCCTCAACTCTTTAAAATTACAAGTGGTTTTTAGGCACTTAAAAATTAAAATACAGACAATAAAATGGCTTATAAGGCGCAGTATGATCTAACTCCTCTATTTCCTTCCTGATTTTATCAGAATTTCTCTGTGGGTCATTGTGTTCCAGCCACACTTTCCTTCCAATATGCTGGGCCCTTCCTCAGAACCTAAGCTGAGGATGGACCTTCTGCTAGAATTCACTCCTCTCTTACCTGACTGTCCTCTGCTCACCCCCTTAATTCGCGTCCGTTTAATTTCACCTTTCAGAGAAACTTTCTCCTGTTAAAAAACAAAATTCAGCTAAGTAAATTTGAAGATCTAATTGGCTTTATTAAATGATTCAAGAATTGGGGGTGTCTGGTGGCTCGGCCGGCTGAGTGTCCAACTTCAGCTCAGGTCATGATCTGAGCTGATCGTGGGTTCGAGCCTCACGTCGGGCTCTGTGCTGGCAGTGCAGAGCCCGTTTGGGATTCTGTGTCTACCTCTCTCTCTGCCCCCCCCCCGCCTCAAAAGTAAATAAACAAATAAACATTGAAAAAAAAAGATGACAACAGATAGTTTCCTAAGGTCACAACAGAAGTACTGGCTTTTTGTTGCTATTTTTAAAAAAGATTTTTTTAATGTTTTTATTTTTGAGACAGAGAGAGGCAGAGCATGACAGGGGAGGGGCAGCGAGAGAGGGAGACACAGAATCCAAAGCAGGCTCGAGGCTCTGAGCCGTCAGCACAGAGCCCGATGCGGGCCTTGAACTCACAAGCTGTGAGATCATGACCTGAGCCAAAGTCGGATGCTTAAGCGACTGAGCCACCCAGGAGCCCCATTGTTGCTATTTTTAAAGACCCGTACACTTGAGCCAATAGGTTAAAGATGCAAAGAGTAAAACTGAGTAAATGTTTATATATATAGACTAATTAAAGGACAGAATTAGGAGGTAAGGCCACATCAAAATGCCTTTATACCTAAAGCAATAAATTCTTTGAATTTCAGTGTAGAACCCAATGGCGGGGCTCGATCTCACAAACCGTGAGATCATGAGATGAAATCAAGAGTTGGATGCTTCACTGTCTGAGCCACCCGGGCACCCATGTTGTCCTCTTTTTATGCATAACTTTCCAATGGGCTCTGTGTCCTGAGCCCTCCTGTTTCTTCACATAATCATGGTGCGTGACACTGATGTTTCCTTCCTCTCTGACCACTTTCTATTTGCAGAGATGTTTCTACCCGGTTCTACCTTCTCACCCACAAACTCCGCGCTAATAAAACTGGTAGAGAAGATGTCTTCTAAACAGTATTTTTATATTAATATTGACCGCATTTCTACTGTTGGTGCCAGCAAATTAATCTTTCAGATGTGGTTCAGCACATGCCCTTTCCTTCCTGCCCACCCCCTCCCCCTCCATATAAACCCCTTAGGCTGGCATTTAAGACCATGCTTTTCTAATCTTATCTCCCAGTTTCATTCCAACATTTACCTTTTATTTTATCCCAACTGTAATAAACAGTTTCCTTAACATGTCTTCTGCGTCCCACTTCCATATGTTTGCTCAAGCTGCCGGGAACGTCATAGATTAATACTTTGGCTCTGTAGCCAGACTCTCTGTACTTGTCTTTGATAGCTTGAAATTATGTATTTTTTAAAAAACCCTCCAAGACCAGGGTTGGTGTCCGTCTTGCTTATCTCCACTCTTAAATCCATGATCACGACAGACGCCAGGCGGGCGGGATTTAAAGCTCAGCCCCTCATTTGCCATGAGAACTGGTCCTCAGCCACCGGTCTCCAGGCCGAGCACTGGGTGTGCCCATCGTACTTATTTTCTTTGCTAACCAGACCGGCACCCGGTTCTCGGGTCCCAGTTGCTGCTCTTAGTCCCAGTCCTCCTTAGGACAGGGCTCCCCTCGGGTCCCCGCAGCCCTGTCTTCTCTGGAGATGCCTTTTCTGGGGACTGGAGCCCCACCTCTGCGGTCAAGTCCAGGGCTCAGGGCTCCATAGAACTGCCTTCCCAAATGGTCGGCCTCCTCATTACCTGATTCCCAAGTGTGGCCACACCTCCTAGTGATGCTGTTTTGGATTGGTGGTGGGGTCCGAAGCTGACGGCCAAGAAAGAATTCTTGCGACATTTTTGGTGCAAAAGGATGATAAAAATTTTAAAGTTCATTTAGTTTTGAGAGAAAGAGAGAGGGAGAGAGAAAGAGCGTGAGTAGGGGAGGGGCAGAGGGAAAGACAGAGACACAGAATCTGAGGCAGGTTTCAGGCTCTTGGCTGTCAGCACAGAGCCCAACGTGGGGCTCAACCTCCTGAACTGTGAGATCATGACCTGAGCCAAGGTTGGATGCTTAACCGACTGAGCCACCCAGGCACCCCTTAAAAAGGTGATTTTATCAAAGCATGGGGACAGGACCTGTGGGCAGAAAGAGCTGCCCTGGGGTTGTGAAGAGTGACTGATTATGTATACCTGGGAGTTGGGGGAAGTAAGGAAAAAGGGAGGTCTCCGGAAGGACTTTCTTATGCTAATGAGGGCTCAAAAGCTACTGGAGACCTTGTTATTGTCAAGTTGGGGTGGATTTCCCTTGAGTAAGGCATTAACATTAAGACAAGACAGTTGGGAGTTTATTGGAGGAATGTTTTTACTCTATCTCAAATATTTGTCAATGGGCTGCAGATTATAAAGAAATTTAATTAAAACATGTTTTTAATGTTTATTTTTGAGAGAGAGAGAGAGGAAGAAGGGGGGGATGGCAGAGAGAAAGGGAGACACAGAATTCGAAGCAGGCTCCAGGCTCTGAGCTGTCAGCACAGAGCCTGACACGGGGCTCGAACTTGGGAATCGCGAGATCATGACCTGAGCCGAAGTGGGACGCTTAACCGACTGAGGCATGCGGGCACCCAAGAAATTTAATTTTATTTGTATTGTCATCTTGCCTTTGTTCCCCACATCACCGTGGAGGGGAGGGTGATCTGGGGGCTCCAGGAAATTAAGTGTGTCGGTTTCTGGAGGTTCGGCTGTTGATAAGATTGCCTGTTTCTTGTAATTTATTAAGACCGTTGTAAACTGATGGAGACTCGCGTCTTCTATGGCTTTGATCTCTATCAGTTAACCATTCGTTTTCTGTTTCCTTTGTTCTTTGGCGGCCAGGAGTGTCTGAGGAGTGTCACACGGGTCCCACTGGAGAGGGTGGCTGGGCATTTGCAGGGTGTCAGCTTCCCCTGTGCTCCCTCATCACTGTTGCTTGATTCAATCTGAGGGATTTGGAGGAAACACTCGTCTGCCATGTGTCTCCTCACCCTTCAGTGGTTCACTCCAACACCACCTGACTTCTGGTACCAGACGTGTGGGTTCCACACATCCGGCGATTCTGTGGTACCAGTCCTGACGCTGCCGGGACACGGCACCAGACTAGTCCCACCGGACTGTCCCTCTCCTTCCCCTCCTCCGATGCGAGTGCAGGGTGTCCCCTGTGCTTCTGACTCCCCCGCCGTGCATCAGAGGTTCCCACCACCCCCTCCTCAGGTTTGATGAATTGGCTGGAGTAGTTAGTTCACTGAACTCAGGAAAACAGTTTACTTACCAGATGACCAGTTTATTATAAAAGCTGTAACTCCGGGGCCCGGGGAGGCTCAGTCGGTTAAGTGTCTGACTCTTGGTTTGGGCTCAGGTCGTGATCTCACGGTTCATGAGATTGAGCCCCGCATCGGGCTCTGCGCTGATCATGCAGAGCCTGCTTGGGTTTCTCTCTCTCTCTCTCTCTCTCTCTCTCTCTCTCTCTCTCTCTCTCTCCCTCTCCCTCTCCCTCTCCCTCTCTCCCCTGCTCATAGGCATGCCACACTCTTTCTCTCTCTCTCAAAATAAATAAACATAAAAAAAAAGATACAACTCAGAACAGCCAGATGGGAGAAGATACATAGGGCAAGGTATCAGGGAAGCATCGTGGAGCTCCCATATCCTTTCATGGGGCACCACTCTCCCCACACCTCCACGTGTCCACCAACCTGGAACATGTCTGCGTTCTGTCCTTTTGGGCTGCCTTTGGTAATTGGACTCCATCTCTAGCCCCTCTCCCCTCCCTGGAGGTCAGGTTTGGACTGAAAGTTCCAACCCTAATCATTTAGTTGATTCCCCCTGGCAACAAGCCTCCACACTTAGGGGTTTTCTAAAAGTCACCTCATTAACGTGAACTCTGGTGTGTTTTCAAGGGGTGTGGAATGCTATGAATAACAAAAGACATCTTTATTGCTCTTAATCACTTAGGAAATTCTCTGGGTTTTAGGAGCTCTGTGCCAGGAATCAGGGAGAAGACCAAATATATATTTATACCAATCACAATATTGTTTCAGGGTGGTTGAGCACAGCGGCCAAGAAAGAATTCTTGAGATGTTCTATGGTGCAACTCAGTAAGTGTGTTTGAGTAGCACGGTGATAGGACCCGTGGGCAGAAAGAGGTGCGTTTTGGCTGTAAGAAGCTGGTGGTTATATGCTGAGTGCTTGAGGGGGAAGAGACTTGCAGGGAGTATTACATCATCAATGTCTTCGAATTTCGACTCCTAAAACTACTCTTGCAAGATTTCTCTGGTGCCCATCATTCAGTTCGATATGAACACTTGGTGCGATTCACGGGCAGTCATGAGATCCTTTGCAACCAGCGCTTGGTTGATCCATCTGGGAAGTATGCAGAGGATAGGCTTCTGGGCTAACGGTGAACATTCTTCTGCTTCCATCCCTCATCATCTCCCCGCTGACCAGTTTTTGGTCCTTCAATCTTTAAGGTTGTTGAAGGTTGAACGCCTCATCTTCTGTGACTTCTTCAAGCTCACAGGGGTCATAGAGATGTCTCAACGTATGGACCAAACTTCATCACCCTCTGTCCCTGCAGCGAACTATTAGAAAAGGCCATTGCTTTAGAGTCCAGAGTGGACATCGGGGTGAATTTGTTTCAGGTAGTAAGACTCATCTGTGCGCTGAGTGAAGGAGTCAGGAGCTGCTTGCATGCACCTTGGCAGTAGAGGAGAAAAAAGCAAAAGAGACAACACGTGAGGATTATGATTATAATGGAAATAGGAAGAACAGTGAGAAGACTCTTGAGGGTGAACCATAGTCCACCTCCCAACCAGGAGTGTCACCGGTCATTAAGTGACAAGGTAGGGTCTTTAAGAGCACCGGTTTCCTTCTTCCGATCAGTAATCCTGTCATATTTTTGTCAGAATCTGGAATGCAGACACAACCCTCCTCTTTAATAATGGGACACATTCCTCCTTGTACGGCTGTCAAGATATCGGATGCCATTCTGTTTTGTAGAACTGCTTTACACATTTGAGTTATTTCATTGATAATGTAATGAGACTTTGAGAGTCATTTAAGGCCTTCATTGTGTATGTAGCAAGGGCCTCCGTGTGTCACATTGATGCAGTTTTGGAGTGGTGGGGGGCTTCGGGAGCTGATGGCCAAGAGAGAATTCTTGAGACATCTTTGGTGTAAAAAGGTGATTTTATTAAGGCACGGGGACAGGACCTATGGGTGGAAGGAGCCGCACTGGAGTTGTCTAGAGTGACTGATTATATACTGTGGAGATGGAGGTAAAATCCAAAAGGATTTTCATATGCTAAAGAGGACTCAGAAGATACCGGAGGCCTTGTTATTGTTAAGCTAAGGTGGTTTTCCCTCTAGTAAGGCATTAAGACAAGACAGGAGTTTATTGGAAGAATGTTTTACTCTGCCTACCTCAAATATTTCTCATTGGGCTGAATTTATTTAAAATTCTCAAAGAAACTTAATTTTATTTATGTTTTCTTCTTGTCTTTATTCCCCACATCACCATGGAGGCGAGGGTGATGTTAGGACTCTAGGAAATGGAGTCTCTGGGTTTCTGGAGGCTAGGCTATTGATAAGATTGCCTTTTTCTTGTAGTTTACTAAGACATTTGTAAACTGATTGACTCGTCCTGTAGGGATTTGTCCTGTAGGACTGTGATCTCAATCAGTTAACTGTCGGTTTTTCCCTTTCCTTTGTTCTTGGGCAGCCAGTTAGTGCCTGAGGAATGTCACATATATCCCACCTGGTTGGGGGGAGGGGGTTTGTGGGGTGTCAGCCTGCCTTAGGTTTCCTCATCAATATGACATCTTCTAAATCTACTGATGGAAGAAAAATAAATGTCAGATGGTCATACCCATGGGACACGGATCTTGTCTTTCATTGTCTTAACTATGGAAGATTAGCTGAACTTCTGATAGTCTTAGTGCTACAGCCCTGCATCCAGCCATAATCTAGCACATCTTCCAGTCCAGTCTGGTGGAAGCCATGGCCACAAATTTGGCCCATGTCACTATTGTGTCCCATTAGGTGCTGGCCATCTTGTGCCTGGTTGCCTTGTCCAGTCAGTAGCAGAAGAGTTGATTGATGGCCTGTAAAAAAAAAAAAAATGGTACAAAGGCTTCTTGGGGGGAGCCATCCTATTTGGTGAGTACTGTTGGGCCATGAATCAAGGGTATGGTTTTTCTGTTCCCAGCATTAAAGGGCCTTTTGGTTTATTTGTCCTATTGTGGGAGTAAGCCACATTATATCCATCTGATATTTGTTATAATCCTTTCTAGGTATATCAATAGGAAGGACTATGTAGTTGGGGAATTCATTATTATGAGCCTATCTGTGGGTTGGCATATTCAGTTACAATGTTGATGGTTTGAGGATAAGAGAAAGGCTTCTTATGGCCTGGAGAGCCCCATGTGACATTGACTATAGGCCAGCATGAAACATTCTTTTTAGTAATAGAAATATCCCTGTATGTGCTGGTGTTGGGGTGATGTATCCTATTGGCTATGTATTGATGTAAATAATGCCAGTCTGCACTTGGTCATGGAGAAACCCACCAAGGGAGGCCTGAAGTGCTTGATACGGATGGCAAGTCACACACATTCAGCACAAAGATTGGTTTTGTAGCACAGCGTAATGTTGTGCCTATTGTAGAAAAGAGTTACCATTTAGGTATCGTGTGTAAAGAGCAAGTGAAAGAAAAAAAGACCTTCATTTTTTCCTGTCTTGCTGTTTGAAGGGGAATTTGAGGTTTTCTGATGGTTCATAGGAGGCTCATCAAGTCAGTTCATTGTCATCCTGTGTTGAAGGCGGTAGGAGTTAAATTCTAGAAACATGAGTCCATGTCAAGTGGCCTTCTGATTTGCTGCAGTGGGAGTGCTTGCTATGACCCTGTAAGGTCCTTTCCACTTAGGAAGGCAAACAATGCAGGAGAACCAATTCCTGTCCTTTAAATAGACTAGTTCCGTAGGGTGTACTTACAAAGAATTTTGAATTTCATTAGGGTCCAATTTTGGCCGTACTTTATTAGCAGCTTCATTAAGAGTTTTATGGGTTAATCCAGACTCAAATGAAAAGTGTATCAGGGGCACCTGGGTGGCTCAGTCGGTTAAGCTCAGGTCATGATCTCATGGTTCATGAGTTCGAGCCCTGTTTCTGGCTCTGGGTGCTGACAGCGCGGAGCCTGCTTCGGATCCTCTGTCTCCCTCTCTCTCTGCCCCTCCCCTGCGCGCGCGCTCTCTCTCTCTCTGTCTCTCTCTCTCAAAAATAAACATAAAAAAAAAAGTGTAACAGATTATTATAATCTGGGTCCAAGGATAAGTCAATGGTAAGGAAGGGTCTACCATATATTAATTCAAAAAGGCTTAACCCTCAACTTTCCCATGGGGTGGTTCTTATTCTTAAGAGACCTACAGGTAAAAGAATTATCCAGTTTTCTTATGTTTCTAGGCTCATCTTAGTGAGGTGTCTTTTAAAATTATGATTAGCCTTTTCAACTTCGCCGGATGATTAAGGGTGCCAGGCCGTATGTGAAAAATACTTAATTTTAAGGGCTTAGGCTACCTGTTGAGTTATTTGGGCTGTAAAGGATGGGCCATTTTCACTTTGAAGAGGTTGAGGGAGTCCAAACCGGGGGATGATTTTCCCTTAATAAAGTCTTTGTTACTTCAGTAGCCTTTTCTGTCTTACATGGGAAAGCTTCCACCCATCCAGTAAAGGTATCTGTCTAGACTAATAAATATTTATATCCTTTACAAGGTGGCATTTGTGTGAAACCTATTTTCCAGTCTTTCCCAGGATATGTGCCATGTCTTTGGACAGGTGTTAAAAGAGAGAGTGGTCATAAGGTACCTTCTGGATTTACCTGGGCACATATTGCACAAGATTTACCTGCCCTTATCTATCTATCTATCTATCTATCTATCTAGAAAGTGAGTGTGAGGGAGGGAGGGGCAGAGAGAGGGAGAGAGAATCCCAAGCAGATTCCACTCTGTCAGCGCAGAGCCCAATGTGGGGCTCAGTCCTGAAGCTGTGAGATCATGACCTGAGCCGAAATCAGGAGTTGAAGGTTTAGCCGACAGAGCCACCCGGGTGCCCCTACATGCCTTTTTAAAGATGCTCTTAATCCTTTTCCATCAAACACCAGTTTGGTGAATTTCCGTAAAGCTTCTCTTCCCGTATGAGTAGTCTTGTGCAGGCCTCTTGCGAATTTCCACTGATTTTCCTTAGGGACAGAGATTTTTCCTTTATCATTTTTATACCCTAGGCCATTTTAGTGTGTCCTTTCCCACGTGCTCAGGTGTCCCCCAGAGTATAAGTGGGAACGACAGTGCTTAAGGGATTAGAGAGCGACAGAAGACTCCTGTAACTAGTTCAGTTCCAGCTGCCAGTTTGGCTGCCCAAGTGGTGAAATTGCTTCCTTTGGATCCTAAATTTTCTCCCTTTTGATGCCCTTTAAGATATATTACAGCAGTTTCTTTAGGGAGATTAACTGCTGCTAATAGAGTTACAGTTTTGGGTCCATATTTAATGGAATTATGACTAGTTAATAATCCCCTTTCCTTGGTTCAGTCGATTAAGCGTCCGATTCTCGATTTTGGCTCGGGTCTTGACCTCACGGTTCTTGAGTTCGAGCCCCGTATTGGGCTCTGTGCTGACAATGTGTAGCCTGCTTGGGATTCTCCCTCTCCCCATTTCTCTACCCCTCTGCCACTGAAGCTTGAGCGCTCTCTCAAAATAAATAAACTTAAAAAAAAAAATCCCCTTTCCTTCCAGATGGCACTATATGCCTGCAGGCATGGAGGCATATTTTGAATTTGTGTACGTATTAATTCTTAGGCCTTTAGCTAACTGAAGAGCTCAAGTGAGACCTATCCGTTCTGCCTCTTGACCTCAAGTACTGGTCGGTAATGGGTTGGCCTCAGTAGTTGAAGTATAACTAATAATCACAGAGCCAGCCTTTCTGTCTTCCTTGTGTAAAACTACTACTATCTGTAAATCAGCCTTCCGCGGCATTATCTGTGCCTTGACCCTTCAGATCCAGACAGCTTGGAAGAGACTGATCCTGTTACCTCTTTCCTGTCATGTTCAGACACAACAGTAGTCTGGTTTGGTCCAGGCATGAGAGACGCTGGGTTTACAATTTGACAGGTTTTGGGAACACAATCGGGGGAGTCTAAAAGTATAGCCTGATAATTTAGTGAGTCCGCCCCCTGTCATTCACTGATGGATGGCCTCTAGTTTCTAAAATTCCTTGAACCCGATGAGGAGTCCTCACTGGCAGGGGCTGTCCTATTGAACATTTAGATGCTTCTCGTAGGGTAGGAGCTGCGACTGCTCAGAGGCGTGCTGGCCGTCCTCAGGCCATGTTGTCAACGACTTTGGAAAATATCCTGCCTCCTGCGGGTCTCCATTCATGCCTTAGTTTTTGGGTTGTGCTCCTAGGGCTTGGCCCTGTTTTTCAGCAGTGAATAGGGTAAATGACTTTTCTAAGTTTGGTAGAACCAGAACCTAGGAGAGTTTAGGTTTTAGTTGTTGAAAGGCCTACTGTTGTTTCTTGTTCCATTTTAAAGGCTCTTAATCTGGCCCTTTAGTGGCCTCATACCAAGGTTTGACTAAGACTCCAAACCCTGCTATCCATAGAAAGCAAAATCCAGCCATTCCAGAAAAGGTTCAGAGTTTTCTTTTTTTTTGTTTTTGGTTTTCTTGTGGCAGGAGGTCCCAATTCTCTTATAGCTCTTTTTCTCTCAATTGACAGGGAACGATGTCCAGCAGTTGATTCATATTCTTTTTATTAAAAAAATTTTTTTTTAATGTTTATTTATTATTGAGCATGGGAGGGGCAGAGAGAGGAGGAGACACAGAATCTGAAGCAGGCTCCAGGCTCTGAGCTGTCAGCACAGAGCCCGACGCGGGGCTCGAACTCACAAACAGCGAGATCATGACCTGAGCTGAAGTCAGACACTTAACTGACTGAGCCACCCAGACGCCTCTGATTCATATTCTAAGTACAGTACCTTCTGTTTAGAAATATGAGCCTTTTTAGATGATGCTCAGTATCTTCTCTCCAAGAAGGACAATGGTAGAATTATAATCCGAGATGTCTTTCGTGGGGTACATATTGCAATATCATCGGCACATTGTACTGTTGTTCCCTGAGGCAACGCAAGGTCCCTAAGTTGTCTACCGGGTGCATTGCCAAACAAATGGGGACTTGCTCTAAATCCCTGCAGTAGGACTGTCCACGTAAGCCAGCGAGTTTGAAATTCCCCTTCTAGTCCAGTAATTTTAGGTTTAGAAAGACGAGTCTGGCTGGGTGCTGAATCAGGACAGAGTAAGTAGCTCCCGTAACAATAAGAAAACAACGAACTTCCCTCCCACGTCCAGGGTGACCTGGGGCTCGGGCATCTTGATGTTTGCAGGAGCCGATCCAGCCCCAGGGCCCCATCATGTCATCTCCTCAGGTTGTTGCTCTTGGGCTGGAAAATGAGTTTCTGTCTTACTCTCTGGAGATGAGGGGAGTCCCTTTTCCAGTGTCCCTGTGCCTTGTAAGTGGGACACGGCCCTGGCAGAGAGCGTTCATTTGGATATTCTTTACTCCAGCGTCCACACCTATAGCAAGTGGTCTTACGTGAATTTCTGTCTCATGCTGGCTTCTTCTCTTGCGCCTGAATAGCCTGGCGGTGTGGGGGACCCACGCTAGCGGCCCCCAATATTTGAGCCTGAGTTCTGCCCTGTGTTTTAGCCCTCGGTTCTCCTGTCTTAGAGCCGTATCTCTGTAAAAGGCTCCAGCGGCCACTTCCAGCAGCCTCTGGGTTGGTGTTTGAGGGCCTTGTGGCGAATGTCTGGTGCCGACTGGTTCATAAAATGAATATTTAGGACAGCCATCCCTTCTGGTGTGGTTGGGCCTACGTTTGTGTATTTATGAATTGCTTCTACTAAATGGCCCTGAAATGAGGCAGGACTTTCATCATTTGCCTAGGTTACTTCCTCAATTTTATCAAAACTGAGGTTCATTCCCTCCACCAAACAGGCGACCATGTGGTCTTTTCTTTCCCTGGCAGGTGTCTCCTCTTGGTAGTTCAGTGGGGCTCAGCCTTGGGAACGGCGTCTCTTCCTGCTGGTTAATGATTTCTGTCCCTAGTTGCCAGCTCATCTACAAATTCCTGTGCCCCAGCCCAAATTTGGACCTTTCTCCTGCTGGGGTACAACGATGCATTAGAATAATGTAGATACCCTGCCAGGTTAAGTCAAATGTTAGAGACACTTGGTGAAATCCACCTATAAACTTGGATGGATCATGTGAGTATCGTCTTACTTGTTTTTTCATTTGAGCCAGATCTGGAGCATAAGAAAGAACTTTTGAGACATTGTATGGTGCAATTTAGTAAGTTTATTTGAGTAGCATGGGGACAGGGCCCGTGGGCACAAAGGGCTGTAATTTTTCTGTAAGCTTCGTGTGCAAGGGGGAGGAGACATGCAGGGAATATTAGATCGTAAATGTCGTCTTTGAATTTCTACTCATGAAACAACTTTTGCAAGATTTCTGTGGTGCTTATCATTCAGCTTGATATTAACAGTCAGTGAGATATACAGGCAGTCATGAGACCCTTTAAGAATGTAGCAACCAGCACATATTTTCATCCTTCTCAGAACCATGAAGGCTAGAGGCTAGAAAGCTTTCTGGGCTAAACGTAAACATTTTCCTGCTTCTGTCCCTCAGCATTGCCACATACCCTCTTTTGAAAACTTACTACCATTGCTTGAAACATGCCTAAGTTTCCCATATTTGTCAGATGTTTTCCTTGCTCCTGTTTTTCTTTAGAAAAAATACGATTCAAACAGTTAAAAAAATATTCTTGAGACTTGTTGAAAGTAAGGGAGACTTCATTCAAGGGAGGCCATCGTGACGGTTGTGAGGACCACGGCAGTGGGGTCTTGTAGTGAGACAGAGGTTGGACTCCACTCTGAATGAATGTGAGCCAAGGAGCCGGGTGGAGGTCCCCGGATGGGAAATTACTAACGGGAAGCATCAGGGGTGAGGGGGTGAGGCAGCGAGTCTGGCTCAGCCGACCTGACAGGATTCTTGCTGAAGGTAGGCCACGGTGGTCAGACCTCACCTGGGGGTCGGTGGAGGATGAGGACCCCAGTTAGATCCTGGGGGGTGGAAGAGGGTCTGGTTAAACTGATCTCTAAGGATTCTTGCTAAAATCGGACAATGCACAGAGGACTGTGGAGGTCCAGAAGTCGGGCCCAGCTGAGAAAGAATTCAGGGGGGCCTGAGTTTGGTCAGTGAGAAAACCTTTGTCACTGCTTTGGCTGCAGCTTCTCAGTCTGCTGCTGAGCTGGGCTAGACTTGTCACCTTCACCGGGCTAGACTTGGCGTCTGCGGCTTAGGGGCCAGCTCCAGCACCCTCCCCTTCTCCTCTGGGTGCCGGGTCGTGCTTCACAGCCAGGCCCTAAGGAGGGGAACGCTTCAGTGCTGATTTAAAGATCGCCTCTATATGTCTCATGAGCCAAACTCACTCTTCATCCCAGTAAAAACCCTGATAGAAAAATGTGACTCTAGCCACAGATCCGGCTGACAGTGGTGACAGGATAGGAGGGGCACTTTTGGGCCTTTGGCTCTTTCATAATACCTCCCCTCCGCCAATATTTGATAAGAACAATTGCCGTTTTCTCGATGCACTTGGAGGACTACGCCAACCTGGTGTGTGTAGCCTGTGACTTTCCTCCTCTGCCCCATCAGATCACATCCCTAATGTCTAAAATCCTCAAGCTGCTGCCACTGACAGGTTTAGTTTTTCTCGATGGCATTGTATAATTGCTCCTGATTTGCATGTGATTGCAGACTCGTGGCATTTCTTTCCAAATGTGACGTTGTGGCCTTGTGTTAGCCTTCTCAAGCCACTGGAGCAAGAATTCTTGATCTGGGTAGATTTCAGAGTCTTTGGGCTCCGTGGCCTGCCTAGAATAGACACAGCTTTTTTGTGTGTCACATGAATGTTTCTGAGGACAGAAGGGTCCGGAGTTCTCCTGTGATTTCAAAATGTCTGTGGCTTCTGAAAGGAGAGTATTACTTATGAAACTGAAATAGTAACCTGCAACACAGATGACGGTTTTTAGGGCACTCAATTTAGGCCCCGTGACAGTGGTCCCTCGCTCAGTGCACGGTGCCAACTTCTGAGCTATAATGGTAGTTGCCCCCTGATTTACTAATAGAGTCAAAAATTACAAAGGGAGAGATACGGAGTAAGACTAATAATCTCTCTCAGGACAGAGTAAGCTTTTCTATTAGTGTATCACCTGACCAGATAGTATCACTTAACAAGTTGGAGGGTATTCCACATAATTGTTGTTGGGGTGCTTCCGATGGCCACTCTCTCTATCCTCAAGGGTTCCCTGAGGGAGGAACCTGTGCTACTGAGGAGAGAGAGATTCGGAGGGGAGAGGAAGAAGGGAGGTGTTGTTGACCGTGAACAGGCACTGTGGCTTTTCGCTGACGGTCCTAGCCTTAAGGAGTAAAATCCAACTGAGTAAATGTTAAGGGTCTTATTGGCTTTTTACTCAGTGATTCATGTTTGTTTATTTATTTTTATTTTTGAGAGAGAGACACACACACAGAGTGCAGGTGGGAAAGGGGCAGAGAGAGGGAGAGACAGAATCCGAAGCAGGCTCCAGGCTCTGAGCTGTGAGCACAGAGCCCGACACGGGGCTCAAACCCACGGACCTGAGATCATGACCTGATCCGAAGTGGGATGCCTGACTGAGCCATCCAGGCGCCCCTTATTCAGTGATTCATGAATCGGGCAGAGGGTAAGGAGCTCTGAGGAGCTATACAAGGCAAGAGATTTTTGTAGACCAAAGTGAGCAGGAACAAGGGAGTTATACTGGGCATTTTCTGATAGGTTAAAGCGGGGCTACTTTCCTGCTTTAAAGCTAAGGGAAGTCTTGGAATCCAGGTCAGGTATCTTGTGTGGACTGGTTGACCTAGGCCTCCCTTTTCTGGGAGAGCCGGGCACAGAGACATAGTTAAGTTTTGGTTTGCTGATATGCGGCTTAGCATGAGCGACTCCATCTTGGACCCAATCCGATTACTTTTATGCAAGGATGACCATTTCCAGGATATAATGGGAGGGATGGTGATTTGCCTTACTTGAGTTCTTGGGAAAGTATAGACAGTGACTGCTTCTGGATCTGGCCTTTGACATATTCCACCATAAAGAGCACTGGCCAGTGGAGTGCAAAGCCACCTATGTGATAAACACCACGGAGTTGCAGCCCTACTAAGTGATTTGCAGAGTCTTCTGTAAATCATGGCCCAGTGTAGCCACACTCACTGCAAGTAAGGGAAGTGTTGATTGTTGTTTTCTCACCTCTGTGTAAGATCTGCTTTGCTACTGAGCATGCGTCTTTCTGACTGCTGAAATGCTCTGTTCTGGATTGGGAAGTAGTGAGTTAAAGGAGATAAGAACAATGTTTCTTAGTTGAAAGATTAAAGACAATTAAATTGAGTATTCATCTTGACTTTGTGGTTTGCTGAATTGGCTTAAAATTAATTTGCTTTGGTAAGGAACAAGGCTAATTAAAAAATAATCTTACAGTGTAATTGTTTTGGCAATGGTAATTGCAAATATTTAAATTCTCTCACAGGAATTGGGCATAAGATGAACCTCAACACTGAGTTCAGATGTATCATGTACATATCCTGTACATATCATGTAATGAAAACAGTGGATTCCTTTTCATTTTAAGTGCATCAGAAGGAAGATACTATTTGGTGAGAACATAGTTAAATGTGGTATCTGGTATTTTTTCATGTTTTTGATTTCTTTATCTTGACAGGTGATTGACGGGAAAAACCATCTGCAATTGTCTGTAGGCATGAGGAAGATTTGTATAACTCTTTCAGATTATTAACTAATAATTAGATGTAGAGAGCATGCTTATTATGGAGAGCTAGGGTGACTGGAGTAGAATGGATTTCCACCAGAAATGACTGTGTACTTTTTAGGTAATAAAGCCTATATTAATTCACAAGTAGAAAAGGGAACTGACGCTGATGTAGTCACATAATAACGCTGTAAATATTGACTTACAAATAAAGAATTTACAAATAGTTGCTAATAGAGTTAAAAAAAATACCAATGTTTCCTAAATGTGAACATGCAGGCTTATTTTAGCATTATTCATAAAAACAATTTTTGTTTTAAACACTATGCCTTTATTTTCATGTATATTAGAAAGCTTAACTAGCTCATCAAACTCATTGTTTCAGGAGGATCCAAAGTGGGCATTTCAGTTAAAAACAAAACAAAACTTGATTCAAGCAAAATGTTAAGTGAGGGACGCCTGGGTGGCTCAGTCGGTTGAGCGTCCGACTTTAGCTCAGGTCGTGATCTCGTGGTTCGTGGGTTTGAACCCCGCATCGGGCTGACTCCTGTCAGCATAGAGCCTGCTTTGGATCCTCTGTACCCCCTCTCTGCCCCTCCCCTGCTCATGTGTGCACGTGCGCCCTTTCTCTCTCAAAAATAAACATTAAAAAAAAGTTAAGTGAAAGAATAGTTTTTTATGTAATGTAAATGGTGGTGGTATAAGTGACCCAAGTTTGGAAACTACTGATTTAAATTACTGACACATAGCTGTTTCTGTTTAATTTTGAGTTGCTGTATTTTAAAGAGTAATAATAAGCTGGGAAGGAGGGTGGGATGCCACAGGTGGGGAGCCCCAAGACGTTCGATCTGAGTAGAAGTTCTGTTCGGACTTCCACTTGCTCTCTTTTATTTCCCTTTCATAGCTGCTTAGTGTAGTGAAAACTTCGTGTCTCCACAGCCTCTTGTCCCACTCTTCCTTTTCACGTGGAGCTCTCTCGCCCAGTCCCCAGATTGTTCCTCACGACAGGGATACTGTCATTTTTACCTGTGCCTCCAGTGTTGGGCCTGGTAGTTGCTCAGTAAGTGGGTCTTTGGATGCATTGAGTTGTTATTCGGTAAACCAAACAGGAGTAAAAGCACGTATGTAGTCTGTCCTAAGTAACACGAAAACTTACCAAATAGTTGTACATATAGACAAACTGCAGAACCTTTGGTAGTAATAGCTGAAAACCATTTTTTAAATTTGGTTCACTTTTCTGTCATCTTGGTGGTGTCAGCTTGGCTTTGCCGGAAAGACCGCACGCGCATGCTAGTATGGAAGGAACACCGAGTTCTAGTCCTGGGTCTTCCTTCCTCCTCTTGTTGTTTGGGTCTGGTACAGGAAGGATCAAAGGGGTTGGGGGTCAAGCAAAATAATGCTTGCATAAATACTATTGCCAAGATCTACAGAAGTGTTATGGTTTTAGGTATCTGCTGCGTCTCGTGACTGTAATATCTTGCCTAGAGACTTTTGTATCCGTCTTCCATCACAGTCTGTCCTTTTCTCATTGGAAAAGAGAAACAATGCCCTGGGGACAAACTGAAGTCCTGGTTTCTTGTTTATATGTCGGTAAGCTACCTCCAATCTTTTTTGGGGGAACGAGTCAGAGTAGGAGTTAATAATTTTTTTTTTTTTTTTTTTTTTTACTGTTTACAAAATACTTTCTCGGAAAAGTATTGGTAGTTCCAGAATACAATATTGGTGATTCAAGACAAAACAAAAATAGGCGTAATTTTTTTTCACATGAAAGATACTTCTGTACCGAGTTGATAGCAGTGTATTACTCTGCTATATGAAGGGGGAGTGTGCAGGGAATTACTTAGTCCTGGGACAAGGTAATCCTGATATAACTATTCTTGACCATCCTACATGACTTAATGTTTACTGACTATTATGTTAGACACTATGCAAGACACTTAGTTCTTCCTCATAGTGTTACTGTGAAAATTCTCCCTGTTTAGGGTGAAAAGAAAGCTGGTCGGTGGTAGAGCTTGGATTTGAATCTAGGTTTGATGAACTAGAAAGTCCGGTGGTTGTCTACTCCGGTTGTGCATTTCATTCGCTTGGGAACTTTGTTGGTGCTGGCGAAATTGTCCATCACGGTTGAAATTTTCTTCAGTAGAAACTGTGGTTAATTATGTCCATATCTGATGATTCCAGTATCTGGATTACCTCCGAATTTCTTTCGATCATCTTTTTCCGTTGGTTCTGTCTCTTGGTATGTCTAGTAATTTTTGATTAAATATTGGGTATTGTGGAAAATTGAAGAGGTTCTGATGATAGAATTTCCTTTAGTGTCTGACAGGCAGTTAGAATAGGGGGAATCGCCTTAATCCACTCAGAGGTTGAGCTGATTGAGGGTGGGAACCCCTTTGTGAGGCCTCATGTATTTCCAGCTTTCCCTTACCACCCAGGAGAAGTTCTTTAGAGGTCTCAACAGGCTGCAGTCCTTTAGGGGTCCAAACTGAAAGCTGGTGGGATTCAGTTGTGCACATCTGCCTTGTTAGGCCCCCACCTCCAATTTTTGTCTTTCCTGTCTGATGGGACAGACTGTCTCTGCTCAGCTTCTCAGTCTCTTGGCTGCATTCTGCTCAGCTTTTTTACCCCATGCATTTGTTTGCTTATGAATCAGTGCATACTTGAAGCAGAAAAGTAGCTCAGGGTGCTGGATGCACTTTTTTGTGCTTTTCTTTTCTCTGGAGTCTTGACCTCTCGGGTCCTCGGCGCCTGACTTGTCCTGAACTCCAGGTTTTGTCTGCCCAGCCCTGTCAGACTGCCAAAGGCTGTCTTTAATGCCTCTACTATCTGACAGCTGACTTCCCTCCTCAGCCTTGCATCTCTGCTGCTTATGAGTTGGGAATCTGCTCAGGGGGAAGCAGTGTGGAATGTTGGGTACATCTTCAGGTGTTTTCCATTTCTTCTAGATCTTGGCCATTCAAGCCCCACTTTGGAAGGCTTTTTTTTTTTTTTTTTTCCCTAGTTGTTCTTTTTCTCCTCCTCTTTCCTCCGGTACCAGGTAGTGTTAAGTAGACTATAAATTGATTTTGTTGATTTCCATAGCCGCTACAGTTACTGTCCTTGACTTCTGAACTCAAGAGCCACGGACTGATCTTGACGAGATTTATGACTTTTTTTTTTTTTTTTTTTAAGAAATAAAAATGTTTATTTCTAAAAACAAATAACTGAATTTCTTTCATTAAGGGTCCTGGTAAAATTTCAAGGGACCAATAGCCTCAGAGCTTTATAGAAGTAATTTTCCCAAAGTTTTGATTACGTGTGAATGTAATTTTATAATGTACTACTTTTTGAGATTTTTTTAAAATGAAATGGAAACTAACATTTTATCTTTTCCCATTGCACTTAATATTTTAAACATTCTTAGAATGAAAGTAACCTGAAAATACTTTGGAAAAAAAAAATTGATATTCCGAAACTATACATACCAACGTCCCGTTAAATTCTTCCTATTTTAAATGATTCAAGTTTGAGATACTTCTCCTATCATAATGAGACACTTTTGAATTAAAGCCTGAAAGTAATAAATTAACAAGATAAACATAGAGGCCTAAAATTCAGAGTTTGGCATTCATTAGGTAATAAAATAAAAGATGAGCTCGCATTTGGACTTGTGTACCTTGATAATTCTTTCTTAACCTGAAAGCCTCATTTGCATGGAATGTTATTACATGAAGCAGAGTAGCTGGCAGGTTATTCTGGTACTTTGAAACAAAAATGTTCGTGTTTGGTTATAGATTTGTAACTGTTTAAAGGTCTGGTAGGGCAAAATAAGCAGGACTCCTGAGGCGCCGTTAAGCATCCGACTCTTGGTTTCAGCTCAGTGATCCCGCGGTCCGTGGGATCGAGCCCCACGTTGGCCCCTGTGCTGACAGTGTGGAGCCTGCTTGGAATTCTCTCTCCCTCTCTGTCTGCCCCTCCCCTGCACGTTCTCACTTGCTGTCTCTCAAAATAAATAAATAAAACTTAAAAAAAACAAAACAAAACCAAAACACCAAAATTGTGAATTCAGAACTCTTATGAGGCTAGCTAGTTACAAGGCCACACAATTCCTTACTTAAAGCCCAAATACATTCTAGAATTCAGAATTGCTTAATTTGCCACTCTGCCAGGAAACTTTGAACACAGTGTTAGGAACTAGTGAGGAAAATTTAAAATGTTTTACATCTGAATAATATTTTTAGTAGCCCTGTTGATGACAAGATTACATAGAGACAACATTTATCCAGAAGGTTATGAAATCAAAATGTTTCATTTCAAGATGAATCAACAGGGGTTAAGATTTACTTATAGTATTCTAGGGAATCTTTAAAGACTCTCAGAAGAACGCAATTTACACACAACTACCAACATACCAATGAGTTTAAAAAAATTCTTAATGAATATGGGATTACTATACCAATCTCTGCTACTTCATACTTTAAGTGTTAATACACCAAAAGTAAGGTTTTGTCAAGAATTTGCATATAAAAAGAATTCTTTTTGGGTTTTTTTTTTTTTTTTTTTTTTGGTGTGTGACTGATTCTCTGTAGATTTGTGGGAAGATGGTTATTATTAAGTTAAAGATGGAACATCTTAATGAACTTAACAGAAAATTTCAAGAACTGCAGAGATCGTGTATTATGCTTACTGATAATTCCAAGTAAAAATTAAACTTAGGAAAAGTTAGATTAAAAGTCTTCACTAATGATGTTCAGTAAACATTGACTACAAAAGGGTGAATGACTAAAAAAGCATTTATTCTTGTTTGAAGAAGAAATATTTAAAAAACTTTAAAAATAAACAAAAATAAACTTTTTCAGGGCAGTTTTAGGTTTACAGTAAACTTGAGTGAAAGGTACAGAGATTGCCCCACACATGCGTAATCTCCTTTATTTTTAATATATTCCACCAGAGCGCTACATTTGTTACACTGATGAACCCACACTGTCACCTGATTATCACCCAGAGTCTACAGTTTTTTTAATGTTTATTTATTTTTGAGAGAGAGAGAGAGAGAGAGAGAGAGAGAGAGAGAGTTGAGTGGGGGAGGGGCAGGGAGAGAGGGAGACACAGAATCCAAAGCAAGCTCCAGGCTCCGAGCTGTCAGCACAGAGCCCGACACGGGGCTCGAACCCACAAACCGCAAGATCATGACCTGAGCCGAAGCCGGATGCTTAACCGACCGAGCTACCCAGGTGCCCCCAGAGTCTAGTTTATATTAGGGTTCACCCTTGGTGTTGCACACTCTGTGGGTTTGGACAAATGTATAATGACACGGATTCACTATTTTGGTATTCTAGGGAATAGTGTCACTGCCCTAAAAATTCTGTTTTCTGCTAATTTATGCCTTCCTCCCCCTTACCTCTTGAAAACCACTGACTTTTACTGTCTCCATAGTTTGCCTTTGCAAAACGTTAATTTAAAAAACCTGATATGAAAAGTTTGATTGAATTTGAAGTCTATTTGCATTCTCACAAAGTGCATTTATTTATGAAAAAATAGGAAATATGCAATCCTATTAAAATTGTTGAATGATTATAAAAATGATTTAAAATGTTTAATTACAGTGTATGAATAAAGTTTATTGTTGAAGGGGGTCCATGAGGAATTTTGAAGAAATCCTGTGTCTTGGTCAGTATGTGGTCAGTATAAGTATAGAACCTGATGTACAAAAAGTTATATTCATAGAAACAAGCTTCTATTTCTCATGAAAAAAATCTAAGAAGATTTTCTTAGGGAGTTTCATACAAATTCTTTATTTAACTAAGTATTCCCTAATATTTTTGTTTCCTGATCATCATTATAGAATATAAGGGAAATAGAATTGATTTATATCACCCAAGCCTTGGTTTCCCTTCCAGGCACCAGATAAATAATAATACTCACAAAAATTTGTGCCATGACATGTATCACTGATCTGTGTTGGCTTCTTTTACATAGTGGAATTAACTCTCCAGATGAGTCATTTGATTTTTAATCTACTGTGGGTAGTCTTAGTGAAGGATAAATTCAATCTAGGAAACCTCGAATCTTCTAAGGGATTATGGAACTTTATGAAAGTATACAGTTTCTGAGAACTATCTTTATCCTTTCCGTTGGTCAGGGTGACATAGCTCAGAGAACTTACAATGGTGACTTTAGCCAAATGCCTATGTCGTTACACATGTAGCCTTAGGTCAGATGTACTTTTATTTAGTTGTTCACTCAGTATATGCTTAATGAGCACTGCTGTGCATGGAATGTGGAAGGTAATTTATCTTTGTTCTTAAGGAATTTATAGTTTAAAGGAGGGGAAAGACACACAGATGCTTATATAAATGTGTTAAGTACAATGATAGTTTAAATAGGCTTTGAGATCTGTAATGAAATCATGGGTCATGATTGTCGTTTGATTTAAAAAATAATTGCCTAACATGTATAATTCTTTGTTTTTAATTAGGTCAGTAAGACTTGAATGAAGGACTTGTGAAACTTAAAAAAGTACAAAAAACAGTCTGAAAATTTAGCTCCATTTTGTATTCTAATTCTCCTCCCTATTCCACTTTTCATTCATTTTTTAAAAAATTTTTAAATGTTTGTTTTTGAGAGAGAGAGACACACACACAGAATGTGAGTGGGGCAGGGGCAGAGAGAGAGGGAGACACAGAATCCGAAGCAGGCTCCAGGCTGTCAGCACAGAGCCCTACAACGGGGCTCGAACTCATGAACCATGAGATCATGACCTGAGCGGAAGTTGGATGCTTAACCGACTGAGCCACCCAGGCACCCCCAGTTTTTAAACCATTGCCTGACTTAAGAACATTTTAGATCATTACCTTTTTTTTTTTTTTTTTTTTTGGTCGCCAATGATGATTACTAAGTTTTCATGTACATCTGTGTTTTCAGACACATGTAAATTATGTATATAGTGAAAAGTCCTAGGAGTAGAATCCAGGCTGAAGAATATTTCTCTGGTGTATTTGCCTGTTATTAGAATCCTTAGAATTAATACGCTTTTCCTTTTAAGCTAACTGAAAACCTGGGAGGAGTTAGGGTATGTGGAATTGGCAGAAATAGCCTGGAAGACAGTAATCCTGATGGCTTAGCTACAGCACCTGCGGTCGTCATCTGGAAGGAATTATATGTGCCCCTGATTCTTCTTCAGTCCCTCACCTCCCCTTCCTGTCATGTGAGCCACCACTGCCCTCCCTCTTCCTTGTCTACACGGTGCTCTCCCCAATTGTCCCGAATTCCAGAATCTCCCTTTTCACGGTCCTCGTGTGCTAAGCTGACCTTTAGTTAGGTGTGCTTCTGATAGTCATAGCAAGACAATCAACTGTGTACAGATAGCATTTTCAGGGTCTTCCTTGAAGTCCAAAGAATAGTTTATATAGAATAGTTTATATAGATTAGGCTATATAGTTTATATAGAGTCTTAAGTAACAGACTTGAACTTAAATGTGATATTTACCATCCCTCTCCTCTCCTTCTCCCAGTGCTTCTCCACAGACTTTTTTTGGATATAGCTACCAACGATTAGAAATATTCCTAGTTACTTAACCCACACATATGAGAGTGCTCCTGTATTTTTCTGGATCAGATACTCTGATCCCTTGAGCTCTGTGATTAGAATTTTGTTAATTCATAGAATTGACTAGGAACGTGTTTCAATAATAAATTTATAGACTTAAGAAAGAATAAATTCCTAGGGGCGCCTGGGTGACTCAGTTGGTTAAACATCCGACTTCCTCTCAGGTCATGATCTCATGATTCGTGGGTTTGAGCCTCTTGTCGGGCTCTGTGCTAACGGCTCAGGGCCTGGAGCCTGCTACGGATTCTGACTCCTCCTCTCTCTCTCTCTCTGCCCCTCCCCGACTCTCACTCTCTCTCAAAAATAAATGAACATTAAAAAGAAAATGCATTTCTATCCCTTTTCTGTACTTCTCCCTACTCCCCAAAGTACCTGTGGACTGTATTAGAACGACTGTGTAAATTTAGGGAATAATGGGGGGTGGGGAATGCTGAAAATTCAGTTATTTCTAGTTGCGATTTTACAACAAATTCAGGTATCATATTTGATTCCCAGATTCCTGCTGAGACCCTCCCCCCCCCCTTCATGCCCCCATTCTCTAATCATTTTCAGATCCATACAACATAGCAATTCCATGGGAGGCCTCAACAGTTTCTCCCTTAATTCTGTGCGCGTTTCCTGATTGTATTGACTCAACAGCTCTCCCTTAGGTCGTCATTAAGTTGTTTGTGTGTTTGGGCAGGCTGCCTTGATTTACAGCCAGCCGTGAACTGGCGATGAGTAAGACAGCAGGTCTTACCTTGTTTTTTCCCTCAGCCATTCCTCTGCTTGCAACTGTAAGCACTACTTAGAGTGTAGGCAGCACAATTACTCAGTTAATATAATCTGCCCAAGTTTTCATTTCAGGGTAAATCTCTTTTATGACTATCTATGTACTTCTTATTGCTCCTAAGGTTAATTCTGTCTGGTAGGTTTTAAATATGATCTCTAGTCTTTTTATTTACTACGTAAGGTATAGCGAATCTAGGGATCCTTGATTTTCAAAAAAGTAGGACCAAATGATTAACCCAGGAAGATGCAATCCCAATTTATTTAGTCATATTTGTCATAGCCTTGCAAAATTAGTATTTAGGAGCAGAAGCCCAATGGTTTTAGGTAATCCCTCGCTCATCTAAACATTTGTTACAATAATGTCACTGCTTTCCAAACGGTAACCTTGTATCAAATCCTTTCCTTGACTCTTTCCTCTCCATAGCAAATTACTCTTCACGGATTAGGGCAAAGAAGCAACCCTTGAACCACAAGACAAGCTTAGCAAATTTTGCTTGCTAAGAAAATCTTGCTAAGAAACTTGGACAGCTGTGATTTTTCTCTTTGAAATCTTGGCTAGTTGGTGAAATTAGTGGTTTTAGAAATGTTTTCAGGTTGGTTTAGGGGAGAGTAAAAAGAATCTTCTTGAGACCTTGTCATTGTCTTAATCCAAAGAGATTA
This sequence comes from Lynx rufus, assembly GCF_022079265.1. Taxonomy (NCBI): domain Eukaryota; kingdom Metazoa; phylum Chordata; class Mammalia; order Carnivora; family Felidae; genus Lynx; species Lynx rufus. Next base: position 25,929,679 of record NW_025814889.1, on the reverse strand, counting down.
GAATGCACTGAAGATAATTCACATAGACCTTGCAAGAGTATCTTTTTAATAATTAGGAAAGGATGTGTGGAGCTATCAAGTGGACACATTGCTTGGTTCACTTTGTGTAACTGTTGCAGAGATTAAGGAGGAAGAATTTTTCACTGAAAGTCTTGAGAGAGGCCTGTCCCAGTAGTCAGGAGAAATAATTAGCAAACCCATTTTCTACATGATATTTACAGGTTTCCTTGATGTTGAGATAGTGGTAGCACGAATTTATTTGTTTTCCTCTTTGTGATCAATCCAGTCCTCTAGTCTGGCCCAGTTTCTTAGGCTGCAGAGAAGTAGGAGTCCTTGTCTTTTATAGGCCCTTTTTCTTTTTTACGTTTACCTGGCTAACCACATGAGCTTTTTTCCGGCAACCCTTACGCCATTTGTAGCTGACCGCTCTCCTCGGCGTTTTAGTACATCTCTCCCTCTCAGCTTAGTTTTTTTTTTTTTTTCCTTTTGCTAGACATAATAAAAATTAGTCTAACCTTTAAAGACATGCAAATAAGAGACTCTTTTTAGGAATCAGTATACACTTATAGCTGTCAGGTGCGTGGGGGTTTCTGCTGGACAGGTGTGTCAGGAACGGTCACTTTTCTGATCAGAAGATTATTCACTTTGTAATGTCATCTGCCTGCTCAGATTTCAGATAGTCCTAAGTGTCCCTTGAGTTTTCACCCGTAAGAGATGGTTTTGCCAACTTGGAAGACAGTCTTACCTGGTTGCCTGCTGATGCTTTTGACATACAGACACAATTCTTGCATTTTTTTTTACCTATTACCTGTTGAAGAGAACAATGACTGACTAGTAGCAAGTTGTCTGGAAAAGTGGAGGACCCTAATGGGGAGACTGTATGCATGAGAACTGATGCCAGCTTCCTGGTATGATGACCCAGGCTTGAGTAATAACTGATGCTTAACATCTTCCAGAAAGCTTAATAAACTTCCTGGGTACTCTGGTGGTTCCATTCTTTTTCATTCCCAACCTCCATCCTTCCAGATGAGGCTGAACTGTAACAATGATTACAGTTTATACAGGGAGATGCCTGCTTCAGAATACTCTTGAGTAAGACGTGCCCTTGTGTACTTGAGTCCCCGGAGGTAATAAGTGAAACCACAGAATAAAACCTAGATGGATAGATTTGGAATTTTAGAAGTAGAAATTGATTTTAAGATAATCCAATCAAAGTATGTTTATAGTTTGGTATATACCCTATTGTAGCCTGATAAAATACTGTGTAGATTATATGATTTTGATAAATTATGACAACTATAAGCAACATACACACGTTAACTCAAAAAAGGTGCAGATGAATTTTGAAAGTACCAGAAGATCTGATATCTACGGTCCTGTCTAAAACGTAGTCACTGTTAGTCGTCAGTACCTTTCTGACTTTCTGACTTTCTGAAAGTCAGTACCTTTCTGAAAGTACTTTCGTCAGTACTTTCTAGCTTAGGAAAGTACAGACCAGAAGGCCAAAAATAAAACATCTTAAAAGTTTGAATAAAGAGGTGGTGTGGTGGGGAGTAGAGGGTCCTTGTGTTGGTGTGGATAGATTGAAGTCAAAATATCAGTCAATGCCTTACAGTCCATTCCACGTTGATATTGTGAATGAAGCCATAAGTCTTCAGGGAAGACAGTGTCATTAACAACTCGAACCTTTTCTCATTGTATTTTTAGATTACTGCGTACTTCTGTGATTATTTCTTAGGATAAATTCCTGCAACTTAAATTGTTGGTTCAGTGACGTTTCTTTTGCAAACAAAACAACTCCATTTGTTCAAATTGACACTGGACGTTTTCATTTTCAAATTCCCTCTTTGTTAGGAAAATATATTTTTTGGAGCTTTAACGCCGCATATGAAGTCATGCAAGTTGCTTTTGTTAGCAGGACCTTAATTTTCCTTGTTAAAAGTGAAATGATGGCGCCCTCTGCTGATGTCGAAAGGAATTGCTGAACGATAATCTACAAGTTTGAATAAGAGCCGATATAAATGTGTACTGTAGACTTTCTTGTCCCTCATGATGCTCCTTTGTGCTGACGCTGCTCAACATTAGGCCACATGATGACAAACCTGCAGTTACGTACAATTTAACCCATAATTTTGAAACAAGTGGAGGAACTAGAGTGAGCAAGTTACACAGAGGCATGAAATAACATGGCGTGCTCAGGGATCCGTGGGTAACTTTATAGGAAACTTGAGAGGGTGTTGCTGTGCCTTTTGCAATGAAGGAAACTGTTAAAGACAGGGGTCACGTATCCTTTTAGGGAATTTAAACTGTGTCATAAAAAGTGCCCTTGAGTCTTCAGATAGTTCTGTTTCGAATAATAATGTGATCATTTAGGTGCTATAGAAAGATGATGCAGACAGCAGTGTACGGGAGGGGAGGGGTTGACGTGGGGACTGACCAGTTCTAGGATAGGACTTGGAAGTTTTTTTTTTTTTTTTTTTTTGCAAAAAGCTTTTTATCACAAAACTTTCAAACATACAGAAAAGATAGAACAGTACACTAAATACCCATATGCCCAGCTTAGAGCCAACAATTGGTAACATTGTGTCACATTGCACTTCCTATCTCCCTCGCCCTCTCCACCGACCCCCCCCTCCCCGCCCTATCTTTCTATGGAAGTATTTTAGAGTAAATTCCAGATCTCATTACTCTGTATCCCCAAATATTTAAGCATCTCTCCAAAATAAGGACATCAGGGGAGAGATGTTCAGGGGATAAAATCAGGAGAGTTTAGGATTTAGGGGTTAAAGATAATGCGTTCTGTTATATCTAGTAAGAGGTGCCACACAGGCACAAAGGCTTGGTTTGCCATGACTAATTTGTGGTTTCTCTAGTATTTTTCCTCTTCTCTTTTTGAGACTTTTAGGAGATGGAAAAATGGTCCATGCTATTCCGTTTTAAATGGAAACTTAAACTTAGAAAACTTTTTAATCAGAAAAAAAAAAATTCAAATACAATAGTAGACCATGGGCATTGTTCTTGGCTGAGGCAATGGTCCATGCCAAGCTTCTCCATGGAAGGGAAAAAAAAGTGATTATAGAGGGGCTGACCAGCCTTCTCCCACAAGGAGGAAGAAGGGCCGGGCCCTTGAACCATGTGCAGGCCCAGATCGGTGGATGTTTGTTTGTGTGAGAAAGGTGTGCATCGAGCACGGGTGTGATTCAACCCCCGTGTGATGCAGAGAGTGAAAAGGAGGCAAGCTGACTGGCACCAGCATAAGTGGCGGTGGGGAGAGGAGGAAGCCAGAAATGCCAAAGGGCACTGGACATAGGGGACAGTCCTTAAGTATCTTTAATTAGTAGGGGAATTTGCCTGCTATACCTTTGGTCTAGTAAGTGTTTTACGTTATGATCAGTGAGATTAGGAAGTCTTCCTCCTTTGGGCGGGACAACTGGGAAGGGGATAAGGCACACAGAATACCTCGTATGATATTATCGTAGCTATAATTGGTAGAGATGCCAGACGCTCATTCCTTCAATGAATGTTTGTGGAGCCAGCTATTAACGGCAAGCAATAGTGAGCAACAGATAAAAGTCCCTGCCCTCTTGTCGCTTACGTCAGAGTAGGAAAGACTGAACGATAGACAAGATAAATGAAATCTACATCACAGGGTGTGATAAGCACTAAGAAGAAACATTAAGTGGTGGGGGCAGTGGGGGGGATGGAGACTTTAGGAAGGGACTCCGCTAAGAGGCCATTTGGGGAAAGACCTGTGAGACTTGAACCACTTGAGCGATGTCGATGTGCACAGTGCGCCATTTGCCGTTTCCTGTGTGTCTGTCTCAAGAATGTGTGAATAGGAGGGGCGCCGGGGTGGCTCAGTCGATCAAGGGTCCAACTTTGATTTCAGCTCGGCTCATGATCTCATGGTTCATGAGTTTGAGCCCCACACTGGGCTTTGTGCTGTCGGTGCAGAGCTGCATTGAATCCTCTGTGCCCCGCCCCCCCCTTCTTCCTCCCTCTCAAAAATAAACATTAAAAAAAAAAAAAAGAATGTGTACATAGGAGGTGACTGACAGCTGGCTTCCGTGTGGTATTTATTTTTTTCTGTCGCTGCACACACTGTCTCCTCAGTCAGACTTTTCAGTCAGACCCTTCCAATCCTAAGATTTCTTCGCGTAGATAAACTGCAAAGTGAGTTTTCTCCTTATCATGTTGTATCTTTCCAGAGCGTGTTGGTGTAAGACAGTGTGTCTGAGTCCCCTCAAAGGCTCAAAAGCTCTTGAAAGGTTCTCTTGTGTCCACGTTTCCCATGGTTTTGAACAATGACTGGCATGTTACTTTTCTTGGCAACTTAATTTTTGTTCCATCTTCACACGAAACTTTGGAAATGGTAACTTTTTCCCTTTTCCATTCGTTTGTTTCGCTCTGGAAATGAAAATAATCCTTTTCAGAGCTGTGATATGCGAATGGGAGATTTACAAAGTAGATCCCAGGAACTAATATTAAGGAAGTCTAAATATTGATGGAGTTGAAGAAAATAGCATTAAAAGGTATATGAACAATGAAATACTCTCAAAGCTACCCTTGGGTATAACAGGCTCCAAGCATGAGATTCTCTGTCATGTAACACGTGAACGGCCAATGCAGAACAGATTCTCTTTTTGTTAATACAGCATTCGCTATTTTTCTGTATAACA